>NC_136468.1:118458603-119828260 GCF_902686455.1 Sciurus vulgaris | reverse complement strand
ATGGAATACTTTGAGAAGTATTGGAATGAGCTCTTCTTTAAAGGTTTTGTAGAAATCGGCTGAGAACCCATCTGGTCCCAGACTTTTCTTTGTTGGTAGGCTTTTGATGACTTCTTCTATTTCAGTACTTGAAATTGGTCTATTTAAATTCTGTATTAGGCAATTCATATGTCTCTAGAAACCTGTTGATGTCTTCGAAATTTTCTATTTTGTTGGAATATAGATTTTCAAAATAGCTTCTAATTATGTTTTGTATTTCAATTCTGTCTGTTGTGATATTTCCTTGTTCATTCTGCATTTTAGTGATTTGGGTTTTCTCTCATCTTCTCTTTGTTAATGTGGCTAAAGGTATATCAATTTTGTTTATTTTTTCGAAGAACCAACTATTTATTTTGTCAATATTTTGTATTGTTTCTTTTGTTTCAGTTTCATTGATTTCAGCTCTGAGTTTAACTATTTCCTGTGTTCTACTACTTTTGGTGCTGGTCTGTTCTTCTTTTTCTAGGGCTTTGAGCTGTAGTGTTAGGTCGTTTATTTGTTGAGTTTTACTTCTTTTATTAAATGCGCTCCATGAAATAAATTTCCCTCTAAGTACTTCTTTCATAGTGTCCCAGAGATTTTAATACGATGTTCCTTTGTTCTCATTTACCTCTAAGAATTTTTTAATTTCCTTCCTAATATCTTCTGTTATCCATTCATCATATAATATCATATTGTTTAATCTCCAGATGTTCGAATAGTTTCTGTGTTTTACTCTTTCATTTATTTCTAACTTCAATCCATTATGATCTGATAGAATACATGGTAGTGTCTCTTTCTTCTTGTATTTGCTAACATTAGCTTTGTGGCATAATATATGGTCTATTTTAGAGAAGGATCCATGTGCTGCTGAGAAGAAAGTGTATTCCCTCTTGGTTGGATGGTATATTCTATAAATGTCCATTAAGTCTAAATTATTGATTGTGTTATTGAGATCTATGGTTTCTTTGTTCAATTTTTGTCTGGAAGATCTGTCCAGTGGTGAGAGAGGCGTGTTAAAATCACCTAGTATTATTGTGTTATGGTCTATTTGGTTTCTGAAATTGAGAAGGATTTGTTTGACATACATGGATGAGCCACTGTTTGGGGCATAGATGTTTATGATTGTTATATCTTGCTAATTTATGCTTCCCTTAAGCAGTATGAAATGACCTTCTTTATCCCTTCTGACTAACTTTGGCTTGAAGTCCACATTATCTGAAATGAGGATGGATACTCCAGCTTTTTTGCTGAGTCCATGTGCCTGGTATGTTTTTCCCCATCCTTTCACCTTTAGTCTATGGGTATCTTTTTCTATGAGGTGAGTCTCTTGCAGGCAACATATTGTTGCATCTTTCTTTTTAATCCAATCTGCCAGTCTATGGCTTTTGATTGATGAATTCAGGCCATTAACATTCAGGGTTATTATTGAGATATGATTTGGTTTCCCGGTCATTTGGTTCATTTTTTAAATTTTATTTATTTATTTATTTGACACAACTTGTTTGCTCCTTTATTTGACAATTCCTTTAGGATAATTCCTCCCTTTGCTGATTTGCTTCTTTGTTTTTCATCTCTTCCTCATGGAATATTTTGCTGAGAATGTTCTGTAATGCTGGCTTTCTTTTTGTAAATTCTTTTAGCTTTTGTTTATCATGGAAGGATTTTATTTCATCGTCAAATTTGAAGGTAAGTTTTGCTGGGTTTAAGATTCTTGGTTGGCATCCATTTTCTTTCAGGGCTTGAAAAATGTTATTCCAGGCCCTTCTAGCTTTTAGGGTCTGCATTGAAAAATCTGCTGATATCCATATTGGTTTCCCCCTGAATGTAATTTGGTTCTTTTTTCTCACAGCCTTTAAAATTCTGTCTTTATTTTGTATGTTAGGCATTTTCATTATAATGTGCCTTGGTGTGGGTCTGTTGTAATTTTGTGTATTTGGAGTCCTTTAAGCCTCTTGAATTTGATTTTCCATTTCATTCTTCAGATTTGGGAAATTTTCTGATATTATTTCATTGAATAGATTGTTCATTCCTTTGGTTTGTTTCTCTAAGCCTTCTTCAATCCCAATAATTCTTAAATTTGGCCTTTTCATGATATCCCATAGTTCTTGTAGATTCTGTTCATGATTTCTTACCATCTTCTCTGTTTGTTCAACTTTGTTTTCAATGTTAGATATTTTATCTTCAATGTCTGAGGTTCTGTCTTCCAGGTGTTCTATCCTACTGGATATGCTTTCTATGGAGTTCTTAATTTGGTTTATTGTTTCCTTCATGTCAAGGATTTCTGTTTGTTTTTTTTTTCAATATCTCTAACTCTTTATTGAAATGATCTTTTGCTTCCTGTATTTGCTCTTTTAACTGTCGATTGGTGCGATCATTCAGTGCCTGCATTTGCTCTTTCATCTCATCCTTTGCTTCCCTGATCATTTTAATTATGTACAATCTGAACTCCTTTTCTGTCATTTCTTCTGCCATGCTGTCATTGGGTTTTATTGATGTAACATCTAGATTTGTTTGCGGCATTTTCTTTCCTTGTTTTCTCATATTGTTCAGGTATCAGTGGACTGCTGAGATATTGCAGATTTCTTCTATTGACTTACAATGTCCCTGAAGATTTCAATATATATCCCCTCTTGGCCTTCAGTAGGCTGAAGTCTTGGAGGAAGTTGATAATGTGGTGCTCCACAAGGAATCTGCCTCTCTAGGAGTGGTGGCCTTCAGGTGGGGTGTATTCCCTGCTAGTGGGCAGAGGTGCCTCCACTTGTTGACTAATGATCATCCAAAGGGGAACTAGGCTGTGGGCTGAGGCAAGGCCTGTTTGGGCCTGTGTCTCTGGTTTTACCGTCCTTGTGGGGAAACCTCACCCGGCAGGGAAGACTTACCCTGTGGGGAGGTCTCGATGGTCAGTTCCCTCCTAGAGGTTCCCCTCAATTTACAGCTACTGCCTGGACTGGGCTGCCTTCCTCTGCAAAGTTCCCAGGGGCCCAGCCCTACCTCCTGGGCCTGGGAGCCTCACCCTTCGCAGATGAATCTCCTTAGGCTGTCCCTCAGAGAATCTGCCCGCAGGCCTGGAACCTTCGCTCCACCCTAAGCCTGTCTCTGTGCGGCTCTTCCACCAAGAAGCCTCCAAGATCCTGGGACCCTGCTGTGCACCTAATCGCCTGGCTATGCGGCCCCTCCTCTGAGCAGCCACCTGGGGCCCCGTACAATCGCTCTGAGTCCCAGAGACTCGCCACACGCCTCTTCCTCCAGACAGTCGCCCAGTATTCTGGTGCGGTCACTGGGAGTCCAAGGAACTCCACCTCCCACCGACCACCAGTAGCCCTGGGCAATCAATCACTCCGAGTCGAAATGACCCTCCCTGTTCCTCCTCCTCCTCCAGGTAACCCCCCAGGTGTTCAGGAGCGGTCACTCTGAGTGGCTCTGAATCCACGTGACCTGCTGCACGCGTCCTCTGGGCAACCGCCCAGAGCTCTGGTGCGGCCACTCGAGACCAAGCGACCCACCGCGCTCCTCCTCCAGGCAGCCCCCCTGTGTTCAGGAGCGGTCGCTTTAAGTCCAAACAACTCATCAGTCGCCTTCTCCTCTGAGCAGCCGCCTGGAGCTCTAATGCAGTCACTGCGAGTCCACACGATCCGCCGCGCTCCTCCTCCTCCTCCTACTCCTCAGGGCAGGCCCCGGTGTTCAGAAGTTGTCTGAGTCCAAACAGCTCACCGGGCCGCTTCTCCTCTGGCAACCGCCTGTAGCTCTGGTATAGCCACTCTGAATCCAAGCGGCCGTGCTCCTCCTCCTCTTCGTCCTCATTGCAGGCCCCGGGGTTCAGAAGCGTCGCTCTAAGTCCAAACAGCTCGCCTTGCGGCTTCTCCTCTGGCAACCACCTGTAGCTCTGGTGCTGTCACTCCGAATCCAAGCGACCACGTTCCTCCTCCTCCTCCTCAGGGCAGGCCCCGGTGTTCTGAGTCCACACAGCTCTCCTCGCCACTCCTCCCCTGGGCAGCCGCCGGAGCCCCTGTGGTGGCTCCGAGTCCCAGCTTCGATTTCTTCTTTTGCAATTTTTATTCCTTTTATTTTCTTCTTTTGCCATATTTCTCTGGCTAAACTCTCAATAATTACATTGAATAGGAGTGGCAATGGTGGACATTCTTGTCTTATTCCTAATTTTAGAGAAATTGCTTTTTTCTTTTTTCTCCATTCAGTATGATATTGACTTTGGGTTTATCCTATATTGCCTTTATGATTGCGTAAGTTCCTTCTAGCCCTGTTTGGCCCCCGCCCTAGGGTTTTTAACACAAATGACTGCTAAATATTGTCAAAGCTTTTTTTTTCTGCATCTATTAAGGTGATCATGTGATTTTTGTCTTTGTCTATTTGTGTGATGAATTACATTTATTGATTTATGTATGTTGAACCAACCCTGATCCCTAGGATGAACACGCTTGATCATTATGTACAGTCTTCATAATGGGCTTTTAAATGCATTTTGCTAGTATTTCATCAAGGATTTTTGTATCAAGTTTCATCAGACATATTGGTCTTTAGTTTTCTTTTTTTGATATGCCTTTTGCTTTAATACCAAGGTGATACTGGCTTCATATAATGAGTTTGGGATTCTTCCCTTCCTTTCTATTTCATTGAATAATTTCAGGAGGATTGGTACTAGTTCTTCATTTAGCTCTGGTATAACTTGGCTAAGAATCCATCTGTTCTTTGGCTTTTCTTTATTGAAAGACTACCACTTCTTTAGTCTCACTGCTTGATAGTGGTATTTTTAGGTTTTCTATATCCTCTTGGTTCAATTTGGGTAGTTTATATGTGTCTAGAAATTAGTGTGTTCTATATTTTCTGATTCATGGAAATGTCAGTTTCAAAATATTCCCTAATGATCATCTGAATTTCAGAAATGTCTATGGTGACATATACTCTCTATACTCTCTCAGCTCTTAATTTTGTTGATTTTGGTCTGGTGGTTTTTTTGTTTGTTTGTTTTGTTTGTTTGTTTTTTGATAATGGATACCTACCCAGGGGCACCTTACCACTGAACCACATCCCCAACCCTTTTAAGTTTTTATATTAAAATGGGTCTCACAAAGTTGGCTGAGGCCTTGAACTCATGATCCTTCTGTCTCAGCCTCCCGAGTCACTGGGATTACAGGCATGTATCACTGTGCCAGGCTCTCTCATATTTTGGGGTAGTTTGTATTGTCCCTTTTATTTATTTTTCTCTATTTCATTAATTTCTGCTCTGCTCATAATTATTTCCCATCTTCTACTGGTTTTGGAATTAGTTTGTTCTTTTCTACGACATGAGATATAACTTCAAATGGTTTATTTGTGATATTTCTGTTTTACTTTTCTTAATGTGGACACTTAATGCTATATATAAACTTTCCTTTTAATACCACCTTCAGAATGTACCAGTGATTTTGGTATATAGTATTGTTCTTGTTTGGTTCTAGGAATTTTTTTTTTCTCCTTTCATTTCTTCTGTGATCCAGTCATAAATTTAAAAGTGTATTGTTTGCTTTCCATGTGTTTATGTGGTTTCTGTAAGTATTCTTGCTGTTGCTTCTAATTTTAATCCATTACAACATGACAAAATGCATGGGGTAAGTTTTATTATATTTTCTAAGACTTGCTTTGTGTCCTAAAATATGGTCTCTTTTTGAAAAGTTTTCATGAATTGCTGAGAAGAAAGTGTGTACAGCTTGTTGTTGGATGAAGTATTATACAGATGGCTGTTAGGTCCATTTGATTTATGGTATCATTTAGGTCAGAATTGCCTTTATTGATTTTATGTTTGGATGGTCTTTTATTGAAAGCGTGTGTTGTATTAATATATTAATATATTGAGGCTGAAAGTCAAGAAGTGTTTTATGTAATAAGGTATACTGACATTTGGGGCAAAAATACTGATAATTGTTAAATCTTCTTTGATTGTTCCTTTTAATATTATCTAGTGGCCTTCCTTGTTTCTTCTGATAAATTTTTGCATATGTGAGAATCTCTGTCATATGAGAATAGCTACTCCTGATAGTTTTCAGACTCAGTTTGCATGGACCATCTCTTGGCATCCTTTTACTTTCAATCCATGGACATCTTTGCATACAAGATGAGTCTCTTGCAAACGTCCGTGATTGGGTCTACTTTTTTAGTCCATTCTGCCAGGCTATATTTTTTAAGTGGAGAGTTGAGACCACTTACATTCAGAGTTATTAAGGATAGGTGTTTGTTATTTCCAGTCATTTTAATTTGTTTCATAGATTTAATTTGTTATTAATATTCATTTACTTAATTGGGAGCTTCAAATTTTAATTTTACTTAATTCTAGACTATTAATCCTTTGTTATTAAAAATATTGTTTTAGAGGCTGGGACTGGGCTCAGTGGTAGAGCACCTGCCTAGCACATGGAGGCACTGAGTTTGATCCTCAGCACCACATAAAAATAAATAAGCCAAATAAAGGAATTAAAATATATATTTTTAGCATAAACAACTTACCTCTCCCCTCAGCCCAGGCTAAGCACTGAGTTCCACAAGGCTCCAGGTTGCCAAGTGACACAGTGACACTCTTCTTGGATTAGTGTGCTCTACCTGTGCCACAAAGTATACAAAAATACCTCTGACTTTTTCCAATGAATTCCAATAATTTCTACTTCAGGTTTCCATTACTAAAGAAAAATAATCGAAACCTGGGATTTCTTTGGCTTCTTAAGTATGAGAGTCACATCATGCAGTTTACCACCTCTCCCCCATTGATTTCCTTCCTCATCTCTGGGGCTACCAAGGAAGTTCTTCAGCTGGACAGGGAATCTTCTGTGCTCCTGAATGGGGCCTGACCTGGAAGGCCCTTGTTCATGGGTTCGTACTGTCCTTGGAGGAAATACCCTGCCTTGAATTCCTCAGGTAAGACAGGTTCTTTTTTTTTTTTTTTTTTTGCGGTACTGGGGATTGAACCCAGGGCCTTGTACTTTTAAGGCAGGCACTCTACCAACTGAGCTATATCCCCAGCCCAAGACAGGTTCTAACAGTTCAGGGCCCGTTAAGTGGTAGTGTCAACCTGTGGCATTATGTGGCATTATACATGAAATCCCCCTGCTGTGTGCACTTGCAGGTCTGTTCACGAGAGTTGTCAAGATATAAGGTTGGGAAATGGTGACCTCACTGCAGTACTGACTACATACTTTAAGTGACTGCTGTGGTGTGACTGTACCCTCCAAATTTCATGTGTTAGAATTGTAATCCTCACTGTGAGAGGGTTGGTAAATGGCATCCTTGAGAGGTAATTCAGTCATGAGGGCTCTCCCCTAATATCCTTTTCTGTGGAAGTGAGTTTTTAATTTTGAGAGTGATGAATGGCTTTCTCATAATGGCAAATGGAGCCCTTTGTTGGCCTCACTTGCCCTCTCACTTACTGTCATGGGGTAATAGAGCAAGAAGGGTAATCAGTTGCCAGCACCCTCTTCTGAGACTCCCCAGCCTCTCGAAAAATGAAATGTCTTTTCTTTACAAGTTTTCCAGTTTCTGCTATTTTATTACATCAATACAGAACAGACTGAAACAGAGCCCTAAGGCAAAAAGAAAATTCAGAAGCCCCTATGAAAAAAGCACCAGAAAAAGGAATTACACATAATGAATCATGATTTTTTATCTTTATTCTATATACATCACAATGTAATGTAATTAGTAAAGATGCATGAGGAACAACACAGATTATACCTTAGAAATAATCTTTTTGGTGTCATCCATTTACAATATAACACTTCATCAATAGCTTGATAAATCCTGTGATGTGTCTCACTATCTTTTACATGAATTTACTGATTATGTCATGACAGCATGTAGTTTTAGCAAATTGATATTCAACTGAGGTACTTGAAAGTAATTTCTGTCACTGTGGGCAAATGCATGATGTGACATAATCTTAATAATTTATGACTCTGAGGACAATGTTTTTGTGTTTGCAGCATAAGTGGAGCTATGTAGGGTATTTGCCAGAATGCAGATTCCATTCCTAGAACTTACTCATCTTGCATCACTGAAACTTTACACCATTTTGCCAACAGCTGCCCATTTTTCCCAGAACCACACCCATGACAACCACCATCCTACCGTCTGCCTCTGCTTTAGATTTCAGATGTAAATGAGATCATGTAGCATTTCTTTCTGTGTCTGCTTATTTCCCTTTGCATACCGTCCTATATGTTCATAGACATTATTGCAAAGATAGCATTGTCTTCTTTTTTAAGGATGAAAGTTACTCTCAGCTTCATATGGCTGACATCTTTTTATATGTGGACTTATGGTATACAAATCAGTAAATGAAAACCGGACTATTTTTCAAAATTTATTTGCAAAATATGCAAAATATAACATGAGTAAGAATTTAAGGACAAGCTACAGGATCCCATTACATACAAAAGGCATCATGCCTGAAAACAGCAAAACCCATTTGCCAACAGAGTTGTAGACCTGGTTTCACGATCATACTCATGCATGTTTGTGAATATAAAGAATTTAAAAGACATAAACACAAGCACTAACCAAATATTAGCTCTAACAGCTAAAAAAATCACTTCAAAAGTAGCCCTAGAAATAAAGTGAAAACTAATAACTCAAAATCATATAAGTCAAGATATGAAGATCAAAGGACAAAAATATTCTATGAGAGAAAGGAGCCAGTAGCAAGTATGAGTCGATTAGTTTAGAATGAAGCAGATTGTGCTCGCTTCAGCAGCACATATACTAAAATTAGAATGAAGCAGATCAATATACGGAAGTAAAATAAATAATTCAGAAAGGAAATAACATTGTACATAGTAGGATAGAAACCAAACAGGATTCTGAAAATGAAAGCCATTTGAAGAAAATGACTGGATTTTGGGAACATGAAGCAGTTGTACCTTTCTAAGACATGGAAGAGCAATAAACAGGTATGGGATCACAATAGAGAAGGACAGCTACAAAGGAGGTGATGAGACAGAAGAGTCACTGAAGGATGAGGGAAGTACAGAGCCAGGAGATGGCAGGAAGCAAGATGTCTTTTTTTTTTTTTTCGAGCATTGCACAGACATGACACAGAGAAGCTCTGTTAAAATGATAAGTTTTGCTGAATCCTGTTGCTCTTAAAAATTCATGAAAACAAATTTCATGTAAAGCTGGGTGAAAGCAAAATGTTTATGCCAATTCTGTGCACAGATATCATAGGGGGACAGGAAAATAAGTACAGAGTAAGGCCACTCTGAATGTTCTGAGTCTTGATGAGACTTACTTTGTAGGCAAAGTCCTTGTTTACACAGGAGGTAAATTTACTAAGAAAAATGACACAAAGCTTGAAAAGACTTTATTGATGAGAATGAATTCCATCAGAAAAGAATGGGTAGAACTCCAGAGAGAATAAGCAGACACTGAAAGAATTACTTGAGCATGGAATAGGAAACCAGAAGAAATAAAGTGAAGAACTATGCCTTAAAAGAAAAAGGATGTGAAAGAAATGGGAATATTAAAAAAACGAAAATGGAATAAAGAGTGGGAAAATTGAGGGAAGATTGAGAGAAATGCCAAGAGTGGCTAAATACCATAGCAGTTCTCATGTATAATTGATTGAGGTGCCTGATAGAAATCAAAGGAAAGATGAAAATAAAATATTGCAACAATAGCTCAAGTTGTTTTCTGGCAATAAATAAAATGCTTTGAAATAGTTTTTTCCAGAGAATCCTGAGCATTGGTTTGCAATGTCTAGTAGAAAGTGAGACTCTAATAAAATCTAGAATTTAAAAGAAAAGAGAAATCCTTTGGGCACCTAAGATCAAAGAGCAAATGATGGCCAAGAGAATGAGAAGTTGCCTTTTCTCTGCTATTTAGAGAGAAACCCTCTGTGCCTGAAGGAAATGGAGCAGTATACTGAAACTCCTTGAGGGAACAATGGAATCAATGAGGAATGAGCAATGAGGAATCAATGCACTAGGCAGAAAGGCCTCAATGTTCTAGTGATCATGGAAGATCTTGGCTAAACTTGTTTTCGAGATCCCCTCCATAGGAACACACTTCAGTCAACAAAATCCCAAGAGAAAAGTTGAAATAAGGACATAAGCTGAGGGCTGAATTGAAAGTTAACATGAAAATGTTGGTGCCAGCATTTTCAATTAAGACCAATGGGGGATATAGGAGAGAAAGAGTGAAGGTGGTCGTAGTCATTAGGGTGACTCCTTTATAATACATCAAGTTTTACCTTGTTTTCCTATGATTTTTTTGACAGAGGAAAAGAAGGGAAAAGTAATTGGCATCAAGTGATTATCATTTAATACAAAAACATCCACCATTGCAAACAGAACTTATTTACAAAACTGATCCATTATCCATACAACAACATGAACTATATCTAACTGAAATTATGGAGAGGAAGGGCAGGATGTGGCTTCTGTCCTTGTGCCTCTTCTCTGATTGGAACTTGTCATTACTAGGGAAGCCCCAGCTCCTCTGATCCCCAGGACTGCAGGTCACTCTCCTCTAGTGAGTCAGAATAGGAATCTGCAAGACAAACACAGGTGTGGCTGACTGGGGAAATAGAAGGGAGTAGGCACAGGCGGAGAGGGGCATTCAGGAGCACAGGGTTCCTTAGGCCCTGAATGGTGACTTTGTACCCTGACCACCCAGACTCACATCTTGGGTACATGGTGTGTTTTCTAGCCTCTGCTGTGGGTGTTATCTGCAGGTATATGGTATCGATGAATGTCCCCCAGGAGTTAACTTACCTGAACGTTCACTTGGGCAGCCTTCAGGAACTGGTCATCTAAATAGCAAACCTGATGTGGAGTAAAGGAAAGGGGAGTTTGGATAACACTTGTATGGTGAGATCCAGTGCCACACTCTTGTTTCCCCAGAGGCTCAGAAGGTCTGGTGACACAGGGAGGGGCTGGGAATGAAATGGCCCTGCCCCTGCAGCCCCAAACTCCCTAGAATCTGTCACGTAACCAACGCATTAAACATGGACAATTCGTGGTGCTCTTTCGCTTTTCCTAGTGTACATTCCCATCAAACTTGTCTGTTCATTTTAATTGAAATAGTCTATTGGTTGTGCGTTCACATGTTTCATCATTTTAAGTATTCCAGCATGAAAAGAGTTGCAGAAGACCATGGTTTTTAAAGTGTCATGAAGTAAGGTATAACTGTTTTATTGAATTCCAAAATGAGAAAATAGAAGTTACAATTTTGCAATCTAGCTCCTTTATCTCATCCATGTGAACATTACACTGTACTCCCTACAAGTGTTTATTTTATTTGAAACAGGTATTCAAGGACTGGGGTTGTGCCTTAGTGGTAGATTGCTTGCCTAGCACTTGTGAGGCCCTGAGTTTGATCGTTAGCACCACATAAAATAAATAAATCATATAAAGGTATTATGTACATCTACAACTAAAAAACATTTATACAGAAATATGTATTCAAAGATTAACAGAAAAAAAAATCATCCAATGAATCTCTGTGTAAAAAAGAAATATTGCCATGAGGTGACTTTAGGCTGCAACAGGGCTCTACACAGACTGAGGGCCCCCAGAACTTGGCCAAATTCCAGCCGATCTTGGAGACTGTATTGTGCCTGACTGGATGCTGGGTCTTACTAAGTATCCCAGGGATGCAATCCGGGGCCTGGTGGGCTGTTATTCTTGCATGAGAGGTCTCCTGGGCAGCCTCTTTCCACCTCACGTTCTTCCTAGGATGCTCAAAATGGTGGAGGGTAAGGATCACCTTCCACTGTCTCCTCACAGCTACTGATTCACTGGTCTCTCTTGACTTGGACAGGAGTAGGTGTTTCCTGTAATGTGAGGTTGAACAACACTTGTGGCACATCCACCAAGCACTAAAGTAGAAGCCCCTCTGAATTCATGGGCGTGTTGGTCCTACCAGCTGTTGCAGCCTCTCCTAGTTGAAGCAGCAATATGAGCTTTGGCCTGGCAGGAATAGAAGGAGCTCATATACTGGTGTCCATTCCCTAGGAGCATATTCTGGTCCCTCCTTCACCTGCACACACGGATTTTTACAACCCTTCCACTTGCATGCTCACACAGCAGCTCCCAGTGCAGGGTTCTCCTTGGTTTTCTTGATGTATCAGAAGGAAAAAGTAGGGAAGGAATAGAGATGTGTACTTATCTGACTCACCCTCCATATACTCCCTCCATTCTCACGTTGTTCCTCTTCCTATTTGAAACCATCTACTCCAGATAAAGGGATGTTTGTGACATTTGGAAGGAAGGCACGGATGGTAGATGGGTGTCTGGAGCTACCCAGAATAAGAACATGTCTGTGTTACACAGAGAAGTCGACTTTTCCCCAGCTCATTCCAGGAGTATGGGTTCCAGCTCTTCTATCCCCAGCCCAGCTGCTGGCTGGCCATGAAGGGTTGCTCAGTATAATCAGTAGTGTAGCCTGGGGGTGGGAAACTAGGACAATGCCAAGAAAGAAGAGGGCAAGTTGTGAAAATTTATAGACGTTAAGTGGTTGACTATAGTCACGTGCCCCTAAATGAAGTGTGGGTCGATGAAGTACTGCATAGGCAGTCATGGGCCCTAGAGATTGCTTCACTCTATGATGTATTAACCAACTTTATTTGCTTAGGTACACTGAATGATGTTCACACAATGACCAAATCACATGAGGACAGATTTCTCAGAACCTATCCCAATCACTCATAGGAAAGTCACTGTGAATGAACTGCCTAGGTGAAACCAGGTTGTTCCAGAAGAGAACTATCAAAAGTGGGAAAAAAGAAAAGAAGATCTAAAAATAGGGGCTCATGAACAAAATGGCAGAGAACAGACAGAAGATGTGAGAGAAAGTGAATTGCATGGACTTTGTATCTGTGTGTCTCCAAATCTTCACAGCAGGACAACTGAAGGGAATCTTCTGAGTGCACAGCAGTGCTGGTAGTGATGGGGTGGCTGTGGGAAGGGAAAGGAGAGAGTCAAACCTGAGGCGAGGACTCAGATCCCTCTTGGATTCTCATCAACCTACCCTTCTCCTGGGCCTGGATTGTAACTGTGGAATGAGGAAGTGGGTCTCTGATCTCGTACTTCTTTTCCAAACCCTCAGTTCCCTAACTGCATGGAGGTGCCTGTGTCATCCTCTTTGTCCTCGAGGTAGCCAGGATCTGCATGATTTTCTGAGCATGACAGTGACTTCTTTCTCTCCTCCCTCCCTTCATTGCCTGCTCTCATTCTCTTGTATCATGCCACTTTTGCTTTCTCAATCTCTGTACCCATCCTAGTGCTCTCCAGTGTAAAAACCTATGAGGAAATAGTGCAGATGGATTCCATCCACTGCCAAAACCAACGAATCCCTTCCTATTTTGAATGTGATTTCCACGGGTTTGGGGCTTGTGTTGGATCCTATTGTATATATTGACAACCAACTCCAAATATACAGTGAGTATTTTATGCCTGTGCTAACCTTAGGTACTTGGGAAATACTGTATCCTTTCCCTAACCCATATATTTCCTGTAGCATTAGAGATGGCAAGCACAAGTTTAGAACTACCAAGACCTGTGTAACCCTGGGTCTGCTGTATTCTACGTGATGTAGCCAGTGGGCCCTAAGGGCCAGTTTTGGGCAAGCCCAGCAGCCCCTTCCCACACATCCTCCAGCATTCCTTCCTGGCCTTGGAGGGGCTCATGGGGCAGGTGGACACAGGCTCACAAATAGCAGGATATTAAAATCATCAGCTTTAGGTGAGGTACGGAGGCTGATGTAAGTTGAGGTTAATCTTCTGCCTCCCTGCTGTAGGAGGTGCACACAGTAATCCCAGAGTCAATATTCTTGAACCCATCCCATCCCCCACTTCCAGTATGCTTTAATCCAAGGGTGCACAGTGAAGAGAGACAAGATGTCCTAAAAGTGCAGAGGGTGGGAATTGAACTCATAACTTCACACAGAGACATTTCAGAGGTAGGATGGTCCTGCCTATATCTTCATTTTGAACTTGGAGACTGTGGGAACATGACAATATAAATTTCTGTAATTCAAGCCAAACAATCTGCTACTTTGTCATAGCAGCCCAGAAAATCTGATTAAAAAACCGATATCATTCATCCAGACCTCTTTGGCACTTGTGTAATGAACACTTTAACAATGAGAAAATATACTTTCTTCTCAATGTCATGTGAAACATAGATCAAGATAGATGGCAGTGTGGGCCAGAAAGCATCTAAAAACTGGAAAAAATACAAAATATGCTCCCAGACCACTGTGGTTTTAAAGTAGAATTCATAAACCAAAATAGAAATGGATAACTCTCAAATATTTGAAGATTGAACAACATACTGTGTAAAATTGATGAGTGAAAGATGAAACCTACATGGATATTTTAAAGTATTTTGACCAAAATGAAATGAAAATGTGCCTTTTAAAAATTGTGGGATAGAGTGAAAAGAGTGCTCAGAGGGAAATCTCTATCACTGAATGAAATATACAGATAACAAAAAGGCCTAAAACCAATAACCAAACATCTTTGGAAATCCTGGAGGGGAAAAGGCCCTTTTGTAGAGTAGACTTAAAATGAATTAAGACAAAAATCAATGCAATGGAAAAAGGAAAGCAACACCATGGATCAATATACCGAAAATGTAGTTATTTGAAATGATCCACAGGGATGATAAATCATTAGCCAGCTTAACCACAAAGGAAAAAAAAGAGAGAGAGAGAGAGAGAGAGAAGAAACAATGAACCAGCACTACCAATGAAGAGTAGTATGGAATATGGCTAGGAGTGGTGGTATACTCCTGTGATTCCAGCAGTTCAGGAGGCTGAGATAGGAGGATGGAAAGTTGAAGACCAGCCTCAGCCACGTAGCAAGCCCAAACCAACTTAGTGAGACCCTGTCTCCAAGTAAAATTAAAAAATGGCTGGAGATGTAGCCTTGAGGCAAACTGTCCCTAGATTAAATCTCTAGTATTAAAAAAAGAGAGAGAGAGAGAGAGAGGAAAAAACAGAAAATGAAAAAGAAAGAAAGAAAGAAAGAAAATTGCAGAAATGACAGAATATTTTTAACCACTCTCTTGACTTCATACTTTTTTAGTAGAAATGGATCAATTCTTTAGTGGCTGACATCACTAATAAGTCACATATCAGGAAAGATAGTGTGAACAGTTCTCTCTATATCAGAGAAACTGAAAAGTCACTTAATAGCATTTAAAAAGGGAAAGAGCCAGTCTTAGATGGGTTCAATGGTGAAGCCTATTGTGTTAGCTATCATTTTGTCACTGTGATCAAAATAGCTTACAAGAACAACTTAGAGGAGAAAAAGTTTATTTTGGTTCATGTTTTCAAAGATTTGGTCCATGGTAGGCTGAGTGCATTGCTCTGGGCCCAAAGGTGAGGCAGAATATAATGACAGACAAACATGGTAGAGGAGCACTACTTCCTTCATGGTGGCAAGGAACCAGAGAGAGAAAAAGGAGCAGGGGCTACAGGGAAAATAAACCTTGGAGGGCATGCCCCCAAGTGAACTACCTCCTCCACCCACAGCTCCACCTGCCCACAATTAACACCCAGCTAGTCCATTCAAACTAGGATGGACTAAGTTGAAACTATCACAATCCAATCATTTCACCTCGCCACATTTCTGCATTCACATGGGAGCTTTGGGTGAACACCTCATATCCAAACAACGCCACCATTAAGAATGATGTTGGAGGCTGGGGATATAGCTCCATTGGTAGAGTACTTGCCTTGCAAGAACAAGACCCTGGGTTCAATTCTCAGCACTGAAAAAAAAAAAAAAAAAAAAAAAAAAGAATGATGTTGGCCATGGGCTTAGCATAAATTGCCTTTACAATGTTGAGGTATGTACGCACTATCCCTACTTTTTCTAGTGTTTTGAGCATGAAAGGGTGTTGTATTTTGTTGAATGCTTTTTCTGCCTTAATTGAAATAACCATATGATTCTTATCCTTAAGTCTATTGACATGATGGATTACGTTTATTGATTTATGGATGTTAAACCATCCTTGCATTCCAGGGATGAACCCCACTTGATCATGGTGCATGATTTTCTTAATATGTTTTTGGATACAGTTTGCCAATATTTTGTTAAGGATCTTTGCATCTATATTCATCAAGTATATTGGTCTAAAATTTTCTTTCCTTGATGTGTCTTTTCTTGGTTTGGGTATGAGGGTGATATTAGCTTCATAGAATGAGTTTGGTAGGGTACCCTCCTTTTCTATTTCCTGGAATACTTTGAGAAGTATTGGTATGAGTTCTTTGAAGGTCTTGTAGAACTTGGCTGAGAATCCGCCTGGTCCTGGGCTTTTCTTGGTTGGTAGGCTTTTGATGGCTTCTTCTGTTTCATTGCTTGAAATTGATATGTTGAAATTGTATGTGCCCTCCTGGTTTAGTTTGGGAGGATCATATGTCTCTAGAAATTTGTCAATGTCTTCAATATTTTCTATTCTGTTGGAGTATAGATTTTCAAAGTAGCTTCTAATTATGTATTTCAGTGGTGTCTGTCATGCTACTTCCTTTTTTATCATGAATTTTAGTAATTTGAGTTTTCTGTCTCCTTCTCTTTGTTAGTGTGGCTAAGTTTACTTTTTCAAAGAACCAACGTTTTGTTTTGTCAATTTTTTTAATTGTTTCTTTTGTTTTAATTTCATTGATTTCAGCTCTGATTTTAATTATTTTCTGTCTTCTACTACTTTTGGTGTTGTTCTGTTCTTCTTTTTGTAGGACTTTGAGCTGTAATGTTAGGTCATTTAGTTGTTGACTTTTCTTGTGTGCTCCATGCAATGAATTTTCCTCTTAGCACAGCTTTCATAGCATCCTAGAGATTTTGATATGTTGTATCATCATTCTCATTTACATCTAAGAATTTTTTTTATCTCCTCCTTGATGTTTTCTTTTATCCATGCTTCATTTAATAGCATGTTATTTAGTCTCCAGGCCTTGGAGTAATTTCTTTTTTTTTAATTTTGTCATTGATTTCTAATTTCATTCCATTATGATCTGATAGAACACAGGGTAGTATCTCTTTGTCTTTGCATTTACTATGTGCTCCTTTATGGCATAACATATGGTCTGTTTTAGAGAAGGATCCAGGTGCTGCTGTGAAAAAAATGTTTTCACTTATTGATCAATGGAATAATCTATATATGTCAGTTAAGTCTAAGTTATTGATTGTGTTATTGAGTTCTGTGTTTTCTTTGTTTAGTTTTTGTTTTGAAGATCTTTCCAGTGGTGACAGCCGTGTGTTAAAGTCACCCAGAATTATTGTGTTGTGGCCTATTTGAGTCCTGGAATTAAGAAAGATTTGTGTGATGTACATGGATTCACCATTGTTTGGGGCATAAATGTTTACAATCTTTATGTCTTCCTGATTTATGGTTCCCTTAAGCAGTATGAAATGTCCTTCTTCATCCCTTCTGACTAACTTTGGCTTGAAGTCCACGTTATCTGATATAAGAATGGAAACCCCCACTTTTTTACTGAGTTGGTGTGCATGGTAGGTTTTTTCCCATCCTTTCACCTTTAGTCTGTGGATGTCCTTTTGTATGAGATGAGTCTCTTGAAGGCAGCATATTTTTGAGTCTTTTCTTTTAATCCAATCTGCCAGTCTATGTCTTTTGATTGATGAGTTTAGGCCATTAACATTTAGGGTTATTATTGAGATATGATTTGTATTCACAGTCATTTGGGCTTATTTTTGGTTTTTAACTTGACTTGGTTTCTCCTTTGATTGGTTTTTCCTTTAAGGTAGTTCCTCCCTTTGCTGATCTACATTGTTGTTTATCATTTTCTCCTCATGGAATATTTTATTGAGAATATTCTGTAGTGCAGGCTTTCTATTTGTAAATTCTTTCAACTTTTGTTTTTCATGGAAGGGTTTTATTTCATCTTCAAATCTGAAGGTTAGTTTTGCTGGGTGTGATTCTTGGTTGGCAACCATCTTCTTTCAGAGCTTGAAATATGTTGTTCCAGGCCCTTCTAACTTTTGGGGTCTGGGCTGAGAAATCTGTTGAAATCCATATTGTTTTTCCTCTGTATGTAATCTGATTCTTTTCTCTCACAGCCTTTAAAATTCTATCTTTATTTTGTATGTTAGGCATTTTCACTATAATGTGCCTTGGTGTGGATGTAGTGTAATTTTGTGCATTTGGTGTTCTGTAAGCCTCTTGTATTTGATTTTCCATTTCATTCTTCAGATTTGGGAAATTTTCTGATATTATTTCATTGAACAGATTGTTCATTCCTTTGGTTTGTATCTCTGTGCCTTCCTCAATCCCGATAATTCTTAAATTTGGTCTTTTCTTGATGTCCCATAGTTCTTGGAGATTCTGTTCATGATTTCTTACCATCTTGTCTTTTTGGGCGACTTTATTTTCAAGATTAAATATTTTGTCTTCATTGTCTGAGGTTCTGTCTTCCAAGTGGTCTAGTCTGTTGGTGATGTTTTCCATTGTGTTTTTTATTTGGTTTATTGTCTCCTTCATTTCAAGGATTTCTGTTTGGTTTTTTTTGAGAATCTCTATCTCTTTGTTGAAATGATCTTTTGCTTCCTGCAGTTGCTCTTTCAGCTTATTGGTATTATCATTAATTGCCTGCATTTGCTCTCTTATTTTATCCTTTGCTTCGCGAATCATCTTAATCATGTATAATCTGAAGTCCTTTTCTGACATTTCTTCTACCAATCTGTCATTGAATTCTATTACTATAAAATCTAGATTTGTTTGGATCATTTTCTTCCCTTGTTTTTTCATGTTGTTCATGATCTTCCCCTATAGTAGAGCAGATCTGGGGTATTGCAGTTTCCCCCTATAGGCTTATATTGCAGTTTTCCCCCATTGGCCTATAGTGACCCTATAGGTTTCTAAAACTTTTTCTTTAAAGGGGAGATCAATACTAACAGCACCCAGTACAGACAATATGCAGCTCTAAACCAAATAGTTCCTATGAAGACTTAACAATATTGTCATAATAAACAGAAGGAATGAGTTCGATTATTATCTACAGTATTACAAATAGATTTGCAATAAGGTCTGCAATTTCTCATGGAGGACAAAGAGGATGGGGAGGGGTGTAGGATGTGTTTTTGGAATAGGAAAAGAGTAGAAGTTCTTGATTATAGGAAGAGTGAAAGTGTAATCAAAAGAAGTTGGTTCTTAGCATAAGAACAGGGAGAAAGAAACTCTGAAGAAACAGGTAAATAAAAGGAAAATAGAGCAAGAAAAGTGAAAAAATAATAATTTAAAAATTCTCAGAAAAGAGAAAAAGGAAGAATATCTACACTCTGTCATATACTATTCAAACCTCTCAGTCTTTAGTAGCCTGATGTATGAGAGGTACCTGATAAAGAGCTTCCACTCTCCAGCAGGCATCTCAGGATGGGATTTGCCACACCTAAAGGTGGAAGATACATCTTCCAGGATAATCCAAGATGGCCACTCTGGCTTCCAAATGTGTTGGCACGTTGGGAGCTGCAGCTCAGGCATTGGCATGGTTGGCCGGGGATTCTGGAGGTGGAGTGTGGTTGGTTTGGTTGGGGGCTCCCGGAGGCAGGGTGCGGTTGGACAGGCTGAGGGGTCATGCAGATGGGGCTCAGTAAGTCTGATTGGGGGTCTTGCAGGTCCTGGCTCTTGTCTCAAAATGGCAGCAGCCACATGTAACCAAATCTCTGGATACTGTGACAGTGGATTTCCAGGCAAATAGCAGGCAGCTGGTGTTCCACTGGCGGTCTGTGGTCGTTGTGCAGTCTACTGGTAGATGATCAGCAGGTGGACTTGGGTGGTGGGTGATGAGTAGATGAAAGGCAGGAAATGGGCAGACACAAGGCAGACAAATGGGCAAATGGTGGATGATAGGTGCCAGTCAGTGAGCAATCTGCACTCAAAAAGTAGCCTATATACTGACAGCCTGCAGGTGATTGTAGTGGACAAATTGGGTAAACAGCAGGGAATCGATAAGCAGCAAAGATTGCCGAACAGAGAAACAGATATCCTCTGCTTGAAACCTGAGTTACCCAGAAACAGGGAACACAGCCTCCCTCTAGTCTGCCCTCTTGGATCTCAGTTACAATCTCTTATCCCAAGAAATCTTAAATGTATACTGCTGAATAAAATAAATAAGGCTGAAAAAGTTGCATACACTGTAATTCTAACTATATGAAATAATGGGAAAGAAGGAGAATAGAAAGCAGAATTTCAATGGATGCTAGGATTTCTGGGAAAAGGGGAGGGAAATTCACATGCAAAACTGAAGAAAGTGTTAGGGCAAGTTAACTATTTTGTAATGACCATAAATGATGTTATACATTTGTCAAAATCCCCAGAATGTGCGACACTGAGACAATCTTCATGCAAAATCTGAACAATAGTTGATAATAATGTATCAACATTTACTAATCTTCTAAGCAATATTCCATATTAATGTAAGATTTTCCTTAAATGAGCAGTCTGGCCAGTGCAGTGGAGGATGTGAGAACTATCTGTACTATCTGTACAATTTTTTAGTGGCATTCCAAATTAGTTCTATTAAATCAGAGGATACTTTCAGGAAGAGATCTATTGCAGCTAATTTTCGTCTAAATATTATGTTGAGATTTTTACCATTGCAAGTGAACAAAACTTAAAAAAAAAAATTTTGTAGTTGTAGATGGACAGAATGCCTTTATTTTATTTGTTTATATTTGAGGTACTAAGGATTGAACCCGTGCCTCTCACATGCTAGGCAAGTGCTCTGCCACTGAGCTACAGCACCAGCCCTAAGTGAACAAATCTTTTTAAGTTGTAAATATGTTACTTCCAAATGTGTGGCACTACTGATTGTCTTTAGGAATTTACAATTTCACTTATGAAATACAAGAAAATGGCATAGCACTTTTAAGGTCTTCTCTTAAATATGAGAGAGGAATCATCATTCTTGAGTGAAGTTAATGATGGAATTTCCATAGTACATTCATTTGATGCATCTGTAGATGCACTTTGTTTTCCTGACAAATGACGATTTTAGAGAATCACTGCCTGTGTTCGGCAGCTTTCCTTGATTCTTGAGGAACGATTCTTGAAGTGGAGAGGCCCAAAACTAGGAAATGTTATAGAGAAAGCTGTTGATGTCTTGCAGGCAGAAAAACCATAGGTTAGCACTATCAATTTCTTTATCATCCACATTTTTTTGGATGCACACAGAAAATATGAGCATATTCTTAGTTTCTAATATCATGTTTTAGAATATGAGTATAATTTGCAATGTAGCATATCCAACATCTTAAACATTAGGTTTCTTTTTCTTGAGAACAATCCTGCCATTTGCAACAGTACAGATGGTCCAGGAGACATTATTAAGTGAAATAAGCAGGCATAGAAAGACAAATTCTGCTCGATCTCACTCATAAGTTGAATTTTTAAAATAAAAGATTATCTCATAAAAATTGAGAAGGGACAGAATAGTTACCAGAGCCTGAGGAGAGTTTGGTCAGTGTGTGCCATGTTACAATTGGACATTAGGGGGTCACATCTTGTGTTTTATTATACAGTAGCTATATTTAGCCACAATGCAATATATATGCAAACATAAAAAAAACGGGTTTTAAATGTTCTCCCAGTTACAGATTTTGGTATCCTTTCTCATGGATTGGTCAGCAAAGCCACCTGAGAGTTGGATTTTACAAGATCTCTCAGAGTTGCATATACTTAAAAGCCAATAGACTAGATGTAAGGGTAAATGCCTTCACTGAGATGAGATCACACAGAAAGACAGAGAACAGTGACGGAGAGCACAGGAACTCTCATAACCTAGGATCAAATGCTACTTAGAAGTTGTTTTTAGCAGTAAAGCTGAAAGACCCCCTCTGTGCCTCAGGTCCTTATTTGTAGATGTGGAAATGTCACCATGGCCTGTGGAAAAGTGTTAACTGTTAAATGTATGTAAGCTGTGAGCCCTTCTTCCTTTACATGAGCATGATGCTTCGCAGCTTACGGTGACGTATTCCCACATCAATTCTAGGGGATGGACAGAGTAGAGGCCACAACTCACATCTTTTGGTTCAGGAAATTGAGATTTAGAGATTTTAAGAGCCTTGCAGAGAGTCACAACACCAATAAATGATGGGTCTTCAACAAGAATATATTTGGTTCCCTGGGGACAGAGATCCTTAACATATGAATCCCTCCTATGATGCCCTGGATCCCTTAGTGAAGAGCTGTTGCTACTCTTTTCTCAAATCCTCTTGTGCCAAGATTTCCTTGAGAAATATGATTCCCTGGAAGAGGTGTCTGAGCCAAGAGAAGGGTCAACACTCAACCCAGTCTTATGCTCCTTACCTTTTAATGCCTGATATAAAATATGGCAGTTTTCTTCAGTTAAAGCCCCTCTGTAGAACAACAACAACAACAAAAAGCCCAATCTCTGTGCATATTCCTTCAGTGTCTTCTCACTGTCAACTCAGTAGCCACCTTGATGAGCAACTGACCACTCCAAGTGACCAGTGGTCTCCATGGCTCTCGAACTGACTTGGAATGCAGGACATGCTAAACCAACTGCCCCTTGATTGCTGTGCCAAGAATTAATCTTTTTTTCTACTTCCCCACTGTGGGTGGGCAGTTAATGCTAATGACTGGGGCAGTGGTGCACCAGACTGGTGCTTTGGTGGTGTAGTGAGTCTCCACATCTGCTAACTACTGATATGAGCAACTGACTGAATGTCTGGAACAAGGCCTCACCGAGAATAGGTAGATGCTGCAGCCACTCTGAACATCTGCTCATGATGTTCCTCAACCAAAACCCAGTCTCGTATACACCTAGTTCTCTATAGATCCTGCAGAGGTGGGAGGCCATCTCTTATCTTAGAGGGACCTGACATAGGCCCAATTTGAGAAGCGCTCTCTGAGAGCAATTTGGGTCTTCATTCTCTCCGTCATTAAATGAAATCTCCCACACCTTTGTCTGATGGTATTGTCCTTTGTCTCCACTCTCCCATAAGCACCCAAACAGAAAATGTCCTGAACTTCTCAACCCTGTGGACGTCTCATCGGGAAATCCCAAGTTTTCTCATTTCTATGCATGTCTGGGTTTGTACAGATCTAACACAGGGTTTTGTATTTTATGCTGCCATTCAGAATAGTGTGGCTTGTACTTCCCCTTACATGAATTGCTATGTTTAGTCATGGTTCTCCTGATCTCATATCTTTTGCTCCATGTTATTCTTTCAGAATGTATAGAAAATTGCCATAAAGAAATGAATATTTCCTAAATTTAAAAATATTTAAGCAACCATCTTTATAGAATGATAAAATAGAACTGAGTAATAAACCCAACTACAAAACACATTTAAAAATTATGTGGAGAAATTGAAATGTGGAAAATGAAATAACAATGAAAATAGGTTGAGTTGAAGTTAACTGATTGGTTCGAGGAAATAACATTCAGAAATTCAGTCTGAACATACCTCCGTAGCAGCAGTTCAGTTTTCCCATCTTAGAGGATTCCTAGTTATAACCTGAGAACCTCACCACTGCTCTCAAATTTGACCCTCTGAGTTGACAGAGTGGCAGTTGCCATGGAGGGCAAGATGTGCATCACCAAATCTCCATGGTGACAGGCCATCATAGAATTTTCAGAGTGAGCACACTACAGGGTGCTGTTATTCTGCTCGCTAGACAATTTTGTTTCATGTGTCTGTGTTTGTCCTTTAAGAGTACATGTTTTGTTTCAGGAATTTGACCCACAACCTATATATTATTATTATTTGTTGATAAAACATATCAAATGAACCAACAAATGACTTTTCTTCAGTCCTGGTTGATTAACTTCACTAAGTAAAAAGGAACAAACAAACATGTTGAGAATAAAAATTTTCATTCTTGATTTGAAATACCATGTGAAATATCTATTTTCACTATTCCAGACTCACCAGATGTTTTTAGAGGAAATAATTTAAAAGTTGTTATATACTAAGTTAAAAAAATTCTTTAGGAATAAGAATAAAATGAATTCTGGTGTTTTGGTGTGAAATATTCTGTAGATGACTGTTAGGTCCATTTAATTGATGATATAATTTGGGTCAGAAATATCTTTATTGATTTTATATTTGGATGACCTGTCTTTTGGTAATAGGGTTTATTGAAATCATGCAGTATTGATGTATTGAGGTCTATCTGGATTTAATGTCAAGAAGTAGTTTTGTTTTTAAGTAATTAGATGCACTAAAATTGGGACATACATAATTATTCTTTTTATACCTTTTTGTTTGATTGGTCCCTTTACCCATAGGTCGTGATCTTCTTTCTCTATTCTAATTGATTTTTGCTTGAAAACTGCTTTGTTGAACAGCCATTCCTGCCTTTAGACTCCATTTACATGGAATCTTTTCCATCCTTTAACTTTCAGCCTATGAATGTCTTTGCCTAGGAGATTACTCTCTTGCAAACAGCATGTAGTTGAACCTTAATTTTTAAGCCTATTCTGCCCATCTATTTTTGGGAGATGAGATCATTAACATTCTGTGTTATTATGGAGAAATGATTAATATTACCTGTAATTTTTCTAGTTTATTGTATTTAATTTTGCTTTTTAAAAATAAGTTAATAGCACTTCTTTTGATCCTCAACACTTTGAAGCTTTGGGGTAGCTATTGGGGTCCTCTTTGTGAAAATACCTTTATATATTTTTTGTAGTGCTGCTTTAGTGGTCATGAATTATTTCAGTTCAAACTTACAATGGAAAGTTTTTGTTTCTCATTTATTCTGAAAGATAGCTTTCCTGGCGATAGCAATCTTAGCAGGCAATTGTTTTCTTTTAGAGCCTGTAAGATCTCATTCCAGGCCCTGTATTATTTTAGGAACTGAGTTTAGAAGTCAGATGTGAGCCTTATTGGTTTACTTCTAAAAGGGACCTGACATTTTTCTCTTGCATCTTTTAATGTTCTTTACTCTCCATTAGGTGTGTTGATTCTAATGTTTCTTGGGATGTTTTTGCTGATCTTGTCTATTCAGGGTCCTACATGCATCCTGTATGTGGGTGTTTTACTCATTTCTGAGGTGGGGAAATTTTCTGCTATTATCTCACTGCGGAGCTTTTTAATACCTTTAGCCTATATTTCCATGTTCTCTTCTATCCAAGCAACTGTCGGGTTTCATCTCTCGATGTTGTCCCGGAGTTCTTGTATATTCTGTGTGTTTTTGTACTGAGAATTGAACCCCAAGTTTCTTAACCATTGAGCCACTTCCCCAGCCTCGCTAAGTTGCTGAGGCAGGCTTTGAACTTTCAATCCTTCTTCCTCAGCCTCTCAAACTGCTGGGATTACAGGGGTGTGCCACCACACCTGCAGTTCTTGTATATTCTGATCTTGGTCTCCCCGCATCCTTTATTGCATTCTGAGTATTCAAGTTCACATCTTCTGATCTGCATCTGTGCCACAGCTAAGTTGAACCAGTTGGGGAGCTGCAGTGTTCCTAGAGAAAATTGTGTCTCAGGTTTTTTAGCTCTAGATTTTCTATTCTTGTCATAGTAAAAAGTGTAAAAAAATGCAAATTATTTTTGATATCCAGAGAATTATTTAACATGTAAATCCTTTTCCAGGTTATCATCATAGGGTGGATTCTCGTGCTCTCCATCAGAAGAATCAAGAAAGGCACACCTGGAACAGGAACAAGAGTCTTGATTGCTATGCTGAGGCACTAGGACACAGCATGTGGGAGACAGAAATTCCAGGCTGACTCAAACAGAAGACAAATGTGTACAACTTTCACACCATCTATGTTTCCAGCGTCATGGAGTCTTGCTGTTTTCACCTGTAGGGTTTGTGTTTTAGATGCGTCTGCACTCCTCTGTCATACTTTTTCATGTAAGACTTGTCTCATTAGCATCTTAAGTCTTTATTCAGGATGTGTGTTTTACTATGCTGATAAGGTAAAGATAAGTGCAGTTTACTTTCCTAACTATTCTACATATGCATCTGCCTCTCCCCACCTGTAGCTGTTCCTGATCATCTGGTAAAGTCCCTGATATTATTTTCATAGCTTGGGAGACGATTGTCCTGTCTCAGCAGGTTTGATTTTAGTGACAGTGTTTTGTCTGGCGTTGACTTCTTGGCATTCCTACTAAGCACACAGTCTCAGAAGCATGAGCTGACTTCTTGGCCTTCCATCTCATGATTGTATAGCCTTGAAAACTGTTCTACTTTTTAATTCCTTACTTTATGGTGTGCGTGTTGTCTTCATAAGAGTGAGAATTAACTTGCCTATCTCAAGGTTATTTATTAGGCATATTTTCTCAGTATGTCTTCAAAATTCAGTGTATCTCTTACCCTCAAAATTCATCTCATTTCAGAGATGACTCACTGAAGGTAACAGGAGCCACATTTGCCCAGTGTCTCTTATACTGCACAGCTCATTTCTGTTCCCTTTCATCATCTCAACTCTAAGTCAAATGAGGAATTGCACATTTATTCCAAATTGCATTTCATATCAGAACATCAGGTCCAAAAGTCTTTGTACACTTATCTTCCATTCTACCTGGTGGAAATGTTCCAAGTTCCCCAGTGGATGCCTGAAACTGGACTGTAGCATGCACTACGTACACTATTTTTCCTATAGGAACATATCTATGATCCATTTTAATTCATAAATTATGCAAATATCTATGATAAATTTTAAATCATAAATTAGGCACAGCAAGAGTTTAAAATACCAATAACAAAATAGAATTATTACAGTGGTAGTCTGAATTACATTTGTGGGCATGATCACTTTTCTCTCAAAAGACTCAAGACAAATATTAATATTTTTGGACCACTGCTGATCAGGGCTAACTAAAACCACAGGAAGCAAAACCATGGAAAGGGAAAGCTACTCTTTTCTCTATTTGTATCCTTCTTTCCTAGTACTGGCGATGGCACATAGTGGGTACATAATGTTTCCTATGAAAGATGACGTACCAAGTTCCCCATTCTCAAGGATCCTCCAGTATTGTCTACATTGTTCTCTAGCAGATATGCGTCTCATGGCAGTCTTGCTTGCAGTGGCCCCTGGCTCTAATCTTGAAACTCTAGTGTTTCTCGTTGGACAAGACTGAAGGCATGGGACCTAACGTAAAGGCAATAGTGGTTTCAAACCCACTTATTCTTAGTGATGAGTCCAATGATCACCACATGGTGGCTCTGGTAGAAGGACCCCGAGTGCTCAGGCCCAAGCTTACCCCCACAGTGGTGTGTTATCCTTAGCGTCACTCTTCCTTCTGCTGTGATGCTCAGTGACCTATGGTGGAGTCCTACTGAGGGGCACCTCGATCTCCCCAAAGCCCATAAAGTGCCATGGACACCGACAACTTTGAGGGGGCTGGGCTTGAATGCCAAGTGTTAGGCAGAATATAGGTCACAGTTTAGGAGGCAGCTGAAAAATCAGAGGCAGTGTCCACTAGAGGATTATGTGTCTGGGTGTTAGCAAGAGGTGGCAGGATGCTGCCATGGAACCCCAAGGTGGGTATTTGTGGAAATGAATTCCCAGGTCTTGAGTGTGTTATGCTGCCTGGCACTGGCTGACCTGGACTGAAGGTTGGGACTTGGGCAGGGCCTGCCATGTTCACAAATTGAAGAGAACTGTCAACCTCATCTGGATGTGCCTTCAAGTCCCCAACTATGGGTGACTTAGTGAATCCATGGTTATTAGAAATTTCAAAGTTAAGCTGAGGCAGAAGGACATCCTGGCAGGAAGGGCAGAAGTGTTCATGGTGAGGCCATGATAACACTGGAGTGTGATGGGTTGTAGGAAGTTCTGGGAAGGGAGGAAAAGCTCCCCAATAAAGCCAGAGGAAGCTCCAGAAGGAGATGTCCAGGAGGGTGGGCCCATATCAGGCATTGGCTGGGGAGCCAAACTTTTAGATGTGTGACTGAGGGGCTGGGAAGATGTATTGCTGAGGGAAGAGGCAGTGATTGGCAGGAAACTGGAGCAGGAGGGCATTAGGATCTAAAATGGGGCTGTAGGGGTCTGGGGACAGGGTTATCACTTTCTCTCCTTGATAATGGGAGAGAATTTGGAGTTGGCAAGGTGACTGAGTCTGAGGGCATAGAATGTGAAGAGGGTCCTGGAAATGGCTCTCAGGAGAAGAGAGGTGTGGTGAGTCCTACTTCCTCCTAGTCATAGGATAGATGGAGGTGGCTCCCCCAGCAGATCTCAGCAGGACCCTGGGCCAAGGGAGTCCTGCTTCCTCCTGCAGCTCTTCTGCTGTGCATTCCCTGGGTGCTGGAGATGAAGCAGATGCAGGAGTAGTCCTTGCAGGAGACAATAGGAGATAGCAAGAAGGTTGTATGTCATTGCAGTCCCAGGTGGATTCAAACTAACCTCTGAGTGCATTGTAGATGCACTGGATCACCAGTTGCCTCCCCAGGTCTAGATCATGAGTAGTCACATGGAAACCCAGCTCTGGAGGCAGTGGCAGAATAAGACAGGAGGGAAGTCAGGCTTTGACCTCCATTCTTCAGGGTTCAAGGTGAGGGAGAACATCAGGTTGGAGGGAAGCGCTCACGTCATACTCAGAAAACAGAAAGAGACTCCACTCTCCCATTACAAAAATATACAACATGAACAATTAAGATGAAATAATATATAACATGTTATTTGAGCAACTGCATCAAATTAATGAAAGATGCTCATGTGTGCAACTATGTGGCAATGATATGAGAAGGGTTGGACTTGGGAACTTGATGTGCTACATCGTCACTATTTTTATAAATTAAAACCTTGTATATTAAAAGCCTACTAAATAGGAATTAATAATCTGGCAGCACATCTTCAGGGAGAAATCTACATTGCTAATGTTAAACATTGGAGGTAATAACTTTACATTAGGTGAACCTGATATCTACCTTTCAATGAGAACAAAGCATGATTGTTTTAGCTACTATGCTTGGGACACCCATGGTTGACTGGGTAAATTAAAATTTTCACATATTAAGAAAATATTGCTTACCCTCTTTATGTATTCTCTTACATGTTGGACACTGAATATCTATAATTTTTATTCCTGATTCACCCTAGTTATTGAATTTCCATTGTACCTTCCACTGAATTATACAAGAGCTGCATACCTTGGAAAGGGAGGGGCTGTACCTGACTGGGACCTGGTGCAATTTCTTCCTGAAATGCCTCATCATAGAACATACTGAGAAATGCATTCGTAATGGAGTTAAATCAGCTTAATGGCAGAAAACCAGAGAAAACAACAATTTAATCTTTTTTTATTTTTTTATTTTTTCCAGACTTTTTTTTTGATTCATTGTACACAAATGGGGCACATCTTTTCATTTCTATGGTTGTACACAATGTAGATTGATATCATTCGTGTAAACATACATATATGTAGGTAATGATATCTATCTCATTCCACCATCTTTCCTACCCCACCCCTCCCCACTCTCATTTCCCTCTACACAATCTAAAGTTCCTCCATTCTTCTCTTACCCCCCACCCCCAACCCCCATTATGTTATCATCATTCACTTATCAAGGAAAACATCTGGCCTTTGATTTGGGGCTTGGCTTATTTCACTTAGCATGATATTCTCCAATTCCATCCATTTACCTGCAAATGCCATAATTTTATTCTTCTTTTTAGCTGAATAGTATTCCATTGTGTATATATACCACAGTTTCTTCATCTATTCATCTGTTGAAGGGCATCTAGTTTGGTTCCACAATCTAGCTATTGTGAACTGAGCTGCTATAAACATTGATGTGGTTGCATTGCTGTAGTATGCTGATTTTAAGTCCTTTGGGTATAAACTGAGGAATGGGATAACTGGGTGGAAAAGGTGGATCCATTCCAAGTTTTCTGAGGAATAACAATTTATTCTTAGTTGAAAATTTTGATCCCATTATTTACTGGCTTCTAAGCAGAGCCATCTAAGGTAGAGCAGGGCTTCAAGGAGATCATGGAGTTCAGTGTGCCCTTAACACACCTATCCTATGGATTTTGTGGGCCTTGCCTTTACCTGCATGAGACAATATAGATGCCCAGAGAAGCAGAGTGACTGAGCATGTGGGTGCTGGTGTCTGATTGCCTGTTTTCAAATCCCACTTAGCATCACATGAACATGGGGAAGGTTATGCAGTCCCCTCTGTTCTCAGTTCTTTGTACTATGGATTAAAATTTCCATATGTCCTACATATATGCATTAAGCTAGATCAAGATGGCAGTATGAGGAAAGAAGTATCTCAGAGCAGTCCCTCAGCTTCGGACCTACAAAGTGAAAACTTCTCAGGAAGGTGGGTCACAAAAAGGGCACAGAAACTTGCTTCTGAATTGTTAAAAATAAAATAAAATTGTTGAGAAGTACGAAGTCAGAACTTGAATGTAAGAAATAATCAGAGAAGTGCCAGTGTGTGGGGCCAGCAAAGGGGAAGGGGAGGAGCAGTGTAGATGAGCAAAGGAGATGGTTGCAGGTGAGAAAAAATAGGAATAGAATAGAATAGAATAGAATAGAATAGAATAGAATAGAATAGAATAGAATAGAATAGAATAGAATAGAATAGAATAGAACAGAACAGAATAAAGAAACAGGAGAAGACAAGATTAGATTGCTTAGGGTTACCTGTGTGTTGGAGAGGAAGGCTGATTTTTAAGGACAAGGAGTTGGTAGGGGAAGCGGCTTAGTGTAAGCAAATCCACAATTAGTTCCCGGGATTAGGACCGGATCCATGCACAAAATTAGTTTCCGGGCGGGAAAGAAGTTGCACTGTTTGGTAGCAGTTGGGCCCGCGGAAAGGCCACCGTGCTGTAGCAGGTTCTACCTAAAGCCCAGCGAGGAAAGCACTCGGCGGCAGTAAGTGGCCTCCTTTTTGTTATGGAATGTCAAACAAGAAGAGTAAACAATAGTCGTGCTCTTTGCATAGAACCCAACCCGAAAAGCCCCCTACCTATGCGCGCATGCGCCTGACGGAAAAGCCACCTGCCTCCCCCACAGCTGTTACTTCTGCTGCCACAGCTGTGCAGTCCTGCAAGACCAGCTGGGGAAAACGGCCTTTTGCGTCTCTGAAGTCATGTCCTGTGGAGGGCTCCTGCGCTTATGTCAACAAGTGCTAGCAGTGACACGGGGATGGGAAATAGGGAACACCTGCAGCCAACTTAAAACACAAACACCAACCACCACCAAAACCAAACCAAAAAACAATACAGCAGCAATAAAACGCCCAGAAGAACGGGCTGGGGATATAGATCAGTTGGTAGAATGCTTGCCTTGCAAGCATGAGGCCTTGGGTTCAATCCCCAGCACCGCAAAAAAAAAAAAAAAAAAAAAAAAAAAAAAAAGAGTCCTGAACTGGAGAGAAGGAAATAGGCACAGAGATAGCCACACCTGGGTCATACAGACCCTGGTACTGTAGTGGATCCACAGGAACATCTGTACTCCAGGACACATAGCTGGTATTTCATATGTATAGCAGTTGGGATACTATGCAACAAAAGTAGATTTTACCGGAGACCCTAGAAATTCAGACATCCTGCAGCGACTGGTGTCCCCCAGCAACAGGGAGTATGGATCACTTTCCAAACTGCCAGCCACAGAATCCCAAATTTCCCTTGAGACTAAACCCCAATTACCAGAATTTCCAATTTAGAATCCCTTACCACTCTTGTCATGGAAACACAATTTGTCAACACCCAGTTGTGATACTTCACCATATATCAGGAGAATGGAAGCTGAGATCTGATACAACCAATTGTGCCTCCTAACTGAAGGATTATGGAAAATAATATTCCTACAAGACAGCTCCCAAGATAATGGATGGACAGTGTGACTCGGGAGAAGGGAGGGGAAATTAGCCAAATATTAAACCCCTTCCAATACATCCTTTCCCAATAACAGTGGGCCCTGAGGGGAAAAAGCAAACTTTCATCCCCTCCTGGGGTACATTCCTAGCATTTCCACCAAAAGCAAACATTTACCCCCCTGCCCAACCCCAGTGGGATCATGAAAGAAGGAGGCAAATACAGAAATGTTGGGCCCTGTAACTTTAACCTTTCCCAGTGCTGATGAGTCCTGGAAAAAAGAAAAGCAATTAGTGAAGCTCTAGGTACAATGGGTCCCAGAGGAAGGAAGAGAAGCAGTGAACACTGAGTTGTGAACTTTTTCCAGTGACAATGAGTTTTGTACTTTTTACTACTGCCTTCCTGAGTTAAAATTTACCTGCACAGCTAGGTCCCAGACTGTCTGAACAGCACTGTCTGCGGTCTCCAGTGAAACTATAAAACCCAGCCTCCTCCTGTAACCCCAGGAGCCATCTCTATACCCAGAAAGTGAGCGAGCCCTCCTGCACCTGATTCGATGGACCTTGCTGCAGAATAAAGGAAAGCTTGCTGATCCAAGGTTTGCTTCCTGCTCCGTCATTTGTGGGCCATGAGGTTACACTAACCACCAAGGCAGGCAGCAAACCCTGGACCCAAAAGCTTACAAACCAAAAATGACTATGAAGATTGAAATGCTGTAAACAGTTTTTTTTTTTTTTTTTTGCAAATAGTTTTGACCATTCAGCAGAAACACTTCCTTATATCTCACTGAGATATTTTCTCTCTTTAAAAATTTTTTGTTGTCTTTTTTTAGTTATGCGTGATAGTAGAATCCATTTTTATATATAGGCATACATATATCTTGTTCTAATTCATATTCCAATATTTCACCTTCGCCTTCCCTCTCTCCACACCCTGCTCCCTCCCCTCTATTGATCTTCCTGCCATTTACTCAGTTACTTTAAAATTTTTTTTCTTTTTTCTCACTTCAATTTTTTCTTATATCTGTAATCCCATTTTATTCTACCTTTTATGTTCTTTTCAAAAATTTTAACTATTTAAAGTCTTTCCAAACATCATTTCTTCATATTGTATTACTTTTTTTCTATTATATGTGATTTTTTTGTATACATGTATATGAGTGTATGTGTGTGTATGTATGTGTAGACACTGCATGGATATGTTTTAAAAATATGTGTATAGTCTTCCAATTTTACCTTCACATTAATTGCTTCCTTCTACACTTATTTATTTTTTAGCCTTGATTTGTCTTAGGTGGGTTTCAAGTACACTTGGGTTCGAGTGGATTAGATCTTGCTTATACCTAAGTTCTGGCCTCTCTTCTTGGCCCCCCAGCCTTGCTTTTCACTCTCTTCCCTACTAACAGTCAAATTTCCTGTTCCCACTTCCTCTCTTATTTTATCACTCAATCTTTTACTCCTTCTTCCTTACAGCCAACATCTGCTACCTACCTCTTACCTCTTCTCTGATTGTTTTTTAAAAATATTTCAAACTTTATCCCACCTTCCCACCCTATTTCTCCTTACTTAAGAAACTGTAGTCTTGCTGACAATACAATTACATAGTTTATGCAATTCATACCTCATTCGTGTTCAGGTGACTTATTGATACAGTGGATGACATAGTAGACACAAATGCAAAGGCAGGATCTACTTCACAGTTTTGTATTGCTGGTACTGATGTTAATCATTGCCCCCCACTATTCTTATATAGGTGGCAATTAATGTTACAGATTTCAAAGTAGGTTCTGGACATGTATCTTTACACATCAGCTGTTGATATTAGGGTTACTCCTGGAACCCCCCTCCCTCTAAGAGGAACTGGAAAGTGATTGGGGCACATCTAAACAGAGTAGAGGCCCTGCTGAGAAATTCTTAGAGCCTAGTCAAAAAATAATGAATCTCACCCCTCACAAGATTGAGCCAACCTGAGACTTAACCCTCCTTGGAAATCTAAACATACATCAAAAAGAGAGAAATCCCAGAATTAGAAAACTCACACATGTAAGGACATGTATATAAAAAGGAATCCACTTAACTGATGTGCAAATCTAAGACCTCTGAAAACATGAGGAAACAGGCAAACAAATCCTCCACACCACCAGAACCCTTTAGCTTAGATACAGAAACAAACGAGATTCCAAAGAAATATAAAATAATAATAAAAATATTCAGTGAACTAAAGAAGATCTAAGGAATGAAATAAGAGAATAAATGCAGGAGATGAAAGACCACTTCAGTAAAGAAATACTGAAAAGAAAACAATCAGAATTCCTGGAAATAAAGGTCAAAACTAATCAAATTAAAAAGTTCCCTTGAAAGCATCATCAACAGATTATATTGTGTACAAAGAACTCCAGCCCATGAAGACAGACATACAAGACCCCCAAATAGACCTGATCAAGAGAAGTTTTATAAGATGCATCATGATCAAAATGCCTAATGTAGAAAATAAAGAAAGAATATTAAAGTTACAAGAGAGAAACAGCAGGTCATATTTAGAGGCAAAACAATAAGACTCACTTTGGATTCTCAACTCAGACACTAAAATCAAGGCCTAGAGTGAGATATTCAAAGCTTTAAAAGAAAACAACTGTTAAAAAGATTGGCACACCCATTAAAACTCTTACAAAACTATTTTTTTAATTTAAATTATTTTTTATTTTTTGTTCTATTAGTTGTACATGACAGTAGAATGCTTTTAAACATTTTGATAGATCATACCTAAATGAATTGTAATCTTATTTTTCTGATTATACATATTGCAGGATCACATCGGTCATGCAGTTATGTACATGAGATAATAATGTCTGTTTCACTCCACTATCATTCCTTCCCCATACCTCCTCCCCTTCCTTAACTCCCCTCTACCTTATATAAAGTAACTCTATTCTTCCCTATCCTCCGCCCTTACTGTGAATTAGCATTCACATATCAAAGAAAACATTTGGTTTGTGATTTTTTGAGCTTGGCTTATTTCACTTAGCATGATATTCTCTAACTCCATCCATGAATGAGGAAATAAAAACTTTCCATGGAAAAGGTAATCTAAAAGAATATATGACAACCAAAACATTACTACAAAGAATTCACAAAGATAAATTGCATATGGAGGAACCCAAAAACAAAATCCAAAACTCCTAAATAAATGAAAATTAATAGATGACTGTAAGTTAAATGAGAATCAGGACAAAATTAAATATACAAAAACCCAAAATGTCAGCAAACACAAGTACATATCCATAGTAACACTAAATATAAATGGTCTCAATAAACCAATTAAAAGATATAGACTAACAAAATGGCTAAGAAAACAAGATTCAATTATATGCTTTTGGTAAGAGACTCATCTCATAGGCAAAGATAAAGCCAGAATCCAGAATTAAAGACAGGTAAAGAATAGGTAATCCAGTTGAATTGAGAAAATGGAGGCTGATTTGAGTCTAGGAAGTTGGAAACTGTCTCTGGGAGACTGGAAATTTCATGTCTCCACAGTCCTTTGATACCACCCTCCTAAAAAGTTGTTAATGAAACAACTCCTGAGCAAAGAGCTACTAATCAATGCCCCTGAGCTGCTGCTCCCTTCCTGCCTAACACTCCACCTTGGCCTTTCTGGCCCACCTGCTCACCCTTTGGTCTTTCCACCCACATCTCCCAGTCACTATGCAGGATGGGGGCAAATGAACAAGATAAGAGAGAATGCAGGAGAACAACAGAAACTTTAGATATAAAAGGGACAGGACTTCCTCATCCCACAGATTCTGCCTTTGGGTTCCCTTCTTCCACCTGGGAGAAGTCTATTTTATTAATCTTTAATAAATCTTCTTACTTTCTATTCTATGCTTGCTTGGCATGCTTCTCATATGTTATACTTCAATATTTGAGGAAGCAGGACTCATCAAGGCAACTGAGGTACTTGAAAGTAATTTCTGTCACTGTGGGCAAATGCATGATGTGACATAATCTTAATAATTTATGACTCTGAGGACAATGTTTTTGTGTTTGTAGCATAAGTGGAGCTATGTAGGGTATTTGCCAGAATGCAGATTCCATTCCCAGAACTTACTCATCTTGCATCACTGAAACGTTACACCATTTTGCCAACAGCTGCCCATTTTTCCCAGAACCACACCCATGACAACCACCATCCTACCGTCTGCCTCTGCTTTAGATTTCAGATGTAAATGAGATCATGTAGCATTTCTTTCTGTGTCTGCTTATTTCCCTTTGCATACCGTCCTATATGTTCATAGACATTATTGCAAAGATAGCATTGTCTTCTTTTTTAAGGATGAAAGTTACTCTCAGCTTCATATGGCTGACATCTTTTTATATGTGGACTTATACAAATCAGTAAATGAAAACCGGACTATTTTTCAAAATTTATTTGCAAAATATGCAAAATATAACATGGGTAAGAATTTAAGGACAAGCTACAGGATCCCATTACATACAAAAGGCATCATGCCTGAAAACAGCAAAACCCATTTACCAACAGAGTTGTAGGCCTGGTTTCACGATCATACTCATGCATGTTTGTGAATATAAAGGATTTAAAAGACATAAACACAAGCACTAACCAAATATTAGCTCTAACAGCTAAAAAAATCACTTCAAAAGTAGCCCTAGAAATAAAGTGAAAACTAATAACTCAAAATCATATAAGTCGATATGAAGATCAAAGGATGAAAATATTCTATGAGAGAAAGGAGCCAGTAGCAAGTATGAGTCGATTAGTTTAGAATGAAGCAGATTGTGCTCGCTTCGGCAGCACATATACTAAAATTAGAATGAAGCAGATCAATATATGGAAGTAAAATAAATAATTCAGAAAGGAAATAGCATTGTACATAGTAGGATAGAAACCAAACAGGATTCTGAAAATGAAAGCCATTTGAAGAAAATGACTATGGATTTTGGGAACATGAAGCAGTTGTACCTTTCTAAGACATGGAAGAGCAATAAACAGGTGTGGGATCACAATAGAGAAGGACAGCTACAAAGGAGGTGATGAGACGTAAGAGTCACTGAAGGATGAGGGAAATACAGAGCCAGGAGATGGCAGGAAGCAAGATGTCTTTTTTTTTTTTTTTTTTTTTTTTTTTTGAGCATTGCACAGACATGACACAGGGAAGCTCTGTTAAAATGATAAGTTTTGCTGAATCCTGTTGCTCTTAAAAATTCATGAAAACAAATTTCATGTAAAGCTGGGTGAAAGCAAAATGTTTATGCCAATTCTGTGCACAGATATCATAGGGGGACAGGAAAATAAGTACAGAGTAAGGCCACTATGAATGTTCTGAGTCTTGATGAGACTTACTTTGTAGGCAGAGTCCTTGTTTACACAGGAGGTAAATTTACTAAGAAAAATGACACAAAGCTTGAAAAGACTTCATTGATGAGAATGAATTCCATCAGAAAAGAATGGGTAGAACTCCAGAGAGAATAAGCAGACACTGAAAGAATTACTTGAGCATGGAATAGGAAACCAGAAGAAATAAAGTGAAGAACTATGCCTTAAAAGAAAAAGGATGTGAAAGAAATGGGAATATTAAAAAAAAAAATGGAATAAAGAGTGGGAAAATTGAGGGAAGATTGAGAGAAATGCCAGGAGTGGCTAAATACCATAGCAGTTCTCATGTATAATTGATTGAGGTGCCTGATAGAAATCAAAGGAAAGATGAAAATAAAATATTGCAACAATAGCTCAAGTTGTTTTCTGGCAATAAATAAAATGCTTTGAAATAGTTTTTTCCAGAGAATCCTGAGCATTGGTTTGCAATGTCTAGTAGAAAGTGAGACTCTAATAAAATCTAGAATTTAAAAGAAAAGAGAAATCCTTTGGGCACCTAAGATCAAAGAGCAAATGATGGCCAAGAGAATGAGAAGTTGCCTTTTCTCTGCTATTTAGAGAGAAACCCTCTGTGCCTGAAGGAAATGGAGCAGTATACTGAAACTCCTTGAGGGAACAATGGAATCAATGCACTAGGCAGAAAGGCCTCAATGTCCTAGTGATCATGGAAGATCTTGGCTAAACTTGTTTTCGAGATCCCCTCCATAGGAACACACTTCAGTCAACAAAATCCCAAGAGAGAAGTTGAAATAAGGACATAAGCCGAGGGCTGAATTGAAAGTTAACATGAAAATGTTGGTGCCAGCATTTTCAATTAAGACCAATGGGGGATATAGGAGAGAAAGAGTGAAGGTGGTCGTAGTCATTAGGGTGACTCCTTTATAATACATCAAGTTTTACCTTGTTTTCCTATGATTTTTTTGACAGAGGAAAAGAAGGGAAAAGTAATGGCATCAAGTGATTATCATTTAATACAAAACATCCACCATTGCAAACAGAACTTATTTACAAAACTGATCATTATCCATACAACAACATGAACTATATCTAACTGAAATTATGGAGAGGAAAGGGCAGGATGTGGCTTCTGTCCTTGTGCCTCTTCTCTGATTGGAACTTGTCATTACTAGGGAAGCCCCAGCTCCTCTGATCCCCAGGACTGCAGGTCACTCTCCTCTAGTGAGTCAGAATAGGAATCTGCAAGACAAACACAGGTGTGGCTGACTGGGGAAATAGAAGGGAGTAGGCACAGGCGGAGAGGGGCATTCAGGAGCACAGGGTTCCTTAGGCCCTGAATGGTGACTTTGTACCCTGACCACCCAGACTCACATCTTGGGTACATGGTGTGTTTTCTAGCCTCTGCTGTGGGTGTTATCTGCAGGTATATGGTATCGATGAATGTCCCCCAGGAGTTAATTTACCTGAACGTTCACTTGGGCAGCCTTCAGGAACTGGTCATCTAAATAGCAAACCTGATGTGGAGTAAAGGAAAGGGGAGTTTGGATAACACTTGTATGGTGAGATCCAGTGCCACACTCTTGTTTCCCCAGAGGCTCAGAAGGTCTGGTGACACAGGGAGGGGCTGGGAATGAAATGGCCCTGCCCCTGTAGCCCCAAACTCCCTAGAATCTGTCACGTTAATCTGTTGGTTAACGCATTAAACATGGGCAATTCGTGGTGCTCTTTCGCTTTTCCTAGTGTACATTCCCATCAAACTTGTCTGTTCATTTTAATTGAAATAGTCTATTGGTTGTGCGTTCACATGTTTCATCATTTTAAGTATTCCAGCATGAAAAGAGTTGCAGAAGACCATGGTTTTAAAGTGTCATGAAGTAAGGTATAACTGTTTTATTGAATTCCAAAATGAGAAAATAGAAGTTACAATTTTGCAATCTAGCTCCTTATCTCATCCATGTGAACATTACACTGTACTCCCTACAGTGTTTATTTATTTGAAACAGGTATTCAAGGACTGGGGTTGTGCCTTAGTGGTAGATTGCTTGCCTAGCACTTGTGAGGCCCTGAGTTGATCGTTAGCACCACATAAAATAAATAAATCATATAAAGGTATTATGTACATCTACAACTAAAAAACATTTATACAGAAATATGTATTCAAAAAATTAACAGAAAAAAAAATCATCCAATGAATCTCTGTGTAAAAAGAAAAATATTGCCAATGAGGTGACTTTAGGCTGCAACAGGGCTCTACACAGACTGAGGGCCCCCAGAACTTGGCCAAATTCCAGCCTATCTTGGAGACTGTATTGTGCCTGACTGGATGCTGGGTCTTACTAAGTATCCCGGATGCAATCCGGGCCTGGTGGCTGTTATTCTTGCATGAGAGGTCTCCTGGGCAGCCTCTTCCACCTCAACGTTCTTCCTAGGATGCTCAAATGGTGGAGGGTAAGGATCACCTTCCACTGTCTCCTCACAGCTACTGATTCACGGTCTCTCTTGACTTGGGACAGGAGTAGGTGTTTCCTGTAATGTGAGGTTGAACAACACTTGTGGCACATCCACAAAGCACTAAAGTAGAAGCCCCTCTGAATTCATGGGCGTGTTGGTCCTACCAGCTGTTGCAGCCTCTCCTAGTTGAAGCAGCAATATGAGCTTTGGCCTGGCAGGAATAGAAGGAGCTCATATACTGGTGTCCATTCCCTAGGAGCATATTCTGGTCCCTCCTTCACTTGCAGACACAGATTTTTACAACCCTTCCACTTGCATGCTCACACACAGCAACTCCCAGTACAGGGTTCTCCTTGGTTTTCTTGATGTATCAGAAGGAAAAAGTAGGGAAGGAATAGAGATGTGTACTTATCTGACTCACCCTCCATATACTCCCTCCATACTCACATTGTTCCTCTTCCTATTTGAAACCATCTACTCCAGATAAAGGGATGTTTGTGATATTTGGAAGGAAGGCACGGATGGTAGATGGGTGTCTGGAGCTACCCAGAATAAGAACATGTCTGTGTTACACAGAGAAGTCGACTTTTCCCCAGCTCATTCCAGGAGTATGGGTTCCAGCTCTTCTATCCCCAGCCCCAGCTGCTGGCTGCCATGAAGGGTTGCTCATATAATCAGTAGTGTAGCCGGTGGTGGGAAACTAGGACAATGCCAAGAAAGAAGAGGGCAAGTTGTGAAAATTATAGACGTTAAGTGGTTGACTATAGTCACGTGCCCCTAAATGAAGTGTGGGTCGATGAAGTACTGCATAGGCAGTCATGGGCCCTAGAGATTGCTTCACTCTATGATGTATTAACCAACTTTATTTGCTTAGGTACACTGAATGATGTTCACACAATGAGGACAGATTTCTCAGAACCTATCCCAGTCACTCATAGGAAAGTCACTGTGAATGAACTGCCTAGGTGAAAACCAGGTTGTTCCAGAAGAGAACTTCAAAAGTGGGAAAAAAAGAAAAGAAGATCTAAAAACAGAGGCTCATGAACAAATGGCAGAGAACAGACAGAAGATGTGAGAGAAAGTGAATTGCATGGACTTTGTATCTGTGTGTCTCCAAATCTTCACAGCAGGACAACTGAAGGGAATCTTCTGAGTGCACAGCAGTGCTGGTAGTGATGGGGTGGCTGTGGGAAGGGAAGGAGAGAGTCAAACCTGAGGCGAGGACTCAGATCCCTCTTGGATTCTCATCAACCTACCCTTCTCCTGGGCCTGGATTGTAACTGTGAATGAGGAAGTGGGTCTCTGATCTCTTACCTTCTTTTCCAAACCCTCAGTTCCCTAACTGCATGGAGGTGCCTGTGTCATCCTCTTTGTCCTCGAGGTAGCCAGGATCTGCATGATTTTCTGAGCATGACAGTGACTTCTTTCTCTCCTCCCTCCCTTCTTTGCCTGCTCTCATTCTCTTGTATCATGCCACTTTTGCTTTCTCAATCTCTGTACCCATCCTAGTGCTCTCCAGTGTAAAAACCTACGAGGAAATAGTGCAGATGGATTCCATCCACTGCCAAAACCAACGAATCCCTTCCTATTTTGAATGTGATTTCCACGGGTTTGGGGCTTGTGTTGGATCCTATTGTATATATTGACAACCAACTCCAAATATACAGTGAGTATTTTATGCCTGTGCTAACCTTAGGTACTTGGGAAATACTGTATCCTTTCCCTAACCCATATATTTCCTGTAGCATTAGAGATGGCAAGCACAAGTTTAGAACTACCAAGACCTGTGTAAATCCCTGGCTCTGCTGTATTCTACGTGATGTAGCCAGTGGGCCCTAAGGGCCAGTTTTGGGCAAGCCCAGCAGCCCCTTCCCACACATCCTCCAGCATTCCTTCCTGGCCTTGGAGGGGCTCATGGGGCAGGTGGACACAGGCTCACAAATAGCAGGATATTAAAATCATCAGCTTTAGGTGAGGTACGGAGGCTGATGTAAGTTGAGGTTAATCTTCTGCCTCCCTGCTGTAGGAGGTGCACACAGTAATCCCAGAGTCAATATTCTTGAAACCCATCCCATCCCCCACTTCCAGTATGCTTTAATCCAAGGGTGCACAGTGAAGAGAGATAAGATGTCCTAAAAGTGCAGAGGGTGGGAATTGAACTCATAACTTCACACAGAGACATTTCAGAGGTAGGAAGGTCCTGCCTATATCTTCATTTTGAACTTGGAGACTGTGGGAACATGACAATATAAATTTCTGTAATTCAAGCCAAACAATCTGCTACTTTGTCATAGCAGCCCAGAAAATCTGATTAAAAAACCGATATCATTCAACCAGACCTCTTTGGCACTTGTGTAATGAATACTTTAACAATGAGAAAATATACTTTCTTCTCAATGTCATGTGAAACATAGATCAAGATAGATGGCAGTGTGGGCCAGAAAGAATCTAAAAACTGGAAAAAATACAAAATATGCTCCCAGACCTCTGTGGTTTTAAAGTAGAATTCATAAACCAAAATAGAAATGGATAACTCTCAAATATTTGAAGATTGAACAACATACTGTGTAAAATTGATGAGTGAAAGATGAAACCTACATGGATATTTTAAAGTATTTTGACCAAAATGAAATGAAAATGTGCCTTTTAAAAATTGTGGGATAGAGTGAAAAGAGTGCTCAGAGGGAAATCTCTATCACTGAATGAATTACAGATAACAAAAAGGCCTAAAACCAATAACCAACATCTTTGGAAATCCTGGGGGGAAAAGGCCCTTTTATAGAGTAGACTTAAAATGAATTAAGACAAAAATCAATGCAATGGAAAAAGGAAAGCAACACCATGGATCAATATACCGAAAATGTAGTTATTTGAAATGATCCACAGGGATGATAAATCATTAGCCAGCTTAACCACAAAGGAAAAAAAAAAAAAGAGAAAGAGAGAGAGAGAGAGAGAGAGAGAGAGAGAGAGAGAAGAAACAATGAACCAGCACTACCAATGAAGAGTAGTATGGAATATGGCTAGGAGTGGTGGTATACTCCTGTGATTCCAGCAGTTCAGGAGGCTGAGATAGGAGGATGGAAAGTTGAAGACCAGCCTCAGCCACGTAGCAAGCCCAAACCAACTTAGTGAGACCCTGTCTCCAAGTAAAATTAAAAAATGGCTGGAGATGTAGCCTTGAGGCAAACTGTCCCTAGATTAAATCTCTAGTATTAAAGAGAGAGAGAGAGAGAGAGAGAGAGAGAGAGAGAGAGAGAGAGAGAGAGAGAGGAAAAAACAGAAAATGAAAAAGAAAGAAAGAAAATTGCAGAAATGACAGAATATTTTTAACCACTCTCTTGACTTCATACTTTTTTAGTAGAAATGGATCAATTCTTTAGTGGCTGACATCACTAATAAGTCACATATCAGGAAAGATAGTGTGAACAGTTAGTTCTCTCTATATCAGAGAAACTGAAAAGTCACTTAATAGCATTTAGAAAGGGAAAGAGCCAGTCTTAGATGGGTTCAATGGTGAAGCCTATTGTGTTAGCTATCATTTTGTCACTGTGATCAAAATAGCTTACAAGAACAACTTAGAGGAGAAAAAGTTTATTTTGGTTCATGTTTTCAAAGATTTGGTCCATGGTAGGCTGAGTGCATTGCTCTGGGCCCAAAGGTGAGGCAGAATATAATGACAGACAAACATGGTAGAGGAGCACTGCTTCCTTCACGGTGGCCAGGAACCAGAGAGAGAAAAAGGAGCAGGGGCTACAGGGAAAATAAACCTTGGAGGGCATGCCCCCGAGTGAACTACCTCCTCCACCCACAGCTCCACCTGCCCACAATTAACACCCAGCTAGTCCATTCAAACTAGGATGGACTAAGTTGAAACTATCACAATCCAATCATTTCACCTCGCCACATTTCTGCATTCACATGGGCGCTTTGGGTGAACACCTCATATCCAAACAACGCCACCATTAAGAATGATGTTGGAGGCTGGGGATATAGCTCCATTGGTAGAGTACTTGCCTTGCAAGAACAAGACCCTGGGTTCAATTCTCAGCACTGAAAAAAAAAAAAAAAAAAAAAAAAAAAAAGAATGATGTTGGCCATGGGCTTAGCATAAATTGCCTTTACAATGTTGAGGTATGTACGCACTATCCCTACTTTTTCTAGTGTTTTGAGCATGAAAGGGTGTTGTATTTTGTTGAATGCTTTTTCTGCCTCAATTGAAATAACCATATGATTCTTATCCTTAAGTCTATTGACATGATGGATTATGTTTATTGATTTATGGATGTTAAACCATCCTTGCATTCCAGGGATGAACCCCACTTGATCATGGTGCATGATTTTCTTAATATGTTTTTGGATACGGTTTGCCAATATTTTGTTAAGGATCTTTGCATCTATATTCATCAAGTATATTGGTCTAAAATTTTCTTTCCTTGATGTGTCTTTTCTTGGTTTGGGTATGAGGGTGATATTAGCTTCATAGAATGAGTTTGGTAGGGTACCCTCCTTTTCTATTTCCTGGAATACTTTGAGAAGTATTGGAATGAGTTCTTTGAAGGTCTTGTAGAACTTGGCTGAGAATCTGCCTGGTCCTGGGCTTTTCTTGGTTGGTAGGCTTTTGATGGCTTCTTCTGTTTCATTGCTTGAAATTGATATGTTGAAATTGTATGTGCCCTCCTGGTTTAGTTTGGGAGGATCATATGTCTCTAGAAATTTGTCAATGTCTTCAATATTTTCTATTCTGTTGGAGTATAGATTTTCAAAGTAGCTTCTAATTATGTATTTCAGTGGTGTCTGTCATGCTACTTCCTTGTTTATCATGAATTTTAGTAATTTGAGTTTTCTGTCTCCTCTTTGTTAGTGTGGCTAAGTTTACTTTTTCAAAGAACCAACGTTTTGTTTTGTCAATTTTTTAATTGTTTCTTTTGTTTTAATTTCATTGATTTCAGCTCTGATTTTAATTATTTTCTGTCTTCTACTACTTTTGGTGTTGTTCTGTTCTTCTTTTTGTAGGACTTTGAGCTGTAATGTTAGGTCAGTTAGTTGTTGACTTTTCTTGTGTGCTCCATGCAATGAATTTTCCTCTTAGCACAGCTTTCATAGCATCCTAGAGATTTTGATATGTTGTATCATCATTCTCATTTACATCTAAGAATTTTTTTTATCTCCTCCTTGATGTTTTCTTTTACCCATGCTTCATTTAATAGCATGTTATTTAGTCTCCAGGCCTTGGAGTAATTTCTTTTTTTTTAATTTTGTCATTGATTTCTAATTTCATTCCATTATGATCTGATAGAACACAGGGTAATATCTCTTTGTCTTTCCATTTACTATGTGCTCCTTTATGGCATAACATATGGTCTGTTTTAGAGAAGGATCCAGGTGCTGCTGTGAAAAAAGTGTTTTCACTTATTGATCAATGGAATAATCTATATATGTCAGTTAAGTCTAAGTTATTGATTGTGTTATTGAGTTCTGTGTTTTCTTTGTTTAGTTTTTGTTTTGAAGATCTTTCCAGTGGTGACAGCCGTGTGTTAAAGTCACCCAGAATTATTGTGTTGTGGCCTACTTGAGTCCTGGAATTAAGAAGGATTTGTGTGATGTACATGGATTCACCATTGTTTGGGGCATAAATGTTTACAATCTTTATGTCTTCCTGATTTATGGTTCCCTTAAGCAGTATGAAATGTCCTTCTTCATCCCTTCTGACTAACTTTGGCTTGAAGTCCACGTTATCTGATATAAGAATGGAAACCCCCACTTTTTTACTGAGTTGGTGTGCGTGGTAGGTTTTTTCCCATCCTTTCACCTTTAGTCTGTGGATGTCCTTTTGTATGAGATGAGTCTCTTGAAGGCAGCATATTTTTGAGTCTTTTCTTTTAATCCAATCTTCCAGTCTATGTCTTTTGATTGATGAGTTTAGGCCATTAACATTTAGGGTTATTATTGAGATATGATTTGTATTCACAGTCATTTGGGCTTATTTTTGGTTTTTAACTTGACTTGGTTTCTCCTTTGATTGGTTTTTCCTTTAAGGTAGTTCCTCCCTTTGCTGACCTACATTGTTGTTTATCATTTTCTCCTCATGGAATATTTTATTGAGAATATTCTGTAGTGCAGGCTTTCTATTTGTAAATTCTTTCAACTTTTGTTTTTCATGGAAGGGTTTTATTTCATCTTCAAATCTGAAGGTTAGTTTTGCTGGGTGTGATTCTTGGTTGGCAACCATCTTCTTTCAGAGTTTGAAATATGTTGTTCCAGGCCCTTCTAACTTTTGGGGTCTGGGCTGAGAAATCTGTTGAAATCCATATTGTTTTTCCTCTGTATGTAATCTGATTCTTTTCTCTCACAGCCTTTAAAAATATCTTTATTTTGTATGTTAGGCATTTTCACTATAATGTGCCTTGGTGTGGATGTAGTGTAATTTTGTGCATTTGGTGTTCTGTAAGCCTCTTGTATTTGATTTTCCATTTCATTCTTCAGGTTTGGGAAATTTTCTGATATTATTTCATTGAATAGGTTGTTCATTCCTTTGGTTTGTATCTCTGTGCCTTCCTCAATCCTGTTAATTCTTAAATTTGGTCTTTTCATGATGTCCCATAGTTCTTGGAGGTTTTGTTCATGATTTCTTACCATCTTCTCTGTTTGTGCAACTTTATTTTCAAGATTAAATATTTTGTCTTCATTGTCTGAGGTTCTGTCTTCCAAGTGATCTAGTCTGTTGGTGATGCTTTCCATTGAGTTTTTTATTTGTTTTTTTTTTTTTTCCTTCATTTCAAGGTTTTCCGTTTTTTTTTTTTTTTTTTTTTTTGAGAATCTCTATCTCTGTTAAAATTATCTTTTGCTTTCTGCATTTACTCTTTCAACTGCTTATTAGAGTGATCATTCATTGCCTGCATTTGCTCTGTTATCTCAACCTTTGCTTCATGAATCATCTTAATCATGTATAATCTGAACTCCTTTTCTGACATTTCTTCTACCATGCTGTCACTGGGTTCTATTAATTTAGAGTCTAGGTTGGTTTGGAACATTTTCTTCCCTTGTTTTTTCATGTTGTTCATGATCTTCCCCTATAGTAGAGCAGATCTGGGGTATTGCAGTTTCCCCCTATAGGCTTATATTGCAGTTTCCCCCCATTGGCCTATAGTGACCCTATAGGTTTCTAAAACTTTTTCTTTAAGGGGGAGATCAATACTAACAGCACCCAGTACAGACAATATGCAGCTCTAAACCAAATAGTTCCTATGAAGATATTAACAATATTGTCATAATAAACAGAAGGAATGAGTTCGATTATTATCTACAGTATTACAAATAGATTTGCAATAAGGTCTGCAGTTTCTCATGGAGGACAAAGAGGATGGGGAGGGGTGTAGGATGTAAGTGTTTTTGGGATAGGAAAAGAGTAGAAGTTCTTGATTATAGGAAGAGTGAAAGTGTAATCAAAAGAAGTTGGTTCTTAGCATAAGAACAGGGAGAAAGAAACTCTGAAGAAACAGGTAAATAAAAGGAAAATAGAGCAAGAAAAGTGAAAAAATAATAATTTAAAAATTCTCAGAAAAGAGAAAAAGGAAGAATATCTACACTCTGTCATATAGTATTCAAACCTCTCAGTCTTCAGTAGCCTGATGTATGAGAGGTACCTGATAAAGAGCTTCCACTCTCCAGCAGGCATCTCAGGATGGGATTTGCCACACCTAAAGGTGGAAGATACATCTTCCAGGATAATCCAAGATGGCCACTCTGGCTTCCAAATGTGTTGGCACGTTGGGAGCTGCAGCTCAGGCATTGGCGTGGTTGGCCGGGGATTCTGGAGGTGGAGTGTGGTTGGTTTGGTTGGGGGCTCCCGGAGGCAGGGTGCGGTTGGACAGGCTGAGGTGTCATGCAGATGGGGCTCAGTAAGTCCGATTGGGGGTCTTGCAGGTCCTGGCTCTTATCTCAAAATGGCAGCAGCCACATGTAACCAAATCTCTGGGTACTGTGACAGTGGATTTCCAGGCAAATAGCAGGCAGCTGGTGTTCCACTGGTGGTCTGTGGTCGGTGTGCAGTCTACTGGTAGATGATCAGCAGATGGACTTAGGTGGTGGGTGATGAGTATATGAAAGGCAGGAAATGGGCAGACACAAGGCAGACAAATGGGCAAATGGTGGATGATAGGTGCAGTCAGTGAGCAATCTGCACTCAAAAAGTAGCCTATATACTGACAGACTGCAGGTGATTGTAGTGGACAAATGGGGTAAACAGCAGGGAATCGATAAGCAGCAAAGATTGCCGAACAGAGAAACAGATATCCTCTGCTTGAAACCTGAGTTACCCAGAAACAGGGAACACAGCCTCCCTCTAGTTTGCCCTCTTGGATCTCAGTTACAATCTCTTATCCCAAGAAATCTTAAATGTATACTGCTGAATAAAATAAATAAGGCTGAAAAAGTTGCATACACTGTAATTCTAACTATATGAAATAATGGGAAAGAAGGAGAATAGAAAGCAGAATTTCAATGGATGCTAGGATTTCTGGGAAAAGGGGAGGGAAATTCACATGCAAAACTGAAGAAAGTGTTAGGGCAAGTTAACTATTTTGTAATGACCATAAATGATGTTATACATTTGTCAAAATCCCCAGAATGTGCGACACTGAGACAATCTTCATGCAAAATCTGAACAATAGTTGATAATAATATATCAACATTTACTAATCTTCTAAGCAATATTCCATATTAATGTAAGATTTTCCTTAAATGAGCAATCTGGCCAGTGCAGTGGAGGATGTGAGAACTATCTGTACTATCTGTACAATTTGTTAATGGCATTCCAAATTAGTTCTATTAAATCAGAGGATACTTTCAGGAAGAGATCTATTGCAGCTAATTTTCGTCTAAATATTATGTTGAGATTTTTACCATTGCAAGTGAACAAAACTTAAAAAAAATTTTTTGTAGTTGTAGATGGACAGAATGCCTTTATTTTATTTGTTTATATTTGAGGTACTAAGGATTGAACCCGTGCCTCTCACATGCTAGGCAAGTGCTCTGCCACTGAGCTACAGCACCAGCCCTAAGTGAACAAATCTTTTTAAGTTGTAAATATGTTACTTCCAAATGTGTGGCACTACTGATTGTCTTTAGGAATTTACAATTTCACTTATGAAATACAAGAAAATGGCATAGCACTTTTAAGGTCTTCTCTTAAATATGAGAGAGGAATCATCATTCTTGAGTGAAGTTAATGATGGAATTTCCATAGTACATTCATTTGATGCATCTGTGGATGCACTTTGTTTTCCTGACAAATGACGATTTTAGAGAATCACTGCCTGTGTTCTGCAGCTTTCCTTGATTCTTGAGGAACGATTCTTGAAGTGGAGAGCCCCAAAACTAGGAAATGTTATAGAGAAAGCTGTTGATGTCTTGCAGGCAGAAAAACCATAGGTTAGCCCTATCAATTTCTTTATCATCCACATTTTTTGGATGCACACAGAAAATATGAGCATATTCTTAGTTTCTAATATCATGTTTTAGAATATGAGTATAATTTGCAATGTAGCATATCCAACATCTTAAACATTAGGTTTCTTTTTCTTGAGAACAATCCTGCCATTTGCAACAGTACAGATGGTCCAGGAGACATTATATTAAGTGAAATAAGCAGGCATAGAAAGACAAATTCTGCTCGATCTCACTCATAAGTTGAATTTTTAAAAAAAAAGATTATCTCATAAAAATTGAGAAGGGACAGAATAGTTACCAGAGCCTGAGGAGAGTTTGGTCAGTGTGTGCCATGTTACAATTGGACATTAGGGGGTCACATCTTGTGTTTTATTATACAGTAGCTATATTTAGCCACAATGCAATATATATGCAAACATAAAAAAAACGGATTTTAAATGTTCTCCCAGTTACAGATTTTGGTATCCTTTCTCATGGATTGGTCAGCAAAGCCACCTGAGAGTTGGATTTTACAAGATCTCTCAGAGTTGCATATACTTAAAAGCCAATAGACTAGATGTAAGGGTAAATGCCTTCACTGAGATGAGATCACATAGAAAGACAGAGAACAGTGACTGAGAGCACAGGAACTCTCATAACCTAGGATCAAATGCTACTTAGAAGTTGTTTTTAGCAGTAAAGCTGAAAGACCCCCTCTGTGCCTCAGGTCCTTATTTGTAGATGTGGAAATGTCACCATGGCCTGTGGTAAAGTGTTAACTGTTAAATGTATGTAAGCTGTGAGCCCTTCTTCCTTTACATGAGCATGATGCTTTGCAGCTTACGGTGACGTATTCCCACATCAGTTCCAGGGGATGGACAGAGTAGAGGCCACAACCCACATCTTTTGGTTCAGGAAATTGAGATTTAGAGATTTTAAGAGCCTTGCAGAGAGTCACAACACCAATAAATGATGGGTCTTCAACAAGAATATATTTGGTTCCCTGGGGACAGAGATCTTTAACATATGAATCCCTCCTATGATGCCCTGGATCCCTTGGTGAAGAGCTGTTGCTACTCTTTTCTCAAATCCTCTTGTGCCAAGATTTCCTTGAGAAATATGATTCCCTGGAAGAGGTGTGTGAGCCAAGAGAAGGGTCAACACTCAACCCAGTCTTATGCTCCTTACCTTTTAATGCCTGATATAAAATATGGCAGTTTTCTTCAGTTAAAGCCCCTCTGTAGAACAACAACAACAAAAAAAGCCCAATCTCTGTGCATATTCCTTCAGTGTCTTCTCACTGTCAACTCAGTAGCCACCTTGATGAGCAACTGACCACTCCAAGTGACCAGTGGTCTCCATGGCTCTCGAACTGACTTGGAATGCAGGACATGCTAAACCAACTGCCCCTTGATTGCTGTGCCAAGAATTAATCTTTTTTTCTACTCCCCCACTGTGGGTGGGCAGTTAATGCTAATGACTGGGGCAGTGGTGCACCAGACTGGTGCTTTGGTGGTGTAGTGAGTCTCCACATCTGCTAACTACTGATATGAGCAACTGACTGAATGTCTGGAACAAGGCCTCACCGAGAATAGGTAGATGCTGCAGCCACTCTGAACATCTGCTCATGATGTTCCTCAACCAAAACCCAGTCTCGTACACACCTAGTTCTCTATAGATCCTGCAGAGGTGGGAGGCCATCTCTTATCTTAGAGGGACCTGACATAGGCCACAATTTGAGAAGCGCTCTCTGAGAGCAATTTGGGTCTTCATTCTCTCCGTCATTAAATGAAATCTCCCACACCTTTGTCTGATGGTATTGTCCTTTGTCTCCACTCTCCCATAAGCACCCAAACAGAAGATGTCCTGAACTTCTCAACCCTGTGGACGTCTCATCGGGAAATCCCAAGTTTTCTCATTTCTATGCATGTCTGGGTTTGTACAGATCTAACACAGGGTTTTGTATTTTATGCTGCCATTCAGAATAGTGTGGCTTGTAGTTCCCCTTACATGAATTGCTATGTTTAGTCATGGTTCTCCTGATCTCATATCTTTTGCTCCATGTTATTCTTTATGAATGTACAGAAAATTGCCATAAAGAAATGAATATTTCCTAAATTTAAAAATATTTAAGCAACCATCTTTATAGAATGATAAAATAGAACTGAGTAATAAACCCAACTACAAAACACATTTAAAAATTATGTGGGGAAATCGAAGTGTGGAAAATGAAATAACAATGAAAATAGGTTGAGTTGAAGTTAACTGATTGGTTCGAGGAAATAACATTCAGAAATTCAGTCTGAACATACCTCCGTAGCAGCAGTTCAGTTTTCCCATCTTAGAGGATTCCTAGTTATAACCTGAGAACCTCACCACTGCTCTCAAATTTGACCCTCTGAGTTGACAGAGTGGCAGTTGCCATGGAGGGCAAGATGTGCATCACCAAATCTCCATGGTGACAGGCCATCATAGAATTTTCAGAGTGAGCACACTACAGGGTGCTGTTATTCTGCTCGCTAGACAATTTTGTTTCATGTGCCTGTGTTTGTCCTTTAAGAGTACATGTTTTGTTTCAGGAATTTGACCCACAACCTATATATTATTATTCTTTGTTGATAAAACAGATCAAATGAACAAACAAATGACTTTTCTTCAGTCCTGGTTGATTAACTTCACTAAGTAAAAAGGAACAAAGCAAATGTTGAGAATAAAACTTTTCATTCTTGATTTGAAATACCATGTGAAATATCTATTTTCACTATTCCAGACTCACCAGATGTTTTTAGAGGAAATAATTTAAAAGTTGTTATATACTAAGTTAAAAAAAATTCTTTAGGAATAAGAATAAAATGAATTCTGGTGTTTTGGTGTGAAATATTCTGTAGATGACTGTTAGGTCCATTTAATTGATGATATAATTTGGGTCAGAAATATCTTTATTGATTTTATATGTGGATGACCTGTCTTTTGGTAATAGGGTTTATTGAAATCATGCAGTTTTGATGTATTGAGGTCTATCTGGATTTAATGTCAAGAAGTAGTTTTGTTTTTAAGTAATTAGATGCACTAAAATTGGGGCATACATAATTATTCTTTTTATACCTTTTTGTTTGATTGGTCCTTTTACCCATAGGTCGTGATCTTCTTTCTCTATTCTAATTGATTTTTGCTTGAAATCTGCTTTGTTGAACAGCCATTCCTGCCTTTAGACTCCATTTACATGGAATCTTTTCCATCCTTTAACTTTCAGCTTATGAATGTCTTTGCCTAGGAGATTACTCTCTTGCAAACAGCATGTAGTTGAACCTTAATTTTTAAGCCTATTCTGCCCATCTACTTTTGGGAGATGAGATCATTAACATTCTGTGTTATTATGGAGAAATGATTAATATTACCTGTAATTTTTCTAGTTTATTGTATTTAATTTTGCTTTTTAAAAATAAGTTAATAGCACTTGTTTTGATCCTCAACACTTTGAAGCTTTGGGGTAGCTATTGGGGTCCTCTTTGTGAAAATACCTTTATATATTTTTTGTAGTGCTGCTTTAGTGGTCATGAATTATTTCAGTTCAAACTTACAATGGAAAGTTCTTGTTTCTCATTTATTCTGAAAGATAGCTTTTCTGGCTATAGCAATCTTAGCAGGCAATTGTTTTCTTTTAGAGCCTGTAAGATCTCATTCCAGGCCCTGTATTATTTTAGGAACTGAGTTTAGAAGTCAGATGTGAGCCTTATTGGTTTACTTCTAAAAGGGACCTGACATTTTTCTCTTGCATCTTTTAATGTTCTTTACTCTCCATTAGGTGTGTTGATTCTAATGTTTCTTGGGATGTTTTTGCTGATCTTGTCTATTCAGGGTCCTACATGCATCCTGTATGTGGGTGTTTTACTCATTTCTGAGGTGGGGAAATTTTCTGCTATTATCTCACTGCGGAGCTTTTTAATACCTTTAGCCTATATTTCCATGTTCTCTTCTATCCAAGCAACTGTCGGGTTTCATCTCTCGATGTTGTCCCGGAGTTCTTGTATATTCTGTGTTTTTTTGTACTGAGAATTGAACCCCACGTTTCTTAACCATTGAGCCACTTCCCCAGCCTCGCTAAGTTGCTGAGGCAGGCTTTGAACTTTCAATCCTTCTTCCTCAGCCTCTCAAACTGCTGGCATTACAGGGGTGTGCCACCACACCTGCAGTTCTTGTATATTCTGATCTTGGTCTCCCTGCATCCTTTATTGCATTCTGAGTATTCAAGTTCACATCTTCTGATCTGTATCTGTGCCACAGCTAAGTTGAACCAGTTGGGGAGCTGCAGTGTTCCTAGAGAAAATTGTGTCTCAGGTTTTTTAGCTCTAGATTTTCTATTCTTGTCATAGTAAAAAGTGTAAAAAAATGCAAATTATTTTTGACATCCAGAGAATTATTTAACATGTAAATCCTTTTCCAGGTTATCATCATAGGGTGGATTCTCGTGCTCTCCATCAGAAGAATCAAGAAAGGCACACCTGAAACAGGAACAAGAGTCTTGATTGCTATGCTGAGGCACTAGGACACAGCATGTGGGAGACAGAAATTCCAGGCTGACTCAAACAGAAGACAAATGTGTACAACTTTTACACCATCTATGTTTCCAGCGTCATGGAGTCTTGCTGTTTTCACCTGTAGGGTTTGTGTTTTAGATGCGTCTGCACTCCTCTGTCATACTTCTTCATGTAAGACTTGTCTCATTAGCATCTTAAGTCTTTATTCAGGATGTGTGTTTTACTATGCTGATAAGGTAAAGATAAGTGCAGTTTACTTTCCTAACTATTCTACATATGCATCTGCCTCTCCCCACCTGTAGCTGTTCCTGATCATCTGGTAAAGTCCCTGATATTATTTTCATAGCTTGGGAGACGATTGTCCTGTCTCAGCAGGTTTGATTTTAGTGACAGTGTTTTGTCTGGCGTTGACTTCTTGGCATTCCTACTAAGCACACAGTCTCAGAAGCATGAGCTGACTTCTTGGCCTTCCATCTCATGATTGTATAGCCTTGAAAACTGTTCTACTTTTTAATTCCTTACTTTATGGTGTGCGTGTTGTCTTCATAAGAGTGAGAATTAGCTTGCCTATCTCAAGGTTATTTATTAGGCATATTTTCTCAATATGTCTTCAAAATTCAGTGTATCTCTTACCCTCAAAATGCATCTCATTTCAGAGATGACTCACTGAAGGTAACAGGAGCCACATTTGCCCAGTGTCTCTTATACTGCACAGCTCATTTCTGTTCCCTTTCATCATCTCAACTCTAAGTCAAATGATGACTTGCACATTTATTCCAAATTGCATTTCATATCAGAACATCAGGTCCAAAAGTCTTTATACACTTATCTTCCATTCTACCTGGTGGAAATGTTCCAAGTTCCCCAGTGGATGCCTGAAACTGGACTGTAGCATGCACTACGTACACTATTTTTCCTATAGGAACATATCTATGATCCATTTTAATTCATAAATTATGCAAATATCTATGATAAATTTTAAATCATAAATTAGGCACAGCAAGAGTTTAAAATACCAATAACAAAATAGAATTATTACAGTGGTAGTCTGAATTACATTTGTGGGCATGATCACTTTTCTCTCAAAAGACTCAAGACAAATATTAATATTTTTGGACCACTGCTGATCAGGGCTAACTAAAACCACAGGAAGCAAAACCATGGAAAGGGAAAGCTACTCTTTTCTCTATTTGTATCCTTCTTTCCTAGTACTGGCAATGGCACATAGTGGGTACATAATGTTTCCTATGAAAGATGACATACCAAGTTCCCTATTCTCAAGGATCCTCCAGTATTGTCTACATTGTTCTCTAGCAGATATGCATCTCATGGCAGTCTTGCTTGCAGTGGCCCCTGGCTCTAATCTTGAAACTCTAGTGTTTCTCGTTGGACAAGACTGAAGGCATGGGACCTAACGTAAAGGCAATAGTGGTTTCAAACCCACTTATTCTTAGTGATGAGTCCAATGATCACCACATGGTGGCTCTGGTAGAAGGACCCCGAGTGCTCAGGCCCAAGCTTACCCCCACAGTGGTGTGTTATGCTTAGCGTCACTCTTCCTTCTGCTGTGATGCTCAGGGACCTATGGTGGAGTCCTACTGAGGGGCACCTCGATCTCCCCAAAGCCCATAAAGTGCCATGGACACCGACAACTTTGAGGGGGCTGGGCTTGAATGCCAAGTGTTAGGCAGAATATAGGTCACAGTTTAGGAGGCAGCTGAAAAATCAGAGGCAGTGTCCACTAGAGGATTATGTGTCTGGGTGTTAGCAAGAGGTGGCAGGATGCTGCCATGGAACCCCAAGGTGGGTATTTGTGGAAATGAATTCCCAGGTCCTGAGTGTGTTATGCTGCCTGGCACTGGCTGAGCTGGACTGAAGGTTCGGACTTGGGCAGGGCCTGCCATGTTCACAAATTGAAGAGAACTGTCAACCTCATCTGGATGTGCCTTCAATTCCCCAACTATGGGTGACTTAGTGAATCCATGGTTATTAGAAAGTTCAAAGTTAAGCTGAGGCAGAAGGACATCCTGGCAGGAAGGGCGGAAGTGTTCATGGTGAGGCCATGATAACACTGGAGTGTGATGGGTTGTAGGAAGTTCTGGGAAGGGAGGAAAAGCTCCCCAATAAAGCCAGAGGAAGCTCCAGAAGGAAATGTCCAGGAGGGTGGGCCCAAATCAGGCGTTGGCTGGGGAGCCAAACTTTTAGATGTGTTGACTGAGGGGCTGGGAAGATGTATTGCTGAGGGAAGAGGCAGTGATTGGCAGGAAACTGGAGCAGGAGGGCATTAGGATCTAAAATGGGGCTATAGGGGTCTGGGGACAGGGTTATCACTTTCTCTCCTTGATAATGGGAGAGAATTTGGAGTTGGCAAGGTGACTGAGTCTGAGGGCATAGAATGTGAAGAGGGTCCTGGAAATGGCTCTCAGGAGAAGAGAGGTGTGGTGAGTCCTACTTCCTCCTAGTCATAGGATAGATGGAGGTGGCTCCCCCAGCAGATCTCAGCAGGACCCTGGGCCAAGGGAGTCCTGCTTCCTCCTGCAGCTCTTCTGCTGTGCATTCCCTGGGTGCTGGAGATGAAGCAGATGCAGGAGTAGTCCTTGCAGGAGACAATAGGAGATAGCAAGAAGGTTGTATGTCATTGCAGTCCCAGGTGGATTCAAACCAACCTCTGAGTGCATTGTAGATGCACTGGATCACCAGTTGCCTCCCCAGGTCTAGATCATGAGTAGTCACATGGAAACCCAGCTCTGGAGGCAGTGGCAGAATCAGACAGGAGGGAAGTCAGGCTTTGACCTCCATTCTTCAGGGCTCAAGGTGAGGGAGAACATCAGGTTGGAGGGAAGCGCTCACGTCATACTCAGAAAACAGAAAGAGACTCCACTCTCCCGTTACAAAAATATACAACATGAACAATTAAGATGAAATAATATATTAACATGTTAATTTGAGCAACTGCATCAAATTAATGAAAGATGCTCATGTGTGCAACTATGTGGCAATGATATGAGAAGGGTTGGACTTGGGAACTTGATGTGCTACATCGTCACTATTTTTATAAATTAAAACCTTGTATATTAAAAAGCCTACTAAATAGGAATTAATAATCTGGCAGCACATCTTCAGGGAGAAAATCTACATTGCTATTGTTAAACATTGGAGGTAATAACTTTACATTAGGTGAACCTGATATCTACCTTTCAATGAGAACAAAGCATGATTGTTTTAGCTACTATACTTGGGACACCCATGGTTGACTGGGTAAATTAAAATTTTCACATATTAAGAAAATATTGCTTACCCTCTTTATGTATTCTCTTACATGTTGGACACTGAATTATCTACAATTTTTTTTCCTGATTCACCCTAGTTATTGAATTTCCATTGTACCTTCCACTGAATTATACAAGAGCTGCATACCTTGGAAAGGGAGGGCTATACCTGACTGGGACCTGGTGCAATTCTTCCTGAAATGCCTCATCATAGAACATACTGAGAAATGCATTCGTAATGGAGTTAAATCAGCTTAATGGCAGAAAACCAGAGAAAACAACAATTTATCTTTTTTTATTTTTTTATTTTTCCAGACTTTTTTTTTGATTCATTGTACACAAATGGGGCACAACTTTTCATTTCTATGGTTGTACACAATGTAGATTGATATCATTCGTGTAATCATACATGTATGTAGGTAATGATATCTATCTCATTCCACCATCTTTCCTACCCCACCCCTCCCCACTCTCATTTCCCTCTACACAATCTAAAGTTCCTCCATTCTTCTCTTATCCCCCACCCCCAACCCCCATTATGTATCATCATTCACTTATCAAGGAAAACATCTGGCCTTTGATTTGGGGGCTTGGCTTATTTCACTTAGCATGATATTCTCCAGTTCCATCCATTTACCTGCAAATGCCATAATTTTATTCTTCTTTTTAGCTGAATAATATTCCATTGTGTATATATACCACAGTTTCTTCATCTGTTCATCTGTTGAAGGGCATCTAGTTTGGTTCCACAATCTAGCTATTGTGAACTGAGCTGCTATAAACATTGATGTGGTTGCATTGCTGTAGTATGCTGATTTTAAGTCCTTTGGGTATAAACTGAGGAATGGGATAACTGGGTGAAAAGGTGGATCCATTCCAAGTTTTCTGAGGAATAACAATTTATTCTTAGTTGAAAATTTTGATCCCATTATTTACTGGCTTCTAAGCAGAGCCATCTAAGTCAGAGCAGGGCTTCAAGGAGATCATGGAGTTCAGTGTGCCCTTAACACACCTATCCTATGGATTTTGTGGGCCATGCCTTTACCTGCATGAGACAATATAGATGCCCAGAGAAGCAGAGTGACTGAGTATGTGGGTGCTGGTGTCTGATTGCCTGTTTTCAAATCCCACTTAGCATCACATGAACATGGGGAAGGTTATGCAGTCCCTCTGTTCTCAGTTCTTTGTACTATGGATTAAAATTTCCATATGTCCTACATATATGCATTAAGCTAGATCAAGATGGCAGTATGAGGAAAGAAGTATCTCAGAGCAGTCCCTCAGCTTCGGACCTACAAAGTGAAAACTTCTCAGGAAGGTGGGTCACAAAAGGGCACAGAAACTTGCTTCTGAATTGTTAAAAAATAAAATAAAATTGTTGAGAAGTACGAAGTCAGAAACTTGAATGTAAGAAATAATCAGAGAAGTGCCAGTGTGTGGGGCCAGCAAAGGGGAGGGGGAGGAGCAGTGTAGATGAGCAAAGGAGATGGTGCAGGTGAGAAAAAATAGGAATAGAATAGAATAGAATAGAATAGAATAGAATAGAATAGAATAGAATAGAATAGAATAGAATAGAATAGAATAGAATAGAATAGAATAGAATAGAATAGAATAGAATAGAACAGAACAGAATAAAGAAACAGGAGAAGACAAGATTAGATTTGCTTAGGGTTACCTGTGTGTTGGAGAGGAAGGCTGATTTTAATGGACAAGGAGTTGGTAGGGGAAGCGGCTTAGTGTAAGCAAATCCACAATTAGTTCCCGGGATTAGGAACCGGATCCATGCACAAAATTAGTTTCCGGGCAGGGAAAGAAGTTGCACTGTTTGGAGCAGTTGGCCCGCAGAAAGGCCACGGTGCTGTAGCAGGTTCTACCCACAAGCCCAGCGAGGAAAGCACTCGGCGGCAGTAAGTGGCCTCCTTTTTGTTCATGGGAATGTCAAACAAGAAGAGTAAACAAAGTCGTGCTCTTTGCAAGAACCCAACCCGAAAAGCCCCTACCTATGCACGCATGCGCCTGACGGAAAAGCCACCCTGCCTCCCCCACAGCTGTTACTTCTGCTGCCACAGCTGCTGCAGTCCCTGCAAGACCAGCTGGGGAAAAGGGCCTTTTGCGTCTCTGAAGTCATGTCCTGTGGAGGGCTCCTGCGCTTATGGCACAAGTGCTAGCAGTGACACGGGGATGGGAAATAGGGAACACCTGCAGCCAACTTAAAAACAACAAAACAACCACCACCAAAACCAAAACCAAAAAAATAACAGCAGCAATAAAACGCCCAGAAGAACGGGCTGGGGATATAGATCAGTTGGTAGAATGCTTGCCTTGCAAGCATGAGGCCTTGGGTTCAATCCCCAGCACCGCAAAAAAAAAAAAAAAAAAAAAAAAAAAAGAGTCCTGAACTGGAGAGAAGGAAATAGGCACAGAGATAGCCACACCTGGGTCATACAGACCCTGGTACTGTAGTGGATCCACAGGAACATCTGTACTCCAGGACACATAGCTGGTATTTCATATGTATAGCAGTTGGATACTATGCAACAAAAGTAGATTTTACCGGAGACCCTAGAAATTCAGACATCCTGCAGCGACTGGTGTCCCCCAGCAACAGGGAGTATGGATCACTTTCCAAACTGCCAGCCACAGAATCCCAAATTTCCCTTGAGACTAAACCCCAATTACCAGAATTTCCAATTTAGAATCCCTTACCACTCTTGTCATGGAAACACAATTTGTCAACACCCAGTTGTGATACTTCACCATATATCAGGAGAATGGAAGCTGAGATCTGATACAACCAATTGTGCCTCCTAACTGAAGGATTATGGAAAATAATATTCCTACAAGACAGCTCCCCAAGATAAATGGATGGACAGTGTGACTCGGGAGAAGGGAGGGGAAATTAGCCAAATATTAAACCCCTTCCAATACATCCTTTCCCAATAACAGTGGGCCCTGAGGGGAAAAAGCAAACTTTCATCCCCTCCTGGGGTACATTCCTAGCATTTCCACCAAAAGCAAACATTTACCCCTTCCCAACCCCAGTGGATCATGAAAGAAGGAGGCAAATACAGAAATGTTGGGCCCTGTACTTTTACCCTTTCCCAGTGCTGATGAGTCCTGGAAAAAGAAAAGCAATTAGTGAAGCTCTAGGTAACAATGGGTCCCAGAGGAAGGAAGAGAAGCAGTGAACACTGAGTTGTGAACTTTTTCCAGTGACAATGAGTTTTGGACTTTTTACTACTGCCTTCCTGAGTTAAAATTTTAACCTGCACAGCTAGGTCCCAGACTGTCTGAACAGCACTGTCTGCGGTCTCCAGTGAAACTATAAAACCCAGCCTCCTCCTGTACCCCAGGGGCCATCTCTATACCCAGAAAGTGAGCGAGCCCTCCTGCACCTGATTGATGGACCTTGCTGCAGAATAAAGGAAAGCTTGCTGATCCAAGGTTTGCTTCCTGCCTCCGTCATTTGTGGGCCATGAGGTTACACTAACCACCAAGGCAGGCAGCAACCCTGGACCCAAAAGCTACAAAACCAAAAATGACTATGAAGATTGAAATGCTGTAAACAGTTTTTTTTTTTTTTTTTTTGCAAATAGTTTTGACCATTCAGCAGAAACAACTTCCTTATATCTCACTGAGATATTTTCTCTCTTTAAAAATTTTTTTTGTCTTTTTTTAGTTATGCGTGATAGTAGAATCCATTTTTTATATATAGGCATACAATATATCTTGTTCTAATTCATATTCCAATATTTCACCTTCGCCTTCCCTCTCTCCACACCCTGCTCCCTCCCCTCTATTGATCTTCCTGCCATTTACTCAGTTACTTTAAAATTTTTTTTTCTTTTTTTCTCACTTCAATTTTTTCTTATATCTGTAATCCCATTTTATTCTACCTTTTATGTTCTTTTCAAAAATTTTAACTATTTAAAGTCTTTCCAAACATCATTTCTTCATATTGTATTACTTTTTTTCTATTATATGTGATTTTTTTGTATACATGTATATGAGTGTATGTGTGTGTATGTATGTGTAGACACTGCATGGATATGTTTTAAAAATATGTGTATAGTCTTCCAATTTTACCTTCACATTAATTGCTTCCTTCTACACTTATTTATTTTTTAGCCTTGATTTGTCTTAGGTGGGTTTCAAGTACACTTGGGTTCGAGTGGATTAGATCTTGCTTATACCTAAGTTCTGGCCTCTCTTCTTGGCCCCCAGCCTTGCTTTTCACTCTCTTCCCTACTAACAGTCAAATTTCCTGTTCCCACTTCCTCTCTTATTTTATCACTCAATCTTTTACTCCTTCTTCCTTACAGCCAACATCTGCTACCTACCTCTTACCTCTTCTCTGATTGATTTTTTTAAAAATATTTCAAACTTTATCCCACCTTCCCACCCTATTTTCTCCTTACTTAAGAAACTGTAGTCTTGCTGAACAATACAATTACATAGTTTATGCAATTCATACCTCATTCGTGTTCAGGTGACTTATTGATACAGTGGATGACATAGTAGACACAAAGGCAAAGGCAGGATCTACTTCACAGTTTTGTATTGCTGGTACTGATGTTAATCATTGCCCCCCACTATTCTTATATAGGTGGCAATTAATGTTACAGATTTCAAAGTAGGTTCTGGACATGTATCTTTACACATCAGCTGTTGATATTAGGGTTACTCCTGGAACCCCCCTCCCTCTAAGAGGAACTGGAAAGTGATTGGGGCACATCTAAACAGAGTAGAGGCCCTGCTGAGAAATTCTTAGAGCCTAGTCAAAAAATAATGAATCTCACCCCTCACAAGATTGAGCCAACCTGAGACTTAACCCTCCTTGGAAATCTAAACATACATCAAAAAGAGAGAAATCCCAGAATTAGAAAACTCACACATGTAAGGACATGTATATAAAAAGGAATCCACTTAACTGATGTGCAAATCTAAGACCTCTGAAAACATGAGGAAACAGGCAAACAAATCCTCCACACCACCAGAACCCTTTAGCTTAGATACAGAAACAAACGAGATTCCAAAGAAATATAAATAACTAATAATAAAAATATTCAGTGAACTAAAGAAGATCTAAGGAATGAAATAAGAGAATAAATGCAGGAGATGAAAGACCACTTCAGTAAAGAAATACTGAAAAGAAAACAATCAGAATTCCTGGAAATAAAGGTCAAAACTAATCAAATTAAAAAGTTCCCTTGAAAGCATCATCAACAGATTATATTGTGTACAAAGAACTCCAGCCCATGAAGACAGACATACAAGACCCCCAAATAGACCTGATCAAGAGAAGTTTTATAAGATGCATCATGATCAAAATGCCTAATGTAGAAAATAAAGAAAGAATATTAAAAGTTACAAGAGAGAAACAGCAGGTCATATTTAGAGGCAAAACAATAAGACTCACTTTGGATTCTCAACTCAGACACTAAAATCAAGGCCTAGAGTGAGATATTCAAAGCTTTAAAAGAAAACAACTGTTAAAAAGATTGGCACACCCATTAAAACTCTTACAAAACTATTTTTTTAATTTAAATTATTTTTTATTTTTTGTTCTATTAGTTGTACATGACAGTAGAATGCTTTTAAACATTTTGATAGATCATACCTAAATGAATTGTAATCTTATTTTTCTGATTATACATATTGCAGGATCACATCGGTCATGCAGTTATGTACATGAGGTAATAATGTCTGTTTCACTCCACTATCATTCCTTCCCCATACCTCCTCCCCTTCCTTAACTCCCCTCTACCTTATATAAAGTAACTCTATTCTTCCCTATCCCTCCGCCCTTACTGTGAATTAGCATTCACATATCAAAGAAAACATTTGGTTTGTGATTTTTTGAGCTTGGCTTATTTCACTTAGCATGATATTCTCTAACTCCATCCATGAATGAGGAAATAAAAACTTTCCATGGAAAAGGTAATCTAAAAGAATATATGACAACCAAAACATTACTACAAAGAATTCACAAAGATAAATTGCATATGGAGGAACCCAAAACAAAATCCAAAACTCCTAAATAAATGAAAATTAATAGATGACTGTAAGTTAAATGAGAATCAGGACAAAATTAAATATACAAAAACCCAAAATGTCAGCAAACACAAGTACATATCCATAGTAACACTAAATATAAATGGTCTCAATAAACCAATTAAAAGATATAGACTAACAAAATGGCTAAGAAAACAAGATTCAATTATATGCTTTTGGTAAGAGACTCATCTCATAGGCAAAGATAAAGCCAGAATCCAGAATTAAAGACAGGTAAAGAATAGGTAATCCAGTTGAATTGAGAAAATGGAGGCTGATTTGAGTCTAGGAAGTTGGAAACTGTCTCTGGGAGACTGGAAATTTCATGTCTCCACAGTCCTTTGATACCACCCTCCTAAAAAGTTGTTAATGAAACAACTCCTGAGCAAAGAGCTACTAATCAATGCCCCCTGAGCTGCTGCTCCCTTCCTGCCTAACACTCCACCTTGGCCTTTCTGGCCCACCTGCTCACCCTTTGGTCTTTCCACCCACATCTCCCAGTCACTATGCAGGATGGGGGCAAATGAACAAGATAAGAGAGAATGCAGGAGAACAACAGAAACTTTAGATGCATAAAAGGGACAGGACTTCCTCATCCCACAGATTCTGCCTTTGGGTTCCCTTCTTCCACCTGGGAGAAGTCTATTTTATTAATCTTTAATAAATCTTCTTACTTTCTATTCTATGCTTGCCTTGGCATGCTTCTCATATGTTATACTTCAATATTTGAGGAAGCAGGACTCATCAAGGTAACTGATAACAGGTGATATCAAAGATACTCACAGGCTGAAGTTAAAAGGATAAAATAAAGAGTATTCCATGCAAATACAATTTGAAAACAAGACAAAATAGATATCCTCATATTGCACAGGGCTTATTTCAAGCAAATTTAATTAGAAGAGACAAGGCCATTACATTCTGGTAAATGGAGCAGTCCCACAAGAAGATAACATGATAGTAAATATATATGCCCCAAATATCAATGCACTTAGTTACATTAAGAAAATACTCCTTGACAATAAATTCAAGATAGATCCCAATGCAACAATACCTGGTGATTTCAACATTCTTAGGCAGGCCTGACTCTCCAAGCAACCCCACTTCCATGCTAAGGATTCAGGGTGCTGGCAAACTTGTTGAGAACCAGCTGCAGGAAATTTAGGAGATGGGTGAGTTTGCCTCAGGTTGCACCAGAGGACATGTTCCTCTGAATAAAGGAAGGGGCTGAAGGGCCATCCTAGCTGCTGCAGAAGTTCCTTTTAATAGATTAAAAAAAAAAAAATCCCCAAGTTAATGTGGCCTGGGAAAAGGGAGTAAAAAAGAAGACCATGCACTGACTGAAAGGAAAATGTGATGCGAATGAGCAATGCAGAAACTAAGAGAGGAGATACACACGTAGAAAATTTTATTTGCCAGTCAGGGTCTGACAAAGGCCATCCCTCCAGAAAAATGAGAGACACAGGAAAAACTTAGCTCTGAGGTATTTTATGGGATGGTTTGGATGGCTTGCGTAAGGTCGCATGAGCCCGTATGAACTGCTTGTGTAAGAACTTATGATGGAGAGATCCAAAATGGTGGATTAGAGGGAGGCTGCATTCCTTGTTGCTCCATAACTCTGGTTTCAAGCAGAGGAAAATCTGTTTCTCTGTGAGGCAGTCTTTTCTACTCATGGATCCCCTGCTCTTTACCCCATTTGTACACTTCAATCACCGCCTGCCAGCATATCGCCTACTTTTTGAGTGCAGATATATAATCTGCATATATTTCTCCCATTTTTATATTGAATTTTTATTTTCTTGACCATGTCTGTTGAAGTGAGCATATTTTTTGTTGTTTTAATTCTAATCAGGTCATATTTAAATTTTTTCCTTTGATAAGCTTTTTTTGTCACATTCATTTACTTACATGTTTATTAAAATTTGTCCCTATAATTTTATTCTAAGGGTTTATTTGTAGTTTTCATTGTTGTATTTAGGTCTTTAATCATTTTGCGTTAATTTTTCAATATGGTGTGAGGAAGGGGTCTAAATTTATTCTTTTCTGTGTGAATATACAATTGTTTCAGCAATATTTCCTGAAGATCAATAAACTTATTTTCTATTTATCATATATAATTGGCAACATTATTAAAAATCAGTTGACTATAGATGTGCAGACTTAATGACATGTCTATCCTTATGCTTGTATCACACTCTTGAGTAGTGTCCTTTTGTAGTGTAATTTCGAATTGTAAAATACAAATTGTCAAACTTTTCTTCTTTTGTAAAATGATTTTGACTATTGTTTTTGTTGTTTACATTTTGTTTTGTTTTTTCAATCTGATACCATTCTTATGGTCAATTTTTAAATTGATGCACAAAAATGGAAGGATTAGAAGAACAACAAAACATAGAGTTTGATGGAGATTATATTAAATCTCTTTACTGCTTTTAGAGTTCTGGCATATTTAACAACATTAAGCTAATAAAGGCTACCTTTCCAGTTATTTAGGTCATGTTTAGTTTCATTCACAAACACTTTGCAGTTTTTAAAATACACGGGTTACTAATTTCTTACTAAATCTGGGGTTTTTGGAGAAGCCAGAAAAAAGACCTCGCAGATTAGCTTCTTACCCTACAAAGGTCCTTTTAAGAGTAGAGGGAGAAAGGGAGGATTTTAGTTAAGGAGTAGAAGTACTATTCATGACTTCTTTGGGAGAGAGTTAGGTCTGGCCTGGAGCTGAGTGTCCACTTTCTTTTGATCCTTAATGGGTTCTTAAGATTAATGTTCTCTTTTTTTTTGTCAAAGATAAACCTGTAGTCTGAGTTTTCTAATATGTTACAAAACTGTGTTTGCTGTAATCTGAATCATGTGGTTGAAATGTAGCTATTTTGAGCCTCCCCCATCTCTCCATTTGTTCGGTCTTCCAATCATAATGCCTACCGTGTAGTAGGTGATCCAATTAAAGCTATACCCCTTCCTTATCCCCTTCCAAATTTTAAATTAGTTAATCACATAGATTGTAACCCAAAACTTCTCCTATCAGAGCAAGGGCAGTGCTATGTTAGGGTAAAAATGTGTAGACTTCCTGTCCAGTGTGCTTGCTTGCCAGATTTTTTTTGGTAGCAAACCCTTCTGAGAAGTTTGCCTTGCTAAGTGATTTTTGAGTGCTATCCGGATTCCTGTGGCACCCTAATAGTTCTAACAGGTTGGTTTCAATCAGGGTCAGAAGCAGACTAGACCAAGATAGGGCTGGTGTGTGGAAATTTTAATAGGGCCATATATTACAATGAGATGATAGTGAGTCTTGGGTAAATAACAGATCCACAAAATGTCCTTTGTGGCTGAACATAGTGATGCCTGATTCCAGCAGCTGCCCAGGACTCAGGTATTTGCATAACTGGCCAGGTGATTGTCTGCTCTGGAACAAAATGCTGGTTAGCAAAGTGGATTGTTTTCTGAGTTTGAGAGGGTGTTGACTGATGACACATATCTATCACTTCTTTGGTTAAGTTTATTTCTTAGAATTGTGGATGCTATTTTATAATAAAATTGTGATGAAGATATGAGACAGTATTACAAAATAAATTTATAAGAACATTATGGTAAAGAATCAATGCCTGGAGAAAGGGTTAATATCTCCCCCTGTCCTCTGACCACCTCTTTTCAGGAAACCTAATTAACCCTGGGTCCCCCTCTATTGGGTTGTAAATACCTATCTCTAGGAAGCCTGAGGATTTTCTCTTATTGTGTAAACATCTCTGTGATGGCCTGTGATGAAACTGATGCCTGTGAAGATTATTCTTATATTGTAAACCTTCTAGGAATGTAGCTACATCATTTAATTGCTTGTATACATTTTAGATCATTATGCCAATTAACTGCTATATTTCTTAGAAATATAGCTCTTAGGGAGTCATCTTGAGTTACTGCTGCCTATGGGAAAGGAAACCTCATGATAATCCTCTCCAGTGTTTTACTCTCTTTGTTCTGCACCTGTGAACTACTTATTGTTAGGTCCCTAGACCAAAGTAACTCCATTTTGAAAATCAGAACCTGCCCACCCAGGCATGACCTTCCCGGTAGACCCACCCCCAAAGAGTCCCTAACTACAGAAATCAGAACAAAGATGCCAAATAACAATCACAGGGCCAGATGGGTTATTTTTTAACTACTTGATTGTATGTCACTACATAGTTAAGAAGTTTTTTCCAGCAGGCTGCTGCACCTTGCAGAAGGGCCGCCTGGCAAACTCTGTCAGTAAACTTTTACTTGATCTCAGAGATGTGTCTCTCATGGATATTTGTGCCAGCTACCCTAACTCATCGTAAAATTTCTGTACATGGTCCTTGGTCTTGAAGGTCAAGAATTCTAGCCTACTAATGATATGAATAACATATATTATATATTATATATATATATATGTAATTGTATCATTTGTAGATAGAAATTGTTTTATTTCTTCTTTTCCAACATAGTGACTTTATTTTGTTGGTATAGTTTTCTTCTGTCCTTACTTTTTAAAATGTGCTTATCAACATGTTGTGGAAACAAGATGACACTTGGACAGTAGGAGAAACTAAACTTTACTTTATGCCAGTGGGACCAGAGGAGATTAGCACTCCAAAATTCTGAGCCCTGATCCACAATGTCTTACTATATATATATATAGGTTATTTGATGCTCTCTTAGACTCATCCTATTTTTGGACTTTTTCCCCTTTTTAAAAAAAAATTCCTAATCTATGCAGTTGAAGGCCTCATGCAGGGTCTCTAACATAAAGCATGCTCACAGAACAGATAAGAAGAAACAGCTCTTTTCACAGATATCTGCTACTTTTCAGGAAGGAGTAGTCAGACTCTGAATGCAATTATTGATAATGCAAAATTTAGGGACCCTCCTGGGGAAAGCCTAAGGGAGGAGAGCGGAACTGACTCCTTCCCCAGGCATTGAACTCTTACCATAATGTTTTTGTAATTTTATTTCAAACCAGGTCTTATTTTGCCATCAAATCCCCCCCCCCCCTTTGATGCCCTTTTAAACATTCTTAAGGACATAACCTCTGTCCATGTCCTCCAAGTTAATTCACTGGTGACTCCAGAGGACCATTTGGAATTTCATGGCCTCTAAGCAGGAGATAAATCAGGTCAGTATGTTAAGGATGCAGATACCAAACAGGAGTGCCAGGAGGATCACAACAGCAAAATAGACCAATTCAGAAAATAAGAGTAGTCCACTTATCCCAGGTAGCAGTCAGTTCCTCAAGCTGCTGCCATGTGTAGATTAGTCAGCTTCCAGAGTAACTAAAGCAGGGCTGTTGTCCTGGGGGGCTCTCAGGGTGTGGTTTATTTTGGATGGCCAACTTGCCAGGTGGAGTTGTATTAGGAGTGCACTCCCAATCATCAGGGGCTGGTTTTACCCTGCTGTGATGAATCCAAGTGGTCACCTTGTCTATCTTTACTGTATTAGGGCTGCAAAAAAAGACAGTGAAAGGACCCCTTCAAAGAAGTTTTAGGGATTGGATTTGACCTTATTATTATATATTAAAAAAACAATTAGCATCTCCTATTTTAAAGGGGTGGGTATGATGCTTTTTAATTTAAGATCTTTTTGTACACCTCTTATAATGAAAGAAGGGTGCCCACAGAGAATCTTACAAGGGGAGAATTCTGCCTGCCTAATAGGGCTCAACCTTATTATTATTATTATTATTATTATTTTGTGGTGCATGGGGATTTGAACCCAGGGCCTTGTCTTGTGAGCACTCTACCAACTGAGCTATATCCCCAACCCCTCAACCTAATTATTAACAGAGAAACAGGCAACACCTGATCCAGTGTAGACAGGTTTTCTGATACAGTAGTTGTAACTTCGTGGTGATCTCTAACCCCTTTGCTATCAATTGTGTTACCTTAGCTATGTACGTTGACCCTCGAGTGGCTGTGCTTTGTAACTCTCCTGCCAGATGTTTAAGACCAACTTGGTCAAAATTGACCTTGTCCCTGTCCACTGTTAAAAATCAGCTGAAATTCCTCAGGGGATCACTCTTGAGAACTTGTGAGAAGCCTCAGCTTCTCTCGTGCTATCAGATAGGATAGGTTAAGTTCTTGCTGATCACATATGGCTTCCCTTGGAAGCTATAGGGATTTAGTTCCCTTTCCAGTGACCCTCCTCTTTGCAGAAAGTGCACTGATTGACTTTATATCTAAGGTCCCATTGATTTCTCTGATCAGGAGGTCATGTGGCCCAGAGTTGTAAATCCTTAGAGAAGTTCCTGTTGTTCCCTGGGTTTGAGCTGACTTCAGAGGGCAAGAGTCAAATATTGGCAATTTTCTTTGACCCTTTTTATCTTTGGTCTCTAAGTTTTGGTTTTAATCATCCAGCAGGTCAGTTTTACCAATCTTAATGTAGGAGTACTGGCTTTTAACTTTAATGTCTTATAATTTTATAATTATTTACCCCTTCCATTTAATTGAGGTCAGTATTATACTGGAAGTCAGTCTTATATTTTGTCTAGCCTACAACTAATGACTCATTGTCTTAAATTAACTCTGGTTATTATATTAGAAACTATGCTTCTGTAAAGTACTGACAGACAACAGTTATAAAGTTTAAAAGGAAATATAAAATGAAATTAACAAAAGTAAAAACATATTTAAAGAATATAAAGACCTCTACAATGAGAACTACAGAACACTAAAGAAAGAAATTAAAGAAAACCTTAGAAGATGGAAAGATCTCCCCTGTTCTTGGATAGGCAGAACTGATATTGTCAAAATGCCCATACTACCAAAACTGCTATACAGATTCAATGTAATTCCAATTAAAATCAAAATGATATACCTTACAGAAATAGAGCAAGCAATCATGAAATTCATCTGGAAGAATAAGAAACCCAGAATAGCTAAAGCAATCCTTAGCAGGAAGAGTGAAGCATGGGGTATCGCAATACCAGAATTGAAACTATACTACAAAGCAATAGTAACAAAAACGGCATGGTATTGGCACCAAAATAGACAGGGAGATCAATGGTACAGAATAGAGGACACGGACACAAACCCAAATAAATACAATTTTCTCATACTAGACAAAGGGGCCAAAAATATGCAATGGAGAAAAGACAATCTCTTCAACAAATGGTGCTGGGAAAACTGGAAATCCATATACAGCAGAATGAAACTGAACCCCTGTCTCTCACTCTGCACAAACTCAACTCCAAATGGATCAAGGACCTCAGAATCAGACCAGCGTCCCTTCATCTTATAGAAGAAAACGTAGGTCCAAATCTTCAGCATGTCGGCGTAGGATCAGACCTCCTTAATAGGACTCCAACAGCACAAGAAATAAAAGCAAGACTCAATAACTGGGATAGATTCAAACTAAAAAGCTTTCTCTCAGCAAAGAAAACTATCAGCAATGTGAAGAGAGAGCCTACAGAGTGGGAGAATATCTTTGCCACTCATACTTCAGATAGAGCACTAATTTTCACAATATATAAAGAACTCAAAAAACTCTACACCAAGAATACAAATAGGGTTATTTGTATCAACAAAAGGGCTAAGGAAATGAACAGACACTTCACAGAAGAAGATCTACAAGCTATCAACAGTTATATGAAAAAATGTTCAACATCTCTAGTAATAAGAGAAATGCAAATTAAAACTACCCTAAGATTCCATCTCACCCCAATTAGAACGATGATTATCAAGAATACAAGCAACAATAGGTGTTGGTGAGGATGTGGGGAAAAAGGTACACTCATACATTGCTGGAGGGGCTGCAAATTAGTGCAGCCACTCTAGAAAGCAGTGTGGAAATTCCTCAGAAAGCTTGGAATGGAACCACCATTTGACCCAGCTCTCCCACTCCTTGGCCTATACCCAAAGGACTTAAAATCAGCACGCTACAGAGATACAGCCACCTCAGTGTTCATAGCTGCTCAATTCACAATAGCCAGATTATGGAACCAACCTAGATGTCTTTCAATTGATGAATGGATAAAGAAACTGTGGTGTGTGTGTGTGTATATATATATATATACACACACACACACACAATGGAATATTACTCAGCCATAAAGAATGATAAAATTATGGCATCTGCAGGCAAATGGATGGAATTAGAGAATATCATGCTAAGTGAGATAAACCAATCTCAAAAAACTAAAGGATGAGTGATCTTGCTGATAAGCGGATGATGACACATAATGGGGGTAGGAGGGGGCAAGAATGGAGGAAGGAAGGACTATATAGAGGGAAAAGGGGTGGGAGGGGTAGGGGGGAAGGGAAAAATAACAGAATGAATCAAACATCATTACCCTATGTAAATGTATGACTACACAAATGGTATGCCTTTACTCCATGTACAAACAGAGAAACAACATGTGTCCCATTTGTTTACAACAAAAATAAATTAAAAACAAACATAATTTTGTAATCCTAAACCTTTTTTAGCTATATATTTTGTTTTCATTTTATTTTGAAACCAAAGTAATCCCTATAAAAAAAAAACTATCTTTTGAACCTAACTTTAAATGAACTTTAGTGGTTATCCTAACATGGAATAAGGTGAGGGGCAGAGTTTTAACTCAGGTTTGATGGCCTCTTGACAAAACTTAGGTAAGGTGTTTTATTTCTGAAATGGATCTTTACTTCTTTTTAAAACATTTTATAAAGTTGTTATCACCTTTAAACAGGCTAGGCGCACCTTAATATCTTTTAAAAATACATTTCAATTTCAATTTCAGTGTGAAGAGTAACACAAAATTGTATATATAACTTATTGACAACAGGTTACTTTATCCAGCTATAAAACATCAAATGACTTGAATAGATATCAACCAAATTTGTTATTTTTATACAAATCTGAGACTTGCTACAGATAATTTTAGTTTAAAGAACATCAACTTGTCAACGTGTTCTCCTACATTTTACATTTAACTAAGTTTAACTTTAAAAATACAATTTAGAATCTAGAGTGTATGGTTAACAATAATCTCAGGTCTGCATACGTTAACAAAAAGTCAAAGGATAGCCTTCAATCTCTTATACACTTAGGAAACTGTTAATGATCAGAAATTGACTTATTTAAACGAAGTAAATGGACGTAAGACAGATCTTCAAATGACAGTGTGGCCCTTCTATGACTGAGCACTTATTGGTTATCTTGCCAGTAAACTTACATAAACTTGTATTTTATAAACATTTTAGATGTTGATGGACCTTTATTTTATTTATTTATTTATATGTGGTGTTGAGAATTGAACCCGGTGTCTCACACATGCTGAGTAACCCCTCAGCCACCACCCCAGACCCTCATTTGATAAACTTTAACATAACACTTAAACAAGACCAAGAGTGATACAGTTATCAGATGTATACATATACCTAGTCACATATTTTTGGGTGTCAACTATATTGTTATCACCTAAATAATCACTATTCGGTTAGCCAGATACAAAGGAATTATTTAAGACTTTAAAACAGGTACAAACCCTAATTTCTTTAAGACTAGTTTCCCTAAGTAATAAAACCTAACAAATACAAATACAAGAAAATTATCTTGATAGATAAAAGCAAACCCAATGTTTTAGACTCTGCTTCACTTCAGCATATTAAAGTTCAAATAACTGATTGTGCTAATTAAAGCCAATTTAATCACAAACACAAACTTTTTGAGATTTACCTTCTGCAGACCTTCTGCGACTTACTTAGACATTTGCAACTTGCTTACGTCCTTAGTTCTCTCCTCTCATCTTGAACCTTTAGCACAAGAATATTACTTTACCAGACAAAATACTTTCTCATTCAATAACATTTCTTTTACCTTCTAATATGTTTTATACATATAACTTTCTTTTATCTCTTTTTAAGTTTCAGACCCATTTTAAAATTTATATTTTGAAACATGCATTTAATTTACATAACAAATTTTGTCCCAGGAGAGGGATCAGACAATCTGGTACATACAAAAACTTTTAATCTTTTTCTCCCAGGTTGCAGTCAAAAGTTGGAGCACAGGATATTTTTGAGCCTGATTTGTCTCCCTTATCTTCATCATAATGTCATCAACTTTAAGTGAGTTCTCCACTGTCATTTGTACCCAGAGGCTCCTTTTGGGACTTCTTCTTATTCTAGGCATATTAATATGCAATGAAAGAGGCCCTTTCCATTATTTTCTAAGGCTTCCTTGAAGATCCCTTTGCAGAAGCTGCCTACAAAACACTCATTTGCCCTTTGTTCCTGCCTTTTTCTTTTCTGGGTATAGTTACTTATTCTGCCAGTCTCCCCAGGCATTTAATTTGATGGGATACTATTATAGCAAGAACTGCTTTGCCATAGTGATAGATATCCCCTGGTCAAATGGGGTGTCCTGTGAGATCTTAAAAGGGAAGATATTTCCTGTCCCCAGGTCATAAACTAACAGTGCTGAAACCTATTGCCATATCCTTTGTGGTCAGCAGCTTCCATCTCCCAGGGGAAAAGGGACTGGAAGGCAGAGGAGAGGCCATGTTCTCTGGTCATTTTTTTCTTTAGCCCAGGCAACTTTTCTGGTATTTTTTTCCCAGTTTAGGGCTGGTGTCCTTGACTGCAGTGAGATGATGTGTGGCTACATGGATCAGGCTGAGAAATGATACTGGGGGTGCCAGCACTGGGTTGAAAAGACTTAAATCTTTTTTTTTTTTTTTTTTTTAACTCCTTCTTTTGATGTCCTGTTATCCTTGCACACCAGAGGCAGTGAATTTTGATACCTTTAACTTAGTGCCTGACTGTTCAGACTCTTTATTATGCAACTGAATAAATGTACATACAGAATTTCTTTCATATAATTTACCCGTGACAGACCAACTTTAACTGTAAGATTGTATAATTATCCAGAAAACCATTTAAAGGCCAGATAATGACAGTGATACATGTTTTTCTTAAACAGGTGTGTACGTATAGGTCACCCATTTGGCCAAGAATTTTTTAAGAGACTACTGGTCAGATCAATATAATATGGCTCATATCCTAAAGGTCCAGTAACAGATATGAAAAACCATAAACAAGAACAAATTACCAAAACCAGGACTGATAAGCTCTTAAGAACCTCTAAAACAGAAAAACTAACATAAATTTTTCCTTAGCTTGGACAGTGAAGGACACAGGGCAGGTGGAGGAGTGGGAACCTCTGCAGCTGGCTCAGATTCTGTTTTTTTTTTTCCCCTCCTTACTGTTGGCATCATTCCCAGAGTCAGAAGTTTGGGAGTGTTGGCCTTGAGGGGGTCAAAAGTTTGAGTCAGAATACTAAAGGATTCTTGGGACCAAACAAAACAACAGTATTTTATCATCCTTTAGAATTTTTTTTTTAAATCTCTCCCGCTCCTTTTTTTAATCCTTGTATGTAGAACATACATAAAGGTAGGATTTTAACCCTTAATCATCTTGCTTTTAGTGAAGACTAGAAACAAAACAATCTTAACACTTTCCATTGACCAGCACTTTAAAAAAACAACATATTTATGATATTTATCCCATTTATGTTTAATCTGATTTACCCACTTTTTTTTAAACTTAGGTTACCTATAAAAACCAAGTTTAGTTAACATCTTAAGTTATCCTTTTTGAGGAAAATCCTAGAATCAGTGGACATTAATTATACTTTAATAATTTATACAAAGAACATCCTTTATCATCTGGTAACCTGGGGTTAGTGATTTTAGAGACATTTTTATTTTTATCTCTAATCATTTTAAGTCACATGAACTTAATTTTTTTAGTGTATTTGCGAGTTAACCTTTGAAAAATTGGCCTCTGAATAAAGAGAGCAGAAAGAAAAGCAGAGGGCAATAAATCTTAGTTAGACAAAACAAGACTAATTAGTTCAGGAGAAAAGATGAATTTATCATAAAAACAAAACATTTGAGCTCAGAAAAAGACAAAGACTAAAAACTGACATGGCCATAATTACATATGGAATAACTTTCACAAGTATTTTCATACTCACACACACACTCAGGAATTTATAGAAAACTTTCACAAGTATTTTATACTCACACACACACACTCAGGAATTTATGGGACAACTTTCACAAGTATCTTCACACTCACATACACATTCAGGTATTTTGAAAGACTGTCTCCCCACTTCCGAAGTTTCCCATAACGATGACTCCCATGCTGGAGTCCCTGTGCTGTAGGCGCCCTCACAGGTAGCCACAGGAGGTGACCAGGCTCCCTTTCTGCCCTTACAGGCAGGCCTGTCTACAGCCCTGTGTCCTGGGACCTTACCTTTTCCAGTAGACTACACAGGGATTTTGTCCTACTTTCCAGTGAGTCTGGGGTGCCAGAAACCACTCTGGAGGTGCAGGCCCAGCAGGCAAAGGAGATTCCAGAATTTCCAGGTGGTGCCATCTCATTCGGTCTGAGGGGCACCATGGACTCTGGTGTGGACACCAGCTACACTGGTGGCCCAAATCCAGCACGGTTATTGCTTCCCGGCCAATGCACCAAAATGTGGAAATGACAAGACGGCACTTGGAAAGTAGAATAAACAAAACTTTATTTTATGCCAGTGGGACCAGAGAAGGTTAGCACTCCAAAATTCTGAGCCCTGATCCACAATTTCTTACAATATATCTAGGTTATTTGACATCATCTTAGACTCATCCTATCATTGGACTTTTTCCTCTTTTTAAAAAAATTCCTAATCTATGCAGCTGAAGGCCTTGTGCAGGGTCTCTAACATAAAGCATAATCACAGAACAGATAAGAAGAAACAGCTCTTTTCACAGACATCTGCTACTTTTCAGGAAGGAATAGTCAGACTCTGAATGCAATTATTGATAATGCAAAATTTAGGGACCCTCCTGGGGAAAGCCTAAGGGAGGAGAGGGGAACTGACTCCTTCCCCAGGCATTGAACTCTTACCATAATGTTTTTGTAATTTCATTTCACAACCAGGTCTGATTTTGCCACCATGAACAAACATGTTGACTTTTTTCAGTCAGCTTAAAATCCTCCAGATCCATCCATGTTGTTACAAGTTAACCTCATAGAAGTAGAGAGTAGGATAGTGATTACCAGAGACTGGGGAGGCACTGGGGAAAGGAAGGATGAATAGAGGTCAATAGTACAAAGTTTCAAATAGAAGAGATGTATTGTGGTGCTCTCTTGTGCCTTATGATAACTATAGTTAACAATAATGTATCAAACACTTCAAAATAAGTAACAGAAAATATTTGAATAACTTGCCACAAAGAAACAACAAATGCATGAGGTGATGCATATGCTAATTATCCTGATATTGAATAATGATAAAATAGAATAGATAGTAAAATGGACCCCCTTCAACCACAACTGGCAGCTAACATATACATATTAATGAACTCCCTCAAGGCCTATTTCAGTTGTGAAACACCTTGAGGCTCACCTGTGGGAACACTTTCAGCCAACTTCTTTGTCCCAGAGGTGGAAAACCTAAGGTGGGGGTAAACCCAGATGGAAGTTACGGGAAGAAGGAAGAAAGTGAATCCAGATGGTAGGCAGGATGCCTTTTTCAACATCTGTTTTACATAGATTTTGCTCCATGCTCTACCCCCAATCATATATAAACTCCTAAGCTGACACACCAAAATGGGTTTTTCTGCTATCAGACCCCCTTCCACATGGCTGTGGTTCTATCTCAATTAAGTAAATCCTGCTCTGTTTACTCTTTGCTTCTGTAATTGTCCATGGATTTTGTTCTTCAAAGTTTGTGAGACAAGAACCCAGAGGAAATTGGCAAAGTGGGGAATATAATCTCATTTCAAAACTCCAGATTCAATATGATTATTATGAAATACATCAAAATATCACATGATATCCCATACATATGTACGATTACTATATGCAAATAAGAATTTTCAAACTAATAAAAAAAAGGTTTAACTATGCTCAGTTTTTTTCAACATGAATTGATATGATCTTATGCCCCCATCATCTGTCATTCTATTAATGCTCTGTATTAAAATGTTTACTGTTCTTCTATTGAACCACCTTTACACTCTTGGTTATATCCCAATTGTGTATTAGTTCACAGTCTTTTTAATATACTTCTGAATTTATTTTGCTAGTATTTTGCATCAATATTAAGATATTGATAATGATTTTTAATTTTATTTATATATTTATTTATTTTTGTAAGATGGAAAATGACAAACCCTAAATAATGTAGCCTGGGAAGAGGGAGTGAGGAAGAAGACCAAACACTGATAACATTGATCCTTCCTCAATTCATCTCTTCCCAGTGACAAATCCTATGAGGGAGATATCCATCAAGCCTAGAATGGTTAGTCTCAGGGAGGAAGTCAAAGCTTTGATCCTTCCACAAATAAATCCTTTCCCAGTGACAGTACAATGGGACCCTGAAGGGAAGGAGATAAGCACTGAACACTGACCCCCAGACCCTCCATTCTTCCTCAAGTTAAAACATCACCCAGTAAAAAACAAATTTGAAAGTCTCACAACCTGCTTTTTGAGTGCCCAAACTAACATGCTCTGTCAATAAGTCACCTCTCAGTGTAGCATATGTATGCACAGATTCCTCCTTTGGCCAGTGGCTCATTTTCCATCAGGAGAGTGAGTCCACCAGATGCATGACTCCACTGATGGATAAAGGCTGTGCTGATCCGTGAAGTTCGTACCCAGTTCAGTCATTTTGTGCTAACAATTTTTGTAATGTCTTTGCCTGGCTTTGGTATCAAGGAAATGCTCTCTTAATAGAATCCATAAGATGTATTCTCCACGTGGCCACTTTTCAGAAATTTGAAAAGGGCGGGATACTATTTCTCTTTAATTATCTGATAAAATTCACAACGGAAGCCATGTAGTCCTCGTGAGACAGAGATGATACTGGTGTTCCTAGTCCCGTTCCCCAGGTGTTGAAGATCATCATACACATGAGAATCACTGAGGCAAGAACAAATGTTTTATTTGAAGGATAGAACAGAGATAGAGAGAGAGAGGGAGAGAGAGAGAAAGAGATACTCCTCCAGAGGAAAGGGTCCAAGTTGATGCCTAAGGGAGTGAGGGGGGTCTTGCCTCTTTTCTAGATTTCAGATTTCCTTTGTTCTTATGCCCCTTCCTCCCATCCTATGTGGCCCAAAAGGTCGAGTGATCCAAGGGCTGGAAAGAAGCTGCCCAAGGGTACAGGCAGTAAGGGAGCCACCAGTGGCTACTCATTAACAACTCCTTGCACAGGTAACCTTAGCAAAAGGTTGGAGGAGGGGGAAGTGCATTGGAGGTATTAGCATTTTATTTCCTTTGATTCGGCCCCTATCTTCCTGACCCAATCATTCATTACCTACACTGTATTTTTGCACCAGCCTCACTAGGTTTTTCTTAGTTGAGATATGTAAATTTGGATTACTGACTTATATGCCCTTCACTTACAGGACTGTTAAGATTTTTTTTTTTTTTTTTTATGTTATTGAGTCAGTTTTGGTAATTTGAGTGTATCTAGATTTTTCCATTTTTATCTATTCTATCTACTTTGTTGACATATAATTCATACAGTGTTTTCTTATGATTTGAAAAATTCTTGATAGGAGAATTTATTCTAGAGAGCAAATTTATAAATGTTCAATAGAACATTCAATATTGAACAAATGTTCAATAGAACATTTATTTCTGAATTAGCATTTTTCTTTTTTTCTTGTTCATTCTCATTAAAGATTTGTTAATTTGATGATATTTTCAAATAACAAACTAGGTTTTAAAATTATCCATATTGCTTTTCTATTTTCTTTTATTTTTATTATCCCCTGCCTTATGCTAGTTAATGTTTAATTTGCTCTTCATTTCTATTTCCTAAATGTGTGAAGTTAGATACTGAGGACAGTTGAAGCCAGAACTGGGGACAGGCAGTTAGTGTAGAAATAGGGGATTTGGTCAAATCGAGGAAATGGAGGCCACGAAAGCCATCTGCCTCGGGAAGTTGGAGACTTCCCCTGGGAGAATGGAATGTCAAGGATCTTGGAGCCCACTGATTACCAAATTTACTTGCCCTTGTCAGGGACTACAGGCATAGAGCTGCTAATTAATGCCCCTGGGCCCTTACCTGCCTGAATCACTTTGGCCCTCCCCCTGCCCATCTGCTTCTCACTTTTTATGTCTCACCTGCAAAACCAGGCCTAGTCACGGAGGCAGGAAGGAGAGGTAAGGCAGGAAGGAGAGAACAGGAGAACAAAAGAGACCTTAACCTACAAAAGACGTAAGGTGCGCTCACGTCTTAGGACTCTAGAACATCAGCCATGGCTCCCTTCTCCTTTCTGGGAGAGGTCTGTATTATTACCTTTAAATAAAACTTGCTTATTAATAACAGAATGAATCAAACATCATTACCCTATGTAAATGTATGATTACACAAATATTATGCCTCTACTTCATGTACAAACAGAAAAACAAGTTGTACCTCATTTGTTTACAATAAAAAAATAAATAAATTATAAAAAAATAAAACCTGCTTAATATGCTTGCCTTGGCATGCTACTCTGATGTTATACTTTAACACCTGAGGAAGCAGAACTCGTCACTGGTAAGTGGTGGTATCACAGTGAGGAGGGCGAGGAACAGCCAGGCTGTTGTAGGGTTACCGTGAGCTCTCTTTCAGATTCCTATGTAGAGTTTGGACTCCTGATGCTCTTGCACCCTCTGAACAGGAAGGGAGGAACATTTCATGCTGTTGAGCTCCTCAGGAAGGGCTTTGAACTTCCAATGATAGGTCCTACTTTTTCTAAGTGTTTTCTCCCCTTGTGCTGGTCTACTAGTGATGACTCAGGATTTAGTCAAAGACTCTAAGAATGTTACATTTTATATTAATTTCTATGCCAATGTATGTTTGCCACACTGCCTCAGGTAGATTTTCGAAGATGGCTGCCAATTCCAGGAGCCTCCTAGGCCTTTTGTCTTTGAATCACCTCTGGATTAACAATTGCTCCCAGGAAATAATTTTTGTACACTGTTGGACTTAGTAATGTGTGTGTGTGCTGTGTACACACATAAGAATACACATATGTGTGCACACATTTATGTGTGTAAATATTCTCATGTCTTTGAATGTGTTTATTCATGCATTTGTTTGTGTGTATGTATGAATGCGTATATGTGCAGATTTATATATTTACTTCTCTGTATGTGACTGTGTTCTTCTCTTTTTTAAGGACATATTACCTGGGGCTTTTTTTTTGGCCAGTGTTAAAGATCCAGAAATAGTCATTGCACGCATTTGGTGCTGTCTCACAGTTGTGCATGGTGGAAAGTCTGGAACTTGTGAATCGTGGCACCCATCTGTAGAGATTGAAATTGACATGTTCTCGGTATAATTCTCTTTACCTATTTGGCTTCTCAGGATTAAGTTTTATTACTCTATGGTGCTTTCCATAACTATATAGATATGAGCTCTGATTAATACTTTTAGTGTTTAGTTTGGTTGATGTATAGATTTTATTTTTTATTTGAAAATAATTTGGCCATCATTTTTCAAACAATTATTTTGTCCTTTTGCCTAGTTGTATCCCTCTGGAACTTCATAATGTATATGTTGGTTCACTTAATGATATCACATGGGCCACTCAGGTTTGGCATGTATTTTTTTTTTTTTATTGACAACTTTTTGTTTCTTGGACAAAATAAAAATAATTTGATCTGCCCATCAGTTCTGAAATTCTTTCTTCTTTACCTATTTATTCTCTATTTGTTGAAGCATTCTTCTGATAATTTCTTTTAAAATTATTGACATTGTATTCCTTATTTTTATTAGCATGTTTATAAAAATTGAAAATGAAATATTTGCCTCATAATTTCAATGTCTGTGCTTCCTTAGTGTTAACTTTTGTTAACTGTTGAGTGTATGTGTGTATGTATGTGTGTGTGTTTTTTTTTCTGTTTTGCTGGTTTCTCTAGTAGGTAGGTGCTATACTTACCTGTTTGTTTACTGTCTCATAATTTTATTTTAAAAATGGAGAGTTTAAGTATTATAAAGTAATGACTATAAATGAGATGCTTTCCTTGAGAGATTTCTGTTGTTGTTGTTACTGATATTTCTATTGTAGTTGTTATTGATGATGACGTATTATTTTGTGATTTTTCTGGGCTACTTCTTCAACACTAATTTTTTTTTGCAAGTGTGGTAGCTAACATCTGTGCTCACATTAGTGGTTAGCTTATTATTATATTGAGTTTTCCTTAAATGCATGTAAGCAGTACATCTCTCATCCTTTGCCGAAGGCTCTGTGTGGATGTTGGGTTGCAGTTTAAATATTCCACTAGTTTACATCTCTACCTTGCTTTCACTTCATCCTCACAAAGTTACACACTTTTAGTCAGAAGAGAGAGCTTAGGGCCTTCTCCCTTCAAACCTGGGCATGCACATAACCCTGAGTATGAGAGAAATTTTTCAGGCATTAAGGAATTTGTCTAAGGTCTTCAACATGACCTATGTGTAAGTTGGGGGCATGGTTAGTGGCCAAATAAAATTAGACAGAAAGCAGCTGAAGCAAGCTTTATTGGAATTTGGCTCTCCGGCAAAATTCCCAGCCCTCCACCTCACCGGGTACAGGAGCCAGAGAAAATTGCGAGTGGCCCCGGTTGCCCAGGGTCTTTATAGGCTGGAAAGGGAGGGTGTCCTGCTGAGTGACAGGTGGATGTTAAGGGTCAGTGGAATTTTTCAGCCCACTTGATCAGTCACCGTTTGTCCTACTGGTCTTTGTCTCAGTTGCTCTGCTCTGCCCGCTGCAGTCACCCAAATTCCGACCTAACACTACGTACTCCCTATATCTCATTTTTTCCCCCTTTGTTGTTTGGTGAGTCTCTTATTTCTTCTTTCATGGGTTGGCTCACTTATTTGCATTGTTAATGGATATCTTTTGATGGTTTTGACAAACACATTGAAGATGAAGCTATTTAAATAAAAGAAGCTCTGAGTAAATTAAGACAAGTGATAGAAATGAGGATTTTCCAAGAGTGGTCAACCTTGTTTAAAGAGTAGTCACACTTCCTGTATTATTTTTGTTTATAGTTTATTTTTTCTCAAGGTTTGTTAGTATGTTTTTCATACATAAGCCCACCCAATAATCTATTACCATTCCTTCCCTAATTCACAAAATTATACCTACTATACAATTCCATGTATGATGCATTTCCTTCAACCATAAGTTTAGAGATCATTTTGTGTCCTTTCAAACCATTTTATTTTTAAAGATGCATAAAATTCACTTAATTAGATGAACCGTCCTCACTTGAAGAACACTTATCTCTAAGGTTAGTGATATGTGACACTGCTTCTGAACTCATTTCCCCCCCAAGATTTCAAAAATAAAAGACATCAATATTCATTCTGAAATTTAAAATATATTTCTTCTTCGGTATCTAATTTGGAGACTGGGTCTTGCTGAACTTTTTAGGGCCTTGTTGAGTTCCTTAGGGTCTTGATAGGTTTCTGAGGCTAGCTTGGAACTCATGGTCCCCCTGCCTCAGGATCCTGTGCTGCTGGGATTACAGGCATGTGCCACTGTACCCAGCTCCCACAAGAATTATTATACTGCAATCTAGGTCTCCCTTTTTGTATGTTAATATTTGCTTTATATATTTTGGTGATCCAATGTTGGGTACCTACATTTACAGTTGTTATTTTGCTGAATTGACACCTTTCTCATAATACAGTGGTCATTTTGTCTCCTTTTACAGTGTCATAATAAGAAGTGGAGCCACCACCTTTAAAGAGAAGACCTGAGCAATAAAGAAACAAAATGAGCATGGAATATCTATACTTATATCAGATAAAACATATTTAAGTAAAAAACACTGCAAAACAACCATTACCTGAGTATACACTAAAAAGTGATTACTAACATCCACACAATCATTGTTGACTTCACCATTCACATGGTTCATTATTTAGGAGAAATAGGAATCAAAAGAGAACATTTTTTTTTTTTTATCACATAAGAATTGTCATTTTGTATTGCTAAACAAGTCATGCTAAGTAACTGATGATGGGTACAGAGGTGGGTGTTCCCATGGGAGAAGCATTTCCTACATAACATGGAGTCTGAGAACAAAATGGGATCTGTTTTGTCATTGCCCATATAACCTAGCCTGTAACATTTCCATGGAGCCACATCTGTCAGCCCGCCACAAGGAGAAAAAATTGTCCTTGTTGTCACCACTTGCTTATTTAAAGATCACAACGTGTGGAGGTATTGGCAGCAAACAAGTCTTGTTGGTGATATTTATAAGAATAGATTCAGCAAGGTTCATAGCTCTTCTACCTATTTATGAACCCAGTGAAAAGGAGATATGTGTGGAGGTTTTAGTCTGGAAGACTAAAACCCTCAAGATTCTCTATCTTATAAAGAATAAGTGGGTGAGAGGCCATGCGAAGAGGAGTTATGTGGAGGAAAATTCTCAAGCTACTCAGGGTAGATGTATGGTCAAGACTGAATTCATTGCTCATGGCACTTGAAGAACTTGGGGAAAATGGAGATTCCTGGGAAAGGCATAGACAATGGACCAGGTTATATCAGGTCAGCTAACTGAGTAAGACATAGAAGTCACCCACAGACTCTGTTGCTTCTATTATTTAAAACAGTACAAAGCCCTGCGTTGTACTATGAGATGAAAAGAGGAATAGGGAAGGTGCCCTTAATGAGCCATTTCCCTTAAACCCCATTCAGCCAGTTACTTGTGCAGAAAGAAGAGTGAGGAAGGGAGGCCAAGCCAGTGCAGGGTGTACCTATTGTTGACTTCCTAAGCCCCAAAGTGGGGACAGAGCTCTCTCTATTCCTCTGATCCTCTTACAACACTCGGGGGGGGGGGGGGGTGGAGGCTCTCTATTTAATTATGTACCTATCACTGAGTGTTCCCAGACTCACTAATGTCCTGGAATGAGTAGCAGATCCCATTGGTGTGTCGAAGAGAGATGGTTATTGCAGGGCCTAACTCAGTAGGGGATGGATCCTGAAGCTGGGGTTTGCAGTGCTTAGTGGAGTCACAGACACAGTCTCATGTCACAGTATAGACTCTGTCTGCTCAGTATCCCTGGAACCACAGAGACCTACTTCTTCAGCCTCAGGGTGGAAGGACAATTCCCAGAGACAGGTTGGAACTAGAAGGTACAGAGAAAGGTGACCTCAATCTTAGGACTGGTCTGGTGAACTCAAGAGATAGATCAGAAACTTCCAGAACACACATGTCTCTGAGTCAGGCCTAGAACCTGGGCTGCGCATGAAGGATGGTCAACCTCCTCACCCATCATCTCCCTGGAGGGAACCTGAACCCTGAGAACTGATTTGTGCCATGGTGGATAGGATCTGAGTGAGAAAATATTAGCAAGGGATCAAATTAACATTTTTAATGGAGAAAAGTAGCGATAGATTTTCATATCTATAAGTCCTGTACAACAGGTGCCAACTGGATGACTGACAACAGGAGTCATGCCCTAAGCTAGATGTGAGCACAGCCACCAGCAGTAATAACCACATCAGACCATGAGCCCATAGGGGATATTTTAGTCTCGCTTTCCTGTGAATCTGGAGCACTGTGTGAGTTTTAGAGCTACTATGCCATATGTTGCAGTAATAGTCAGCCTCGTCCTCAGGCTGTAGCCCAGAGATGTGCAGAACACCTGCATTGGATGAAGTATCTTTGGATCCAGAAAAGCAGCTGGGGATCCGAGAGGCATGATGCTGTTTTGATTCTGAGTAGTAGTACAGGAGATAATCTGGGAGGGCTCCTAGCTTCTGCTGGTACCAGTAAATGTAGAAATCACTAACACTAAATCTGCTGCTCATGGGGGCAGGTGACTCTGACTGATGCTCCAGAGGATGCAGAAAGCAAGGGTGGCTGAGTCAGCACAGGCTGGGAGAGTGAATCTGAAAACACAGAGACACATGGGTGAGGGGGCAGGGACCAAGGTTAAACTGGTTGGTTATCTGAGCCACAGTGACTGATACAGGTTTGGGGTTTGTCCCATTTCTCGGACAATTGTTCCTACCTCCATAGAGAGAGACACACACAAAGAAGAGGAGAGTCCAGGCCATGGTAGAGACAGCTCACTAAAGTCCCAGAGCAGGGTTGGGTGCCCCAGGTCACTTTTATTGTCTTCACTGTCCTGAAATAGGAGGGGCTGGCCATGCAAATTTTATCCCCTACTGGTGATCTCTACTCCACTCTGAGCACCAGCTGAAGTCTGAGCATGGCTCTTTAGTGGTGGCAGAGGGTGAGACTCAGATTTTGATGCAGGAGAAAGACTAGGAAGGAAGAAGCTGCTGGGATCTTTCATAGACCTGGGAGCAGGAGACTGGCTCAGAGAGACACAACTGTTTTATCCCCATCAGCAAACACAGGCCAGTGCCCCAGCCCTGGGGAGTTTGAGGGATGACTCAGTAGTGGGTACCCACTGTGTAGAACTTGGGAAGGCCCGCAGCATCCCCTGCTGTTCACTGTTCAGACATTACCCTCAGTGGAAACCACATTGGCTGGATAAACTGGTCACTGTCAGTTTGTAGATTTCCATGGGCAATGCCCTCTGATGGGTCAAGAAATAACTGATGTTAGGAAATGGCTTTGGCTACAGAGGAATTCCTAGACTCCTGAAGGTGCAGGCGTATAGAACAAGATCCTTATACCATATGAGGAGGCTGCAGGGAGGTGAGAATGCCGAGGACTCTGGAACCCCAGACCTGAGTAGCTCAGACCTGAGTAGCCAGGAAGTAGGCAAGTGTGATCTGGGTCTGCATGAAGAGTGAGCTCCTGAGTCAGGACAAGGAGAGGATGCTGCATTCTTAGTGAAGGTGCAATGTTCTCAGATGTATCAGTATGTAAAATTATTAAGACATCAAACAGTAAGGGTTGCTGGGCAACGGCAGAATGCTTCAGTTCTGATGTCACAGTTCTTGAATGATTACTATTGCCAGTCTACAGTGTTCCTGTCTATATTGCTGCTTTCCTGACACAGAGGACCATGGATGGACAAGTGAGCATAGCTCAAGCATGGGATCCTGGAAGATAAATATAATATCTCCTCTCACAGCACTTCCCAAAATACCAAAGGGTCATTTCAGGGAGCAGTAAGTGGCAGTCTCACTGACAGTGGCTGTGCCATTTCAACATTACTGAGTAGAGACAGGATCCTTTCAAAAAGACTGTTTGCTAATGCATAAGAGCTATGTGATTTTTTAAAAAATTCTCATTTCATCTATGTTTGAGATTGCAATCATAGCACAGAGACTGGAAACTCATCTATCATTTAAACCACTAATCAAGCAAGCAAAGTAAAAATTCTGCCATTTTAGAATCATAATTTAAGGGCAGATTACCTTCATCTCTTTTTATATATTCCAATGCAAAGAGAGGGTTTAATTTAATTTGATCAATGTGTTCCTGATATGAGAAGATCCTCATTTTATTCAGCCAAAATTCAGCACTGTGGTTATTGTATTGCCAAAATTTTCTCACCAATTGTCTCTTCTGTACAACTGTTCGCACTTCAAAAGTAATCTGCACTTCTTTCTTTTGCATTGCATGTTTACATCTTAAATTTGAGTAGTATACTTCAAGTTTTGGGAACAGCTGGGAAGTTATAATGAAAGATTTATAAATGTTTAAACATTAATCTTTACTTGATATGTAAATCTTCCATCCAGAGTGGGTATCAGAAGAGAGGAAAGACAACATTTTCTTTCTCAATTCTATTTCACTCTGTAAACTGATGGATGAAGTTTGTTGTTTCAGCTCCCAAGTAAATTCAGTTGCTTATTACTTTTACTTCCATGAACATCTTCAAAATGACATTTTTAATTATTAAGGTTCCATTTCCCAGAATTCCATGGGCAAGGCCAGATCTGATCCTGATCTGTAAGTTATTTAGGATCTCCCTAAGTTACTGAGGCTGGCTTTGAACTCACGATCCTCATGCCTCAGCCTCCTGAGCCTCTGGGATTACAGGTGTGTGCCACCACACCTGGCTAAGTGTATACATTTTTTGCTGAAAAAGTTGAGGAGGATTTCTGAGTGAATATTATAGTTTTCACTTTATTATGTTAGTGTAGTAGTATTACAACATCAACAAAAGGGGAATCAGAGGACATCCATTGTGTGGGGGGGATTGCCTTACTTCCTCATCTGTGTCATCGTAAGAAGCACTGTTATACCAGATTGCATAGTAATGGTAAGTCTCTTCCCCTGTTTGCAGTTCAGAGATGAACAGAACACCTGCACTGTCTGAGAATCTTTGGATCCAGGGACCCCAGGGTCCTACTCCTTATTTAACTCTGAGTAGTAGCACAGGAGCAACTGGAGAGGGCTCTCTGTCTTCTGCAGGAACCAGCATATTTTGTAGCTACCAACACCAATGCTACTTCTCAGGGTGCAGTTATGATTGACTGATGACCCAAGAGAGGCTGAAGTGGAGGGCAGCTGTGTCAGCACGGCCTGGGCAAGGGCACTTGCAAACAGATTTCTGTCATGGCATGTATACCAGGGTAAAGTTTCCCATGAATTAGAGCCAGAAGAGAGAAAAAACAAGTTTTGAAGCTGTCCCACATCACTGAGGCCTGATCATACATGTGTAGTGAGAGAGGAGCATCAGGAGGAGAGGTCATTGGTGAAAAGAGAACCACGAACCCCACCATGGGGCTGGGCCATCTCTTGCCTCCTTTTCTTTCCCACCCTCTGCCAGAAGAGGGGTTGTTCTTGCAAATGTTTCCTTCATGTTTTCTCCAACCCTTTCCTGGGCCCTGGTGCTGGAACTCAATTCATACTGCAGACCAAGAAGATGAGGGCCTGTTTTATCTCTTTATGGATTCCTGGGATGAGACGTCTTCTGAGATGAGACAAAAGTCCTTGCTTGGGGACTCAGGTCAGAAATGATGCAGTTGCTGAGTCCCCAATGAGCACAGGACCCCACCCAGAGGCTAGGGTTCCTTTGAGTAGTGGTCCCAACTCAGCAGCTTTGTGGGGACTACAGGACTCTTCCCCATTGCTCCTTGCTGGTCAGAGGGCACAGAGACAAAACAGTCCAGCTTGTTTCTGTGGCTCAAAAAAGTCTCTATATTTTCACATGAATAGTCTGATTGCAAGTCACTGAGATTCTGATGCAGTGTATGATTGCTACAGTGTATCATTGCCAGAAGGAGTTCCTGTCTATGGGCAGTGCAAACAGATACATAAATGACAACCTAGCTGAACTTGGTGGTGCCAAACTGTGATCCTAGTGTCTCAGGAGGTTAAGGCAAGAAGCAAGAAAGTTTGAGGCCAGCTGTAGCAACTTAGAAACTGTAATCAAAATAAAACAGACAAGCAAAAGGTCTGGGGATGTAGCTCAGTGGTAGAGTGACCCTGGTTTCAATCTCCTGTATCATTAAATAAATAAATACTTAACCTAAAAATTTAGCACACCTGAAGAGAATGCTGTAAAAGTCATTCCCTTCTTTGATGTGTAATTTAGAACATGCCTGCATTGCTAGTGTTCCATCTGTTTTGAATTAACCTGTGTATTCTAATTCTCATATTGATTTGTGTTTGGTCTTCCATACTTAAAGATAATTAGTTGTTTTAATATTGATAAAGGAAGCACAATAGGATCAAATGTTTGCAGTTGTTGGGATCCTTGTGCAAAAATGAGGTCCATACTAGTATATAAGTGCTTTCACAATAATTTATTGTCTCTGTCAATCACTTCATCTAGTTCAGAAGTATCTTCCCTGTGGATCCCACTTTTACAAACTCCTCCTTATTTTTAAACATTTTTTCCCCACTAAAGATGTGGGACTATGAATTGAAAGGTTGAAATTTAGAATTGTTCTGATGAGGTGGTAGATTTTGAGCTCTTGATTTAACATTCTGTCAATGAATAAGTAACTGGCATTTAATTAAAATGTTACCAGATGTTCATTCAACTCACCCTGCTCTGCAGTGGATTTGCTCATGGAAGCTGTCCTCTGTGCTCAGAGTTTGCTGTACCATGCAACTGATGTTGTGGTTTCTTTTCTCAGTAGACGGAAGCCCATCATATCTACTGTCTCTGTATGAATCCATGGGATCCCATCCATCCTACTTGTCCCCTTCCTCAAGTTTAAAGTTAATGGTCTTCTGTTCTCTATATCCAGAGTTCAAGTTTATAATTTAATATTACCTCTTTTTTTTTTTTTTTTTTTTTTTTTTTTTGCAGTGCTGGGGATCGAACCCAGGGCCTTGTGCTTGCAAGGCAAGCACTCTACCGACTGAGGTATCTCCGCAGTTCTAATATTACCTCTTGAATCAACTCAGAATGCCAAATTCAAAATGTCCTAACTGTAACAATTACAATCTTTGCCTCAGATCTACTTTTCATTATGGGAATCCTGTGTAAGTGAATATTCATTATACAAACAGGTTGAACATGTTCTTTGATCCAGGTTGCATTTTGGGCTCTGTATTGCAGTAACAATGCAGGGGGAAAACCCCTGTCTTCAAGGAGCTCAGTTCCCTATGGAAAAACTCTCAGTGAACAGAGAAAGAAATGTCCTCACATGGCTGATACCATCCTGACAGTACTCACCCTGGACATCTGAATCCCAATCCTGACTGCTGAGAGCCCCTCCCTTTCTTGCTCCCTATGCCTGAGCTTGGTACCTGCCATGACCTGCACAGCCAAACCCAAGAAACTGGTGGATGGGGGATTTAAGAAACCACACACAGAGATATTGAGAGGAAGCTGGAATGCACTCTGATGGAGAAACAGTGACACAGAGCTGGTTAGCAAGTTCATTACATAGGGTCTCATAATCAGGAAGTTAAAAGACTATAGAGGCATTGTTCTTTGTGCATTAGAAAGTTATAAGGCTAGAAACACTCCTGTAGTTATTTCACTGTTGCAATGCTCCATTGTTCAAATTTTCTACTAAGCACAGGCAGGCTTGAAAGTTACAGCACTGGTAAAACATTGTAGTTATCTTGCTATGTTCAGAATCCTCTGCCCACTGGGAGCTGGCATCTGAGATCTACGCCAAGACTGACTCAGGCTCTGCACTTTTCACAACCTGACAAATTCCATGCTTTGCATAGAGCCTTTTATGGTCAGGGCATCACCACAGTAAACTGGACTATCTTGACCCATACTTTTTGTATAGGAAGTTTCTAGCATTTGCAGGCGTACCACAGCTGTGAAACAATCAAGGGCTCTGATCCAGATCACCGCACTCCACAGATGCCCATCAGAATTTACCTGGGCCATGTAGAACCCTTTGGTGAATCTTTAAAAAAATCATTAAAAATTTTTTGTTTTAGTTGCACATGGACACAACACTTTTATTAATTATTTTTATGTGGTGCTGAAGATTGAACACAGTGCCTCACACGTTAGGCAAGTGCTCTACCACTGAGCCGCAAATTCATCCTCCTCTTGTGACCATTTTTAACTCGCTTACTTTATTTGTGTCACAGTGTGATATTTCAATTTCTTGTATCTGTGAACAGCATTGGATTCCTTCACAAGGCCTCAGAAGCAGAGTGAGTCCAGCCACCTCTACTACCTGTGTGAAACTATTATTTGTTCTCTGAGTTCCCTGTGCATGTGGAGGTGATGGGAGGTGGGTGAGTCTAGATGGATCATTAGTGCACGTATGTCCCTGTGCATTAGTGTTAATAAGTTGGGTCTCCAGGGGAATATTCAGAGTCATGTTTTGTGTGAACAGCTCATGGAGGTTGAATTTGGATGAAGGTAACAGAAGAACACAACATAGAGTTGTAGCACCATTGTCACCCCAACATGGATATTAAAATCCCATCACAACAGTGGGGACAAAGACATCGGTTCATGTGCAAACTAATATTTCAAAAAGTGCCAAAGGAAATAAGCTGCTACATAGGGATCCTTGGCTGTGGGCCAAGACCAGGACAATTAGGAAAAGACAGATGATTCTGCTACACAGGTGGTGGATTAACAGACTATCTGGGAAGATGGAAAATTTCAAGGTCAGGCTTCTCTGAACTGTGAGTCAGGAGGATGGTGAGTGAAGTAGCACAGGGCAGATCAGTTGGGAGGTTTTGTCTCATTCTCTTCTGCCTGTGTCACTATGAGTTACATCAAGCAGCCCCACTTTCATGGTCTACCCCATGTTGATAGTCCATTCCATCATCCTCCAGGATTATGATCCAAGATGGACCTTGGGCCTGAGAAACAAATGGGAATCATATCACCCTTGGACCCCAGAACACCACTTCTGCCTGTGTCAGGAAACCAGGAACCTTCCCTGGGCTCTCCCTGTGTCAGTCCACACTGTATCTACTGTAGATACTACTCAGGGTGCATGTGGATTTGACTGTTTCAGGAAGACAGATGCATAGGGAAGCTGAGTCACCACAGGTTGGGAGAGGGACCCTGGAAACAGATTCCTTTTAGGGTTCCATTTGGGTGGCAAGTGAAGATTTGTTGAAGGAGAAAGGTTGTTTATTGGTCTCTGGGCGGCTGTTCCCTAAGGAGGCCCTGGCACTGCCCATGTCTATCCTATGAGGACAGAGAGAAGGGTGAGGAGAAGCCAGGCTGTGGTACAGCCAGCCAGAACTCTGTCCTTCAGATCTGTGTGCAAAGACTGGACTCTCAATGTTCTCAGAACCTTTGCTCAGGGCAGCATGTGACTTCCCATGATATTGAATGACCTGGGAAAGATCCTGGGCCAGGTGGATGGAAAGTTCAGTTTCAATACTAAAAGTCTCACATTATCTCTAGGAGTTTTCTTCCCTTGCTGGCTGCCTTAGTGCCCATGAAGACCCAGGATTCAGACAGTCTTTAAGATGCTACATCCTGTAGTCATATCTATCTCAGTGTTTCTTTCTTACTCTACTTCAGGTGAGGTAGAGTTCTTTGATGACTGCTGCCACCTCTAAGGGACACTTGTGCCTTTTCCTCTCCATTTCCCTCTGGACCAACAATTGTATCAAGAAATTAAACTGTAATCACTGTGGGGATTGTTTGTGCTTGCATGCGTGTGTGTGTCTATATTTTGAGCATTTAAGTGTATATTATGATTTGGATGTGTGGTTTCCCAGAAAAATCTCATATCTTATGTGTGTGACAATGCAAGAATGTTGAGAGCTGAAATGATTAGATTCTGGCACATGTAAACTAAGCAATGGAAAAACCCACACAAATAGATTAACTATGTGGTAACCAGTTAGGCTGTGGTCAAAGGATGTTGGTCACTGGGGAAATGCTTCGGGTTTTTTATTTCATTCTGGTTCCTGGTCCTTTCTCTCTCTGCTTCCTGGCTGTCATGAACTGAGCAGCTGTCCTCTGCCATATCTTTCTGCCATGATGTTCTGTCTCACCTCAAGCCCAGAGCAATACAGTCAGTCAACCACAGACTGGCTGAACCTCTGAATCTATGGTCTAAAAAAAATCTTTGCCTGTAAGCTGATTAAAACTGTGTGTATGTATGTGTGTACCTTTTTTTTTTTTTTGCATTTAAGTATGTATTTGTGTGCATGCATATGTGTAAATGTTTACCTGAATGTGTTTATTCATGCATGTATATCTTATGTGTGAGTACATGTATATTTGTATACATTTGTATATCTGTGTGTGTGCACACATGTGCTTTCCTTCTCTAAGGACATATAATCTCAATCTGCCTGTTGGCCAATATTCAATGTCTGAAAACAGTCATTGCTTGTATTTGGTCCTATTTTCAGTTTCTCACATTTGAGGGCTGGACCCTGTTGCCAATCACTATATCATAATTGGAGCTATAACTCGATAAGTTCTTAGTATAACTGATGTAAATTGACATGCTCTTTATCAACTCAAATTTTTAGAATTTGGTAAATTTTATCTATAATGCATTTCATGAGCTATATAAATATAAATGCTAAATATTCTTTAGCATTTGTTATTTTGTAGATGTATAGATTTTCTTATCACATTTGAAAAGGTTTTGGTCATGATTTTCTGTATACATATTTATGTTCCTTCTCCATAAAGCTATCCTTCTGTAACTTTCATAATGTGTGTGTTGGTTCCTTTGATTGTGTCACACAGGTCTCTCAGGAGTGGCATCTTTGTTCATGTCTATTTATGTTCTTGGACAAGATAACATAATGTGGCCTATATTTAGTTCAGGGATTCTTTTTCCTCTTTTATTCTCTTTGATGAGAAATTTTTCCCCATAATTTCCATTAAAATAATTTTAAAATTTTTCTTTATTTCTTTTATAATATTTGAGACAACTGGTAATGAAAGTATTTTTCTAGTAATCCCAATATCTATGCTTCTTTAGGGATGGTTTCTATGGGTCATATTTGCATTGTGAGGAGAATCCTGGGGTGTATCAGGCATAGATCCAAGGTATGGACTGGGCTTGAGCACAGAACGCTGGGCTCTCTTCATGTCACATGAGAACACTCTGTGATGACCCAATACCTCTTGAGCCTTCCTGGTCCCCATTAGAAGTCTACTCTTCCCTGTAGTACGGTATTGTAAACATGAAACCTGAGCAGTGGCCTGGCGATCTCATTAAGATGATTGGTTTTCACTCCATATATAAACTATTGCACTTCCTGAATAAATCGAGTCTGCGTCACAGAACCTGGCTCCCGGTGTCTGAGTTAAGGGGCACCATTGCACTCACTCCCTTCCCGAGAGGCCAACCCACTTTTGACAACATTTTGGTGTCCAATGTGGGGCCTCAAAGGAAGAGGAAGCCCACAGAGCTGCTGGGTGAGTGACCTCCTTGTGGGGAATCTACCACCTTCGGTTAGAGTTAACCAGGCACGAATTTAACAAGCACCATTAAGGAGAAGGGGAGTAAAAGCCTCGGAAAAGAAGGCTATAAATATATGGGACAATGTTATAGATTGTGCCCAATGGGTGGCATTAGATAGGATATGGGATCCTGAGTCATGGGAGAGAGTTATACCTTTGGCCCATAGAAAGGAGATAACAGGAGGGTAAAACCTACCCTTTCACTTTTTTATCCAATTGTTACTGCTCTTTTAGCATGTCTTTGGGGGATTCCTGAGGAAAAACACTTAGACTTACAAGATATTCTGGTTGCTCAAGTAGAGAATGGGAACGGTGAAAAGGAAGACGAAACTATAAATGCCAATCGCCAGGCAACAGTACAAAACAGGGAAAAACAAAAGCTAGAAAAACCACAGGAATTTAGAGATAAGGAGGACTATTACCCACAGCCAAGGCCTAGTCAGCTTTATCCTGTATTTCCATTTTGTGGCCAGAGTGCTACATTATCATCAAATGAAAGTAGGGAACCACCATGGGTAGTTGAAGAATCTGTTTCTGCTCCTCCAGCATATTCAAATAGTAATCCTTGGGGGCCACATTTTAATGATTTATGTCAAACTAGGGATCGTAATTGGGGAACTCCCTTACCAGCTTTTCCAGTAAATGTCAATAGAACAGCACAGCGACCTTTGCAGTGGTATCCTCATGAACAAAAGACAGTTACTACTGTTAGGGAGGCAGTTCAAGAAGATGGTCTTCATTACCCTTATGCACTCAGTTAATAGAGAATTTTAGTCTAGATCTTAACACCCCCAAGGATGGGAAAGATTTGTGTCATATGATATTGGGCTCTGGTGAGTACCTCCTATGGAGAGCAGGGTTCTATGACCAATGTGAACAACAAGCTGAAAGGAATAATAGGGCAGGAGTACAGTTAAATGCTGAATGTTTACAGGGAGAAGGAATCTATGCTTCACCAGACTCAGGCATAGGGCCCACCTCAGTATTTCAATCAAGTGCGCTTATGTGCCCTGTGAGCTTTAAAATAAATCCCTAGCAAAGGAGGAACTAAATCACTTTCTTTCTCCCATTTCCTCTCACCCCTTCTCTCTGCCTTCCTCTTAAATGAAATTGAAACAAAAGAAACAATACAAAAAATTGACAAAACAAATAGTTGGTTCTTCGAAAAAAGAAACAAAATTGATAAACCTTTAGCCACACTGACAAAGAGAAGACGAGAGAAAACCCAAATCACTAAAATTCGGAATGAACAAGGAAATATCACAACAGACAGGATTGAAATACAAAACATAATTAGAAGCTATTTTGAAAATCTATACTCCAACAAAATAGAAAATTTCGAAGACATCAACAGGTTTCTAGAGACATATGAATTGCCTAAACTGAACGAGGAGGACATAAACAATTTAAATAGACCAATTTCAAGTACTGAAATAGAAGAAGTCATCAAAAGCCTACCAACAAATAAAAGTCCGGGACCAGATGGGTTCTCAGCCGCGTTCTACAAAACCTTTAAAGAAGAGCTCATTCCAATACTTCTCAAAGTATTCCATAAAATAGAAGAGGAGGGAATAGATTCAAACTAAAAAACTTTCTCTCAGCAAAGGAAACTATCAGCAATGTGAAGAAAGAGCCTACAGAGTGGGAGAATATCTTTGCCAATCATACTTCAGATAGAGCACTGATCTCCAGAATCTATAAAGAACTCAAAAAACTCTACTCCAAGAATTCAAATAATCCAGTCGACAAATGGGCTAAGGAAATGAATAGACACTTCACAGAAGAAGATCTACAAGCAATCAACAAACATATGGAAAAATGTTCAACATCTCTAGTAATAAGAGAAATGCAAATCAAAACCACCCTAAGATTCCATCTCACCCCAATTAAGAATGTCGATTATCAAGAATACGAGCAACAACAGGTGTTGGCAAGGATGTGGGGAGAAAGGTACACTCATACATTGCTGGTGGGGCTGCAAATTAGTGCAGCCACTCTGGAAAGCAGTGTGGACATTCCTTAGAAAACTTGGAATGGACCCTCCATTTGACCCAGCTATCCCACTCCTTGGCTTATACCCAAAGGACTTAAAATCAGCATACTACAGAGATACAGCCACATCAATGTTCATAGATGCTCAATTCACAATAGCCAGATTATGGAACCAACCTAGATGTCCTTCAGTTGATGAATGGATAAAGAAACTGTGGTATATATATACAATGGAATATTACTCCGCCATAAAGAATGAAAAAATTATGGCATTTGCAGGCAAATGGATGAAATTGGAGAATATCATGCTAAGTGAGATAAGCCAATCTCAAAAAACCAAGGACGAATGGTATCGCTAATAAGTGGATGATGACACGTAATGGGGGGTAGGAGGGTTTAGTGTTAGGGTTAGAGTTAGGGTTTGGGAGGGGGGCAAGAATGTAGGAAGGAAGTACTGTATAGAGGGAAAAGAGGGGTGGGAGGGGTGGGGGGAAGGGAAAAAATAACAGAATCAAACAACATTACCCTATGTAAATTTATGATTACACAAATGGTATGCCTTTACGCCATGTACAAACAGAGAAACAACATGTATCCCATTTGTTTACAATAAAAAAAATAAAAATAAATAAAATTTGAATAGCAAAAAAAAAAAAAAAAAAAAAAAAAAGGCACGACAGGCTTTTGTTGTTCTGGCGCCATGCTTCTCCCTGCACATGGAGGTCTTCCCAGGAGCACACAAAGTTGCTGCCTATGCCAGGAAGTAATGCTGCAGCTGAGCAGGGGCACCCTGGCATCATCCTGTAATTGTTCTTAAAGGGCCTGCTGTGGAAGAAAGGCTTTGGAAGAAAGAAAATTCTAATCTAGGCATGGAAAACGATCAGTCCTGATGCTGTTTTAGAAGACATGCAGTGCATATGAAATTTGTGATAGAGGAAAATTTGGAATTTAAGTAATGGATTAGGTAATGAATTTAGGTAATATAAAGATAAAGAAGCAACAAAACTGATGGAGGAGAATGATGCAGACCGAACCAGAACTCAGAGTATGACTATAGCCCAGACTGCATTCCTAAGCACTAGTTCAGCTTTAGCCTGACCTCCATCTCAAACTACAACAATTTCCATGCAGCTTGGGGTCAAAAACTCAACATCTTTGGCATTGTACACTCTGCCTCATGCTGGGCATCTTGCCTACCAGAGGAGGAACAGGAGTGACACTACTTGTAACTCTTTATGACTATGAATCATGGACAGAAGGTGATCAGAGCTTTCAAAAAGGAGGAAAAATTCAAATATTGAAGTGCTTGGAAGGAGATGGGTGGGAAGCCTGATCCTTGACAACTGGAGAGATGGATTACATTTCCAGCAATTATGTGTCCCCAGTTGACTATTCAGGCTGAAGAGTGGTACTTTGGAAACTTGGCCGAAAAGATGCTGAGGAATAACTTTTTTCCTTTGGAGGTATTTTTTTTTTTTTTTTTTTGTGGTGCTGGAGATTGAACCCAGGGCCTTGTGCATGCAAGGTAAGTACTCTACCAACCGAGCTATAGCCCTATCCTCCTATATCCTCCTATGTACTTTCTATTGATGTTTGGGATGATATGAAAGGAGACCATGTCAAACATTATAAAATTCACAAACTTGAAGAGGCGGATACTCTATCACCACCCCCAGCCAAATTTGAAACGTTTCAGTAGCTTGTACAGTGTTACTGGGAGATATTGGCGAGGGGAAGGTCTCTGCTGCAGCCTAGTAGTTCCCAGTTCAGTCACAAAGGGATGTCAAAGTTTATCCATGTGTCTGTCAAAACCAAAGATATCTAGGAAATTCCTATAGTTGATCGAGACTGGGAAATGGTAAGTTTGGGGAAATATGGGTGGGTACCTGGAATAGCAACACCAAAGTACCAGGTACAATGTCTCCTGAATCATTCCTTGAGAAAAAGCACAGATCATGACGAAGTTGAAGCGTGACAAGTTAGTCTTCATGGTGGTATCTGAGGAACCAATCTACGTGGTCACTGAGTGTATAAATAAAGGATTTTACTTGATTTGTTAAAAGATAGTGAAGGAAGAGCTCTGAAATCTTGTGGACAGGGCATCGCAAGTTACTACAGAAGTGGCTTACATTGACCACATTAATTATGTCCACAAGGATCTGCAATAAGCAAACATTCTAGTGAGGAATGGACTAATTTGCAAGGCTGCTGACTTCGAATTGGCCTGGTTGATTGAGAACACAGCAAGACAAGGCATAAAGTTCCCCATTAAGCAAATAGCACCTGAAGCAGCCCTGTAAGGGAGATTCGCAATCAAGTTTGATGTGGTCTTTTGGAATCTTATAGGAATGGTCATGAAAGAAAGAATTCCTAATCTAGGCATACACAACTGGGAGGTGTTGGAGCAGGTGGAGTGCAGTCACAGGATGCCCTGTCCATAGGACAGCCCCTCTCACTGCAAGAGCTCATGATATGCTGCCGGACAAAGGACCCCAAAGATTCTCCCACTTTTCAGTGCCTACAGGGTTTCCTAAAAGACTACATTACTCCAAATGACCTCAGTTATAGACCTTGTGAAAACCTGTGAGAGCTGACTCTGCAGAGAGCAACCTTTTCCCAAGGGTTCCTCTAACACTCCCAATTACAGTTCCATAGCCAGCTATTGGGAGCAGCAAGAACCCTCCAGAATCAAAGCACATGTGACTCTGAAACTGCTAAACTTCCAAGACCTTCATTAATGACAATTGTACCCCAATATAAACCTCTGTGAAGCATATGAGACAGAATCTTGTTATTGCTCAGATTTTGGAAAATACATTGTATCAATATTATGTAAAAATCCAAAAACCTTTGTTCAGTGTAGTTAGTTACTCAGTCCAGTGTCAGCAATCCTAGTGCTTTTTTTTATTTAAATATAAATCCGATGTGATTTTAACTCTAGTTTCATGTGATTCAGCTATAAAAGGTATTATTTTCCAAAAGTGGCCTTTTTGTCTAAAATAAAAATTTTTTGGGGGGGGGGGATCAAACCCAGGGCCTTGTGCTTGCAAGGCGAGCATAAAATAAAATTTTTGAATGTTTTAACATTAACTGTAAAAAAAGCATCAATTCTGCTGAACCACCTGCTATGGAGCTAGTTGGGAACTCTTAAAACTATATTGTCTATGCACTTGAGACACATTTTTGCATTATCTTGTAGGGCCAATGACACATGATACATAGCCTTAGCAATTCTACTCTGCGTCAGACTGAAAAATCTAAGAGGTGCTGAGTGACAGCCCTAATTCAGTTACTACAAACCATATAGGTTAAATTCTTGCTCACCTGCTTTATCCATTGCATATGATGGGGGTTGCTCTCTATATGCTTATTTTCATTGTTTTCTAAGGTAAATGAATGATCTGTCTTTGGGAGAGTTCTGGTTGATGTGGCAGAAAGAAAGTGAAGGGGTTCAGGTGAGTGTTGTCTCTTAACCCTATTCTCTGAAAGTAGCCTATGTATCCTCTGATTCTTTTATTGACAAAACAAAGACATCTGGTCAATTATCTGCATATCAGAGAAAATAATTGACCCTAACTTCCTTTTTTTTTTATTTGTTTGATTTAGTTATACATGACAGCAGAATGCATTTCAATTCATTGTATACAAATGGATACTCATTTTCATTTCTCTGGTTGTACACGATGTAGAGTTGCACTATTCGTACAATCATACAAGTACATAGGGTAATGACATCTGTCTCATTTCACCATCTTTCCACCCCTGCCTACTCCCCTCTCCTCATTCCCCTCTGTCCAATTCAAAATTCCTTCATTCTTCCCTTGCCCCCCCCCCACCATTATGTATCAACATCCACTTATCAGAGAAAACATTTGGACTTTAGTTTTTTGGGATTGGCTTATCTTGCTTAGCATGATAGTCTCCAACTTCATTCATTTACCTGCAAATACCATAATTTTATTCTTCTTTAAGGCTGAGTGATAGTCTGTTGTGTATATATACCACAGTTTCTTTTTCCATTCATCTATTGAAGGGCATCTAGTTTGGTTCCACAATTTAGCTATTGTGAATTGAGGTGCTATAAACATTGATGTAGCTGCATCACACATATACTACTATGTCGATTTTAAGTCCTTTGGGTATAGGCCAAGGAGTGGGATAGCTGGGTCAAATGGTGGTTCCATTCCAAGTTTTCTAAGGAATCTCCACACTGCTTTCCAGAGTGGCTGCACTAATTTGCAACCCCACCAGCAATATATGAGTGTCCTTGTCCCCCCACATCCTCGCCAATACCTGTTGTTGCTTGTATTCTTGATAGTTGACATTCTAATTGGAGTAAGATGAAATCTTAGTTTTGATTTGCATTTCTCTACTAGAGATGTTGAACATTTTTTCATATATTTGTTGATTGATTATATATCCTCTTCTGCTCAGTTCCCTAGCCCATTTATTGATGGGGTTATTTGTATTTTTGGTATTAAGTTTTTTGAGTTCTTTATAAATTCCGGAGATTAGTGCTCTATCTGAAGTGTGTGTGGTAAAGATTTTTTTTCCCCACTCTGTAGGTTCTCTCTTCACATTATTGTTTCCTTTGCTAAGAAAAAGCTTTTAAGTTGGAATCCATCCCATTTATTGATTCTTGATTTTATTTCTTGTGCTTTGGGAGTCTTTTTAAGGAAGTCTGGTTTTAAGTTGACATGATGAAGATTTGGGCCTACTTTTTCTTCTATTTGGTGCAGTGACCCTTAATTTACTTAATCTGGCTTATTTTACACAGCATGATATTCTCTAGTTTTATTCATTTACCAGAAAATGCCATAATTTCATTTTTCTTTACAGCTGGACAAAATTCCTTTGCTACATATACCACATTTTCTTTATCTGTTCCTCTATTGACTGGCACCTGGGCTGGTTCTGTAACTTTACTATTTGGAATTGTGCTGCTATAAATATTGGTGTGTCTGTATCACAATAGTATGCTGATTTTTAGTTCTTTTGAAAAAATACTGTGGTTGATGGGGAAGAAGGAAGGATGGGAAAGGAGAGAAACAGTGGAATGAAATTGACCAAACTACGTTATGTACGTATATGAATATGTCACAGAGAATTTCACCTTTATGTTTATCTATAAAATACTAATAAAAAATTATAAACAAATAGAAGGAAGACTAATAGGGTAGAGGAAGGAGAATGGGAGAGGGAAGTGGAGAGGAAAAGGGGAAGTACTGTAGTGGAGCAAGTTATGTTCTGTGACTGATTATGTCAGAATGAACTCAATATTATGTAAAACTAATATAATGTGCTAATAAAAACACAAAAAGGAAAGCTGACCAATGCACACCTCAAGAAGGCAGAGAATTATAATTTCCCTCTGAAAAGGACCTGGATATTAGAGAGCAGAGACATAATCTGAACATGATCTGGGTGAAGAGGCCCTTGTCCACATATTCACATCTATCTGGGACACCTTCACAGTTTTCTCCCCATTAATGTTTGTAACTACTAATAATTGGAAACTCCAATTCCCAGAGACAAACTTATGGAGAAATATTTTATTGTTTATTCATGTAAATGAACCTTTCTGTGGAAGTCTCATACTGACCTTAGGGTGGTTCTCCTGGGCAGGATTTAAAACTTTTCCAGGTTTCCTCCCTAATAGTCCACATTAGGCCCAGGAGGGGAAAAACTGCTATAACCTTGTCCTTTAGCTGGTGGCCATGCAGAGCAAACTCTCAATGTGCCAGTTCCTTCCTCACTTTGGTCACCTCTTGCTGAGAGGCCTCTCTTCTTTTACCTTGTTCAGGCATCTCTCCATTATGCCTCTCAATCTTCAGGGGATCAGCCTGACTTCTATGACTCTCCCTTGAATTCCTCTGAGTAAGTTTTAAAGTGAAGGGAAGCACCTGTCTTAAGGGTTAGATAGGGTGGCACTCAAAGCACCAGACATTGCTCTCCCAAAATGTATTTTGTGTCTTAATTGATTTATTATTTTTATGTTCCTGGGTTAAGACAAGGGGAAGGGTTTCAATTCCACATCTTGACATCTTTGCATTCCTGCTTAGGTAAACTATCGGGCCTCTTATAAGCTGGAATGTTTACCGCATATTGAGTCAAAACCTCTGGAAACCTCAGCTGAGATGAGATGAAGCAGATGTTTTAATGGAATTTACTCATCTAATTTAATTAACTCATTGAGCTTCAGGAAACTGACTTGGAGACTCCACAGAGTATGTCCCAAAAGGCTCCTCAGATGTATTTCTATGGGAATAAGATGGTCAATGTCCTGGACACAGGGCTGTAACTCCATGTCTCTACCTCCCAGCACTGAGACCGTCTGCTGTGTCAGTTGCACTTGTTAGTGCATGGGGCTGCTACCTTTCTCTCTAGGATGTTTCTTGTCATCAGGTGGACTCTGGGAAAACTGTTGAAGTTGGAAGGGTCTTGGCCAAGGAAGAGATACCCACAGGACTCTGTGACCTGAGCACCCACAGCAGGTGTCTTGCTCTCTCAAGTCCCTTTTGTCATCTCTATAATTCCTTGTTGGGGAATTTCCCATCATGCATATCACCCCTTTCCCCTGTCTCCAAGGCCCACTATAGCCCCTGAGTCTGCATAATCACTGGAACACATTTCCCAGGTGGGGATGGGTAAGTCCTGGCTGGAGGTGCCTGGGTGCCCTGTGAGGATGCAACTGCTCATCCCAGTGAGCAGTGGGTGGATGCACTGAATCAGGGACAGTAACTTTTTTATTTTTAATCCCAGCTTCCATCACTCCACAGACAGAGATGAGCCCATATGTTGCGGGGTGCAACTAAAGAACAGACCGATCACCACTGAGAAGTCCAAATTTTAGAGTCTTTATTAGCTGGCTGGCTGAATGTCTCACACAATGCCCAAAATGACTATTGGGAGAACAGCCCTGACCATAGGGTTGCAGGGCTTTTAATGATCATAAGTGTCTGTTGTGGTGATTTAAAACTATAAACTAACATCATGAGATCTAAAATCAGAAGCAGAAGTAGGTCAAAATGACCTTAGTTGTGTACAAGTTAAAGAATGGTTACTAACATCTAAACAATCACTGTTGATGTGGTATGTTGTTTAAGAAAAATAGAAATCAAAAAGAACAATTTTACATTATATAAGAATTGCTACTTTGTGTTGCCAAACATGCTATGCTAAGCAACTGTTGATGGGTACAGAGGTGGGGTGTTCCCATGGGAGAAGCATTTCCTACATAACATGGAGTCTCAGGGTAAAATGGAGTCTGTTTAGTCATTGCCCATATAGCCTGGCCTATAAGATTTCTGTGGAGTTAAATTTGTCAACCTGTCACACATAGAACCCAGTGCTACCCTGTAAGTGAGTTATTTAGTTTCCACTGGTTTCTATAAGTGAGTTATTTAGTTTCTACTAGTTTCCTCTTCCTCAAGGGACAAGTGAGCAGGTTCCTTCTTAAGATACATCTGCCCATATTTCTGTGCATGGAACTCCTTATCATGACTCACTCACCTGCTATTTTTAGAAGCACCCTGGTAAATTCCTGCAACTGAAGGAGACTCCCTGATAAACATCAGAGCAAAAGCTCAGCGTAATGACAGGGAGGCCACCAGCACTTTAAGACTATACTCAGAGCATCTTCATTCTTCCATCCCCACTCAGACCATAGCCCCTGTTTCCAGGTCATCCAGCCCTGTTCTGGGAGCCCTGAGCTCTCAGACTCTGTCTACTTCCTGTTCTCAGTATCAAATGAACTCTGGATTTGGTCATTCACTGAAGAGAGAGAACCAGGTACTTCTTTCTCTCTTAATTTATTTTAATATGCCTATGACTGAAGCCTCTGTGAAGGGACTTAGGAGCTCCCCTGAATTTTTCAGACTCGAAACAAATCCTAATGGGGCCGGTGTTCCAGGCTCAAGATGCAGGAGATGCTAGTGAGGCCCTGAGTCTGGAGTTACTAAGATAATGGAACAGTTTATTTTGGGGAAATAAACAGGCATCACTGTTTAACAATAATATTATGTGCATTTAGTGTTCACTGTCATAATTATGAGGGGGTATCTGTGTTAGAAAAAGTGTTTTAGAAAGTAGAGCAAAGGCCCAGGCTTCAGAAGAGAGAACTCAGCTGCAGCTCTTCTTACAGTCCTTGGCCTCTGTGTTGACATAAAATACAGGACATTTTGTAAACTCAGAATGTTAACAATACTGCACAGGATGTATTTTAATTTAAATAAATAAAAATGAGAGATAAATAAGTAGGCTTTTTGTGATTTTAAACTTAGTCGAGCTCCATTGTTTGCAGCTGCTTAATGGGGGAACGCTACCCACAACCCAGAGTAACTCCTCTCACTCAGGGTCCACTGACAAAGTAATAATAGAGATGATGTTAGAATTAAAGTCATATACAAAAGGACAACAGAATACCTTTTAATGATACAATTAGTTCTGGTATTAAAAAAAATACATGGTGAATACTTTTATTTTGAAAAGTGGTAATGAATGGAACTTCAGGGATCTGAGCAAAAGGGTGCTGTGGCTGAGATACTGTGCTGGAAGTTCTTAGGAAACAGAGATTCTGGGAATGAAGGTAAAGAGTAGCCCAAGTGAGAGGTGCTGCCCAACTTCATTTGTTAACTCAATGGGGTCCTTATGGATTTGGGGTTTTTAAGGGTTTGGGATCCTTTGTTCTTGTTCGATTCTTTCATACCCCCTTAAGTAGTTTGTTATCCCTTTGTATAGCCCTCAGAAAATGTCCTCTGTGGGTATCCTAATGACTTAGTTAGAAGAGGTGGTTGTGACATGGCCTTGAGGCAATTGGGCCCTTAAGAGGTTATAATTATCAATGACTGGGGATATTGGGCATCACAGTTCCCATTTTACAGATGCTTACCTGCTTTGGTAAGGTTCCCCATGTTTCCAGTAAGAGCTGTCTTACGGAGTTATACTCTTCTATGGCTTGGGTTGCTGGCCTGCTTCAGTAAGTTTCCCCATGAATTTAAATAATAGTTCCCTTAGGGGATTACGATCATAATCATTTGTGGCTTGGGTAAGTTTGGACATGCTGACTTCCATGCTCCAGGTGCTGGCCTGCTCTGATAAGGTTCTTTGTGATTCCATTCCTGTGATTCACAGATTTTTCTTAATGTCTTCCCTGTGAGTTACTGCCCTTCATTGTCTTTCTACCCACCTGTTCGTGGCTAAAATACCTAACAATGAAAATACTGTTGCCCCAGTGAGAGCCTTTCTGCACAGAAACAGCGCGGCCAGCTCTGGCCCACCCTGCTGCCAGCTCCGGCCTGCCCGCAGGTTGCTTCAGAGACCAACACAGGGCGCCAGGGATTTCCCCAAGCAGCCCAGCCCCCTCCAGCGGGAAGCACCTCTCTAGGCTAGCTTCTCAGGGCAGACCGCCCAGTGAGAGCCTCTCTACGCAGAGCCAGCCATAAGTCCCCAAGCCAGCGGAGACCTCCGACCTGCAAGAAGCTTCTGGGACCAGGGCTGGGCAGCCAGAGACCTCTCCAGGCAGCCTTGCCCCCCTCCAGCTGCAGGCTTTTTCCACGGGGCCATCCAAGATGGTGGACTAGAGGGTGACTGCATCTCCAGTTGCTCCAGAACCCAGGATTCAAAAAGGGGAGGCATTGAGAGACTCGGACTAAAATAGAACCACGGGGTGAGTCTCCCCCACTCAGTGAAGCTCAGCTGGGCAGCAGGCCCGGATTTGAGCGGCTTATTAGAGTAGGACAGGGCAGATAGAGTCTCCCCCAGGCAGCTCTGTGCACTCTGGCGGTGGGCTACTCCACAGGGACAGAATCTCCAGCCTCACGGAGCAGGTCTGCCAGTGAGAGCCTTTCTGCACAGAAGCAGCGCGGCCAGCTCCGGCCCACCCTGGTCAGCTCTGGCCCGCCCCGCTGCCAGCTCCGACCTGCCCACAAGTTGCTTCAGTGACCAGCACAGGGCGCCAGGGACTTCCCCAAGCAGCCCAGCCCCCTCCGGCGGGAAGCGCCTCTCTAGGCTAGCTTCTCGGGGCAAACCGCCCAGTGAGAGCCTGTCTACACAGAGCCAGCCACAAGTCCCCAAGCCAGTGGAGACCTCCGACCTCCAACCAGCCTCTGGGACCACGGCTGGGCAGCAAGAGACCTCTCCAGGTCTCTCTCCCTGGAACCAGTAGTGGGCTAGGGTCAGTGTTCTTCGGAAGCATTACATTATCAAGTTAATCCAAGACTTCGGGCTACTGAAGGCTGGTAGGTGATACACTGGAAATCTACAGGGACACTATAAGCCAATAGAGGAAATCTAAAATATCAAAGAGTCCCACTGACATATGACCAATATGAGAAAACAAGGGAAGAAAATGTCCGAAACAAACCTAGATACTATATCAATAAAACCCGATGACAGCACAGCAGAAGAAATGTCCGAAAGGGAGTTCAGAATGTTCATAATTAAAACAATCAGGGAAGCAAACGAGCAGATGAAAGAACAAATGCAGGCATTAAATGAACACACCAATCAACAGTTAAAAGAGCAAATAAGGGAAGCAAAAGAACATTTCAATAAAGAGTTAGAGATACTGAACAAAAAACAAACAGAAATCCTTGAAATGAAGGAAACAATAAACCAAGTTAAAAACTCCATGAAAAGCATAACCAATAGGATAGAACACCTGGAAGACAGAACCTCAGATATTGAAGACAAAATATTTAATCTTGAAAACAAGGTTGACCAAACAGAAAAGATGGTGAGAAATCATGAACAGAATCTATAAGAATTATGGGATATCATGAAGAGGCCAAATTTAAGAATTATTGGGATTGAGGAAGGCTTAGAGAAACAAACCAAAGGAATGAACAATCTATTCAATGAAATAATATCAGAAAATTTTCCAAATCAGAAGAATGAAATGGAAAACCAAGTACAAGAAGCTTATAGGACTCCAAATATGCAAAATTACAACAGACCTACACCAAGGCACATTATTATGAAAATACCTAACATTCAAAATAAAGACAGAATTTTAAAGGCCGCAAGAGAAAAGAATCAGATTACATTCAGGGGGAAACCAATAAGAATATCAGCAGATTTTTCAATCCAGACCCTAAAAGCTAGAAGGGCCTGGAACAACATTTACCAAGCCCTGAAAGAAAATGGATGCCAACCAAGAATCTTATACCCAACAAAATTGACTTTCATATGTGACGATGAAATAAGATCCTTCCATGATAAACAAAAGCTAAAGGAATTTACAAAAAGAAAGCCACCATTGCAGAACATGGTCAGCAAGTTATTCCATGAAGAAGAGATGAAAAACAACGATGCAAATCAGCAACGGGAGGAACTAGCCTAAAGGAATAGCCAAATAAAGGAGAAACCAAATCATGTCAAAAAACAAAAATGAGTCAAATGACTGGGAATACAAATCATATCACAATAATAACCGTGAATGTTAATGGCCTGAACTCATCAGTCAAAAGACATAGACTGGCAGATTGGATTAAAAAGAAAAATCCAACAATATGCTGCCTGCAAGAGACCCATCTCATAGAAAGAGATACCCATAGAATAAAGGTGAAAGGATGGGAAAAAACATACCATGCACACGGACACAGCAAAAAAGCTGGAGTATCCATCCTCATTTCCGATAATGTGGACTTCAAGCCAAAACTAGTCAGAAGGGATAAAAAAGGACATTACATACTGCTTAAGGGAAGCATAAATCAGCAAGACATAACAATCATAAATATCTATGCCCTGAACATTGGCTCATCCATGTACGTCAAACAAATCCTTCTCAAATTCAGAAATCAAATAGACCACGACATAATAATGCTAGGTGATTTTAACACACCTCTCTCACTGCTGGATAGATCGTCCAAACAAAAATTGAATAAAGAAACCATAGATCTCAATAACACAATCAAAAATTTAGACTTAACCGACTTATATAGAATATACCATCCAACAAAGAACGAACACACTTTCTTCTCAGCAGCACATGGATCCTTCTCTAAAATAGACCATGTTTTATGCCACAAAGCTACTGTTAGCAAATGCAAGAAGACAGAGATACTACCTTGTACTCTATCAGATCATAATGGACTGAAATTAGAAATAAATGACAGAATAAAAAAACAGAAACCTCTCCAATACTTGGAGATTAAATAATACACTATTATACGATGAATGGAAACAGAAGACATCAGGAGGGAAATTAAAAAATTCTTAGAGGTAAATGAGAACAAAGACACATCATATCAAAATCTCTGGGACACTATGAGAACAGTACTTAGAAGAAGATTTATTTCATGGGGCGCATTCAACAAAAAAAGTAGAAATCAACAAATAAACGACTTAACATTACAGCTCCAAGCCCTAGAAAAAAGAAGAGCAGACCAACACCAAAAGTAGTAGAAGACAGGAAATAGTTAAAATCAGAGCCAAAATCAACAAAAATGAAACAAAAGAAACAATCGGAAAAATTAACAAAATAAATAGTTGGTTCTTTGAAAAAATAAACAAAATTGATAAACCCTTAGCCACGCTAACAAAGAGAAAGAGGGAGAAAACTCAAATTACTAAAATTCGGAATGAACAAGGAAATATCACAACAGACACGAGTGAAATACAAAACATAATTAGAAGCTATTTTGAAAATCTATACTCCAACAAAACAGAAAACCTCGAAGACATCAACAAGTTTCTAGAAACATATGAATTACGTAAACTGAACGAGGACGACATACACAACTTAAATAAATCAATTTCAAGCAATGAAATAGAAGAGGTCATCAAAAGCCTACCAACAAAGAAAAGTCCGGGACCAGATGGGTTCTCAGCCGAGTTCTACAAAACCTTTAAAGAAGAGCTCATTCCAATACTTCTCAAAGTATTCCATAACATAGAAGAGGAGGGAACCCTCCCAAACTCATTCTATGAAGCCAATATCACACTGATACCTAAACCAGACAGAGACTCATCAAGGAAAGAAAATTTCAGACCAATATCCTTAATGAACATCGATGCAAAAATTCTCAACAAAATTTTAGCAAATCGCATACAAAAATATATTAAAAAGATAGTGCACCATGATCAAGTGGGTTTCATCCCAGGGATGCAAGGTCGGTTCAACATCAGGAAATCAATAAACGTAGTTCACCATATCAACAGACTAAAAGTTAAGAATCACATGATTATTTCAATAGATGCAGAAAAAGCATTTGATAAAATAGAGCATCCCTTCATGCTCAAAACACTAGAAAAAATTGGGGTAGTGGGATCATTCCTTAACATTGTGAAGGCCATCTACGCTAAGTCCATGGCCAATATCATTCTAAATGGGGAAAAACTGAAAGCATTCCTCCTAAAAACTGGAACAAGGCAGGGATGTACTCTTTCACCACTTCTATTCAACATTGTTCTTGAGATTCTAGCCAGAGCAATTAGACAAACCAAAGAAATTAAAGGGATACAAATTGGAAAAGAGGAACTCAAACCATCCCTGTTCGCTGATGACATGATTATATATTTAGAGGAACCTGGAAATTCCACCAGAAAACTCTTAGAAGTCATAAGTGAATTCCGTAAAGTAGCAGGTTACAAGATCAATGCTCATAAATCCAATGCATTTTTATATGTAAGTGATGAATCATCAGAAAGAGAAATTAGGAAAACTACCGCAGTCACAATAGCATAAAAAAAAAAATAAAATACTTGGGAATCAATCTCACAAAAGAGGTGAAAGACCTCTACAATGAGAACTACAGAACACTAAAGAAAGAAATTAAAGAAAACCTTAGAAGATGGAAATATCTCCCATGTTCATGGATAGGAAGAATTAATATTGTCAAAATGGCCATACTACCAAAAGTGCTATATAGATTCAATGCAATTCCAATTAAAATCCCAATGATGTACCTTACAGAATAGAGCAAGCAATTATGAAATTCATCTGGAAGAATAAGAAACCCAGAATAGCTGAAGCAATCCTCAGTAGAAAGAGTGAAGCAGGGGGTATTGCAATACCAGATCTTCAACTGTACTACAAAGCAATAGTAACAAATACTGCATGGTATTGGCACCAAAATAGACAGGTAGATCAATGGTACAGAATAGAGGACATGGACACAAATCCAAATAAATACAATTTTCTCATACTAGACAAAGGTGCCAAAAATATGCAATGGAGAAGATAGCCTCTTCAACAAATGGTGCTGGGAAAACTGGAAAACCATATGCAACAGAATGAAATTAAACCCCTATCTCTCACCCTGCACAAAACTCAACTCAAAATGGACCAAGGACCTTGGAATCAGAGCAGAGACCCTGCATCTTATAGAAGAAAAAGTAGGTCCAAACCTTCAACTTGTTGGCTTAGGAGCAGACTTCCTTAAGAGGACTCCCATAGCACAAGAAATAAAAGCTAGAATCAACAACTGGGATAGATTGAAACTAAAAAGCTTTCTCTCAGCAAAGGAAACTATCATTAATGTGAAGAGAGAGCCTACAGAGTGAGAGAATATCTTTGCCACTCATACTTCAGATAGAGCGCTAATATCCCGAATCTATAAAGAACTCAAAAAACTCTACACCAAGAATACAAATAATCCAATCAAAAAATGGGCTAAGGAAATGAACAGACACTTCACAGAAGATGATGTACAAGCAATCAACAGATATATGAAAAAATGTTCAACATCTCTAGTAATAAGCGAAATGCAAATCAAAACTACCCTAAGATTTCATCTCGCCCCAATTAGAATGGCAATTATCAAGAACATAAGCAACAATAGGTTTTGGCAAGGATGTGGGGAAAAAGGTATACCCATACATTGCTGGTGGGGCTGCAAATTAGTGCAGCCACTCTGGAAAGCAGTGTGGAGATTTCTCAGAAAGCTTGGAATGGAACCACCATTTGACCCAGCTATCCCACTCCTTGGCCTATACCCAACGGACTTAAAGTCAGCATACTACAGAGATACAGCCACATCAATGTTCATTGTTGCTCAATTCACTATATCCAGATTGTGGAATCAACCTAGATGCCCTTCAGTTGATGAATGGATAAAGAAACTGTGGCATATATATACAATGGAATATTACTCCACCATGAAGAATGATAAAATTATGGCATTTGCAGGCAAATGGATGAAATTGGAGGATATCATGCTACGTGAGATAAGTCAATCTCAAAAAACTAAAGGACGAATGATCTCACTGATAAGCGGATGAGGACATATAAGGGGGGGGTAGGAGGGGTTAGTGTTAGGGTTAGGGTTAGGTTTAGGGTTAGGGATAAGGAGGGTGGTAAGAATGGAGGAAGAAAGGACTGTATAGAGGGAAAAGAGGGGTGGGAGGGGAGGGGTGGAAGGGAAAATATAAGAGAATGAATCAAACAACATTGCCCTATGTAAATTTATGATTTTTAATTAAAATAAATAAAAAAAATGAAAATAGTTTATCTGTTCAATTGTGTAAATGATTGGATAGAATTTATCAGAATCATTCTCCTTTCCAACATCTGGTCTTTCAGTCAGTATTTTGGAAAGAATAAAGGTGAATCACATGTGAAATAGGCTTTTGTTACAGAGGTATTAGCCTTGTCTCCATGTTCCTCCCCTGCAGACCCCTGCCCTGTTTCATCCAGGCCACTCCCATAAATCATTTCCAGTTCAGAGCCCTCAGGACACACAGCAGCCTCCTGCAGTCTCTGAAGGGGACGTGCAGTATATGCAGAGGGGCCAGGGATTTCCTGGTCCTGTGACTTAGAGTTTCCTCTGTCACATAGAAAGGATCCCTTCTGGAAAACTAGATTAAGATGCAAGGAAAGAAGCTACATTGTGTGAGGTATATGTAGTGGTATAGTTACATAGAAATTTACATTTAGTATTAAGTATTAGGTTTTAGAAATTAAATGTGTTCTTTTGTTATTCATTTCAGATTATTTTGGATTTTTCTAAAAATTTAGTGAAAAAGATATGTGATTTTTCCCTGTTTCAATTATGCTTGTTGAGGATTTTACATTAGATAATCCTTTGCTATTCATCATTACACATAGAAACACACCTCTACATTGTATCACTACAATACCACACTTTTCCCTTGGTAGTTATTCCCTTGGTTCATATCACTCTGTGTGTGTGTGTGTGTGTGTGTGTGTTTGTGTTTACCACTTTATCCATAATATTGCAACTGATCGTAGATTGCTATAATATCTTTTAAGAACACATTATTATCATAAAACAGTGTATTTAAAATTAATTACTTTGGAGTTTGAAGAACAGAATTGGCAAGTCTTCTCTGGGAGCATGGAGAACATGTATCCTGTGCCCATACTGGCTCCATGTAGCCTCATTTTAAGAACATAGCAGATATTAGCAACAAACAGTGGGAATGAGAAAGGTTTTTTGATCTTACTTTGCTATCTGCATGTGCTACTGTGGAGATGGTTGCTGAACCACAGGGCAGCCTCATCCTTGGATTGGACCCCTGTGATGATGAGAGCAACCTTACCTTCAATCAGGGAGCCTGAGGATCATCCACGGACTCCTGAGATCAGATTGCTTGCGTGATATATTAGACCTTGAGGTGCCTGGTAGGGCTTCCACTGAACCCAACAAGCAAAGTTACCGGGATTGACAGTCCAGCACTGGAGCCATAGGTGAGTGTCACTGTCCCTCCTGGTTCATGGTCAGTGAAGTTTCCTGAGTCACCACAGCCTGGGAAGTGGCTCCTCAACACAAGTAGGAGAGCTAATGGTCAGGAGATAAGAGGGGCATGAAGGTTGTGTTGCCTTTCCCACCCCCATCCCAGAAAGTTCCCCCTGACCTGTGCAATAAGCCAAAAGTAGGAGTAGAAGAGGAGCCCAGGCCATGATATAGACAGTCAAGAGGCAAGCTTTTCAAGATTGCTCACTACACAGGCAGCCCCACAACTCATTATAACTCCTATAGTCCTGGGGGAGTGGAGCTTTCTTGCAAATGAGCTCCTTTCCCAGGGGAACTTAACTGGCTAGCTCACAGCTATTGAATTTTTACACCTCAGTGATCAATTGGTAAAGGGACCAGGACCTGGAAGACCACTCCTCAGCTGTACTTTTCTTTCGCAGAGTTTAACCCAAAGTATTCTCTTGTGTCCCAGAGGCACATTTTCCAGCAGGTCTTTCCTAATTAACAATGAGGTATATGTACTACACCAAGGTCAATGTAAAGAATTCAGTAAGAAGGGAAGCCATGCAATTATACTAGCATAGAGTTACTAAATTAAAAATGGGAAAGTGAATTATATTTCATCTGAATCTTCAGCAAGTTTGTCACTGCACCAAATAAGATGTAAAAGGCCAAAAAGCACATGAATATATTTAATATGATATTGAAAAATGCAAAATTAAATCATAATGATATCCATTACACAAACAAAAGGATGAATCAGAGTGAGAAGAAATGACAAGATCACCTACTGATGAGGATATAAAGCAACCGGGCTTCTGATACTTTTCTGATAGGAAACAACAACCACTTTGAAAAACACACTTTGGTGATTTAGAGTTAGAATAAACTGCTCCTTAAGAGTATCATTCTACTCTTAATGACTTATTCAAAATAATTGAAAACATTATGTCCACACAATGATTTATGGATGGAAGTGCATAGCAGGGTCATTCATAATAAAAATAATGCAAATTCTCTTCCACAAGTGAATAAAGAAAATAGTCTGTCTATACGATGGGGTCCTGCAAAACAATAGACTAGAATAGAGTTCATAGTCCCAACAAAATAAATGATTTTCAAAATTACTTTGCTCAGCAGTAAAAGGATATTATGATAGGCTGTGTAAGTTCTATGAAATTGAAATTCTGGAGAGTAAAAGCAGATGACTGGGTTCATGGGGCCAGGTTTGGTGGGATATTGACAAAAAGTGGGCAAAAGAGAAGTCTATGTGTGATGGAAACATTCTAAATCTTCATTGTGTGACTGCTAAAAGAGAGAGTGTGTACATGTCTATGAAAATGTATACATGCATATATCCATTAAATAGTTAATAAATTAAATGTATACATGTGTATGTTGTTCATCACTTGCCAAACGAATTGAAATGGATATATACTATTTAATATGAATTCCACTTCATGAAATTAAAGCCCTATACTTTAAAAAAATAGGATTCTTTTTTTTTTCTGATAGCATTTCTGAAGGCTTTATTTACAAATGCTTTTAAAAAAATAATAGCCTGTTTTTCAAACATCCTTTTGTTTAAAAGGAACTCCCATTTACAATATTGTAATATTATCACTAAAGTATGTCCAAGAGAAACAAACTAATGTTTCTAACATTTGTAGATTTGCTAATATTATCAATTGAATTGTACTTAATTCATTATAACTCATAGTAAATCTGGTCACATGTTCTGCATGGCTAATTATTTCACTCTCTTTTCTCAATATATAAAAAATATATTGCAAAGATATACTGAAAAATAAACTTTACCCTTCCCAGGTAATAATATTAGCTATAAATGAATATGTGTGTATATGTATTTTTTGTGTTTTGTTGTTTTGCACCAAACTCTTCAGTATTCTTTTGTAGGAACTATGGAAGCACAATTTTTGTCTTTTAATTTGATGAAAAATGTACTGAAAGACTTGGCTATATTTAGATTTTAATGAAATTGATTCGTATTTTGTATAAATCAAGAGCATTCTTAAGTATGGATATAAAAATATGGTAAACCATGATGGAGTAAAAAGCAGACCAAGGGAAGTGTGCTATCATAAAACAACTCTAGCTGCAATCTCTTGAATGCCACTTTCCTGGGAGATACTAAATATCCATTCACAAGAACTTTTTTCTGAAAGGTGAAAGGCAGGCTTGAAAATTCTTCAGTCACAGAGCAGCCTATACCTGCCAATTAGAAACTAAAAGACACTATATGTGATTGAGAGATTAAACAATACATACAGAAATAGTAGTTATTAAACTCCTCAGTAATTTCTTGTGTGTGTGTGTGTGTTAGTTTTGCTGAATCAACAGTTTACACAATGCATGTGCTATCTTCTGTAAGTCAAGACAAAACACAAAATGTATAAATTTGGCAGGTCATTTTTCTAGCTAAGAGCAACAGAAAACACAATTTCTGATAAAACAGAGGATTGGGATCACTCTAAAGTGCAAAATTGATAGTCCACGATGACAAATAGCCCAAACTCCTGTAGAATGGAAGGGAGAAACAAGAAACAGGGAAATAAATATAGTCAGTGCTAGTTAATTTAGGAAAATGGAAAAAAAAAAAACAAACTTAAGTTGGTACAAATTGTCCAATTATTATTATTTTCAAAGTATTCAATATGATGTAGCTTTCCCCATTCTGTCACACACCCTTGCTAGAAAGTATATTAGATTAAGGTCAAATTTAACCTGGATATACTTTTGTTATTAAAGTCTGAGATAGAAATGATTATACTTAGTACTGAAAGGCAAAGAACAGATGGACCACAATGGGGGGGTGATGTGTCGATAGTTCAAAGGATTCAACCAGAGACAAAAGCTATATACAAGCACGTGTGTAGCTCAAATAAAAGGACTATTTCATGTCATGACTGCTTGTTGTGTTCCTCTCCATATACATTCCCTGTGCTATTCTGTACATAGGATGAACTAGAATTAAGGCCATACAAATGACCATAATATTTGGCATCATTAATACGATATTCAAAGAACATCACTATCATCTTGATAAAGACCATTGCTGTAAGCAGCAAATTAGATCCTGCCTGATGTTATGTCCTATCTGTTCCAGCTCTAACTGTTCAGCAACTTCCTGTTATCTGCCTTTAAGATTTTTTCAGCTCTTTATGAGGAAGTCACATCACAAATAACAGAAAACAAAAACCAGTTGAATAATCTCAAAGAAGTCAAGTTCTCCTTGGGCAAATTAGAGTTGGTCAGGGTTTTGATTAAAGAGCCAAAATCCTAACCACTGTGAAAAGATTGTCATTGTACCCCTTCATAGAGGACCACTCTCAAATTCATAAGAACTTCTGCAAAGTACTGGGTCTGAATTCCTTCCTTCTCATGTTTTTTAAACTGGATCCCATATGACACTAGCAGCTCTACAGATTTTTGGGCCTACATGTCCTCCACGGAATTAAATGTAAAGTTCAACTGTCAGAGTGAAGTTCTGGAGGGCATTCTCCTTGTTCATTCATAAATGCCAGTCCTAGTCAATTACTGTAATGAGTATACATTTCACTGCAATAGTTGGCACTGGTAGTCAGCCTTACTCCTGGCGGCTTCAATGGGTCTTGCAATTACACCTGGAAACTCAATGTCCTTGGCAATGTTAAATATATTTTCAAATAATTTTCTCATCTCTTCATCAAGTCCAAACTTCACAAATTCTTTGGCTGTGATCTTCTGTTGCTGCTGGCACAGTGAGGGCACCAGGGAATCTCCATACCAAGCATTAAAATGTTATATTTCATTGAATATTTGTTTCGGAAAAGATCTTACCCTTTAGTTGTGTAACTTTTTCTGTGGCTCCTCCTCCTCCTTGCATAGAGGCAGCAACCAGTGGCAGCCCCAGAGACACCCTGCAACAAGCACCTGGGAAAGGGGAGCCAGAGCTGTGCTTCACCATGCTGCGCTGCAGCTCTCCACCATGATTATGCTTCTTGATAAGAGAATATGGGTGGAAAGTATGGCTAGCAAGATGGAAAAGTAATGGAAAACTCTTGCCTTCTGCTATGAGTTCCATACAATTATTGTTTTCTAAAATACCTTCAAGTTTAAGAGTCAGGTATAATGGATCTAGACCCATATGCAGGAGAGCAGTGATGGTTGCCCAGGAAACCCATGAAGGGCTTCTTTCTATGAACTTCAGAGGCTTCTTCCCAATGGAATTCAGAATCCAGATGTTAGAGGTCATTACAGAGTAGATGAATCTAAGTAAAAACAATCTGAAGACAGCTGACTGGAAATTTGAGCAGAAAGGTAATGGACATGGACTGATCAGCCTAGGAAGAGAGACAGGGCTTCCAGGAATGAGCCATTGGGGGTTCAAACTTATCTCTGGGATCAGCACAGATGCAGTCTGTTAGGTCGGAATTTAGGCGACTATAGGGGGCAGAGCAGAGCAGCTGAGACAAAGGCCAGTCCGCCAAACGGTGACTGATCAAGTGGGCTAGAAAATTCCACTGACCTTTAACATCCACCTGTCACTCAGCAGGACCCTCTCCCATTCTGGCCTATAAAAACCCTGGGCAGCCAGGGCCATGTGTGATTTTCTCCGGGTTCCTACTTTATCTGTACCCCTGGGGTCGGGGTCTGGGTCTGGGAATTTCACCCAAGAGCCAAATTTCAATAAAGCTTGCTTTGTCCGCTTTCTACCCTGCCCATGAGCTGACATTTGGTGCCAAAATCCGGGAGGATTTTGGGCTTCCCCCATTGGGGTTGGGGCCACGCCCTCCTCAGAAGAACCAGAAGATTCTATGTTTTGTCCTGCTCAGCTCTGCTCCATTCTGCTCCATCCATTTCTCTTTATCTGGCATCAGAAAGCGGTAAGTTCCCTAGGTTTTTCCCCATTTGCCGTTCCAATTTATACCCTCCGTTCCGCAAGACGTCCGGCCTCCAGTTAGCTCTCATTTATTCCATTCCATACACCAAAAGTTGAAAGACGTTTCATCCGCTGTTTTTCCAGTGTGCAGGAGCTGAAATTGGGACACCTTTTTCCGGCTTCCACATGCTATCTGGGTAAAGTTGGATGGCTAATGGGAAATACCAGGGGCTCACTGGACCCCAAAACTCCTTTGGGCTGTCTCCACTATAATTTTACTAAACTGGGACTTCCCCAAGACTTAAGCGTAATGGGCTAGGTTTTTATTCGACTGAGGCCTGGCCTCAGTATATTCTAGATAATGGCTCAAAATGGCCACCAGAGGGCACTCTTGACTTTCAAATTCTTACCGACTTGAGCGACTATTGTAATGCAGAAAAATGGCAAGATTTTGTTTATTTGCAAGCTTTTTGGATCTTGCGCACTCGCCCCAATTTTCTTTCCTCCTGTTCTACCACCCAAGTCCTTCTTGCCAGGGAGGGTCCTAAGTCTCCCCCTCATTGTTCTCCTGATTGCGGGTCCACATTTTAGATCCACTTGAAATGTTTTCAGCTCCACCCACTCGCCCTCCTCTTCCATACTCTGGCCAAACTCCTTCCTCCCCCTCCTCTCCTCCTCCTCCCGCTGAAAGCCCACCCCTTCCTCCCCCGGCACACCTCCTCCTACTCCTCAGATCCCTCCCATTTCCCCTCTTCCTCCTCCTCCAGAATGTTCCTCCACCCACTCCATTCCCTCCTCCCCTGTTAGCGCACACACTGATCTCATCAGAACATTTCCCCATCTGACCCAAAGCTTCTTTGCCCTCTCCAGGAGGTGGCTGGCATAGAAGGCATTGTGCAAGTCCATGTTCCATTCTTGCTCCAGGACCTTTCCCAAATCAAGAAACGTTTAGGGTCTTTCTCTGCTGATTCCTCTACTTATATTAAGAAATTTAAATATCTTTCCCAAACTTACAGTCTCACCTGGTATGATATTCGTGTTATTCTTTCTTCCACTCTCAAGCCAGATGAACGAGCCCGTATCCAACAGGCAGCACAGGACCACGCTGACCAAGCCCATTTAATGGACATAACTTTACCCACAGGGGCAGCAGCCGTTCCAATAACTGAACCAAACTGGAAGTATCAGGAAGGCCAGCAAGGCCACCATTTTGTGCTCGCACGGTCTAATATCTCATAGCAGGCATGCAAGCAGTCTCCAATAAGGTGGTAAGCTTTGATAAACTGAGGGAAATTACCCAGAATCCAGATGAGAATCCAGCTCTGTTTCTTAACTGCCTTACAGAGGCCCTTACTAGATATACTAAACTGGACCCTGAATTTCCCTCTGGGGCTATAGTGCTAGCAACCCACTTTATTTCTAACCAGCCCCTGATATAAGAAAAAAGCTCAAACGAGCTGAGGCGGGCCCTCAAACCCCTATCCAAGATCTGGTGAAAATGGCCTTTAAAGTCTATAATACCCGAGAGGAATCAACTGAATTGTCCAGGCAAGTTTGTTTGCAGAAAAAGGTGACACTTCAATCCCAAGCCTTGGTAGCTGCCCTGCGGCCTGCGGTTCCAGCGAGAGCTTCAAAGGGGGGCCAGCATCCCTCTCTGTCAGGGGCTTGCTTCAAGTGCGGATGTGAAGGTCACTGGGCTTGTCAATGTCCAAACCCACAGCCCCCCACCAGGCCGTGTCCCACCTGCAAACGAGCAGGAAACTAGAAGAGTGACTGCCCTATGGCTGGTCCCTCCCAAGCATCTCTATGCAGAGGTGTGGTCAGCCAGGAAGTCCCTTCCCATGAGCTTTTGGGATTCGCAGAAGACTGAAGGAGCCCAGACTCCAGGACCCCTATAACCCTAGCTGAGCCCAGAGTACAACTCCATGTAGTGGGTAAGTCCATAACTTTCCTTGTGGACATGGAGGCTACCTATTCTGTCTTGCCTGCCCACTCTGGGCCTTTATTTCCTTCCCAGGTTTCGGTTATGGGAATTGACGGAAAACCCTCCTTTCCAAGCAGACCAGCTAAATTAGCCTGTGCCCTGGAGGGACATCCTTTTACACACTCATTCCTAGTTATTCCCTCCTGTCCAGTACCCCTCCTAGGAAGAGATATTCTCCAACTCTTAGGATCCACCCTATAGCTTCTTCCCAGGCACACTGCTAGTGCTCACCTTCTTCTACCTCTGTTTCGTACATTCTCTAGTGCCTCCACACCTACCCTACCCTTGCCCCCAGACGTGGTTGACCCCCAAGTCTGGGACACTCCCAAGCCAGTCATAGCCTCCCACCACAAGCCAGTCAACTGAAACCTCAAGTTAAGATTCCTTCACGTCCCCAGTTTCCAATTTCCTGTACTCACAGGGAAGGACTTACACCCATTATAGGCCGGTTGCTTACTCAGGAACTCCTTATCCCTACTGACTCCCCTTGTAACACCCCCATACTGCCAGTACGTAAACCCTCAGGAACCTATCGCTTGGTCCAGGATCTCCGTCTAATTAATGAGGCAGTTATTCCCATCCATCCAGTGGTTCCTAACCCTTACACCTTTCTTTCCCACATCCCCCCTTCTACCACCCACTTCACAGTCCTGGATCTCAAAGACATGTTCTTTACAGTTCCCCTTCACCCTGACTCCTATTACCTCTTTGCCTTCACATGGGAGGATCCTATATCCTTTAGGTCTCAACAGCTGACCTTGACAGTTTTACCTCAAGGCTTCTGGGACAGTCCTCACCTTTTTGGGCAAGATCTAGCTCAGAATTTGGCTACTTGTGACTTGGGAGGTAGAACACTCCTACAATATGTGGATGACCTCCTCCTATGTAGCCCATCCCTCAAGGCCTCCCAGACACACACTGCCCAGCTCCTTAACTTCCTGGGGTCTCGAGGCTATCAAGTCTCTCCAGCCAAAGCCCAGCTCACCACCCCTTCAGTCACATATTTGGGCATACTCCTCACTCCTACCTCTAAGAGTCTCACAACAGACAGAATCCAAGCCCTGTGTGACTTAATCTGCCAGAAATGGCAGATTAAATTCTCTCCTTCCTGGGTTTGGCTGTTTTTTCCAGACACTGGGTCCCTAATTTTGCACTCCTTGCCAAATCCCTATATCAGGCAGCAAAGGAGACTCCACATGGGCCCCTTACCTCCCCCAAGATGATAGCTAACTCTTTTTATAAGCTCAGGGATGCTCTTATATTCTCCCCTGCTCTCTTTCTCTCCCCAACCCTAACGGTCCTTTCCACCTCTTCATGGATGAAAAACAGGGTGTTACTACTGGCCTCCTAGTGCAACCAACTGGACCTTACAGACTGGTGGCATACCTCTCCAAGTAGCTTGATTCCACAGTTTGTGGGTGGCTACTATATCTCCAAGCACTAGCGGCAGCAGCTGAATTAACTAAGGAAGCTCTAAAACTCACCTTACTCCAACCAATAACTGTTTTTTCAACTCATTGATGGCAAGACCTCTTAAACCATAAATCCCTTCCACTCCTGAGCCCATCACGGATTCAAGAATTTCATCTCCTTTTTATAGAAAACACCACCATTACTCTCTGTTCTTCTCCTCTCAACCCTGCTACACTTCTCCCACTGTTGCCTCCTCCCTCAACTGTCAGTCATTCTTGCCCACAGGTGCTGGAAGCCCTACGTTCATCTCATGAAGACCTCTTTGATTACCCACTTCCCTCACCTAACCTAACCATTTTTGTAGATGGCAGTTCTGTGCTGGGTATAGATGGACGCCATAAAGCCGCTTACGCAATTGTCACCTCCGGCTCAGTTCTGGAAGCCAATTGCCTTCCAAATGGGACCATTTTCCAAAAGCAGAACTCTTTTCTCTGATTAGAGCTCTAGTTTTATCCAAAGGTAAACAGGTCAACATCTACCCAGACTCCAAATATGCCTTCTTGATCGCTCACTCACATTCGGCTATTTGGAAGGAGTGCGGATTTCTCACCATGAAGGGGTCACCAGTGGTCAACGCAAATCCTAATTTCTAAACTCCTGGAGGCTCTTCAGCTGCCCCGAAAAGTTGCCATCATACATTGCAGAGGGCACCAAAGATCTTCAGACCCTATAACCATGGGTAATAACAAGGCGGCCTCTAGCACGGGAGCTAGCAACAAAATCCTCAATAGCCCTCATTTTATTCCTGTCCACTACAATTAAACCTAAATATTCTCCACAGGAACAGGGGGACCTAATAACCTGGGGCAGCCATCTCGGGGATGATGGCTGGATTTTCCTGGGGGACCAGATTGTCCTTCCCAAGCAGAAAGCTTACAGCTCATTGACGGACGTTCATAACTCTCTTCATATTGGCCCCAAGCCTCTCCTGCAGTGTCTCCAGGAGTCTTTCATTACTTCCAGGAATGAAAGCCATTCTGGAGCAGATCCACTCCACTTGCCCAGTCTGCTCCACAGTATCCTCACAAGGGGGCATCAAACCCAAACTTCCAACACGTCAGTTGAGAGGTCACCAGCCAGGCGAAGACTGGTAAGTCGACTTCACCCACATGCCCAGACACAAAAAGCTCCGTTATTTACTTACCCTGGTTGATACTTTTTCAGGCTGGATAGAAGCCTTCCCCACTCCCAAGTAAACTGCAGACATCATTGCCTCCATCCTCATTGAGCAGATTATTCCCAGATTTGGATTTCCTGCATCCATTCAGTCAGACAATGGTCCAGCCTTCACCTCTCAGGTTGTTAAACTAGTCTCTGAAAGTCTCAACATCACCTGGAGACTCCACATTCCCTACCGGCCCCAATCCTCGGGTAAGGTGGAAAGGGCTAACGGCATTCTCAAGGACCATCTCACTAAGCTTGCTGTTGAACTTAGACTTTCTTGACCCAATCTCCTTCCATTGGCCCTTACCCGAATCCAGGCAGCCCCTAGAGCCCCCTCAGGCCTCAGCTCCTTTGAGCTACTCTATGGGCACCCTTTCCTAATTAACCAGAACTTCCCAATCACCCCTCCTCCTTTAGCATCTTATCTACCCTACCTCACACTCTTGCACAAGCTCCTAAGGGAACACGCAGACTGCTACCTTCTAGTGCCTTCCACAGTCTGGTCTCCAGCTGGACTGCAAACCGAATTGGCCATCGTTCCTCTCCAACCAGGTCACACAGTTTTGCTTCAAGAATTACATCCTCGATCGCTATAGTCTTGCTGGATTGGACCTCACACAGTTATACTTACCACCCCAACAGCGGCCAAACTTCTGGGCCACTCCCCTTGGTACCATGTCTCCCACCTTAAAAGAGCACCTTTAAGGGATACCCAGTCCTGGACTTCCACTGTGCTGGGACCCACCAAACTTAAAATCACTCGCCAGCCCCCTATTACTGTTACTACTCATTAATTTCTCTCAAACCTCTGTCTCAGCCTACAGGTGGTGTTTCTATGCCCAGGAAATGTGGCAGATGGGTGGAGCCTCCTTCTCTATGATCGTGGCAGAAAAGGACTGTTCCCCCACAGGATGTGACCAGGAAATCACCCTTGACCTCAAGGATTTTAAAACTATATCTGTCTCTTCTTGCTATGCCTGTATGGTTTGCTTCCTATTTGACCAATACCAGCCATACTTCAAGACGGAGCCCGCCATATATGGAGGGTGCCCCTATAATGCCTGTAAAAGGCATTTCCCAGAGCCCTGCTGGGGGAATGCAATAAGAATCAACACCAAAGACCCCTGGATCCCAAGATGGGCCTCAGGGGTTGACGGTAAAGTTTACACAGGGCCAACAGTCAGTCGTCATGTGGCTTAGCATCTGGAGAGTTTATACTCAGGTAATTCCTCAGGTTCACCTAACCATTCAGGAACAGGAAAAGGAAATCCAATGCCAGCTCAACGCAGCTACACAGCCTCATGCTAACCCTTTCTCATGGCTTACTCTGATACATCAAGGCCTCCAACTTCTCAGTCTCTCCAGAGTAAATAACATTTCAGATTGCTTTCTCTGTGCAGGTTTGGACTGGACCTCCCTAACAGCCTTTCCTATGAGTACCCTCCTTAACACTGCCTCCAAACCTCAAGGAACCCCCTCTTCACCTTTGGAGGGAGTTCCCCTTTATCACAATTCCTCAGAAAACTTTGCATACTGTTATGCTTCCTCTAACTCAGCACCTTGTAACCGAACCATACAAGTCTCTTCTACAATATTTGTTCCTCCAGGATTCTTTTTCTGGTATAATGACACTCTGACAAAAGAATTAGGTGCCAATATGACCTTTGCTTTCTGTATGCCCTGTATTTTAGTTCCTCAACTGACACTATATTGTGAAGCTGAATTAATCTGGCTTTCTCAAAATCCCATCCCCAAGGTAAAACAAGCCATTTTTCTACCGGTGGTGGTTGGACTCTCCTTAGCCTCCTGGCTTGTGGCCTCTGGGTTGGGAGCAGGAGGACTTGGTTATGCAGTCAGCACTACCCAAAAGCTAGAACAACTCCAAGAAGCAGTAGAGGCATCTGCTGCCTCCCTGGCATCCTTACAAAGACAAATAACATCTATTGCTCAAGTCTTTTTACAGAACTGCCGAGTGCTATATCTTCTGACAGCAGACAAAGGGGGAACATGTCTGTGTTTAAGGGAAGAATGCTGCTATTACATCAATGAAACTGGACTGGTCGAAAAGAATGTCAAAACTCTCAGACATCTGAGTGAAAGGCTGAAACAACTTCAATGAAATGACCCCTGGCCAGGATGGCTGAAATCCCCTTTTGTCACCTGGCTGACCCCTATCCTTACTCCCCTATTTGTGATAGGATTTCTGCTAATGATTGCTCCCTGTCTTCTCAAGTTTGCCTGGAACCGCGTGAGGTTGCCAGGGTGACATACAACCAGGTGCTCCTACACTCTTATAGCCACCTCCCCACTGACCTAGAACCCTAACCTTTTCCCCCACAATGCCCCCAAACATGCAGGAAGTAGCCAGATGGACTCCGGTACCCTATATCACCAAAAAGGTCAGGATGTTAGGTTGGAATTTAGGCGACTGTAGGGGGCAGAGCAGAGCAGCTGAGACAAAGGCCAGCATGCCAAACAGTGACCGATCAAGTGGGCTAGAAATTTCCACTGACCCTTAATATCCACCTGTCACTCAGCAGGATCCCCTCCCATTCTGGCCTATAAAAACCCTGGGCAGCCAGGGCCATGTGCGATTTTCTCTGGGTCCCTACTTGATCTGTACCCTGGGGGTCTGGGAATTTTGCCCAAGAGCCAAATTCCAATAAAGCTTATTTCTACTGCTTTCTGTCCGATTTTATTTGGCTGCTAACTGGGCCCCCGAGCTCACACAGTCCCTTTTCTCTTTTGCTACTGCAGGATGGAGAAGTTGTCTATTGTACCACCCATGGGGAGAGGAATGATGTGTCACATTAAGACCAAGTGGATCCTGACATTTTTGTCAAAGGAGCCGCATCTGAGTCATGATAGGTGATGAGAAAAAGAGCTGCATCCTGGTGCCATGGGACTGTGGCCCTGGATGGGGCAGAGAAAACAGAAACTGAAGTGTCCAGGACAGTCTAAACGTAGAAGGAAGGAAGTGTGTGTGTGTGTGTGTGTGTGGTGTGTGTGTGTGTGTGTGTGTCTGATAAAGACAGAGACAGAGAATGAATGAAAATGGTTATGTTTCCTCAGTAAGTCCTTCTCATGAAACTGCACACTCTGAGAACTGGCTCTCTTTGCAAATCATTCCCAGTGATGATCCTTTGTAACAACCTCCAGGGTTCTGGAGACTGGAGCTAAAGAAAACACAGTGTTTTGAAGCCTGCTTCCATTGGAGCAGGGTTTATTGTAAGAAGAGATGAGTTTTGGACCCTGATAGCCATATGCTATAAAATCCACTAAAGACACACCCTGTAGAGTGAGGGATGCCTGCCCTCATCCTAAGTGCAGGTGTAGGATACAGACACAAGGTACAGGGTCCTCAAGGCTTAGAACCTTAGGGCAGGGGTTCAACACACATCCCTTAAATTGAAATGGAAAAGAACCAAAGTAATGCCATTTTCTTCCAACGTGATGCCATTGTATGCTTGCTTGTAATGTTTTCTTTTCAGCTTCCTGACAGCTGTATCTATATTGATAGTACAGTAGGACCTCCTCCCTAGAGATGGACCTTGGAGAATGGAAACTGCACCAGAAATATTTCACGTGTTTCTAAAACCTAATGGGGAGATTAGTGAAGGCCTGACACTGCCAGAGAGAGGACTGATAGAGGAAAGAGCAGAAGGGAGACAAGAGGGGAGGGCGTGAGGGAGGGCATCAGAGTCCATGAGGCTGTGTCCAGTGGACATGTGGACTGGTGCAGTGGATAATGTATGACCAGGGTCAGGGTCACTGCATTAGGCTGGGATACGACACCAGTAAGACAAGGTTCTTACTTCATGGAGTGTGATAGTGAGACTGCTTTGTGGATGAACATGTCTGTACCCAACTGCATTTCCACTGACTATGGTACCTATTTTTGTTTCTTCACTACAAGGACTAAGGGGATATGCCTTTAGGCTCTATTTTCTCATTCATTTGGGCCTTCCTGAGACATCCTGTTGTGTGTCAGTTTACAGGTATAACCTATGTGTTTCTGTCTCCATGACAGAAACACTGTGGAGCTGGGGAGCCCCAGGTCTCCATTTCTTTCCCATCCTGGGAGGAATTAACTGCAAGATGATGCTGAGGCCTTTACTTTGGGTCTCTTCTAGAATTTCCTGGACATATCCTGCTGCAGAGGAGTCTACACTACACGCACCTCCACAGAAGCTTCTCACTGAAGAGGGATGGCCAAAGATCTGGGGACCCATGGATGTTTGTATCATTTCCTCACTATCTGAAACACTGTGGGAAACAATAGGTGCTTCCATTGCCATGAGCTGTAGCACAGTAATAATCACCCTCTGACTGCAGTCCGGACATGAGCAAAATCCCTGCAGTGGCTGAGGCATCTTTGGATTCAGAGAGGTGGGTAGGGACCCCAGATCTCTCATTCTTAACTGCATCTGAGTAGTAGGTGAAAAGATACTGGGGAGGGTTCTCAGGTTTCTGCTGGTACAGTTTATCCAATGTCATCAACACTGAAACAACTGCTGAAGGGGCAGGTGAGTCTGGCCGATGCTCCAGGAGTTGCAGAGAGAGGGAGAGCAGCTGAGTCAGCACAGGCTGGAAAAGAGAACCTGCCAACAAAGATAAACATTGGTGCAGGAAGCACAGGAATAAGATTGTGGGGCGCAGAGACCACATCTGAGCTGTTGTTGAGTCTGAACCAGAGGAATGAAACTCTAACAGAGAAACTGACTGAATACGATGAGGCATGTCTGTACCTGAGCAGTGAAATAGGAGAAGCAGGAGTAGAGGAGACCAAGTCATGGTGGACAGAGCCCCCAGAACCTCACAGTGGAGCTGGGGAGCCCCAGGTCTCCTTTTCTTTCCCATCCTCTTGAGAGGAGGGCCTGTTCATGAAAATGTGTTTCTATCATGACGGCTCCAGCCCCTCCCTGAACCATGGTGCTGGAGCTCAGCTCACACTGCAGATTCAGAGGATGTCCCTTGGGGTTACCTGGGAGGAATTACCTGCAAGATGATGCCGAGGCCTTTACTCGGGGTCTCTTCTAGAATTTCCATCTGTGTGCTCAGTGCCTAGCACTCAAACCAGGGCTCCTTTGAGTGAATCATCCTTTCTGAGCAGCTGTGCAGGGACAACAGGGCAGTTCCACAAAAGGTCAAAGTGAAGGATTATGGAAAGTAATATTCCTACAAGACAGCTCTCCAAGATAAATGGAGGGACAGTGTGTCTTGGGAGGAGGGAGAGGAAATTAGCCAAACATTAAACTTCTCCCAATACAACCTTTCCCAATAATGACGGACCCTAAGAGAAAAGAGCAAATATTGAATGCTAGGCCCTAAACTTTGACCTTCCCCTTTCACAAATTAGTCCTAAATGGAGGCACAGCAAATATTGAAACTCCAGGAAACAATGGATCCCAGGGAAACAAAAGCAATGGGCAGTATTTGAGTCCTCATCCTTCAGGATCTGGATTCCTCTCTCTCCACATGATGAGTTTCAACCTTTTTACAACTACCTTCCTAAGTTAGAGTTCTAACCTGTACAACTAGCCCCTGACTGTCCAAACTGCATGTCTGCAGTCTCTAATGAGACTATAAACCCAGACCCCTTCCGTAACTCGGGGGTCAGCTCCATAAAAAAAAAAATGGGCCCTCCCATCCTGATAGATGGACTTCACTGCAGAATAAAGGAAAACTTGCTGATCTGAGGTTTGCTTCCCATCTCCTGCATCCATCATTTGTGGGACATGAGTTTACACAAAGGGTACATAGATTCCCTTGGCCCAGAAACTTGAGAGCCCAGCTGGTACCTGCAATTCACCAGGTAACTGCCCCTATACACACAAGTATAGTTTGAGTTCTAGATAATTTGCTACCAATTCATTAAGTGTAAATACTGTATTTTGCCACTTCAAGAAGTGTCTGTCTTTAGGAGGAAAATACAAAATGGTAGCAACTCAATGAAGATACTGTAAAAATGATATCATTTTGTTGAGAAATAATTCAGAATAAGCACACATACATGATGTTTCACCTATTCTGAATCGATAGTTGGATTCCAGCTAGTATAATATAAACTGATGTATTCTTTGATCTATATTTTGCAAATATAATGGTTTTAGTATTTAATAAACTGAAAGAAGCACAAGGGAATGGAAGGGTTATAGCTGCTGGGTCTTCCCAGGCCACATTGTACAGAATGAATTCCAGTTCAGCACATACATTTTCTGCTAATCAATTATTTCCTCCCTTTATGCACTTCATTCAGTGCAAAAGTACTTATTCTGTTGACAACCAGCTCAAAATCCCTTCATTCTACATGCACGAGTTCTCCCACCAGAGTCATCTGTGGGATTGTGGATTGAGGTCTTAACTGTTGCACTTCTTGGGGAGTCACATGATGAATTTTGACATCTGGATTTGACATTTTGTTAATGAATACCTCACTGGTTCATAGTTAATATAAATGTTGCTAGATATTCATAAACTCACCCTGCTCTGCAGTGCATTCACTCATGGACTTCATTTTCTGGGCTCAACATTTTTACCACCATCCACCTCCTCCTGTGGTTTCTTTACTCAAAACATGGAGCTCCATGATGAGCTTCTGCACTGTCCTCATGTAAACCCATGGAATCCAGTCCATCCTACTGGTCACCTTCCCCACACTCAAGGCCATGTTCCTCACTTCTTTCCTAGACCTAAGGTCAAATTTCTCATTTGACACTACCTCTTGAAAAAGTTTAGAACCTCAACATTAAATGTCTAGAAATGAGCATTAGTCATGATCTTTGCTTGAGTTTTATGTTTCTCTCTGGGTTTCCTTTTCTGAAGAATTCACAGGGTCAATCTGGATACGCACACAGTTTTTTCTTTTTTGTCAGGCTGTGTTCTGGGCTCTGTATATACAGAAATGGCAAAATAAAACAAAATTTCTTTTCTGAACAAACTTAGTTCCCATAGTCAAGTTGAATTGTCCTCACGTGGCTGACATCTTCCTGACCATGCTCACCCAGAGCATCTGGAGTCCACTTCTGACTGGAGGGCACTTTTCCTCCCACAGGATATCGGGCTCTGAACATGTCCACACACTGTCCATAACCACCCATCACTGTGTAATTCCCTGTTCTGCTCCAGGTGCCAAGGCTCACCTGAGTCAAGCAGAGTCCCTGGGGACCTTTTCTCTACCTCCTTTCTTCTTTATCTTCTCTTTATATTACATACATGGTATTCAGTGGGCGAATTCACATAAATGTTATGGTAACAGCATTTTTCTACCTAAATAAACTCCTGTAGATACTTTTCTACATCAAGATAAAATAAACATTTCCCATTCAAAACCTCTTTGAGCTTCTTCCCAGCCATCCTGCCTCAACTCCTACTCCTATATCCTTTACAAAAAACCACAGGTAGATTCGATTTTGAAGCAGGATTCCTTTTCCTGGACCACAGGGTCACTTTGTCTGACTCCTTCTGGTCCTTCTGCCCCTACCTCATTATCTTCACTTATGACCAGGATCCAAATCACCTATTAGAAAATCCTTAGTACCATGAGTTGGGTGGACATTTCCTTTCACAGTAATGCCATTTGAGGAAATTTCTAAACCTAAAAGTTTAACCACTTTTGCCAATATTTCCATAATTAAAATTTAAACATGGAAATTCACAGCAAATAATAAGGATACAATACTACCTACATTTTCATATTTGGTTGTAAAAATGTACACTTGATGTGACTCTTGCATATTTTGCCATCATTTTAACTATTTAATATTCTAACATTGAAAGAGATGAGTATCACTTTGTAATCATTTATCCAGAATCAATAACTAATATGCATTCAAATGCATATGAAATTTGAATAGAACATTGACTTCAATCATGAACAACTTCAGGAAGTGTCTCACCTGATATCCTGAAGGACTACTTGCTATGATGTCTAACTTGAAAATTTTGTTAAGGAGAATTTAGTTCTTCCTCAGGTAAGTGGTTTAAACATCACACTCAATCTCCCTGGGTTATACCAGATAGTAAAGTACATGATCTGATATTGACTTTCCAGTTCAAAACTCTATATTTCAGTCAGTATCCAAATCAAGTGTTATTGTCTTATGGATTTCTATAAGTCTTGAATTCTTTGTGTAGGAATAAGAGATAATGAGGAAGTTAAATTGAACATGACTCTATGTCTGAGCACATATTAACACATGCATTATTTGTTCAACCCCTGGCCTCCTCTGAGCAGTGATAGAGAATTCCACCCTAAAACCAACTCTGTGGGGCCACTCCTAGTCATCCTTCCCATCTTCATTCCAGCCTGGTGGAACTTCCCAGACCTGGGACCTTGATAGCCATTCAGAGCAAGACTCATGTCCTGTCATAAGTAGTGAAATGTACTTTAATCAGAATTATTGTGTGTGCATGGAAACTTAACATTATGGAATGAGAAGTTTGGCCTTTGTCCTGGCCCCTGTTGGGTAAATTCCTTGTCCCAGGAATTTCCACAGGGACCACATCTGAGTCTATGCTCAGGAATTGATTCATGGTCTGTCTGCAGATAGTGTAATACAGGAGAATGAGCATATGAGAAAGACCCAGTAGATGCCTAGAAATGTGGAACTTTGTGAGCATTCTATCAGAATAATCTCCTTATCTTAATGGACTTGAGGGGGCTGGAGATTGAGTTGAATTTAACGGAGTTATGTTGATTAAGAGAAAAAGATTCAATAACTACTCTGGATTCTCATTTCTTGAGTGAACTTCTATGCTGGGTAATCCTATGTAAAACTAGCAGCAGAGTGATTCATTCTGAGTATAAGGATGCTTCAAGTCTGTGAACTCTTTGAAGTAGCCCTATCTCTTAATTGACTTGATATGATTTGTAGGCTTTAGAATAAGGCTGTAATCTTTGAAAGAACAGAGTTTTCATTTTGTTCTTTGACTAATTTTTATCAGTTTGCAAACCTGAGGTGTTTATTGGACTCCTTAAGTTGTGGTAAAATGACACTCAGTGTATTTTATCTGGAAATTCTGAACATGATTGTTGGCTCAAGCAAAGTCAGTACTAACCTGCGAGATCTGACCTTGATCCAGGGAACTAGAAGTATAACAAGTTGTAGAGTGATTTTACCTGCTCATGAATAAAGTCACTGTATGAACAACAAAGGGACAACTCCCAAAGCTGACTCAGTTACAGAGTAGGCTCAGAATCCCCATCCTGGGTGTTGCATTAGTTCTCTCTCTTTATGGTATTTTCTCTCTCTAACAGTTAGCAACAAACACCCTGAGAGCCCTGTGCACATGTAAGTGGTGGAAGATAGCAAGGGGGTGAAGACCAGGTGGACCATGTGTGCACATGTTACCCCATGAGTTGGGGTCAATGTCTGAAATTTCAAGGGAAATATTCGGATCACATCACTGTGGAGAATACTCATAATTTTTGGATATGGACAAAAGAAACAGAAGATGGTGACAAAAGAACTGTATGTTGTACACTTCTGTAAACAGCTTTACAATCTCTAAAATTCCACCAGGAGAATCATGAATGGAAACAACCACACATGTCCAAATACAGACTCAATATTTCAAACACTGCTAAGAACATCTTTGTATGTGGGGGATATTCAATATGAATTAAATTTGCAAAATACCTGGAAGGAATGATTAATGAGGGTCAGGAGGCTCCTGACCTGTGAGTCAGGACACTGGGAAGTGAAAGGGTAACAGGGCAGATCAGCCTGCTTGTTTTTGTCTTACTTCCCCTCTGCCTGTGTCACTGTGGGCTACACGTAGTTGCTCCCACTGCCATGGTTTGCCCCACAGTGGTAGACACTCTCATCCTGTTCCTGGATGTTCTGGATGGTCAGGTACCGATCCAGTCCAGAGCCTGAGCCTGAAAAGCGATCAGGGATCCCATCGCCCTTGGATCCCACAATGCTACTAGTGCCCACTCGCATCACAAACCTGGGACTCTTCCCTGGGCTTTGCTGGAACCAGTCCACATTGTAACCACTGTAGCCACTGCTGAGGGTGCAGGTTAGTTTGACTGTCCCAGGGAGGCAGATGCAGAGGGTGGCTGAGTCAGCACAGGTTGGGAGAGGGAGCCTGTAAACACAGACACATCACAGTGGAAGGCAGAGCCAGGGTGCAGGTGTTAGGGGATCTGAGCCAGTGAGAACAGACTCAGGATAGGGTTCTGCCTTGGGGCACAGAGGTCTGCTCCTACCTGGGCAGTAAGCGAGCATGAAAAGGAGGAAAAGAGTCCCGACCATGTTGAACAAGTTTCCTGAGCTCCAGAGCTGGTGTGGGCTGCCCCCAGCCTTTTTTATCCCTTCCCACTGGCCTCAGGGAGGAGCAGCTCATGCAAATGTGCCTCTGCTCACTGCCTCTCACTGTCTGCCCTTCTTCTGGGCCTGGAATGATGCAAGACAAAGCCTGGAGTGTGGTGATGCTTTCATTTGCCTGATGGGCAGAACTGGGAGGAAGCAGGTCCTAGTAAACCAAGAATTAAAGAGAGGTAATCAGTGTACTAGGGAATCTGGTTGGGTCAAGAAAATGGAATTTGAAGACCTCCCCTGGGAGATTGGAATGTTAACGTCTCTAGAGCCCTTTAATTACAAAAATTATTGATTTTACTACCCCTCCCAAAATATTGCAAACATACAGTTGTTAATTAATGCCTCCTGGGCTGCTTCCTGCCTAGATCAATCTATTTAACACTTCAATCTTGCCTTCTGCTTCTCATCTATTGTCCATTCCATTGGAATCTCCTGGGTATCCCCTGGACCCAGTCCGGAAAGCAAAAAGGAGAGATAAGTGGGAAGAGACCAGGAGAACAAAGAAATCTAAAATATATAAAAGATGCAAGACACTCTCACTTCTTGGGATACCATAACATCTGCTGTGGTCCCCTTCTCCCTCCCAGGAGAAGCCTGTATTACTATTTTTAAATAAAACCTGCCTTCTGCACTTGTCTGTGTGCTTCTCTAAGTGTTCAAACGTCAACATTTTTCCGGAGTGGAAGTTGACTGAAGTGGGTAAGAAGTTTGCCCAAGTTCCAGAGTTTAGATGACTGATCAAATGAATGATATTTACCAGAAACACTGGGCCACTGGATTAAGGAAAATTGGGACACATATCTATATTTATAAATGACTATAAATTAGGAGGCATGAACCAACACAAATTACTTAGCTTACATTTACAGATGCCAGAAGAATGACGTGGATCTCACTGGGCTAACCTCAGGGTGTTGACAGGGTTGTGCTCCCTTCTGGAGGTTCCAAGGGAGAAACCATCTTTTTGCTTTGTCCAAATTCTAGGGATCACTCTCATTCCTTGGCTGGAGGTCACTGCTTCCATCCTCAAAGTCAGAAATGCTGAATGGAGACCTTCTCACATCACACCACTCTGGTCAATTCTCACTTTCTCTTCCCCTTTTAAGAATCCTCATGTTCCCATTGTCTCCAGGTAAATTCCAGTATTATGTCTGAGCTTAATGCGAGCTGACAAGTAACATTAATTCCACGTGAAATTTATTATCACTTTATCATACAACCTAACAGGGATCGAGGTGTGCATGTCTTGGGGTCCATTGTTCTGCTCACCATACTGCTCCTCCCAAGGGAACTTTTAAACATTTTTGCATACTCACTAAAAATGTATTAAGACATCACCCCAAAGTCACCAGCATATGACGTTGGGGTTTGTTGTGCCTTTACATTACACATATATGGTTCTTCATAGCACATTTGGGTAATTTATAATTATACATGATTTATACTATGGTTTCATTATTATGTATATCAGAAAGCCACTAGGAATGTCCTGTGAACATATGTCATGAATTCGATATTATGATTTGTGACTTTTTAGCACCATGTATAACAAGGAGTAGGGCTATCTCTCCTTTCCACGTGGATTAATAGCACTGAGTAAATCTTAGAACTTTCATTCCACGTACTATGTAATTATCAACTTATCCTCAGGCTGCAGCTCAGAGATAGGCAGAACACCTGTATTTCTGAAGGCATCTTTAGTCCAGGTAAGTGCTTGAGGACCCCAGAACTCTGATACTTACCTTAAGTCTGAGTAGCATAGAAGACACAGGCAAGTTTCCCTGTAATCTACTGGTACCATTGTATGTAGGACCTGCTGAAATTAAAGTCACTGTTCAGGGAGTAGGTAAGTCTGGCAGGTGATCCAGGAGATGCAGAGACAGGGGCATTGACTCAGTACAACCTGGGAGAGGGAACCTGGAAGCATAGATAGGAGTAGGAGTGAGGTAGGGGCAAGAGAAAAAATTTCTCATGGTTTCTGAGACTGAGTGATTCGTGTGAACTAAGAATTGAGACCTGCTGAAGACTGTTCTTAACCTTAGAAGTAAAAGAGAAGCAGCAGGAAGAGTCCAACTCATAGTGAACAAGACCCTGATTCTCACATTGAGGCAGGCTGCTCTAGACCTCCTTTAATTTTTAACCCTCTGCTAGAAGACTGCCCTTCATGCAACTGTGTTTCCATTATGGCTGCCCAGCCCCTCACGGAGCCCTGGTGCTAGAGTTCAGCACACTCTGCAGCGTGAGGGCGAATGAAGTTGTTTTCCTCCTTGGGGATTCCTGGCAGGAAGCACCTGATGAGATGAGACAATGGTCGCTGCTCCAGGGACTCAGTCAAGCCAGACAGAACACAGCTGCTGAGTATCATCAGTGAACAGAGGGTCCACTGGCAAGGTGAGGGCTCCTTTGAGTAGATGTCCTAACTGGACTGCTGTGGGGACCACAAGGCGGTCCTACCGTGCCCTCTGGCGGTCACAGAACACATACCTCCTTTTAGTCCAGGGATCCCATAGTCCAGCTTGATTCTGCAGCTCTGCAGGTCACTGAGTCTATTCACACACGGATATACTGGGCTGTAGACTGTAATATTCTATCTACAGTTCCGTTATTTCTTACGTCCATAGTGCCCTTTTGTGGCCCTATGTAAGCGACACATATACATACATATATGTCAATCAAAAACATTAGTGCTCTTCAGGTGGATGGTACAAAACGTGTATACCTGCATCACAATTTAGAATATGCATACCTTCTGAATTTTCATCTATTGTGAATTAATAGAATTCAACTATTCTTATATAAATATTTTTGTGTTTGGATCTTTGGTATTTTAACCAATTTAACTGCTTTCATATTTGATAAAGTGAAGGAAATAGTATGTATAAAGTGAATGAAATGTATTGTTTGCAGCTACCATGGCATATTGTATATGAATCCAGTTCAGATTGGAATATATCTTCTCTAAAAATCACTTATTTCCTTCTTTCACTTGAGCAGGGCTGTAGGGAGGATTCCCAAGGGCAGGAAGAGGCTTGTGGGTTGGTGGATGGGTTCACTGATCTGATTGTAGTGATGCTGTCATAGCGTATAAATATCTCAAACTTAAATGGGAAGAGGGACACTTCAGATAGAGGTGGCTTATTGAATTTGTTATTATCATTCATTAAGATGAGTTATGTAAGACATAGACTGCAAGAAAATGAACAAGGATTCACAGTGAGGGCCATAGAAAGGATGACATAGCTCTGAAACTCTGGAAAAATAGGAAAAGAATGGATAATGGAGACCGAGAAATTCCGTCAGAGTTCATGTCTGAGATGAACACAGTTGCATCAGCAGAATTTCAGGAAACAGAGATAGCAGGATCCTCTTAATCTCCTCAAGTTGAGAAAAGAGAAGGAATTTCCATTGGCTTGAGACACGTTTTCCTAGGAACCAGCTGCTATGAGTGACTTTGAGGAAAAAGGATAGTAGTATCTTTCCTCCCAGGTAGTGCCTATGGTTGCTGCTGCCCATCATGGTAGCAGCCTCAGACACTGCAGGTGAGGGATGAACATGAGCTAGCTGCTGGACATTACGCTCTCCTGGAAGATAGGGAAGGAGCTCTTCTCTCACTTCCCCATGGGCTTGGGGCACTGTGCAAGCACTGAAGCTGCTGTCCTAGGTCTGCCAGAGATAATCTGATAGAGATAGTAGTCTGAGTTGTCAGACCTGGAGTCAGAGAAGCAATCAGGGACCCCTAATGGGCAGGAGTCTGTGGGCTGCTCCTGGGAGCTGTTGGTGCCAGTTTACATCAGAGACACCAAGGATCATACTGCTCCAGTGCAGGAGATAGTGACTCTTTGTCACATGATTCCTGACACTGAAGGTGGCTAAGTCAGCACAGATAGGGCCCAGGATTCTGGAAGTGGAAGAGACACCAAGGTGATAGCTCTGGGTCTACAGGTAGGAGGAAAAAGCAGGGACCCATGTTCCTCCAGGCCCTTTCATTTTCCCTTATCTAGATATCTGTGCAATCAGTGGGGAGGGCAAAGAGTGGAGGGGGCAAGCCAAGGTACCTGTCATCTCTGAGTTCAGTTTTCTGTGCTCCAAAGCTGAGCAGAGCTTCCCTGAAGGCTCTCCTTTGCCTTATTCATACTCTGCGAGAGGATGGGCCTATTTATGCAAATGAGCTTCCTTCTACTTTCTGATGCTAGCCCGGGCCCTTGATTGTCCCCTGTGACTGAGGATACCAGGGGTGTGTCCAGGATATGGCTGAATGGACTCAGGAGCTGGTTAGGTCACACGTGTGTTCCTTGAGCATAGCTACCAGACAGGGCCAGTGATTCATCTCGGCCATAATCACCCCAAGACCCTCATGGATAGATCTCAACCATGCCCTGGTGTACAGGAGCAGAAACATCATGGTGTGACATGGAGACCAGTGTCTCTCACACACAGCACTGTGTACCTCTGCATGGATTCCTTGACTGCTCATTGGCTAGGACTGATGTGGCTTCTCTTATATAAATTTTCATACATTAAGACCAAGGGGTTGAAAATGAAAATAAAGTTTGTGGTTTTAATAATATGAGGGATATTATCCTGTACATTACCAGCACAGAAATCTGTTTCAAATCTTTTTTCCACTTGGACGGTATGTATTATATTTTAAAATGAGTACTTGACCAAGATTTACCATCTTACTCTTTTGTCACAATGTATCAATTGAATAACATATTTGATACTTGTTACTTGTATATTTAATAGAAACCATGGGCTTATCTGTGTTTCACAACAGATGCTACACATTTACATTTGTTGCCCCCAAGATTTTCTAAGGAGCTTTGCCTAGTATAAGATGAGGAGATACAGATGAATATTGGGGTCTTCAGTGTACAGGAGCCGGGAAGGTGGGTGAGAAACTAATGGAGATGGTAATTTGAACAGTGAAGTCTCTAGGACTGAGTATATTACACCTTACTGGGTAATGACAGAGCAACTCAGGTAGGAACTGGGAAGGGCAGTGCTAGGTAGGGGAGCCAAGAGAGTTTATTCAGGACTCTCAGTAGCTGGTCTGTGTCCTGGTGACACCAAATCACAAAAGACTCAGAATCAGGCTCACTGTTTCCCAGCTCCTAGCACACCAGGAGGAGGTGACTGAGACAGCACGTCTGTGACCAGGGTCCTTGAGGTGGAGAATCTAAGCAGTGCCCTCGAGGATTTCTGGGAGCAATTGTGCTGGGATGGGAGAAGAAGGAGGTGTCACACAGAAGGTGTGGCCAGAGGAGAGACACTTGGGCTGAGCCCTGGTTTTGGTCTTCCCTTGAGGGAAGTGGAGAAGGGGCACCAGGATGTGGTGGGCAGCTGAAGCAATGTTAAGTTTCCTGAATCTTCTCTACCCTTCTTACTTCTGGAAAATGGTGGAGCCTTCAGGAGTATTCATTTCCATTTTTGCTGTTTTACCTCTATTGAGTCTACTGAATTTAGATTAATGTGTCTGGGTGATTGCAAGTGTGGCTTGTTATGGGGGAATGCAGGGAACAGTTTATGGAGAAGGCACATCTCAAATGGAGCTTAGAATTGGATTCCTCACATCTGATGAGGTATGTCCGGTCACTGAGCAAGCCTGGAGGCTGCTGACAACATTTGCCGCATGGTGAGGAGCTTCCGTGGGGACTCAACACAACACCACTGTCTTTGACCTTTCCCACACCAGTGCAGCGCAGTTCTATCCTGTATCACTTAAGACCAGATGTGAACCATATATCTTAAAATGGTATTACATCATAATGCCTCAGTTCCACCTTCCAACAAAAACATTTACACAATCAGATCTCTTCCAATAACCCAGGTGGTCCCACTGACTTCGCTCTTAACCTTTACCATGGTGAACTCTCTATTGCATCTGGACTTCCCTTCAGAAATTAAGATCATAGTCTCTGTCTTCCTTTATAATCTTTGTTCACTTTCTACTTCCTGTGTGTCCTTCTCCTGATTGTCACAATAGGCAGTCTCCACATTATGTGAAGACTTTGCCACCTCTGGCCCCATCTCTGTCCTCTGACCTACACAGACCATCAAGTCTGTAGTTCAGTTTATGTTTCTGCATAATCCAGGAAGCCCAGCTTCCCTAAAATGTTTTCAGGAATCCCACACTGCAGAGACTGAGCCCCTGAACAACGTAAGTCCTCCCGGACCACACAGAGCTGAATTTCTCTCTTTCTTCTTTCCTATACCAGTCCTGGACCTAGCCAGAGAATTCTTTTCATATTGCTGAGACTAAATTTCCATAAGCATCAGAATTTTGTTGTCACAATCATATCCCGAGTGGTAGATGCTGAGAGCTAATCTACAAAGTTTATCACGAGTGCTTTCCATATAATCTCCCAAGTAATCTTTAAACCTATTAACCAATTATCCTCCATCTCCCCTCTTCCCATCCACTTGTAACCTGTAGACGATGAATTTATAAACCGAATATGGCAGAACACAAGGTTTCAGGAGCCTATACCATGGGGAAGAAGCAGAGAGGTAGCTTGGGAGATGCTGCTTGACCAGGTGAGATCTTCCTTTGGGTATGATTTTTATACATCTAGTCCCAAAAGAACTGTGACACATTTCAACATCATCTTAGCCAACAAGTAGAGCAGGATTCATGGGATTAAGCTGATAAAATTAGCAGGTTGAGAGAACGTGAGTCATATTATAATCAGTAGGTGGGTTGTCCAGTACCTAGGAGATGCTCTGGGGTATATAATTCTGAAAAAGATGACCCAACTTCTGCTGTAAGGGGGGACTGGAGCATAAGGGATGGCATATTCTTTGGAAGACATGAATGTTGTGGGATTTCCACCCACTAAGTTTATAAGAAATAAGGGTAATCTTTATATATTCAATATTTTAAATGGTATGGCATAATATATCACTATTATTCTCCTCTATGATATATTTAACACAGTCTTTTATAATTTCAAACATATATCTAAAATTCTTCCACCTCCCTTTTTCTGTGGTGCTGGAATTGAACCTAGGGCCATGTGCATGCAAGGCAAGCACTCTACCAACTGGGCTATATCCCAGTCCCTCCCATATTTTTATTTGTGCATTATAGTCATACATAATACAGGGATTTGTTGTTACATATTCATACCTGCACACAGCGTAAAAGTATAATTTGATCAACATCCTTCCCTTTCCCCTTTACCTTCCTCCTCCCTCTCACTGGTCCCATCCTTCTACTGTGCTGATCTCCCTTTAATTCTCATGAGATCCTGCCTTTGAATTTCTCTTAATGGAATTTTTGGAGAGAGTGAAGATAAACCACATGTGAAATGGGCTTGACTTGGAGAGGAATGAGCCTGTTCCCCTATCATCCCTGCTCTGCAGACCTCTGCCTTGCGTCACACAGTCAACCTGCCATTCCAAGCCTGTTCTTCAAAGCCCTCAGCACATGCTGAAGGATCCTATGGAGTCTCCATGGGGAATATTCATCACAGGCAGAGGGAACGGGGCATCAGCTCAATGACTCAGGTTTTTCTCTTTCAAGCAGGGAAGATGAGTTTTGGTAAATTAGATTAAGATTGAGGAAAGAAGTTGCATTGGCTGAAGTACACATACAGGTACACTTACCTAGAAATTTATATTTAGTATTAAATTTTTGAAGTTATCTCTGTTCCTTTGGATCATTTCTGTGCATTTTAGATCACTTCCTTTAGATTTTTTTCTGTCCAATTTGGGACATTTTATACTTTTCTAAAAATTTGGTGAGTAGAACATATAATGTTTCCTTGTTTCAGTGATGCTTATTCTACATTTCACTTTACATAATACTCTTGTATCTTTATACACATAACCATAACTGTGTATTGTATCACTAAAATACCAAACTCTTCTCTTGGTAACAAAATGCTGCTTAGCTCAAATCAGGGGGTGGTGTGTGGTGTGTGTGTGTGTGTGTGTGGTGTGTGTGTGTGTGTGTGTGTTTTGCCACTCTTATCCATAATTGTGCAATAGATGATATGTTTATACACTTTGAAGAATACATCTTTATGATAAAATATGTATTAAAATATTATGGAACCCTGAAAAATAAATTTGATGGCCTTTTCTGGAACATTGGAGAAGAGGTGTACTGAGCCCACATTATGTCAATGCAGATTCACAGTAAGAAGATGGGATATATTAGGGACAAAGAGTGAAAATGAACCAGGGTGCTTTTGTCTCACTTCTCCATCTGCATATGCCACTGTGGAAATGGTTGCTGAACCACAGAATACAGTAATACGTGGCCTCATCCTCAGCCTGGGTCCCTGTGATGGTGAGGGCAGCCTTGTCTCCGAGCAGGGAGCCTGTGAATTGGGCAGGGACTCCTGGGAGCCGAGTACCAGTGCTACCTGTTATACCCTGAGGTACCTGGGAGGACTTCTGTTGGACCCAGCCAGCATAGTTACTGGTGGTAACGGTCCCAGTACTGGAGCCACAGGTGAGTGTGACTGTCCCTCCTGGAGTTGTGGTCAGGGAAGTCTCCTGAGTCACCACAGCCTGGGAAGTGGAGCCTGAATACGGAGAGGATTTGTGGCATGAAGGTTTAGTGTTGCCTTCTCCACCTCCAACTCCAGCCCTGAAAGTCCCCTGACCTGTGCAGTGAGCCAGAAGAGTGAGCAGGAGAGGAGCCCAGGTAATGGTGCAGACAGTCCGGGGCTGAGCTTTTCAAGGCTGTTCACCACACAGACAGCTCCACAGCCTTTATTATAACTCTTAACACCCTGTGTGGGGTGGGACTTTCATTCAAATGAGCTCCTCTCCAAGGGAAACTCAGCCACATCGTAGCCACTGAATTTTCATTCATCAATCACCATGTGTTATTGGGTTCAGGGCTTGGAGGCCAATTCCCCAGCTGCCCATTTTGTTTTTTCTAGAACTTGACCAAGAGTGCCCTGTTGTTTCCTAGGGGGGCTTCCACAATGGACCCTGTACTTCAGCATGTCTTTCTCTATTTGTAATGAGAAGCGTGGTCTACATGTACATCAGTGTAAAGTGGCACTGGATTATTAAACTAACATGGGGAAGTGATTTGTACTTCCTTTATCTCTTCACCAAACTTGTTACTTCACCAAAGAAGATATGCCAGTGGTCATTGGAGGGTGTGTTGGGAGGAAACACCTTCAGCTTCAAGACTGAGGTCCTTGCTCAGGGTTCCTTGCCAGCCCAGAGAAGACACAGCTGCTGAGTTCTAGTAGATATGAGCAAAGAGCTCAGCCTGCAGGCCAAGGATCCCTTTACTGAGCTTCTGGCAGTGTAGGGAACTCAGAGTAGTCCCACATATTCCCTGCTGATCACAATGCACACACTTACCCTGGCCCAGAGTGGGAGAGCCTAGCTAGCTGGTTTCTGCTGCATATCAGATCACTGTTTCCATACATGTATTCCTAGTCTGATTCCTAAATACAGTGATTCTGATATTTTTTACGTGACTACTGTAGTTTCTCACTAGAAGAAAGAGTCTTCTTATTTGTGTGGTGCTTTATGCCAATATGAACCCTTGACATACACCCCTTCCCGGGTGTTTAGTCCTGATAGGAGTTACACTGTCAGATGTGGATAAGGGGAGGCTGTGTTCTGTTGATTTGCCCCATGGAAGAAAGTGACTGCTGTAATATCGTTTATGGACTAGTAAGCAACTGTACATGGTTCAATAGGTTGAATACTTGGTATCTCTTAAGTCCTCTGAGAATTTTCACAGCTCTCCCTGGTATTTTCATTGGGTGAAGGAGTATGATCTCGATCATTTAACAAATAACTCTTCATTTATTTTTATGACATTGCCAGTATATTATCCAGTTTGACTGACATTCATTGCCTGTCTCACCTTTTCTTATTCCTGTTCGTATATATTTTTCCAGCATTAGTTGAAATCCCTCCCTAAGTTTAATTCAGTTTCATGTGTACATGGTCTTAGCCTTACCAGAGTGTCTTGAGTGAATAAAAGCAATTGTTTCCATGACAAAATGACTGATGAAGTTACATATTTTGAGCCTCATGTTTTGTGTACATCTGGTTTAAGTGAGAATTATTTTAGAACTTTTGAGAATTGTTTATGGTTTGAATGTAGGGTGTCCCCCAAACGCTCATGTGTGAGACAGTACCAGAAGGTTCAGAGGAGAAATGATTGAGTCATAAGAGTCTTAACCCAATCAGGGATTTAATCCCCTGATAGGGACTTACTGAGTGGTAGGGTGTGGCTGGAGGGGGTGGGAAATGAGGCGCAGCTTTGGGTCTATATTTGTATCTGACAAATGGAATTCTCTCTTCGTCCTAATCAACATGTGAGATAATTCCCTCTGCCACACTCTCTGCCATGATGTTCTGCCTAACCTTGAGCCCTGACGAATGAAGTCAGCATTCTATGGACTAAGGCCTCTGAAACTGTGAGCCCTCAAATAAACTTTTCCTCCTTTAAAATTGTTCTGGTCAGATCTTTTAGTCATAGCAGGAAAAAGCTGACTAAAACAAAAATTAAAAAAAAGAAATTGTTCAAAGATGCAGGGCTAAAATTTTTATTGCCACTTTATTGGAACTTAAAGTCAGTCTTACTGATGGTTAACAAGTCTATGTGAGAAAGCCCCTCAAAACATTCTGAATTCCAAAGTGGGGTGAGTGTCCCTGGTTTGAAAACATTGCATTATGAAATCCTATATTATTGCAGGATATGATAGCATTCTCTGGCATTGTCCATCACTCTACTGGGAGAGGACAACTGGCTTCAGATTAGGAGTTAGGAAGCATTTCCTCTTGTTAAGCTTGATAGGACTTTGGCCTTTGTAGGATTTGTGACCTAATAATATATGATCTATTCTGGGAAATAATGTTCACTTGAGAACAATGTGCCTAGTTTCATGTGGGTTCAGTGGGGGTAGCAGTGTGAGAAAACTCTCACATCAAGGGGGACACTGCCCATACTCTAGAGCAGGATCAGCAGTTCCAGCTGTCTGACTTGTGTCCTGTGTACACGTCTGAATCAATCCAGCAGACCCACCCACTGAACAATAAGTGGAATCTTACACTGAATTGTCCACTTGCTGGCAAACATATTTTGGCAATATCTACTGGGGTTGAAGATGCATAATTTTAGAAAATTCACATTGTAGCAGGTTGGATGATCCGTGTGATATTGGGTAACAAATAACCACAAATGAGTGAATTAAAATCACTAGGCTAAATTCATACTCTCAGGCTTGTCTGTTACATGTGATGGGTGGTATTCTCAATGTGCTTGTGTTCATTTCCTTCATGAAGACAATAAAGGGGCTCTGCTGGGATAATCCTCACTGAGGTGATTGCAATGCAAGAACTGTCTTCTTCATCCTGTTGTCCAGGAGTCACACAGGCCACCTCTGATTACATTATGGACCAGTGCAGGGTAGTAGAGCAAGGCCAACTTCAAGGAGATGCAGAATTCTATCTGCTAGTGAAATAGACCTGGATATTGGGAAATAGTACATAATCTGTGCACTGTGCTGATATAGAGGACTGTGTCAACTTTGAAGTTGACACTTTGAAATCTGTCCAACACAACAATGTTTGCCAAGCACAAATCACTGGAACCAACTGCAATGCCACAGTCCTAGTTGTAGGATGTATGGGTTCTTTGTGTATCCATACCATTGAACCTCCTCATTGAGTTCACACAGACACTCTCAAGTTGTTCTTTGGGGCAGGACTTAAAGCTTCCCTAGACTGGCTCTCTTGCCTGTAGTTCACATCAGAGACGAGGTAAGAACACACACCTGACCTTGTCTCACAGCTGATGGCTGTCCCGGGAACTCCCAGTGCATGTAGCCAGTTCCCTCCTTACTCAGGCCACACCCTGATGGGAGTCCTTCTTTGTTGCATATTGACCAGGCATCTGTCCATTATACTTCCGGTCTCCATCCAGGTAATGAGACAGTCCTACTACTCTGAATGTCCTGAATTTCCTTTGGCAAAAGTGGGGGGAATGACATGCTCCTGCCCAGTGCGGGGTGATGTGGCACTCCAGAGTGCTTGATATTGTTGATAAATGTGTTTTCTGTCATGGCTGCTTCAGTCTTGCTATGTTTCATGACACTGGGTAGACAGATAAGAGGTGCTGGGAGCATCAAATCAATCATTGCTTTGAATTCTATAGCCTTGGTCAGTGAGACTACAGCTCCAGGGACTCTTTCAGTGTGACTGTGCTGCAAGTCACGCCCATTTACAGTTGGCCACTGTTAATGGGGCAGATTTCATGCCTGGCATGGAATCCATGGGTTCAATAGCTTGAATTCAGATGCCTGCTGCCAGGGGGTGGAAGAAATATGGGTATACTCGATAGCTTTGAGGTTCCAGCTGTCTGGAGCCAGAGAAGATGTCAGACAAGTAGATAAGCTCTAATTAGCCTGTTCCCGCTTGACTTCAATTTTCTTTACCTTGAAGAAATTTTTCTCACAATACGTCTTTTGATGTTTTTGCCAGTAAAACAAACCACACAGTCCCTTTTGTTAGAGATCAGACCCCACCGAGGTTGATTCACCCACAAGGCCACACTATTAATATATTAGTTGAGTCTTTGTCTTTATTTCTATTATTTCTTATTTCTAATCCCTCATCAGCTCAAGTTCAAGGAACTGAGTAACATCACACTGGTTGTGGTATTAGGGGAAGTGTCTCAGTTGTGCAGATCTTGGTGTTTTTTGCCATCCGTTTACATGGCCAGTATGTCTTCTTGGAAAATGGAGTGTTCCTCACATGGAGCATTATCACCAACCACTGGGAACCTCAAGTGTTATCCCACGGGGAGGAACATATTCATTAAAGCCACTCTTCATTTACCCAACCCACTGAACCTCAGAACTGATTTGGAAATCTACAGATAAGACAATCTACAAATGGTTCCCATGGGGAAAGCATAGCTGTAGTCCTGGGCACAACTTGGAACTGTACCCTGTCCCCACTGGTCCCTGCCCTGAGTTCCTTTCTACTTTCAACTGTTGATGTACACCCACATGGCTGCCCCTATTCTCTCTTGGATGCTGCTCATATCAGATGGACTTTGGGAGAGTGCTGGAGGTAAGGGACCCTGTCCATGTAGAAAACAAGAGTGTCACAGAGAGGATGTAGGAGGTGGGGCATTTTTAGTGAACTCTAACTTAGCATACTATTACTTATTCAAGGTTATTTAAAGTTTTAAAAAGATGCAAGCAGTGCTGAGCACACTTCAGAGACAAAAGAAACAGTGCTCAGAGATTTCAGTACTTTTAGGAATCCAGGAAAATATATTGTGTTTTATATCAGATGTACAGTGAATGTGATCCAGGCTAAATTACTGATAGATTACATCTATTGTGATGGAGCCATTGAATAGAATTTTAGTACACATGCATTATAGGAGAAGGGCCCTACAGGCAGAAGTGATCATGCACCACAAAGTTCAACATGTCCTTTGTAGGATCACATGCAATTCAATACAGGGTAAAGGTCTCCAAAGGACTCTTCAGAGTGAAAAGAAGTCATCCAGACAAGAAAGTACAATATACTGTATGATTCTGACTATAAATTCTAGGAAATAAAACTTATCTGAAGTTACTTAGAGGGGAAGTTACTTACCTGGATGGTGGTATTGGCCTGGATGGAGAGAGATTCCCAAGGAGAATAAGAAGGATTTTGGGGTCAGTGATGGTGTCAGTGACTGATTTGAGGTTCTCAAATGTGTGTAAAATATCTCAAACATAGGAAGTGGGGCACTTACATATTTGTGGTTTATTGTATGTCTATTATCCTCAATAAGAATTATATAAATGATTGCGAGAAAAAATTTCAGAGATTCCCGAGTGAAGACTAATAACAGAAGAATACAGTTCCGAATCTCCTGGATACAGGCAAAGTATAGTGGAGATGCAGCAATCTCATCATCAGAGTGACTCTGAGATAACCATGACTGGCCCAGTCACCTCTGCCAGTGAACTTTATTGCTGAGGTATTCTGTGCTCCAAGTGAATGGAGATCAGAACTTGTTTTCTTGCAGACCCCTTAATCATGACTATTGTGAGTGACTATTATAAAATGGCGTGAGGAGGCACCTCATCCTAACAAGTATCCCAGGATGTACCTAGGCCCATGGTGGCAAAGTCTCAGAACTGACCTGAGTAGCAGCATCACCTCCTGCTGATGAGGAAGGCTTCTTGTCTTACTTCCCTGTGGACCTGGAGCACTGTGGGAGCACTGAGGATACTGTCATAGGACTGACAGTCAGCTTTCATGGGGGAGCCAGTGATGGTCAGGGAGTCAGAGTTGCCAGGCTTGGAGTCAAACAAGTGGTCCGGAATTTATGAGTGTTTAATGTAATCAGCATAAGATTAGGAGTTTTGGGGGCTTGTTTTCTTCCTGGGAGCTGTTGGGACCAGGGGATATCATAGCCACCAATTTTAGTGCTGCCTCCAGGGCAGGAGATGGTGACCCTCTGTTCTGGTGCTCCAGACTCTGAGGGTGTTTGGGATAGTAAAGGATGAGCACAGGACCCTGGAATGGGCAAGACTCAGAGAGATCGATTCGGAGTCTATAAATGAGGAGGAAAAATCATGGTTTCCATGGTCTTTCCAGGTCCTTTACCCTGCCCTGTATACAGTTACCTGTACAAGTGAAGAGGGCAAGGAAGAGAGGAGATCAGGCTGTGGTGGTGGAGGTCATCCCTGAGTCCTGTCTTCTGTGCCTCACAAGTGCAGACAGAACTTTCCCCAAATCTCTCCCTGTTATCTAGATACTCTGAGACCGGGTATGGTCTATGCATGTGCATGGACACCCCGCATGAGACCAAAACTTTCTGGTCTCAAACCGTGCTTAAACCCCAAATGAGCCAGATATTTTAATATTGTTACGTTCAATCATTCCAAATAGGGTACTAAGAAAAATATGATTTATACTCAGACTGGATTACTATGGGGGCTATTTACATTGAGAGAAGGAATTCGAAATTTGCTCTAAAATAAACACTCAGTATATTGGAAACAGAAATAAAAAATCTAGGTAAAGATGTATATATCCATATGTGTGTGTGTGTGTATGTGTTTATATATATCTTCATATGTATTGATCATTATATATACGTATATGTAAATCTATATTATGTACATACACTAATATATAATGATATATAACAATATGTTTACATATATTCTTATATATTATGTATTTTTTATGTTACTGGGATTCATGTACCACATAACGGTTCTATTGTTATTTTTTAAGTACTATCTGTACTGTTTTCTAAAATAGCTTGTAATTGACATGCTTTCCAATGCTGTAGAAGTGTTTCACTTTTTTTTTACATCTCACCAATATGTATCTCTACCACTAAAAAATTTCATCGTACCAGACATTAATATTATTTATATATCACCTAGATGGTGCTAGCTTAATTAAAGTTATGGGTTTTTGTTTATATCATATTTTCTTTTGTTTTTATTAGTGTATTATAGTTAATCATAATAGTGGGATTCATTAGGACATATTCTAAATGCATATAGATGTAATTTGCTCCATTCCAATCCCTAGTACTCCCTTTCCCTCCCCTTCTCCATTCCCCTTATTCTTCCCTCTACAATATTCATCCTTCAATTTATTTATTGTTTTTAATTGGTGCATTATACTTATACATAAAAGTGTAATTAATTACAATATATCATGCACATGGAATGATTTAATTTTATTCCATTTTTCCTCTCCTTTCCCACCCCTTCTCCCTCTCCCTCAACCCTCTTCCTTACTCCACTATTCTCCCTTCTATTTTCATGAGTCCCCTGTTTTTTCCCTTATTTATTTCTGGTTTCTGTAAGTGAGAGAAAACATTCAATCCTTAGCCTCCTGAATCGGGTTTGTTTCACTTAGTATGATGTTTTCCAGTTCAATCCATTTACCAGCAAATGACAATTTCTTTCTTCTTTTACTTATACAAATCTCCATTTTGTATATACCACATTTTCTTTATCCACTCATCTGTTGACAGGCACCAAGGCTCATTCCACAGCTTGGCTATTGTGAATTGCATTGTTATTAACACTGTGTATGCATACAACACTATGGTATGCTGATTTTTGTGTTTTTTTGGATAAATGTCCACAAGTGGAATAGCTGAGTAGTATGGTGGTTCCATTTCTTTCAAGAAATCTCCATAGTGCTTTCCAAAGTGATTGTATTAATTTGTAGTCTTACCAATCAAGCATAAGTACACCTTTCCCCCAACAGCCTTGACAGCAATTATTATTTATTTATTGTAGTAATCTATCTAAAAGTTGTGAGGTGATAGTTCTGTTTTAATATGCATTTCCCTGATGGTTCATGATGCTGAGCATTTTTTTCACACATCTGTAGGCTTTTTATGCTTTCCTTTTTTTTTTTTTTTTTTGTTAACCAGGTATTGAACCCAGAGGTGCTTAAACACTGAGACACATCCACAGACCTGTTCTGTTTTTCTATTGTGAGACAGGGTCTCATTTCAGTTAGGTCCTCATTCAGTTGCTGAGGCTGACTATAAACTCATGATCTTCCTGCCCCTGGAATTGCAGGTGTCTACCACCATACCTGACTTATGTGTCTTCTTTAGAGAAGTGTTTTTTCAGTCTTTGGTTCATTTTTATTGTGATTCATGCTCTGTCCTAGATGGCTTAAGGAAGCAGGATGATTATACTAGAAAGAGCAAGTAGTAATTTGGAGTTTGAATTCTATCAGAATAATCTCCTCATCTTCATGCAGAATAATCTCTTAATCTTCATGAATGTGAGGGGGCTGGAGATTGAGTTTAATTCAATAGAATTATGTTGATGTGTTTAAGGAAGAAAAATCCAATAACTACTCTGTATTCTCATGTCCTGAATGATCTTCCATGCCAGACAATCCTATATCAACTTTCATTAGAGTGAAGTGTACTGAGGATCTTAAGACTGCTTTATACTCTCTGTCTCTGTAACTGACTTGTGATATGCATTCTTTATAATAAGACTACAATCTTCTAAAGAACAGAGCTTTCATTTTTTTTCTGTGACTAATTTTTATCAGTGAACAAACCTGAGGTGTTCATGGAGACTCCTCAAGTTGTGGCGAATTGACACTCAGTATGGTTTATCTGGAACCCCTGAACATGACTGTCAGGTGTCAGAAGCAAAGTCAGTATCAACATGTGAGATATGCCCTTGATCCAGTAACATAATTAGCTGAGTAATTAGCAACATAATCACCAGAGTGCTTAACCTGCACATGATTAAATTCACTGTCTGGATAGCAATGGGGTAACTACCAAAGCCACCTCAGTTACAGAGCAGGGTCTGGAATCCTATCCTGCGTGTTGCATCACTTCTCTCTTCTATCTCTGTCTCTCTCTAATAGGAATAAACTCCTTCAGAGCCCTGTGCACATGTAAGTGGAGGAAGGTGGCAAGGTGGGTGTGTGCACATGTTACCCCGAGAGTTGGGGTCAAGGTCTGAAATTTCAAGGGAAATATTCAGACTACGTCACTCATACTTTTTGGATATGGACAAAAGAAACAGATGATGGAAACAAAAGAACTCTATGAAGTACATCTCTGTAAACAGCTTTAGAATCTTGAAAATAGAATTCTGTCAGGAGATTTATGACTGGGAACAACCACACATGTCCAAATAGAGATTCGATATTTCAAACACTGCTAAGAACATCTTTGTATGTGGGGGATAGTCAATGTGAACTAAATTTGCAAAATACCTGGCAGGAATTATTAATGAGGGTCAGGAGGCTCCTTTTGACCTGTGAGTCAGGACACTGGGAAGTGAAAGGGTACCAGGTCAGATCATCCTGCTGGTTTTTGTCTTACTTCCCCTCTGCCTGTGTCACTGTGGGCTACACGAAGTTGCTCCCACTGCCATGGTCTGCTCCACAGTGGTAGATACCCTCATCCTGTTCCTGGATGTTCTGGATGGTCAGGTACCGATCCAGGCCAGAGCCTGAGCCTGAGAAGCGATCAGGGATCCCATCGCCCTTGGATCCCACTATGCCACTAGTGCCCACTCGCATCACAAACCTGGGACTCTTCCCTGGGCTTTGCTGGAACCAGTCCACTGCATAATTATTGTAGCCACTGCTGAGGGTGCAGGTTAGTTTGACTGTTTGTCCCAGGGAGGCAGATGCAGAGGGTGGCTGAGTCAGCACAGGTTGGGAGAGGGAGCCTGTAAACACAGACACATCACAGTGGAAGGCAGAGCCAGGGTGCAGGTGTTTGGGAATATGAGCCAGTGAGGACAGACTCAGGGTAGGGTTCTGCCTTGGGGCACAGAGATCTGTTCTTACCTGGACAGTAAGTGAGCATAGAAAAGGAGGAAAAGAGTCCCGACCATGTTGGACAAGTTTCCTGAGCTCCAGAGCTGGTGTGGGCTGCCCCCAGCCTTTCTTATCCCTTCCCACTGGCCTCAGGGAGGAGCAGCTCATGCAAATGTGCCTCTGCTCACTGCCTCTCACTGTCTGCCCTTCTTCTGGGCCTGGAGTGATGCAGACAAAGCTTGGAATGTGGTGATGCTTTCATTTGCCTGATGGGCAGAACTGGGAGGAAGCAGGTGCTGGGGCTTTGCCAAAGTCAGAGTTGCTGGGCCCACATAAGTGACAGAGGGTTCAACTCATCTGCCCACCTCTGTTCAGATGTGGAGTCATCTGGGGACATCTCCATGGAGAACATACTTCAAGGGTCCCAAAAATATGCTCCGTGGTGTCTCCTGAAGATTATACGTATAAGTTTAGTTTTCTCTTGGGTCCTTGCTCTGCCTTTTTAACAAATCTACAGGAATAAGATTGTGGGGCGCAGAGACCACATCTGAGCTGTTGTTGAGTCTGAACCAGAGGAATGAAACTCTAACAGAGAAACTGACTGAATACGATGAGGCATGTCTGTACCTGAGCAGTGAAATAGGAGAAGCAGGAGTAGAGGAGACCAAGTCATGGTGGACAGAGCCCCCAGAACCTCACAGTGGAGCTGGGGAGCCCCAGGTCTCCTTTTCTTTCCCATCCTCTTGAGAGGAGGGCCTGTTCATGAAAATGTGTTTCTATCATGACGGCTCCAGCCCCTCCCTGAACCATGGTGCTGGAGCTCAGCTCACACTGCAGATTCAGAGGATGTCCCTTGGGGTTACCTGGGAGGAATTACCTGCAAGATGATGCCGAGGCCTTTACTCGGGGTCTCTTCTAGAATTTCCATCTGTGTGCTCAGTGCCTAGCACTCAAACCAGGGCTCCTTTGAGTGAATCATCCTTTCTGAGCAGCTGTGCAGGGACAACAGGGCAGTTCCACAAAAGGTCAAAGTGAAGGATTATGGAAAGTAATATTCCTACAAGACAGCTCTCCAAGATAAATGGAGGGACAGTGTGTCTTGGGAGGAGGGAGAGGAAATTAGCCAAACATTAAACTTCTCCCAATACAACCTTTCCCAATAATGACGGACCCTAAGAGAAAAGAGCAAATATTGAATGCTAGGCCCTAAACTTTGACCTTCCCTTTCACAAATTAGTCCTAAATGGAGGCACAGCAAATATTGAAACTCCAGGAAACAATGGATCCCAGGGAAACAAAAGCAATGGGCAGTATTTGAGTCCTCATCCTTCAGGATCTGGATTCCTCTCTCTCCACATGATGAGTTTCAACCTTTTTACAACTACCTTCCTAAGTTAGAGTTCTAACCTGTACAACTAGCCCCTGACTGTCCAAACTGCATGTCTGCAGTCTCTAATGAGACTATAAACCCAGACCCCTTCCGTAACTCGGGGGTCAGCTCCATAAAAAAAAAATGGGCCCTCCCATCCTGATAGATGGACTTCACTGCAGAATAAAGGAAAACTTGCTGATCTGAGGTTTGCTTCCCATCTCCTGCATCCATCATTTGTGGGACATGAGTTTACACAAAGGGTACATAGATTCCCTTGGCCCAGAAACTTGAGAGCCCAGCTGGTACCTGCAATTCACCAGGTAACTGCCCCTATACACACAAGTATAGTTTGAGTTCTAGATAATTTGCTACCAATTCATTAAGTGTAAATACTGTATTTTGCCACTTCAAGAAGTGTCTGTCTTTAGGAGGAAAATACAAAATGGTAGCAACTCAATGAAGATACTGTAAAAATGATATCATTTTGTTGAGAAATAATTCAGAATAAGCACACATACATGATGTTTCACCTATTCTGAATCGATAGTTGGATTCCAGCTAGTAATATAAACTGATGTATTCTTTGATCTATATTTTTGCAAATATAATGGTTTTAGTATTTAATAAACTGAAAGAAGCACAAGGGAATGGAAGGGTTATAGCTGCTGGGTCTTCCCAGGCCACATTGTACAGAATGAATTCCAGTTCAGCACATACATTTTCTGCTAATCAATTATTTCCTCCCTTTATGCACTTCATTCAGTGCAAAAGTACTTATTCTGTTGACAACCAGCTCAAAATCCCTTCATTCTACATGCACGAGTTCTCCCACCAGAGTCATCTGTGGGATTGTGGATTGAGGTCTTAACTGTTGCACTTCTTGGGGAGTCACATGATGAATTTTGACATCTGGATTTGACATTTTGTTAATGAATACCTCACTGGTTCATAGTTAATATAAATGTTGCTAGATATTCATAAACTCACCCTGCTCTGCAGTGCATTCACTCATGGACTTCATTTTCTGGGCTCAACATTTTTACCACCATCCACCTCCTCCTGTGGTTTCTTTACTCAAAACATGGAGCTCCATGATGAGCTTCTGCACTGTCCTCATGTAAACCCATGGAATCCAGTCCATCCTACTGGTCACCTTCCCCACACTCAAGGCCATGTTCCTCACTTCTTTCCTAGACCTAAGGTCAAATTTCTCATTTGACACTACCTCTTGAAAAAGTTTAGAACCTCAACATTAAATGTCTAGAAATGAGCATCAGTCATGATCTTTGCTTGAGTTTTATGTTTCTCTCTGGGTTTCCTTTTCTGAAGAATTCACAGGGTCAATCTGGATACGCACAGTTTTTTCTTTTTTGTCAGGCTGTGTTCTGGGCTCTGTATATACAGAAATGGCAAAATAAAACAAAATTTCTTTTCTGAACAAACTTAGTTCCCATAGTCAAGTTGAATTGTCCTCACGTGGCTGACATCTTCCTGACCATGCTCACCCAGAGCATCTGGAGTCCACTTCTGACTGGAGGGCACTTTTCCTCCCACAGGATATCGGGCTCTGAACATGTCCACACACTGTCCATAACCACCCATCACTGTGTAATTCCCTTCTGCTCCAGGTGCCAAGGCTCACCTGAGTCAAGCAGAGTCCCTGGGACCTTTTCTCTACCTCCTTTCTTCTTTATCTTCTCTTTATATTACATACATGGTATTCAGTGGGCGAATTCACATAAATGTTATGGTAACAGCATTTTTCTACCTAAATAAACTCCTGTAGATACTTTTCTACATCAAGATAAAATAAACATTTCCCATTCAAAACCTCTTTGAGCTTCTTCCCAGCCATCCTGCCTCAACTCCTACTCCTATATCCTTTACAAAAAACCACAGGTAGATTCGATTTTGAAGCAGGATTCCTTTCCTGGACCACAGGGTCACTTTGTCTGACTCCTTCTGGTCCTTCTGCCCTACCTCATTATCTTCACTTATGACCAGGATCCAAATCACCTATTAGAAAATCCTTACCATGAGTTGGGTGGACATTTCCTTTCACAGTAATGCCATTTGAGGAAATTCTAAACCTAAAAGTTTAACCACTTTTGCCAATATTTCCATAATTAAAATTTAAACATGGAAATTCACAGCAAATAATAAGGATACAATACTACCTACATTTTCATATTTGGTTGTAAAAATGTACACTTGATGCTGACTCTTGCATATTTTGCCATCATTTTAACTATTTAATATTCTAACATTGAAAGAGATGAGTATCACTTTGTAATCATTTATCCAGAATCAATAACTAATATGCATTCAATGCATATGAAATTTGAATAGAACATGACTTCAATCATGAACAACTTCAGGAAGTGTCTCACCTGATATCCTGAAGGACTACTTGCTATGATGTCTAACTTGAAAATTTTGTTAAGGAGAATTTAGTTCTTCCTCAGGTAAGTAGGTTTAAACATCACCTCAATCTCCCTGGGTTATACCAGATAGTAAAGTACATGATCTGATATTGACTTTCCAGTTCAAAACTCTATATTTCAGTCAGTATCCAAATCAAGTGTTATTGTCTTATGGATTTCTATAAGTCTTGAATTCTTTGTGTAGGAATAAGAGATAATGAGGAAGTTAAATTGAACATGACTCTATGTCTGAGCACATATTAACACATGCATTATTTGTTCAACCCCTGGCCTCCTCTGAGCAGTGATAGAGAATTCCACCCTAAAACCAACTCTGTGGGGCCACTCCTAGTCATCCTTCCCATCTTCATTCCAGCCTGGTGGAACTTCCCAGACCTGGGACCTTGATAGCCATTCAGAGCAAGACTCATGTCCTGTCATAAGTAGTGAAATGTACTTTAATCAGAATTATTGTGTGTGCATGGAAACTTAACATTATGGAATGAGAAGTTTGGCCTTTGTCCTGGCCCCTGTTGGGTAAATTCCTTGTCCCAGGAATTTCCACAGGGACCACATCTGAGTCTATGCTCAGGAATTGATTCATGGTCTGTCTGCAGATAGTGTAATACAGGAGAATGAGCATATGAGAAAGACCCAGTAGATGCCTAGAAATGTGGAACTTTGTGAGCATTCTATCAGAATAATCTCCTTATCTTAATGGACTTGAGGGGGCTGGAGATTGAGTTGAATTTAACGGAGTTATGTTGATTAAGAGAAAAAGATTCAATAACTACTCTGGATTCTCATTTCTTGAGTGAACTTCTATGCTGGGTAATCCTATGTAAAACTAGCAGCAGAGTGATTCATTCTGAGTATAAGGATGCTTCAAGTCTGTGAACTCTTTGAAGTAGCCCTATCTCTTAATTGACTTGATATGATTTGTAGGCTTTAGAATAAGGCTGTAATCTTTGAAAGAACAGAGTTTTCATTTTGTTCTTTGACTAATTTTTATCAGTTTGCAAACCTGAGGTGTTTATTGGACTCCTTAAGTTGTGGTAAAATGACACTCAGTGTATTTTATCTGGAAATTCTGAACATGATTGTTGGCTCAAGCAAAGTCAGTACTAACCTGCGAGATCTGACCTTGATCCAGGGAACTAGAAGTATAACAAGTTGTAGAGTGATTTTACCTGCTCATGAAATAAAGTCACTGTATGAACAACAAAGGGACAACTCCCAAAGCTGACTCAGTTACAGAGTAGGCTCAGAATCCCCATCCTGGGTGTTGCATTAGTTCTCTCTCTTTATGGTATTTTCTCTCTCTAACAGTTAGCAACAAACACCCTGAGAGCCCTGTGCACATGTAAGTGGTGGAAGATAGCAAGGGGGTGAAGACCAGGTGGACCATGTGTGCACATGTTACCCCATGAGTTGGGGTCAATGTCTGAAATTTCAAGGGAAATATTCGGATCACATCACTGTGGAGAATACTCATAATTTTTGGATATGGACAAAAGAAACAGAAGATGGTGACAAAAGAACTGTATGTTGTACACTTCTGTAAACAGCTTTACAATCTCTAAAATTCCACCAGGAGAATCATGAATGGAAACAACCACACATGTCCAAATACAGACTCAATATTTCAAACACTGCTAAGAACATCTTTGTATGTGGGGGATATTCAATATGAATTAAATTTGCAAAATACCTGGAAGGAATGATTAATGAGGGTCAGGAGGCTCCTGACCTGTGAGTCAGGACACTGGGAAGTGAAAGGGTAACAGGGCAGATCAGCCTGCTTGTTTTTGTCTTACTTCCCCTCTGCCTGTGTCCACTGTGGGCTACACGTAGTTGCTCCCACTGCCATGGTTTGCCCCACAGTGGTAGACACTCTCATCCTGTTCCTGGATGTTCTGGATGGTCAGGTACCGATCCAGTCCAGAGCCTGAGCCTGAAAAGCGATCAGGGATCCCATCGCCCCTTGGATCCCACAATGCTACTAGTGCCCACTCGCATCACAAACCTGGGACTCTTCCCTGGGCTTTGCTGGAACCAGTCCACATTGTAACCACTGTAGCCACTGCTGAGGGTGCAGGTTAGTTTGACTGTCCCAGGGAGGCAGATGCAGAGGGTGGCTGAGTCAGCACAGGTTGGGAGAGGGAGCCTGTAAACACAGACACATCACAGTGGAAGGCAGAGCCAGGGTGCAGGTGTTAGGGGATCTGAGCCAGTGAGAACAGACTCAGGATAGGGTTCTGCCTTGGGGCACAGAGGTCTGCTCCTACCTGGGCAGTAAGCGAGCATGAAAAGGAGGAAAAGAGTCCCGACCATGTTGAACAAGTTTCCTGAGCTCCAGAGCTGGTGTGGGCTGCCCCCAGCCTTTTTTATCCCTTCCCACTGGCCTCAGGGAGGAGCAGCTCATGCAAATGTGCCTCTGCTCACTGCCTCTCACTGTCTGCCCTTCTTCTGGGCCTGGAATGATGCAAGACAAAGCCTGGAGTGTGGTGATGCTTTCATTTGCCTGATGGGCAGAACTGGGAGGAAGCAGGTCCTAGTAAACCAAGAATTAAAGAGAGGTAATCAGTGTACTAGGGAATCTGGTTGGGTCAAGAAAATGGAATTTGAAGACCTCCCCTGGGAGATTGGAATGTTAACGTCTCTAGAGCCCTTAATTACAAAAATTATTGATTTTACTACCCCTCCCAAAATATTGCAAACATACAGTTGTTAATTAATGCCTCCTGGGCTGCTTCCTGCCTAGATCAATCTATTTAACACTTCAATCTTGCCTTCTGCTTCTCATCTATTGTCCATTCCATTGGAATCTCCTGGGTATCCCCTGGACCCAGTCCGGAAAGCAAAAAGGAGAGATAAGTGGGAAGAGACCAGGAGAACAAAGAAAATCTAAAATATATAAAAGATGCAAGACACTCTCACTTCTTGGGATACCATAACATCTGCTGTGGTCCCCTTCTCCCTCCCAGGAGAAGCCTGTATTACTATTTTTAAATAAAACCTGCCTTCTGCACTTGTCTGTGTGCTTCTCTAAGTGTTCAAACGTCAACATTTTTCCGGAGTGGAAGTTGACTGAAGTGGGTAAGAAGTTTGCCCAAGTTCCAGAGTTTAGATGACTGATCAAATGAATGATATTTACCAGAAACACTGGGCCACTGGATTAAGGAAAATTGGGACACATATCTATATTTATAAATGACTATAAATTAGGAGGCATGAACCACACAAATTACTTAGCTTACATTTACAGATGCCAGAAGATGACGTGGATCTCACTGGGCTAACCTCAGGGTGTTGACAGGGTTGTGCTCCCTTCTGGAGGTTCCAAGGGAGAAACCATCTTTTTGCTTTGTCCAAATTCTAGGGATCACTCTCATTCCTTGGCTGGAGGTCACTGCTTCCATCCTCAAAGTCAGAAATGCTGAATGGAGACCTTCTCACATCACACCACTCTGGTCAATTCTCACTTTCTCTTCCCCTTTTAAGAATCCTCATGTTCCCATTGTCTCCAGGTAAATTCCAGTATTATGTCTGAGCTTAATGCGAGCTGACAAGTAACATTAATTCCACGTGAAATTTATTATCACTTTATCATACAACCTAACAGGGATCGAGGTGTGCATGTCTTGGGGTCCATTGTTCTGCTCACCATACTGCTCCTCCCAAGGGAACTTTTAAACATTTTTGCATACTCACTAAAAATGTATTAAGACATCACCCCAAGTCACCAGCATATGACGTTGGGGTTTGTTGTGCCTTTACATTACACATATATGGTTCTTCATAGCACATTTGGGTAATTTATAATTATACATGATTTATACTATGGTTTCATTATTATGTATATCAGAAAGCCACTAGGAATGTCCTGTGAACATATGTCATGAATTCGATATTATGATTTGTGACTTTTAGCACCATGTATAACAAGGAGTAGGGCTATCTCTCCTTTCCACGTGGATTAATAGCACTGAGTAAATCTTAGAACTTTCATTCCACGTACTATGTAATTATCAACTTATCCTCAGGCTGCAGCTCAGAGATAGCAGAACACCTGTATTTCTGAAGGCATCTTTAGTCCAGGTAAGTGCTTGAGGACCCCAGAACTCTGATACTTACCTTAAGTCTGAGTAGCATAGAAGACACAGGCAAGTTTCCCTGTAATCTACTGGTACCATTGTATGTAGGACCTGCTGAAATTAAAGTCACTGTTCAGGGAGTAGGTAAGTCTGGCAGGTGATCCAGGAGATGCAGAGACAGGGGCATTGACTCAGTACAACCTGGAGAGGGAACCTGGAAGCATAGATAGGAGTAGAGTGAGGTAGGGGCAAGAGAAAAAATTTCTCATGGTTTCTGAGACTGAGTGATTCGTGTGAACTAAGAATTGAGACCTGCTGAAGACTGTTCTTAACCTTAGAAGTAAAAGAGAAGCAGCAGGAAGAGTCCAACTCATAGTGAACAAGACCCTGATTCTCACATTGAGGCAGGCTGCTCTAGACCTCCTTTAATTTTTAACCCTCTGCTAGAAGACTGCCCTTCATGCAACTGTGTTTCCATTATGGCTGCCCAGCCCCTCACGGAGCCCTGGTGCTAGAGTTCAGCACACTCTGCAGCGTGAGGGCGAATGAAGTTGTTTTCCTCCTTGGGGATTCCTGGCAGGAAGCACCTGATGAGATGAGACAATGGTCGCTGCTCCAGGGACTCAGTCAAGCCAGACAGAACACAGCTGCTGAGTATCATCAGTGAACAGAGGGTCCACTGGCAAGGTGAGGGCTCCTTTGAGTAGATGTCCTAACTGGACTGCTGTGTGGGACCACAAGGCGGTCCTACCGTGCCCTCTGGCGGTCACAGAACACATACCTCCTTTTAGTCCAGGGATCCCATAGTCCAGCTTGATTCTGCAGCTCTGCAGGTCACTGAGTCTATTCACACACGGATATACTGGGCTGTAGACTGTAATATTCTATCTACAGTTCCGTTATTTCTTACGTCCATAGTGCCCTTTTGTGGCCCTATGTAAGCGACACATATACATACATATATGTCAATCAAAAACATTAGTGCTCTTCAGGTGGATGGTACAAAACGTGTATACCTGCATCACAATTTAGAATATGCATACCTTCTGAATTTTCATCTATTGTGAATTAATAGAATTCAACTATTCTTATATAAATATTTTTGTGTTTGGATCTTTGGTATTTTAACCAATTTAACTGCTTTCATATTTGATAAAGTGAAGGAAATAGTATGTATAAAGTGAATGAAATGTATTGTTTGCAGCTACCATGGCATATTGTATATGAATCCAGTTCAGATTGGAATATATCTTCTCTAAAAATCACTTATTTCCTTCTTTCACTTGAGCAGGGCTGTAGGGAGGATTCCCAAGGGCAGGAAGAGGCTTGTGGGTTGGTGGATGGGTTCACTGATCTGATTGTAGTGATGCTGTCATAGCGTATAAATATCTCAAACTTTAAATGGGAAGAGGGACACTTCAGATAGAGGTGGCTTATTGAATTTGTTATTATCATTCATTAAGATGAGTTATGTAAGACATAGACTGCAAGAAAATGAACAAGGATTCACAGTGAGGGCCATAGAAAGGATGACATAGCTCTGAAACTCTGGAAAAATAGGAAAAGAATGGATAATGGAGACCGAGAAATTCCGTCAGAGTTCATGTCTGAGATGAACACAGTTGCATCAGCAGAATTTCAGGAAACAGAGATAGCAGGATCCTCTTAATCTCCTCAAGTTGAGAAAGAGAAGGAATTTCCATTGGCTTGAGACACGTTTTCCTAGGAACCAGCTGCTATGAGTGACTTTGAGGAAAAAGGATAGTAGTATCTTTCCTCCCAGGTAGTGCCTATGGTTGCTGCTGCCCATCATGGTAGCAGCCTCAGACACTGCAGGTGAGGGATGAACATGAGCTAGCTGCTGGACATTACGCTCTCCTGGAAGATAGGGAAGGAGCTCTTCTCTCACTTCCCCATGGGCTTGGGGCACTGTGCAAGCACTGAAGCTGCTGTCCTAGGTCTGCCAGAGATAATCTGATAGAGATAGTAGTCTGAGTTGTCAGACCTGGAGTCAGAGAAGCAATCAGGGACCCCTAATGGGCAGGAGTCTGTGGGCTGCTCCTGGGAGCTGTTGGTGCCAGTTTACATCAGAGACACCAAGGATCATACTGCTCCAGTGCAGGAGATAGTGACTCTTTGTCACATGATTCCTGACACTGAAGGTGGCTAAGTCAGCACAGATAGGGCCCAGGATTCTGGAAGTGGAAGAGACACCAAGGTGATAGCTCTGGGTCTACAGGTAGGAGGAAAAAGCAGGGACCCATGTTCCTCCAGGCCCTTTCATTTTCCCTTATCTAGATATCTGTGCAATCAGTGGGGAGGGCAAAGAGTGGAGGGGGCAAGCCAAGGTACCTGTCATCTCTGAGTTCAGTTTCTGTGCTCCAAAGCTGAGCAGAGCTTCCCTGAAGGCTCTCCTTTGCCTTATTCATACTCTGCGAGAGGATGGGCCTATTTATGCAAATGAGCTTCCTTCTACTTTCTGATGCTAGCCCGGGCCCTTGATTGTCCCCTGTGACTGAGGATACCAGGGGTGTGTCCAGGATATGGCTGAATGGACTCAGGAGCTGGTTAGGTCACACGTGTGTTCCTTGAGCATAGCTACCAGACAGGGCCAGTGATTCATCTCGGCCATAATCACCCCAAGACCCTCATGGATAGATCTCAACCATGCCCTGGTGTACAGGAGCAGAAACATCATGGTGTGACATGGAGACCAGTGTCTCTCACACACAGCACTGTGTACCTCTGCATGGATTCCTTGACTGCTCATTGGCTAGGACTGATGTGGCTTCTCTTATATAAATTTTCATACATTAAGACCAAGGGGTTGAAAATGAAAATAAAGTTTGTGGTTTTAATAATATGAGGGATATTATCCTGTACATTACCAGCACAGAAATCTGTTTCAAATCTTTTTTCCACTTGGACGGTATGTATTATATTTTAAAATGAGTACTTGACCAAGATTTACCATCTTACTCTTTTGTCACAATGTATCAATTGAATAACATATTTGATACTTGTTACTTGTATATTTAATAGAAACCATGGGCTTATCTGTGTTTCACAACAGATGCTACACATTTACATTTGTTGCCCCCAAGATTTTCTAAGGAGCTTTGCCTAGTATAAGATGAGGAGATACAGATGAATATTGGGGTCTTCAGTGTACAGGAGCCGGGAAGGTGGGTGAGAAACTAATGGAGATGGTAATTTGAACAGTGAAGTCTCTAGGACTGAGTATATTACACCTTACTGGGTAATGACAGAGCAACTCAGGTAGGAACTGGGAAGGGCAGTGCTAGGTAGGGGAGCCAAGAGAGTTTATTCAGGACTCTCAGTAGCTGGTCTGTGTCCTGGTGACACCAAATCACAAAAGACTCAGAATCAGGCTCACTGTTTCCCAGCTCCTAGCACACCAGGAGGAGGTGACTGAGACAGCACGTCTGTGACCAGGGTCCTTGAGGTGGAGAATCTAAGCAGTGCCCTCGAGGATTTCTGGGAGCAATTGTGCTGGGATGGGAGAAGAAGGAGGTGTCACACAGAAGGTGTGGCCAGAGGAGAGACACTTGGGCTGAGCCCTGGTTTTGGTCTTCCCTTGAGGGAAGTGGAGAAGGGGCACCAGGATGTGGTGGGCAGCTGAAGCAATGTTAAGTTTCCTGAATCTTCTCTACCCTTCTTACTTCTGGAAAATGGTGGAGCCTTCAGGAGTATTCATTTCCATTTTTGCTGTTTTACCTCTATTGAGTCTACTGAATTTAGATTAATGTGTCTGGGTGATTGCAAGTGTGGCTTGTTATGGGGGAATGCAGGGAACAGTTTATGGAGAAGGCACATCTCAAATGGAGCTTAGAATTGGATTCCTCACATCTGATGAGGTATGTCCGGTCACTGAGCAAGCCTGGAGGCTGCTGACAACATTTGCCGCATGGTGAGGAGCTTCCGTGGGGACTCAACACAACACCACTGTCTTTGACCTTTCCCACACCAGTGCAGCGCAGTTCTATCCTGTATCACTTAAGACCAGATGTGAACCATATATCTTAAAATGGTATTACATCATAATGCCTCAGTTCCACCTTCCAACAAAAACATTTACACAATCAGATCTCTTCCAATAACCCAGGTGGTCCCACTGACTTCGCTCTTAACCTTTACCATGGTGAACTCTCTATTGCATCTGGACTTCCCTTCAGAAATTAAGATCATAGTCTCTGTCTTCCTTTATAATCTTTGTTCACTTTCTACTTCCTGTGTGTCCTTCTCCTGATTGTCACAATAGGCAGTCTCCACATTATGTGAAGACTTTGCCACCTCTGGCCCCATCTCTGTCCTCTGACCTACACAGACCATCAAGTCTGTAGTTCAGTTTATGTTTCTGCATAATCCAGGAAGCCCAGCTTCCCTAAAATGTTTTCAGGAATCCCACACTGCAGAGACTGAGCCCCTGAACAACGTAAGTCCTCCCGGACCACACAGAGCTGAATTTCTCTCTTTCTTCTTTCCTATACCAGTCCTGGACCTAGCCAGAGAATTCTTTTCATATTGCTGAGACTAAATTTCCATAAGCATCAGAATTTTGTTGTCACAATCATATCCCGAGTGGTAGATGCTGAGAGCTAATCTACAAAGTTTATCACGAGTGCTTTCCATATAATCTCCCAAGTAATCTTTAAACCTATTAACCAATTATCCTCCATCTCCCCTCTTCCCATCCACTTGTAACCTGTAGACGATGAATTTATAAACCGAATATGGCAGAACACAAGGTTTCAGGAGCCTATACCATGGGGAAGAAGCAGAGAGGTAGCTTGGGAGATGCTGCTTGACCAGGTGAGATCTTCCTTTGGGGTATGATTTTTATACATCTAGTCCCAAAAGAACTGTGACACATTTCAACATCATCTTAGCCAACAAGTAGAGCAGGATTCATGGGATTAAGCTGATAAAATTAGCAGGTTGAGAGAACGTGAGTCATATTATAATCAGTAGGTGGGTTGTCCAGTACCTAGGAGATGCTCTGGGGTATATAATTCTGAAAAAGATGACCCAACTTCTGCTGTAAGGGGGGACTGGAGCATAAGGGATGGCATATTCTTTGGAAGACATGAATGTTGTGGGATTTCCACCCACTAAGTTTATAAGAAATAAGGGTAATCTTTATATATTCAATATTTTAAATGGTATGGCATAATATATCACTATTATTCTCCTCTATGATATATTTAACACAGTCTTTTATAATTTCAAACATATATCTAAAATTCTTCCACCTCCCTTTTTCTGTGGTGCTGGGAATTGAACCTAGGGCCATGTGCATGCAAGGCAAGCACTCTACCAACTGGGCTATATCCCAGTCCCTCCCATATTTTTATTTGTGCATTATAGTCATACATAATACAGGGATTTGTTGTTACATATTCATACCTGCACACAGCGTAAAAGTATAATTTGATCAACATCCTTCCCTTTCCCCTTTACCTTCCTCCTCCCTCTCACTGGTCCCATCCTTCTACTGTGCTGATCTCCCTTTAATTCTCATGAGATCCTGCCTTTGAATTTCTCTTAATGGAATTTTTGGAGAGAGTGAAGATAAACCACATGTGAAATGGGCTTGACTTGGAGAGGAATGAGCCTGTTCCCCTATCATCCCTGCTCTGCAGACCTCTGCCTTGCGTCACACAGTCAACCTGCCATTCCAAGCCTGTTCTTCAAAGCCCTCAGCACATGCTGAAGGATCCTATGGAGTCTCCATGGGGAATATTCATCACAGGCAGAGGGAACGGGGCATCAGCTCAATGACTCAGGTTTTTCTCTTTCAAGCAGGGAAGATGAGTTTTGGTAAATTAGATTAAGATTGAGGAAAGAAGTTGCATTGGCTGAAGTACACATACAGGTACACTTACCTAGAAATTTATATTTAGTATTAAATTTTTGAAGTTATCTCTGTTCCTTTGGATCATTTCTGTGCATTTTAGATCACTTCCTTTAGATTTTTTTCTGTCCAATTTGGGACATTTTATACTTTTCTAAAAATTTGGTGAGTAGAACATATAATGTTTCCTTGTTTCAGTGATGCTTATTCTACATTTCACTTTACATAATACTCTTGTATCTTTATACACATAACCATAACTGTGTATTGTATCACTAAAATACCAAACTCTTCTCTTGGTAACAAAATGCTGCTTAGCTCAAATCAGGGGGTGTGTGTGTGTGTGTGTGTGTGTGTGTGTGTGTGTGTGTGTGTGTGTGTGTTTTGCCACTCTTATCCATAATTGTGCAATAGATGATATGTTTATACACTTTGAAGAATACATCTTTATGATAAAATATGTATTAAAATATTATGGAACCCTGAAAAATAAATTTGATGGCCTTTTCTGGAACATTGGAGAAGAGGTGTACTGAGCCCACATTATGTCAATGCAGATTCACAGTAAGAAGATGGGATATATTAGGGACAAAGAGTGAAAATGAACCAGGGTGCTTTTGTCTCACTTCTCCATCTGCATATGCCACTGTGGAAATGGTTGCTGAACCACAGAATACAGTAATACGTGGCCTCATCCTCAGCCTGGGTCCCTGTGATGGTGAGGGCAGCCTTGTCTCCGAGCAGGGAGCCTGTGAATTGGGCAGGGACTCCTGGGAGCCGAGTACCAGTGCTACCTGTTATACCCTGAGGTACCTGGGAGGACTTCTGTTGGACCCAGCCAGCATAGTTACTGGTGGTAACGGTCCCAGTACTGGAGCCACAGGTGAGTGTGACTGTCCCTCCTGGAGTTGTGGTCAGGGAAGTCTCCTGAGTCACCACAGCCTGGGAAGTGGAGCCTGAATACGGAGAGGATTTGTGGCATGAAGGTTTAGTGTTGCCTTCTCCACCTCCAACTCCAGCCCTGAAAGTCCCCTGACCTGTGCAGTGAGCCAGAAGAGTGAGCAGGAGAGGAGCCCAGGTAATGGTGCAGACAGTCCGGGGCTGAGCTTTTCAAGGCTGTTCACCACACAGACAGCTCCACAGCCTTTATTATAACTCTTAACACCCTGTGTGGGGGTGGGACTTTCATTCAAATGAGCTCCTCTCCAAGGGAAACTCAGCCACATCGTAGCCACTGAATTTTCATTCATCAATCACCATGTGTTATTGGGTTCAGGGCTTGGAGGCCAATTCCCCAGCTGCCCATTTTGTTTTTTCTAGAACTTGACCAAGAGTGCCCTGTTGTTTCCTAGGGGGGCTTCCACAATGGACCCTGTACTTCAGCATGTCTTTCTCTATTTGTAATGAGAAGCGTGGTCTACATGTACATCAGTGTAAAGTGGCACTGGATTATTAAACTAAACATGGGGAAGTGATTTGTACTTCCTTTATCTCTTCACCAAACTTGTTACTTCACCAAAGAAGATATGCCAGTGGTCATTGGAGGGTGTGTTGGGAGGAAACACCTTCAGCTTCAAGACTGAGGTCCTTGCTCAGGGTTCCTTGCCAGCCCAGAGAAGACACAGCTGCTGAGTTCTAGTAGATATGAGCAAAGAGCTCAGCCTGCAGGCCAAGGATCCCTTTACTGAGCTTCTGGCAGTGTAGGGAACTCAGAGTAGTCCCACATATTCCCTTGCTGATCACAATGCACACACTTACCCTGGCCCAGAGTGGGAGAGCCTAGCTAGCTGGTTTCTGCTGCATATCAGATCACTGTTTCCATACATGTATTCCTAGTCTGATTCCTAAATACAGTGATTCTGATATTTTTTACGTGACTACTGTAGTTTCTCACTAGAAGAAAGAGTCTTCTTATTTGTGTGGTGCTTTATGCCAATATGAACCCTTGACATACACCCCTTCCCGGGTGTTTAGTCCTGATAGGAGTTACACTGTCAGATGTGGATAAGGGGAGGCTGTGTTCTGTTGATTTGCCCCATGGAAGAAAGTGACTGCTGTAATATCGTTTATGGACTAGTAAGCAACTGTACATGGTTCAATAGGTTGAATACTTGGTATCTCTTAAGTCCTCTGAGAATTTTCACAGCTCTCCCTGGTATTTTCATTGTGTGAAGGAGTATGATCTCGATCATTTAACAAATAACTCTTCATTTATTTTTATGACATTGCCAGTATATTATCCAGTTTGACTGACATTCATTGCCTGTCTCACCTTTTCTTATTCCTGTTCGTATATATTTTTCCAGCATTAGTTGAAATCCCTCCCTAAGTTTAATTCAGTTTCATGTGTACATGGTCTTAGCCTTACCAGAGTGTCTTGAGTGAATAAAAGCAATTGTTTCCATGACAAAATGACTGATGAAGTTACATATTTTGAGCCTCATGTTTTGTGTACATCTGGTTTAAGTGAGAATTATTTTAGAACTTTTGAGAATTGTTATGGTTTGAATGTAGGGTGTCCCCCAAACGCTCATGTGTGAGACAGTACCAGAAGGTTCAGAGGAGAAATGATTGAGTCATAAGAGTCTTAACCCAATCAGGGATTTAATCCCCTGATAGGGACTTACTGAGTGGTAGGGTGTGGCTGGAGGGGGTGGGAAATGAGGCGCAGCTTTGGGTCTATATTTGTATCTGACAAATGGAATTCTCTCTTCGTCCTAATCAACATGTGAGATAATTCCCTCTGCCACACTCTCTGCCATGATGTTCTGCCTAACCTTGAGCCCTGACGAATGAAGTCAGCATTCTATGGACTAAGGCCTCTGAAACTGTGAGCCCTCAAATAAACTTTTCCTCCTTTAAAATTGTTCTGGTCAGATCTTTTAGTCATAGCAGGAAAAAGCTGACTAAAACAAAAATTAAAAAAAAGAAATTGTTCAAAGATGCAGGGCTAAAATTTTTATTGCCACTTTATTGGAACTTAAAGTCAGTCTTACTGATGGTTAACAAGTCTATGTGAGAAAGCCCCTCAAAACATTCTGAATTCCAAAGTGGGGTGAGTGTCCCTGGTTGAAAACATTGCATTATGAAATCCTATATTATTGCAGGATATGATAGCATTCTCTGGCATTGTCCATCACTCTACTGGGAGAGGACAACTGGCTTCAGATTAGGAGTTAGGAAGCATTTCCTCTTGTTAAGCTTGATAGGACTTTGGCCTTTGTAGGATTTGTGACCTAATAATATATGATCTATTCTGGGAAATAATGTTCACTTGAGAACAATGTGCCTAGTTTCATGTGGGTTCAGTGGGGGTAGCAGTGTGAGAAAACTCTCACATCAAGGGGGACACTGCCCATACTCTAGAGCAGGATCAGCAGTTCCAGCTGTCTGACTTGTGTCCTGTGTACACGTCTGAATCAATCCAGCAGACCCACCCACTGAACAATAAGTGGAATCTTACACTGAATTGTCCACTTGCTGGCAAACATATTTTGGCAATATCTACTGGGGTTGAAGATGCATAATTTTAGAAAATTCACATTGTAGCAGGTTGGATGATCCGTGTGATATTGGGTAACAAATAACCACAAATGAGTGAATTAAAATCACTAGGCTAAATTCATACTCTCAGGCTTGTCTGTTACATGTGATGGGTGGTATTCTCAATGTGCTTGTGTTCATTTCCTTCATGAAGACAATAAAGGGGCTCTGCTGGGATAATCCTCACTGAGGTGATTGCAATGCAAGAACTGTCTTCTTCATCCTGTTGTCCAGGAGTCACACAGGCCACCTCTGATTACATTATGGACCAGTGCAGGGTAGTAGAGCAAGGCCAACTTCAAGGAGATGCAGAATTCTATCTGCTAGTGAAATAGACCTGGATATTGGGAAATAGTACATAATCTGTGCACTGTGCTGATATAGAGGACTGTGTCAACTTTGAAGTTGACACTTTGAAATCTGTCCAACACAACAATGTTTGCAAGCACAAATCACTGGAACCAACTGCAATGCCCACAGTCTAGTTGTAGGATGTATGGGTTCTTTGTGTATCCATACCATTGAACCTCCTCATTGAGTTCACACAGACACTCTCAAGTTGTTCTTTGGGGCAGGACTTAAAGCTTCCCTAGACTGGCTCTCTTGCCTGTAGTTCACATCAGAGACGAGGTAAGAACACACACCTGACCTTGTCTCACAGCTGATGGCTGTCCCGGGAACTCCCAGTGCATGTAGCCAGTTCCCTCCTTACTCAGGCCACACCCTGATGGGAGTCCTTCTTTGTTGCATATTGACCAGGCATCTGTCCATTATACTTCCGGTCTCCATCCAGGTAATGAGACAGTCCTACTACTCTGAATGTCCTGAATTTCCTTTGGCAAAAGTGGGGGGAATGACATGCTCCTGCCCAGTGCGGGGTGATGTGGCACTCAGAGTGCTTGATATTTGTTGATAAATGTGTTTTCTGTCATGGCTGCTTCAGTCTTGCTATGTTTCATGACACTGGGTAGACAGATAAGAGGTGCTGGGAGCATCAAATCAATCATTGCTTTGAATTCTATAGCCTTGGTCAGTGAGACTACAGCTCCAGGGACTCTTTCAGTGTGACTGTGCTGCAAGTCACGCCCATTTACAGTTGGCCACTGTTAATGGGGCAGATTTCATGCCTGGCATGGAATCCATGGGTTCAATAGCTTTGAATTCAGATGCCTGCTGCCAGGGGGTGGAAGAAATATGGGTATACTCGATAGCTTTGAGGTTCCAGCTGTCTGGAGCCAGAGAAGATGTCAGACAAGTAGATAAGCTCTAATTAGCCTGTTCCCGCTTGACTTCAATTTTTCTTTACCTTGAAGAAATTTTTCTCACAATACGTCTTTTTGATGTTTTTGCCAGTAAAACAAACCACACAGTCCCTTTTGTTAGAGATCAGACCCCACCGAGGTTGATTCACCCACAAGGCCACACTATTAATATATTAGTTGAGTCTTTGTCTTTATTTCTATTATTTCTTATTTCTAATCCCCTCATCAGCTCAAGTTCAAGGAAACTGAGTAAACATCACACTGGTTGTGGTATTAGGGGAAGTGTCTCAGTTGTGCAGATCTTGGTGTTTTTTGCCATCCTGTTTACATGGCCAGTATGTCTTCTTGGAAAATGGAGTGTTCCTCACATGGAGCATTATCACCAACCACTGGGAACCTCAAGTGTTATCCCACGGGGAGGAACATATTCATTAAAGCCACTCTTCATTTACCCAACCCACTGAACCTCAGAACTGATTTGGAAATCTACAGATAAGACAATCTACAAATGGTTCCCATGGGGAAAGCATAGCTGTAGTCCTGGGCACAACTTGGAACTGTACCCTGTCCCCACTGGTCCCTGCCCTGAGTTCCTTTCTACTTTCAACTGTTGATGTACACCCACATGGCTGCCCCTATTCTCTCTTGGATGCTGCTCATATCAGATGGACTTTGGGAGAGTGCTGGAGGTAAGGGACCCTGTCCATGTAGAAAACAAGAGTGTCACAGAGAGGATGTAGGAGGTGGGGCATTTTTAGTGAACTCTAACTTAGCATACTATTACTTATTCAAGGTTATTTAAAGTTTTAAAAAGATGCAAGCAGTGCTGAGCACACTTCAGAGACAAAAGAAACAGTGCTCAGAGATTTCAGTACTTTTAGGAATCCAGGAAAATATATTGTGTTTTATATCAGATGTAAAGTGAATGTGATCCAGGCTAAATTACTGATAGATTACATCTATTGTGATGGAGCCATTGAATAGAATTTTAGTACACATGCATTATAGGAGAAGGGCCCTACAGGCAGAAGTGATCATGCACCACAAAGTTCAACATGTCCTTTGTAGGATCACATGCAATTCAATACAGGGTAAAGGTCTCCAAAGGACTCTTCAGAGTGAAAGAAGTCATCCAGACAAGAAGTAACATATACTGTATGATTCTGACTATAAATTCTAGGAAATAAAACTTATCTGAAGTTACTTAGAGTGGAAGTTACTTACCTGGATGGTGGTATTGGCCTGGATGGAGAGAGAATTCCCAAGGAGAATAAGAAGGATTTTGGGGTCAGTGATGGTGTCAGTGACTTGATTTGAGGTTCTCAAATGTGTGTAAATATCTCAAAACATAGGAAGTGGGGCACTTACAATATTTGTGGTTTATTGTATGTCTATTATCCCTCAATAAGAATTATATAAAATGATTGCGAGAAAAATTTCAGAGATTCCCAGTGAAGACTAATAACAGAAGAATACAGTTCCGAATCTCCTGGATACAGGAAAAGTATAGTGGAGATGCAGCAATCTCATCATCAGAGTGACTCTGAGATAACCATGACTGGCCCAGTCACCTCTGCCAGTGAACTTTATTGCTGAGGTATTCTGTGCTCCAAGTGAATGGAGATCAGAACTTGTTTTCTTGCAGACCCCTTAATCATGACTATTGTGAGTGACTATTATAAAATGGCGTGAGGAGGCACCTCATCCTAACAAGTATCCCAGGATGTACCTAGGCCCATGGTGGCAAAAGTCTCAGAACTGACCTGAGTAGCAGCATTCACCTCCTGACTGATGAGGAAGGCTTCTTGTCTTACTTCCCTGTGGACCTGGAGCACTGTGGGAGCACTGAGGATACTGTCATAGGACTGACAGTCAGCTTTCATGGGGGAGCCAGTGATGGTCAGGGAGTCAGAGTTGCCAGGCTTGGAGTCAAACAAGTGGTCCGGAATTTATGAGTGTTTAATGTAATCAGCATAGATTAGGAGTTTGGGGGCTGTTTCTTCCTGGGAGCTGTTGGGACCAGGGGATATCATAGCCACCAATTTTAGTGCTGCCTCCAGGGCAGGAGATGGTGACCCTCTGTTCTGGTGCTCCAGACTCTGAGGGTGTTTGGGATAGTAAAGGATGAGCACAGGACCCTGGAAATGGGCAAGACTCAGAGAGATCGATTCTGAGTCTATAAATGAGGAGAAAAATCATGGTTCCATGGTCTTTCCAGGTCCTTACCCTGCCCTGTATACAGTTACCTGTACAAGTGAAGAGGGCAAGGAAGAGAGGAGATCAGGCTGTGGTGGTGGAGGTCATCCCTGAGTCCTGTCTTCTGTGCCTCACAAGTGAGCAGAACTTTCCCCAAATCTCTCCCTGTTATCTAGATACTCTGAGACCGGGTATGGTCTATGCATGTGCATGACACCCCGCATGAGACCCAAACTTTCTGGTCTCCAAACAGTGCTTAACCCCAAATGAGCCAGATATTTTAATATTGTTACGTTCAATCATTCCAAATAGGGTACTAAGAAAAAATATGATTTATACTCAAGACTGATTACTATGGGGGATATTTAACATTGAGAGAAGAATTCGAAATTTGCTCTAAAATAAACACTCAGTATATTGGAAAACAGAAATAAAAAATCTAGGTAAAGATGTATATATCCATATGTGTGTGTGTGTGTATGTGTTTATATATATCTTCATATGTATTGATCATTATATATAGTATATGTAAATCTATATATATGTACATACACTAATATATAATGATATATAACAATATGTTTACATATATTCTTATATATTATGTATTTTTTATGTTACTGGGATTCATGTACCACATAACGGTTCTATTGTTATTTTTTAAGTACTATCTGTACTGTTTTCTAAAATAGCTTGTAATTGACATGCTTTCCAATGCTGTAGAAGTGTTTCACTTTTTTTTTTACATCTCACCAATATGTATCTCTACCACTAAAAAATTTCATCTGTACCAGACATTAATCTTATTTATATTATATCACCTAGATGGTGCTAGCTTAATTAAAGTTATGGGTTTTTGTTTATATCATATTTTCTTTTGTTTTTATTAGTGTATTATAGTTAATCATAATAGTGGGATTCATTAGGACATATTCTAAATGCATATAGATGTAATTTGCTCCATTCCAATCCCTAGTACTCCCTCTTTCCCTCCCCTTCTCCATTCCCCTTATTCTTCCCTCTACAATATTCATCCTTCAATTTATTTATTGTTTTTAATTGGTGCATTATACTTATACATAAAAGTGTAATTAATTACAATATATCATGCACATGGAATGATTTAATTTTATTCCATTTTTCCTCTCCTTTCCCACCCCTTCTCCCTCTCCCTCAACCCTCTTCCTTACTCCACTATTCTCCCTTCTATTTTCATGAGTCCCCTGTTTTTTCCCTTATTTATTTCTGGTTTCTGTAAGTGAGAGAAAACATTCAATCCTTAGCCTCCTGAATCGGGTTTGTTTCACTTAGTATGATGTTTTCCAGTTCAATCCATTTACCAGCAAATGACAATTTCTTTCTTCTTTTACTTATACAAATCTCCATTTTGTATATATACCACATTTTCTTTATCCACTCATCTGTTGACAGGCACCAAGGCTCATTCCACAGCTTGGCTATTGTGAATTGCATTGTTATTAACACTGTGTATGCATACAACACTATGGTATGCTGATTTTTGTGTTTTTTTGGATAAATGTCCACAAGTGGAATAGCTGAGTAGTATGGTGGTTCCATTTCTTTCAAGAAATCTCCATAGTGCTTTCCAAAGTGATTGTATTAATTTGTAGTCTTACCAATCAAGCATAAGTACACCTTTCCCCCAACAGCCTTGACAGCAATTATTATTTATTTATTGTAGTAATCTATCTAAAAGTTGTGAGGTGATAGTTCTGTTTTAATATGCATTTCCCTGATGGTTCATGATGCTGAGCATTTTTTTCACACATCTGTAGGCTTTTTATGCTTTCCTTTTTTTTTTTTTTTTTTTGTTAACCAGGTATTGAACCCAGAGGTGCTTAAACACTGAGACACATCCACAGACCTGTTCTGTTTTTCTATTGTGAGACAGGGTCTCATTTCAGTTAGGTCCTCATTCAGTTGCTGAGGCTGACTATAAACTCATGATCTTCCTGCCCCTGGAATTGCAGGTGTCTACCACCATACCTGACTTATGTGTCTTCTTTAGAGAAGTGTTTTTTCAGTCTTTGGTTCATTTTTATTGTGATTCATGCTCTGTCCTAGATGGCTTAAGGAAGCAGGATGATTATACTAGAAAGAGCAAGTAGTAATTTGGAGTTTGAATTCTATCAGAATAATCTCCTCATCTTCATGCAGAATAATCTCTTAATCTTCATGAATGTGAGGGGGCTGGAGATTGAGTTTAATTCAATAGAATTATGTTGATGTGTTTAAGGAAGAAAAATCCAATAACTACTCTGTATTCTCATGTCCTGAATGATCTTCCATGCCAGACAATCCTATATCAACTTTCATTAGAGTGAAGTGTACTGAGGATCTTAAGACTGCTTTATACTCTCTGTCTCTGTAACTGACTTGTGATATGCATTCTTTATAATAAGACTACAATCTTCTAAAGAACAGAGCTTTCATTTTTTTTCTGTGACTAATTTTTATCAGTGAACAAACCTGAGGTGTTCATGGAGACTCCTCAAGTTGTGGCGAATTGACACTCAGTATGGTTTATCTGGAACCCCTGAACATGACTGTCAGGTGTCAGAAGCAAAGTCAGTATCAACATGTGAGATATGCCCTTGATCCAGTAACATAATTAGCTGAGTAATTAGCAACATAATCACCAGAGTGCTTAACCTGCACATGATTAAATTCACTGTCTGGATAGCAATGGGGTAACTACCAAAGCCACCTCAGTTACAGAGCAGGGTCTGGAATCCTATCCTGCGTGTTGCATCACTTCTCTCTCTTTCTATCTCTGTCTCTCTCTAATAGGAATAAACTCCTTCAGAGCCCTGTGCACATGTAAGTGGAGGAAGGTGGCAAGGTGGGTGTGTGCACATGTTACCCCGAGAGTTGGGGTCAAGGTCTGAAATTTCAAGGGAAATATTCAGACTACGTCACTCATACTTTTTGGATATGGACAAAAGAAACAGATGATGGAAACAAAAGAACTCTATGAAGTACATCTCTGTAAACAGCTTTAGAATCTTGAAAATAGAATTCTGTCAGGAGATTTATGACTGGGAACAACCACACATGTCCAAATAGAGATTCGATATTTCAAACACTGCTAAGAACATCTTTGTATGTGGGGGATAGTCAATGTGAACTAAATTTGCAAAATACCTGGCAGGAATTATTAATGAGGGTCAGGAGGCTCCTTTTGACCTGTGAGTCAGGACACTGGGAAGTGAAAGGGTACCAGGTCAGATCATCCTGCTGGTTTTTGTCTTACTTCCCCTCTGCCTGTGTCACTGTGGGCTACACGAAGTTGCTCCCACTGCCATGGTCTGCTCCACAGTGGTAGATACCCTCATCCTGTTCCTGGATGTTCTGGATGGTCAGGTACCGATCCAGGCCAGAGCCTGAGCCTGAGAAGCGATCAGGGATCCCATCGCCCTTGGATCCCACTATGCCACTAGTGCCCACTCGCATCACAAACCTGGGACTCTTCCCTGGGCTTTGCTGGAACCAGTCCACTGCATAATTATTGTAGCCACTGCTGAGGGTGCAGGTTAGTTTGACTGTTTGTCCCAGGGAGGCAGATGCAGAGGGTGGCTGAGTCAGCACAGGTTGGGAGAGGGAGCCTGTAAACACAGACACATCACAGTGGAAGGCAGAGCCAGGGTGCAGGTGTTTGGGAATATGAGCCAGTGAGGACAGACTCAGGGTAGGGTTCTGCCTTGGGGCACAGAGATCTGTTCTTACCTGGACAGTAAGTGAGCATGAAAAGGAGGAAAAGAGTCCCGACCATGTTGGACAAGTTTCCTGAGCTCCAGAGCTGGTGTGGGCTGCCCCCAGCCTTTCTTATCCCTTCCCACTGGCCTCAGGGAGGAGCAGCTCATGCAAATGTGCCTCTGCTCACTGCCTCTCACTGTCTGCCCTTCTTCTGGGCCTGGAGTGATGCAGACAAAGCTTGGAATGTGGTGATGCTTTCATTTGCCTGATGGGCAGAACTGGGAGGAAGCAGGTGCTGGGGCTTTGCCAAAGTCAGAGTTGCTGGGCCCACATAAGTGACAGAGGGTTCAACTCATCTGCCCACCTCTGTTCAGATGTGGAGTCATCTGGGGACATCTCCATTGGAGAACATACTTCAAGGGTCCCAAAAATATGCTCCGTGGTGTCTCCTGAAGATTATACGTATAAGTTTAGTTTTCTCTTGGGTCCTTGCTCTGCCTTTTTAACAAATCATTTCAAACCAAAAAACACTGATGGAGATATTTGTGAGTCAAGCACTGTGCTCAGACCAATATCACTACTGGTAATTTGGGAATATGTTGTTTCCATGAATACTTACCCAGGATCAATAATACAACCTCAAAAAGTGACATGAAGAAGAAAAGTGGAAGTGAATATTCACACTGCTTGAGATCATTTAGGAAAACCAACTCAGAGGGTCATCACACATCTTTATTTCATGTTGTATAATTATGTCCATCTTTCCAGGAAGTAAGTTGGTTGAGGTGGGTAAGACACTTGCCTAAAGACACATCCAGCACCCCAAGTTAGAATTTATATGAACCTGATCTAATGAATGACATTTCCCCATAAATAATGTCCCACTGAACAAATACTTGGTCATTGGGCTAACTTATACATTGGGGATATATGTCTATAACTGAAATGACTACAACTGAGGAGGCATGAAATAACAGAAATTACTTATCTTACTTTTCAGAGGTGAGAAGAGTGACTCAGATCTCACTGTGCTAACCTCATGGTGTGGATAGAGTTGTGTTACCTTCTGGAAGCTCCAAGGGAGAAACCATCTTCTTGCTTTCTCCAAATTCTAAGGGTCACCCTAGCCCTTGGCTGGTGATCACTGCTTCCATCTTCAATGCCAGAAACCCTGAATGGAGACCTTCTCACATCACACCACTCTGGCCACTTCTTCTTACTTTCTCTTCCACTTTTAAGGACCTACAAGATCCCACTGTCTCCAGTTAAATTCCAGGATTATGTCCTGACCTTAATGTGAGCTGATCAGTAACATTAATTCCACATGTAATATATTATCACATTTCAAACATCCTAGTATATTCGCAGAATCCAAAGAATAGGGTGTGCATATCTTTGGGGTCCATTTTCTGATAACCACACTGCTCTTGACAGGGGAACTTTTAACCATTTCTGCATATTCATTAAAAATATTTGAAGACATCAAGCAAAAGTCACAAGCATATGAAGTTGTGGTTTGTTCTGGTTTATATTACACATATGGTTTTTCATAACACATTGGATAATTTATAACTATATATTAATGATACTATGAATTCAGTATTATGTATATCAGAATGCATCTAAGAATATCATGTGAACATACGTCATGAATTTGATATTCTGGTTTGTGACTTTTTAGCACCATGTATAACACAGAGTAGGGCTATCTCTCCTTTCCTCATGGGTTAATAGCACTGAGTACATCTTAGAACTGTCATTCCATGTACTATGTGATGATCAGCTTATCCTCAGGCTGCAACTCAGAGATGTGCAGAGCACATGTGTACTGTTTCAGGCATCTTGGTTCCAGGCAAGTGCCTGTGCACCCCAGAACCCTGACACTTATCATGAGTCTGGGTAGCAGAGAAGACACCAGGAAGGGTTCCCTGTAATCTACTGGTACCATTGTATATGGGGTCTGCTGAAACTAGAGTCACTCTTCTGGGAGCAGGTGAGTCTGGCAGGTGATTCAGAAGATGCCAAGAGGAAGGGAAGTTGATGCAATACATCCTTTAGAGGGAACCTGCCAACATAGATAGACGTTGGAGATGAAGTAAGTGGAGGAGAAATCTTTCTCATGGGTTCTGAGACTGAGTGGTTGATGCAAACTAAGAATAGAGGCCTTATGGAAGACTCAGGTTAACCTGAGCAGTAATGGAGGAGGTACAGTATGTTCCAGGTCATAGTGGACACAGACCCTGATTCTCACATTGGGTCTAGGCTGCTCTAGGTGACTTTAACTTTTCAGCCTCTGCTGGAGGAAAGAGTTCATGGAACTTTTTTGCCATTATGGTTGTCCCAGACCCTTACTGAACTCTGGTGCTGGAGTGCAGTATACAGGGAAGATTGAGAAAGAATGAAGTTGCTTTCCTCTTTGGCGGACCCCTGACAGGAGGCACCTGAGGAGATGAGACAAAAGTCTCTACTCCAGGGACTCAGTCAAGTCAGACAGAACACAGCTGTGGAGTCTGCATCAGTGAGCAGAGGGTTCACTGGCAAGATTAGTGTTCCTTTGAGTGAAAGATTCTAACTGAACAGTTTTGTGTGGGCACCACAAGGCAGTCCTACATTGCCCTCTGGTGGTGACAGAACACAAAAGGACACCAGTGAGGTACAGAAGATAACTGGAAACAAGTTTGAAAATTTATTCCCCATAAAATAGGAAATCTTGAAGAGATTGACAAATTTCTAGAGACAAATGACTTACCCAAACTGAAGCAGGAATACCTGTGCAATTTAAACAGATCAATTTCAAGCAAGGAAATAGAAGATGCCATCAAAAGCCTTCCAACCAAGAGAAGCGTGGGAGCAGACAGCTTCTCAGGTGAGTTCTACAGGATATTCAAAGAAGAATTAATAGAAGTATTCCTTAAACTATTCCATGAAATAGAAAATAAACTCATTCTATATGAGGCTAGCATCATACTGATACCAAACCAGAAAAAGACAGGTCAAGGAAAGACCAATATTCCTGATAAACATAGAAGCAAAAGTTATTCAGTAAAATTCTGGCAAATCACATACAAAATCATATTTAAAAAGTAGTGCAGTAGTGCACCACGATCCAGTGGGGTTCATTCCAAGCATGCAAGGTTGTTTCAACATATGGAATCAACAAAGGAATTCAATACACGTAAAGACGAGAATCATATAATCATCTCAATAGATGTAGAAAAATCCTTTGACAAAATACAGCACCGCTTCATGCTAAACATACTAGAAAATCTGGTGGTAGTAGGAACAGACACCAACATCGTCAAAGCTATCTATGCTAAGCCCAAGGCCAACATCATTCGAAATGAGAAATATTGAAAACATTCCTTCTAAAAACTGGACAAGGAAAAGGATGCCCTTTATCACCCCTTTTATTCAATGTAGTCCTGGAAACTGCAGCCAGAGCATTTAGACAGATAAAAGACACGAAACAGACACAAATAGGAAAAGAAGAACTCAAACTATCCCTATTTGCCAAAGACATGATTATATAGGGAAGATCTGAAAAGTTCAACCAGGAGAAGCTACTAGAAGTAACAAATGAATTCAGCAATGTAGCAGGATACAAAACCAACTCCCATAAATCAAATGCATTCCTATATATCAGTGATCAATCCACTGACAGAGAAATAAGGAAAACTACCCGGTTCATAATAGCATTAAAAAAATTCAATTACTTGGATATCAATCTAACAGAAGATTTGAAAGACCTCTACAGGGAAAACTACAGCACACTAAATAAAGAAATTGAAGACCTTAGAAGATGAAAAGATCTCCCATAAGCATAATTAATACTCTCAAAATAGTCATAGTACCAAAAGCATTGTCCAGATTTAGTGCAATTCCTATTAAATCCTAATAACATTTTTATAGACCAATGTGATCCTACAATATTAGAAAAATGAGGAAATATTCTCCATTTATGTATGGTTTATCAAGCTGCATTCTACTGTCATGTATAACTAATTAGAACAAATAAAAATATTTTAAAAAGAAGAAATTATATTCAATAAAAAGCTGGGACTCATTAAATAAAAGCAATCATGAAATACATTTGGAAAAGTAAACAATCCTTAGCAAGAAGAGAGTAGTAGAAGGCCACACAATGCCAGACCTTAAGCTATAGTACAGATCCATAGTAACACAAACAGCATGGTATTGGCACCAAAAAAGACACATAGACCAGTGGTATAGAATAGAAGACACAAAGACAAACCCACAAAAATACAGCTATCTCAAACTAGACAAAGGGGCATAGAAAGATTCACTGGGCAACAGATAGCCTCCTCAACAAATGGTACTGGGAAAAATGGAAATCCACATATAACAACATGAAATTAAGCCTCTATTTCTCACATGCATGAGACACAAATCAAAGTGGATCACAGACTTAGGCACTAGAACAGAGACCCTGTGCCTAAGACAAGAAAAAAATGGGCCCAAATCTTCATCATGTCAGACTAGGATCTGACTTTGTTAACAAGACTCCTAGATAGAGTAAAGGAAGAAAATCAAGAATCAATAAATGGAGTGGATTCAAACTAAAAATCTTCTTCTCAGCAAAGGAAATGAAAATGTGAAGAGAGAGCTGAGAAAGCCTACAGAATGGGAGAGAATCTTTACCACATGCACCTCAGATAGAACATTAATCTCCAGGATATATAAAGAATTCAAAAAGCTCAACACACACACACACACACACACACACACACACACACACACACACCAAAAAACAAAAAACAAACAAAAAAACCCAAATAATTCAATGAGTATATGGGCTAAGGAACGGAACCTCAGTGATTTTTTATGTGTTTTTTTAAATTTTGCTGAATTGACAGTTTGTACAATGCATGAGCCATATTCTTTAGGTCAAAATAAACAGATGTGTAAATTTGGCAGGTAGTTACTTTTTCTAGATTAAAGAAAGAAAACATGATTTCACATAAAACAAAGGATCAGGCTTACTCTCTGAAGTGCACAACTGATGGTCCACAATCTCAAGTAGTTAAAATTCCTGCAGAATGAAAGGGAGAGACATGAAACTAGGAATAAATTTCTGTCAGTGGTAGTTAATTTAGGAAGGGGGAAAAAACCCAAGCTCGAGTAGGTGTCAAATAATCCAATTGTTATTATTATCAATGTATTCAATATGATGTGGCTTTACCCATTTGAGCAGAAAGGACATGAACTGCCCTGCCAGAGAAGACAGAGCTTCCAGGACTGAGCCATTTTGGGATCAGACTGATCCCTGGGGTCAACGCAGATGCAGTCCCATCTCTCTGTTACCACTGCAGGATGGAGAAGCTCGTTGTGCTGCCCATAGGTGGAGGAATGATGTGATCCGCTGTGGCAGGCAAGGCCAAGTGATCCTGACATTTCTGTCAAAGGAGCCACTTACAAAAAAGGGCTGCACCCTGGTGTCACGGGGCTGTGATCCTGGATGGGACAGTGAAGTCAGAAGCTGAATTGTTCAGGACAGTGGAAACTTAGGAAAAAGGAAGTTGTGTGTGTGTGTGTGTGTGTGTGTGAAAGAGAGAGGGAGAAACGGAGAGGGAGAAATGGAGAGAGAATGAGAATGAATCTGTCTGTGTTACCTCAGGATGTCGTTTTCGCCCCCTGAGGAAAAGAACAAGTCCCTGGGGCCCATGTCCATCTCCTGATTCTGCACACTCCATCATCTGGCTCCTTTCAATTAAGTCCCAGTAATTATTCCTGTAAGACCCTCCAGGCTTCTGGACCCCGCAGTTAAAGGTAACCCAGTGTTTTGAAGCCCGCTCCCATTGTAGTAGGTTTTCTTGTAAGTGTAGGAGACATCTTTGGACACGGATAGCCATGTGCTACAAATTCCACTTAGAAAACACCCCCCATGGAGTGAGGGATGCCTGCCCTCATACTGAGTGCAGGTGTAGGACACGGGCACAAGACCCATAGGTGCCGAGTCCTCTGGGCTTAGAATCTCAGGGCTGGGGTTCAACACACATCACTTACACTCCTACCATCCCCAATTCCACTACCATTACCTACTATGGCCCTAGAATCCCTAGATGTCTCTTGGGAATTAGGAGAGATCCTTTACTTTTATTTTGCAAGATCATTAAAGAATGGAACCTCAGGGACCTCCCCAAAATGATTGAACTGGCTGGGGTTTTGTCCCAGGATATCTTAGCAAACAAAGATTCTAGGGGTGAAGGAAAATCATGGCTTAGACGAGAGATGCTTGCTCCCTTCCTCTGTTGATTACTTAAGTCTCACCTTGTGTAGGGCCTCAGAGCAGAGGGAGAAAATAGGAAAAGTAAGACAAAAAAGGACAAAAATACAAAGAAGAAAAACAACCAAGAGCCTCTACTTGTAGCTGCTCAGTAGCTGAATCGAAATACCATTTGTAGGAAATAACTGAATTATATGGTCATACTGAAAAGAATGATGAGGGTAGAGGGAAGAGAGATCCAGGGATGTGACAAGCATAGGAATAAGACTGTAAAGGTTTCCATGATGGTCTGAATCCTGTTGACCCTCCTCCCTAGAGGTGGACCTTGGAGAATGGAAACTGCACCAGAAATTTTTATGTGTCTCTAAAACCTAATGGGGAGATTGGTGAAGACTGGACACTTCCAGAGAGAGGCCTGATGGAGGAAAGAGCAGAAAGGAGGCATGAAGGAAGGTCTGAGGAATGGCATCAGTGAGAGTCCATAAGGCTGTGTCTACTGGGCATGTGGACTTGTATAGAGAGTGGAAATGTGACTGTGACCAAGGTAATGTCAGTATGTCAGGTATAGGGGTATAATTGAAAGACCAGTTTCCCACCTTATGCAATATGGTGTTGAAGCTGCTTTGTGGATGAATGTTGCTGCTTTATCAGAATTTGAAGTCGCTGACAAATATCTGTTGTGTTTTTAATGATTGCCTGTAGACAATATAGTCATGAGCACTTGGCTCTATTTTATCTTTTGTGAGTGCCTTCCCGAGATGATCTATTGTGTTTCAGGTTACAGGTACGACCTATGTGTTTCTGTCTCCTGTTCATGGACATACCTTAGTGCAGAGTCTACACCAAAGGCACCTCCACAGAAGCTTCTCACTGAAGAGGAAAGACCAAAGATCTGGGGACCCATGTGTGTTTGTATCATTTCCTTATCATCTGAATCACTGTGATGAGAAATGTTAGCTGCTTCCACTGCCATGAACTGTAGTACAGTAATAATCAGCCTCATCATCTGGTTGCAGCCAAGAGATGAACAAAATTCCTGCATTGGATGAGGCATCCATGGATCCAGAGAAGTGTCCAGGGACCCCAGAACCCTCATGATTAACTGAGTCTAAATAGTAGCTGAAAAGATAGTGGGGAGGGTTCTGAGGTTTGTGCTGGTACCAGCTTATTCAGTTCTCATGAACAGTGAAGCCACTACTCAGGGAGCAGGTGACTCTGGCAGATGCTCCAGGAGTTTCAGAGAGGGAGGGCAGCTGAGTCAGCACAGGCTGGGAAAGAGAACCTGCCAACAAAGGTAAACATTTGTGCTGGGGCAGAGACCACATTTGAGCTGTTGGGAGTCTGAACCAAAGGAATGGAATTCTAACAGAGGAGCTGTTTGAAGACTATGAAGCATGTCCCTATTTGAGCAGTGAAATAGCAGCAACAGGAGTAGAGGAGTCCATTCCATGGTGGACAGAGCACCCGAATCCCACAGTGGAGCTGCGGAGCCCCATTTCTTCTTTTCTTAATCACCTCCTGGAGAGGAGGGCCTGTTCATGCAAATGAGTTTCCATCATGACTGGCCCAGCTCCTCCCTGAACCATGGTGCTGGAACTCATCTCACACTGCAGACTCAGAAGAATGAATTTGCTTTACACCCTGGGGAAACCCTTGGAGGAATCCCTTGCTGAAAAAATGCCAAGGCCCTTATTCAGGGGCTCTGCCAGAATTTCCATCTGTGAGCACAGCACCCAGCACTAAGACCAAGGCGCCATTGAGTGAGTGGTTTTTCCTGAGTAGATGTCTAGGGAACACAGGAAAGATTCACAGTGTCCCCTGCAGGTCACAAGACGCACAGCTCCTCTTGGCCCAGAGACGGAGAGCCCAGCTGGTTTCTGCAGTTCTCCAAGTCACTATCCCTATACACACAGTCCTAAATAATTTACTACCAATTCACTGAGTGTAAATAGCATATAATGCCACTTCAAGAAGTTGTGTCTGTCCTCAGGAGGTGTCAATACACAATTAAATGACAATTTATAATATTAGCACTGTAATTGAAGAAATAAAAATTTTGTCACTTTACTGAAAAACAATTTAGAATCAGCACACAAACTTGGTAAACTATTCCACTAATCCAACTATTCTGAATAAATAGTTGGATTCCAACTACTATAATATAAACTGGTTTGTTTGGTCTACATTTTAGGTGATATAATTGCTTTAGTATTTAATAAATTGAAAGAAGTACAAGGGAACATCAGGGTTGTAGCTACTGGGTTCACCACATGCCATATTGTAAAGAAACAATTCCAGCCTGGCACGTACATTTTCTGCCAATCATTTATTTCCTTCCTTTATACACTTCAGTCAGCACAGAAACATCTGCTCCATTGACAACAAGCTCAAAAATCCATCATTCTTTATGCACAAGTTCTCCCACAAAATCGTTTGTGGGATTGTGTGTTGAGGTCTTGATTGTTGCAATTTTGGGAGGTCACATGATGGATTTTGACTTCTGCATTTGACGATTTGTTGATGAATACCTCCCTCACTGGCTTAGTTCATATAAATGTTTCTGGAAGTTTGTACAATTCACCCTGCTCTGTCATGCTTTTTCTCACGGAATCCATCTTCTCTGCTCAGAGTTGGTCCCATGGTCCACTTGCTCCTGTGGTTTCTCTACTCAGGACCTGGATGTCCATCATGTACTTCTGCAGTGTCTCCACATAAACCCATGGAATCCAGTCTATTCTACTGGTCACCATCCCTACACACATGTCCTTGTTCCTCACCTCTTCCCTAGAGGCTAAGGTCAAATTTCTCTTCTGACATTCTATTTGAATCAACTTAGAATCTCGACTTTACTTTTATAGCTGTAAAAATTATTTTTAATATACTGGTGAAATTTAATGTGTGTAAAAAGTATTAAACACCTCCTTAACACAATGCCTACATTTAATAATTATATCTGAACCTCATTTAACTTTTTTATTTTTATTTTAATTTTTTTTTTACAAAGATAAAGGATATTTTGCTCACAGTTTTGAAGATTCAACAGCATGGCAATTATACCACCTTATCTCTAGTAAGGGTTCTCTTGGTTGCCTCCAGTCATGGTTTATAACAACTGGGGGAAACATGTGGATTTAGGGTCATAACACCATTCCAGAAGCCAGAGAGATTGGCTGGGAGAAGGTTCCACTATCATGAAAACTTACCAAGATATCATGAGAAACCATTTAATCATTTGTGAGGGAAGCACCCAAAATAAGAAATTCTCACTAATCCCCACCTCATTTAAAATTTGTTCTGTTGACAACAGAGTGATATCTATACAGCTATCTTGTATAAACAAGCCATTTCTCGAACTGGCCTGTAAACCCTCCCCGCCCCCCCAAGGAGCTCGCAAACACTAAGGAATAAGGAACTATCTTAATCACACCAGGATGCAGGCAGTTGCGACTGGGCCCTGGAGAGCCAATACAGGACAAACAGGACTGCTGGGCCCCCAGGCTTGTCAAGGTTGTTAAGAGATATCTGTCTGAGGAACGTGCAGCTGCCTGGAAACCTTATCTACCAAGGACAGGGGGGCCTAGCCCCAAATCATCTCCTGCATAGTTTATCCCTTCCCTCCTCCCTTCTTCCTCCAGGACCGTTCAGTTCTGAGGGGATCCAATGAGAATCAACTAGATTGGTGGGACCCAATCAAAAGAGGACAAATGTTTAGCTGTTCAAATGTTAACCAATAATGCACAAGTCTTTGTGTGCAAATGCTAAAAACTTCTTAAATAGAGTGCTTTCCCACCCCTTGGGGCCGCTCCCCACACAGCCATTGTAGTGGTCTGAGAGGCTGGTTGCGGTCCAGGCTCGAGCTTGCTTTAAATACAACCTCCTTGTGTGACTTGTATTACCGTGTGTGCACTTTGACTCTCTGGGGATCGGTTGATATCGGACCCTAACAGTTTTTTTAGATACACATGACAGTAGTGAATTTTGACATATCATATACACATGGAGCATAACTTATTCTAATTAGGATCCCATTTTTTGTGGTTGTATATGATGTGGAATTTCACTGTTTGTGTTCAATTCATTCCACTGTCTTTCCTATTCCTATCTCCCCTCCCTTCCTTTCATTTGCCTTTGTCTAACCCACTGAACTTCTATTCTTACCCTCCACCCCTTTGTTGTGTGTTAGCATCTGACTGTCAGAAAAAACATTCAGCCTTTGGTGTTTGGGGATTGGCTTGTTTCACTTAGCATAATGCTCTTCAGATCCATTCATTTACTGGAAAAAATCATAAAGTCATTATTTTTTATAGCAGAATAAAATTCTATTGTGTACATATACCACATTTTCTTATTCCAATCATCTGTTGAAAGGCATCAAGTTTGGCTTCATAGACTAGCTATTGTGAATTGTGTTGCTCTATGTATTGATGTGGCTGTGTGACTAGAGTAAGCTGATTTTAACTCCTTTGTATATATACAGAGGAGTGGTATAACAAGGTCAATTGGTGTTTCCATTCATAGTGGTTTGAGGCATCTCCATACTGCTTTCTAGAGTTGTTGCACCAATCTGTAAACCCAGCAGCAATGTATGAGCATCCCCCTTTCCCCACATTCTCACCAATATTTATTATTATTTGTATTCTTGATTGTTGCCATTCTGACTGGAGTGAGATGAAATCTCAGTGTAGTTTTGATTTCCATTTCTCTAATTGCTGGAGATGTTGAATATGTTTTCACATATTTGTTGAAAATTTGTATTCCTTCTGTGAAGTGTCTGTTCAGTTCCTTAGGTCATTTACTGATTGGGTTATTCATTTTTCTGGTGTTAAATATTTTGAGTTCCTTATATATCCTGGAAAATAGTGCTCTGACAGGCAGGTGACCAAGATTTTGTCCCGTTCAGTATGCTGTCTCCTCATGATCTGGATCATTTACTTTGCTGCAAGCAATGTTTTTTTTTTTTTTTTTAAATTTTGATTCACTGTGCACAAATGGGGTACAACTGTTGTTTCTCTGGTTGTACACAAAGTAGAGTCACACCACTTGTGTAATCATACATGTACAAAAGGTAATGATGTTTGTCACATTCTGTTATTTTTCCTTCCCACCCCCCACTCCCCTCTTTTTTCTCTATGTAATCCACCCTTCCTCCATTCTTGCCTCCCTCCCACCCTCCCTTATGTATCATTATTCACTTATCAGAGAGATCATTCAGCCTTTGTTTTTTTGGGATTGGCTTATCTAACTTAGCATGATATTCTCCAACTGCATCCATTTACCTGCAATTGCCATAATTTTATTCTTCTTCATGGCTGAGTAATATCCCATTGTATATATATACCACAGTTTCTTTTTCCATTCATCAATTGAAGGGCATCAAGATTGGTTCCACAATGTAGCTACTCTGAATTGAGCAGCTATGAACATTGATGTGGCTGTATCACTATAATATGATGATTTTAAGTCCTTTGGGAATAGACCAAGGAGTGGGATAGCTGGGTCAAACGAGGTTCCATTCCAAGTTTTCTGAGGAATCTCCACACTGCTTTCCAGAGTGGCTGCACTAATTTGCAGCCCCACCAGCAATGTATGAGTGTACCTTTCTCCCCACATCCTCGCCAACACCTTTCGTTGCTTGTATTCTCGATAATCGCCATTCTACTGGGGGTGAAATGGAATCTTAGCGTAGTTTTGATTTGGATTTCTCTTATTACTAGAGATGTTGAACATTTTTTCATGTATCTGTTGATTGCTTGTAGATCTTCTTCCATGAAGTGTCTGCTCATTTCCTTAGCCCATATGTTGACTGGGTTATTTGTTTTCTTGGTGTAAGGATTTTTTAGTTCTTTATAGATTCTGGAGATTAGCGCTCTATCTGAAGTATGTGTGGCAAATATTTTCTCCCACTCTGTAGGCTCTTTCTTCACATTACTGATAGTTTCCTTTGCTGAGAAAAAGCTTTTTAGTTTGAATCCATCTCAATTTTTGATTTCTGCTTTTATTTCTTGTGCTTTGGGAATCATGTTAATGAAGTCTGATACTAAGTGGACATAATGAAGATTTGGACCTACTTTTTCTTCTATAAGGTGCAGGGTCTCTGGTCTGATTTCAAGGTCCTTGATCCATTTTAAGTTGAGTTTTGTGCAGGGTGAGAGATAGGGGTTTAGTTTCATTCTGCTGCATATGGATTTCCAGTTTTCCCAGCACCATTTGTGGAACAGGCTGTCTTTTCTCTATTGTATGTTTTTGGCACCTTCGTCTAGTATGAGAAAACTGTTTTTATGTGGATTTGTCTCTATGTCCTCTATTCTTTACCATTGATCTACCTGTCTATTTTGGTGCTAATACCATTCTGTTTTTGTTACTCTTGCTCTGTAGTATAATTGAAGGTCTGATATTGTGATACCTCCTGCTTCACTCTTCCTGTTAAGGATTGATTTAACTATTCTGGGTCTCTTAGCTTCCAAATGAATTTCATGATTGCTCGCTCTATTTCTGTGAGGTACGTCTTTGGAATTTTAACTGAAATTGTATTGAATTTGTATAGCACTTTTGGTAGTATGACCATTTTGACAGTATAAATTCTGCTTATCCAAGAACATGGGAGATATTTTTAGTAATTTTAGTTTTCTTTGTTAGTTTGCTAAGGGTTTAACAATTTTGTTTTTTCAAAGAATCAACTTTTTATTTTGTCAATTTTTTCATTTTTTTGATTGTTTCTTTTATTTCAATTTTGTTGATTTCAGCTCTGATTTTGACTATTTCATGGGGTGCATTCAACAAAAGAAGTAGAAATCAACAAATAAACGACTTAACACTACAGCTCAAAGCCCTAGAAGAAGAAGACCTGATCAACACAAAAAGTAGTAGAAGACAGGAAATAGTTAAATGTAAGGTTATGTCATTTATTTGTTGACTTTTCCTTCTTTTATTGAATGCACTCCATGCAAGGAATTTTCCTCTTAGTGCTGCTTTCATAGTGTCCCAGAGATTTTGATATGTTGTATCTTCATTCTCTTTTACCTCTAAGAATTTTTTTTATTTCCCCCTGATGTGTTCTGTTATCCATGTATCATTCTAATTAGTTAATCTCCAGGTGTTGGAGTAGTGTCTGTTTTATATTTTGTTATATTTTGCTATTGATTTCTAATTTCATGCCATTATGATCTGATAGAATACAAGGTAGTATCTCTATCTTTTTTATTTGCTAAGAGTAGCTTTGTGGCATAACATATGGTCTATTTTAGACCATTTGCCACTGAGAGGAAAGTGTATTTGTTCATTGATGGACGGACAATTCTATATATGCCTGTTAAGTCTAAATTATCAATTGTGTTATTGAGGTATATAGTTTCTCTGTTCAATTTTTGTTTGGAAGATGTGTCCAGTGGTGAGAGGGGTGTGTTAAAATCACCTGGTATTATTGTGTTGTGACCTATTTGGTTCCTGGAACTGAGAAGGATTTGTTTGATATACATGGATAAGATATTATTTGAGGCGTAAATATTTATGATTATTATGTCTTGCTGATTTATGCTTCCCTTAAGCAGTATGAACTATCTTTCTTTATCCTTTCTAACTAATTTTGGCTGAAGTCTGCTTTATCTGATATTAGGATGGAAACCTCTGCTTTTTTACTGAGTCCATGTGCATGGTATGTTTTATCCCATTCTTTCACATTTAGTCTGTGTGTATCTTCTTCTATGAGAGGAGCCTCTTGAAGGCAGCATATTGTTGGATTTTTTTAATCCAATCTGCCAATCTATGCCTTTTGATTGATGAGTTCTAGCATTAACATTCAGCGTAATTATTGAGATATGATTTGTATTCCCAGTCATTTTGGTTTATTTTTGGTATTAAACTTCACTTGGTTTCTTCTTTAGTTGGCTATTCCTTTAGGGTAGTTCCTCCCTACGCTGACTTACATCATTGTTTTTCACTGGAAAGATTTTATTTTGTCATCAAATCTGAAGGTAAGTTTTGCTGGGTATAAAATTCTTGTTTGGCATCCATTTTCTTTCAGAGCTTGAAAAATGTTGTTCCAGGTCCTTCTAGGTTTTAAGGTCTGGGTTGAGGAATCTGCTCACATACATATTGGTTTCACCCTGAATAAAATTTGATTTTTTTCTCTGGAAGCTTTAAAATTCTTACTTTATTTTGTATGTTAGGTATTTTCATTATAATGTGTCTTGGTATGTATCTGTTGTAATTTTTTATATTTGGTGTCCTATAAGCTTCTTGTATTTGATTTCCCATTTCATTCTTCAGATATGGGAAATTTTCTTTTTTTTAAATTTATTTTTATTGTAAACAAATGGGATACATGTTGTTTCAGTTTGTAGATGGAGTAACAGCATACCATTTGCATATTCATATATTTACATAGAGTAATGATGTTTGATTCATTCTGTTATTTTTTTCCTTCCCCCCACCCCTCCCACCTCTCTTTTCCCTTTATACAGTCCCTCTGTCCTCCACTCTTCTCCCCCTTCCACCCCCCATTAAGTGTCATTATTCTCTTATCAGTGAGATCATTCCTCTTTTGTATTTTTGAAACTGGCTTATCTCACTTAACATGATATTCTCCAATTTCATCCATTTGCCTGCAAATGCCATAATTGTATTATTCTTTATAGCTGAGTAATATTCCATCATATATATATATATATACCACAGTTTCTTTATCCATTCATTAATTGAAGGGCATCTAAGTTGGTTCCATAGTCTGGCTATTGTGAATTGAGCCGCTATGAACATTGATGTGGCTGTATCTCTGTAGTGTGCTGATTTTAAGTCCTTTGGGTATAGGCCGAGGAATGGGATAGCTGGGTCAAATGGTAGGTCCATTCCAAGTTTTCTAAGGAATCTCCACACTGCTTTCCAGAGTGCCTGCACTAATTTGCAACCCCACCAGCAATGTATGAGTGTACCTTTTTCCCCACATCCTCTCCAACACCTATTGTTGCTTGTGTTCTTGATAATCGCCATTCTGACTGGGGTGAGATGAAATCTTAGGGTAGTTTTGATTTGCATTTCTCTTATTACTAGAGATGTTGAACATTTTTTCATATATCTGTTGATTGCTTGTAGATCTTCTTCTGTGAAGTGTCTGTTCATTTCCTTAGCCCATTTGTTGATTGGGTTATTTGTATTCTTGGTGTAGAGTTTTTTGAGTTCTTTATATATTCTGGAAATTAGTGCTCTATCTGAAGTATGAGTGGCAAAGATATTCTCCCACTCTGTAGGCTCTCTCTTCGCATTGCCGATAGTTTCCTTTGCTGAGAGAAAGCTATTTAGTTTGAATCCATCCGGGTTATTGATTCTTGCTTTTATTTCTTGTGCTATGAGAGTCCTGTTAAGGAAGTCTGCTCCTAAGCCAACAAGGTGAAGATTTGAACCTACATTTTCTTCTATAAGATGCAGGGTCTCTGGTCTGATTTCAAGGTCCTTGATCCATTGTGAGTTGAGTTTTGTGCAGGGTGAGAGATAGGGGTTCAGTTTCATTCTGTTGCATATGGGTTTCCAGTTTTCCCAGCACCATTTGTTGAACAGGCTGTCTTTTCTCCATTGCATATTTTTGGCACCTTTGTCTAATATGAGAAAATTGTATTTATTTGAGTTTGTGTCTGTGTCCTCTATTCTGTAGCATTGATCTACCTGTCTATTTTGGTGCCAATACCATGCTGTTTTTGTTACTATTGCTTTGTAGTATAGTTGAAGTTCTGGTATTGCGATACCCCCTGTTTCATTCTTCCTGCTAAGGATTGCTTTAGCTATTCTGGGTTTCTTATTCTTCCAGATGAATTTCATGATTGCTTGCTCTATTTCTGTGTGGTACGTCATTGGGATTTTAATTGGAATTGCATTGAATCTGTATAGCACTTTTGATAGTATGGCCATTTTGACAATATTAATTCTGCCTATCCAAGAACATGGGAGATCTTTCCATCTTCTAAGGTCTTCCTTAATTTCTTTCTTCAGGGTTTTGTAGTTTTCATTGCAGAGATCTTTTACCTCTTTGGTTAGATTGATACCCAAATATTTTATTTTTTTTGAGGCTATTGCAAATGGAGTTGTTTTCCTCATTTCCCTTTCAGCTGTTTCATCGCTTGCGCATAAAAATGCATAGATTTATGGGTGTTGATTTTATAGCCTGCTATTTTGCTGAATTCATTGATGAGGTCTAGACGTTTTCTGGAGGAGGTTTTTGGATCCTCTAAATATAGAATCATGTCATCTGCAAATAGGGACATCTTAAGTTCCTCTTTTCCTATTCGTATCCCTTTAATTTCTTTAGTCTGCCTAATTGCTCTGGCTAGAGTTTCGAGGACAATGTTGAATAGAAGTGGTGAAAGAGGACATCCCTGTCTTGTTCCCATTTTTAAGTGGAATGGTTTCACTTTTTCTCCATTAAGAATGATGTTGGCCATGGGCTTAGCATAAATAGCCTTTACAATGTTGAGGTATGTTCCTACTATCCCTATTTTTTCTAGTGTTTTCAGCATGAAGGGGTGTTGTATATTGTCAAATGCTTTTTCTGCATCAATTGAAATAACCATATGATTCTTATCCTTAAGTCTATTGATATGATGGATTACGTTTATTGATTTGCGAATGTTGAAACATCCTTGCATTCCAGGAATGAACCCCACTTGATCCTGGTGCACAATTTTCTTAATATGGATACGTTTTGCAATATTTTGTTAAGGATCTTTGCATGTATATTCATCAAGGATATTGGTCTAAAATTTTCTTTGCTTGATGTGTCTTTTCCTGGTTTGGGTATGAGGGTGATATTAGCTTCATAGAATGAGTTCGGTAGGGTACCCTCCTTTTCTATTTCCTGGAAAACTTTGAGAAGTATTGGAATGAGTTCTTCTTTGAAGGTCTTGTAGAACTAGGCTGAGAATCCATCTGGTCCTGGGCTTTTCTTGGATGGTAGATTTTTAATGGCATCTTCTATTTCATTGCTTGATATTGATCTGTTTAAATCGTGTATGTCCTCCTGGTTCAGTTTGGGAGGAGCGTATGTCTCTAGAAATTTGTCAATGTCTTTGGTACTTTCTACTTTGTTGGAATACAGATTTTCAAAGTAGATTCTCATTATGTTCTGTATCTCAGTGGTGTCTGTTGTGAATTTCCTTTTGCATCATGTATTTTAGTAATTTGAGTTTTCTCTCTCTTTCTCTTTGTTAGTGTGCCTAAGGGTTTATCTATTTTGTTTTCTTTCTCAAGGAACCAAGTTTTGATATGTCAATTTTTTGAATAGTTTCTTTTGTTTCAATTTCCTTGATTTCAGCTCTGATTTTAATTATTTCCTGTCTTCTACTACTTTTGCTGTTATTCTCTTCTTCTTTTTCTAGGGCTTTGAGCTGTAATGTTAGGTCATTTAATTGTTGACTTTTCATTCTTTTCTGGAATGCACTCCATGCAATGAATTTTCCTCTTAGTACCACTTTCACAGTGTCCCAGAGATTTTGATATGTTGTATCATCATTCTCATTGACCTCTAAGAATTTTTTAATCTCCTCCCTGATGTTTTTTTGTTATCCATGTTTCTTTCAATAGCATACTATTTAATCTCCAATTGTTGAAGTAATTTCCTTTTTTTACTTTGTCATTGATTTCTACTCTCAGTCCATTATGATCTGATAGAACACAAGGCAGTATCTCTATTTTTTTGCATTTCCTAAGGGCTGCTTTGTGGCATAACATATGGTCTATTTTCGAGAAGGTTCCATGTGCTGCTGAGAAGAAAGTGTATCCACTCGTTGATGGATGGAATATTCTACATATGTCTATTAAGTCTAGGTTATTGATTGTGTTATTGAGTTCTATGGTTTCTTTGGTTGGCTTTTGTTTAGAAGATCTATCAAGTGGTGACAGCGGTGCATTAAAGTCGCTGAGAATTATTGTGTTGTGGTCTATGTGATTCTTGAAATTGAGAAGGATTTGTTTGATGTACAGGGATGCATCATTGTTTGGGGCATAAATATTTACTATCGTTCTGTCTTCCTGATTTATGGTTCCCTTAAGCAGTATGAAATGTCCTTCTTTATCTCTTCTGACTAACTTTGGCTTGAAGTCCACTTTATCTGATATAAGGATGGAAATCCCCGCTTTTTTACTGAGTCCATGTGCGTGGTAGGTTTTTACCCATCCTTTCACCTTTAGTCTGTGGATGTCTTTTTGTATGAGATGAGTCTCTTGCAGGCAGCATATTGTTGGGTCTTTCTTGTTAATCCATTCTGCCAGTCTGTGTCTTTTGATTGATGAGTTTAGGCCATTAACATTCAGGGTTATTATTGTGATATGATTTGTATTCCCAGTCATTTGGCTTATTTTTGGTGTTTAATTGGCTTGGTTTCTCCTTTGAGTGGTTTTCCTCTAAGGTAGTTCCTCCCTTTGCTGACCTCCATTGTTGTTTTTCAGTTCCTCCTCATGGAATATTTTGTTGAGAACATTCTGTAGTGTAGGCTTTCTATTTGTAAATTCTTTTAACTTTTGATTATCATGGAAGGATTTTATTTTATCTTCAAATCTGATGGTTAGTTTTGCTGGGTATAGGATTCTTGGTTGGTAAACATGTTCTTTCAGAGCTTGAAATATGTTGGTCCAGGCCCTTCTAGCTTTTAGTGTCTGGGTTGAGAATTCTGCTGCTATCCGTATTGGTCTCCCCCTATATGTAATCTGATGCTTTTCTCTTGCAGCCTTCAAAATCCTATCTTTATTTTGAATGTTAGGCATTTTCATTATAATGTGCCTTGGTGTGGATCTGTTGTGATTCTGTACATTTGGTGTTCTGTAAGCCTCTTGTATTTGATTTTCCATTTCATTCTTCAGGTTTGGGAAATTTTCTGATATTATTTCATTGAATAGGTTGTTCATTCCTTTGGTTTGTATCTCTGTGCCTTCCTCAATCCCAATAATTCTTAAATTTGGTCTTTTCACGATGTCCCATAATTCTTGGAGATTCTGTTCATGATTTTTTACCATCTTCTCTGTTTGGGTGACTTTATTTTCAAGATTAAATATTTTGTCTTCATTGTCTGAGGTTCTGTCTTCCAAGTGGTCTAGTCTGTTGGTGATGCTTTCCATTGAGTTTTTTATTTGGTGTATTGTCTCCTTCATTTCAAGAATTTCTGTATGGTTTTTTTTGAGAATCTCTATCTCTTTGTTGAAATGATCTTTTGCTTCCTGCAGGTGCTCTTTCAGCTTATTGGTATTATCATTCATTGCCTGCATTTGCTCTCTTATCTCATCCTTTGCTTCACAAATCATCATAATCATGTATAATCTGAAGTCCTTTTCTGACATTTCTTCCAACATACTGTCATTGGATTCTATTACTATAGAATCTAGATTTGTTTGGAACATTTTCTTCCCTTGTTTTCTCATGTTGTTCACGTATCTTCCCCTCTAGCGCTGCAGATCTGGTGTATTGCAGATTTCCCCCTATAGGCTTATAGTGGCCCTATAGGTTTCAAAACCCTTTCTTTAAGTGGACATCAATATTAGCAGTGCCCAAATCAGACACTATGCAATCCTAGACCAAATAGCCCCTATGGGGACAATAACAAAATTGTCATAATAAACAAAATGTTTTCAAATGTTGTCTTCGGTAAAACAAACAGGTTTACAATAATGTCTGCAGTTTCTCATGGAGGACAAAGAGGATGCAGAGGGATGAAGAATATGGCTGTTATTGGGATAATAAAAGTATATACAGAAGTTCTAGAAAATGGAAAGGGTGAGAGTGTTATCAAAGGAAATCAGATGTTAGCATGTAAATAAGGGAGAAAGCGACTCTGAGAGAACAGGTGAACAGAAGGAAAAGCAAGCAAGAAACGTAAAGAAATAAAAACTTAATTTTTTTTATAAAAGGAGAAAAAAGAAAATCTACTGTATAACAGTCATATACTAATGAAACCTCCCAGTGTTCAGTAGCCTGATATATGAGAGGTACGTGGCAATGAGCTTCAAGCCTCCAGCAGGCATCTCAGGATGGGATTTGCCCCACCCGAAGATTGGAGCTCCGGCTTCCAGGATTATTCAAGATGGCTGCTCTGGCTTCCAAATGTGTTGGCAAATGGGGAGCTGCAGCTCAGTGGTGGACGTGGTCAGCTGGAGGTCCTGGAGACAGGATGCAGTTGGTCCGGCAGTGGTCCTGGAGGTCGGCTGTGTGTGGTGTGGTTGTGGGATCCAGGAGGCCGGATGCAATCAGTCAGTCTGGGTTCCCGGTGATAGGGCACAGTCAGTTGGTCTGGGGTCCTGGCGGCAGGGAGCAGTCAGTTGATGTGAGGGCCCCAGAGGCAGGGAGTGATTGGTCGAGCTGAGGGATCCTGGAGACGGGACTCAGTCAGTCCAGCCAGGGGTCCTACAGGGCCTGGCTGTTGTCTCAAAATGGTGGCAGCCACGTGTAATCAAACCTGCAGGTACTGTAACAGTGAACTTCCAGGCAGCAGCAGGCAGCTGGTTCTCCACTGGTGGTCTACGTTCAATCTGCTGGCAGCTGTCGGATGATCGGGAGGTGAAACTCGAGCGTTGAGTGATGGATAGGGGTAAGGCAGGTGATGGACAAGCGAGAGGCAGGCAAATGGCGGATGATAGACACCTGACAGTGAGCAATCTGCTCTCAAAAAGGGCGTCGATATGCTCGGGAAATTTTGTGATATTGTGTCAGTGAATAGATTGTTCAGTCCTTTAGTTTATTTCTCTGTGCCTTTCTCAATCCCAATAATTCTTAAATTTGGTCTTTTCATGATATCGCATAGTTTTTGGAGGTTCCATTCATGATTTCTTACCATTTCTCATTTGGTCAACTTTGTTTTCATGATTAAATATTTTATCTTCAATGTCTGAGGATCTGTCTTCCAGTGATCTAGCCTATTGGTTATGCTTTCTATTGACTTCTTAATTAGGCTTATTCTTTCCTTCATTTCAAGAATTTCTGTTGGTTTGTTTTCTTTCAGAATCTCTTTCTCTTTATTGAAATGATATTTTGCTTCCTGCATTTGCTCTTTTAAGTGTTGTTTGGTGTGATCATTCAATGCCTGCATTTGCTCTCTTGTCTCATTGTTTGCTTCTCTGATCATTTTAATTACATACATTCTGAACTCCCTTTCTGACTTTTCTTCCACATGCTGCCATTGGATTTTATTGATGTAGTATTTAGGTTTGTTTGGGACACTTTCTTCCCTTGATTTCTCATATTGCTCATGTATCTTCCCCTCTAGGAGTGCAAATCTGAGGTATTGCAGTTTTCCTCCTGTAGACTTATAGTGTCCCTGCAGGTTTCCAATACCTTACCTTGAAGTGAGAGATCAATATTAGCAGCACATCCATACAAACAATATGCATCCTTAACTCACATAGCCCCTAGAGATATTAATCATATTGTCTTAATAAACAGAGATTATGATTTTTATTGTTATCTACAGCTTAGTCAAAAGATTTGGAATAAGGACCACAATTTCTAAAGGTGGACAAAGAGGATGGAGAGGGGATGTAGGATACAATGTTAGTGAGATAAGAAGTGTTCTATAGAGGTACTGTGTCATAGGAGTTGTGAAAGTGAAATTAGAAGAAATTGGTTGTTAGCCTGTGAAAAGGGAGAAAGAGTCTCCAAGGAGACAGATAAGAGGAAAGTAGAGAGGATAAGAAAAATATTAACAAAAGAAAAGAAAATTAGAAATAATAGTAGGTATAATAGGCATAATTATAATATTACTACTAATAAAATAAATCTACAATAAAACTATACAGTACTGTTCAAACCCCCTAGTCTTCAGTAGCCTGATGTCTGGGAAGAAATTGATAATGCAGTGACCTGAGAAGAGTGCTGGTCCTCTAGGGATGGTGGCCTCCAGGTGGGCTATAATCCCTCCTAGTAGGCAGAGGCACCTCCATGTGTTGACAGATGGTCAACCACAACAAGCATGCTAGACTGCTGACTGGGTCAGGGCTTGGCTGGGCCTTGGTCTCTGGGCCTACCTTCCTGACATGGAAGTCTCATGAAGCAGCCTGTAAACAACTTTTTTGTTTGATACTGTTCCATATATTCATTCTTTCTTAAAAAAAGTTTATATATATATATATATATATTTATTAGTTGTTGATGATCTTTATTTTATTCATGTATTTATATGTGTTGCTGAGAATCAAACCCAGTGTCTCACACGTACTAGGCTAGTGCTCTCCCACTGAGCCTCAACCCAGCCCTCATTTATTGATTCTTGATTTTACTTCTTGAGAATGAGATGTGTAGTTCATGAAGTGGGTTCCTATGCTGACATGATAGAAAGTTCAGCCTACACTTTCTTCTACTAGGCACAGGGTCTCTGGTCTAATGCCTAGGTACTTTATTAAAGTATAGTAATCTTTAATTTCTTATAATCATTTAACATGCCATTGAATGCAGGTTCCTGTGACTATGTAACAAGATTAGCCAGCTTCACTCTCAGGATATGTATTTATTAAAGGAAACATTTAGCATCCTTCAGTTTTTTCTCCATCCTTAGATACCTTTTAATAAACAAACTCTTTCAGGTTTTGATTGTTATTAGTGAATTATGTAAAGTGAACAAAAATCCTTCGTTTTACCAAATTTGCTCAGAAGCTTTTTTAAATCAATGACTAATTAAAACTCATTTTAAATATCAAGAATTAAATAGAGCAACTATTATTGCTGTTTATTCACAAAAGTGACAGAGATATTAAAGTAAAACCAATGCATATAACTGTTGACTATGTCATAAATAGACATGAAATGAATCTTAATTATTTGAATAAGAGAACTGGAATATGACATATTCCAAATCACACAATATACTACTATCCTGGATGATGCCCAGGTATTTGATTCACTTTGAGTTGAGTTTTATTCAAGATGAGAGATAGAGGTTCAATTTCATTCTTCTACAAATGGATTTCCAATTTTCCCAGCACCATTTGTTGAAGAGGCTATTGTTTCTCCAATGAACATTTAAGTCACCTTTGACTAGTGTGAGATATCTGTATTTCTGTGCATTTGTCTCTACATCTTCTGTACCATTGGTCTTAATTTCTGTTTTGGTGCCAATACCATGCCTTTCTTGTTACAGTAGCTCTATAGCATAATTTAACATCTGATATTGTGATGCCTCCTCCTTCACTTTTCATGCTAAGAATTACTGTGGCTATTTTTGCCTTCATATTTTTCCAAATGAATTTTATGACTGCTTTCTCTATTTCTATGAAGAACCTCATTGAAAGTCTCATAGAAATTGCATTGAAACTGTATAGCACTTATGGTCATTTTAACAATATTAATTTTGCCTTTTTAAGAACGTAAGAGATCTTTTCATCTTTTAAGGTCTTCTTTAGTTTCTTTTTTAGTGTTCTGTAGTTTTACTTGTAGAGGTCTTTCACCTCTTTTGTTAGATTGATTCCATGTATTTTATTTAATTTTCTTGAGAATATAATGAATGGAATAGTTTTCCTAATTTCTCTTTCAGCAGACTCATAATTGGTGTACAGGAAGGCAATAGATTTATGCGTGTTAATTTTATCTCCTGCTACTATGCTGAATTCATTTATAAGTTCTTCAAGTTTTCTGATGGAGGTTTGTGGGTCCTCTCAATATAGAGTCATGTAGTCAGCAAATAGGGATAGCTTGACCTCTTCTTTTCCTATTGGTATCACTTTAATTAGAATCTCAAGTTTAAATATCTAGATATCGGCATCAATCATGATCTTTGCCTTAGTTCTCTATCCCTCCAGGTTTTCTCTTCTGGTGAATTCACAAGGTCAACATGGATACTCAAGCAATTTCTCCTTTTTGTCAGGCTGTGTTCTGAGCTTGTTACATTCAGAAGTGTCCAAACAAAACAAAGCAAAGTGAAATTTCTGTACCTAGTGGAGAAACCCTCAGTGAGCACAGACAAGGAGAGGTATCCTCATGTGGCTGACACCACCTTGACCATGCTCACCCAGAACCCTCTTCTCCCTGCTGACATCACACAGGACATCAGCTCTGGACATCTTCACACACTGTCCATAACCTCCCATCACCGTGTACCTGCCTGTCCTGCTCCAGATGCACTGCTCCTCTGAGTCATGCAGAATCCCTGGGTAGTTTTCTTCACCATCTGTCTTCTTCCTCTTCTTTTTTATTACATACATAATATTATGAGACAATTCACACATATGTGTATGATAAAAGAATGTTTCTACATAAATAAACTCTAGATCCTTTTTCACATCAAGATTAAATAAACATTTAATTTCACATTCAAAGTCTCTCCAGGCCGCTTCCCTGCCATTCTACCTCAACTCTCCCTTTAGAGCTGTACAGAACCACAAGTAGTTTCCATTTTGCAAACAGGATTCTTATTTGGAGACAGCAGAGTCCCCTTGCCTCTGTGTCTTTCTGGTCCTTCTGTCCATCCCCCAATATCTTCATTTATGACCTGGCTCCAAGTCATCTACTGTAGAACTTCTTTCCACTATGGATTTGGTGGACATGTGCTTTTATTTTAGATGGGGAAACATCTACACCTAAAACTTTAAGCATTTTTTCTAATATTTCCATAACTAAAATTTAAACATAGAAATTCTCAGCAATGAATAAGGGTATGATTCCTCCATTATTTTTTGTATTCAATTGTTCATATTTTCACTTTACAAAGCAGCTATTGTATATTTTATTATTATTCTTTAAATATTTCATCTTCTAACATTGAAAGAGAAAAGTGATTATAATCAGTTATCCAGAATCAACAATTAGGATGGATTCAAATGCATTTGAACAACATTGACATTAATCAGAAACAACTTTGAGAATTGTCTCACCAGAGATCTTAAAGAACTATTTGTTAAGATAGTTTAACTTGAAAATTTTGTTCAGGAGATGTTAGTTCTTCCTCAGGTAATTGCTTTAAATATCACACTCAACCTCCCTGGGTTACACCAGATATCAAAGAAAATGATCTGAAATTCACTTTCCCGCTCAAAACTCTATATTTATATTTTTATCCAGATAAAATGTTATTGTCTTATGGGATTCTCTAATATCTTAATTATTTGTTAAAACAAAACAAAACAAAACAAATCAGATCGCTGGTCTGCAATCCAGGAGCCATCTTGGGACTGTGGCGTGGCGGAGGCTACCGAAATTGAAACCCAGATTTGTGAGTTTGCCACTAGGTGAGGTACTGGAAACCTTCAGGGACACTATAAGGCTATAGGGTAGAAACTGTACTGCCTCAGATCCCCACAGCTAAATGGGAAGACACACAAACAAAATGAAAAAAAAAAAAAAAAAAGGGCGTAAAGCATTCCAAACAAACCAGGATGCTCCAATTATAGACTCCATTGACAAACCAGTAGAAGAAATGCCAGAAAAAGAGTTCAGAATTTACTTAGTAAAACTGCTTCACAACTTTAGGAGGACATAAAGAGTGAAATCAGAACTCTGTTTCAGGAGAAGGAAGATAACTTAAATAAAGAGATAAAGGTCCTGAGAAGAAATCTAGAAGAAATCTTTGAAATGAAGGAACCAATAAACCAAAATAAAAATTCAATGGAAAGTAACACCAACAGAGGAGACCCCTTGGAAGACAGAACCTCAGGCAATGAAGACAAAATATATAATTTTGAAAATAAAGGTGACCACACAGAGAAGATGATAAACTGCATGACATTCCCTCACTCAGACACAATGCCTGAACAGCAGCTGCTGAAGCCAATGCAGTGGAGCTACTGTGACTACTTCTGGGCTGATAAGAAAGACCCCCAAAGCAATGGCACCATGGTGGGGTTTGAACTGCTGCTCCAAAAGCAACTGAAGGGCAAACAAATGCAGAAAGAAATGTCTGAATTCATCTGAGAGAGGATAAAGATTGAAGAAGAATATGCAAAGAACTTGGCTAAGCTCTCTCAGAACTCCTTGGCTGCACAGGAAGAAGGTGTCCCTCAGAGAAGCATGGGCTCAGGTGAAGAAGAGCCTGGCAGATGAAGCAGAAGTTCATCTCAAGTTCTCTGCCAAGCTTCACAGCAAGGTAGAGAAGCCCCTAATGAACTTTCGTTAGAACTTTAAGAAAGATATGAGAAAGTGTGACCACCATATCGTGACCTCCGCAAGCAACTTGCCAGCTGCTATGCATTGGTGGAGAAGGCCCGGAAAGTCCTCACAGAGTGGCAGAGAGACCTGGAAATGAAGACACAGCAGCTGGAGATCAAACTGAGCAACAAGATGGTGGAGGACATCAAGAAGGCACGGAGGAAGTCCACACAGGCTGGTGATGACCTCATGCACTGTGTGGACCTCTACAACCAGGCTCAGTCCAGCGGTTTGAAGAGATGGTGACCACCACTTTGGAGCTGGACTGGCTGGAAGTGGAGAGGGTGGAGATTATCCAGCAACATGTGTGCCAGTACACACAGCTGCGGCATGAGACAGACATGTTCAACCAAAGCACAGTTGAGTCTGTGGACCAACTGCTTCAAAAAGTGGACCCGGCCTAAGACAGACAGCTGTGGGCCAAAGAGTACAAAACATGCAACATTCACCCTGTGGACATGGAGATCTAGACATGCCTGTGTGGCCCTGGGGGTCCTACCCAGGAAAGGGGCTGGGTGTGCCATGGAGAGGAGACTGTGTCTCCTGCTGGGTAAGCTGCCCTCCCACCCACTCTCCTGTCCACTGAGGAGAGAGGAGAGAGCCGGTGATTTCAGAAGGGTGATCAGGATGGCCCAGCTGGGGGATCCCAAATATATCCAGGCCAAGAAGACAGACCTGCAACCCGGTTCTTGTCTTCAAGTCTGAAGCCCCCAAAGCCCATGCCATACTTGTTGCTCTGAGAACAAACCGAGGCTGGAACTTTGTGGTCCCTGCTGAGTTCCATAGAGGTGGCCATCACACTTGTGCCCTTGGGTGCCTGAAGGTCCATCCTCCAACTGGTCCCTTTATCTCCTTAGGGGCTTTGGAAGATCAGGGGAGGGCGGCCTTTGTCTCCAAGCCAATGTTAGGATCAGAATCAGGAATAGAAGGCGGCATCAGCTCAGCCTGTATCTGGAATCCTTTACAGCCCTCTATTTTTCTCATTATATTCTGGGAGCACAAATATAGCTTTTCTTGGCCACTTTTCATCCCCTTGAGTCTTGGGAAGGCCTGTTTTCTGTCTTCCCAGACCAACCCTGCCTAGAGAGGTCAGGAAGGAACTACCTCATTCAGCAAATTAGCCTGGAGCATTGAATCATGGTTCCTATCAGACCAGGCATCATCTCTGAAGTCTCTGGAAATCCAAATCCATTCATTCCTCAGTTGCTTTCTCAAGGCAGTCCCCACTTTGCCATCCCTGCCCAGTCTCACTAGAGGGAGCTTTCCAAAGCTCTCAGCCAGCAAGATCTCCTTCAGCTCTGTGCATGTTCAAAGGCTTTGAGAGATGGATACCAGCTCACCTCAGAAACCAGATAGGGTCTGTCTGCCATGGTATCCTATCCAAAACTGGGCTACCTTGACCACCACTCTCCCAGGCTGCCTACCATGGACTTAATGGGGCTGGGTCAGTCCCACATGAGAGACAGGTTAGGGCAAGTCCGTTTGTCATTCCCCATGTGGCTCAATCTGCTTATGCATGGCGGGGTTTGGACTGCTGTCCCTTGTATGAGCACTGTAGACTTTCATGGCCATAGCAGTTCTTTGCTATCCAGGTGTATCCCACCAGCTGGGCCTCCAGCTACTCTAAACTTTCCAGAGCCCTATGCTAAGCCCTCCCTTGGTGCCAGCACCTCCTTTCCCTCTGTCCATCTTTCCTGGAGAAGCCTGGGCCATGTGTGATTCCAGAAGATTTTCAACACTACCCTGGGTTCAGCCTGTCACTTCATTTCTCTACCACAGCAAACATGATCACCATATGAACCTAGAGAATCAGCCTGAGGGAACTGGAAGAAAAAATTGACATAGTGAGCAAGGAACAAATTCTACTCAGAAACTCATGCTCTGAGGGTCCATCTTTCTTCATCTTTCCATCAGTGGCTTTGGATTGACCCTTCCATCTCCCATGGGGGCAGAATTCTATAAGCACGATTCCCTGATCTTTCCCTCAATGTTACATGCTATTAGTGAATTACATTAATTTTGAATCTCTCAGCATCTCTTCCATTAAATTGGAATTGCTTTCTCATAGTTTATATTAGAAAGAAGTCCAATATACTAAAGCAAACCAAAAAATAAATAAATAAATAAGCACAATGAGGAAATTAGATTTAGCATATGACTCTGTCTGAGCACAAATTAACATGCATTTTCTCTAACACCTGTCCTCCTTCTAGAAGTGATCTGGACACCTGGTGTCTAGCTCTTCAGATAGTGTAGCCTGTATTCCACACTAGCACCCCACCCTGATGGCCTCTCCCTGCAATCTTTCCCATATTAATTCCAGTGTGCTGGAACTTCCCAGGCCTGGAACCATAACAGCCATTCAGAACAAGGGTCATGTCCTGTCATAAAAGTCTAAATATGCTTTCAGCACAGTGTGTGTAGGAGTAAAGAGTTAACATTGTGGAATGAAAAGTCTGAACTTTGTCCTGGTCCACGGTGGGGACATTTCTTGACCCCTTTTCATCCCCATGAGTCTTGGAACGATCTGTTTTCTGTCTTCCCAGACCAACCCTGCCTAGAGAGGTCAGGATGGAACTACCTCTTTTGGCAACCACCCCTGAATTTATGCTAATGAGGTGATTCATGGTTCGTTTGTCCTAGATGGCTTAAGGAAGAAGGATGGCTATACTAGAAAGAACAATTAGATGACTAGAAATTTGGAGTTTGAGTGCATTCTACCAGAACAATCTCCTCATCTTCATGGACTTGAGGGGGCTGAAGATTGAGTTTAATTCAATGTTATAATATTGATGTGTTTAAGAAATAAAAACCCAATAACTACTCTGGATTCTTATTTCCTGAGTCATATTTTGTGCTGGGCAATCCTATATAAAGTTTCAGTAGAGTGAAGTATCCTGAGGATAAGAGTACTTTATCCTCCCAGAATTGGCCCTCTCTGTCTCTGTGATTGACTTGATGTGATTTCCATCCTTTGTAATAATACTGTAATCTTCTAAAGAACAGAGTTTTCATTTTGTTCTGAGACTAATTGTTATCAGTTAGCAAAACTGAGATGTTTGTGGGAACCCCTCAAGTTGTGGTGAATTGACACTTACTGTATTTTATCTGGAATCCCTGAACATGACTGGTGACTTAGGCAAAGCCAGTATAAATCTGAGAAATATGTCCCTGATCCAGGTAATTAGCAACATAAACATTTGAGAGATCTTTAGCTACACAAGAAAAAATTTACAATATGATAGCAATGGGGTAACTACCAAAGTTGCCTCAGTTACAGAGCAGGCTCAGAATCCCCATCCTGGGTGTTGCATAAGTTCTTTCTCTTTATGGTGCTCTCTGTCTCTCACAGTCAGCAATAAACACCCTGAGAGCCCTGTGCACATGTAAGTGGGGGAAGGTGGCAAGGTGGGTGAAGCCCAGGTGGACCATGTGTGCACATGTTACCCCATAAGATGGAGTCCAGGGAAATATTCAGATTCTGTCACTGTGGGGAATATTCATAATTTTTGGATATGGACAAAAGAAACAGAAGACGGTGACCAAAGAACTGTATGATGTACACATCTCTAAACAGCTTCACAATCTCTAAAATAGAATTCCATCAGGAGATTCATGACTGGGAACAACCACACATGACCAAATGCAGACTCAATATTTCAAACATTGCTAAGAACATCTTTGTATGTGGAGGATATTCAATGTGAATTACATTTATAAAATATCTGGGAAGGTAGAAATTAATCAGGGTCAGGAGGCTCCTTCTGACCTGTGAGTCAGGACACTGGGAAGTGAAAGGGTACCAGGTCAGATCATCCTGCTGGTTTTTGTCTTACTTCCCCTCTGCCTGTGTCAATGTGGGCTACACTTAGTTGCTCCCACTGCCATGGTCTGCCTCACAGTGGTAGACACTTTCGTCCTGTTCCTGGATGTTCTGGATGGTCATGTACCAATCCAGTCCAGAGCCTGAGCCTGAGAAGCGATCAGGAATCCCATCCCCCTTGGATCCCACCATGCCACTAGTGCCCACTCACATCACAAACCGGGGACTCTTCCCTGGGCTTTGCTGGAACCAGTCCACTGCATAATTATTGTAGCTACTGCTCAGGTTGCAGGTGAGTTTGACTGTTTGTCCCAGGGAGGCAGATGCAGAGGGTGGCTGAGTCAGCACAGGTTGGGAGAGGGAGCCTGTAAACACAGACACATCACAGTGGAAGGCAGAGCCAGGGTGCAGGTGTTAGGGGATCTGAGCCAGTGAGGATAGACTCAGTGTAGGGTTCTTCCTTGGGGCACAGAGGTCTGCTCCTACCTGGGCAGTAAGCGAGCATGAAAAGGAGGAAAAGAGTCCCAACCATGTTGGACAAGTTTCCTGAGCTCCAGAGGTGGTGTGGGCTGCCCCCAGCCTTTCTTATCCCTTCCCACTGGCCTCAGGGAGGAGCAGCTCATGCAAATGTGCCTCCGCCCACTGCCTCTCACTGTCTGCCCTTCTTCTGGGCCTGGAATGATGCAGACAAAGCTTGGAATGTGGTGATGCTTTCATTTGCCTCATGGGCAGAACTGGGAGGAAGCAGGTGCTGAGACTTCACAGAAAAACACAGTTGCTGAGCCCACATTGTGACACAGGTTTCACCTCCTCTGCCTACCCCTGTTCAGATATGGAGTCCTCTGAGACATCTCCATCTGTAAATATATTTCATGGTTTCCCCAAAATGCTCCATGATGTCTCCTGAAGATCACATGTAAAAGTTTAGTTTTCTCTTGGGTCCTTACTCTGCCTTTTTACCTTTTCATTTCCATACACAAAATATTGATGGAGATATTTGTGAGTCAAGCATTATGCTCATATCAATATCAGTACTGTATGTGCTAATTTGGGATATGTTGTTTCCATGAATATTTACCAAGAACAAATAATCCAATATGAAAATGTGACTTGAAAAAGAAGCATGGGAGTGGATTTTCTCACTGCTTGGGGTCATTTAGGAAAACCAACTCAGAGGGTCAACATAAATATTTCCATCATATTCTATAACTATTTACATCTTTCCAGGGAGTAAGGTGGTCAAGCTGGGTAAGGTATTTACCCAATACATCCAGCACCCAATGTTAGAATTTATACCAACATGATCTAATGAATGACATTTTCCCATAAGTAATGGCCCACTGAGCTAAGGTTTACACTGGGGATATTTATCTATTATTAAAATGACTACATTTGAGGAGGCATGAAATAACACAAATTACTTATCTTACTTTGCAGAGATGAGAAGAATCACTCAGATCTCACTACACTAACCTCAGGGTGTTGACAGGGCTGTGCTGCCTTCTGGAGGTTCGAGGGGAGAAACCATCTTTTTGCTTTTTCCAAATTTTAGGGGTCACCTACGTTCATGGCTTGTGGTCACTGCTTCCATGTTCAAAGCCAGAAACCCTGAACAGGGATCTTCTCGCATCACACCACTCTGGTCACTTCTTCTCACTTTCTCTTCCACTTTTAAGGACCCTCATGATCCCACTGTCTCAGGTAAATTCCAGGATTATGTCCTGATCTTAATGTGAGCTGATGAGTAACATTAATTCCACATGTAATGTATTATCACTTTATCAAACGTCCTAATATATTCATAGAATTCAGAGAATGCAGTGTACACAACTTTGAGGTCCATTTTCTGATAACCAGACTGTTCTTGACAGGGAAACATTTAACCATTTTTGCATAGCATTAAAAATGTGTGGACTGGGGAGATAGGTCAGCTGGTAGAGTGTTTGCCTTGCAAGCACAAGGTCCTGAGTTCAATCCCTAGTACCGCAAAAAAAAAAAAAAAAAAAAAAAATGTGTGAAGACATCATGCAAAAGTCACAAGCATATGAAGTTGGGGTTTGTTGTGCTTTTACATTACACATATATGATTCTTCATAGCACATTGGGTGATTTATAATTATACATGATTTACATTATGATTTCATTTTTATGTATATCAGAGACTTCTAAGAATGTCCTGTGAACATAGGTCATGAATTTGATATTCTTGTTTGTGACTTCTTAGCACCATGTATAACAAGGAGTAAGGCTATCTCTCCTTTCCCTGTGATTTCATAGCACTGAATAAATCTGAGAGCTGTCATTCCATGTACTGTGGAAGGATCATCTTATCCACAGGCTGCAGTTCAGAGATGTGCAGAGCACATGTGTCCTTGTTTGGGCATCTTTTTTCCTGGCAAGTGCCTGGGAACCCCACAACCCTAATACATATCACGAGTCTGAGTAGTATAGAAGACACCAGGAAGGGTTTCCTGTAATCTACTGGTACCATTGTATGTAGGATCTGCTAAAATTGGAACCATTCTTCTGGAAGTAGGTGAGTGTGGCAGGTGATTCAGGAGAGGCAGAGACAGAGGGAAGTTGACTCAATACAACCTTGACAGGGAACCTGCAAACACAGATAGGAGTAGGAGATGAGGTAAGGGGAGGAGAAAACTTTCTCATGTATTCTGAGACTGAGTGGTTGATGCAAACTAGGACATGAGGCCTGCTGAAGACTCAGGTTAACCTGATCAGTAAGGGTGAAGGTGTAGGATGTGTCCAGGTCATAGTGGACACAGACCCTGATTATCACATTGGGGTTGGGCTACTCTAGTTGTCCTTTAATTTTTCACCCTCTGCTTGAGGAGGGAGTTTGAGCAACTGTGTTTTCATCATGGTAGAGCTCTGGTGCTGGAGTGCCGTACGCTCTTTATGAGGTAGTCATCATAAATGACAGGAAGCAAAAACCAATTGAAGGATCTCAAAGAAGTCAAATTCTTCTTTGGGTAAATTAGAGTTGGTCAGGATTTTGATTAAAGAGCCAAAATCCTAACCACTGTGAAAAGATTGTCATTGTACCCCTTCAAAGAGGACCACTCTCAAAGTCATAAGAAGTCCTGCAAAGTACTGGGTCCGAATTCCTTCCTCCACATGTTTTTAAAATTAGACACCTGATGATGTTAGCAGCTCTACTGATTTTTGGGCCTACATGTCCTCCATCAAATTAAATGTAAAATTCAACTGTCAGAGTGAAGTTCCCGGAGGGCATTCTGCTTGTTCATTTATAAATGTCAGTTCTAGCTCAATTATCTTTAACAAGTGTACATTACATTGCAATAGTTGGTAGTGATGTTTGGCATTGCACCTAAAAGCTTCAGTGGGTCTTGCAAACACACCTGGAATCTTGGTGTTCACAGCAACATAATTATATTTTTGAATAATGATGAATTTTCTTATCTCTTCAACCAGTTTCTAAGCTAAAAGAATCCAAATTCTTTGGTTATTATCTATGTGCCTGTTGCTGCTGGCACAATGAGGGCACTAGAAAATCTAGATATCAACAATCACAATGTTACATTTTATTGAAGATATTTTTTTAGAAAAAAATTTATTGCGTATTTGTTTATTTGCGTCTCTGAGCTCATGGTCCTCCTTCTCTTCAGCATAGAAGCAGCACCAAGTGGCTCCAGCAGGTGCCCCAGGGAAAGTGGAGTCAGACTCTGCCTCACCATGCTTCAACATAGTTCTTCACCAAAATTATGCTTCTTTTTAAAAAATTATTTGTTTTTCATTTTTTTACAGACAGCATTTCGATTCATTGTACACAAGTGGGGTACATAATTTTGTTTCTATGGATGTACATGATGTAGATTCATACCATTCATTTAATCATACGTGTACATAGGGTAATGATGTCTGTCTCATTCACCATTTTTCATACCCCTCTCCCTCTCATTGCCCTCTACATAATCTAAAATTCCTCCATTTTTCTCTCACTCCTCCCCAAACCCCATTATATATCATTATCCACTAATCAGGGAAGACATTTGGTCTTTGGTTTTTGTGAATTGGCTTATTTGAATTAGCATGATATTCTCCAGTTCAATCCATTTATCTGCAAATGCCATATTATTCTTCTGTATAGCTGAATAATATTCCATTGTGTATATATACCACAGTTTCTTTATCCATTCATCTGTTGAAAGGCATCTAGGCTGCTTCCACAATCTAGCTATTGTGAATTGAGCTGCTACAAACATTGATGTGGCTGCATCACTGTAGTATACTGATTTTAAGTCCTTTTGGTATAAAACAAGGAGTAGGATAACTGGGTCTAAAAGTGGATTCAGTCAAGTTTCTGAGGATTTTCCACACTATTTTCCAGAGTGACTGCACCCATTTGCAACTCCACTAGCAATGTAAAAGTGTGCCTTTTTCCCCACATTCACACCAACACCTATAATTGTTTGTGTTCTTGATAATAGCCATTCTAATTGGAGTAAGATGAAATCTTAGAATTGCTTTAATTTGCATTTCTCTAATTACTAGAGATGTTGAACACTTTTTCAATTATTTATTAATCACCTGTATGTCTTCTTCTGTAAAGTGTCTATCCAGTTCCTTGGTCCATTTATTGATTGGGTTCTTTGTATTTTTGGTGTGAAGTTTTGTTAAGTTCTTTATAAATTTTGGAGATAAGTGCTCTATCTGAAGTGCATGTGGAAAAAATATTCTCCCACTCTGTAGGCTCTCTTTTTTCACATTTTGGTTGTATCCTTTGCTGAGAAAATACTTTTTAGTTTGAGTTCATCCCACTTATTGATTCTTGATTTAATTTCTTGTGCTTTGGGAGTCTTGTTAAGGAAGTTCTGATCCTAAGACAACAGGATGAAGATTTGGGCCTACTTTGTCTTCTATTAGGTGTAGAGTCTCTGGTCTAATCCCTAAGTCCTTGATCCATTTTGAGATGTTTTTTGTGCAGGGTAAGAGATAGAGGTTTAATTTTATTTTACTGCATATGGATTTCCAGTTTTCCCAGCACCATTTGTTGAACAGAATATCTTTTCTCCATTGTAAGTTTTTGACTTCTTTGGCTGTATTTAGGTGGGTTTGTCTCTGTGTCTTCTATTCTGTACCATTGGTCTGCCTGTCTATTTTGGTGCCAATACCATACCATTTTTGTTACTATTACTCTGTAGTATAGTTTAAGGTCTGGTATTGTGATACCTCCTGTTTCACTTTTCCTGCTCAGGATGGTTTTGCTATTTGAGGTCTCTTATTCCTCCAGATGAAGTTCATGATTGCCTTTTCTATTTCTATGAGGAATGTCATTGGGATTTTAATTGGAATTGCCTTGCATCTGTATAGCACCTTTTGTAGAATGGCAATTTTGATTATTAATTCTGCCTACCCAAGAACATGGGAGATCATTCCATCTTCTAAGGTTTTCTTCATTTTCTTTATTAAGTGTCTGTAGTTCACATTGTAGAGGTCTTTCACCTTGTTCATTAGATTGATTCCCAAGTATTTTATTTTTTTGCAGGCTATTGTGAATGGGCTGGTTTTCTTAATTTCTCTTTCAGAGGATTCATCACTTATGAATAAAAATGCATTAGATTTATGTGTGTTGATTTTATATCCTGCTACTTTGCTGAATTCATTTGTTAGTTCTCGAAATTTTCCAATGGAGTTTTTTGGATCCTCTAAATATAGAATAATATCATCAGCAAATAGTGACAGCTTGAGTTCTTCTTTTCCTATTTGTATCCCTTTAATTTCTTTAGTCTGTCTAATTGCTCTGGGTAGTGTTTCAAGGATGATGTTGAATAGAAGTGGTGAAAGACAGCATCCTTATCTTGCTTCAGTTTTTAGAGGGAATGTTTTTAGTTATTCTCCATTAAGAATGATGTTGGCCATGGGCTTAGCATAGATAGCCTTTGCAACATTGAGGTAGTATGTTCCTACTATTCCTATTTTTTCTAGAGTTTTAAGCATGAAGGGGTGCTGTTTTTATCAAATGCTTTCTCAGCAACTATTGAAATAATCATGTGATTCTTAACTTTAAGTCTATTGATGTGATGAATTACATATATTGATTTCTGGATGTTGAAAAAGGCTTGTACCCCTGGGATAAATCCCAGTTGATGATGGTGCACTCTCTTTTTAATATATATTTGCATGTGATTTGGTAGTATCATGTTAAGAATTTTTGCATGTAGGTTTGTCAGGGATATTGGTCTAAAGTTTTCTTTCCTTGATGAGTCTTTGTCTGGTGTTGGTATCAGAGTGATATTAGTCTCATAGAATGAGTTTGGAAGGGTTCCCTCCTCTTCTATTTTCTGGAATACTTTGAGGAGTATTGGTATTAGTTTTCCTTTAAAGGTCTTGTAGAATGCAGCTGAGAATCCATCTGGTCCTGGGCTTTTCTTGGTTGGTCGACTTTTGATGGCTTCTTCTATTTCATTGCTTAAATGCATCTATTTAAATTGTGTACATCTTCCTAATTTGTCTCTAAAAATTTGTCAACGTCTTTGATATTTTCTATTTTGTTGGGTTATAGGTTTTCAAAGTAGCTTCTAATTATGGTATATATTTCAATGGTGTCTGTCATAATATTTCCTTTTTCACCATGAATTCTAGTAATTTGAGTTTTCTCTCTCCTCTTTGTTAGTGTGGCTAAGTGTATCAATTTTGTTTACTTTTTCAAAGAAGCAACTTTTTGTTTTGTCAATTTTTTGAATTGTTTGTCTTGTTTCAATTTCATTGATTTCAGCTCTGATTTTAATTATTTTTTGTCTTCTATGTTTGATGTTGATCTGTTCTTTTTTTTTTTTAATAGGGCTTTGAGATGTAATGTTAGATCATTTAGTTGTTGACTTTTAATTTTTTTATGTATGAACTCAATGCAATGAAATTTCTTCTTAGTACTGCTTTCAGAGTGTTCCAGAGATTTTGACATGGTGTGTTGCTGTTCTCATTTACCTCTAAGAATTTTTTGATTTCTTTCCTGATGTCTTCTGTTATCATGCATCTTTCAATAGCATATTATTTAGTCTCCAGGTGTAGGAGTAGTTTTTATTTGTTATTTTATCATTGAATTCTAATTGCATTACATTATGGTCTGATAGGATACAAAGTAGTATCTAGTTTTTTACTAATGGCTTCTTTGTGGCATAGCATATGGATTATTTTGGAGAAGGATCCATGAGCTGCTGAGAAGAAAGCATATTTGCTTGATGATGGATGAGATACTCTGTAAATGTCCATTAAGTCTATATCATTGATTGTATTACTTAGTTATATAGTTTCTCTGTTCAGTTTTTGTTTGGAGGACCTATCCAGTGGTCAGAGCGGTGTGTTAAAGTCACCTACTACTACTGTGTTTTTGTCTATTTGATTGTTAAAATTGAGAAGAGTTTGTTTGATGTACATAGATGCTCCATTGTTTGGAGCATAAATATTTAAAATCATTATGTCTTGCTGATTTATGCTTCCCTTAAGCAGTATGAAATGTCCTTCTTTATCCCTTCTGACTAATTTAGATTTGAAGTTCACTTTATGTGATCCCTGCCTTTATACTGAGTCCATGTGCATGGTATGTTTTTCCCCATCCTTTCACCTTTAGTCTGTGGATGTCTTTTGCTATGAGATGAGTCTCTTGAAGACAGCTTATTTTTGGGTCTATGTTTTTAATCCATTCTGCCAATCTATGTCTCTTGATTATTGAGTTTAGGTCATTAACATTCAGGGTTATTTTTGTGATATGATTTGTATTCCTGATCATTTTTGTCTATTTTTGGTTTTTAACTTGGTTTCTCCTTTGGCTTTTCCTTTAGGGTAGTTCCTTCCTCTCTGACTTGCATTGTTGTTTGTCACTTCCTCCTCATGAAATATTTTGCTAAGAATGTTGTGTATTGCAGGCTTTCTATTTGTAAATTCTTTTAACTTTTGTTTATTGTGGAAAGATTTTATTTCATCATCAAATCTGAAGGTTTTGCTGGGTGTAGGATTCTTAATGGACACCCATGTTCTTTCAGAGTTTGAAATATATGGTTCCAGGCCCTTCTTGCTTTTAGGATCAGGGATGAGAAATCTGCTGATATCTGCATCAGTTTCCCCTTATAAGAAATCTGATGCTTTTCTCTTGCAGCCTTTAAAATTCTATCTTTATTTGGTATGTGAGGTATTTTCATTATAATGTGACTGTGTGGATCTGTTGTGATTTTGTGCATTTGGTGTTTTATAAGTCCTTTTATTTGATTTTCCATTTCATTTTTCAGGTTTGGAAAACTTTCTGATATTATTTTATTGAATAGGTTGTTTATTTCTTTGGTTTGTATCTCTGTACCTTCCTCAATCCCAATAATTCATAAATTTGATCTTTTCATGATATCCTGTAATTTTTGGAGGTTCTGGTCATAATTTCTTAACATCTTCTCAGTTTGTTCAACTTTATTTTCAAGATTAAATATTTTGCCTTCATTGTCTGAGGTTCTCTCTTCCACAAGATCTATTCTGTTGGTGATCCTTTCTATTGAGTTTTTAGTTTGGGTTATTGTTTCTTTCATTTCAAGTGTTTCTGTTTCTTTGTTTTTTCCAAAATCTCTATCTCTTTATTGAAGTGTTCTTTTGTTTCCTGCATTTGCTCTTTTAACTGTTTATTGGAGTGATCATTCATTTTCTGCATTTGCTTTCTTATCTCATCTTTTGTTTCATAGATCATTTTAATTATGCAGATTCTAAACTCTGTTTTTGTCATTTCAACTGGTATGCTGTCATTGGATTCTATCAAAATAGCATCTTGTTTTGTTAGGGACATTTTCTTCTCCTGTTTTTTTTTTTTTTTTTTTTTTTTTTTCATATTGTTTCTGAATATTCCCCTCTAGCTGTGAAGATCTGAGGTACTGAAATTCCCCTCCCCTGCAGGTTTATTGTGACCCTGCAGTTTTCCAGTCCTCTCCTTTGAAGGGGAGATCAATATTAGCAGCACAACAAAGAAAGTGCAGTCCTGAACCAGATAGCCTCTATAAATACTTTAACATTAATGAAAAAAACAGGATGAGTTTGATTATTATTTACAGTATTCCTAGTGGCGCACGAAGAGGACAGGAAAGGGAGTAGGATGTAAGTGAGTAAATAGAGGTACCTGTCAAAGTGCCTCCAGTCTCCTGTTGATGTTTCAGCAATGAAGCTGCCCCTCCAATGATGTTGGCCATGTCCTGAGGAATAATTCAAAATGCCTGCATCAGCCTCCAAAGAAGTTGGGGCACCTCAGTGAGGGCATGCTGAGTCAGTGTGGGGTTGGTCAGCGGGAGCCTTCTCTGCCATCGGTCTCAAAATTCTTCCTCTTGGTAAGAGAATATTGGTGGAAAATATGGTTAGAAAGATGGAAAAGTAATGAAAAATCCATGCCTTCTACTATCATTTCCATATAATGTATTATCTTTTCCTAAAATAACTATAACTTTTAGAGTCTGGTATCATGGAACTAGACCTGCAGTATGTACAGGTCTATGTACATCAAACAAATCCTTCTCAATTTTAAGAATGAAATAGACAAAAACACAGTAATAGTAGGTGACTTTAAAACACTGCTCTGACTAGTAAAGCAGTAATGGGTACCCAGGAAAACCCAGGGGGGGCGTCTTTCTATGAACTTCAGACTTATCTTCTTAATGGAATTCAGAACCCAGCTGGTAGAGATCATTACCCTGGAAAAATTTAAGTTACAAAATGAGTCAGAAAAAGGGACTCAAAATTTGAGCATAAAGAATGTGGTCTGACCAGTCTGAGAGGAGAGACAAAGCTTCCAGGACTGAGCCATTTTGGGGTCAGACTGATGCCTGGCTTCAACACAGATGCAGTCCCTTTTCCTCTCTCCTGCCACTGGAGGATGGAGAAGCTCTCCTTTGAGCCACCCACAGGTGGAGGAATGATGTATCACACTAAGGCCAAGTGGATCCTGACATTTCTGTCAAAGGAAGCACATCTGAAAAAGTGCTGCATCCTGGTATCATGGGGCTGTGGCCCTGGGTGGGACAGAGAAGTCAGAACCTGAAGTGTCCAGGATAGTCTAGAGGAAAATGTGTGTGTGTGTGTGTGTGTGGGTGTGTGTGTGTGTTAGATAGAAACAGGGATAGAGTATGAATAAATATGTCTATGTTCCCTCAGGAATTATTTCCAACCTCTGAGTTAGAATATGAGTTCCAATGGCCCCTGTTCTTCTCATGATTCTGCACACTCTGGGATCTGGCTCTTCTTGCAAAGCTGTCCCTGGTGATGATGCTCTGTAAGACACTCCAGGATTCTGGAGCCTGCAGCTAAAGATGACCAATTGTATTGAAGCCTGCTTCCATTGGAGCAGAGTTTATTGTAAGTAAAATGAATTGCTTTGTACTCAGCCATTTGCTACAAATTCCACATAGAGACACCCTGTGGAGTGAGGGATGCCTGCCCTCATCCTAAGTGCAGGTGTACGATACAGGCAGAAGACCCACAGGTGCAGGGTCCTCAGGGCTTAGCAGCTCAGGGCAGGGATTCAACATACATCCTGTATATTCATACCCCAATTCCACAACCATAAGCTGCTGTGGTCCTGGAGTCCCCATTTGTCTCTTGGGGATATGGAGAGATTTTTTACTTTTATTTTGCAAAATCACTAAAGAATGGAACCTCAGAGACCTGAGCAAAATGATTACAATGGCTGGGTTATAGCTGGTACATCTTAGCAAACAGATTCTAGGGTTGAAGGAAAACAATGGCCTAAATGAGAGATGCTTCCCACCTTCCCCTGATGTTTAGTTCAAGACTCCCCTTGTGTAGGACCTTAGTGCACACAGAGAAAAAAAAAAAAAAGAAAAAAAGAAAAAAAGAAAAATAAGAAAATATAGTCAAAATTAAAAGAAGAAAAATCAACAGCTTCTACATGTAGGTGCACAATAACTAACTGGAAATGCTATTTGTTGGAAATAATTGAATCATATAGTCATATTGAAGAGAATTATGAGGATGGAGGAAAAATTCAGAAATGTGACGAGCATAGGAATAAGACATGAAATTTTCCATGGTGGTATGAGTCCTGGTGACCCTCCTGCCTAGAGATGGACATTGGAGAGTGGAAACTTCACAAGAAACATTTTGTGTGTCTTTAAAACCTAATGGAGACTTGGTGAAGATGTGACACTTCCAGAGAGAGGCCTGATGGAGGAAAGAGCAGAAGGGAGATGGGAGAGGTGGGTCTGAGGGAGGGCATCCGTGAGAGTCCATGAGGCTGTGTCAAGTGGACTTGTGGAACTGGTACAGTGGAGAATGTATGACCAGGGTCAGGGTCACTGCTTCGCCCTTGGATATGACACTGGTGAGACCAGGTTCTTACTTCATGGAGTGTGATGATGCATCTGCCTTGTGAATAAACATGTCTGTACCCATCTGCATTTCCAGTTACTGACTATGGTGTCTATTTTCTTGTTTCTTCACTGGGGAGACTATGGAGATATGCCCTTAGGCTCTATTTTCTTATTCATTTGACGCTTCCCGAGATGTCCTGTTGTATGTGTCAGTGTACAGGTGTAAACTATGTGTTTCTGCCTTCCGTTCATGGATTTATCTTGCTGCAGAGGAGTCTACATTTCAGGCACCTACACAGAAGCTTCTCCCTGAAGAGGGAAAGGTCAAAGATCTGGGAACCCATAGGTTTTTGTAACACTTCCTCATTATCTGAAATTTTGTGTGAAATGATAACTGCTTCTGCCATGAGCTAGAGCACAGTAATAATGAGCTTCATCCTCTGGCTGCATCCCAGAGATGAGCAAATTCCCCGCCTTGGTTTTGCATCTTTGAATCCAGAGAAGCAGCTGGGGACTCCAGATTTTCATGCTTGACTGAGTCTGAGTAGTATCTGAAAGACACTGGGGAGGGTTCCCAGGAATCTGCTGGTACCAGCTGTTCCAATGGCTATAAAAACTGAGGCCACTGCTCAGGGATCTGGTGAGTCTGGCAGATGATCCAGGAGTTATGACGGTGGGGCAGGGTTGGCTGCTGAGTCAGCATAGGTTGGGAGAGAGAACCAGTCAACAAAGAGAAACATTGGTGCTAGTGCAGAGGCCACATTTAAGCTGTTGGGAGTATAAATCAGAACAATAAAATGTACAGTGAAGCTGATTGAAGACTATGACACATGTCCCTACTTCAGCAGTGAAATAGCAGGAACAGGAGGAGAGGAGTCCAGGCCATGGTGGACACAGTTCCCTGAGCCCTACAGAGGAACTGGGAGCCCTAGTTCTCCTTTTCTTTCCCACCCTCTGGAGAAGGGGACTGTTCACGCAAATGTGTTTCCATCATGACTTTTTCAGCCCCTTCTTCAGCCATGGTGCTGGAGCTCAACTCACACTGCAGACTCAGCATGTTGCCCCTTGGGAAACCCTGGGAGGAACCTGCTGAAAAAAATGTCAAGGCCCTTATTTAGGGGCTCTTCCAGAATTTCCATCCAGCACTCAGACCAGGGCTACTTTGAGTGAATACTCTTTACTAAGCAGTTGAGTAAGGACAACCAGGCAGTTTCACAGTGCGCCCTGCAGGACATAGGACACACAGCTCCTCTTGACCCAGAGGCCTGAAAGCCCAGCTGGTTTCTGCATTCACCAGGTCACAGTCTCCATACACACAAGTATGGTATGAGTCCTAGATCATTTGCTACCAATTCATTGGGTGTAAGTACTTTTTTGCCATTTCAAGAAGTCATGTCTCTCTTTACGAGGTATAAATGTACAATATAAAGTGTTACTAACTTATTGAAGATGTTGTAAAAGTGATATAATTTATAATGTAAAAGTGATGTAAAAGTGAAAATAATTCAGAATAAACACCCATACTTGGTACTTCACTTATTCTGAATCAATCGTTGGATTTGAACTACTATCATATAAACTGACGTGTGCCTTGATTTATACTTTAGATAATACAATAGTTTAGCTATTTAATAAACTCTCAGAAGCACAAGAGAATGGAAAGGTTATAGCTGCTGGGCTCGTCCCAGACCATATTGTACAGAATGAATGGCAGACCAGCACATACATTTTCTGCCAATCATTATTTCCTTCCTTTATGCACTTTATTCAGTGCAGAAGCAGTTCTTCTGCTGACAACAAGCCCAAAAGTCCTCCAACCTTTTTAAATTGTTTCTTATTTTTTCTAAATTGTTGTATATGACATTAGAATACATTTATACATTTTGATAGATCATACTAAATGGAGTCTTATTTCTCATTTTTCTGATTATACATGTAGTATGATCACATCGGTCCTGCAGTCATATATATACAAGGGGTAATAATGTCTGCTTCATTCTACTATCATTCCTACCCCCCTACCCCTTCCGCTGCCTTCACTCTTCTCTGCCTAATATAAAGTAACTCTATTCTTCCCTTTACCCCCTCCTTATTGTGAATTAGTGTCCACATGTCAGAGAAATCATTCTGCTTTTGCTTTATTGGATTTGGCTTATTTCATTTAGCATAATATTCTCTATCTCCATCCATTTACCAAAACAATGCCATAATTTCATCCTTCTTCAAAGCTGAGTAACATTACCTCATCTATATCTATGTATCTCTCTACCACATTTTCTTTATCCATTCATCTGTTGAAGGACATCTAGGTTGGTTCTGTGTTTTAGCTATTGTGAATTGAGCTGCTATAAACATTGACGTGACTGCATCACTATAGTATGTTGATTTTAAGTTCCTTGGGTATAAACTGAGAAGTGGGATAATTGGGTCAAATGGTGGTTCCATTCCAAGTTTTCTGAGGGATCTCCATATGGCTTTCCTTAATAGTTGTACCAATTTGCATTCCCATCAGCAATATATGAGTGTACCTTTCCCCTAACATGCTAGCCAACATTTATTGTTGCTTGTATTCTTGATAAGTGCCATTCTGATTGATTGAGATGAAACTACTAGAAGTAGGCCAAAATTTCACCATGTCAGCCTCAGATCTGACTTTTTTAACAAGATCCCTAAAGCGTAAGAAGTTAAATCAATAATCAATAAATAGGATAGATTCAAACTAAAAAGCTTCTTTTCAGCAAAAGAAACAATCAATAAGGTGAAGAGAGAGCCTTTAGATTGGGGGAAAACATTTACCACATGCACCTCAGATAAAGCATTAATCTCTAGGATATATAAAGATCTCAAAAAACAGTAAAAAAAAGAAGTAATACAATCAATACATGGGCTAAGGAACTGAACAGATACTTCACAGAGGAAGAAATACAATCAATCAACAAATAGATGAAAAAATGTTCAACATTACTAGCAATTAGAGAAATGCAAATCAGAACTACTCAAAGATTTCATCTCAGTCCAATCAGAAATCCTTCAATCTTTATGTGCAAGTTCTTGCATTAGAATCATTTGTGGGATATTGGGTTGAGGTCTTAAATGTCATAGATTTGGGGAGTCACATGATGAATTTGGACCTCTAGATTTGACATTTTGTTAATGAATACCTCATTAACTCTTAGTTAATATAAAAGTTGCTAGATATTTATAAACTCACCCTGCTCTACTGTGCATTCACTCATGGACTTCATCTTCTGTGCTCAGCATTTTTACCACCATCCACCCCCTCTTGTGCTTTCTTTACTCAGAACATGGAGCTCCATGATGGGCTTCTGCACTGTCCTCATGTAAACCCATGGAATCCAGTCCATCCTACTGGTCACCTTCCCCACACTCAAGGCCATGTTCCTCACTTTTTCCCTAGACCTAAGGTCAAATTTCTCATTTGACACTACCTCTTGAAAAAGTTTAGAACCTCAACATTAAATGTCTAGAAATGAGCATCAGTCATGATCTTTGCTTGAGTTCTATGTTTCTCTCTGGGTTTCCTTTTCTGAAGAATTCACAGGGTCAATCTGGATACGCACACGGTTTTTCCTTTTTTGTCAGGCTGTGTTCTGGGCTCTGTATATACAGAAATGGCAAAATAAAACAAAATTTCTTTTCTGAACAAACTTAGTTCCGAAAGGAGAAACATATAGTGAGCGGAGTCAAGTTGAATTGTCCTCATGTGGCTGACATCTTCCTGACCATGCTCACTCAGAGCATCTGGAGTCCACTTCTGACTGGTGAAGGCACTTTTCCTCCCACAGGATATCAGCTCTGAACATGTCCACACACTGTCCATAACCGCCCATCACTGTGTAATTCCCTATTCTGCTCCGGGTGCAAGGCTCACCTGAGTCAAGCAGAGTCCCTGGGTAGCTTTTCTCTACCTCCTTTATTCTTTATCTTCTCTTTTTATTACACACAGATATTCAGTGGACGAATTCACATAAATGTTATGGTAACAGCATTTTTCTACCTAAATAAACTCCTGTAGATACTTTTCTACATCAAGATAAAATAAACATTGATTTCCCATTCAAAATCTCTTTGAGCTTCTTCCCAGCCATCGTGCCTCAACTCATACTCCTATGTCCTTTACAAAACCACAGGTAGAGTTGATTTTCAAACAGGATTCCTTTCCCTGGACCACAGGGTCACTTTGTCTCTGGGTCCTTCTGGTCCTTCTGCCACTACTTCATTATCTTCACTTATGACCAAGCTCCAAATCACCCACTAGAAAATCCTTCACACCATGAGTTGGGTGGATATTTCATTACACATTCATACCATATGAGGAAAATTCTAAACCTAAAGGTTTAACAAATTTTGCCAGTATTTCCATAATTGAAATTTAAACATAGAAATTCACAGCAAATAATAAGGATACAATTCTACCTACATTTTCATATTTGATTGTAAAAATTTACACGTGATGTGACTCTTGCATATTTTACCATCATTTTCTTTAAATATTTAATATTCTAACATTGAAAGAGATGAATATCACTTTGATTGTAATCATTTATCCAGAATCAAAAATTAATATGCATTCAAATGCATATGAAATTTGAATAGAACATTGACTTTAGTCATGAACAACTTCAAGAAGTGTCTCACCAGGCATACTGAAGGACTACTTGTTAAGATAATCTAACTTGAAAATTTTGTTAAGGAGAATTTAGTTCTTCCTCAGGTAAGTGGTTTAAACATCACACTCAGTCTCCCTGGGTTATACCAGATAGTAAAGTACATGATCTGATATTGACTTTCCAGTTCAAAACTCTATATTTCAGTCAGTATCCAAATCAAGTGTTATTGTCTTATGGATTTCTATAAGGCCTGAATTCTTTGTGTAGGAATAAGAGATAATGAGGAAGTTAAATTGAACATGACTCTATGTCTGAGCACATATTAACACATGCATATTTGCTCAACTCCTGGCCTCCTCTGAGCAGTGATAAAGGAGGCCAGGTGTTAGAGAATTTCACCCTAAAACCAACTCTGTGGGGCCACTCCTAGTCATCCTTCCCATCTTCATCCCAGCCTGGTGGAACTTCCCAGACCAGGGACCTTGATAGCCATTCAGAGCAAGACTCATGTCCTGTCATAAGTAGTGAAATGTACTTTAATCAGAATTATTGTGTGTTCATGGAAAGTTAACATTATGGAATGAGAAGTCTGGCCTTTGTCCTGGCCCCTGTTGGGTAAACTCCTTGTCCCAGGAATTTCCACAGGGACCACATCTGAGTCTATGCTCAGGAGTTGATTCATGGTCTGTCTGCAGATAGTGTAATAAAGGAGAATTAATAAAGGAGCATATGAGAAAGACCCAGTAGATGCCTAGAAATATGTAGCTTTGTGAACATTCTATTAGAATAATTTCCTTATCTTAATGGACTTGAGGGGGCTGGAGATTGAGTTGAATTTAATGGAATAATGTTGATTAAGAAAAAAAGATTCAAAAACTACTCTGGATTCTCATTTCTTGAGTGAACTTCTATGCTGGGTAATCCTATGTAAAACTAGCAGCAGAGTGATTCATTCTGAGTATAAGGATGCTTCAAGTCTGTGAACTCTTTGAAGTAGCCCTGTCTCTTAACTGACTTGATATGATTTGTAGAGTTTAGAATGAGGCTGTAATCTTCAAAAGAACAGAGCTTTCATTTTGTTCTGTGACTAATTTTTATCAGTTAGCACACCTGAGATGTTCATTGGAGTCCTTAAGTTGTGGTGAAATGACACTCAGTGTATTTTATCTGGAAATTCTGAACATGATTGGTGGCTCAAGCAAAGTCAGTACTAACCTGTGAAATCTGTCTGACCTTGATCCAGGGAACTAGAAGTATAACAAGTTGTAGAGTGATTTTACCTGCTCATGAATAAAGTCACTGTATGAACAACAAAGGGGCAACTCCCAAAGCTGCCTCAGTTACAGAGTGGGCTCAGAATCCCCATCCTGGGTGTAGCATTAGTTCTCTCTCTTTATGGTATTTTCTCTCTCTAACAGTTAGCAACAAACACCCTGAGAGCCCTGTGCTCAGTAAGTGGTGGAAGATAGCAAGGAGGTGAAGCCCAGGTGGACCATGTGTGCACATGTTACCCCATGAGTTGGGGTCAATGTCTGAAATTTCAAGGGAAATATTCGGATTGCATCACTGTGGAGAATACTCATAATTTTTGGATATGGACAAAAGAAACAGAAGATGGTGACAAAAGAACTGTATGTTGTACACATCTGTAAACAGCTTTACAAGCTCTAAAATTCCACCAGGAGACTCATGAATGGAAACAACCACACATGTCCAAATACAGACTCAATATTTCAAACACTGCTAAGAACATCTTTGTATGTGGGGGATATTCAATATGAATTAAATTTGCAAAATACCTGGAAGGAATGATTAATGAGGGTTAGGAGGCTCCTTCTGACCTGTGAGTCAGGACACTGGGAAGTGAAAGGGTAACAGGGCAGATCAGCCTGCTGGTTTTTGTCTTACTTCCCCTCTGCCTGTGTCACTGTGGGCTACACGTAGTTGCTCCCACTGCCATGGCCTGCCCCACAGTAGTAGACACTTTCGTCCTGTTCCTGGATGTTCTGGATGGTCAGGTACCGATGAAGGCCAGAGCTTGAGCCTGAGAAGCGATCAGGAATCCCTTCCCCCTTGGATCCCACCATGCCACTACTGCCCACTTGCATCACAAACCGCGGACTCTTCCCTGGGCTTTGCTGGTACCAGTCCACATAGTAACCACTGTAGCCACTGCTCAGGGTGCAGGTGAGTTTGACAGTTTGTCCCAGGGAGGCAGATGCAGAGGGTGGCTGAGTCAGCACAGGTTGGGAGAGGGAGCCTGTAAACACAGACACATCACAGTGGAAGGCAGAGCCAGGGTGCAGGTGTTAGGGGATCTGAGCCAGTGAGGACAGACTCAGGGTAGGTTTCTGCCTTGGAGGACAGAGGTCTGTTCCTACCTGGGCAGTAAGCGAGCATGTAAAGAAAGAAAAGAGTCCCGACCATGTTGGACAAGTTTCCTGAGCTCCAGAGCTGGTGTGGGCTGCCCCCAGGCTTTTTTATCCCTTCCCACTGGCCTCAGGGAGGAGAGACTCATGCAAATGTGCCTCTGCTCACTGCCTCTCACTGTCTGCCCTTCTTCTGGGCCTGGAATGATGCAAGACAAAGCCTGGAGTGTGGTGATGCTTTCATTTGCCTGATGGGCAGAACTGGGAGGAAGCAGGTCCTAGTAAACCAAGAATTAAAGAGAGGCAATCAGTGTACTAGGGAATCTGGTTGGGTCAAGAAAATGGAAGTTGAAGACCTCCCCTGGGAGATTGGAATGTTAACGTCTCTAGAGCCCTTTAATTACAAAAATTATTGATTTTACTACCCCTCCCAAAATATTGCAAACATACCAGTCGTTAATTAATGCCTCCTGGGCTGCTTCCTGCCTAGATCAATCTATTTAACACTTCACTCTTGCCTTCTGCTTCTCATCTATTGTCCATTCCATTGGAATCTCCTGGGTATCCCCTGGACCCAGTCCGGAAAGCAAAAAGGAGAGATAAGTGGGAAGAGACCAGGAGAACAAAGAAAATCTAAAATATATAAAAGATGCAAGACAGTCTCACTTCTTGGGATAACATAACACCTGCTGTGGTCCCCTTCTCCCTCCCAGGAGAAGCCTGTATTACTATTTTTAAATAAAACCTGCCTTCTGCACTTGTCTGTGTGCTTCTCTAAGTGTTCAAACGTCAACATTTTTCCGGAGTGGAAGTTGACTGAAGTGGGTAAGAAGTTTGCCCAAGTTCCAGAGTTTAGATGACTGACCAAATGAATGATATTTACCAGAAACACTGGGCCTATGGATTAAGGAAAATTGGGACACATATCTATACTTATAAATGACTATAAATTAGGAGGCATGAACCAACACAAATTACTTAGCTTACATTTGCAAATGCCAGAAGTGTGACGTGGATTTCACTGGGCTAACCTCAGGGTGATGATAGGGTTGTGCTCCCTTCTGGAGGTTCCAGGGGAGAAACCATCTTTTTGCTTTGTTCAAATTCTAGGGATCACCCTCATTCCTTGGCTGGAGGTCACTGCTTCCATCCTCAAAGTCAGAAATGCTGAATGGAGACCTTCTCACATCACACCACTCTGGTCACTTCTTTTCACTTTCTCTTCCACTTTTTTTTTTATTTTTATTTTTATTTTTTTTATTGTAAACAAATGGGATACATGTTGTTTCTCTGTTTGTACATGGCGTAAAGGCATACCATTTGTGTAATCATAAATTTACATACAGTAATGTTGTTTGATTCATACTGTTATTTTTTCCCTTCCCCCCACCTTTAAGAATCCTCATGATCCCACTGTCTACAAGTAAATTCCAGTATTATGTCTGAGCTTAATGCGAGCTGACAAGTAACATTAATTCTACATGAAATTTATTATCACTTTATCATACAACCTAACAGGGGTCAAGGCATTCATGTCTTTGGGTTCCATTATTCTGCTAACCATACTGCTCCTCCCAAGGGAACTTTTAAACAGTTTTGCATACTCATTAAAAATGTATTAAGACATCACCCCAAAGTCACCAGCATATGAAGTTGGGGTTTGTTGTGCCTTTACATTACACATATATGGTTCCTCATAGCACATTTGGGTAATTTATAATTATATATGATTTATACTATGATTTCATTACTATGTATATCAGAAAGCCACTAGGAATGTCCTGTGAACATATGTCATGAATTCGATATTCTGGTTTGTGACTTTTTAGCACCATGTATAACACAGAGTAGGGCTATCTCTCCTTTCCACGTGGATTAATAGCACTGAGTAAATCTTAGAACTCTCATTCCATGTACTATGTAATTATCAGCTTGTCCTCAGGCTGCAGCTCAGAGATGGGCAGAACACCTATATTGCTGAAGGAATCTCTGGTCCAGGTAAGTGCTTGAGGACCCCAGAACTCTTATACTTACCTTAAGTCTGAATAGCATAAAGACAGCAGGCAAGGTTCCCTGTAATCTACTGGTACCATTGTATGTAGGGCCTGCTGAAATTAGAGTCACTGTTCAGGGAGTAGGTGGGTCTGGTAGGTGATCCATGAGATGCAGAGACAGGGGCAATTGACTCAGTACAACCTGGGAGCGGGAACTTGCAAGCACAGATAGGAGTAGGAGTGAGGTAGGGGCAAGAGAAAAAATTTCTCATCGTTTCTGAGACTGAGTGATTCGTGTGAACTAAGAATTGAGACCTGCTGAAGACTGTTCTTAACCTTAGCAGTAAAAGAGAAGCAGCAGGAAGAGTCCAACTCATAGTGAACAAGACCCTGATTCTCACATTGAGGCGGGCTGCTCTAGACCTCCTTTAATTTTTAACCCTCTGCTAGAAGACTGCCCTTCATGCAACTGTGTTTCCATCATGGCTGCCCAGCCCCTCACGGAGCCCTGGTGCTAGAGTTCAGCACACTCTGCAGCATGAGGGCGAATGAAGTAGTTTTCCTCCTTGGGGATTCCTGGCAGGAAGCACCTGATGAGGTGAGACAATGGTCGCTGCTCCAGGGACTCAGTCAAGCCAGACAGAACACAGCTGCTGAGTCCCATCAGTGAACAGAGGGTCCACTGGCAAGCTGAGGGCTCCTTTGAGTAGATGTCCTAACTGGACCGCTGTGGGGACCACAAGGCAGTCCTACCGCTCCCTCTGGCGGTCACAGAACACATACCTGCTTTTAGTCCAGGGATCCCATAGTCCAGCTTGATTCTGCAGCTCTGCAGGTCACTGAGTCTATTCACACACGGATGTACTGGGCTGTAGACTGTAATATTCTATCTACAGTTCCGTTATTTCTTACGTCCATCGTGCCCGTTTGTGGCCCTATGCAAGCTACACATATACATACATATATGTCAATTAAAAACATTAGTGCTCTTCAGGTGGATGGTACAAAACTTGTATACCTGCATCACAATTTAGAATATGCATACCTTCTGAATTTTCATCTATTGTGAATTAATATATTTTAACTATTCTTATATAAATATTTTTGTGTTTGGATCTTTGGTATTTTAACCAATTTAACTGCTTCCATATTTGATAAAGTGAAGAAAATAATATGTATAAAGTGAATGAAATGTATTGTTTGCAGCTACCATGGCATATTGTACATGAATCCAGTTCAGATTGGCATATATCTTCTCTAAAAATCACTATTTCCTTCTTTCACTTGAGCAGGGCTGTAGGGGGTATTCCCAAGGGCAGGAAGAGGCTTGTGGGTTGGTGGATGGGTTCACTGATCTGATTGTAGTGATGCTGTCATAGCATATAAATATCTCAAACTTTAAATGGGACGTGGGACATTTCAGATACAGGTGGCTTATTGTATTTATTATTATTATTCATTAAGATGAGTTATGTAAGAAACAGACTGCAAGAAAATGAACAAGGATTCACAGTGAGGGCCATAGAAAGGATGACATAGCTCTGAAACTCTGGAAAAATAGGAAAAGAATGGATAATGGAGACCCAGAAATTCCATCAGAGTTTATGTCTGAGATGAACACAGTTGCATCAGCAGAACTTCAGGAGAAAGAGATAGCAGGATCCTCTTAATCTCCTCAAGTTGAGAAAGAGAAGGAATTTCCATTTGCCTGTGACACTTTTTGCTAAGAACCAGCTGCTATGAGTGACTTTGAGGAAAAGGGACAGGAGTATCTTCCCTCCCAGGTAGTGCCTATGGTTGCTGCTGGTCCATCATGGTAGCAGCCTCAGACACTGCAGGTGAGGGATGAACATGAGCTAGCTGCTGGACATTACGCTCTCCTGGAAGATATGGAAGGAGCTCTTCTCTCACTTCCCCATGGGCTTGGGGCACTGTGCAAGCACTGAAGCTGCTGTCCTAGGCCTGCCAGAGATTATCTGATAGAGATAGTAGTCTGAGTTGTCAGACCTGGAGTCAGAGAAGCAATCAGGGACCCCTAATGGGCAGGAGTCTGTGGGCTGTTCCTGAGAGCTGCTGGTACCAGTTCACATCAGAGACACCAAGCATCATGCTGCTTCAGTGTAGTAGATAGTGGCTCTTTGTCACATGATTCCTGACACTGAAGGTGGCTAAGTCAGCACAGCTTGGGCCCAGGATTCTGGAAGTGGAAGGGACATCAAGATGATAGCTCTGGGTCTTCAGGTAGGAGGAAAAAGCAGGGACCCATGTTCCTCCAGGCCCTTTCATTTTCCCTTATCTAGATATCTGTGCAATCAGTGGGGAGGGCAAAGAGTGGAAGGGGCAGAGCCATGGTACCTGTCATCCCTGAGTTCAATTTTCTGTGCCCCAAAGCTGAGCAGAGCTTCCCTGAAGGCTCTCCCTTGCCTTATTCATAATCTGGGAGAGGATGGGCCTATCCATGGGAATGAGCTTCCTTCTACTTTCTGATGCTACCCCTGGCCCTTGATTGTCCACTGTGACTGAGGATACCAGGGGTTGTCCAGGATATGGCTGAGTGGACTCAGGAGCTGGTTAGGTCACACGTGTGAACCTTGAGCATAGCTACCAGACAGGGTCAGTGGTTCCTCTCGGCCATAATCACCCCAAGACCCTCATGGATAGATCTCAACCATGCCCTGGTGTATAGGAGCAGAAACACCATGGCGTGACATGGAGACCAGTGTCTCTCACACCAGCACTGTGTACCTCTGCATGGATTCCTTGACTGCTCATTGGCTAGGACTGATGTGGCTTCTCTTATATAAATTTTCATACATTAAGACCAAGGGGTTGAGAATGAAAATAAGGTTTGTGGTTTTAATAAGATGAGGGATATTATCCTGTACATTACCAGCACAGAAATCTGTTTCAAATCTTTTTTCCACTTGGACGGTATGTATTATATTTTAAAATGAGTACTTGACCAAGATTTACCATCTTACTCTTTTGTCACAATGTATCAATTGAATAACATATTTGATACTTGTTACTTGTATATTTAATAGAAACCATGGGCTTATCTGTGTTTCACAACAGATGCTACACATTTACATTTGTTGCCCCCAAGATTTTCTGAAGAGCTTTGCCTATTAAGATGATGAGATACAGATGAATATTGGGGTCTTCAGTGTACAGGAGCCGGGAAAGTGGGTGAGAAACTAATAGAGATGGTAATTTGAACAGTGAAGTCTCTAGGACTGAGTATATTACACCTTACTGGGTAATGACAGAGCAACTCAGGTAGGAACTGGGAAGGGCAGTGCTAGGTAGGGGAGCCAAGAGAGTTTGTTCAGGACTCTCAGTAGCTGGTCTGTGTCCTGGAGACGCCAAATCACAAAAGACTCAGAATCAGGCTCACTGTTTCCCAGCTCCTAGCACACCAGGAGCAGGTGACTGAGACAGCACCTCTGTGACCAGGGCCCTTGAGGTGGAGAATCTAAGCAGTGCCCTCGAGGATATCTGGGAGCTGGGAGCAGTTGTGTGGGGATGGGAGAAGAACGACATGTCACACAGAAAGTGTGGCCAGAGGAGAGACACTTGGGCTGAGCCCTGGTTTTGGTCTCCCCTTGAGGGAAGTGGTGGGCAGCTGAAGCAATGTTAAGTTTCCTGAATCTTCTCTACCCTTCTTACTTCTGGAAAATGATGGAGCCTTCAGGAGTGTTCATTTCCATTTTTGCTGTTTTATCTCTATCGAGTCTACTGAATTTAGATTAACGTGCCTGGGTGATTGCAAGTGTGACTTGTTATGGGGGAATGCAGGGAACAGTTTATGGAGAAGGCACATCTCAAATGGACCTTAGAATAGGATTCCTCACATCTGAATTTCTCTATTTGTAATGAGAAGCGTGGTCTACATGTACATCAGTGTAAAGTGGCACTGGATTATTAAACTAAACATGGGGAAGTGATTTGTACTTCCTTTATCTCTTCACCAAACTTGTTACTTCACCAAAGAAGATATGCCAGTGGTCATTGGAGGGTGTGGTGGGAGAAAACACCTTCAGCTTCAAGACCGAGGTCCTTGCTCAGGGTTCCTTGCCAGCCCAGAGAAGACACAGCTGCTGAGTTCCAGTAGATGTGAGTAAAGACCTCAGCCTGCAGGCCAAGGATCCCTTTACTGAGCTTCCCGCAGTGTAGGGAACTCAGAGTAGTCCCACATCTCCCCCTGCTGGTCACAATGCACACACTCACTCCTGGCCCAGAGTGGGAGAGCCTAGCTAGCTGGTTTCTGCTGCATATCAGATCACTGTTTCCATACGTGAATTCCTAGTCTGGTTCCTAAATACAGTGATTTTGATATTTTTTATGTGATTACTGTAGTTTCTCACTGGAGGAAAGAGTCTTCTTGTTTGTGTGGTGCTTTATGCCAATATGAACCCTTGACATACACCCCTTCCATGGGTGGTTGGTGTTAATAGGAGTTACACTGTCAGAGGTGGATAAGGGGAGGCTGTGTTCTGTTGATTTGCCCCATGGATAAAGTGACTGTTGTAATATCATTCATGGACTAGTAAGCAACTATACATGGTTCAGTAAGTTGAATACTTGGTATCTCTTAAGTCCTCTGAGGATATTCATTGCTCCCCCTGGTATTTCCATTGTGTGAAGGAGTATGATCTCGATCATTTAACAAATAACTCTTCATTTATTTTTATGACATTGCCAGTATATTATCCAGTTTGACTGACATTCATTGCCTGTCTCACCTTTGCTTATTCCCATTCATATATATTTTTCAGCATTAGTTGAAATCCCTCCCTAAGTATAATTCAGTTTCATGTGGTAAGGTCTTAGCCTTACCAGAGTGTCTTGAGTGAATAAAAGCAATTGTTTCCATGACAAAATGACTGATGAAGTTATATATTTTGAGCCTCATGTTGTGAGTACATCTGGTTTAAGTGAGAATTATTTTAGTACTTTAGAGAATTGTATGGTTTGGATGTAGGGTGTCTCCCAAACGCTCATGTGTGAGACAGTACCAGAAGTTTCAGAGGAGAAATGATTGGGTCATAAGAGTCTTAACCCAATCAGGGATTTAATCCCCTGATAGGGACTTACTGAGTGGTAGGGTGTAGCTGGAGGGGGTGGGAATTGAGTCGTGGCTTTGGGTCTATATTTGTATCTGACAAATGGAATTCTCTCTCTTCTTCTTGATCAACATGTGAGATGATTCCCTCTGCCACACTCTTCTTCCATGATGTTCTGCCTAACCTCGAGCCCTGACGAAAGAAGTCAGCATTCTATGGACTAAGGCCTCTGAAGCCGTGAACCCTCAAATAAACTTTTCCTCCTTTAAAATTGTTCTGGTCAGATCTTTTAGTCATAGCAGGAAAAAGCTGTCTAAAACAAAAATTAGAAAAAGAAAATGTTCAAAGATGCAGGGTTAAAATTTTTATTGCCACTTTATTGGAACTTAAAGTCAGTCTTACAGATGGTTAACAAGTCTATGTGAGAAAGCCCCTCAAAACATTCTGAATTCCAAAGTGGGGTGAGTGTCCCTGGTTGAAAACATTGCATTATGAAATCCTATATTATTGCAGGATGTGATAGCATTCTCTAGCATTGTCCATCACTCTACTGGGAGAGGACAACTGGCTTCAGTTAGAGTCCTTCTTCATTGCATATTGACCAGGCATCTGTCCATTATACTTCTGGTCTCCATCCAGGGGATGAGTCAGTCCTACTGCTCTGAATGTCCTGAATTTCCATTGGCAAAAGTGGGGGGAATGACATGGCTTCTGCCCAGTGGCGGGTGAGGAGGCACTCAGAGTGCCTGATATTTCTCTACAAAATGTGTTTTCTGTCATGGCTGCTTCAGTCTTGCTATGTTTCATGACACTGGGTAGACAGATAAGAGGTGCTGGGAGCATCAAATCAATCATTGCTTTGAATTCTATAGCCTTGGTCAGTGAGACTACAGCTCCAGGGACTCTTTCAGTGTGACTGTGCTGCAAGTCACGCCCATTTGCAGGCGGCCACTGTTAATGGGGCAGATTTCATGCCTGGCATGGAATCCATAGGTTCAAAAGTTTTGAATTCAGATGCCTGCTGCCAGGGGGTGGAAGAAATACGGGTATACTCGATAGCCTTGAGGTGCCAGCCATCTGGAACCAGAGAAGCTGTCAGACAAGTAGATAAGCTCCAATTAGCCCATTCCTGCTCGACTTCAATTTTTTTTTTTTTTTACCTTGAAGAAATTATTCTCACAATAAATCCTTTTGATGTTTTTTGCCTATAAAACAAACCACGCAGGTCCATTTGTTAGAGATCAGACCCCACCAGGACGGATTCACCCACAAGGCCACACTATTAATATATTAGTTGAGTCTTTGTTTTTATTTCTTTTATTTCTTATTTCTAATCCCCTCATCAGCTCAAGTTTCAAGGAAACTGAGTAAACATCACGGTGGTTGTAGTAACAGGGGAAGTGTCTCAGCTGGGCAGATCTTGGCATTTTTTGCCATCCTGTTTATGTGATCAGTATGTCTTTTGGAAGATGGAATGTTTGTCACATGGAAAGCATTATCATCAACCACTGGGAACCTCAAGTGTTATCCCACGGGGAGGGACATATTCATTAAAGCCACTCTTCATTTACCCAACCCACTGAACCACAGAACTGATTTGGAAATCTACAGATAAGACAATCTACAAATGGTTCCCATGGGGAAAGCATAGCTGCAGTCCTGGGCACAACTTGGAACTGTCCCCTGTCCCCACTGGTCCCTGCACTGAGTTCCTTTCTACTTTCAACTGTTGATGTACATGCACATGGCTGCCCCTATTCTCTCTTGGATGCTGCTCATATCAGATGGACTCTGGGAGAGTGCTGGAGGTAAGGGACCCTGTCCATGTAGAAAACAAGAGTGTCACAGAGAGGATGTAGGAGGTGGGGCATTTTTAGTGAACTCTAACTTAGCATACTATTACTTATTCAAGGTTATTTAAAGTTTTAAAAAGATGCAAGCAGTGCTGAGCACACTTCAGAGACAAAAGAAACAGTGCTCAGAGATTTCAGTACTTTTAGGAATCCAGGAAAATATATTGTTTTTTATATCAGATGTAAAGTGAATGTGATCCAGGCTAAATTACTGATAGATTACATCTATTGTGATGGAGCCATTGAATAGAATTTCAATACACATGCATTATAGGAGAAGGGCCCTACAGGCAGAAGTGATCATGCACCACAAAGTTCAACATGTGTCCTTTGTAGGATCACATGCAATTCAACACAGGGTAAAGGTCTCCAAAGGACTCTTCAGAGTGAAAGAAGTCATCCAGACAAGAAGTAACATATACTCTATGATTCCTACTATAAATCCTACTATAAATCGTAGGAAATAAAAACTTATCCAAATTTAGAGTGGAAGTTACTTACCTGGGATGGTGTTATTGGCCCAGATGGAGAGAGAATTCCCAAGGAGAATAAGAAGGATTTTGGGGTCAGTGATGGTTTCAGTGACCTGATTTGTTGAGCTTCTCAAATGTGTGTAAATATCTCAAAACATAGGAAGTGGGGCACTTAGAATATTTGTGGTTTATTGTATGTCTATTATCCCTCAATAAGAATTATATAAAATGATTGGGAGAAAAATTTCAGAGATTCCCAGTGAAGACTAATAACAGAAGAATACAGTTCCAAATCTCCTGGATACAGGAAAAGTATAGTGGAGATGCAGCAATCTCATCATCAGAGTGACTCTGAGATAACCATGAGTGGCCCAGTCACCTCAGCCAGTGAACTTTATTGCTTAGGGATTCTGTGCTCCAAGCGAATGGAGATCAGGACTTGTTTTCTTGCAGACCCCTTAATCATGACTATTGTGAGTGACTATTATAAAATGGCGTGAGGAGGCACCTCATCCTAACAAGTGTCCCAGGATGTATCTAGGCCCATGGTGGCAAAAGTCTCAGAACTGACCTGAGTAGCAGCATTCACCCCCTGATTGATGAGGAAGGCTTCTTGTCTTACTTCCCTGTGGACCTGGAGCACTGTGGGAGCACTGAGGATACTGTCATAGGACTGACAGTAAGCTCTCATGTGTGGAACCAGTGATGGTCAGGGAGTCAGAGTTGCCAGGCTTGGAGCCAAACAAGTGGTCCGGAATTTATGAGTGTTTAATGTAATCAGCATAGATTAGGAGTTTGGGGGCTCTTCCTTCCTGGGAGCTGTTGGGACCAGGGGACATCATAGCCACCAATTTTAGTGCTGCCTCCAGGGCAGGAGATGGTGACCCTCTGTTCTGGTGCTCCAGACTCTGAGGGTGTTTGGGATAGTAAAGGATGAGCACAGGACCCTGGAAATGGGCAAGACTCAGAGAGGTCGATTCTGAGTCTATAAATGAGGAGAAAAATCATGGCCCCATGGTCTTTCCAAGTCCTTACCCTGCCCTGTATACAGTTACCTGTACAAGTGAAGAGGGCAAGGAAGAGAGGAGACCAGGTTGTGGTGGAGGTCATCCCTGAGTCCTGTCTTCTGTGCCTCACAAGTGAGCAGAACTTTCCCCAAATCTCTCCCTGTTATCTAGATGCTCTGAGAAGGGGTGCGGTCTATCCATGCACACGATGAAAGAATGAACATTTTTTTAAGCTGTCTGAGGTCACCCTCCCAGTTATCTTAACTCCCTAAGGTCACCCTCCCAGGAATGGGAACAAAGCCCTTAAAACTGTTCCAAGAAACAGCCCCAAACAGAGAATAAAAGGGTAAATTGAGCCAGATAGCCAGATAGTGATCAAACAGAATGATTACCAGAAACTATTGACCAGAATCTACGCCCTGTTGTAAAACATTGTGAAACATGTTGTATGTTATCAGCAAACCCAGACCCCCTTTGAAATTTCCCGGCAGCTTTGTCCCCCTTTTCCCTTTCATGTGCGACCCCTCCCGATGTGTGGTTTCTGCCTTTATAAACCTACAAGATTTTCTGCTAGGGACTCGACTCCTGGAGTTGGGTCCCAGCGCGCTGGAATAAACACCTCTTGCGATTTGCATCAAGTGACGCCTCCTGCGGTTGATTGGGGTTGCCGTCCATCCATGGGACAGAGTTGGGGTTTCCTTTTTGGGGGCCTTACAACGACACCCGGCGTGAAACCCAAACTTTCTGGTCTCCAAACAGTGCTTAACCCCAAATGAGCCTGATATTTTATAATTGTTAAGCTCAATCATTCCAAATAGGTTACTAAGGAAAAATATGATTTATACTCAGGACTGATTACTATGAGGGATGTGTAACATTGAAAGAATTCAAAATATTCTCTAAAATAAGCACTCAGTATATTGGAAAACAGAAATAAAAAATCTAGGTAAAGATGTATATATGCATATGTGTGTGTGTATGTATATGTGTTTATGTATATCTTCATATGTATATATTTTGTATATGTATATATACATCTACATATATGTACATACACTAATATATAATGACGTATACTAATATGTCTACATATATTCTTATATATTACGTATTTTTTATGTTAGTGGGATTCATGTCCCACATAATGGTTCTATTTTTATTTTTTTTAAGTACTATCTACACTGTTATCCAAAATAGTTGTACTAATTGACATGCTTTCCAACATCGTACAAGTGTTTTTATATCTCACCAATATGTATCTCTACCACTAAAATATTCCATCCATACTAGACATTAATCTCATTTATATGATGTTACCTAAAATGTGCTAACTTAATTGAAGTTATGGGTTTTGTGTTTATATCATATTTTCCTTTGTTTTTATTAGTATATTATAGTTAATCATAATAGTGGGATTCATTAGGACATATTCTAAATGCATATAAATGTAATTTGCTCCATTCCAATCCCGAGTACTCCCTCTTTCCCTCCCCTTCCCCATTCCCCTTATTCTTCCCTCTACAATATTCATCCCTCAATTTATTTATTATTTTTTAATTGGTGCATTATAGTTATACATAAGAGTGGAATTAATTACAATATATTTACACATGCACATGGAATGATTTAATTTCATTCCGTAGTTCCTCTCCTTTCCCACCCCTTCTCCCTCCCCCTCATCAACCCTCTTCCTTTACTTCACTATTCTCCCTTATATTTCCATGAGTCCCTCATTTTTTCCCTTATTTATCCCTGGTTTCTGCAAATGAGAGAAAACATTCAATCCTTAGCCTCCTGAATCGGGCTTCTTTCACTTAGTATGATGTTTTCCCATTCAATCCACTTACTAGCAAATGACAATTTCTTTCTTCTTTTAGTTATATAAAACTCTATTGTGTGTATATACCACATTTTCTTATCCACTCATCTCTTGACAGGCACCAAGGCTCATTCCACAGCTTGGCTATTGTGAATTGCATTGTTATTAACACTGTGTATGCATAAATCACTATGGTATGCTGATTTTTGTTCTTTTGGATAAATGTCCACAAGTGGAATAGCTGAGTAGTATGGTGGTTCCATTTCTTGCAAGAAATCTCCATAGGGCTTTCCAAAGTGATTGTATTAATTTGCAGTCTTCCAACCAAGCATAAGTACACCTTTCCCCCAACATCCCTGCCAGCAATGATTATTTATTTATTGTAATAGTCTATTTAAAAGGTGTGAGGTGATAGTTCTGTTTTAATATGCATTGCTCTGATGGTTCATGATGCTGAGCATTTTTTCCACTTATCTGTAGGCTTTTTATGTTTTCCATTTTTTTTTTTTTTTTTTTTTTTTTGTTACCAGGGATTGAACCCAGAGGTGCTTAAACACATCCACAGACCTTTTCTGTTTTTCTTTTGTGAGACAGGGTCTCATTTCACTTAGGTCCTCATTCAGTTGCTAAGGCTGATTGTAAACTCATGATCTTCCTGCCCCAGGAATTGCAGGTGTCTACCACCATACCTGACTTATGTGTCTTCTTTAGAGCAGTGTTTTTTCAGTCTTTGGTTCATTTTTATAGTAAATCAGCTTTTTTTCTTGGCATTGGGTCAGGGTTCAATATATATTTAGGATACGATCTCCTTATCATATGTGTGTTTTGCAAACCTTTCCTCTCCATGCATAGGTTGTCTCTTCACTTTTATTTTCTTTGTCGTTGTGTAGAAACTTTTTTACTTTGATGTAATCTCATTTGCCTAATTCTTATTTTTGTTGCCTTTTTGTTTGGAGCCTTATCAAGGAAATGATCATCCAGACCAATATCATGATCTTTTTCACTTTTCTCTTCTGGAAGTTTTACAATTTCATATTACAAACACCCTCATATTTTGTTTGTCTCGGAAAGTCTTAATCTCCTCTTCATTCCTTAAGAATCAAAGAGAGATAGAGAGAGGAAAGGGACCAAGGGGTGGTAGTTGGGAGGAAGGGAGAAGTACTGGGGAGTGACATTGACCAAATTACATAGTTATATTTTGTGCATGTACAAATATGCAACAACAAATCCCATCAATATGTACAACTATGATGCACCAATAAAATTGTGGGAGAAGAGAGAAAAGGAAGTAATAAAAAATTCTGCCTACCAAATATAAAATAAAAGATGACTGAGGATGAAGTTCATGTGTAAGACCCTGGATCTAATCCTCTAGAAAGCTAAACAAACAAAACCCACAAAAGCAAAATACTAAGCATTCTAATTGTTACGGTTATTGTTACTGACTGATGGAACGTTTATTTCTAAGGGTTGGCCGTGAAATTGTGGTAGACACCTGCAATTCCAGGGGCAGGAAGATCACTAGTTTTAAAGTCAGTCTTAGCAACTTAATGAGGACCTTCTGCAGTCAGTTTTCCCTGTGTTTCCCACTCTTGAGTTATCAGGCAGACTGTTCAGTTTCTTATCCTATTCCTTAGTTCTGACATCTTTCACAGATCTATTCTCTTTGTGCCTTTGTTTCTTCATCTGTAAAATGTGCATAGTAATAACACCTAACCTCATAGGGATTTTTGTGCTGATTAAATAATATTTTATAAGAAAAGTGCCTTGAACATTAGCTGGTAAATAGTAAATATTAGTAAATGTTAGCTATTTTAAAAAGAAAGGATTTCAGGGTATAGTCTACTAATTTGTCATTTTTTTTCCTTCTAAAATCACCGAATATCTGGTCTGCAGATTTCTTCTAAACAACCCACTGATAGTTTTACATGGATTCCCTTATAGACAACAAATCATTTTCTTTTCTTTTGCTACATTTGAAATTCCCCCTTGTCTTTTAGCTTTGGCAATTTGATTATAATTTGTCTCAGTATGGGTTTCTTTTGATTCATCATATTTGGTACCTTTGGGGATATCAATTTCCTTTCCCAGGCTTGTGAAATTTTCCATCATGTCTTTCTTTCAATAAATTTTCTGTTTTTTTCTTTTCTCCTCTTTTTCTGGTGCTCTGATGTTGGCATATATTTTTCTGTTTGATGGTGTTCCAAAAGTCCTTTAACATATCTTCACTCTTACTTTTTCTGTTCAGATTAGAAAATTTTCAATAACCTTCCAGTTCACTGATCCTTTCTTCTGCTTTATCTAGTCCACTGTTGATTTCTGTTATTGTGTTTTTCAGTTCAGTTTTTATATTATTCAGCTCTGTGATTTCAGTTTGGAACTTTTTTCTATACTCTATTTCCTTCTTGAAATTTTCAGTTTGCTCATGCATTGTTCTCCTGGCTTTGGTAAACATCTTTACAGCCACTCTCTTGAATTCTCTATAGGGTAGATCTTATGGTTTATATCTGGCATGTCTCCCAAAGCCTCAAAAGTTGAAGGGTTTGTCCCCAATTCATCAATGTTCAAGGTGGGCACTGTGGGAAGTGATTGGATCATGGATGCTTTCACCTCATCAGTGGATGCTTCCATTAAGGTATTAGTATTTTGTGGCATCATGGGGGTTAGTGGAAACTGTAGGTGGTAGGGTTCTTTGGAGGAAGTAGGTCATTGGGATTGTGTCCCGGAAGGGTATATCTTGTTACTGGCCCCTTTCCTTCTCTCTCTCTTTCAATCTCTGCTTCCCAGTTGCCATGAGTTGAGCAGTTTTTCCTCCACTACACCCTTTCTACCATGATGTTTTTCCTTGCCTCAGGCCTAAAGCAATGGCGTCAGCTCATCATGGATGAAACCTCTGAAACTGTGAGACAAAATTAATATTTTCTCTTTTAAGTTGTTTTTCTTAGTTTTTTTGTCCAGTGATGAAAATTTGACTAACACAGTAAGTCACATACATCCATTTCATTATCATCAGTTTCTGTAGATTCATCTTATTATTTTATTTGTAACACTTCGCCGTGTCTCATCATATTCTGTGATTTCTGCACTCTAGCCAAGGCAGTATCTGGGAGGAAAATGGGCACAGGTCATCTGGAGTTCCTGGTGTCACTATCTTCCATCAATATTGCTTTGGGCTACATGGAGCTGTCCCCACTGCCATGGGGACTGCTGCATTCACAGTCAGCATTGTCTTCTACCTCAGTGTTCTGGATGGTCAGATACTGATCCAGACCAAAGCCTGATCCTGAAATGTGATCAAGCATCTCATTTGACTTGGATCTCACAATGCCACTACTATCCAGAGCTCCTCCCTGGACCTGCTGGTTCTAGTTCACACCATAAATACAGCAGCAATGGCTTATGTTGCAGGTAAGTCCCATGTGAAGGAGATGTAGAGGGTGATTGAGTCAGCATAGTCTTGGAGACAGACTCTGGAAACATAGATCTTCATTAGTGTTTCAGCTGCCAGGTTGTTGAACAATTATTGACAGGTAAAGGACAGATGTGAGTGCCTAAGTCTGAGCAGTAGTGATATTAATGGAGGCATTGACGACTTCTCAATCTTGACCTGTGATAGAGTGAGGGATATGAGGGGTGGACCAGGCCATGATGCAGATGCCCTAATGCTGAGTCCTTGAGACCTTCAGCTGAGCCAGTTCTCCCAAGCATCTTATTCCCTAAGCATTTTCACAGGCAGGGTCTAGCCCCCTTCTCCATGCAAACCTGCTTATTCTGTCCTTCATAGAAGATGCCCTCCCTACATTTACTGATTGATGTTGAGTGTAGCTTATGGGAAGTCTGACTGCTTCCCATGGAGACACCTGGCAGATCACCCATAAAGATTTCCCAGAGTCAATTTAACCCACATGTGTACTGACAGAAGTTGAATCTGTGAAGAAAGTGTGTGAAAGTGTGAGATAGCATAAGAAATAGATTCTTTTTTCTTCCAGTATTGAAATTTGAGTTTTTCTTCATAAGCTCTTGTGTTATCATGTCCCTGTGATTAACCCATTCTCATTGAGAGAAAAAAGTATGCTAAACCTTAGAATTCTTGTATTTTTCCATTTCTGTTTAAAAGCAGTAATATTTGTACAAAAAGTAATAGGAGTTAAGTATAAGAATGAACAGCAGGAGAAAGAGCAATGTAATATAGAGGTAATTGGTGCATAGTGAGATTCATCTTTAAAAAAATATCTCTAGGGCTCATCTGTTGAACTACTGGAGATAATTAACTTGGACCTAGTCCTTTAAACTGTCTCCAACTGTCCCTTACTGCAATTATCTCGTGTGACTGTATTCCAGACCCCTATAGGACTGGCTGGTCCATACTGTATAGATGCCTATGTCTCTTCACTAGGCTGAGCCAGGCTAAAGAGGGAGTTGATTTCCCCTCTGAGGTTCAGACAGGAAGCTTCACAGGTATCATGGTGATTGTCAAGGACATTGCACTGACAGCCATAGTTTGGGGAGGGGGTCTGTGCCAGTTAAATTTCCATTACTTGTAACAAAATACCTGACACAATAAACTTTTAAAAAGAGGAAATGTTAATTTTAGTTCTCAGTTTTGGAGGTTTCAGCCCATAGTTGTTTGGCCCCTTTCTTTTAGGCCTGTAGGGAGGAGTGCATCATTATGGGAACATGTGGAAGAGGAAGGTCCTTATGTCATTGTGGCTGGGAATCAAAGGTGAGAGGAAGAGGAAGAGACCAGAGACCCACAATTGCCTACAAATACTCCCAATTACCTGACATCCCACCCCTCCCCAACTGTTAAGATTTTCCACCAACTTCCTATTATGTCAAACTGAGGACCAAGCCATTAACCCACAGCAGACACGTCAAATCCAAAGTACAGAATGGCCTTCCATAGCTACAGTGACAAAGGTGAAATGTTCTGGCCTGACTCAGAATGGGATTGCAGGTCTTCAGGATGCAGGGGAATGTGTGACTATCATATATAAGATCTGGAAATTCAGAGTAGGATTCAGGTGAATGTGACTACCATGTGAAGGATCTAGAAACTGACTGTGACAATCAACATATGAGGTAAATAAGAAAAAAGAAACAAACTTCCCAGACTGACATAAGATTTTGGCTTGGGTACATGAACCACACAGGGCCTATGCCGTTATTTCCCAGCATCCCTGAGGATCTTGACACCACAACCTTCCTGCTCCCTGGTGACCAGAGGAAATGTTCATACAGCCTGGGAGGGATTGAGCTTTGAAAGTCATAATCTGGTCCTGCTTTCTCCAAACATGATTGAATAATTCTGAATTGTGAATATGCCTTGAAAGAATATGTCCCTAGCATGGACTTGATCAGAAGAGGACAGTTAGGAAAGGCAGTTGTGACCAATGAGGATAAGTTGTGAGAGTAAATCTTTTTGTATATTTTTAAAAGTTTTGACTAGAAATTACTAATGTGTAAAATAAGCATAACACAAAATTGACCATTTTATCATTTATATGATATCATTCATATTTACTTTATTATTTATTATTTATATTAAATATATTTATGGGGCTGGGGTTGTGGTTCAGTGGTAGAGTGCTTTCCTAGCATGTGTGAGGCACTGGGTTCAATTCTCAGCACCACATATAAATAAATGAATAAAATAAATTCTATCAGCATCTAAAAAATATTTAAAAAATATATTTATATATTTATCACAATATGATGCAATTATCACCACCATCCATTTCTAGACCTCTTCCTTCATATGAAATTGAAAGTCTGTATCCATTAAAGGATTATCTCCCTATTGTTTTCCCCCCAGACATTGGTCAACAGTGGTGAATGGACTGGTAAGAAGGATTTGGCAGAAGAACCCAGGGATACAGGACCCCAGGGCCCCAGCTCAATGTAGTCAGAGGTAGAGCCCAGAGAGAAGCCCTTCTGGTGGTTATTGGGATATTCTCCTTGACCTAGGTAAGAGCACTCTTGGACTGTTTTTTTCTGTCTCTAAAGGACCATGTTGATGTATGCTGCCCAACGTGGGATACAGTGTCAATGATTCCCACAGTAATTCAGTAACACAGTGTATGAAGAAATAGCACCGAGAGCCCAAGTCTTTTATTGGGGAATACGACATATGACTTACTAACTCTTCCTATTTACATTCCTCCCAAATGTCGAATTGCCTCAGATACCTGTCAAAGGTTCTATTTGGGGCCAATTTTCTCCCTGTTAGTCAAGGGGAATTTTAGCAAAAGAACATGGATTCTGTGTGTTCATATGCAAAATAATATTTGAATATATGATAAAGATAATATTGCCTGATACTTTTCCTATTGATACTGTTCCTATTGGTTGGTTTGTTGTCAATATTTTTCTAGTATTATGAAAAAGTTTGGTTATGTGCTCTGTTTTAGGTAGTTGGAATACATTTTTCATTTTTGGTAGGACACTTTATAATGCCACATGACTCAGATATGTATTTAGACACTTTAGAAACCTAGATGCATAACTAGGGGCAGCATCACAGTTTGACAAAGGACACTGAGAATGGAGAAAAATAGAATGACCCACTACTTGTGTCTAAATGCCAGCAGAAAAGGGCAGTGAAAGCGTGACTCTCAGTATTCTTTAATTTGTCCACAAAGAACCTGCATCTCTGTGCCAGATCACAGTGGGCACATGCTACTGATTTCTCATCAGTGGATATGACATCAAGCCTCAAAGCCAGGACTTCTTTGAGTAAATGATCCTTAAAGAGCTGTGCATACACAGTCCTACAGTGCCCCCAGTTGGTCGCAGGACACACACCTCCCCATGACTCAGAGACATGAGAGTCCAGCTGTTTCTACAACTCACTAGTTCACTCATTATTCACACATCCATGGTCTGATACTTAATATTGTTATAATTTTGAGGTCTTTTGATTTGTTACTAAATATATCACTCTCAGAAGGAGTCTCAGACCATGGCAGGAACCAAAGTGTACATAAATTCCAAAATAAGGTGCTAACTTTTCTACGAACACATTCTTTCCACTAGTTTTTCTCATAAGGATCTTGGAGGGACTAACAAGTTGCCCATGAGCTTTTCCTGATTTCTTTTATTTTACTACACAAATTCCCAGTGGTCCATCTGCATTGAAGTTGTTCCTGGCATTTTCCTCATCATGGCCACCTTGTTCTTTTCACCCTTTGGGCTCCATTCTTGGATATGTTTCTGACAGATTACCAGGGGATCATAGAGTTCACATTATTCTCCCTTGGTCTGAGGGCACCGTCCTGTGCTACTGAATTCCTTGTATCATAGAACAGTTGTGTTGTACATTGTGTCCAGTTTCCTATTCTTTGAGATGGGAGGATACCTGGTACCTCTCTCGTTCCACTATGACTGCAGGCAATGAAACTGTCTGATTTTCAGAACTTTTCTCTCAGATTGTGAGTCTCTTAACACTAATCATCCCTAAAATTCTACAAAATTGAACAAAATTCTTCACATGAACTTAACTTCTTACTTTACTCACTGAAAATTCTAATCTACCACACTTCTGATCTTTCCTCTGGACTTAACAGTGATATTTTGCTATTATGAACTATTGATTTTGATAATTCTTATAGGGAATAAACACCTGCCAGAAAACAAAACCTAGAACTCTGCATAATTGCATGATCTATAAGGTCTATAATTTTAACTTACAAATTTTAATTTCATTCTGTCATTGACATTATATTTCTGAGAAAAAAAAACACTGTACCATCCAAAATTAAAATTTCTGAGATTTCATTTTAGAAATATTTAAATCTTAGTTGAAAATCTGCTACATTTCAGATCTTTTGTCACTGGAACAAAAAACAGTGAAGCCCCCAAATTCATCCAATTTCTGTCAGCACCCTCAGGCTGAGGAGCAAAGGCAATCCTTTTTCCACAGGAAATCATCATTTGTTCAACTCCTGCATTCCTCAGTCAAGGGCAAATGACTGAAGTGGAATGAAGTTACTGCGCTTGACTAAGAGACTGACATCTCCAAGCTACTCAGACAAGCTTCTCTAAAAGGTGACATATTCCATGCAGTGCTCCAGAAAAACCATATCAGCACATTCATGGTGGGCAGGCTTCAAAGCACAAGGTTTAGGATGATAACTAGAGGACAGTGGCCTACAGAAGGCTGAAAAGGATGCATAAATAGTGAGGAGGATGAAAGAGATTACATTTAATCTTGAATTAATGTCCCCATTAAACTTATGGGACCTGGACCCCTCTGACTCAACATAATCTTTCATCACTTTTTCAGTGAAAATTCCAACCAAACAAATTCCAACAGAACAAAACAGCACACCAAGTCCAAGATTCCAAAACCCATATTCAGGGGAGTTAATTGTACATATTGGATGCCATCTACAAATGGGAAAACTTCCACCTCATCTGGTATTGGCACTGATCAGACTGTATTGACACATTTATAGGAATGTACTCAGCAGGATTTGCAGTTCTTCTACCCTCTGTCTGAATATAACCAGAGCACCCACACACAAGTTTCATGATGTGAATTCATTATTTTGGGTTTGGCAGCAATGCACAAGAGACATCTAGTCCTCAAGGTGAACTGGTCCCACTAGACTGGGGAATTCTTCCTCATAGCAAACAGAATCTTGGCTGGGCTTGCTAGCTTACACCACAGCTGAAAGATCCCCAAAACCAGACCAGTCATAGATCTGGGGAAGGAGAAACTTACCTAAGGCTGTTCTGGCCAGTACACCCCTACCTTAAGATGTTGTCTTCCCAGCATATTCTGTAGTTATTCTTGAGAAATACAAGGGAGAAAGAGAGAAGTGGTCTAAGGCCTCCTGGAGAACTGCCTGGCATCAGCCGTGTGGGAGATTCTGTGTTTGGGTTGGTGCTACAGGCAAGAACTAAGAAGTAAAGAGTCTTGTGTTAGTGCTTTGCAGTTCAGCACATCAGGCAGTCTTTACATGCATTCGAAAAGCAAGGAAGATTTCAGATAGCATCTGCTGGCTCATTGAAGTTGTAATTCTGTGGGGGTCATCTCTTCTAGGCTTGGACAGGAATGACAATGTACTTGTAATTACTAATGTTAAATATAGTTTAAACTGGGACTGAAGAATATTTGCTGTTAACCCCTTATTGAAACATCAGGAAAAAAAAAAAGAAATTCAAGGCAGCAGGTTTATTTCTCTTCTCCCAAGTTCTAGTCTCCAAGTTAGACTCTCCCTGCATGTTACCATGTTTTGCTCAGACAAAAGAAACATTTACAAAGATACAGAGATCTTGATCTATACTGCTACCTGCTCTCTGGTTTAAGGTCATCTCTGCACCTCTGACTTCTCAATTCTGCTTCCTCAGGCCAGTAAGATCCTTAGGATCAGTAGGATCAAGAAAGTGACACCACAAATAAATCTATGACTTCTTGTGAGGTCATTGGTGTGCAACTTAGGGCTTCTGTATTTGTGCATGTGTGCGTGTGCGTGCGTGTGTGCGTGTGTGTGTGCGTGCGTGTGTGTGTGCGTGTGTGTGCGCGTGCGCGCGTGTGTGTGCGTGTGCGTGTGTGTGCGTGTGCGTGTGTGTGCGTGTGTGTGCGTGTGCGTGTGTGTGCGTGTGTGCGTGTGTGTGTGCGTGTGTGTGTGTGTGCGTGCGCGTGCGTGTGCGTGTGCGTGTGTATGTGTGCGTGTGCGTGCGTGTGCGTGTGCGTGTGCGTGTGTGTGTGTGCATACATGCTTTTCTCTGAGGCCCCATAGCCTTCATTCTCTGGTTTTCCAAAGTTGTGCTCTGTTTTTCAGTTGTCTCATTGTGTGATTCTACCCCAGAGTTCGTACTGGGAGGGTTGGACCTGTTAACATTTATTGCATAAAGACTGGAAACATAAATTGACATGTTCTTAGTATAACTGTCTCGACCCAAGAGTCTTATTATTAGAATTTAGTAAATTTTATTCCTCCATGGTGATTTCAGTGGGCACTGAAAATATAAGCTCTGATCAATGTCTGCTATGTCATCGTAAATTTGTAGCTATTTTTGGTTTTCAACAGATCTCTAAGGTTTTTCTTCATCATTTTTCAAGTATTTTTTTCTTTTTTTTTTTTTGTATTTTACCCCATTCTTATTCTTCTGAAACTTGCATTTTGTGTATATAGGTGCAGTGATGTGGTTACATGGTCACTCAGGTTCTGCACATTTTAAAAAATTCTATTTTTCTGTATTTCAGAAGGATTCATATCAATTAATTTAAAATTATATTAATATAATTTTATTGTATATAAATTAATATTATCTATTTCATGAGGTATTTCCGCATATATTCCTTTGTGTTCATAGACATGGTTTCCTTTAATTTTTGAAGGTACTTATGATACTTTCAAAAGTCTCTCATTTGTGTCAGAATGAGACTTTCTCAGCTTTCTGGATGTGGGTTTTATGCATTCATGAGGTTTGCAACCATTCTTTCCCTCATGAAAGTCATTTTTCAGCACCTTATGTTCCTTCAGGCACACCTGTGGGACAAAAGGTACAACATTTACCATTATTTCACACATCTCTGAGATTCTGTTCATTTTTGTTCAATCTTTTTTCTTGCCCTTTCTTTCTCAGACATTTCTGTTGATCTTCAGGTTTTGTGATCCTCTATTTTTGAGAAGTTATTTCTTTCTATTAGAAGGATTTGCCTCTTTGAAATTTATTACAATGGATGACTTCTGTAACGATTCCTTTAAGTGGGACACTTCAGAGCTCTAATGTTCCCAGATTTTCCTAATTCCCTGTATATACGCTTTGGTGTGTGATTTTGCGTGGTGTCCTGGAAATTTATGGTGTGGTGAGATTCCGGTTCCTATTAAAACACAGTCAAGGCCAAACTACATGTGTGTGTTGCCTTCAGTTGACCTTTGTTCCACATAGTACAGATTTCAGGCCCTTGTTATGTAATTGTTTCCCCGTGGTGCCTGCACTACCCAGGGGTTGATGTGGAAATTAAGTGGTGGTTTATCATATAAAGGGCTGTTCTTCAAGCCTTTTCTCTGCTTCTTTGGATCTAATCTGTGCATATGCAGGGTAAATCCAGGAATTGTGTTTGTTCACAACAGACTTAACTAATCTCATTTTTCAACTCTCTCCTCCTTGGAATTCTACCCCCATTCTCAGGCTCCTTCTTGAATTTTCAGTCCCCTGAACTGTTGTCCACCTCCCACGTGACTGGTTCAACGGCCAGACAAAGAGCAAGAGAAAAGAAAAGAAAAACCAGAATGGATGTTTCCTTCATACTCTTCAGTTAACAGTAGTTTCTACCAATTTCTTTGCCTGGAGAGAGTCAGCTTCTCAGTTTTAAGTCCCTGTGCCATTGTTGGGACTGCAGGACAATCTTGTAACTTGGGAAAATCAAACAAAAGGAGGTGGCCCCTTACTCCTCAACATGCAAAGCCCCTTCCCAATTGTCTGGTTAAAAACAGGAAGTTGGTTCTTAGAGATATTTTTCCCCTGGGTGGTTAATGGAGTTCACCTGCCCTGGGGGATGCCAGGAGACAATGGAGGGAAAATCTCCATAAGTAAAACCCATTATGTGTTGTTATTCAGCTTAGTCCCCCATCTGCCTCAGATTGCTTACCTGTGAGAGTTTTCATGCTTATTGTTCATTATTTAGAGCTTTAGCTATAATCTGTGTGAGAGATTGGTTGTCTGGGGTTTTCCATCGTGGCCCAACCAAAAGTCTATGGCTACTTCGGTACAAATGTATTTACATGGTCACACATAGGGTAGGGTTTCCTTCTTTTTCAGGCAGAATACTATTCTGTGTGTGTGTGTCACTCTTTTCTGTCCATTTCTCCCTTCAATGGAAGTTAGATTGATTCCACTTCTTGTCTGTTATGGGTAGTGCTGCCCCAAATACGAAAATGTAGATGGCATTCACTCCTGATTTCCATTCTCTTGAGACAAGCCCAGAATTGAAATTTCTGGATCATGGTTTAACAGTGGTCCATCTCACCTTTTTGAATATAGTTCTGAGGCTTATTTTTAAAAGGGACATATTTTCCTTTTCCACTTCTCCCTCTCCCCCTCCCTAACTTGGGGGTGGGGGACAAGATGACTCTGTGTTATCTGTGGTCTACAGGAAGGAGATATCTGTCAGAGGATCTAGGAAGTGAATATCTCCCAAGCTGAACAGTGAATGTTAACACACCATCAGGATGCCCTGGGACCCACAGACAGGGCATACCTGGAGACTTTAAAGGGCTCCTTTAAAATCCCCCAGTTTCTCCTGATGTGCAGAATCACAGTCTCTTGGACAAGACTCCCCCGTGTTTCTCCTCTGCTAGCTAGCAAAGCTGAAGGGTCATGGAAAATAATATTCCTACAAGACAACCCTCCAAGAAAAATGGAGGAACCATGTGGTTCCAAAGGAGGGAGGGGAAATTAACCAAACATTAAACCTCTCCCAGTGCATCCTTTCCCAATAGCAATGGACCCTGAACTTGGACCTTCCCCCATCACAAATTAGTCCTAGATGGAGGCACAGCAAATATTGTTCCCAGAGAAAATAAAACAATGGGATCTGGACTCCTATCTCTCCAGATAATAATGAGTTTCAACCTTTTTACAGCTATCCTAAGTTAAAGGTTTAACCTGTACAACTAGCCACTGACTGTCAAAACTGCACATCCACAGTCTCCAATGAGACTGTAAAACCCTGACTCTTTCTGTAACCTGGGGGGCCAGCTCCATACCCAGAAAATGGGCCCTCCTGTGCCTGATCAATGGACTTTGCTGCAGAATAAAGGAAAGCTGGTTGATTTGAGGTTTGCTTCCTGACCCCTTCCTCCATCATTTGTGGTCCATGAGCTTGTATTTTGGTGTCCTGACTGGGAATGGGAGCAAGGTGAAATTGACCCTTTCCTATTACCCTTCTCCTTCCCCTTTCCCTGAAGTTAAGTCAAATGACCACTGGGACCTGGAAAGTGACTGGTGAAGTGTCTGGCACTCCAAAGGATCTCTGAGGTTGGGGGAACCCACAGCCACAGCTCATGCAGCTATGGCTGAATACCCAGACTGACTGTTCCCCTCACCTCCCTGCACACACTCTGAGTTCATTTTGAATGGCTACTGGTGCAACCCATAACCAACCCCAACCCTGGGCTAGGTTTCTGCGGCCTATGCTATGTGGGTGCAAGGATTTGTATCAAATCCTTTATTGGTCCTGGAAGCATCCTCTTTCTGAACCCCTTCCCACACCATTGCCATTCTCTCCCTGACCCTCACTTTCCGGACACCCTTCACTCCTCCAGATCAGAGACCCCTTTGCCCTTTTGTTCTTGCATCCAACACTGGCCTTTAAATTCTCCAGAAAGGTAAAACTCTGTCCATCCATCTGTCGATTTGTCTGTCTGGTCTCTAGAAGAGAGGCACCCTGCTCTGAGGCCCCCACCTTTTGGCCACAGGACCCCAGGGTTCCCCCAACCATTGTCATCTGACCTCTAGTAGATAGGTGCCCTTACCTGAGACCCCTGCCTTTTGGCCCATGGGACTCCTGGGGTCCCCCCACCATTGAAATGGGGGTGAAATGACAGTGCCAATTTCTGGTGGCACTGTCCAGCTTGGTGTCAAAAGAATTCAGGGGATGCTTTGGTATCAAACTCACACCCCAATCACCCCTCCCCCAAATGGGAATCAGTCAGTCAATTCCATGGAACCTCCCTTTGGGTTGTCTCATTAGTAATTTTAAGACCCTTTACAGACCTCAAAATCAAATGCTTCATTAACCTCAGCACTCAAATTTGGCCACACTACAAATTGGATGCCCAAATATAGGACCTCTAAGTGATGTCCCAACCCAAAGTCATGTAAAAAACCTTATTTCAAGCCCCTACCCTCAACTCATCTATGGAGCAAAAATTTAACCTGCTTGTCACTGAGAGAGAGAAAAATCACCCTAACCAGCCCAACAGCCACTGGCATGTCTCAGTAAGGAGTATGATATAGTAGCTTCATTCTTCAAATGTAGCAGGAGATAATGTTTCATAATTTTCTGCATCCAAACTTGGCCTGATTACCAACTGGGGGAAAAAGGGTTAAAAAGCCCTAAGCAGCAATATCCCTGGCCAGACTGAGCTGAAGCTTGCATTGGAATGCGAACAGTAGGCTCAATGAGAGACCGAAAACTAAAGGAAAAACTGTCAATTTTAGTAAAATAATTAATGGCCATTATCATTTTTTTCTTCTGGGACTCTTGCTTTTCTTAAATGCTATATTTTTTGAGTTAATAATTTTGATCCTACATACCTAGGTTAATGTTTTTCTGATCAGCTCTATTTTTATTCAACTCCAGAATTTTTTTTAAACCTCTATAATATTTCAATGATGATTCAACTGCAAAAAGCTATAAGGTCTTTGCTTTTGTGTTATATGTTTTATTGTGTTTTCTGTCTACATATGTGCATACATCCATTTATTATATAAGTGATATCAAAGCTGGTATATAGATAATGAGAGCTCTTGAATTATAATTTTTAAAATGGATCCAGGAAACTTTAGTTCACATGGTTTAAAAGGTTCAGTTTACATTGGGTACACAGATGACAATGTAAAGGTATTTCTAGGATTTTTCCTCAACAAGGAAGAGGTAAATGCTGTTCAATACACTTGTCTGAAACCTTGATTCTTATACTTAATAAGTAAATTAGATTTGACATTTTGAGAATTAGTCTTCATAAATGTGTTTGTTAGAAACATCTGATTAATTTACAAAGTTAAAATGCTAACAAATATAACAAAGTACTCTTAACTTCTTGAATTCCGTGGGTGATACACTTGGAACATTGTGTTTTCATAAATTGGTGAACAAACAGATGTGATTCTATGTACAAGTGGTTCAACTGTTTCAACTGTTTCAATTAGAGTACTGTAAATAATACAATGTATTCCTTCTTATTAAATGGAGAAATTTATCTAAATTCAGAAATTTCATATGGGTTGTCTCAGATTGTGAATTGAAAAGAGGGGTCAACAGATAGGAAAGAGAAAAGGGAAGGTTGTAGGTATGGAACTATATTTACTAGAAGGAAAAAGACAATGTTTCTGGGTAAAAAAAAAGTATGTGTGATGAAATACTTGAGAGTCTAAATAAGTGCTAAGAAATTCTGTGTACATAAAGTGCAATTTTCAACAAGTTTGTGTGTAATGAAGCTGGTTATATGTATGTGAGACAATCAGTTAAAATTATTTAAGGTTTTCCCTAAGGTCAAATACTAATGTACTGATGTAAAATCAAATCTTAATCCATATGTTAAACTGACAAGGGTTTCTTAAAACATTAATTTATTCTTACCATTATATCTATTAAGTTTTATTCTTTAAAGCAACTGGTTTTGAAGGAATTGGGATATATGCAACATTGGTAGCACAACAAGAGTTATTTTTGAGTATTAAGCTACATTACAGAGTCTGAATTTTCCTTTAAAGTTAAACTTGGTTAATATAAAAACATCAGTATGGCAGACTAAACATATTCATATCTTCCAGGTATACAAGTCTTTAAAGCAGAAAATTTAAAAGAACATTTTTATCAAGCTTCTGTTCTCTAAACTAAACTTGCCTGTAATGGTAACTTTAAACTTATATGAATAGTGAATTTTATTGGGGATTTATTTATATCATGTACTGTTCTGTAACTGGAACTTAACCCTCTGTAACCTTCTACACCGTGATAAAAATGTAAATGTATTTCTAAAAGATAATGAGAGTCTGATCTGCTTAAGGGTTAATATCATGAAACATGAAAGCATTTTGCCACTTTACCACACAAAAGGAAAGCTAAAAGCTCTCTGCCTTTCTTTGATTTATGTTCTACATATAATGTTATATTGGATTAACTAATGTTCCTATAAACTCAGGAAAAATATATGTAAACTTGTAAAATGACATTTAAGAAAGAGGCAAACATCAGCTTCAGAACTAGAACATTTTACCTAAGATTTGTGAAGAGCCCCACATTACCTGAGATAACAGTTTGCCTCCCACCTCACTGCATGTTAGAATGACTCCAAAGTAGGCCAAGTTCAAGTTGTATTCAAAAGATTCATTTTTGTCATCATCTCAAATAGGGAATATAATGTATGACTCAGTCAAAATTTGAGATAGCTATTACACAAGCAGAATATGCTTTTACTCTTGGAAATTTTATTTTGTATTTTTGTAAAACTCTAAAACTCTTACCTGTTAATGTTTTGCAGAGGTACAGCTCCAAGAAACACAACCTAGGTTAACTGGAAATAATAAGCCATCACCTACAGGACAGATAGTGTATAATGATAACTTCCAGTACTAATATAGACCCCAGTTAAATAAAAGGAAAAATGACTGTAAGGTTATAGACATTAAAGTTAAAGCCCAGTACTCTTACTTTAAGACCAGTGAGGCTGCATTTTTGGATGTTTAAGATTAAGATTAACACAAAAGAGTCAAGAAAACCAGTATTCAGCTCTTGCCCTCTGACTCAGCCTGAACCCAGGGAATGGGAGAGACTTTCTAAGGAGCTTTGCAACTCTGGGACACATGACCTCTTGATCATGGAGATTAATGAGACCACTGGAGAACAAAAAAACAATCAGTGCTCCTGCTGCAAAGATCAGGGTTGTTGGGAAAGGGAGACATCCAATGCTTCCAAGGGAAGCCACCTCATCAAGGAGACCCTACTTAGCAGATGACACTAAAAGAGCTAAGAAGCTGCTCTTAAGTTCCCCAAGAGTGACCCCTGTGCAAACTCAACTGATTCATAACAGTAGATAGGAACAAGGTCAATTTTGCCAGCTTGATCTTAACATCTAGCAAAAAGAGTTATAACCCAAATACAGCCATAACTGGGTTTAAAAAGAAAGAAAATAATTCCTTTAATGAAACTTAACAGCCTACACTAGATATAGGAGACACCCCCCCCAAATTATTCCCTTTTTCATAGGGCTAAAAATACCCATAAGGATTAACACAGGAGGAGCAGGATTAGGAAAGTCTATTCACTATAAAAATAGCACAGGTTATTGCAGATATCCAATGGGTCACTGATTTGGTACTGACTTTGAAAATTCAATTGAACTCCTTGACATCTGTTGTCTTACAAAACCATTCAGGGAAGAATATTGCTTCTCTGTAAACCAATCAAGAGTGGTAACAGACAAGATTAAATAGCTACAGGACCACCTGGAATATGGAAAATAGATCTGACTCAGGAGAATTTTCAAATCTGGAACAGTGACTTTTCAATAAAATAAATTTAAAATGTTACCCATCTTAATATTTCCTTTCATAAGGGATTCTGTCTCACAGCATGTGTATTAAGTACCTATGTTTTATTGTCTGAACAACAATGTGTAAATCAGACTAGATGATAAACTTCAGGACAAACTGTTACGATTCCCAAAAGGCCAGTAGCTACCTGGCTCCCTGTAAAAGTGCTAGATGTTTTACCTGAGGGCTAATAGCTGATGTTGTTATCATGGGTGGGATAATCACCTCTGCATTTACTGCAGTCGTGGCATTGCACCAGCGGCAGCAGCAATTTATTTCCTTCAACAATTTCAAAAATTTTACTGATGGGATCCCAGAGAAAGTAAAACAATGGGATCTGGACTCCTATCTCCCCAGATAATAATGTTTTAACCTTTTTACAACTACCCACCTAAGTTAAAGTTTTAACCTGTACAGCTAGCCTCTGACTGTCAAAGCTACATGTCCATAGTGTCGAATGCAACTATAAAACCCAGACTCCTTCTGTAACTCAGGGGCCAGCTCCATACCCAGAAAATGGGCACTCCCATGCCTGATTGATGGACTTCACTACGGAGTAAAGGGAAGCTTGCTGACCTGAGGTTTGTTTCCCATCTCCATCCTCTGTTGTCTGTGGGCCATGAGCTTACAAAAGCAATGAAACAACTTTTTTCTTTTTCTCAAAACCATGTCTTAATTATTAAATTACATTAATTGGCATTAAGGACAAGGACTGAGCTTTTGGTTACAATGCTAAGGGACAAAGCAAACTGTAGGACAAATACTGATTGGTTCTACCTATATGAGGCATTTAAGAAAAATATTGAACTGTATGAATATGTGAAATATCTCTCCCTCCTTCCCATTATAGAAAAGAAAATTTAATAAAGATGTGTCCTTATAACTATTGCATGTTAACCAATGTTTTTCCAAATAATGTCTTTAATGCCATATATTCTTTTTTTCTGTTTTGCAGTCTCATCAAACTAGTTGGAGATTAGGGATTTGAGAAATTGAGATCACTGAGACGATGAGAAAGGGTAAAGTGAACTTTTCTGTCATGGACATATAGACTCAATTTGAAACATGTAACCATAAAAGTAAATGGGGGCCTTGAAGTAGTGGTGTGTGTGTAGTCACATAAATGGGCAAAGGAACTGAACAGATACTTCTCAGAAGAAGAAATATGAATAGTGAACAAATATATGAAAAAAATGCTCAACATCCCTAGTAATTAGAAAAATTCAAATTAAAACTACACTGAGATTTTATCTCATTCCAGTTAGAAAGAAAATTATTGAGAATACACATAACAATAAAAGTTGGCTAAGATGTGGGAAAAAGGTACACTCATACGTTGCTGCTTGTACTGCAAATTGATACAATCACTCTGGAAAGCAGTTGGAGATGCCTCAAAAAGCTAGGAATGACACCACAATTAAACCCAACTATCCCACTCTCTGGTTTATATCCAAAATATTTAAAGTCAGCATACTACAGTGATGCAGTCACTTCTATGTTTATAGCAGTTCATTACACAATAAAAAGCTATTGGGCCAACTGAGGGGCCCTACAACAGGTGAATGGATAAAGAAGAACAATCAGATTCAGTTTGGGAGGATCATATGTCTCTAAAAATTTGTCAATGTCTTCAATATTTTCTATTCTGTTGGAGTACAGATTTTCAAAGTAGCTTCTAATTATGTTATGTCTTTTGATGGTGCTCTTTCCTTTTTCATCATGAATTCTAGTAATTTGAGTTTTCTCTCTCCATTAGTGTGGCTAAGAGTTTATCAAATTTGTTTATTTTTTCAAAGAACGAAATTTTTGTTTTGTCAATTTTTTGAATTGTTTCTCTTTCCAATTTCATTGATTTCAGATCTGATTTTAATTATTTCCTGTCTTCTAATATTTTTGGTGTTGATGTGTTCTTTTTCTAGGGCTTTGAGATAGAATGTTAGGTCATTTAGTTGTTGAAGATGTACCCAGTTTAAACTGATAAATTTCAAGCACTGAAATAGAAGAAGCCATCAAAAACTTACCAACCAAGAGAAGCCCAGGACCAGAATTTTCAGCCAAATTCTATGAGACCATTAAAGAAGAATTAATACCAATACTCTTTAAAGTATTTCAGGAAATAGAAAAGGAGGGAACCCTTCCAAATTCATCCTATGAAGCTAGTATCACTGTGATACCAAAACCAGACAAAGATCCATCAGGCCAAGAAAACATTAGACTAATATCTCTGGTGAATATAGATGCAAAAATCCTGAACAAAATTCTGGGAAATTGCATACTAAAACATACTAAAAAGATAGTGCACCATGATCAAGTGGAGTTTATCCCAGGGATGCAAGGTTGTTCAACACACAGAGATTAATAAACATAATTCATCACAAGAGTAGACTTAAAATTAAGAATCATGATTATTTCAACAGATGATGAGAAAGTGTTTGATAAAATACAGCACCCTTTCATGCTTAAAACACTAGAAAAAAATAGGAATAGTGATAATGTTGTTTAACGGTGATGAGTTCTGCTCCTTCTAATGTGGAAGATTGAACACTAGAGAAGCACGCCAAGGCAAGCATATTAAGCAGGTTTTATTTAAAGGTAATAATACAGACTTCTCCCAGCAGGAAGAAGGGGGCCAGGACTGATGTTCTAAAGTCCCCAGAAGTGAGTGCACCCTACATCTTTTATAGGTTAAAGTCTCTTTTGTTCTCCAGTTCTCTCCCCCTTATCTCTCCTTCCTGCCTACAAGACCAGGCCTGGTTTTGCATTAAGTGAGAAGCCTTGGGCAGGGGAGGGCCAAGGTGATTCAGGCAGGTAAGGGCCCAGGGGGCATTAATTAGCAGCTCCTGTTGAGAACAAGGTGACATCTGTGCAGCCATGTTGTATGAACAAGCCATTTCAGGAACTAGCCGGTAAAACCTCCCCCCAGGAAAGGGCACACAGGTACTACCCTCAAGAGCCAATATAGGACAAACAGGAAGTACTGGGCCCCCGGGGTTTATCAAGGCTGTTAAGAGATATCTATCAAGGACAGGGGAGGGGGCCTAGCCCTGACTCATCTCCTGCATAGTTCACCCCCTCCCTCCTCCCTTCTTCCTCCAGGACCATTCAGTTTTGGCAGGACCCAATGAGATTCAAATAAATTGGCAGGACCCAACCATAAGAGAACAAATGTTTAGCTGTTCCAATGTTAATCAATAATGTACAGGTCTTTGTATGTGAATGATGTGTATGGAAATTTCTTAAGTAGAGTGCTTTTTCATCCCTCGGGCCGCTCCCCACTCAGCCATGGTAGTAGTCTGAGAGGCTGGTTGCGGTCCAGGCTCGAGCTTGCAATAAAACCCTATTGTGTGATTTGCATTGCCGTGTGTGCACTTTGACTTTCTGGGGATCGGTTGATATTGAACCTCAATACTCCATGCTTGCAGTCATTGATAAAGGCAGGTAAATTTGGTAATCAATGGTCTCCAGAGATCCTTGACATTCCATTCTTCCAGGGGCAATCTCCAACTTCCAGAGGCAGATGACTTCATGGCTTTGTTTCCTCCAATTGACCCGATCCCCTATTTCTACACTAACTACCTGTCCTTAATTCTGGCTTCAATAGTAGGAACATACCTCAACATTGTAAAGACTATCTATGCTAAGCCCAGGACCAACATCGTTCTAAATGGTGAAAAATTGAAAGCATTCCCTCTGAAAAGTGGAGCAAGACAGGGATGCCCTTTGGTGCAGGGTCTCTGGTCTAATTCCTAAGTCCTTGGTTTGTTTTGAATTGAGTTTTGTGCAGGTTAAGATATAGGGGTTTAATTTCATTTTACTGAATATGGATTTCCAGTTTTTCCAGCACCATTTTTTGAACAGGCTGTCTTTTCTCCATTGTATGATTTCGGTTCCTTTTTCTAGTATGAGGCAACTATATTTATGTGGGTTTGTCTCTGTGTCTTCTATTCTGTATCATTGGTCTGCCTGTCTATTTTGGTGCCAATACCATGTCCTTTTTGTTACTACTGCTCTGTAGTCTAGTTTAAGGTCTTGTATTGTGATACCTCCTGCTTTACTTTTCCCGCTCAGGATGGTTTTGGCTATTCAAGGTCTCTTATTCTTCCAGATGAAGTTCATGATTGCTTTTGCTATTTCTATGAGGAATGTCATTGGGATTTTAATTGAAATTGCATTGAATTTGTATAGTGCATTTTGTAGAATGGCCATTTAGACAATATTAATTCTGCCTAACCAAGAACATCTTTCCATCTTCTTGGGTTTTCTTCAATTTCTTTCTTTAGTGTTCTGTAGTTTTAATTGTAGAGGTCTTTTGCCTCTTTTGTTAGATTGATTCCCAAGTATTTTATTTATTTTTTCTTGAGGTTATTGTGAATGGAGTGATTTTCCTAATAATGTGAAAAGGGAGCCTACAGAGTGGGAGAAAATCTTTTCCACATGCACCTCAGATAGATCACTTATCTCCAAAATTTATAAAGAACTTATACAACTTTACACCAAAATTACAAAGAATCCAATCAATAAATGGGCCAAGGAACTGGACAGACACTTTACAGAAGAAGATATATAGGTGATAAACAAATACATGAAAAAGTGTCCAACATCTCTAGTAATTAGAGAAATTCAAATTATAAAAACTCTGAGATTTCATCTTACTCCAATTAGAATGGCTATTATCAAGAACACAAACAATAATAGATGTTAGCATGGATGTGGGGAAAAAGGCACACTTTTACATTGCTGGTGGAGTTGCAAATTGGTGCAGCCACTCTGGAAAGTGGTGTGAAGAATCTTCAGAAAACTTGGAATCGACACACCTTTTGACCCAGTTATCCCACTCCTCGGTTTATACTCAAAGGACTTAAAATTAGCATACTACAGTAACACAGTTACATCAATGTTTATAGAAGCTCATTTGAAATGAGTAGATGCCCTTCAACAGATGAATGGATAAATAAACTGTGGTATATATACACAATGGAATATTATTCAGCCAAGAAGAAGAATAATATATTTGCAGACAAATGGATGGAATTGGAAAATATGCTAAGTGAAATAAGCCAGTTCCCCAAAACCAAAGGCTGAATGTTTTCCCTGATAAGTGGATGATGATATATATTGGAGGTGGAAGGGTGGGGGTGAGGTAAGAATGGAGAAACTTTAGATTATGTAGAGGGAAATGAGAGGGAGTGGAGTATGAAATGATGGAATGAGACAGACATCATTACCCTATGTACACGTATGATTACACAAATGGTATGAATCTACATTGTGCACAGCCAGAGAAACAAAATTATGTATCCCATTTGTGTACAATGAATCAAAATGCAGCCTGTAAAAATAAGAAAATTTAAAAAGAAGAAGAACAGCCATAAAGAAGAATGACTTTATGACATTTCCAAGTAAATGAATGGACCCAGAGGATATCATGCTGTAACTGAAAGTTTGGTCCTTGTCCCCAATGCCAATTCAATAACAGGGACAAAGTTTAGAGAAAAAGGTAAAAGAAGCTTTATTGCTTTGTTAGCAAAGGAGAAACACAGGGGACTCCTGTCCCACAGGCTGTGATTCTCTCTATCAGGAGAGACAGAGGTTTTTAAAAAGAACTCTTCAAGGGTTACAGTCCATGTGTGCCCTGGTAGAGAGTTCTAGGGTGCCTAGATGGTGGATCAAGATAAAAGAAATGCCTGAAAACTCAGAAACATTTTTATATAAGTCATTGGTGTATTAAATTTCTAGGATGACATTAGACATGTGCCATATACTTGGTGGTTAATAGCAAAAGAAAAGTTAGTTTCTCAAACACAGTTCTGAAATCCAGTCACCCAAAATCCACAGGGAAGGCCACGGTCTCTATGATATCGCTGGAGGAATCCTTCCTTTCCTCTTCTTGGTTCCTCGTTGTTTATGGACTATCTTTGGTGTTCCTTGGCCTATAGCTGTTGAGTTCAATTCTTGTCCACATGTTTGCATGAAGTTCTCTCTGCATCTGTCTGTCTTTTCATGGTTATTTTCTGGTGAGGACATCAGGCATATTGGATAAAGAAACTACCTTACTCCATTATGGTCAAATTTTAAGTAAACATATTTGCAATGATACTATTTTATAATAAAGTCACATTCTCTTTTAGTAGGAGTTAGCATTTTTACATAGTTTTTAACAGGAAATCTTTGATCATTTAATACTAGAGAGAAAGAATTCTTTCCAAAAATTTTATCGTGTTTAATATCTTAATGTTAACCAATTTACTTGCATCATATTGTGATGAAACCTAATAAAATGAACTTTAGTAATGCAGAAAGGAGAATTCCTTCTTTTGTGCTTAGTTGAAAAGAGAACTGCCCCTGGAGATGCCTCAGATCTAATCCAGCTGTTACCTTCATTTGGAAAGATGAAATATTTTGTTTTTTCCCCTGTGGAACACCTCCACCCAAGAAATTAAAATAAATATTCTCTACTTTAGAAAAGTGATTTCTTTCTTTCTTTTTTCTTCTTTCTCTTCTTCTTCCTCTTTTCTCCTTCTTCTTTTTACAGTGCCAGGGATCAAACTCATGGCCCAGCAAGAGCTCTATTACTGAACAACAGTCTCAGTTCCATCCTCCACTTCAGAACAGAAACAAGAACAGCAGTCTATCAGACCCTTTCCTCCACCTTTCTCTCTGTGGCAAGTCAAAACGAGGTTGCCTGAGATTTCAGGGTCTGAATATGTGGTTCTAATATCATGTGATCCTGTTTGTACCCTGTCTCAGTTACTTGGATGGACCCTAAGAATAGCTTTTTGTTATAAATCACTGTCCTTCAGATTTGACCAGACTTTTCCTGAAATTAGAGTGCATAGAGATCATTTGTGATGGTCCCATGGTACACAGGTAGAAGTTACTGCTTCTCTGTGGGACCCTGAAACCAAAACTAGACATGTTAACATAAAGAATACAGGAAGAGGGATCACTCCAAACATTAGTATCTGACGTCTACAGTAACTTCAGCAGCAAATAAACAGAAGAGGGGGCGAGATATTCAAACCATGGTATGGTCCTTGGAAGAACTCCCTGGCCTCAGAACTGGGGCTGTACTTTCTCATAATCCCTTATTTCCTGCTGAACTTCCTATGTAAATTATGTAAATGTGAGATCTCCACCATCCCTTTCTGCCATCTGGCCCTCACCCTTGGGAGCAGATTCACTGTCAGAGGTAGACACAGGTGGCCTTGAGTTGTAGATTTGTCTCATGGGAGGAAGAAAATGATTTAGCATTGTACTGTCCAGGGTACAAGATAGTTGAACCACAGGAGCTTCCTTAAATCATCTCCTCAGCACCCCCTGGAGGCCTGCTTGGGCTTGAAGGAGTTTTTAACAACAGTTCACTATACTATTCATTTACCCTTTAGACATTACCATTGTATTTTCTCGGCTGACCCACATTTATTGTTAATAACTTCTTTGCTTTTCCCTCCTTATATTTATACTTCTAGCTTCTGTTGAAATCCTATCCTGGTTTCTAATTAATTTTTACTGTTGAATGATCTCAATGTTATCTGAGTGCTTTGAAAGACTAATGGAATTGACTTCATGTGCAAATGACTCATACAGTTATTTATTGTAGCCTCACATTATTTTTTTTCATTATCAACACCCACATTTTTATTTACATTAGTGTTAAAGGAATGCATATTTTTTTATTTTATTTTAATTAAAAATCATAAATTTACATAGGGCAATGTTGTTTGATTCATTCTGTCATTTTTTTCCCTTCTCTCCCTCCCCTCCAAACCCTCTCTTCCCTCTATACAGTCCTTTCTTCCTCCATTCTTACCACCCTCCTTATCCCTAACCCTAAACCTAACCCTAACCCTAACACTAACCCCTCCCCTAATATGTCCTCATCGGCTTATCAGCGAGATCATTCGTCCTTCAGTTTCTTGAGATTGGATTATCTCACTTAGCATGATATCCTCCAATTTCATCCATTTGCCTGCAAATGCCATAATTTTGTCATTCTTCATGGCAGAGTAATATTCCATTGTATATATATGCCACAGTTTCTTTATCCATTCATCAACTGAAGGGCATCTAGGTTGGTTCCACAATCTGGCTATAGTGAATTGAGCAGCTATGAACATTGATGTGTCTATATCTCTGTAGTATGCTGATTCTAAGTCCTTTGGGTATAGGCCAAGGAGTGGGATAGCTGGGTCAAATGGTGGTTCCATTCCAGCTTTCTGAGAAATCTGCATACTGCTTTCCAGAGTGGCTGCACTAATTTGCAACTCCACCAGCAATGTATGAGTGTACCTTTTTCCCCACATCCTCTCAACACCTATTGTTGCTTATGTTCTTGATAATCGCCATTCTAATTGGGGTGAGATGAAATCTTAGGGTAGTTTTGATTTTCATTTCTCTTATTACTAGAGATGTCGAACATTTTTTCCTATATCTGTTGATTGCTTGTAGATCTTCTTCTGTGAAGTGTCTGTTCATTTCCTTAGCCCATTTGTTGATTGAATTATTTGTATTCTTGGTGTAGAGTTTTTTGAGTTCTTTATAGATTTGGGATATTAGCGCTCTATCTGAAGTATGAGTGGCAAAGATATTCTCCCACTCTGTAGGCTCTCCCTTCACAGTACTGAGAGTTTCCTTTGCTGAGAGAAAGCTTTTTAGTTTAAATCTATCCCAGTGGTTGATTCTAGCTTTTATTTCTTGTGCTATGGGAGTCCTGTTAAGGAAGTCTGCTCCTAAGCCAACAAGTTGAAGGTTTGGACCTACTTTTTCTTCTACAAGATGCAGGGTCTCTGCTCTGATTCCAAGGTCCTTGATCCATTTTGAGTTGAGTTTTGTGCAGGGTGAGAGATAGGGGTTTAATTTCATTCTGTTGCATATGGTTTTCCAGTTTTCCCAGCACCATTTGTTGAAGAGGCTATCTTTTCTCCATTGCATATGTTTGGCACCTTTGTCTAGTATGAGAAAATTGTATTTATTTGGGTTTGTGTCCCTGTCCTCTATTCTGAACCATTGATCTACCTGTCTATTTTGGTACCAATACCATGCGTTTTTGTTACTATTGCTTTGTAATAGAGTTGAAGATCTGGTATTGCGATACCCCCTGCTTCGCTCTTTCTACTGAGGATTGCTTTAGCTATTCTGGGTTTCTTATTCTTCCAGATGAATTTCATAATTGCTTGCTCTATTTCTGTAAGGTACATCATTGGGATTTTAATTGGAATTGCATTGAATCTGTATAGCACTTTTGGTAGTATGGCCATTTTGACAATATTAATTCTTCCTATCCATGAACATGGGAGATGTTTCCATCTTCTAAGGTGTTCTTTAATTTCTTTCTTTAGTGTTGTATAGTTCTCATTGTAGAGGTCTTTCACCTCTTTTGTGAGATTGATTCCCAAGTATTTTTTGAGGCTATTGTGAATGGGGTAGTTTTCCTAATTTCTCTTTCTGAAGATTCATCACTTATGTATAAAAATGCATTGGATTTATGAGCATTGATCTTGTAACCTGCTACTTTACTGAATTCACTTATGAGTTCTAAGAGTTCTCTGGTGGAATTTCCAGGTTCCTCTCAATATATAATCATGTCATCAGCGAACAGGGATAGTTTCAGTTCCTCTTTTCCAATTTGTATCTCTTTAATTTCTTTGGTTTGTCTAGTTGCTCTGGCCAGAGTCTCAAGAACAATGTTGAATAGAAGTGGTGAAAGAGGGCAACCCTGCCTTGTTCCAGTCTTTAGGGGGAATGCTTTCAGTTTTTCACCATTTAGAATGATATTAGCCATGGGCTTAGCATAGATGGCCTTCACAATGTTAAGGAATGATCCCACTACCCCAATTTTTTCTAGTGTTTTGAGCATGAAGGGATGCTCTATTTTATCAAATGCTTTTTCTGCATCTATTGAAATAGTCATGTGATTCTTAACTTTTAGTCTGTTGATATGGTGAATGACATTTATTGATTTCCGGATGTTGAATCAACCTTGCATCCCTGGGATAAAACCCACTTGATCGTGGTGCACTCTTTTTAATATATTTTTGTATGCGATTTGCTAAAATTTTGTTGAGAATTTTTGCATCAATGTTCATTAAGGATATTCGTCTGAAATTTTCTTTCCTCGATGTGTCTCTGTCTGGTTTAGGTATCAGTGTGATATTGGCTTCATAGAATGAGTTTGGGAAGGTCCCCTACTCTTCTATTTTATGGAATTCTTTAAGAAGTTTTGGAATGAGATCTTCTTTAAAGGTTTTGTAGAACTCAGCTGAGAACCCATCTGTTCCCGGACTTTTCTTTGTTGGTAGGCTTTTGATGACCTCTTCTATTTCATGACTTGAAATTGATTTATTAAAGTTGTGCATGTCCTCCTTGTTCAGTTTAGTTAATTCATATGTCTCTAGACACTTGTTGATGTCTTCGAGGTTTTCTGTTCTGTTGGAGTATAGATTTTCAAAATAGCTTCTAATTCTGTTTTGTATTTCAATCGTGTCTGTTGTGATACTTCCTTGTTCATTCTGAATTTTAGTAATTTGAGTTTTCTCCCTCTTTCTCTTTGTTAGTGTGGCTAAGGGTTTATCAATTTTGTTTATTTTTTCAAAGAACCAACTATGTATTTTGTTAATTTTTCCCGATTGTTTCTTTTGTTTCAATTTCGTTGATTTGGGCTCTGATTTTAACTATTTCCTGTCTTCTACTACTTTTGGTGTTGGTCTGCTCTTCTTTTTCTAAGGCTTTGAGCTGTAGTGTTAAGTCGTTTATTTGTTGATTTCTACTTCTTTTGTTGAATGCACCCCATGAAATAAATCTTCCTCTCAGTACTGATTTCATAGTGTCCCAGAGATTTTGATATGATGTGTCTTTGTTCTCATTTACTTCTAAGAATTTTTTAATTTCCCTCCTTATGTCTTCTATTATCCATTCATCATGTAATAGTGTATTATTTAATCTCCAGATATTGGTGAAGTTTCTGTTTTTTATTCTGTCCTTTATTTCTAATTTCAGTCCATTATGATCTGATAGAGTTCAAGGTAGTATCTCTATGTTCTTGTATTTGCTAACAGTAGCTTTGTGGCATAAAACATGGTCTATTTTAGAGAAGGATCCATGTGTTGCTGAGAAGAAAGTGTATTCATTCTTTGTTGAATGGTATATTCTATATAAGTCGGTTAAGTCTACATTGCTGATTGTGTTATTGAGATCTATGGTTTCTTTATTCAATTTTTGTTTGGATGATCTATCCAGCGGTGAGAGAGGTATGCTAAAATTGCCTAGTATTACTGTGTTGTGGTCTATTTGATTTCTGGAATTGAGAAGGATTTGTTTGACGTACATGGATGAGCCAATGTTTGGGGCATAGATATTTATGATTGTTATGTCTTGCTGATTTATGCTTTCCTTAAGCAGTATGTAATGTCCTTCCTTATCCCTTCTGACTAGTTTTGGCTTGAAGTCCACATTATCTGAAATGAGGATGGATACTCCAGCTGTGTCTGTGTGCATGGTATGTTTTTACCCATTCTTTCACCTTTAGTCAATGTGTATCTCTTTCTATGAGATGGGTCTCTTGCAGGCAGCATATTGTTGGATTTTTCTTTTTTATCCAATTTGCCAGTCTATGTCTTTTGATTGATGAGTTCAGGCCATTAACATTCATGTTTATTATTGTGATATGATTTGTATTCCTAGTCATTGGACTCATTTTTTTTTTTTTTTTTTTTTTTTGACATGATTTGCTTTCTCCTTTATTTGGCTATTCCTTTAGGCTTGTTCCTCCCGTTGCAGATTTACATCGTTGTTTTTCATCACTTCCTCATGGAATATTTTGCTGAGAATGTTCTGTAATGCTGGCTTTCTTTTTGTAAATTCCTTTAGCTTTTGTTTATCATGGAAGGATCTTATCTCATCTCAAATCTGAAAGTAAGTTTTGCTGGGTATAAAATTCTTGGTTGGCATCCATTTTCTTTCAGGGCTTGGTAAATGTTGTTCCAGGCCCTTCTAGCTTTTAGGGTGTGGATTGAAAAATCTGCTGATATTCTTATTGGTTTCCCCCTAAATGTAATCTGATTCTTTTCTCTCGCGGCCTTTAAAATTCTGTCTTTATTTTGTATGTTAGGTATTTTCATAATAATGTGCCTTGGTGTAGGTCTGTTGTAATTTTGCATATTTGGAGTCCTATAAGTCTCTTGTACTTGGTTTTCCATTTCATTCTTGAGATTTGGGAAATTTTCTGATATTATTTCATTGAATAGATTGTTCATTCCTTTGGTTTTTTTCTCTAAGCCTTCCTCAATCCCAATAATTCTTAAATTTGGCCTCTTCATGATATCTCATAATTCTTGTAGATTCTGTTCATGATTTCTTACCATCTTTTCTGTTTGGTCAACCTTGTTTTCAAGATTAAATATTTTTTCTTCAATATCTGTGGTTCTGTCTTCCAGGTGATCTATCCTCTTGGTTATGCTATGGAGTTTTTAACTTGGTTTATTGATTCATTCATTTCAAGGATTTCTGTTTGTTTTTTTTTTTTTTTTTCAGTATCTCTAACTCTTTATTGAAATGTTCTTTTGCTTCCCTTATTTGGTCTTTTAACTGTTGATTGGTGCGTTCATTTAATGCCTGCATTTGTTCTTTCATCTCCTCGTTTGCCTCCCTGATTGTTTTAATTATGTACATTCTGAACTCTCTTTCAGACATTTCTTCTGCTGTGCTGTCATTGGGTTTTATTGATATAGTATCTAGGTTTGTTTTGGACATTTTCTTCCCTTGTTTTCTCATATTGGTCAGATGTCAGTGGGACTCTGTGATATTGTAGATTTCCTCTATTGGCTTATAGTGTCCCTGTAGATTTCCAATGTATCACCTACCAGCCTTCAGTAGCCTGAAGTCTTGGATTAACTTGATAATGTAGTGCTTCCAAAGAACACTGCCCCTAGTCTGGTACTGGTTCCAGGGAGAGAGACCTGGAGAGGTCTCTTGCTGCCCAGCCCTGGTCCCAGAGGCTGATTGCAGGTCGGAGGTCTCCACTGGCTTGGGGACTTGTGACTGGCTGTGTGTAGATAGGCTCTCACTGGGCGGTTTGCCTGGACAAGCTAGCCTAGAGAGGGGCTTCCCGCCGGAGGGGGCTGGGTTGCTTGGGGAAGTCCCTGGCGCCCTGTGTTGGTCACTGAAGCAACCTGTGGGCGTGCCGGAGCTGACAGCGGGGCGGGCTGAAGCTGGCCGCGTTGCTTCTGTGCAGAAAGGCTCTCACTGGGGGGCCTGCTCCGTGAGGCTGGAGATTCTGTCCCTGTGGGAGTAGCTCACCGCCAGAGTGCACAGAGCTGCCTGGGGGAGACTCTATCTGCTCTGTCCTACTCTAATAAGCTGCTCGAATCTGGGCTTGCTGCCCAGCTGAGCTTCACTGGTTGGGGAAGACTCACCCCGTGGTTCTATTTTAGTCCGAGTCTCTCAATGCCTCCCCTTCTTGAATCCTGGGTTCTGGAGTGACTGGAGTTGCAGTCACCCTCTAGTCCGCCATCTTGGATCGCCCCGTGCCTGCAGCTTTAGGGGGTCAAGGCTGCTTAGAGAGGTCTCTGGCTGCCAAGCCCTGGTCCCAGAAGCTGCTTGCGGGTTGGAGGTCTCCACTCGTTTGGGGACTTGTGGCTGGCTGTGCGTCGAGAGGCTCTCACTGGGCAGTCTGACCCAAGAAGCTATCCTAGAGAGGCGCTTTCCACCGGAGGGGGCTGGGCTGCTTCAGCCTCACATTATTTAAATAGGTATCTTAAATGGGAATAACTTAAATAATGTGTTTTAATTTTTGCCTTGTCAAAGTATATCCATTCATTACATTTATTATTTAAATGAAAGTAATGGTTGGATTATAACACAGAGTTAGGCAATCAGGTTTTTGCCTTGCATATTTGAGGAATGAAATCTATGGACACAAAAGTGAGAGCAAAGTAATAAGATTTATTCCAGGAACAGAAAGAAAGTAGAGCTACCCAAAGGAAGGAGCCCTTGGGGAGGGATGACAATGGGTTTCTGTTGTGTAAAGGATTTTAAAGGCAAATGTAATGGCCCAGCACATGTGATTGGTGGGATAAGACATGGATCAATCAAGTTCTTTAAACTCCTATCTATATAAAGCAATCAAACTCCTATCTATATAAAGCAATCAAAAATGCATAATTTTAATCCCTTATTTGCATAATTAAGAGGAAATATTCTACCTCATGGTTTGACACATCTGTGGCAGAGAGGAAGCATTTCAGGTGGGGGGTCTGCTTGTGGTCTGCCATTGCTGCTGGGGTAAAGGCAAGGGTAGCTAAGGAAGGGCTGCTGTGGATGAAGCTGTCAGGGAGTAGGAAGTCACAGGATGTCCTCCAGACCTGTGTTCCCTTTCAGATGTCACGACGTCCCTCTCCCCTCCTTTCTTTCTCCAGTTCCCTTATCCTGGTTGCCTATGGGAGAGCTATCTCCCTGCTTCAGAAGGATACAAAAATTAGGCAAAAACTAGCATATGTTATTTAAAGCAAAACATGAACTTTAACAAAGGTTAAACAAAAGAGCTTCTTCTTTTGAGACCTAACCACACTACATGAAAGTTGTGTGGAATTTACACCTCTGGCTGCTATGTAAGATGCTGCTGACTTCTAGATTGATTAAAACAAACCATGAAACAGTAAGAAAAAACCTTAGGCAGAAATGCTTGAAGCAGGGTTTCCCAAGTCCCTGGTAATACACAAAATTGATTAATTAACATTTTTTCTTGTTCATATATTTTATCTTTTTTAAATAATTCACATCTTTTTTATTATTTGCTCTAATTAGTAGCATATGACAGAAAGAATGCATTTCAACTCATTGTATACATGGAGCACAACTTTTCATTTCTCTGGTTGTACACAGTACCAAGTCACTCTGTTCATACAGTTATATATGTATGTACCTAGGGTAATAATCTCTGCCTCATTACACCATCCTTCCACCTCATACCTCTTCCCCCTACTCACTCCCCTCTGCTCAACTCAAAGTTCCTCCATTCTCCCCCCTCCCCAGTTATGGATCCATATCCACATATCAGAAAAAACGTTTGACTTTTGGTTTTGTGGAATTGGCTTATTTTGCTTAGCATTATATTCTCTGACTCTGTCCATTTACCTGCAAATGCCATAATTTTATTCTTCTTTAAGCTGAGTAATATTCCATTGTGTATATGCACCAGTTTCTTTATCCATTCATCTACTTAAGGGCATCTAGATTGGTTTCATAGTTTAGATATCGTGAATTGAGCTGCTATACATATTTCTGTGGCTGTGTCACTGTAGTATGTTGATTTTAAGTCTTTTGTTTATAAACTGAGGAGTGGGATCACTGGGTCAAATGTTAGTTCCATTCGAAGTTTTCTGGAGTTAGAGATGGAGTTAGATAGAGTTAGAGACTATCATGCTCAGTGGAATAAGCCAAACCCAAAAAACCAGAGGTTGAATGTTTTCTCTGATATGCAGATGCTAATTCATAGGGGACAGGTAGGGAAGAATAGAGTTACTTTATATTAGGTAGAGGGTAGTGAAGGTGGAGGAAGGGGTATGGGGGAAATAATGATAGTAGAGTGAAACAGACATTATTGCCTCATGTACATGTATGACTGCATGACTGATGTATACAATATGTATAAGCAGAAAAATGAGAGATTATACTCTATTTATGTATGATCTATCAAAATATATAAGTTCATTCTATTGTCATGTACAACTAATTAGAAAAAAATAAAAATATTTTAAAAAGAAAGGCTTGAATTATATCAAATCTCTTATTGCTTTTGGAGAATTGCCATATTAATAAAATTATTACCAACCCATGAATCTAAGATTTTTTTCCACTTATTTGTTTTAATTTTTTCACAAATATTTTGAATTTTTCAATATACTATTTCACTCTTTGAAGTTTATTCCTAAGAATTGTTGATGTAATATTAACTTAAAATTATCACTTACTTTTCTATTTGTATTATTTATTGATAGTTTATAGATATATAGCAGAACTTTGCATGTTTAGCTTATACTAGCATGTTTCCATAATTCACTTATTTACTCTCTTTTCTGCATCATTAAGGAATATATTTACAAACACACAAATATATATGATACACATCATATATACATGATTATGTCATTTGTGGATAGAAATTGTTTTCTTCTCTTCAAATACACATGACCTTCATTTTTGTTGTTGCTTTGGTTTCTTGTGTTCCTAATTCATTGAATGTGTTTGCCAGTAATTAGTGTTGACTTGTTTATCTTAACATAGGCCCTTCAGATCCTTCCATGTTGTCCCAAGTTAACCTCAGAAGTGCAGAGTAGAATAGCAGTAACTAGAGACTGCGAAGCTTTGGACAAGGAAGGATGGGGAGAGTTTGTCGATGGGTAAAATTTATAAGTGGAAAAGAAGAATAAACTGTCATGCTCAGTTGCACAGTAAGGTGTCTATAGTTTACAATAATGCATTATGTATTTCAAAATAGATAGCAGAAAGGTATTATTTGAATGTTTTTGCTACAAAGAAATGATAAATATATAAGTGATAGATGTGCTAATTATCATTGTTGAATGTATCAAAACAGCACATTGAATCCCATAAATATGTACAATTATCATGTGTAAGTTAAAAAATAAAATAATAAAGAGTGTCTTGACTATGCTCATATAGTTTTTTTATACATTATGAAGATCATGTTCCCCCACCACTTGTCATTCTATTAAATGTCTGTGTTAAGATATTTGCTGTTCTCCCTGTTTCATTTTTTGACTTTCAGGATTGAATCCAGAAGTACTTGACCAGTGAGCTACATCCTCGCTCCTTGTTATTTTTTTTTATTTTGAGACAGGATCTTGCTGAATTTCTGAAGGTCTTACTCAGTGATTGAGGCTGGCTTCAAAATTTTGATCCTTCTGTGCAGCCTCCTAAGTTACTGGGATTATAAGCATGTGCTACCATGCCCAGATATTTGCTCTTCAGTTCTTGAGCCACCCTTGCACTCTTAATATCAAAGCTTCAGTCTTTGTTTCCATCACTGATCCAGTAAAAAAACAAGTTTTGGAGAAAAAGAAAAAGGTTTTGTTGATTTGCTAGTGAAGGAGAAATATGGGGACTCTGGTCCCAGAGGCTGTGATTCTCTCTTCAGGGTAAAACACAAGACTTTTAAAAGAGGAATGTTAATATTGTCAGTAGACATAATTAATTCATGCTATCATGTGTTCTTGGGAGAGCCATTGCTCAGTTTCTCAGTTTTGCAGTTTATTCTTGTGGGCAATGACACTTTTCTAGGCAGTGAAAGACAGGGTTGCTTAGTGTAGGATGGGGGAAAAACTTGTTTCCACAGTTGTTAGGGAGTGGAAGAGTGGAAAAAGAAGGGAAGGGGGGAAATATCACCTTTAAAATAAGCCACTTGGTGACATGCATCAAGGTTTATACACAGGCATAAAGTGGACACTCCATTACACTCTTGATTACCTCTCATTTGCTTTTAGTTGACAATCCTTTCAATATGCTGCCTAATTCATTGTGCTAATATGTGTTAAGAATTTTTCTATCAACATTCATAAGTGATTTGGGGTTTACTTGTATTTTTATTATAAAAATTTTGACTTTCCAGGGGAATTCTATTTTGCTTATCCTAATCATCGGACTGAAGCCCAGAGATTTGCACAACATCTTCCTTGGCTGGGGAATATTTGAATTTAGAGAAGTCCCTGGGGATCTTATTTTGAATCTGACTAATATATACAAAAATTCCAGGAAAGACTGAGAGGTTTATGTAGTTGATATGTCTTTACCACCAACATGAGGCAAGTTTGGTAGATGTTCCAGGAGATGCAGAAAAGGGAGGGTGGCTGAGTCAACAGAGACTGGGAGGAAGAACCTGGAAACAGGTTCCTGTCCTGAATGACAGGACAAGGACAAAGATTATTTTTCCAGACAGAATGGCCAGAACAGAGTGGTCAGTTTCTCAATATCTTTGGTGCTTTTTCATATCTGAGCAGTGGGAGAGAAGCAGGAGGAGAAGTGAAGTCCAGACCATGACAGACATAGTTTTCTATTCCACATAGTGGGGCGAGGCACACCCAGTATTGTCCCCAGCCCAACTCTGCAGAGGCAGCGCTTTTCATGAAAATGTGTTCCCACCAAGACAGTTCCAGCTCCTTCCTGAGACATGGTGCTGGAGCTCCGCTTACACTGCAGACTGAATAGAATGAAGGTTTGCTTTTTACCGTGTGGGAGACATGTGAGGAAGCTCCTCTCCAGGCAAGATCAAGGCCCTTGCTCAGGGGACTTATTCAAACCAGAGAGGACATAGTTGCTAAGCACAACAATGATCTAGGCTAGGGCTCTTTTTGTTGAATGATCCTTTCTGAGCAGCTGTACAAGAACCACAGGGCAGTTCCACATCAGTGCCTGCTGCTCACAGGGCGCACACATTCCCTTGGCCTTGAGACCTGAGAACCCAGCTGGTTTCTGCAGCTTGCCAGATCATTGACACTATTCACTGTTTAAAAAAAAAAAAAAAGTTTTCAATGTTATTGTGAATTTTTCCAGTACATCAAAATGGTTTGTTGAATCCTGTTCAAGTTACTGCACTAGGGATGAGACTGATCATATTTTCAAAATTATATAAATAATAGTTTCCATAGATATTATTCTGAACTGCACCTACTTTTTAAATTCAGAAGTAAAATTTAGAAACAACTAAGTTTTTTTTTTTTTTTTTATCAGTTGAGTTTATTGTATCTGACTGGTACATGGCATCAGTCAAATTTCATGCACAGTTCTGTTTCTAAAATTTTCAATTTAATTTTCTTATTCCAGCAACATCCTCACTCTGTTGAAGCTGTTCTTTAACTTATTCCTAAATACTTAAGAGTGTGCTCCATATCTTTTGTGTTCATTCATAAAATATTGTAGTTTATTTCTGGATTTACTTTTAATATTTAACTATTTAATATTTATATTTAACTATTAATATTTCACTATTAGGGGAAGAAAGTCAAATTTATGACAAATTTTGACCGAAATTTATTAAAATGCATTTCTTACGTTACATATCAAATGAGCATATGTTTCCATGTGCACAGTAGGAAGGTATCCTATCCATGAGCATGGTCTATATTTATATACATTTAGGCTATAGTTCATTCTCCTTGACAGAAATTGTATTTACACATAGCCTAGGCTTCCGCATTCCATGTAATGTGTTTGTCCAGTTGCTGTGGGAGCTGTATGGTAATGAATATGGCAGCTGGAGTGTAGGAAAAGGGCTGGAGGTAAGTCTCCATCCAAAATCCTTCTTCCCAGTGAAGCAGTAGATAGTAAAGCTTCGGGAGACAAATGAGGGGCCTGGTGTTTGTCTTCTTATTGGCTGAGTGATGACTCTCCCAGGAAGAGGCTATAGAGCAGATCTTGAGCCCTGTGTGAGTCCTGAGGCTGCAGGGTCTGGTTCGGGAAGATTCTATAAGATGTTTCTATTTTCTGGTTTCAGCATGGGTCAATTGTCTCGTTTGGCCAATTCTCCTGTCTCTGAGGGGAATCATGTTCTTTAATAAGGGTGTTCTCTTATATAGAGGTGACCAGCCTGTGTTTTTACTTTCATCATAGCTCAGTCTAAAATATTTTACCCTTAAGGATTCCTGGGAGATTCTCAGGCCCTTGTCTCTTCAGAACATGATAAAAGAGAAAATTGTAGCTCATTAAAAGAGCACTACATCACCAGTTTTTTAGAAAAATGCAAATCATAATCACAGCCTGAAACTTCCTTATTCCCCACTAAGATGGCCACCATCAAAAATACAGAAAACAATGTTGAGAATGTGGAGAGACTACAAACTTCATGTATTGCTTTTGGAAATATTAACTAGTACATCCACAATTGAAAATCAGAATATCATTTCCTCAAAAATGTTATCATATGATTCAGAAACTCCTCTTGTAGTTATATACCTTGAAAAAAGGAAAGTGTGTTCATAGAAAATTATTCTATTTATCCTAGTATTGCTATTCATAGTTGCTAAAAAGTTTGACCATTCCAAGTATCCAAGTATTGATTATATTAAAAAGACACATCATTGCAGTATTCATGCAGTGCAGTATATTTGATAATAAAAATACATTAAAACTTGTGTCATAGTAATGTTGTTTTATAAGCAACACAAAAGGGTTTAACAAGACTAACTCTTTTCCTTTGTTTGTTTTTTATTACCAGGGATTGAGCCCAGAGGAGCTTAATCACTGAGCCATATCTGCAGCCCTTTTTATTTTCTTTAAATTTTGAGACAGGGTCTCACGTAGTTGCTTAGGGCTTGCTAAGTTGCTGAGACTGGCTTTGAACTTACAGTTGATTCTCCTGCCTTATCCTTCCGAGCTGCTTGGATTACAGGCTTGGATTACTTGGCCTGCTGATGAACTCTCTGGGGTGGACCTATGCTATGAGAGTCAGACCTTCCATGTGCAGTCTGCAACAGTCATCCTTTTTGTCATAGGCAGTCAGGGGATGATCAGCCTCTCACGAGGGCAAAAGTAGGTTTTTGTCTCAGTTCCCCATGCACCTGGAGCACTGTGTGGAGCATTCAGACTATTGTCCCATGTTGAACAGTAATAATTGGCTTCATCCTCAAGTTGGAACCCAGTGATGGTCAGGGTGGCTGTGTTGCCCAAGTGGGAACCAGAGAAGCGATCAGGGATCCCTGAAGGCCTAGTAGTTCCAAGCATTACAGTTTTGGGGGGAGCACCTAGAATCTGTTGATACCAGCCTACATAATAAGTTCCAACATTGTTGCTATTTCCAGCACAGGAGAGAGTGACCTTCTGCCCCTTAGACACTGACATCGAGGCTTCTTGGATCAACTGTGTCCAGGACCCTGGAACGGAGAGGAAAGGAACATAGAGAGATGAACCTGGGGTTAATATCTATGCTATGTTTACCCCCTAATGGGAAAGATGGACCAGAGTTGTCCCACCATCAATTTATCTTTCCATAGAGAGTCACCTGAACAGAGAGTGAGGAGGATGAAGAAGAGATGTGTCCTGGCCATGATGGAGATGCCCTGGGATCTGCTTCCTTAGCATACAGCTGAGCAGAACTGCCCACAGTCTTTTATTCTGTCTCTCATATAAGGACAGAAAAAAATCCCTTCATGCAAATCATCACCCTCCCCCTGATACTTCAGAGTCTGAGAGTGGTGAAGGCTGACTATAGAGTGGTGCCTCTCCTGAGATCCCGGAGAACAGAGCTACTGGGTCCAGTGAGCACAGAGCACTTCAGGGCCTGGCTTCCCAGTGGCCAGGTACCAGGGTTTATTGCAGCTGGGTTTAATATCCTGGAGTTGACCAGAGACACATCAGACACCAGCACTGCCCCTGCACTTATCAGTCCCCACAGAGGGGCGGAGGCTTATATCATCTCGGGGCTCCTTGTGCTGCTGGGTGCTCATTACATTTCAAAGACATGGCCTCCTCAGAGGACATCTGAGAAGAATGACATTAGTCTGTCTTTCTGCTGTTCAAATTATTGTGTGATTGGAATAATAGGTGAGTGACCCTCAGTGGGAATATGCCCTGCACTCATTAGGCAAAAGAGCAGGGACTGTTAACAATCCCTCCATGACTTCTGCATGGGCCAAATGAAATCTGCTGTCTCCCTCTCTCATCACATACCTCCTCCCACTATGGTGGGCCAGTTTCCTTAGCCCATTTTACTGTACTATAGTCACCCTAGATGGGGCAGAGTTCATGAGTGAAAACACAAAGAGGGCTCCTCAAGAAAATCCCTTTGTTATGATAGAGAGAAAGGCCTGCCAATCCTATCCTCTTCCACCTGGGGAAGGTGATGGAGGACACAAGCTTCCTAGGAGGCAGCCAATAGCCAGAGCCTGAGAGTGGAATCCAGGGCCCATGGACTCCCTCATCAGATGGGTCATGCACTCAGGGTGGAGTGGGATTGGGGGAAGTGCAGAAGGGGTGGAGTTGCAAAGAGAGATAAAAGGATTTCCCAGAACTTTTCCAGTCTCTTTGAGCTCTGTGTCAGAATCTCTTATTATTTTTGACTACTCAACAGATCTGTAGCACTTACCATATGTCAGATATTTTTCAACTCACATTATAAATACTAATACCATTATTGTCTCTAGTGACCTAATCCACAATTGATATTGGATGATAATTATGTGAATAAACATTATATATCCATTTGTATATGCATATATATAATTATATATATATGCATATACAAATGGATATATAATTTTCCTGGTAAAACCCAAAATATATCTCAATGAAATGTTACCTCTTACCCATAGTAAGAGCCTTAGGCTTTGTAACACTGCCAGTCCTTCTTTCTCTGTCCTCTACCCCAAGCACACAAGATCAGGACCAGGTAGCTAGAGGACATTAAAACCTAGGTTGTGGGGGAAACAATGGCTTTCCTATCTTCTCACAAATGGCAGGAGTACTAATCCTCATATTGTCTTGCCAGAATTAGGATTCCCCTGGGTGTCTGAGGGTTGAATAAGTACCTCAAGAGTGTCTACAGAAATGCTTCAAATTCTGATCGCCTGTCTTTCAAAAGGGCTCTTCCCTCTGTCACAGCAGCTTCTATATGATAGGGACTGCCAGCTCAGTCCCTCAAAAGAGAGTGTTCTGAGAGTTTGTTTTAGTAAGATTTTAATGGCTGTGACCAAAGGACCTGACAAGAACAATGTAACTTAATCCACTGATTAAGTTAAGGCTTCCATAACACAAGCATTTCACCTCTGAACATTCTTGCATTGTCTTGCACATGAGCTTTTGAGGGGCACCTCATATCTAAACCATAACAGAGTCCCACTAGGACTAAGGAAGATCTACAAGGACAGGGGACAGATGTGACATCTGCTCTAACAAGAACATGTACTATTGATCAAAAGCATATTTATACCAGACATTTTTTTTTCCAGTGCTTTGTCTCTTGAAGAAAGCATTGTTTTTGAGAGTGAATGAATGAAGTCACTTGGACAGTGAGTGTGACATCCTAACAGATGAGTGAACAGTAGTGACCACTTGACACACATCTCATCCATTTAGATTCCAGTAACAATGCAATTTAGTTAAAAATCATTCCTTTAATCATTTGAAGTTGGAATAATAAAGACTGCAATTTTACTAGTAACATCTTTAGCCACTAATTAATCAAGAAGAGAAGAAATATGCGATACCTTAGAATCATCATTTTCAGACAATAATATTTTGTCTTTTAAATTTTCATCTTATTTTTTATTTGAAATTTATAGTTATGTGCAGTAGTTGGGTTCATCCTGACAAACTCATACATACATGGAATTCAATTTCCGTTCCCTACCTGCCTCTTTCTCTCATAGTTTTTCCTTCTGTTCTCCCTTGTTCTCCTTCCTCTACTCTATCAGACTTCCATTGCTCATCTATTTATTTATATTTTATTGGTTATTTTTATTTATACATAAAGATGAAATTCCCTATGGTATATTTATGGATGCACATAACATGGTTTTTTAAGAATTCATTCCACATTGCCTCCCCTTTTCCCATCCCTCCACTCCACCTCCTGACCTCCTTCTGCACTGCTGTTCTTCTCTATACCTTTATGATATCCTATCCTTCCCCCCACCTTTCCTTTATTTTCCTCTAGCTTCTGCTCTGTACAATCTTCTGATTTGTTTCAAAACCATCTCACACTTAATTGAGTTCAGTACCACAGTCATGTAGTTACCAGTGTTCTCCACAGTGATGTATTTTAAGTTAAAATTGAGTTTACCATGAGAGTAAACTGTTTTTCCCTCTATATGCTGTATTTTAACATTAAAATCCATTGAATACAAAGTAATATCATGTTTTGATAATATGTATAAATGTGTAGAGGTTTATATGCATATGACATTTATAATCTTTTATTTTTTTAGTAGCTATATAAACCTCACTGGAATAGTCATGAGGGTTGGGGACTAACCTTCTCATGACTTTGGACCCTTTTTGGCTATCTAAACTAACAGAAGATAGAACTCAGTTATTTTCACCATCACAGTTTTAGTTGCTTGTTCTTTTTCTATCCCTTATCCGCCCTCAAAACTAAATAAAATTCTTGGAGTTACAATTTCAAATGTCCTAGTTAAGGTCTGCTATGTGCCTGCTATAGCTCTGGAGAGAAGTCAGGGAGTGCTTGGACTCTAAGCTTACAGGAGCTCCTAGTTGAGGACGCTGGGTCTGCTCACTTGCCCAGCAGACATGATACTGAATTGTATGCTACCATTGGGTTGTTACTGAATTTCACATCCAGCTATAATTTAGCAACATGAATTCCTTTCAGATTATTTTGGTAGTGTAATTGTGTTACCTTGAAAATTTCTTCAGTTGCTTTGATGTTTGATTTAACTCTTCATGCTTTGGTGAAACACTGGGAACATTTTTCTGATCTTTTTTTCCTTTTTAATAATAGCAGTATAGATACTCCCCACTCCCTTTTTTCTTTTTGGTACTGGGGATTAATCCATGGACACTTTACTTTGGGGCTATGTTACCACCCCCTGGCCTTAATTTTTTATTTATTTATTTATTTATTTATTTATTTATTTATTTATTTATTTATTTATTTAAGGCAGTATTTTGCTAGTTTTCCCAGGCTGGCCTCAAAGTTGTGATTTTCCTGCTGAACCCCAGAGATGTGCACAACCTCTAGGCCAGGGTTCCTTTGAGTGAATGGTCCTGAGAAGCTATGTAAAGACCATCAGGCAGTTCCATGTGCCCCCTGCTGGTGACAGAATGTAAATCTCACCATCTCCCAGAATCATATGAGCCCAGTTGGTTTTCCAGTTTCCCAGGTCAGTCTCTACCCACACATCTATGGTCTGATTCCTAAATGTTTTTGTTTTGTTGCCTTTTGGTATTTTCCTGAATGTCTCACTCCCAGAATGAACCTTGGACTATGTAAGGTATTAGTTTTCCCACAGGACATTGTACAAGCATTATACCATTTCAGTGGTACATGATTTAACACATAATATGTTATTATGTATGTAATCAGTGCTAATTAAACAAATATTTTCCACTGTCACCTGATGTTAATCATGTTTTAATTTTCCATATTTTCTGTTCTTAAATCAACATGTTTTCTGTTAAAATGAAGGAAGTACAGTAAATCCATCTTAAATTCTGCCGTTGTGGGGCGCCCAGTGTGCTGTACTAAAGTCCCACCTGGCACAGATATCCTCAGACACTCCTAAATCAGCCTCCAACATCCATTCTCAATACAGCTGCATCTCTTTGAGTCAACTAAAACTAAGACAAATGATGAGAATGTAGCTTTTCCATGTGTTCCCAGATCAAATAATGAAAGTGTCTGGGTAAAGGGCTTTATTGGAGAATTCCAAATCTGTTATTAGATTTGCTTTAGTGAAAAATATTAAGTTGACTCTCAAAATTACAGCAATGGGGATAATAAAAGTATGACACAATTTGCAATTCTCACAGACTTGAAATTTGTAAAATCCTTCCAGAATTTTGAACATTTTTTGTAAATTCCTAGAGATCTGAGGATTTTATCCATGTTATTATTAATGTATGTTGGATCAAGTATTCTCAGTTTATCAGTCCACCATTCCAAAATTGTTTCTGGAGTTGCCCCTTTTAAAAGCTATGATAAATAGAATCTTGATATTCAAAATCAGAGCTGTCATGTTGACATTAATGTCGATTCCTTTTACCTCACTCTATGGTAGATTATTTCATATCAGTTGTCATCTTCCTTGTGATCGTGACTGTTTCTCTTCCTTTCCCTTACTCCTCAAATCCAGGCACTGATTATCTTAGGAAAGCTTCAGAAAAATCCAGATTGTTTAAAATTTTCCTTTTACAACCAAAAAATTTCACAATCGTGACTCTAATTAGATAAAGTATAATTTCTAGCATGTTGTCAGACAACCAAAATTTCTTAAGTCAGAGTTATCTTCTAAAGTTGAACATTCAAATCAGCCTCAGTGTGGCACAGTGATGTATGCACTGCATCCCAGGGTTTGAATCTTAAAACGAGAATATCAGGATGTCTCCATGTAGGATGCGCACCAGTTTGGGGAAGGGGATCTGTCACAGTACTTGCCGATTACTACTGGTCTCTGCACCAGGTATCTCACCAGGTGGCCTGCTTCCCAGGGAGCACTTAGCAAGAATGCATCTGGGTTTCTTCTTGTAAATTTTTAATCAGCATTTCAGATTCTTTTGGACACTAGAAACTTTTGGCAAACTGTGTGGCAGCCCTACTAGTTTTTTTTTTTTTTTTTAATTGTTTGTTCTCTTTAATTATACATGACAGCAGAATGTGTTTTGATTTATTGGACACAAAGGAATACAACTTTTCATTTCTCTGGTTGTACACGATATAAAGTCACACCATTTGTGCAATCATACATGTACATAGGGTAATGATGTTTGTCTCATTACACCATCTTTCCTTCTCCCTGCCCCCTCCCCACCATCATTTCCCTCTACACAATCCAAAGTTCCTCCATTCTTACCTTACTCTCCCATGCCCCATCACCCCATTTTATTTCAGCATCTACTTATCAGAGAAAACATTTGCCCTTTGGTTTTGGGGGATTGACTTATTTCACTTAGCATGATATTATACAACTCCTACAAATGCCACAATTTTATTCTTCTTTATGGCTAAGTAATTTTCCATTGTGTATGTATACCACAGTTCCTTTATTCATTCATCTATTGAAGGGCATCTAGGTTGGTTCCACAATCTAGCTATTGTGAGTTGAGCTGCTATAAATATTGATGTGGCTGCATCACTGTAGTATGCTGATTTTCAGTCTTCTGGGTGTAAGTCAAAGAGTGGGATAGTTGGGTCAAATGGTGGTTCCATTCCAAGTTTATAAAAGAGTTTTTATCCCACTTCTCCATTGACCTGAGTTTATGTGGTTTACCCAAATGTTATGTTGTTGAAATATTACTAACATTACAAGGTACCCTGTGGATATAGTCAGCTTCATTCTCATGCTGGATGATGGAGATGCTTAAGTATTGGTCAAGCCCTGAGCTGGAGAAAGTGGACTTGGGTCCAGGCCATGGTATAAATACCCCAGAGTTCTGCAGAAGCAGATGTGTCCCAGGTCTCTCTTATTTACCTTCAAAGCCCAGAGGACAAAAGAAGATCCATTCATGCAAATTTGTGACACTTACATGGGCCAACAAACCCCTCCCTGAATAGCTGTCCTTTCTGGGAGAAGTATGTCTGGACTGAGACTATCTAGGTTCCCAGAAGGGTCCTTGCTTATGGGAATAATGAGCTGTGAGCAGAGACTAGGGGACAAATATCAAGGTTCTCACCTTAGAGCCTACAACCTCTCAGTGTCAAGACTCCATTGTCCACTTTACCCAGATTCAGGTCTGTTATCTGTGTCCGGTGACAGGGGATCCTGACAGAGGCACCTTTCTCCCACAAATCCTTCAGCACTGCCTGATCTTTACCCACAGATAGAGTGAGGACCATCCCCAGGGTTAGCTTCCTATCTCATGTCAGTCCTTAATTTTCTTCTTGCCCCCCCAACACCCTATGGAAATAGGAAACACAATTCAACCCATTTTCTATGACATTCTCAGGGGAAGGAGTGTCTTATACAAATTCTACACAAAATGTGCTGGAGTCACAAGTAAGATTGACTGTTGCTCCTGGGCATATGGCTAGTGAGGGATCCTGAGTACCACAGCCAGAGAAATGGTCCATGAAACCCAAACCAAACAAGTATAAAATGAGGAAGGAAGACAGAGAGCTACTTAAATGGCTGGAATCTGAAGTCTCTGGTATCCTTACTGAGTCCTGAGGAGAAGATGTGTCCTGGTGTGCATTTTGAAAGGATCCCCAGTCCCTAAAGTTTAGACCAGATTTTGTGATGGCCCATTTTTTTCTACTGAACCCCCTCGACCAAGATGGCATGTATGTGTGGTATATTATATAGATAAGATTTCTTTACCATCTCCTTCCAAAAACTGGTCCTCAGTCCTGAGAGCACTTAGACTTTCAGAGGTGAATTCAGGATGGCTGTGTGCTATGGATTTTCCTCATGGGAGGACACAGCTGCTGTGATATTAGATAAGGTCCACTGAGCAACAGCTCATGATCCAATCAAGCCGAATCATTTGTTTCTACCAGTCTTCTGCAAATATTCACAGTGCCCCCTGGAAGTCTTTTAGTCTAAAGCTATAAGGTCTCATCTGATAAAAAGAACTGTTGAATTATCTGTATGACACTGCTGCTATATTGTCAAGACTGTCTCACATTTATTCTTGAGTTTCCTTTGATTATTCCTGTTTATATATATTTCTGTTTTTGTTTGTTTGTTGAAATAATTCCCAGTTGTGTGCAATTCAATTTTAGTGTTGCATGGTCATAACCTTATCTGAATGTCTTTTTTTAATCTTTAACATACTTGTATTAATTTGGTATCCATGTTTCATTGGTTTATTGTGCATAATAGTGGGATTCACTGTACACATATCCATACGTACAGAAAACATAATTTGGTCCAATTCATTCCCCAGTATTCACCCTTTCCCTCCCTTCCACCCTCCCATGAACCTGTTCCTCATTCCTCTACTGTACTGGCCTCATTTTTTCTTATTGTTTCTAATTGGTGCATTGAATCTATGAGTAAAATTGGGTGTCACTGTGATATACTGATACATGCACACAGAATAATTTGGTTGATGTCATTTTTCAGTTCCTGCCCATTCCCTCTCTTTTCCCTCTCCTAGCTCATCTTCCTGTATTCTACAGTTCTCCCTTCAAGGATCCAGTTCTTTCTTTCATAAGTGGAAGTTATTAACAGAAAAAGAAGTAGATGGGACCTCACTCATATGACTGTTTTGAATGAGTAACGAACTGGTTATCATTGCCACTTCCTGATAAGGTTATTTATTCTGAGCTTCTCATTGAATGTAGAGAAGAATTAAATGAAAAAAGTGTTTTCATATTTTAATATAAAGTGGGGAAAAAAACAAAAAATGGAAATGCTTCATGTTAGAGGCTTAAAATTTCTTCTCTTTTCTTTCTTTCTTTTTTTTTTTTTTTTTTTTGTAACTAGTCCTGTGAAGACTAAAGTCAGTCATGCATATGGTCAGCCAGGTCTAAATGACCACACTCATGTGAAAAAGAACAAGTTTGGGTATATTTTTCTGTTTGGTGATGCTCCATGCGTGGTAGATCACAATGCTGCCAGAGATATATCAATGCTTATGTGGCCACCAGGAGAGGATGATTGGCCTCTTAGAATATGTTTGGATTTACCCCCTCCTCTTAAATTTCTTAAGACTTATTTTGTGTCCTAACATATGATCTACCCTGCCAATGAATCCATGTTCAATTGAGAAGAATGGGCCTATAGCTAATGTGTGTGAAAGTCTGAGAAAACCCTTAGATTAGTTAGGACACTGTTTCCTACACTGCTGAGAAGGGTGAACAGATTCCCAGTTTTCTGATTTAATCTGCCTCTCCCAAAATCAGTTTTGCTGATCTATCTGCTAAGGAGCAAATGGAAATTTATACTGAATCAGACACTCACTGAAGATATATCGTGGCATTATTTATTAGCTTTGAGGTGCATAGACTTAGCAATTTTACTTTGTTATCAGACCAGATATTCTTTGTAATTCTGGGTGACAAAAAACATGCAAATATGAAGTGTGAAACAACATGGCTAAATTCATGCTCACACACCTTTTCCACTGCATTAATGAATGGTGATTCTCTATGTGTTCATTTGCATTCTGTTGTTAAAGTCAAAACAGGGTCACTTTTTGGAATAGTTCTTGTCAGGATGCAGAAGGAAACATACAGGGAAGAAGGAGGGTGGTAGTTCTTTCACCTATTATGGTATTGTCCTGATGTCACAGGCCTATTTTGATTCTATTGTATTGGGCAAAGCAGATCCTGAGCCAAGGCATACTTCAACAAGACAAAGAATTATGTCTGGCACTCAAAAGGACCTGTAAATTTGGAAACCACAACACTATCAGTGCACACATCTGGTGCAGAGTCCTATGTCCACCCACCTCCTGGACACCTTTCAAGTTGCTCACCAAAGCAATGTTCATAACCATTGATGATCAGAAATAACTTCGATGACCCCAGTTGAGTGTTGGGATGAATAGATTCTCTGTGTTTTCCTTATTTTGAGATGGAGTGTCCCTAAGTTGTTGAAGCTGGCCTCCAGCTTATGATCCTATTGACTCAGCCTCCTGAGTAACTGGCATGCACCAGGACAGCCGTTAGAAGAAAGGCTTCCCTGACTAGAAATCAAAGCTAGGCCTTGGCGGTAAGAGAGATGAATTCTAACCACTAGACCACCCAGATACATATAGACCTCCTGTTGAGTTCACACAAGGACCCTCTGGTGGGTCTCTTGGGCAGTAGTCACGCTTTTCCTGGCTGTTTGTCTTCTCCATTGTTAACATCAAGTCAGGAAAAAAAAAAAAAACCCAAAAACAGAAAACACTCACATGACCTTTTCCTCCAGGTGATTGTTGAACAGAGCAAGCTCTGGATGTAGCCATTTCCCTTCTCACTCAGGCCCCCTCAAGGTGAGAGCCCTTGTTATGTTTTGGATGTGTTATGTCCCCCAAAAGGTCATGTGTGAGACAATGCAAGAGGTTCAGAGGAGAAATGATTGGTTGTGAGAGTCTTAACCCAATCAGTGAATTAATCCCCTGACAGGAATTAATTTACTTATAAGGTCTGGCTGGAGGAGGTAGGAATAAGGGCATGGCCTTGGTGTATATATTTGTATCTGGAGAGTGGAGTCTCTCTCTCTGTTTCCTGCTTACCATGATGTAAGTCACTTCCCTCCATCACCCTCTCCCACCATGATGTCCTGCCTTACCTGGAGCCCCAAGGAATGGAACTGACCTTCCAAGGACTCAGAGTTATGAAACCATGAACCCTCAAATAAACCTTTCCTCCTCTACAATGCTGCTGGCTAAGTCATTTAGTCACCTCAGTGAAAAAGTTGATTAAAACAGCCCTCTTTCTTTTTTTGATTGTTCACATATCTGACCATTGTGTCCTAATTTGCAAGGGACAGTTTGGGCTCCTATGAGCGACCCTTGAACTCCCTCTAGCATGTTTAAAAGTGAGGGTTTGCACAACACAAGAGCAAGCAGGGTGGCACTCAAAGGACATGACTTTCTTAATTTTTTCTCTCTTAGCTGCATTGTCTGAATCCACTTTGTAACCCTGAAGGGAATCTAAGGGGAAGTGCCTCAGGTCCAGAACTTTCCATCTTTACCATCCTCCTTAGGTATCCTAGTGCACCTCTGTAGCAGATAAGGTGTTTGCTTATGGTGTGAACCAATGGGAATCTCAGCTAAGGTGAGTTTAAGAGGGAAACATTAAGGTCACTCAGGTAACTTGTTTAACTCACTGAATTTCAGAAAAGTGATCTGGAAGTTCCACAGGCAGAACATATCCCCAAATAGCTTTTTTCATTTTCCCCATAGAGATACAACAATCCTGGACACAGAGCCAAAACTCCACAACCTCCCCACATGTCCTTGTACTAAGCCCTCTGCTGTATCAGCTGCTGTTATTAGCACATGGAGCTGCTACCATTCTCTTAGGATTTTTCTTGTCATCAGGTGGACTTCCAGTAAAGTACTAGAGTTGCAGGGGTCCTGGCCATGGAGGAGACACCTTGCACCCTTGTGACTGAAGCACCAAGAGCAGATGTCTGACTCCCACAAGTCTCTCCTATTCCCCAATGACGGCCTGGTGAAGGAAGACAGCACCATTCATGTCAGACCTCTTGCCTTGTATCTCAGCCCCACCACAAGGCCTGAATTGGGACAGGCATTTTCTGAGGCAGGGAGCCGAGGATCAGGCAAAACATGCCCAGAGGCCCTGTGGGAAATGCTAAGCCCCGTGAAAAGTGAGACAATGGCGGAGGGTTTTGGATTGCTTTCCATCAAATTTTGAAGTTAAGATCTTAGACCCTGGTGTCAGAATGTGGAGCCCTGACCTGTCATGTGATGTCACAGAAAATTCCTGATGTCAAGTTAAATTAGGTTCATAGATAAGCAGCACTGCATAACACATATTAAAATTAATGAATAAATAAGTAAATAGAGGTTAATTATGTGAATTCAAATTTAATTTAACTTTATGGTTTGTGTTTGCCAAATTGGGAAAGCCAACAACCATGCTATATAGATCCCCATTCAATTCAAAGTACACTGTCTGAGATGAAATAATAGACCTGCAGTTAGCATTCAGTAATGTCACACACTTGTATAGTTATATCAGAATGGAGTCTACTGTCATGTGTAACTAGGAAGAACCAATAAAAATATTCCATAAGTACAAAAATTAGGAATTTTGATTTACAAAATACAATGTGAACATGCAGACTCCCAGGTACACACCCATGGTCATATGGATATTTGTAAGTATCCACATTGTTGGTCATGTCCTCTACAGAAGTCAAAGGGTCAGGAAACAAGATGGAGGTAGAAATAGTGACTTACATATATACTAAGTTGACATTTTACCCTTTCTATGATTGGATATTCCTGCAAAACTCAGGTTGAATGCAATCACTGTCATGATATATTTTAAGAGATGGGGCCTTTGAGATGTGAACAAGCACAAGAAATGATTGTCACTAAGAGGTGATTCATGATTAAGGAATGTTTGGTGACTAACCATAATCACTATAACAGGTTATTATATTGTTGGAAGCCACAAATGGACTCTGGGCATGTGTGAGCCAACTCTAAAGCGGAAGAAGGTCCTTCTGAGAACTCTTGGTACAATTTTACTGATCTGAGATTGCTTTTTTGCTCAGAGAGAAGTCTGGTAGCTTGTAATTTATTGGCTCATATAGCCCTAGGCTCAAATGCAATTCCCTGAAGGTGGAGAAAGATAACAGTGCCCCAGCTAGCCCTGTGGCTGCCTGGAGGAGGAAGAATTACTGTGCAAGTGATAAGCCCCCAATCAAGCAACTTCCCCACAGCTTCTTACTTCTTGATTACCTTGAAGAACCCCTTCTCACCATAAATTCCTTTGGTGTGTGTCACTATAAATAAAGCATTCACGGGCTTTTTCTTTTGTTAGGATGGGCCCCATCAGGCCTCTTCTATCTGTCAATGCCCCCACTTTGAAAAATGAAAATCTTTTGGATTTATTTCTTAATATTACTTTTCTGGCTTTTATTTCCAGCTGGCCCACACCTCCAACAGTTACCTACTCCCTCCCCACACAGGCTGTGGTGGAGGTTATATCTAAAAGTGATTGCTTATGGCAGGAGGCTGCTCCTGATATAAGGAATAAATTGTCCCAGTGGTCTTTCTGTTTGTTTCTGTCTATATAATAAAGCACAAAGCACAAAGACCATGTCCAGAGGCCAGTGTCATACTGCTGGGCTTCCCAGTCTCTAGAATCATGAGCGATATGAACATATACTGCTTATATTTTACCCAGTTCATTACATTCTATTATCGTAGCTCCAAATAAATTAAGACATTATCTTTAAAATATAAAAAAAAATTATGTTAAGGATTTTTTTAAAGGTGAGTAAACAATACTCTAAAAAGCAAGGGGTTCTGGGTATCCATCAAAGCAGAAAGAAATGTGCTAAGAGGATTCAACATTCTTAGGTCACAAGAGAATTTACTAGAATTAATTTAAAATAATAAATAATATGAATAAGATACAGACCAGATTATATGTCTCTCTTTTCTGATGGAGTCAGAAAATACACTTTTTAAAATATATTTTAGTAGTCATTTTTAATACATTTTAGTTGCCAATGAACATTTATTTATTTATATGCGGTGCTGAGAACCAAACCAATGCCTCATACATGCGAGGCAGGCACTGCACCACTAAGCCACAACCCCAGTCTGGAAAATGCAATTTTAACACACATGATCAGAAAAATTGTCCATGAAGACAGAAGTGTCCAGGGACCACAAAGTTTATGATGGGTCCTCAGCAGAATCACATGAAATTCTACACAATGTGAAAGGGTGTCAAAAAGAATTTATACAGTGGAAGAAGTCATTCGAGAGGGAAAATGTTTGTTTCTGATTATACATTTTTATAAAAAAAGGAAAACTGAGCAGCAGTCACAAAGAGAAAGTCAGTGGTTGCCTGGGAAGTGATGTGAGCAGAGAAGGAGGGAGATTCCTACAGGGCAAAGGGGGCTTGTGACAGGCTAGGGGACAGATCCATTGACCTGATTGTGCTGATATTCTCAAAGGTATGAACACATCTCAAAAATCTGTCAAAGTTTTCACGTATGTGTATTTTATTATCTGCCAAGTATTTCATGTTAGAAAACTTGTATAAAATTAAGCTAAAACATGAATCACAAACATACACAATAAGCTCAAGGAGAAGATGACACAGCTCTAGAATTCCTGGAAATAATGAACAATGGATTACATAGTTATAGAATTCCCCATCAGAGGTCAAGTCTGAAATGACCAGGGTTGCACTGGCTGCCTTATCACCTGAAATTCAGGACAAGAGACCACAGTATCCTATTTATATCCTCAAGCCATAGAGGAGAAGACCTTTCTGTTTATATGGAAACATATTCCTAGGAACAGGTTGCTGGGAATGCTTTGAGGAAAGAGAAAAGGATACTCCTCGCTCAAAGCAGTGCTGGTAGATTTAGCTGGGCCTATAGTAGTGGTAGCAGAAGAAGCTACTGGCCAGGCCTGAACAGAGCTGCTGAGCATTTGCCCTCCTGAAAGATGGTAAAGGGGTTCTTACCTAATTTCCCATGAACCTGGAGCATTGTGTGAGCACTGAGATTGCTGTTACATGACTGACAGTAATAGTCAGCTTCATCCTTAGGCTGGAGCCCAGTGATGGTCTGTGAAGCAGAATTGCTAGACTTGGAGCCAGAGAAACAATCAGGGACCCCTGAAAATCTATTGCTATTATCACAAATGAGGAGTTTAGGCACTTTCCTGAGAGCTGCTGATACCACTGCACATAATAGCCATCCCCAATATTGGTGCCGCTTCCAGTGTAGAAGATGGTGACACTCTGTCTTAGAGTCCCAGACACTGAGAGCAGCTGAGTCAGCAGACTGGGCTCAAGACTCTGGTAGTGGGAGAGACATTGAAAGGGTGATTTTTGTCTAGAAACAAGAGGGGAATTAGTGCTCCCATCAGAAGATTCCTAGTTCTTTTTGCTCCCCTTTATCAAGTAATCTGTGCAATGAGCAAGGTGTATAAGGAGGAGAGGTGACCGGGTCATGGTGAAAGTCATCCTGAGTTCTGCCTACTATTCCCTACCGTTGAGGAGAGGTTACCCCAAGTCTCTTCCTTATCCTCTTCATACATTGAGTTGAGGGAGGACCTCTCCATGTAAATGAGGTTCCTCCAGGATTTCCAGATTGCACCCTGAGCTCTGGGTCAGAATCCTGTACAAAAAGATGCCAAGCGGGTGTGCACTGGTGGAGGTGAGTTGGCTCAGGGGTGTGGGAGGTCACGGCTGTGAGCCCCAACAAGGAACATCAGGCAGGGCCAGGTGGCTCATTGCAGTTCTGGTTACTTCCTGACCCCTCTTAACTAGTCTGCAGCATTCAGTTGTCCAAGCCCATACACGTCGTCATGTGACATTGTGATTAGAGCCCCTGAGACCTACATCCCCACTGCCTCTGTCTAGGGGAAAGGCCAATGAGCCCCTTGCATAGCCTCCCCATTACCTCGGAGAAGCCTTCTTACTTTCCTCAGACTCCTCATGGAATTTCTGCATGGTTCACTTGACTCTTTGTGTAGGATTTAGAAATTGTTTTTGATATAAATGCTTCTCAGATTAGGATTACGCAGGTGAAGATAAAGTTTTTGGTTTTGTTAACTTGAAGAGTACCAGCCAGTTTATTCCCAACAGAAACTTTGTTCCAAAGGTCCTTTAACCTTGGACTTGGTAAGGAACTCAGTGGCAAATTCTTATGAGTAACCATTTGATGCCATTTAGAAGATACTTGCATACATGTTTTCAAACTTTCTCAGTTCACATGTTTGTAAGCATAATTGTCAGCAAGTGAGACTGTGGGTTGTGACTATGAGTCAGTCACAGCCATATAACCCTTCAGGCACCTTTGGCTACATGGAATGTCACAGGGACTGGCGACTACAGAAGGACTCAGATTGCAGGATTCATGAATGTCTTCAGACATGGATGACAATGCACTTTCTCCTTGGCATTGGCAGGGATGCAGATGGTCTAGGCATGCTTATCAGCTCTTTGTTCATATTTGAAAGATAGGACTCAGTGTATTTCATAAGGGTCACAAGGAAGTAAATTGTATTCTGAATTTTGACAGTTCCATATCACACTATAGGCAACAAGTGCCATTCTAGGGCCTTGAAACTTCCATACTTAGGAATGTAACTCATCTCATAGTAGGTGGGTACTTTTCAACTCTAGCACAATTGGTAAGTAAATATAGACAGGATTAAAAATCAAACAATTATATTGATTTTCTGAGATAGGAAGAATTGTGTGCATTGTGGAATCAAATATTTTTCATATTTATGAGAGTTGATAATGTATATTGGAAAATACAACTTATATTTTTTGACTAGTAGATTATTTTAAAATAAATCATACAAGGAATGTGTGCATTTTCACATTGTTTGAATTTTTAAAAGTTTAATATGTTAAATTTTAATCATTATTTCCACATTCATATTCATTTTCTTTCTAGAAAAATATAAGTAGTTTAGAAACCCAAAATATTAAATAAATAAATAGATAATATTAATTATAACAACAATAATGATAATAATGATAAAATATTACAAGTTGAATTTTAAGGATGTTCAGAGAGTTAGTGCTGAATCTATAGTTGTTTTCTATTTATATTGGAACTGTAACACTTCACCTTTTGAATATAGCTCTGAGGTTTATTTTTAAAAGGGACAAGTTTTCCTTTTCTCTTCTCCCTTTCCCCCTCCCTTACCTGGAGGTGAGGAACAAGATTACCTGTGCTCCACAGAAAAGAGATGTCTGCCAGATGATCTAGGAAGTGACAAATTAAGAAGCGAATTCTTATGTCCAATTATGTATTTTTTTAGACTAGAAAATTTATGACACTAGACAGACTATAAATGTTATAAAAAATAAGAGGGGCTCAAAATTTTGGAGTGCTGATCTCCTCTGGGTCCGTCAACATAAAATAAAGTTCGGTTTCTCCTACTTTCCAAGTGCCATCTTGTCATTTCCACAACAGTACAACTTTTCCTTTCCATGGTTGTGCACACTGTAGATTCATACCTTTCGTGTAATCATACATGTACATAGGGTAATGATGTCTGTCTCATTCCACCATCTTTCATACCCCCACCCCCTCCTCCCTCTCATTTCCCTCTTAAGTTCATTCTTATCTTCCCCACTATTCCTCCCTCCCCCAGTGTGTATCATCATCCACTTATCAGGGAAAACATTCAGTCTTTGATTTTTTGGGCTTGGTTTATTTCACTTAGCATGATATTCTCCAATTCCATCCATTTATCTGCAAATGCCATATTATTATTCTTTATGGCTGAATAATATTCCATTGGATATATTTACCACAGTTTCTTTATCCATTCATCAATTGAAGGGCATCTAGGTTGGTTCCACAATCTAACTACTGTGAATTGAACTGCTATAAACATTGATGTGACTGCATTACTGTAGTGTGCTAATTTTAAGTCCTTTGGGTAATCATAGATGACACAATACCTTTGATACCACTGTTTACCAGTGACGAGTTCTGCTTCTTCAGGTGTTGAAGTATAATATCAGAGAAGCAAGCCAAATCAAGTATATTAAGCAAGTTTTATTTAAAGGTAACATTAGGTTGGAATTTGAGCGACTATATGAGGGAGAGCTGAGCAACTGAGGCAGAGGGCAGCAGGTCAAACAGTGACCAATCAAACAGGGGCAGAAAAACTCCACTGTCCCTTATGCTCATCTGTCACTCAGCAGGACCCCCCCCCCCCCACAACAGCCTATTCTGGCCTACAAAGACCGTTGGCATCTGGGGCCATGTGCGGATTTTCTTTGGCTCATACCCTGACCTGTACCCCAGGGGGCTGGGAATTTTCCCCAAGAGCCAAATTCCAATAAAGCTTGCTTCAGCTGCTTTCTGTTCAATTTTATTTGGCCACTAGCCACCCCCCTTGCTTACATTTGGTACCAAAACCCAGGAGGGTTTTTGGGCTTACCCCCATTGGGCTTGAGGTCCACACCCTCCCTCAGATGAACCAGGCAATTCCATTCTGCTCCACTCGCTCTGTTCCGCTCCATCCCATTTCCCTTTATCTGGCAACAGACAAGGTAAGTTCCCTGGGGTTTTCCTGTTTGCCTTTCCAATCCTTACCATCTGATCTGCGTGGGATCTGTCCGTTGTGTGTGCCACAGATCCTCCTGCCCATTCCATTTGGGCTTTTGGTAGCTAGCCTCCAGTTAGCCCCCCATTTATTCCCTTCCGGACCCCCGAAAGTGGAAACACGTTTTCACTTTTGGCTCGTCCGCCTTTTTTCAGGTGTACACAAGCTAAAATCAGGACACCTTATTTTGCTTCTATACATCCATCTGGGTAAGTTGGACGGCTAATGGGAACCTCATTAGACCCTGAAACTCCTTTGGGCTGTCTCTACCATAATTTCATTAACCTGGGACTCCCCCAAGACCTACGCTGTAAATGGCTAGTTTTTTATTTGACCGTGGCCTGGCCTCAGTATGTGCTAGATAAATGGTTCAAGATGGCCACCAAAGGACACTCACAACTATTTGCAAGCTTTTAATTTTGGAATTTGGCACTTGCCCCACCCTTTCTTCTACCTGTTCCACCACCCAAGTTCTCCTTGCCACCAGGGCAGGTCCCAAGCCCCACCCCCTGATTCACTGGCCAGACTTACCACTCCTCTTCCTCTCCTCCTCCTGCAGATCCAGCTCCTCCTCCTCTTCCTCCTCAGAGTCCCCCCACTTCCCCTCCTTCTCCTTCTCCAGAAAGACCCTCCACCCACTCTGTTCCCTCCTCCCCAGTTAGCACGCTCTGCACACGATCTCCTCAGACCCTCCCACTGCCTAACCCAGAGATTCTTTCTCCTCCAGAGGTGCCTGGTGCGAGGGCATTGTGCGAATCCAAGCTCCATTCCCACTCCAGGATCTTTCCCAGATTGAGAACCATTTAGGGTCTTTGTTGACTCCTCTACTTATATTAAGAAATTTAGATATCTTTCCCAGACTTATGATCTCACTTAGCATGTCTTTCTTCCACTCTCAACCCAGACTAATAATTCTGCATCCAACAGGCATCACAAGATCTTACTGAACAGGTCCACCTAATGGACATGACTCTCCCCACAGGTGCAAAAGAAAGCCTTTTACCAGAACTCCAATAAAGTAATAATTAATGGCTGTGTCATTTTTCCAGGACTCTTATTTTTTTTTTCTTAAATTCTATATTTTTTGAGTGCATAACATTTATGTTTTGATCAGTCCTATTTTTATTAAACTCAAGTTTTTGAGCATCCGTTACATTGCAATGGAAATCTCACCTATAAAAACTACAAGGCCTTTGTTTTTGTGTCATGTGTACATCATGTTGTCTATTTTGTGTCCAAAAATCGTGTACATGATATCATGACTTATCTCACAAGTCTCCAGGTGATCAAGTTTAAAACTGTTAATTGATTTTAATCAATTGTTCCCAGAACTTGTCTCCAACAGAAAAGAGACCACAAATACAGTTCAATATGCCTATCTGATATCTTGGTTTTTACAGTAAAATAAGGATTTGACATGTGTGGGATTACTCAAATGTGTTTCTTGGAAACATCTAATTAATTTACGGGGTGTTGCCATTGGCCTCCCTTGAGCAACAACTGGAACTTCCTACAGACTGGTGGCATATCTCTCCAAGCAGCTTGATTCTGCTATTTGTGGGTGGCTACCATGTCTCCAGGAACTGCTGCAGCAACTGAATTAAATAAGAAAGCTCTTATTCCAACAAATAACTGTTTTCCACCCCTCAACTACAGGAGCTCTTAAGCCATAAATCCTTTCCACTCCCACAGGTGCTGGAGGCCCTTCACCTTGTGAAGACCTTTTCAATTACTCACTCCTCTCACCTGACCTAACCATTTTGTAGATGGCAGTTCTGTGCTGGGTCCCTAGGGATGCTGTAGAGCCACTTAGGCAGTAGTCACCACTGCCTCAGTTCTGGAAGCCAATTGCCTTCAGCATTTGCATATCAGAGAAAACATTCAGCCTTGGTTTTTGGGTTTGGCTTATTTTGCTTAGCATGATATTCTCTAACTCCATCCATTTACCAGCAAATGCCATAATTTCATTTTTCTTTAAAGCTGAGTAATGTTGGAGGACTTTTAAAAGCAAACTATTCTTTTAAGCAAATTTAATATTATGACAAAAGTAAAATAAACCAATTCGATTGTTATGTTCTAAGGATTTGGAATATTTAAATTCGAAAAATATAAGGAGCAAGAAAACTTACTTTTAAAACTTTGTATTTTTATTTTATACTGCTTCCAATGATAGAATGAATTCTATCATTCATGTGGATGGTTTACATGGCTCTTAGACTAAGAAGCCAAAAAGAAAAAGCAAAGAAAAAGACAAAACAAAACAAGCCCTGAGTAGGTGATAATCTGCAGAGATATCAGGGTTGTTTACATGTTTAAATCAATGATAGTTTTATAAAGAAAATGCATTTACAGAATTCAGTGTCTAATTTTGCAAGTTTAATTGCTGAATCTGGATGGGTACCTATTGAACTCGCTGAAATTTTATTACATGTATATTAATAACTTATAATTTTAATAAAATGTTATATATTGAGTTATAATGATATGGGTTATCATCTTGATGAATTTAATTCTGTACATATCTCCTTTACTGGTGACAAATAATTTTATTTATTTTTTTTAGTATTAGTGTAAATTTTGGATGTTTTCTTTTGTTTTTGCTTTTCAGAGTTTCTATGAGCATTATTTATAAAAATGGGAGAGGATTATGGCATGCCACTGTTGTAAATCGGATGTCTTATTTTATGAACTGAGAGATTCTTAACTACCACAGTAAAGTGACATACACTTGGAACCTCTACAAATGAGGGCTTTGTATCACTTACTCCTCTGGTTGTTTCACTGTCATAAGTACTAATTTCATATACAGGACAGTAATAATCAGCTCTGTCCTCAGACTGAAGCCCAGAGATGGATAAATACACTCCATTGGTTGAGACATCTTTGCATCCAGAAATTTAATTGGAAAACCCAGACCTCAGCTGTTTGTCTGAGTCTGAGAAATGTCCCTCACACCTCTTACAGGGAATCCTTCAGGCGGACCACAGTTGGCTGTCAGATCCCCGTTCTTGGCTGGCTCCAGGCAATGCTGAGTTCTGGGGTAACTGCTGCAGGGTCCTTCTGTGGGAACTAGTGTCCTTCTAATGAGCACCCACATTCCAGGAGCCACTCCTGTGGTCAGAGGATCTTCCTACCCACTCCTTCCTCCCCTGCTCCTGTCACAGGCATCAGAACTGTGGTCTGAAGGTGCCTGTCCTCCTCCAGGTCCTTTCCAGGTTGTCTTCACAACATTCCCTTCCTCCCAAAGCACTGTTTTGCCTAACTCTTTGCATCTACTTCTCACAGCCTACACACACACTCACACACACACACACACACACACACACACACAATAACAAACAAACACAATAAAAAAAATTCAGTTAGGAGGGGAAAATGATTTAAGGAAAAAATGGGAAAAGCTTGTATCTTATTTGGTAGATATAAAATTGTAAAAATTCACAGTAAACTTTTCTAAAAAATTAACAGTTTAAAAAATATACACCTATGTATAAATACATTTAAACATATACATAATCATATATATAGGTACATTTACTTACCCTATATACCATACAAACATACACATGAGAGCACTCACAGAATGAGAAAAAGAAAATAAAACAATAAAACAAAGCAATTCTTTTTACAGAAAATAGTTTTACTATATTTCTTTCTAGATATCTCCTTCTATATGAGTTAATTCAGATCAACTAAATATATCTCAAAGATAGACCACATCTCAGTTAGGCACTGAAATAAAATATTTTATTTTATGACTTCCTATTATCACTTTATGTTTACCCAGCAACTGAAGGCATTCAAGGAATCATGTGCCCAGCTGTTCCATTTAGCAGTCGCAGGTCCTTATCATAGATCAGGATCCACTGGGCGGTCATACCCTCCCCTGACTTGTTTCTCCCAGAAACTGCACACCAGATAGCTTTAGGGCTACATGGGGAGGTCACCGATTCCACCTGATGTATTCTCTCTACAAGAGGAAAACCCTTCCAGTTCACTAGGAGAGTCTATGCTTTGAAGATTGACTGAGATCCACTAAATTATCTTTTTAGACTAGCAAATGAACTGGAGAAATTGGTTTGTGCTTTTGCATTGAGGTGGAATTACTTTTCACTCTTACTCATGAGGATTTTTAGAAGTCATACGATTTATTTAAATTCCAAAATGATAAATCTAAATTTTAAAAGATGATTAAAAGCAACATAACATAGTAATAATAAACACAAATTGAGAACTTACATATGTAGTGTTTCTTTTACTTCTCATTGTGTATTACCTCAACATAACAGTTTATGATATCATTCTCTATGGATAAAGCTGGAAATTAAACTGAATTTTTATTCATTGTTGTTCTTTTAAGTGCTCAACCAGTGTTGAGTGCAATACGACCCCTTCCTGTCCAGGTATAATCTCATTGTGTCCTGCATCAAGAGAGTCAGCTCAGCGGATGATAGGAGAGTGTTTGGAAGTTAATCCTACATAGGAGTTTCTAGTAATGCAGACATTCATATGACTCACTGAAAATATGCTTAAAAGAAAATATTCCAGAAATACCACCTGTCTTTCAGCTACAGTTCGAAATTAGATCATTGATCTTTCCAATGACTTGATATTTTTAAATCAGTTTCTGAATGTTTTAGGGATTATCAGTTGCAAGATGGGATTAATTAAGACATGGATGGTGGGTCTGATTACATACTAATGATAAATGCCCACAAATAAGTTCATAACAAAATTATAGAAGCAGAGTTGCTTCCGAAATAGTTACATTCATAAAATTTCCTCGTCATTTTTTTAATACAGATTCTTGAGCACCAAGGCACTTTTCTGAACCAGGAGGTGGGATGGGGAATTGCATTTGTAACTAGTTTCCAGGTAATGCTTCCATTTGACAGGAAATTCAGTATTAATTTGATCTCCATAATCAAATCAATGTATGAGAAAGGATTAACCATCATTCGTTAATGTTTTGATTGAGAAGAGACTTACAGGCAGGGGATTCTCTGAGTCTTCCTGATGGTTGCATACTTGGAGATGAGCTCCTCTGCTCATTGCTCCAACCAAAGAAGGAGAATGGAAGCCTAGTGTAGGAGAAGGCACACTGAGAAGTGGACACACCCTGGGAAAGACGGGGTGGGGCCCATGGCATGAACCACTTGGCAAGACAAATAGCCATGTAGCCTCACTTTCCATAAAAGTGTTGAGCATTTTAACCCTCTCAATCTCTCTCCACCCTGTAAAGCGTGAGACATTCTGAGAACATGAAGAGGTTTTTGCTGTACTTCCCCATGGGTTTAGATCACTGTGTGAATGCCGCCACCCATAAAGAGTGTGCAGTAATAATCAGCTTCATCATCAGTCTGAACCCCTGTGATGGTGAGGGCAGCTTTGTTTCCAAGGATGGAACCAGAGAATCGATCAGGGACCCCAGAGGGGCGGGAGTTTGTGTTGTAGATGAGTGTGTGGGGAGCACGTCCTGGTGTCTGCTGGTACCATCTGGGGTAGTGACCTGTAGAGACTGACCCAGAGCTAAGCCCACAGGTGAGTGTCACTGTCCCACCTGAAGACACAGAGATTGAGGGTTCCTGGGTCACCACAGTCTGAGGATTCACCCCTAAAACCAATAAGAGAGACAGTTATTGTCATGCAGACAAAGGTCACCCTGAGACACTGCTTTCATGAAGGTTCCCCAAGAGTGCAGAGTCCTCTCCCCTGACCTGATTCATAAGAGAGCAACATGAGTAGAACCATCACCCAGGCCATGGTGGGGACCCTCATAAGCACTTGGTGTCCTTACACTCCTCACTCTGAGTTTGGTGTCCTCAGGGCATTTTAATGCCTTTCCAGACTGAGAGGAAAGTTTTTCATGCAAATCAAATTTTTTTCTCTTTCTACCACAAAGTTCACCTTGATGTCCCCTAGAGGAAATGACAAAAGAGGCAAATGCTGGGAACTCACATAGATCAGTGAGGGCAACTGAGACACATGAATTTTAGTTGATGCCTTTTACCAGATTAGCTTCCTCAAACTTCTTCAACTCAGGTATAAATGTAATCTCTGGAAAGTCAGAGATGAAATGAAAACAAGGGTAATTCTCCATGTCTACCTGGTTCATATATTTTATTGCAAACCCAGACCTTCCTGGTGAACATTTATTTCCTGTCCAGTGAAATGAGTATTGGTCCCCTTTGAGGTAACTGACAGACACTTCTTCCTCTGCACAGATTCCATTTTGACACCCCAGAGCTTGGTCTGTGGGCATCTACCTCACCATTTCCAGAAACAGGGGTCTCCCACTGGCCAAGCTCTGTCTGTAGCAGCTTCAGTGGGGTCCAGGGTTGAGGCTGCAGACACACAGACCACAAAACTTGGGATGGTACCTGCCTTGCTCTAAGAAGCCATCATTTATATGGGTCAGCTCCAGTGGAACTGCAAAATTTTGAGAGAAAGTATGATATTCTTCCCAAAATAAAAAATAAGAAAAAAGGAAACTGTGTACCTTATACTTGGAAATAAAGCTAAGAATATTTCTGAACAAATTAGTGTGAACATCTCTGCCATTTTTAGATACTCTCACTTATCAGGAGGATTGGAGAGGGTAGATGAGGATATTTGGGAGGTTTGGAGATGAAACTTCACTTCCTTTGTGAAATAAGATTTTCTTTTTAAAAATGGTATTCATAACGGTAAACTAAGATACAATTTCATACTCATTTCTGAATTGGTTATAATTATTTATTAAATTTTCAATATTATTATGGGTTCCTTACAAATCATTAATTGTATTTATGTTTTAAGAGATAAATTCACATCAGGAATAAAGATTCATATTAAAGTATGTCATAGCCAATAGTCAAAAGTATCTGACAGAGTGTCGACACATGGATTTGATTTTGTGTGTGTATGATACAGCAGTAAAGAGGATGATGCAAAATTTAAGTGAGAAAGAAATAGAAATGCTAATTTTAATACACAAAACCTTAATGATATCAGTTTATATCATTTACATTAAAACTCACCAAAAGAAAATATCAATGAATGATTCATATTCAGTATAAAAACAGGAAAAACAATGAGTTAAAGCATTTATTACATACCTAAACACAGATGAATCAGGAAGTCATAGTGACCAGCAAATAATCCTAACTTCTGCAATGAGTTGTATGTTACCTCTGAAAATGTCTCAAAGTACCATGAAACAACACTTTTTCTCCTGGGATGTCCACTTATCAATAAAGAGCCAGAGGCAAAATGAAGACTAGGAAACCTAGGAATGGAAAAGATTCTGGGGTACCAGGAGCTTATGTTAGTGGAACAGAAGCAGCTCCCTTGTGGCTGGTGATAGTGCTTGATCCAAGTAAGAGTTTCATTTGGGCTGTACATTTTATCCCCAAAGAACCATACTGATATATGTTGCCCACCATGGGAATCCGTGTAGATGAGTCCCATTGAAGTGGGTCTACATTCAGTATCCTTTACAGACCTTAAAAAAAAAAAAAAAAGAAGAAGAAGAAAAAGAAAAGAAAAAAATTCCTGCTTTCAGCCCAAATTATTCCTGTTAGTCAAGGTAAATATTTCTCAGTCTAACATGAATATTACATCCTAACATACTGCTAAATCATTGGGTGAAATTTAAATGTGTACCAAATGTTCATGTTGGGACTAATGACACGTTAACTAACTCAAGCTGACTCCTTACTTCCTGGTGAGTGAGCCAGATCAAGGCCTCAAAGGCGGTTTCAAAGGTTAATGACGATAAATCAGACCACCGTCAGGGATTGGTTAACAACAGTTCCGCGAACGTGATCAGCTCGTGCTTGCCATATAGTCCTATGGGACTCTCACTTGCGTGAACCCCCCTCCTTGCTGACCTTTAAGCTAATTGGTTCCTGCCTAACCTCCACCCTACATAAAAGCTGAGTGACTTCCTCAATAAACGAGTTCCTGCTGTGACTGGTCTCCCTGACACTCTGATTGTCCTCGGCCCAGAGGACTAAGTGCCAGCGGTCAGTTGGCCCTACCTTTCCTGGTCTGATCTTGTTGGGGAGTGCTCCCTTCCCTTGTCGCTGGTCGAGAAGAGCAAGGGGGCTAAAGACCCTGACATATTTATACATAAATTCTTCATCCCAGGGTGTTAATACCAGGAGGTGCTTTGGACCCTTAAGTGATAGGGCCTTAGGTCATTGGAGGCATGTCCACAAAGATGATGATTATACCCCACCTAGTCTTCCCTCTCTCTACTTCCTGGGTCAAAATGTGCCCATTCACCTTGGCTCACCCTTCCCCATCTTATCATACCTTCACCAGTGTCCCAAACACATGAGGCTACCAATTCCAGGCTTAAACCTCCAAATCTATGAGCCAAAATAAAGTTCTCTTTACTTCATAAGGAGCCTCTGTTGGGTGTGTTGTTTTATTACACAAAGTCAACTAATACTCACACTGAGAAATTTTTGCATTTTTGTTCACAAATTAAATGGGCTTGCTAATTCCTTATTTTTTAAAGTGGTGTTCAAAACTGCAAAATAAAATACAATCTCATACTCATTTCTGAATTGTTCATAATTATTTATTAAATTTTCATTATTATTATGGGTTCCTTAATGATTTTCTCTCATTTTCTCTCCAGAGTCTTCCTGCTTGTCTCTCTTCATCTAAATTTCTTCCAGCTCTGTGACCTTTCTTCCATTCTGCCTGGACATCAGGTCTGAACACTCAATCCATGAAGGATGGAGATAAAATAGAAAGCAAGGGTGTGGGTCAGATCCCAGTGCTCTTGAGGGTCCCTGGGGCCTAGGTGCAGGAAAGTCACACTTAACCCATCTGCCAGGTGGTGTGAAGCCAGTATATTCCTATGCAGCCTGGTGCAAAGCCCTGCCCTGTCATGAGTAGTCCAACATTGCCCCCTGCTGGCCTCTGATCCTGGGTCTTCAGCATGGTAGAGAACCTAACTCTAACAACAAATGGACCTGTCTCATGTAATTTCCCTGCATGGTAAAAGGACCCTGGTGTTTTGTCCTGAGACTTTTTGTTTGTTTTGTTTTCAATCCCTCATGATATCCAGAACTCTAAATTTACTATTTCTAAATGCATAATTACCTGGTATTTGATTTGCTTCCGTCAGGTGCCTCAGGTCATTACCAGTCCATGAACTTTCTGAACAAAGTTCAAACCCAATGTTCAGCAGAGAACCCAAATGGTAGTAATTCTGTGTGCCTCTTACAGATTTACATATTTTTAGATGCTGCTTTTGTGAGCATCTCCTGTTGTGTTCTCCTTCACCCCACTCTATAGGTCTTGGTTTCAGATGTCTGTTTTCTCTATGAGAATATATTATTATCAGGGAAAGAGTGTTTTCCACTCTGTCTTGCTTCTCTGTGTGATCATTTTCTGTGACTGTCTAACTGGTAAAACCAATTTTCTTTTGACTCTGATGTAATTTATTTTATTCTCACTTTCATTTTCCTCAATATGAATATTGATATAAAATAATGTTGCTATAAATATAAATTACTGCTATACTGGTCCTTCTACCATTCCTCCACTAAGGAATCCCTGTGAATTTTTATATCAGCAGAAGAGTTTCTAATCAGGTTTTTTCATTGAGAGCTCCATAGATTTAAAATTGGGTAGGTTTAGGACAAAAATAAAAATTTAAAAAAAAAACAACAAAACCCAACAACTGATATATATCCAACATCATTTTAACTGAAGGATACACAGGGGAAAACATTAAAAATTGTGAGGTCTAACAGGGGAAAATGAGCATGTGATGTATATGAGAGATATATCCCTAGTAGAAGTTAGTGCAAAAGGACTGGAGGCAGACCTCAACAGATTCAAAGAAACCTTTATTCCTTTGTGGACTCAGGTGCCATTAAGGCCCATTTTCCAGATGGGGAGAATGGTCATCAGTTACAGAGGGAATTTTGGTTTTATACAGTACAATGATATAATCATTGGAAGTTGTGTACATCAAGTTTTGACTGTCAGGGGCTAGTTGAATAGGTTAAAACTTTAATTTAGGCGAGCAGTTGTAAAAAGGTTGAAACTTATTGTTGTCTGGGGAGATGAAGAACCCAGATCCTGAGGGATGAGCACTCAAATCTTGCTCATTGGTATTTGCTGTGCTTCCATTTAGGACTAATTAGCAGTGGGGGATGGTCATGGTTTAGGGCCCAACATTCAGTATCCACCCCTTTCCCCCAGGGCCCATTGTTCCTTGGCTAGTTTCCCCTCCCTCCTTCCAAGCTGCACCTCTCTCCAATTTTTTTCTGGGAGCTATTTTGCAGTAATGTTATTTTCCATACCTTCAGTGGGGAGGATTCTTCATCTGGGAATCCAAAGCTACACCAGAGACTAATTTGAAGAGAAAATGAAGCACAGCTTCCTTACATTTTCAGAGCTCAAGGAAAGAACATTGTAAGGGATCCCACGAAAACCATGCTGGACACGGGAAATCACATAAGGGAGTTTATTAAGCAATGTGTCTTCCTGCAGGGTAAGAGAGAAAATGAGAGGAAAAGAAAGGGACCGAGAAAGGGCATGCTACAGAGAGTGGAAAAGCGAGGAGGATAGAGAAAGTGAGTAGGAGAGAAACAAGCATGAGAAAATATGGCGGGGTAGCTACCGTGAAGCAGTTGATTTCTGCCGGGCTAACAGGGGACCAATAACGGAGAAGGATACTTGCAAGCTGACTGATAAACCAATAGCTAGCTAGGATGTTCACAGACTGACAAGTGGTTGGGAGGCGGGGAAAATGGCTGCACCAGAAAGGGCGGGAAGAGCAGCTTTGTATTACAAACATCATAACTGGGAATAGGATCAGGGGGCTGGGTAGTCATATCTGCTGAACCTCTGCTGACCTTGCCATCCCACATAGAAATCCTAAGGGATATTTTTACTTCAGAGGCATGTGAGTGGTCAGAATTGCATTGACTGCCAGAAAGAAAGTAGAAATTTTCACTGACGCTGCTACCCAAAACTGTGTCCTTAACCCCCTGATGATAATCCAATAACAGGGACACGTTTTGGGAAAAAGAAAAAAGGAGTTTTATTGCTTTGCTAGCAAAGGAGAAACACAGGGGACTCCAGTCCCAGGGACTGTGATTCTTCCCATCAGGGAAAACTGAGGACTTTTGAAGAAACTATTAGAAGGCAACCATGGAGGTGTGCTCTGACAGGGGGTCCCAAGTATGCCCTGACGATCTGTTGAAATTTACATGTTATTTCAGGAGATGACCTCTCCCTAGGTCTTACATAAGGAACTTCTTCCTATGGAGAGCAGATAACTCCAGTTAATCTAGTTCTTTGCTCCCAGGTTAGGGAGGGGGAGAGGGAGCAGAAGAAAAGAAAAACAAGTCCCTTGTAAAATAAGCAGCAAGAACTACATTCAAAAGGTAAGTGGATCACTATCGCAGGATTAATTTCTTAAGTAAAGAGAAAATAGTGTGGGAATATGGAAGTAAGTTTGAAATATTTAAAAAAATGATCAGAGAACAGGTAGGAGGTAGGTAGACTATGTGAGCTTTAAGGGAGATGGAATAAAATAGTGACAAAAAATAAAGAGAAAATGGAAAAATGGAAATAGAAAAAATGTTCTCTTGGTAGGGGAAGAGAGTGACTAAGGAGAGATAAGGGTGCCCAGAACCAAGGTATGAGCAAACTGGCACCTGCAAGATCAAATCATCTTGAAATCATGTATACTTGACCCCCACCTAATACAAATCAAGGTTAAATAATAAGCAAGTGCAGAAGAAAGCAGTTAATGTGAAAATTATCAGACCATACATTTTCCCCATTTATCTGCACAGTGAGAGTGCACACATGCACGAAATCATGCATGATAAGAAAAGTAAAAGTAATAAAATACGATGAAATAATTTTTGGAAAAAAAATTCTAAATCACTGAAAATTTTAAAAATAAAAGAAGAAAAATAGAATAAAAATGGGAGTATGGTTAAAACAAACAAACACACCCAAGTAAGGGAAAAAGTGAAAATGATTAAAAAAGAGGAAATAATCTTGCTAATGTCAAAACTCTTGTAGGGTTGGAATTTCAATCTTTGTATTTATTTTTGGCTTTGTAGACTTTGCATTGAGGGTTGCTGCCTGCCTTTGTGGTTTGGAGGCCCAGCTGTTTGCAATAGATCTCAGCTTCCAGTTTCCTGACAATTTGCTGACATTGTGTTTTTCTGTGACAAGAGTGGTATAAGTGTTATAAATTGGAGATTCTAGGAATTGGGGTTTTTAGTCTCAACTGAACTTTAGAACTCTGGGTGAGAGTTTGAGAAGTGGTCCACACCCCCTCCCACTGGGGGGATTCCAGTGTTACTACCAGTTACCAGTAATGTTCCCAAAAGCTTGGTCCTTGTCCCCAATGACAATTAAATAATGAAGACACAGTTTTGAGAAAAAAGGAAAAAGAAGTTTTAATGCTTTGCTAGCAAAGGAGAAACACAGGGGACTCCTGTCCCAAAGGCTGTGATTCTGCCCATCAGCAGGAACAGGGGGCTTTTATAGAGATGATTCAAAGGCTGCATTCCACATGTTCTTTGTTGGAGTTGTAATTCACTTGTTAATTTGGGAGATAGTCATTTCTGAGATCTTCTGTTACCATCACCAAAGTCTGGATTCCTTCCTTCCTATGGTGGGTATGTACTCAGAGACAGATAAATCTGCCTAGGTTGGGGAAGAGAGGTAATACTGTTTCCCCTGTGATTAGGGAGGGGGAGAGATTAGGGAGAAGAAGGGAAAGAGGAAAAGATAGAAACATACCCATTTTTAAAATAAGTTGCAGTGGCAGAGTTGCAAGTGTTATAATCAAAGCATGAAGTATACCACTGCTACATTTCCCCACTGTCAAGTTCTACATTCCATTTCCATGGAAAAAAGGGCAATGGCATCTCCAAACTGCTTCTGCTGAAGGGGGACGAAATCTGGGGAAGCAATGCAAAGTTCTTGTTCTCTTTTAGGTGGGGCGTGGACCGTTAAGGGCATTCAGCATCAGAGCAGTTCCAGAGGTCCACAGTGGCAGATGGCAGGTGACTGGACAAGGCATACATAGGGCAGGGATCATGCTAACACAACAATAAACATGACAGCAAAGCATTACTTTTTTTTGTAAATAATTAGCACAAAAAATTAGAATTTCAGATAGTCTAAAAACCATGAGGACAGTAATCCATAATCTTATCAATGAAAAACCAATCAAGTTTATCAATGTAGGAGGTTAGGGAGATTTGTAAGTCTATGAAATTAGACTCAAATTAACTCAGGACAAATTTGTGACTGTTGTCATAATTATTAGGCACTCTCACACAGGAACCCTTCCTATATAGCATCCAGCTTTACTTACTTTTGGTAGGGTTGACACAAGTGCACATCTTAAGGTACTTAAAAAAAAAAGTTTTTTATTTTTATTTTTATTTATTTTTTTAATGTCCATGTAGGACTATGCTTTTAGGCTATACTCTCCTGCCAGGTGTTTAAGACCAAGTTAGTCAAAACTGACCTTATTCCTTTCTACTCTTAAGAGTCAGCTGAGATTCCTCAGAGATCACTCTTGGAAACATGTGTGAAACCTCCTGACTTCTTTAGCTTTCCTCTACCAGTGGTGTCACCTGCCAGTATAGTCACAGTCTGCCTGACAATACCTGGCTTCTCTTGGAAGAATCAGGGACATTTCCATCTTCAATGACCCTCCTCTTTGCAGCATGTGCACTGCTTGGCTTCCTCTTATCTAGAGTCCTCTCAATCTTGATCAGCAGGTCAGGTGACTCACCAGAGTTTCAGGGCCCAGAGAAGGGTCCCCTTGTTCTCTGGGTCATGGCTGACCTTAGACGGAAAAGGCCAAAATATTGGCTGCTTTTTCCTTGGCCCTTTTACTTCCTTGACTTTTTTCCTCCAAGTTTTGTGTTTTAAACACCTAGCAAGCTAGTTTCACTAGTCTTAAGAAGGAGTAACAGAATATAACTTCGATATCTATAATTGTACAGATACTTTTATTTAATTGGGGTTAGCATTAGTATTGGAAATTGGCATTATATACTATTTGTCCTGTAGGTGATGGCCTATAATCTCAAATTAACCCAGGTTTTTCTTTTTCTTTTTCTTTCTTTCTTTTTTTTTTTTATAAGAAGCTGTATCTCTGCAAAACACTAACAGGCTACAGTTACAAAGTTTATAAGGGAAATACAAAATGAAATTAATAGAGTAAAAACATTCAGTTTGTGTAATAGCTATGAAACAAGAAAAATTACTTTTATAATCTTGAACCTTTACTTAATTCTATATTATATTCCCTGTTTGAGATCACAGTAATCTTTACAACAAAAATCAATCTTTTGAACACAACTTTAAATGGGCTGAAGGCTACTCTATTTTAGAGCCATCCTAACATGGAGTAAGATGGGGAGCAGAGTGCTATCTCAGGTAAGGCGAGGCTTTTCACAAATAACACAATACAACATTGCATCTGATACATCAAAGAAAGGCTAAGAGAGCTTTAACTTTCTTTTGTGGAAAAAGTGTCAGAATGCTTCCATGTTTTACAATATCACCTTTAAGTAGATCAGGCTTTCCTTAAGACCTTCCAAAAATACATTTAAATTCTGATTACAGTGTGAAGATCAACACAAAATTCTATACATAACTTATTGACAATAGCTTACTTTATCCAGCTACAAAACATCAAATACATGGAATAAATACCAACCAGATTTGTTATTTTCATACAAACCTGAGACTTGACTACACATAATTCTAGTTTGGAGAACACCAACTTGGCAAATTGCTCTCCAAAACTTTACATTTAACTAATTTTAACTTTTAAATTTGGAATCAAGAGTGCACGGTAACAATAATCACAGGTCTGCATGGGTTACAAAAATCAAATCATAGCTTAAATATCTTATACATTTAGGAAACAGTGCTAATGATCAGAAATTGACTTAGTCAATGTAAACAAATATAAAACAGGTCTTCAAATGACAGTGAGACCCTTCTATGTCAGACAATGAAGGGTTATGGAAAATAATATTCCTATAAGAGAGCTCCCCAAGAAAAATGGAGGGATGGTGTGGTTCAGGAGGAGGGGAGGGAAATTGACCTAACATTAAACCTCTCCCAGTGCGTAATTTCCTGATAACAATGGACCCTGGGGGAAAGGAGCAAATACTGCATGATGAACCCTAAACCTTGACCTTCCCCCATGGCAAATTAGACCTAAATGAAAGCATGGCAAATAACAGTGGGCAAGATTTGAGTTCTCATACCTAGGGGTCTTGTTTTAACCTTTACAACTAGCCCCTGGTTTTAACCTGTACAATTAGCTCCTGATGGTTAAAACTACACATGCTTAGTTTCTAATGATTCCATCATCCTCATTGTACCTTATAAAACCAAAATCCCCTCTGTAACTGACAGCCATTTTTTCGCATTTGGAAAATGTGTTTGGATGGCACCCGAGTCAGCGATTGAATAAAGGCTTCTCTGAATCTGTTGAGGTCTGCTTCCCATCCTTTTGTGCTTATAGATAAAATGTATGAAAGAGTGGTTATTGGTCATCTTGCCTTTAAACTTACATAAACTTTAATTTTATAAACTTTTACTTAACGCTTAGACAAGGCTTAGACAGAGTTCTCAGATGCATACATATATGTAGTCACATATATTTATGGTGCCAACTATATTGTTAAGTAACAGTTTAAAAGGTAGTATAATATCCTCATTTAAGTGGTGTATTCTTCCTATGAAAGGCCAGTATATGCATGCATCCAAACAGTAATCCAGAGTTTGGCTTTAGTGAACAGGTGGGTGAGTCCATGCTAACTGAGCATACATTTTCATTACTTTTGATTTCCACATCACCTTTAGGCACCTGAGTTCACAGTTGAACACACAGTTTCAGAATTTGTTTATTTTTATGTCAATATCTTTGTGGAATATTTAAAACATCCCAGTAGATGTGTAGGGACATTTCAGGTTTTCTTTATTTTGCACACCCTAATGACAGATGAGATTTAGTATTCTTCCATGTGCTTATTTTCTATTGTAATCTTCTCTTTGAAACATTGGCCATTTTATAAAATTTGCTTTATTGTTTGGTATAAAGTGTCCAAATAGGACTGGGGTTGTAGCTCAGTGGTAGAGTGCTTGTCTAGCATATGTGAGACACTGGGTTCAATCCTCAGTACCACATAGAAATAAATAAAAGAAAGGTATTGTGTCTGTAAGTGCAAAAGGATGGCTGCAGATCTCAACAGATTCAGAGAAGCTGTTTGTTCATTTATGGACTCAGGCACTGTAGGGCCTTATTTTCTGGATGTGGAAATGGTTGACAATTACAGAGGGGATTTTAGTTTTATAGGGTTCAATGAGGATGATTTAATCACTGGAAACTGTGGACGTGCAGTTTGGACAGTCAGGTGCTAGTTATGCAAGTTAAAACTTTAACTTAGGAAGGTAGTTGTAAAAAGGTTGAAACCCATTGTTATCTGAGGAGGTAGGAGTTCAGATCCCAAGGCATAAGTACTCAAATCGTGCCATTGCTTTTTCTTTCTCTGGGATCTATTGTTTCCCATAGTTTTCATGTTTGCTGTGCCTCCACTTAGGACTAACTTGCAATTGGGGAAATTCAAAGTCTAGAGCCCAGCATTCCATACTCGCCCCCTTCCTTCAGGGCTTCTTGTTATTATGGAAGGATTTACTGGGAGGTTAATGCTTGGCTAGTTTCCCCTCCCTCCTCCTGTGGTGTACCTCTCTGCTTTTCTTCAGGAGCTATCTTTTAGGAATATTATTTTCCATAACTCTTCAGCATCTGTCTACAATTAGAAATATGTTTGAAAAGAACCCAAATATTCTGGCTTCATCTTTAGAGGTAAAATTATAAAAAGGGATCATCAAAAGAAAAGTTTGTATCTGCTTGTGGATTTGGGCTTAGTCATGTAGAAGAGGAGAATCTAACTTCCTGATCTGCAGTGGAGTAGAGAAGACCTTTCTTTCTTGCTCTTTCTCAATTGAAAGGCAAGTGGAGCTTGACCCGAGGAATGAAAGAATCAGCAGGAAATTAATGGTGATTGCACTTGAGAGAACCATGCCAAGGTGGAGAAAGAAATTTTAATTAAAATTGAAGAAAACCACAAGAGGACCTACTACCTATTTCTCACAGGTAGAGGAAGGAAGGGAGGAAGGAAAAAAGAAGGAGTGGAGAGGGAGGAAAGGAAGAAGGAAGGCTTTTCCTAATTAAGGAAATTTAGGATATCCTTTGAGATCCTTTTTTCCCTGAGGTAATAATTTCTGACATTTTTTTTTTCTCTAGTGACCCTGGTTCCTTCAGTGTCTTTCAAGAACACTTTGCAGTTTCTGCTGCTGGATCTCAGGATCCTTGGACTGAACTTAAATGCCACTGACAGTCTTCAGTATCTAAGAAGAATGGCTCAGGTGGTAATAGGGATGCAGTAGCAGGAGTCTCACATCAGTGAGGACCTTGCTTCCCACACCCTAGAGCAGGGTGAGCAGTTTCTGCCTAAGAATCAATTCTGTTGAAACACTTGTTATGGATCAAGTAAATTTCTCAAACTTAATTGTTCATCCACAGAAAGAACATGTTGGCCTTATGAGGGTTGAAGATGCATAGTTTGACCATCCTACTCTGCCTCAGGCTTGATATTCTAAGTTATGCTGGGTAACATCTTCAATTCAGTGACTTAATGCCACACAGGCTACATTCTCACAGGGTTTGTCCAATGTGTGTGACACGTACTGTTTACCAGGTGCTCAATTCCACTTCCTTCAGAAAGTCAGGCAAAGGGAGGACAAGCCAGTGCAGGGTATCCCTGTAGTTGACTTCCTAAGCCCCAAAGTGGGGACAGAGCTTGCTGCATTTCTCTGATGCTCTTACAACAATCTTGTGGGATGGAACATCTCTATCTGAATATGTCCCCATCACTGAGTGTCCCCAGAGTCACTGATGTCCTGGTTTGAGCAACAGATCCTATTGGTGTGCAGAAAAGAGATGATTACTGTGGGGCCTGATTCAGTAGGGAGGCTGGGGTTTCCAGTGCTTGGTGGAGGTCACAGACACAGTCTTGTGTCATAGTAGAGAAGATTCTATTTACTCTATGTCCCTGGAACCACAGCGACTTGCTTTTTCAGGCTCAGGATGGAAGGAAAATTCCCAGAGACAGGTTGGAACAGAAGATGCAGAGGAAGGTGATCTTTTTCTTAGGAGCGGTCAGTGGACTCAGAGACAGACCAGAAGCTTTCAGAACACACATGTCTCTGAATCAGGCCTAGAACCTGGGCTGGGCATGGCTGGTCAATGTCCTATTACCTCATCCATCATCTCCCTGGAGGGAACCTGAGCCCTGAGAAATTATTTGTGCCATGGTGGAGAGGATCTGAGCAAGAAAATATTAGCAAGGGATCAAATTAACATTTTTAACTTAGAAAAATAGACGTGTTCTTCTGCAAGTTCTGTAAAACAAGTGCCAGCTGAATGGCTGACAACAGGGTGTATGCTCTGAGCTAGACATGAGCACAGCCACCAGCAGCAGTAACCACATCAGGGGATGTTTCAATCTGACTTTCCTGTGAGTCTGGAGCACTGTGTAAGTGTTAAAGCCACCATCCCATATAATGTAGTAATAGTCAGCCTCATCCTCAGATGCACAAAGATGTGCAGAACACTTGTACTGGCTGAAGTATCTTTGAGTCCAGAGCAATGGCTGGAGTCCCCAGAGACATGGTGCTTTTCTGATTCTGAACAGAATTGCAGGAGATATCTTGGAGGGCTCCCTGGTTCCTGCTGGTACCAGTACATGTAGAATCCACTAAAACTGAAGTCACTGCTTATGGTGCAGGTGAATCTGGCAGACGCTCCAAGGGGATACAGAAAACAAGGGCGGCTGAGTCAGCACAGGCTGGGAGAGTGAACATGAAAACAGACACATGGGTGATGAGACAGGGATCACGCGTTAAACTCGTTGGTTATCTGAGCCAGAGTGATTGACACAGCCTTTGTTATCTGAACCAGAGTTACTGACATAGAGTTACTGACATTTCTCTGAAAACTCATCCTACCTCTGAAGAGAGAGAAACGCAAAGAGGAGAGGAGTCCAGGTCATGGAGAACACAGCTCACTAAAGCGCCAGAGCAGAGTTGGGTGGTCCAGGTCACTTTTATTGTCTTCATTGTCCTGAAATAGGAGGGACTGGTCATGCAAATTTCCCCCTGACACACACACTGGTGATCTCTGCACCACTCTAAGACAGCTGTGGCAGAGGATGAGACTCAGATTTGATGCAAAAGAGAGGCTAGGGAGGAAGAAGCTGCTGAGATGTTGCATAGACCTGAGAACTGGAGACTGTCTGGCTCAGAAACACAGCTATTGTATCCCCATTAGCAAACTCAGGCCAGTGCCCCAGTCCTGGAAAGTTTGGGGGATGATTCAATAGTGGGTACCTACTTTGGAGACACTGGGAAGACCCAAAGCATGCCGAGCTCTTCACTGTTTAAACATCACCCTCAGTGGAAACCACATTGGCTGGATAAACTGGTCACTGTCTGTTTGTAGATTTCCACAGGCAACACCCTCTGATTGATCATGAAGTAACTGATGTTAGGAAATGGCTTTGGCCACAGAAGAATTCCTAGACTCCTGGAGGTTCAGGCGTATAGAACAAGATCCTTGTACCATGTGAGGAGGCTGAAGAGAGGTGAGAATGCCGAGGACTCAGGAACCCCAGACCTGAGTAGCTCCTTTCACAGGGGCCAGGAAGTAGGCAAGTGTGATTTGGGTCTGCATGAAGAGTGAGCTCCTGAGTCAGGACAAGGAGAGGATGCTGCATTCTTAGTGAAGGTGCAATGTTCTCAGATGTATCAGTAAGTAAAATTATTCAGAGACATCAAACAGTAAGGGTTGCTGGGCAACGGCAGAATGCTTCAGGTCTGATGTCACAGTTCTTGAATGATTACATTGCCAGTCTACAGTGTTCCTGTCCATATCATTGCTTTCGTGACACAGAGGACCATGGATGGACAAGTGAGCATAGCTCAGGCATGGGATCCTGGAAGATAAATATAATACCTCCTCTCATGTAAGGGTCATTTCAGGGAGCAGATGAATGACAATCTCACTGACAGAGACTGTGCCATTCCAACATTACTGAGTAGAGACAGGATCCTTTCGAAAAGGCTCAGTTTTCTTGTCCATAAGAGCTATGTGATTTTTTAAAAAATTTCATCTATATTTGAAATAGCAATCATAGCACAAAGACTGGAAACTCACCTATCATTTAAACCACTAATCAAACAAGTAAAGAAAAATTCTATATCATTTTAGAATCATAATTTAAGTGCAGATGTACCTTTGTCTTTTTTATGTATTCAAATCCAAGTTGAGGATTGAATTCAATTTGAACAAGGAGCTGCTGATATGAGACCCTCCTACTTCCTCCAACCAAAGTTCAGCAGTGGTCATTGTATTGCCAAAGTTTCCTCATCAGTTAACTCTTCTATACAACTGTTGGCACTACAAAACTAATTTGTACTTCTCTCTTTTACATTGCATGTTTAAATATTAAATTTGAGTAGTACACTTCAAGTTTTGGTTATAGCTGGGAGTGTCTAATAAAAGATTCATTAGGGCTTAGCATTCGTTCCACATAGTCTATAACAGATGTGTATATCTTCTATGCAGAATGGGTATCAGAATAAAGACCTTTATCCTCTGGATTCTGTTTCATTCTGTTAACTGATGAATGAAAAGTTTCTTCCATATCAGCTCTCACATAACTTCAATTGCTTGTTACTTTGGCTTCCATGCACATCTTCACAATGACATTTTTAATTCTTAGGGTTCCATTTCCCAGAATTCCATAGGCAAGGCCAGATTTGATCCTGTCCTTGCTGTGTCCCTGGAGGGAGGGTGGGGGATATTAGAGGGGGCCAACTTACAGTCTCTGTGACAGGCAGAGGTTCCTTTGGGGAACTGGGGTGGGGTGGTCAGCTCCAGATCTGCTCAGGTCTGGGGTAGAATGATTTTTCCAGTAGGCTTCTTGTGTATTTGACTAAATTTCATGTCTGCATACAGCTTAGCATAAAAAAAAATTACTGCCAATATGGTTTTAAAGTAATCATATAGATTTGAGAGATTTGTTGATGGTTTGGTTTCATTTATTAGTCTAAGTCATATATATATATATATTTGTTACTGGGGATTTAACCCAGGGATGCTTAGCCATTGAGCAGCATCCCCAGTCCCATTTTTTATATTTTATTTATTTTTAAGTTGCTTAGGGCCTCTCTATATTGCTGAGACCAACTTTAAACTCAAATTCTTCCTGCCTCAGCCTCCCAATCTCCTGGTGCCTATCAAAATTTACCTGAGTCATGTAGAACCCTTTGGTGAATCTTGTAACCATTTTTAACTCAGGCATCTTATTTATACCACAGTGTGATATTTCAAGTTCATATATCTGTGAACAGCATTGGATCCCTTCACAAGGCCTCAGGAGCAGAGTGAGTCCAGCTACCTCCACTCCCTGTGTGAAACTATTATTTGTTCTCTGAGTTCCCTGTGCATGTGGAGGTGATGGGAGGTGGGTGAGTCTAGATGGATCATTAGTGCACACGTGACCCTGTGCATTAGTGTTAATGAGTTGTGTCTCCAGGGGAATATTCAAAGTCATGTTTTTTTGTAAGCAGCTCATGGAGGTTGAATTTAGATGAAGGTAACAGAAGAGCACAAGATGGAGTTTGTAGCACCTGTGTAAGGCACTCCAACCTGGACACTAAAACTCCATCAGGAGAGCAGGGACAAACACATAGGTCCATGTACAAACACAGATTTCAAAAAGTGCCAAAGGAAATAAATTGCTACATGGGGATCTTTGGCTGTGGGCCCAAACCAGGACAGTTAGGAAAAGACAGATGATTCTGTTACACAGGTGGTAGATTAACAGACTATCTGGGAAGTTTGAAAATTTCAAGGCAGTGCCAGGTTTTGCTGAACTATGAATCAGGAGGATGGTGAGTGAAGTGGCACAGGGCAGGTCAGCTGGGAGGTTTTGTCTCATTCTCTTCTGCCTGTGTCACTATGAGTTACATCAAGCAGCTCCACTTTCATGGTCTACCCCACGTTGATAGTCCATTTATGATCCAGGATAGACCTTGGGCCTGAGAAACAATTGGGAATCATATCACCCTTGGATGCCACAACACCACTTCTGCCTCCTGTGTTGTGAACCGAGGGACCTTCCCTGGGCTCTACTTGGGTCAGTCCACACTGTATCCACTGTAGACACTACTCAGGGCACCATTTCAAGGAGGCAGATGCATGGGTAAGCTGAGTCACCACAGGTTGGGAGAGGGACCTGGAAATAGATTTCCTTTAGGGCTCCAGTTGGGTGGCAAGTGAAGATTTGTTAAAGGAGGAAGGTTGGTTAATGATCTGTGAAGCTGTGAGGAAAGTGAGGAGGGTGAGGGGCAGCCAGGCTGTGGAAGAATCAGCCAGAACAACGTCCTTCAGATCTGTGTGAAGAGGCTGGACTCTCGGTGCTCTCAGATCCTCTGCACAGGGCCCTCTGTGACTTCCCAAGAGACTGCAGGACCTAGGTAGGATACTGGGCCAGATCATGGAAAGTTAAGTTTCAGTACTAAAAGTCCCACATTGTCTCTTAGAGTTTTCTTTCCTTGCTGGACCCCCTAGTGTCCATGAAGGCCCAGGATTCAGACAGTCTTTCAGATGCTACATCCTGTAGTCGTATCTATCTGTGTTTCTTTCTTTCTCTACCTCAGGTGAGGTTGAGCTCTTTGATGACTGCTGCCAACTCCAAGTGACATGTGGAGGTCTCCACTTCCTTCTAGGCCAGAAATTGCCTCAAGAAATTAAATTGTAATCACTGTGGGGATCATGTATGTGTGTGTGTTTCTCTATATTGTGCATTTAAGTTTGTGTTACGGTTTAGATTTGATTTGTTCCACAAAATGTCGTGTGTGTGACAATGTAAGAATGTTTAGAGCTGAAATGATCAGATTATAAGAGCTGTAAACTAATTAGTTGAATAATCCATTTGAATGGATTAACTAGATGTTAATCAGGTAGGTGTTATTTGAGTGATGTCGGTCACTGGTGACATGACTTTGGGGTTTATATTTTGTCCCTGGCACCTGGCTCTCTCTCTGCTTTCTGGCTGTCATAAACTGAGCAGCTGTCCTCTGCCATACCTTTCTGCTATGATGTTCTGCTTTACCTCGAGACCAGAGTAATGCAGTCAGCCAACCACAGACTGACTGAACCTCTGAAACCATCATGTAGAATAAACTTTGCCTCTAAACTGACTAAAACAGTGCATATGTATTTGTGTACTCTTTTTGCATTTAAGTATGTGTGTAAACGCCGATGTGTAAATGTGTACCTGAATGTGTTTATTCATACATGTATATCTTATGTGTGTGTGCATGTATATGTGTATGCATTTGTGTATCTGTGTGTGTGCACACATGTGCTTTCCTTCTCTGAGGACGTATTATCTCAATGTGCCTGTTGGCTAATGTTCAATGTCTGAAAACAGTCATTGCATGTATTTGGTCCTGTCTTCAGCTTCTCACACACTGTGAGGGCTGGACCCTGTTGCCAATCATTGTATCATAATTGGAGCTATAAAGTGGCACAGTCTTGATATAATTGGTATAACTGACACACTCTTTATTGCCAGAGTAGAGGAAAGACTGTGCTCTTAGCGTGATGTCCTCCCTTTTCCGTGCTTCTCCCTGCATATGGAGGTCTTTCCAGGACCACATGAAATCACTAACCATGCCAGGGCAGGCTATTGCTGCTGACAGGGGAAACCTTGGCATTGACCCCTCGTTGTTCTCAAAAGGTCCACTAGCTCCACATCCCTCTGCCGAGTTACCAAAGCCACCTTAGGCCACACTGGAGGAGGGCGAGGCTGAGACCACTAGAATGGGCTCCAGAGCCTGAGTGCCTGGTGCAAGTTTTTGAAGAAAGACGATGCTAATCTAGGCGTGGAAAAAGGTAAATCCTGAAGCTGTTTTAGAAGACACATGGTGTATATAAAGTTTGTGATAGTTGGAGGAAAATTTGGATTTTAGATAATGTGTAATTTAAGGATAAAGAAACAACGAAACTGATGGAGGAGAATGATGCAGGCTGAACCAGAACTCTGGGTGTGACTATTGCACAGATTCTACTCCTAAGCACCAGGTCAGCTTTAGCCTGACCTCCATCTCAAACTACAACAATTTCCATGCAGCTTGGGGCCAAGGACTCACCATCTTTGGGCTTGTGCATTCGTCATCTCATGCTGGGCATCCTGTCTACTAGGCTACTTGTGCAGGGTTTCTTCCAACACACAGGAAGGATCACTTCTGCAAAACTGAATTAAGATTCAAAGAAAGAAGATGCATTGTGTGAGGTGTGTCTAGTGGTATACTTACATAGAAATTTATGTTGGTATTAGGTTTTGGAAAATAAATCTGTTCATGGAAAATTTTTATTATGTCAGATTGTTGTAAATTTTTTTAAAAATTCAGTGAGAAGGACAGGAGGTTTGCCCCTGTTTCAATTACATTTGCTGTGAATTTCACATTAGATAATCCACTGCTATTTGTCATTACCCATATAAACAGCTCTGCATTGTATCACTGTGATACCATACTTTTCCTCTGGTAATTAAATTCTGGTCTATTCATATCAATCGGTGTGTGTGTGTGTGTGTGTGTGTGTGTGTGCACATGTGTGTGTGTTTGCATGCTTGCTACTTTATCCATAACTGTGCAACTGATCATAGATTGTCATACTAGTTTTTATGAGCACATCGTTATCATAAAATGATGTGTTTAAAAAGAATTGCTTTGGAGCTTTGAACAATAAAATTGACAACCTTCTCTGGGGCCATCGAGAACAGGCATCTTGAGCCCATACTGGCTCCATGAAAGCAGGTTTTGATCTCACTTCCCTATCCACACATGTTGCTGTGGAAATGGATACTGAACCACAGAGCACAGTAATATGCAGCCTCATCCTCAGGCTGGGCCCCTATAATGGTGAGGGTAGACTTGCCTCTAATCAGGAAAACTGAGAATCTTCCAGGGACTCCTGAGATTAGATTGCTTGTGTGGTAATTAGACTCTGAAGTATCTCATTTGGTTTCTGATGGACCCAGTAGGCATAGTTACTGAGAGTAACAACCACAGAAGTACAGGCACAGGTGAGTGTCACTGTCCTGCTGGGGTCAAGGTCAGTGAAGTTTCCAGAGTCACCACAGCCTGGGAAGTGGCTCCTAAAAACAAGTGAAAGAGCCAGTGGTCAGGAGAGGAAAGGGGCATGGGTTCAGTGTTTCCTTCCTACCCCCAGCCCAGAAAGTCCCCCTGACCTGTGCCAGAAGTGTAAATAGGAGAGGAGCCCAGGCCATGGTATAGACAGCCAAGGGGCGAGCTTTTCAAGACTGCTCACTACACAGGCAGCCCCATAGCTCTTATTATAAAGCCTATCACCCTGGGGAAGCACAGTTTTCTTGCAAATGAGCTCCTTTCCCAGGAGAACTTAGCTGGCTAGCTCAAAGCTATTGAATTTTCACACCTCGGGGATCAATTGGTGAAGGGACCAGGGCCTGAAAGACCACTTCCCAGCTGTATCCAGAATGCTCTCTTGTGTCTCAGGGGTACATTTTCAATGAAAGTAGAGCTTCAGCTGGTCTTTCCTTATTTACAATTAAAAGAAAGGGTTTTGGAAACCTATAGGGCCACTATAAGCCTATAGGGGGAAATCTGCAATACCCCAGATCTGCATTGCTAGAGGAGAAGATACATGAACAACATGAAAAAAACAAGGGAAGAAAATGATCCAAACAAACCTAGATTCTATAGTAATAGAATACAATGACAGTATGGTAGAAGAAATGTCAGAAAAGGACTTCAGATTATACATGATTAAGATGATTCGTGAAGCAAAGGAAGAGATAAGAGAGCAAATTCAGGCAACGAATGATAATACCAATAAGATGAAAGAGCACCTGCAGTAAGCAAAAGATCATTTCAACAAAGAGATAGAGATTGTCAAAAAAAAAAAAAAAAAAACCAAATGGAAATCCTTGAAATGAAGGAAACAATAAACCAAATAAAAACTCAATGGAAAGCATCACTAAAAGACTAGACCACTTGGAAGACAGAACCTCAGACAATGAAGACAAAATATTTAATCTTGAAAATAAAGTTGCCCAGAGAAGAGGGTAAGAAATCATGAACAAAATCTCCAAGAACTATGGGACATCATGAAAAGACCAAATTTAAGAATGATTGGGATTGAGGAAGGCACAGAGATACAAACCAAAGGAATGAACAACCTATTCAATGAAATAATATCAGAAAATTTCCCAAACCTGAAGAATGAAATGGAAAATCAAATACAAGAGGCTTACAGAATACCAAATGCACAAAATCACAGCAGGTTCACACCAAGGCACATTAAAATGAAAATGCCTAACATTCAAAATAAAGATAGGATTTTGAAGGCCACAAGAGAAAAGCATCATATTACATATAGGGGGAGACAAATATGGATAGCAGCAGACTTCTCAACCCAGACTCTAAAATCTAGAAGGGCCTGGAACAATGTATTTCAAGCTCTGAAAGAACGTGGTTGCCAACCAAGAATCCTATACCCAGCAAAACTAACCTTCAGACTTGAAGATGAAATAAAATCCATCCATGATAAACAAAAGTTAAAAGAATTTACAAATAGAAAGCCTGCACTACAGAATGTTCTCAACAAAATATTCCATGAGGAGGAAATGAAAAACAACAATGGAGGTCAGCAAAGGGAGGAACTACCTTAGAGAAAAACCACTCAAAGGAGAAACCAAGCCAACTTTAAAACCAAAAATAAGCCAAATGACTGGGAATACAAATCAGATCTCATTAATAACCCTGAATGTTAATGGCCTAACCTCATCAATCAAAAGACATAGACTGGCAGAATGGATTAAAAAGAAATACCCAATAATATGCTGCCTGCAAGAGATTCATCTCATAGAAAAAGACATCCACAGATTAAAGGTGAAAGGATGGGAAAAAACCTACCACACACATGGACCCAGTAAAAAAGCAGGGGTTTCCATCCTTATATCAAATAAAGTGGACTTCAAGCCAAAGTCAGTCAGAAGGGATAAAGAAGGACATTTCATACTGCTTAAGGGAATCATAAATCAGGAAGACATAACGATAGTAAATATTTATGCCCCAAACAATGTTTCACCCCTATACATCAAACAAATCCTTCTCAATTTCAGGAATCACATAGACCACAACACAATAATTCTGGGTGACTTTAATGCACTGTTCTCATTACTAGATAGATCTTCCAAACAAAAACCAACCAAGAAACCATAGAACTCAATAACATAATCAATAACCTAGACTTAATAGACATATATAGAATATTCCATCCATCACCAAGCAGATTCACTTTCTTCTCAGCAGCACATGGAACCTTCTTGAAAATAGACCATACGTTATGCCACAAAGCAGCCCTCAGGAAATGCAAAAAAATAGAGATACTGCCTTGTGTTCTATCAGATCATAATGGACTGAGAATAGAAATCAATGACAAAATAAAAAACAGAAATTACTCTAACACCTGGAGACTAAATAATATGCTATTGAATGAATCATGGATAACAAAAAACATCAGGGAAGAGATAAAAAAAATTCTTAGAGGTCAATGAGAAGGACGATACAACATATTAAAATCTCTGGGACACTATGAAAGCAGTACTAAGAGGAAAATTCATTGCATGGAGCGCATTCCATAAAAGAATGAAAAGTCAACAAGTAAACGACCTAACCTTATAGATCAAAGCCCTAGAAAAAGAAGAACAGAATAACAGCAAAAGTAGTACAAGACAGGAAATAATTAAAATCAGAGCTGAAATCAATGAAATTAAAACAAAAGAAACAATTCAAAAAATTGACAAAACAAAAAGTAGGTTCTTCAAGAAAGTAAACGAAATAGACAAACCCTTAGCCACACTAACAAAGAGAAGGAGAGAGAAAACTCAAATTACTAAAATTCGTGATGAAAAAGGACATATGACAGACATCACTGAGATACATAACATAATGAGAAGCTACTTTGAAAATCTGTATTCCAACAAAATAGAAACTACTGAAGACACTGACAATTTTCTAGAGACATATGCTCCACCCAAACTGAACCAGGAGGACATACACAATTTAAACAGATTAATATCAAGCAACACAATAGAAGAAGCCATTAAAAATCTACCTTCCAAGAAAAGCCCAGGACCAGATGGATTCTCAGCCGAGTTCTACAGACCTTCAAAGAAGAACTCGTCCCAATACTTCACAAAGTATTCCAGGAAATAGAAAAGGAGGGTACCCTACCGAACTCATTCTATGAAGCTAATATCACCCTCATACCCAAACCAGGAAAAGACACATCAAGGAAAGAAAATTTTAGACCAATATCCTTAATGAATATAGATGCAAAGATCCTTAACAAAATATTGCAAACCGTATCCAAAAGCATATTAAGAAAATTGTGCACCATGATCAAGTGGGGTTCATCCCTGGAATGCAAGGATGGTTTAACACCTGTAAATCAATAAATGTAATCCATCATGTCAATAGATTTAAGGATAAGAATCATTTGGTTATTTCAATTGACGCAGAAAAAGCGTTCGACGAAATACAACACCCCTTCATGCTCAAAACACTAGAAAATATAGGGATAGTAGGAACATACCTAAACATTGTAAAGTCTATTTATGCTAAGCCCATGGCCAACATCATTCTTAATGGAGAAAAACTGAAACCATTCCCTTTAAAAACTGGAACAAGACAGGGATGTCCTCTTTCACCACTTCTATTCAACATTGTCCTCGAAACTCTAGCCAGAGCAATTAGGCAGACTAAAGAAATTAAAGGGCTACGAAGAGGAAAAGAGGAACTTAAGCTATCACTATTTGCTGATGACATAATTCTATATTTAGAGGATCCAAAAACCTCCTCCAGAAAACTTCTAGACCTCGTCAATGAATTCAGCAAAATAGCAGGCTATAAAATCAACACGCATAAATCTAAAGCACTTTTATACACAGCAACTAAACAGCTGAAAGGGAAATGAGGAAAACAACTCCATTTGCAATAGCCTCAAAAAAAAATACTTGGGAATCAATCTAACCAAAGAGGTAAAAGATCTCTACAATGAAAACTACAAAACATTGAAGAAAGAAATTGAGGAAGAGCGTAGAACATGGAAAGATCTCTCATGTTCTTGGACAGGCAGAATTAATATTGTCAAAATGGCCATACTACCAAAAGTTCTATACAGATTCAATGCAATTCCAATTAAAATCCCAATGATTTACTTTACAGAAATAGAGCAAGCAATCATGAAATTCATGTGGAAGAATAAGAAATCCAGAATAGCTAAAGCGATCCTTAGCAGGAAGAATGAAACAGGGGGTATCGCAATACCAGAAGAACTTCAACTATACTACAAAGCAATAGTAACAAAAATGGCATGATATTAGCACCAAAATAGACAGGTAGATCAATGGTACAGAATACAGGACATGGACACAAACCCAAATAAATACAATTTTCTCATACTAGACAAAGGGGCCAAAAATATGCAATGGAGAAAAGATAGCCTCTTCAACAAATGGTGCTGGGAAAATTGGAAATCCATATGCAACAGAATGAAACTAAACCCCTATCTCTCACCCTGCACAAAACTCAATTCACAATGGATCAAGGACCTTGAAATCAGACCAGAGACCCTGCATCTTATAGAAGAAAAAGTAGGTCCAAATCTTCACCTTGTTGGCTTAGGATCAGACTTCCTTAACAGGACTCCCATAGCACAAGAAATAAAAGCAAGAATCAACAACTGGGATAGATTCAAACTAAAAAGCTTTCTCTCAGCAAAGGAAACTATCAACAATGCGAAGAGAGAGCCTACAGAGTGGTAGAATATCGTTGCCACTCATACTTCAGATAAAGCACTAATTTCCAGAATATTTAAAGAACTCAGAAAAAACTCTTCACGAAGAATACAAATAACCCAATCAACAAATGGGCTAAGGATATGAACAGACACTTCATAGAAGAAGATCTACAAACAATCAACAAACATATGAAAAAATGATCACCATCTTCAGTAATAAGAGAAATGCAAATCAAAACTACACTAAGATTCCATCTCACCCCAATTAGAATGGCGATTATCAAGAACACAAGCAACAATAGGAGTTGGAGAGGATGTGGGGAAAAAGGTACACTCATACATTGCTGGTGGGGCTGCAAATAATGCAGCCACTCTGGAAAGCAATTTGGAGATTTCCTGGAACACTTGGAATGGAATCACCACTTGACCCAGCTATCCCACTCCTTGGCCTATACCCAAAGGACTTAAAATCAGCATACTACAGAGATACAGCTACATCAATGTTCATAGCTGCTCAAATCACAATAGCCAGACTGTGGAACCAACCTAGGTGTCCTTCAATTGATGGATGGATAAAGAAACTGAGGTATATATATATACAGTGGAATATTACTCAGCTATAAAGAATAATAAAATTATGGCATTTGCAGGCAAATGGATGAAATTGGAGAATATCATACTAAGTGAGATAAGCCAATCTCAAAAGTCCAAAGGATGAATGATCTCACTGAGAAGCGGATGATGACACAGAATGGGGTGTGGGAGGGGGGCAAGAATGGAGGAAGGAGGGACTGTATAGTGGGAAAAGAGAGGTTGGAGGGATGGGGGAAGGAAATAATAACAGAATGAATCAAACTTCATTACCCTATGTAAATGTATGATTATGCAAATGGTATGCTGTTACTCCATGTACAAACAGAAACAACATGCATCCCATTTGTTTACAATAAAAATAAATTTTAAAAAACACTCATAAGAACATCTTTGTATGTGGGGATATTCAATGTGAATTAAATTTATAAAATATCTGGGAAGGTGGAAATGATTAATCAAGGTCAGGAGGCTCTATCTAACCTGTGAGTCAGGACCCTGGGAAGTGAAAGGGTAACAGGGCAGATCAGCCTGCTGGTTTTTGTCTTACTTCCCCTCTGCCTGTGTTACTGTGGGTTACTCACTGCCATGGTTTGCCCCACAGTGGTAGACACTCTCATCCTGTTCCTGGATGTTCTGGATGGTCAGGTACCGATCCAGGCCAGAGCCTGAGCCTGAAAAGCTATCAGGAATCCCATCGCCCTTGGATCCCACAATGCCACTAGTGCCCACTCGCATCACAAACCGGGGACTCTTCCCTGGGCTTTGCTGGTACCAGTCCACACTGTAACCACTGTAGCCACTGCTGAGGGTACAGGTGAGTTTGGCTGTTTGTCCCAGGGAGGCAGATGCAGAGGATGGCTGAGTCAGCACAGGTTGGGAGTGGGACCCTATAAACACAGACAAGTCACAATGGAAGGTAGAGCCAGGGTGCAGGTGTTAGGGGATCTGAGCCAATGAGGACAGACTCAGGGTAGGGTTCTGCCTTGGGGCACAGAGGTTTGTCCTTACCTGGGCAGTAAGCAAGCATGAAAAGGAGGAAAAGAGTCCCAACCATGTTGCACAAGTTTCCTGAGCTGCAGAGCTGGTGTGGGCTGCCCCCAGCCTTTCTTATCCCTTCCCACAGGCCTCAGGGAGGAGCAGCTCATGCAAATGTGCCTCCACCCACTGCCTCTCACTGTCTGCCCTTCTTCTGGGCCTGGAATGTTGCAGGACAAAGCCTGGAGTGTGGTGATGCTTTCATTTGCCTGATGGGCAGAACCTGGGAGGGCAGGTTCTGGGACTTCACAGAAGAACACAGTTGCTGAGGCCACATTGTGACACAGGGTTCACCTCCTCTGTGCCCCCCTGTGTAGAGGTGGAGTCCTCTGTTCCATTTGCGAACATACTTCAAGGGTTCCCGAAAAATGTTCCATGATGTCTCCTGAAATTACACGTAGAAGTTTAGTCTTTGCATGGATTCTAACTCTGCCTTTTTACCTTTTTATTTTAATCCTCATGGAAATGCTTGTGTATCAAGCACTGTTCTCAGATCAATATTACTACTCTGCGTTGTAATTTGAGAGCTTGTGGTTTCCACAAAAAAATTCGCCATTAATCAATAATCCAATATGAAAAGTGCCATGAAAAAGAAGCATGGAGCTGGACGTTCCCACTGCTTGAGGTCATTTAGGAAATCCAACTCAGAGGGTCATCATTCATTTTTCCTTCATGTTCTATCATCTTGGTGTCCATCTTTCCAGGATGTAAGTTGGCTGAGCTGTGTAAGATACTTGCCCAAAGACATCCATCACCCCAAGTTAGAGTTTACATGACCCTGATCTAATGAATGACATTTTCCCATCGGGCCACTTTGTTAAGGGTATAAGTGGGAATATAGATCTACAATTGAAATGACTACAAATTAAGAGGCATGAACAAATACAAATTACTTAGCTTACATTTGCAGGGGTCAGAAGAGTGACATGGATCTTACTGGCTAACCTCAGGGTGTTCACAGGGTTGTGTTGCCTTCTGTGGGCTTCAGGGGAGGAAACTCTCTTCCTGCTTTCTCCAAATTCTAGGGGTCACCCACATTCACAGCTGGTGGTCACAGCTAAAAACCCTGAATGGAGACCTTCTCACATCACACCACTCTGGTCACTTCTTCTCACTTTCTCTTCCACTTTTAAGAACCCTCATGATTCCACTGTCTCCAGGTAAATTCCAGGATTATTTCTTGACCTTAATGTGAGATGATTGGTAACATTAACTCCACATATAATATGTCATCACTTCATTGTACATCCTAGCATAATCATAGAATCCAGGGATTAATGTGTGCACATCTTTGGGGCTCATTTTCTGCTAACTACACTGCTCTGGCCAGGGGAACTTTTACCTGTTTATGTACTCATTGAAAATATAATAATACATCACCCAAAAGTCACAAGCATATGAAGTTGGGGTTTGTTGTGATTTTACATTACACATATATGATTCTTCATAGCAGATTACATAATTTATAATTATATATGATTTCATTATTATGTATATCAGAAAGTCACTAAGACTATCCTGTGTACATACATTTCAAATTCAATATTCTGGTTTTGACTTTTTAGCACCATCTATAACACAGAGTAGGGTTACCTCTCATTTCCTTGTGGTTAATAGCACTGAGTAAATCTTAAAGCTGTCATTCCATGCACTATGTAATAATCTGCTTATCCTCAGGCTGCAGCTCAGAGATGTACAGAGCACATGTATACATGTCCAGGTATCTTTGCTCCAGACAAGTACCTGGAGACCCCACAACTCTGATACATATGAGTCTGAGTAGCATAGAAGACACCAGGAAGGGTTCCCTGTAATCTACTGGTACCATTGTATCTAGGACTGCTGAAATTGGAGCCACTGTTCTGGGAATAGATGAGTGTGGCAGGTGATTCAGGAGAGGCAAAGATGGAGGGAAGTTGACTCAATACAACTTGGAGAGGGAACATGCACACACAGATAGGAGTTGGAGATGAGGTAAGGGGAGGAGAAAACTTTCTCATGAGTTCTTAGACTGAGGAGTTGAAGCAAACTAAGAATTGAGACCTGCTGAAGACTGAGGTTCTCCTGAGCAGCAATGGAGGAGGTGCAAGATTTGTACAAGTCATAGCGGGCACAGACCCTGATTCTCACATTGCCGCTGGGCTTTTGTAGGTGTCCTTTAATTTTTTACCCTCTGCTTCAGGAGGGTTGTTTATGCAACTGTGTTTCCATCATGGTTGAGCCCTGGTGCCAGAGTGTAGCACACAGTGCAGAGTGAGAAAGAATGAGGTTGCTTTCCTCCTTGGGGGACCCCTGGCAGGAAGCACCTGATGACATGAGACAGACAAAGGTCTCTGCTCCAGTGACTCGGTCAAGTCAGACAGAGCACAGCTGTGGAGTCCCCATCAGTGAACAGAGGCTGTACTGGCAAGATTAGGGATCCTTACAGTGAAAGGTCCTAACTGAACCTGTGTGGGGATCAGAAGGTGGTCATACAGCATCCCCTGGTGGTGACAGAACACAAAGGACACCAGTGAAATGTAGAAGATAATGAACTATTGTGAAAATTTATACTCTGATAAAACAGGAAATCTTGAAGACATCGACAAATTTCTAGAGACAAATGACCTACCCAAACTGAATCATGAGGAAATGTTCAATTTAAACAGATCAATTTCAAACAATGAATTAGAAGATGCCATCAAAAGCTTACCAACGAAGAAAAGGCCAGGAGCAGACAGATTCTCAGTTGAGTTCTACAAGACCGCCAAAGAAGAATTAACAGCAGCACTCCTCAAATTCTTCCATGAAATGGAAAAGGAGGGAACCCTTTCAATCTCATTCTATGAGGTGAATATCATCCTGATACCAAAACCAGCCAAAGACACATCAAGGAAAGAAAACTTCAACCAATATTCCTGATGAACATAGATGCAAAAATTCTCAATAAAATTCTAGGAAATTGCATACAAAATCATATTAATAAATAGTGCACCACAATCAAGTGGGGTTCATCTTAGGGATGCAAGGTTGGTTCAACATCCATAATCAACATATGTAATTCAATAGATGTAAAGACAAGAATCATATAATTATCTCAAAAGATGCAGAAAAAGCATTTGACAAAATATGGCACCCCCTTTATGTTAAAAACACTACAAAAACTAGGGTTAGTAGGAACAGACTTCAACATTGTAAAAGCCATATATGCTAAACTTAAGGCCAAGATCATTCTAAATGGAGAAATATTGAAAGTGTTCCCTCTAAAACCTGGAACAAGACAAGGATGCCCTCTTTCACCACTTCTATTCTATATAGTTCTGGAAAGCAATTAGATAGATGAAAGAAATGAAAGTTCTATGAACTTTGGTATCATGTTCCTCTTGGAATTCAGAACCCAGATGGTAGTAGATGGTAGAGGTCATTACATAGTGGAAAATCTAAGTAAAAAATTTCTGAAGATAGCTGACTGGAAATTTGAGCAGAAAAGAAATGGACATAGGTTAACCAGCCTGAGAGGCCAGTACAGGTGTAGGCTACAGGCACAAGACCCACAGGTGCAGTGCTAAGAAGTTCAGGGCAGGGGTTAAACACACATCCCTTGTATGCCTCCCTCCCTCCCCTAATTCCACAACCATGACCTACTGTGGCCAGGGAGTTCCCAGATGTCTCTTGGTGATTCAGAGAGATGCTTTACTTTTATTTTGCTAGATCATTAATGAATGAAACCGCGGGGACCTTGGGGACCTCAACAAAATAATTGCAATGGCTGGTGTTCTGTCTTGGGAGGTCCTAGCCAACAGATTCTGGGGCTGAAGGAAAATAATGGCCTAGGTGAAAGATGCTTCCCACCTTCCTCTGTGGATTACTTAAGACTCACCTTGTGTAGGTCCTCAGAGCAGACAGAGCGAGAAAATGGGAAAAGTAACAAAAAAGGGACAAAAGCAAAAAGAAGAAAAACAACTGACAGCTTCTACATGTAGGTACTCAATAGTTGAATGGAAATACCATTTGTAGGAAAAATTCAATTATATAGTTATATTAAAAACTAATGAGGGTAGAGGAAAGAGAAATTCAGGGATGTGACAAGTACAGGAATAAGATTGTGGAGGTTTCCATGGTGGTCTGAGTTCTGGTGACCCTCCTCCCTAGAGATGGACATTGGAGAATGGAAACTGCATCAGAAATATTTCACGTGTCTCTAAAACCTAATGGGGAGATTGGTGAAGACCTGACGCTGCCAGAGAGAGACCTGTTGGAGGAAAGAGCAGAAGGGAGACAGGAGGGAAGGTCTGAGGGAGAGCATCAGTGAGAGTCCATGAGACTGTGATCCCTGGATGTGTGGGCTGGTGTAAAGAGTGGAGGATGTAACTGTGACCAAGGTAATGTCAGTATATCAGGTATAGATGTGTAACCTCCAAGACAATTTATAGTGTTAGCAAACTAACTGAGGAAATAAAAATTTCATCACTATTGAAAAACAGTTTAGAGTAAGCACACAAGATTGGTAAGCTATTCAACTAATGCAACTATTCTGAGTAAATAGTTGCATTCCAACTACCATAATATAAACTGATGTTTGTTTTGATCTATATTTTAGCTAATATAATTATTATTTATTATTTAATAAATTGAATTTATTATTTAATACATTGAAGGAAGTACAAGGAAACATCAGGGTTTTAACTGCTGGGCTCATCACATGCCATATTGTATAGAATCAATTCCAGCCTGGCACATACAATTTCTGCCAATCATTTATTTACTTCCTTTATACACTTTATTCAGGGCAAGAACATCTCCTCTGTTGACAATAAGCTCAAAAATTCTTCATTCCTTAATGTATCACATCTAGACTTTATGTTTGGTTATTGATTCCAGGTGAATTTTTTGTGGAAACAACAGCTCCCCAATCATAGAGAGTCCACCTACAGTAGTGATATTGATCTGAGTACAGAGCTTTCCACAAAAATATCTGCATCAGAATTTCCAGGATTAAAATAAAAAGGTAAAGAGGCAGAGTTAGGATCCATGTGAAGACTAAACTTTTACATGTAATTTTCAGGAAACATCATGGAACACTTTCTGGGGCCCCTTGAGTATGTTCGCAGATGGAAACATTCCCAGAGGACTCCACCTCTGAACACACAGAGGGCCACAGAGGAGGTGAACCCTGTGTCACAATGTGGCCTCAGCAACTGTGTTCTTCTGTGAAGCCCCAGCACCTGCCCTCCCAGGTTCTGCCCATCAGGCAAATGAAAGCATCACCACTCTCCAGGCTTTATCTTGCATCATTCCAGGCCCAGAAGAAGGGCAGGCAGTGAGAGGCAGTGGGTGGAGGCACATTTGCATGAGCTGCTCCTCCCTGAGGCCAGTGGGAAGGGATAAAAAAGGCTGGGGGCAGCCCACACCAGCTCTGGAGCTCAGGAAACTTGTCCAACATGGTTGGGACTCTTTTCCTTCTTTTCATGTTCTCTTACTGCCCAGGTAGGAGCAGACCTCTGTGCTCCAAGGCAGAACCCTACCCTGAGTCTGTCCTCACTGGCTCAGATCCCCAAACACCTGCACCCTGTCTCTGCCTTCCACTGTGATGTGTTTGTGTTTACAGGCTCCCTCTTCCAACCTGTGCTGACTCAGCCACCCTCTGCATCTGCCTCCCTGGGACAAACAGCCAAACTCACATGCACCCTCAGCAGTGGCTACAATAATTACGCAGTGAACTGGTATCAGCAAAGCCCAGGGAAGAGTCCCTGGTTTGTGATGTGAGTGGGCACTAGTGGCATTGTGGGATCCAAGGGGGATGGGATTCTCAGGCTTAGGCTCTGGCCTGGATTGGTACCTGACCATCCAGAATATCCAGGAACAAGATAAGAATGTCTTTCTCTTTCTTGGACAAGGGATCTTCTTTCAACCTGAACTTTAGTTCAGGGATTCTTCCTTCTTTATCTATTTATTCTATTTTCCATGATGCATTCTGCCCACGATTTTCTTTAAAATTATTAGCATGGTTTTCTTTATTTCTATTAGTGTATTTATTACAGTTCAAAATGAAGTCTTGGTCTAGTATGCCTGATGCCTTTGCTTCCTCTTAGTTTCTACCAACTGATTTTTGTGGGTTTCAGTATGTTTTAATTGACTGCCTTCACTAAGTATGTGCTAAATTTTCCTGTTACTGCCTCATAATTTCATTTGGAAAAAAATGGAGATTTGGGGTATTATAATAGAATGACTCTGGAAATCAGAGTCCTACCAGAAGGGCTTTATTTTTGTTGTGGTTATAACTGCTCTTTGTTGTAGGTGTTATTGTAATTGACCATGCAATGCTTTGTGATTTTTCTGGGCTATTTCTTTAACTGGATTATTTGCATGTGTAATAGCTAACCTCTGCATTTAATGACAATAGTGGTTAGCTAATTATTAAACAGATATTTCCAGAAAGTCATAGAAATAATACATCCCTCAGCCTTTGCTGAGCGTTATGGTGCAACTTTAACACTTGACTTTAACTAATGTAACATCAGTTTATACCTCTATCTTATCTTTCACTTCATTCTAGCAAAGATGCAATTTCAGCGAGAGGAGAGAGCTTAAGGTCTTTTCCTTTCCTACCCAGGCATGCACATAACCCAGGAACAAGCAAGTGGTCTTTTAGAGTCATAGGAGTATGCCAGAGATAACTTTAACACCCCCTAAGAATTCCTACACCCTAGTTTTTCCTTGCACATATTTGGTCAGCGTCCTTTTTTTTCCCATTTTTTATACTGGCTCACTTATTCCTAATGTTAATGGATCACTCTGATGGTTTTGATAAACACATTGAGGATGGAACTGCTTCAATTAGATAAGCTCTGAATTAATTAAAATTACGCTAAGTACCCCTCCTTCCCCAAACATCCCAGAAAGCTGACTCAGTAGCCCTTCTCTCTTGCTTTATTCTTATCCCATTTTTGGGGGGTAGGGATTGAACTCAGGGGCACTTGACCACTGAACCACATCCCTAACCCTACTTTGTATTTTATTTAGAGACAGGGTCTCACTGAATTGCCTCACTATTGCTGAGTCTGGTTTTGAACTCCAATCCTCTTGCCTTAGCCTCCTGAGCAGATAGGATTACAGAAGTGAACCACTGTGCCCGTCTCTTTTCTTTCTGTGTGTCCAGTTTCCTCCCTTCTACCATTTTTCCTTTGAGGCACATTCCATGGGATGACCTGAGCAGGTCTCACCCATGCCTCTTCTTGGCTTTAGCTGCTGCATGGGAGAAGAAGCACCTCCTAACCTGGGACCAGCTGTGGAACAGGAGCAGGACTGGTGGTGGAAGTCTCAGGTCCCGGATCGTCATGCAACTAACTCACTGACCAACCACCACTGAAGTCATGCATTCATCTCCACTTACAGTGCCCCCACCCCCACCAGGCCTTGGACAGTTCTTCTACTTCCTCTGTCCAGCAGGTTCTCCTCCCTAGTACCCACAGCCCCCTGCTGAGGAAAAGGAGGTGGCAAATTGGCTCCTGAACCCATGTCAACGTTGTGAGGCTCACAGCTCTGCTGGGGAGGAGGAGGAGAAAAATGGAAAGAGCTGGGTGGCATACAGATCCAAAGGATATCATGAGCTGTCCAGGATCTTTGTAAAACCAGATTGTCTTTCCTAATGGAAAAGGCAATCTCTAAGAAGCCCACATGTAGAAGGCGAATGAGTGAAAAATGTCTACAAATAAATCAAAGTACTTCACATGCAGAGAGATGAGGTAATTCAGAGACTGGCCAAACTCAAGTACCATTCAACCTTCATCACAAAAGATTTATTTGCTCTTGTTAGCCGCCTTTTGGATGGGTTTTTAGCTACTGAAAAGGGCCACCCAAAATAATTGGGGTGTAGGCCATCATCTCTTTTTTTCTAGCTGCAAAGACTTTTGAAATGGATGAGAGAATTCCAGTACTGAAGGCATTGGCAAGAGGCAGTTTCTGTGGAGACATTGAACTGGGATCTTCACAGAGATACATGTGGATTTGTTTACATTGACATGAGACAGTTTCTGTGGATGTTTCACACGAGAAATTATGAGAATGGAGAGAATTATTCTGGGTACATCACAGTGGGGTTTTCACCCAGCCACATTTGGATTTCCTTCACATTTTCCTTGCCATTGCAGTGTCACTGAGGCCTCCGTTACTTTTTGGCTTGCCCGAATTATGCCCTCACAACACTTGATGTCCTTATTAACCAACTACTCCACAATATGGCCTGCAACTCAAAGGATCCATACTTGCTCTGGCTCTGGTTAGTTTGGAAATGGAGAAACTCATTTCTAACTAGCTTCCTCTTACAACTGAACTGTTTCAGAAAGCAGATAGTTAGCTTTCAGTTGATCTGCTCCCAGGAACTTGTTGCAGGTCATCTTTCTACTCTGCAGTCTTCTCTGCCTCTAGATTCCATTTATATCTCTCATCCCCTCAAGCACACCCTGGTGACCTGCAACAAAAGAGCAAACAGGTTACATTTTTCCTGTGTTTCAGGACCAGGTTTCTCCAAGGTCAACAGCAAGTCAAAGTGCCAGTTAGAACCAGAAGCAACATTTTACCATCATCTCCCAGTTGTCAATGGGACCAAACATTCTTCTGCTAAATATCAAGTAGAAGAAAGGGACATGGATGCCTTCTCTGATGGAATCAAACGGCTCTATAATGAAGATAATGCTTCAGAAAATGGAAATTCTCTGTGGCACTGATTTATCAAGGCAAGAAGGACATTCTTCCCCTTGTCTACCTTGCAGCCTGTTTGTTTCATGTGGTTTCAACAAGTGTTACCTTCCAGTGCAAACTAAGCTTACCTGCTCTGGGAATGAGAACATGCAAAACCAGGAAAGCCTGTAGAGGGCTATACACAAGAGAGCCATTTTCATGTTTTTCTCTGCCAAAAAGTAGTTTGGTTTCATGTCAAAATGTATATTTGATTTTCAGGAAAAAAGTTTCGATAATTATTGTAGTAAACCTTGTTTCTAGAATCCTCATTTAAATTTCCTGTTGCTTTTGCTTATTTCTCCATTGAATACTTAATGAATTTTGTACCTGTTCATCTATATACTTTGACTTCCACTGAATAGCTAATTCCTGAATTTCTTTTAGCAATTTTATGAACAGATTTTTTTTTTTAGTGTGATGACTGTTTAATTCAAGATTCAAATTCCAATTAGTCTGTAAAGGGTACTTTGGAATTGTCCCATGTGAATCAGAAGGAGTAACAGAAAAGGTTCTCAAATGCCCACATTGATTTTGTCTCATTTCAATTTCAGAGGTTAAAAACAAAATAACTTTTCATTTTTCTTTAAAGAGAAGTTTAAAATGTATATCATTAGTATACTTGGATTTGTTGAAAGCATTTTTACCAGTTGTATGACATAATTTGGGATAAACTGATCTATCCAGGTGCTCAGCAAAAATGTATGTAACATATAATAGATTTTTATTAATAATCTGTTTTCAGTCATTTATATCAGTAGGAAATACTGTCTAAATTTTGGAACAGTTCTGAGTTGAGTTTGTAACACGTAACAACTAAATTTAGTTTCTTAGTTTTATGTTAAGCTATTAGAATATTCTTTTTATTGGTTCTTTCTTTTTAGTTATACAGAACAATAGAATTCATTTCGACATAAACATAAAAGGATGGTATATATTTTTTTACTAATTCAGTCCTCAGTACTTCCCCTTTCCCACCCCTCTTTCCTTCCTCTGTTCCCTTTCCTCTACTCTATTGATCTTTCTGCTTTTTCTTTTAGTTCAGTATCGTTTTTTAGTTAGTATCTAGTAGAGAATCATAACAGTGAGATTCATATATATATATATACATAGGAATGTTAGGTCAGATTCATTTCACTGTTCTTCTCTTATACTGTCCCTTCTTCATTCCCCTGCAACCCCTTCATCTAATCCACAGATCATTCCATCTCTCTTCCATTTTTAATGAAATGCCCCTATATTTTCCCTTTCTCTATATTAGGACTTTCTTGATAAAAATTATTCTCCTTGTCTCCTAAACTACATTTCTCTTGACAACATCTGGATCCTGAACTTCCTTTGTTTCTTAAAGAAAGTATTGAAAGTATTGCGCTGTGATAAAAACCTCTTGTTATATTAAAAAGCTATTCGTTGTGTATATAAACCGCAGTTTCTTTATCCATTCATCTGTTGAAGGGCATTGAGGTTGGCTGCACAATCTAGCTATTGTGAATTAAGCTGCTGTAAACATTGATGTGGCTGTGTTACGGTAGTATGCTAATTTTAAGTCCTTTGGGTATAAACCGAGGAGTGGGATAACTGGTCAAAAGGTGGGTCCATTCCAAGGTTTCTGAAGATTCTCCACACTGCTTTCCAGAGTGGCTGCATCAATTTGCAACCCCACCAGCAATGTAAAATGTGCCTTTTTCCCCACATCCATGCCAACATCTATTATTGTTTGTGTTCTTGATAATAGCCATTCTAATTGAAGTAAGATGAAATCTTAGAGTTGTTTTAATTTTCCTTTCTCTAATTACTAGAGATGTTGAGCACTTTTTAATACATTTATTAATAAATTTCCTGTATATCTTATTCTATAAAGTGTCTGACCAGTTTCTTGGGCCATTTATTGATTGGGTTCTTTGTATTTTTGGTGTAAAGTTTTGTAAGTTCTTTATAAATTTTTGAGATTAGTGCTCTATCTGAAGTGTGTGTGGAAAAGATTTTCTCCCACTCTATAGACTCTCTTTTCACATTATTGATTTTATCCTTTGCTGAGAAAAAGCTTTTTTTTTTTCTTAAAATACTTACCATTTACTGATTCTTGCTTTGATTTCTTGTGCTTTTGGAGTCTTGTTGAGGAAGTCTGATCCTAAGCCAACATGATGAAGATTTGGGCCTACTTTGTCTTCTCTGTGGTGCAGTGTCTCTGGTCTAATTCCTAAGTCCTTGATCCATTTTGAGTTGAGTTTTGTGTAGGGTGAGAGATAGAGGTTTAATTACATTTTACTACATATGGATTTCCACTTTTCCCTGCACCATTATTCAGTCATAAAGAATAATAATATTATGGCATTTACAGATAAATGGATGGAATTGGAGAATACCATGCTAAGTGAAATAAGCTAATCCCAAAAAACCAAAGGTTGAATGTTTTCCCTGATAAGTGGATGATGATATATAATGGGGGTGGGGGGTGAAAGAAGAATGGAGGAACTTTAGATTATGTAGAGGGAAATGAGAGGGAGGACAGGTATGAAAAATGGTAGAATGAGACAGACATCATTACCCTATGTACATGCATGATTACATGAATGGTATGAATCTACATGGTGCACAACCATAGAAACAAAATGATGTACCCCATTTGTGTACAATGAATCAAAATTCAGTCCATAAAAAAAAGCTATTCATGAAAACAAATCAATAAAATAAAATTAAGATAAATGGTAGGAATGAGGATTTCCCAAGAGCTGTCAACCTTGTTTAAAGAGTAGCCCCACTTTGTCTACTGTTTTGTTTTGGTTTTAGCTGTTTTTTTCCCTCTCGCCAGGTTTCTTATTATGGTTTTCATACATAAGCCAATCCAATAGGACATTCCTGTCACTTTCCTAATTTACAAAATCATACCACTGCATGACATTCTACCTCGGAGCATTCTTGGCTCTAGTCGGACTCCTCAGGGACAACCTGTTGACAGCTCTTTGACTGCTCACTGGTTAGGACTGATTTGGTTTATCTTATGTAAATTTTTATACATTAGGACCAAGGGAATGAACATAAAGTTTGTGGTTTGAATAAGATGAGGGATATCATCCAGTTTATTACCAACACACAAATGTGTTTCAAAGGTCCTTCCCTCTTGGTCTGTATTTACTGTATTTTAAAAATAGTCCTTGATGAAGCCATCTTAGTTTTCTCCTCATGATATGTCAGTTGAATATAGTATTTGATACTTGTTACTTATATGTTTAATATAAATCATTTGCTTATTTTTGAACAAAAAAATTCCCTCCCTTTACTACCTTATTCACTGAGATGACCCAGAGAAATATACAGGACATTCTGCTGTATCTAAAGAACTCTCTTTAATGTCAGAGATTCTTTTTTTGGGTCCTAGAATGTTTCCCAACAGTTGATACACATTTACATTCATTGCCCCCAAGATTTTCTAAAGATTCTTACCCAGTATAAGATAATGAGATAGAGATGAATATTGGGATCTTCAGTGTACTGGAGCTGCTGGAAAAGTGGATGAGAACCTCATGGGGTTATAAACTTTGAAAAATGAAGTTTCTAGAACTGAGTATATTACTCAGGTAATGACAGAGCAACCCAGGTAGGAACTGAGAAGGAAAGTCCTAGGTGGGGAAATCAGGAGAGTTTATTCAGGACTCTCAATAGTTGGTCTGTGTCCTAGTCCAGGACCAAGTCACAGAAGACTCAGAGTCAGGCTCACTAGGAAGAGGTGACAGAGACAGCACCTCTGTGACCAGGGCCCATGAGGTGGAGAATCTAAGCAGTGCCCTGGAGTATTCCTGGGGAGCAGTTGTGCTGGGATGGGAGAAGAAGGGGCATCACAGGGAAGGTTTGGCTAGAGGACAGACACTTGTGCTGAGCCCTGAGTTTTGCCTCCCTTGAGGGAAGTGGAGGAGGGGCACCAGGATGTGGTGGGCAGCTGAGCCAGTGTTAGGTTTCTTGAAACTTCTCTACCCTTCTTCCTTCTGCAAAGTGGTGGTGCCTTCAGGAGCATTTTTCTCTTTCTTTCTTTCTTTTTTTCTTTCTTTCTTTCTTTCCTTCTTTCTTCCTTCCTTCCTTCCTTCCTTCCTTCCTTCCTTCCTTCCTTCCTTCCTTCCTTCCTTTCTTTCTTTCTTTCTTTCTTTCTTCTTTTTTTTTAACCTCTACTGAGTCTACCAAATTAAAGTCCCTGGATAAGAGCTAGTATGGCTTGTTATGGGGGAATGCAGGGAGCAGTTTATGGAGAAGGCACATGTTAAATAAAGCTTAGAATAAGATTCATTACCTCTGATGAGGAATGTCCTGTCTTCACAGAGCAAGGCTGGAGGCTGCTGACAACATTTACAGCATGGTGATGAGCTTGAGTGGGGACTCAACCCAACACCACTGTCCTTGACCTTTCCCACACCAGTGCAGCTCACTTCTATCCTGTATCACTTAAGGCCAGCAGTGAACCATATTTCTTTTTTTTTTTTCTTTCATTTTTGTGGTGCTGGGGATTGAATCCAGTGCCTTGTGCATGTGAGGTAAGCACTCTACTAACTGTGCTGTATCCCCAACCCACCATATTTCTTAATGGCTAATATTTCATAATGCTTCAGTTCTACCTTCCTACAAAAGCATTTAGAATCAAATCTCTTCCAATAACCCAGTTGGTTCCACTGACTTCACTCTTCCCTTTCCATGATGAACTCTCTATAGCACCTGGACTCCTGTTCACAAACTTATCATAGTCTCTGTCTTCCTTTGTAATCTTTGTTCACACTCTACTTCCTGTGTGTTTTCCCCCAATTGTCACAATAGGCCATCTCCACATTACGGGAAGACCTCACCACCTCTGGCCCATCTCTGTCCTCTGCTCTCCTACACAGACCATCCAGTGTGCAGCCCAATTTCTGTTTTCACTTAGTCCATCAAACTCAGCTTCCCAAAACATGTTTTCAGGAATCCCACATTGCAGACTGAGCCCTTGAACAGCATAACAAATCCTGGACCACACAAATCTGAAGTTCTTTTCCATAATGGCCCTGGATCCAACCAAAGAAATTCTTTTCATATTCTCCAGTGTAAATTTCCACGAGCATTCCAATTTTGTTGTCACAAACATATTCCTCGATGCAGATGCTGAGAGATAATCTACAAATTTTATGGTGAGTGTTTTCTGTATAATCTCCCAAATGATCTTTAAACCCATTAACCTATTATCCTTTATCTCCCCTCTCCCTATACCTTGGGAGATGCTGCTTGACCAGGTGAGATCCTCCTTTGGGGTATGATTTTTATTCACCTAGTCCCAAAAGAACTGTGATGCATTTCAACATCAGTCCAACCAAACAAGTGGACAGGGTGATTCATGGGATTTACCTGGTAAAATTATCAGGTTGAAAGAACATGAGTTAGGCTATAATCAGTAGGTGGGTTTTTCCGGTACCTGGGAATTAAGGAGATGCTCTAAGGTATATTATTCTGAAAAAGACGACTCAACTTCTGCTATAAAGGAGGACTGGATCTTGAGAGATGACATACCCTTTGGAAGACTTGAATGTTATGGGATGAGTTTAGTGACCTGATTTGTTGAGGTTTACAACAAATGTTTACAAATGTCTTAACATATAGGATATGGGACACTTAAAATATTTGTAGTTTTATTGTATGTCTATTATTTCTCAGCCACGTTCACATAAAAAGAATGGCAGAAAAATTAGAGACATTCACAATGAGGAATAACGAAAGGAGGACACAGCTCTGGATCTCCTGGAAATAGGAAAATTATGGATGATGGAGATGAAATAATCTCATCTGAGTGATGTCTGAGATAACCATGACTGGATCAGTCACCTCAACCATTGAACTTCACTGCTAAGGTATCTGTGCCCCAAATTGATGAAGATTAGGAGACCCCTTAATAATGACTGTTGCAAGTGGCTACTATGAAAGGGCAAGATGAGGCACTTCATCCCAGGAAGCGCCTGCAGATGTACCTAGGTCCATGGTGGCAAAAGTCTCAGCATAGGCTTGAGTAAAAGCTGCTATGTTTTTACCTCCTGGCTGATGAAGAAAGCCTCTTGTTTTACTTCCTTGTGGACCTGGAGTAGTGTTGGGGCACTGAGGCTGCTGTTATAAGACTGACAGAGATAATCACCTCTTATATGGAAGCCCAGTGATGTTCAGGGAGGCTGAGTTGCCAGACTTTGAGCCAAACAAGTGGTCAGGAATTCATGAGGGTTAAATGCAATCACCATAGATTAGGAGTTTGGGGACTGTTCTTGGGAGATTTTGGGACCAGGACAAATCATAGCCACCAATGTTAGTGAGGCTTCCAGTTAGTGCTCTGTCCTGATGCCTCAGACACTGAGAGCAGCTGAAATAGCACAGAATGGGTAGAGGACCCTGGAAGTGTGATAACCTCAAGTGAGCCTGATAGGTTATAATAGTTGGAGTTGATCATTCCAAATAGTGTGCTAAAGAACAAATACGATGCATACTCAAGTATGATTTCTATGAGGGATGTTTAAAATGGAGAGAAAAATTTGAAATTTGCACCAAAATGAGCACTCAGTATATTGGGAAATGAACAAAAATAAACTTTAGGTAAACACATGCATATGTGTTTTTTGTATACATTTATCTTTGCATATGTTATATCTATATGTCTATATGCGGGGGCACCTGGCTCTCCTTGCAGTGCTTGACAGAGTTCCACTCAAGGATGATTGCAGAGACTCATCCTAAAAGGATTGTAGCCAGATGTATGCCTCCCTAGCTTGGATGTTATTCTGTGGAGTTTTCCTAATAATATATTACTCACTTCAGTCTGAGGATCTTGCTAGAGGTGATGGGAATAATTCTACAAATTTCCAGAAAAACATTACGGAGACAAACCACATGTTGAAACCCTGTGATGTTAACCTCACTATAGGAGAATGTTTTTTATTTTGTTAAAAATCAAACACTGCATTTACTGGCACAGCCAGAACCTGTTGGGGCACAGAAACTTATATATAACAATGTTTCCCCAAGTTCTAAACACAAAGCACCTCCCACAGTAGCTACTAGATATGGACTAGCTTATTTTATCTATGGCAAGCCCTGGTAACCCCCTAAAGGCAAGCCCTTAGAGAAGGTAGGTATAGATCTCCCCCTGTCTCCTAGAGGGTGGTTTAATCCAGATGATGGTTGTGTTTATGTGTGGTGGTAAGGTAAAAGAATAAGGTTTCACAACATTCCTTCCTTCCTACAAAGAATATGTCACCCCTATAATAAATGTTGGTACATAATAACCATTGGGACCGCTGCCCTCCTGTAGCCCTTAACTCAGCAATTTAGATATTAACCAGATGGACCTAGTAGAGATGGTCACATGACATTATTTGTCTATCGCTTTACCGCAAAAGTAATAAAAATAGCCTTAGGTCATATAGAGTTTAGATCTTAAGGAAATAAACATTGTATTAGCTCATTGACATGTTAGATATTCTTAAAATAATTGTAATTTAGTAAGGATAATCTATACGGTTACTGTTTTCTCATAATCTTTCGGTAAAAACAATTTCTGCCTATGCTTTGGAAACTTCTTGGATTTTATTAGTCACAAGCCTGTCATCATAGCCTGAAGAAACATGTATATAAACCCAGCCTTCCCCAGAATAAAGTGGGATTGATTGCACCAGAACTAGAGTCTGTGTCTTTCATTCTCTATCCATCGCCGACGCTGTCTTCCCATGCCCCGTTTACCAGTGTGGAACCCATGGACTCCTGCCAGGGCTGGACCCCGGCATCTATATACCTATTTGTTGCATATATGTATATCTACATATGTGCATTTATATTTGCATATATGTATATATGGGTATAAACATCTATATAAAATATATAGGACTATGTATAGATTATATGGTAGTACAGGAGAAAAATAGGAGGGCTTCCTGTTTTCTACTGATACCACCGTATTACAAAGTCCCCAACACTAAAACCACTGCTCAGGGTGCAGGTGAGTCTCACAGAAGTTCCTGGAGATGCAGAGATGGAAGGCAGCTGAGTCACCACTGGCTGGGTGAGAAAACCTGAAAAAACAGATAGTTGAGGATTTTGTGACATTGACAAGGGAAAGTTTTCACAAAGGTATGAGAAAAAAAAAAAGAGAGAGACGCAGGCTTTGAAATTGCCCAATTGCTCTGAGGTTTGCCTCTACCTATGCAGTGAGAAAGGACCAAGAGGAAAAGAGGTGTCCAGGACATAGTGGGCACAGACCCTGATCCCTTCAGTTGGACTGGGCTGCAATATGCCTCTTTTTCTTTCCCACCTTCTTCAGAGGAGAGCCGTTTATGCAAATGTGTTTCCATCATGATAGCCAACACCTTCTTGAGCCCTGGTGCTGGAGTTCAACTCAAACTACAGACTGAGCAGGATGAAGTTTTGTGAAACTCTGGGGAGGAAGCCCCTGCTGAGACAAGACAAATGTCCCTGATCAGTGGTCACAGACTACTGAATCCCCATCAGTAAGTATGAAACCCAGCCCCAAAGCCAGGGCTCCTTTCGGAAAATGGTCCTTGAAGAGCTTTGCATTCACCACATTACCGTCTCACAGCGCCTCAACATGATCACAGGACACACAACTCTCCATGGCCCAGAGACATGAGAGCCCAGCTGTTTCTGCCCCTCACCAGGTCATTGTATTTGATCACACATCCATGGACTGATTTTTAAGTGGTCTGATTTGGAAGACTTTTGATTTGTTACTGAGTTTATCACTCTCAGAAGAAGTGTTGGACCTGGGCAGGTATAAACAAATTCCAAAATAATGTACTAGCTTTTCTACAAACACATCATTTTTTTTTTCCTTACTAGTTTTTCTCGCAAGGATCTTTGAGGCACTGAAGAGTTGATTGTGAGTTTTTCCTGTTTGCTTATATATTTTATTTATTTATTTCTTTTTTTATTGTAAACAAATGGGATACATGTTGTTTCTCTGTACATGGAGTAAAGGCATACCATTTGTGTAATCATAAATTTACATAGGGTAATGTTGTTTGATTCATTCTGTTATTTTTTCCCTTTCCCCCCACCTTTCCCACCCCTCTTTTCCCTCTAAACAGTCCTTCCTTCCTCCATTCTTGCCCCCCCTCCCTAACCCTAACCCTAACCCTAACCCTAACACTAACCCTTCCTGTTTGCTTATATTTTACTACGCAAATATCAACTCTTTCACCTGCATTAAAATTGGGTCTCTAACATTTTCCTCATCATGGCCACCTTGTTCTCACCCTTTGGGCTCTATTCTTGGATATGTTTCTGACAGATTACCAGGGGATCACAGAGCTCACATCATTCTCCCTTGGTCTGAGGGCACCGTCCTGTGCTACTGAATTCCTTCTATCATAGAAGGGTTGTGTTGTATATTTTTTCCAGTTTCCTTTTCTTTGAGATGGGAGAATACCTGAAACCTCTCATTCCATTTTGTCTGTGAGCAATCGAACTGTCTGATTTTCAGAACTTTTCTCTCAAATTTTGTCTCTTAACTCTAATTAGTCCTAAAATCCACAATATTGGATTCACATGTACTTAACTTCTTCACATGTACTCAACTTCTTACTTTACTCACTGAAAATTCTAATCAACCTCACTTCTGATCTTTTCTCTGGCCTTAACAGTGCTCCTCTGTTGTATGTGCTATTGATTTTTATAATTCCTACAGGAAATAAACCCCTGCAGAGGTCAGAGGAAAACACTACAGTCTGCATAATTATGTGATTTATAATTTTAGCTTACAAATTTTAATTTGTAATCTGTCATTGACATATTTATCAGAAGAAATAATCTAAGATCTAGAACTGAAATTTCTGAGATGTCATTTTAGAAATATTCAAGTCTTACTTGGGAGGCTGAAACAGGAGTATCATGAGTTCAAAGCCAGCCTCAGCAACTTAGCAAGGCCCTAAGCAGTTTCGTGTGACCCTGTCTCAAAAAAATAAATAGGTACTTGTCAGGCTGACAGATTTGGCTCCATGGAAACGTTATAGACCAGGCTATATGGGCAATGATTAAATGGACTCCATTTTGCTCTGAGACTCCATGTTTTGTAGGAAATGCTTTTCCCATGGGAACACCCCATCTCTGTGCCCATCATCAGTTACTTAGCATGACGTTTGGCAATAACAAATGACAAAATGACAATTCTCGTATAATGAAAAATTGTTCTCTTTTTGATTCTTATTTTTCCTAAACAATATACCATGTCAATAGTGATGTCAACAGTGATTATCTAGATGTTAGTAACCATTCTTTAATTTGTACCTAAGTAAGGTCATTTTGACCCACTTCCCCCTTCTGCTAATAATTTTAGATCTCATGATGTTAGTATGTAATTTTAAATCATAGCCACAGACAGTTAGGATTGATGAACTGACTTATGGTATGAAAACCCCTGCAACCCTATGGTCACAGCTGTGTTCTCCAATAGCCATTTTTTGGGTGTTGTGTGAGACAATCAGCTGGCCAGCTAATAAAGACTTTCAAATTTGGACTTCTCAGTGGTGATCAGTCTGATACAAAAAAAAAAAAAAAAAAAAAAAAAAAAAAAAAAAAAAAAAACAGGAAAAAAGGAAATTTTTAAGTCTTAGTTGAAAAGCTGCTCCACTTCTCATCTTTTGTCACTGGAACAACAAAGAAACCACTGAATCCATCCAATTTCTCTCAGCGCCCTTAGGCTGAGGAGCTAAGTCAGTCCTTCTTCTACAGAAAGGCATCACTTGTTTGACTCCCCATGCACACACCACTCAAGGGCAAATGACTGAAGTGAGAGAGGGAAGATCCTGCTCTTGACCAGGAGACAGACATTGCCAAGCTACACAGATACTTTTCTCTGAAAAGTGACAGATTCCATGCAGTGCTCAAGAAAAAAAAAATTCCCTTAGGTGCTCATTTCTGGTGGAGGATTCAGAATGCAAGGTCTAGGATGCCCCAAGTATGAGGTTGAAAAGGGTGTCTAAATAGTCTTTCTTTTATAAATTAAGAGGATGACAAACCATGATAGGATTAATATGTAGGAAGAATCCATAAATGTTCAGGGGAGATAACATGGCCAAGACTGGAATCAGTGTTCATGCACCTGAAGAATTTGGGGAAAATTGAGGTCACCAGATTCTGTGTTCTGCAAGATTGTGTCCTTCCAATATTCATATATTGAAATCTAAACCTCCAAGGTGATGGAATCAACAGTGAGGTTTTTGGTGAGGTGGCCCTTTCCTGATGCTGGATGTCTCTGGGTTCACGGGCAGTTCACAGTCTCATCTCACTGTGGTGGACACTCTTTGCACAGCATCACTGGAACCACAGAGACTGATGCCCCTTGAACCTCAGAATGAAAGGACAGTTTTTATGGCCAAGTTGAAACTAGGAGATGCTTGGAGCTGGTAATTTGGCCAGGAAGTGGGACACTATGAACTCAGTTGATAGATCAGATGCTCTCCTACCACATACATATGTCTGACACAGGCCTAGATATTGGACTGGATACAGGGGATCAATCAATATTTTTCCCCATCCAACATCTCACTCTAGGAACACTGAATCCTGAGAACTGATTTAAACCATAGTAGGCTTGATTAGGGTAAGAATGTTTAACGAGGGATCAAACTAACACCTTAATGAAAAAAATGGAGAAGAGATTTTCATATCCATAAATTCGAGGAGAAGAGGTGCTAACTAAAAGAATGACAAGCGTCACCTCCTGTGCTATACTTTTCCTCAGGCAGTGCACAGTGAGTGTACCAAGGAAGAAGAGTGCAGGGGAAACTGTTAGCTCACTTTGTGGAACTAGAGTACAGTATAAATCTTAGAGCGGCTATCATATATTTGACAGTAATCAACTTAAGGCTGGCATCTGGAGATGATCAAAATCTTTACCTTTACTGAGTGATCTAGGTCCAGAGGAATGATTGAAAACTCTAGAACCCTGGAACATGCATGATTCTGAGCAGTAGCACAAGACAAACAGGGGAGAGCTCCATGATTTCTGCTGGCATTTGTACATTCTGAAGTCACCACTGCCCAGGTGCAGGTGACAGATGCTGTAGGAGATACAGAGAGGGAGGGTGGCCAAGTCAGTACAGGTTAGGAGAGGGCACCTGCAAACACAGATGGTCATGGGTGAGCAATCAGGGAGAAAGTTGGAACTTCTGGTGGATATGAACCAGAGGGGATGGACTACAGCTGGGGGAGGATGCTGGACAGTAGGCCTGTTATTTCTGGAGGAGTGAGGGCAGGATAGGGATACAGGCCATGGTGGACACTGTCTTTTGGTCCAGTCTGAAATTAGTTACCCAAGACTTCTCTTACCCCCTTTACTGGCCTCACAGAAAAGGGGTTATTGATACAAACGTACTCCTGTTCATTCCTGTCCTAACCCCACCACACACACGTTTTGGGACCTGGGGCTGGTGGATGGGGATGTCTGGCAGGCAGGAACTGGCAGGAACTGGCAGGAGTCAGCTGCTATGACTGTAATAGACCCCACTTAGAATTAAAAATCCCCATTTGTAAATTTTCTGGTAACCTGTGTTTTCATTCCCAGCTTCTTAATGTGGAGAATGGAAACTAAGACAAAATCTCCATGGCCTTGGCCCAAGGAGGTGCCACTGAAACTGAAATTGTTATGTTTCTCTGGCTAATAAGACCTGGATAAACATGCATATGTCTATTTAGTGACTTTTGTTCCTATAAATTACAGAGTTCCTATAGAATGGTGGAAGCAGGTGAGTTGCCTTTCCAGTTTTAGGCAGACAGTGATTAAAATAATGTTTCCTTTTTTTTGTATCATTTTCTCTTCTTTCTGCTACCTGTGGACGTCTGAATTCAAAGTACTGGAAAACCATCAGGGACTCTGGCCTGGAGTGCCAATAATAGGGACACACCTTGAGGGGACACAGTCACTGAGTCTATATAGGGAATGCAAATCCATTGCCTCAGATCTGGACAGCTTTGAGGATAGCACACATGTGAGGGTCCACTAGGCAGAGCCCTAAAGGTCCCCATGCACAACTGGGCAGACTTTAATCTCTCAGTGGAAGTCATATCAGTGATGTCATTCTGAGGGCCTGCCTGGTCACTCTACAGATCCACAACCACACCCAATCACTCTTCCATGGTGACTGATGTTAATAAACAACCTTTGTCTGTGAAGATTTCTGGATTAATAGGATAAGGATATGTGGGAAATATGAATCGGTCCAATGTGAGGAGGCTGCTATTGGGTGAGAAGACAGAAGGCTCTGGGGACAAAGACCAGAGGACTCCTTCCACAGGGGCCAGGGAAGTAGGTGACTATGATCTGGTTCTGCATGGAGAGTGGGATCCTCAGTCAGAGTCTAAAAGCATATCATAGTCCTAAAGAGATATAGACTATCAGGACAACAATATACAGATAGAGAGAGAGAAAGAGAGAGAGAGAAAGAAAGGAGAGAGAGAGAGCACCAAGTTTCTAAAACCAGCAGAACATTTTAGGGGGTGTTAGGAGGTTTGAGAGCTAATTGCAAAGAGATCTGGAGGAGGAAACAAGGGAAAGATGCTCAGGAGGAAGAGCACACAAGAGTGACTGTGTTCTAAGATGGAGGACGTGGGAGCAGCAGCAAGAAGCTGTGTTCCAAATGGGTGACCCTGGTGGGATTTGACTTCATTCACTCTCATGCATGATGAGAGAGATGGAGAAACCCGAGAGAGTGAAAATTGAGAAGGGAATTAAGGGGACTTGGTGTTCAAATAGAACAAGGATGAAGAGATGTGTAAATAGGAGCGTGGATTGTCAGGGTTTGAACCAAGGGGTTGGAACACGTTTGTCATGCACATTCTTCCCAGGGAGAATTTGGAGAGGACAAGAATAGTGCAGAGAGTGAAATACAGGGATCAAACTCCCTCTACTGAATAAAAAGGAAATCAAATATAAATATGAAGGTGAACTACATTGGGGTAGCCTTTTATTGTTCATGTAATCAGAGCGATAGTTATATTCCCATGTTTCTGCAGAAGGCAGTGGAGGTCCCTCTCAAGACCTCAAGGGAAGAGTGTGTCCAGCCATCTTTACATTACTGCATGTGAAAAGTTCTACATTTCACCTGACCCAAGACATCTGTGCATTGTTGTGATGGAAAGTGGGTCGCATTCAGGTAGAAAAGTTGTGTAAATGTGACCTTGGGGTCAGGATCAACATCTTGGGTCTATAGCATCCTGATTTTTTATGGCAGTTCTTCTTTGTTGATGAAGTATGAAGGTAAAAGAGCACCTTGTTTTTGTGATTGTGTCATGAAGGCTCCTTTGAAGGGTTCTCTAGCCTAGAATTTAAATGCCCACCAGGCAAATAGGGACAACCATGCATGTTCATATACAAACTGCCATGTTTGCTAAAAGTCAAAGGAAACACAAGGATATTTGCCGTGGGCCCCAAACAGGTAGGGTATAAAAAAGACATACCATTTTCTTACATATATGGTAATTACACAAATTACCTGGAGAATTGGTAACTTTCGAGGTAGGCTCAGGAAGCTCCCTCTAAACTATGTCAGGACAATGGAAGGGAAGTGAGCATAGGGCAGATAAGCTGGAGTTTCTGATGTCACTATCCTGTGCCTATGTCACCATTGGTTACATGGAGTTGAACCCACTGCCAAGTTCTGCCCCACAGTCATGGTAAGCACTGTCCTCTTTCTGGATGCTCTGGATGGTCAGGTGCTGGCCTACCACAGAGAGAAGCATGAGAAACAACCAGGAATTGCATTGCCCTTGAATTACATACCATTACTGCTCACTCCTATCATTTACTGAGGGCCCTTCCTAGGGTTCTGCTGGTGAGGTGACAGTCTACACTGTAGTCACTATAGCCACAGCTCAGGGTGAAGATGAGTTTGATTGTACTAGAGAGACAGATGAAGAGGGTGGCTGAGTCAGCACAGGTTGGGAGAGGGACTCCTACTGGGAGTCTCTAACTATTGGGGCAATAGTTAGGAAGCAGGTGAAATGGTTAGTGCAGAAAGAATAGCAATTAATCTCTGACTTTCCTATGGAAGCTATGATCACTGTCCACCTCTGGATCTGGAAGACAATGACAAGGATTCAGAGAAGCCAGGTCATGTGGAATAGTCCAGAATTCTCATTCAGATTTCTATGCAAAGTCTGGACTTCAGATGCCCTCCCACTCTCTAAATATGACAAGTCAGGACCTTTCCTGCAGTTGAGCTTCCCAGACACAGGAACATGTCTGATAGTGGGAAATTCATCTCTTGTATTAAGTCCGAATTCATATTGTTTTCTTCCCTTTGCTGGTACAGTGGAGCCTGTGGCAGCCCAGGATTCATCCAAAGATGAATCTAAGGATACCACATTCTGTAACCATGTGTATCCAAGAGACTGCTACTAAATCCTAGTGTCTACTCATGCTTTGTCTCTACACAGGATTTCAACTAGCCCCTCTTAAAATACCTGACTCAGAATTGACCTTTGTTCAACATCTCCCTAGTTGTCCATTTTAAGAAGAGATTAGTAAATCTGTTCTCACCATGAATATTCCTCATGTTCCAAGAAAAAAGAAGGTTCACTGTGCATTGGTTACCATTTTGTCTGAATATAATCAGACCCACACACAAGTTACATGATGTGAATTCATTACTTAGAAGTTGGCCACAATTGCATAAGAGAAACCTAGTACTCAGGGTAAGCTGGTCCCATAAGACTGAATAAATCTGCCTCATAGCAGATAGAAACTTAGCTGGGTCTGCTCACTTACACCACAGCTGAAAGATTCCCCATACCAGACCAGCCATAGATTTGAGACTGAGCTCAGTGTGTTCTGTCCAGTATACCCCTATCTCAAGATGTTGTCTTCCCAACATATTCTATAGTTTTTCTTGAGAACCACAGGGAGAAATGATGGAGAAGTGAGTTGGTCCAAGGCTACCTGGAGAACTGCCTGGTATCAGCCATGTGGGACATTCTGTGCTTGAATTGGTGCTACAGGCAAGAACTAAGAAGAAAAGATTCTTGTGTTAGGGTTCTTCAGTCCAGCACATAAGGCAGCCTTTATATGCATTTGAAAAGCAAGGAAAATTTCAGGTATCATCGCTGGCTCATTGAAGTTGTAATCCCGTGGGATCTCCTAGGCTTAGGCAGGAATGACAAGGTACTTATAATTACTTATGTTAAATATAGTTTAAACTGGAACTGGAAGAATATTTGCAATTTGCCCTTTACTGAAAAGTCAGGAGAAGCAGGAAATCCATGGGAGCAGGTTTACTTCTCTTCTCCCAAGGCCTACTCTCCAAATTAGAATCTCCCCGTATGTTGCCCTGTTTTGCTCAGCCAAAGGAAATACATGCAGAGATTCAGAGATCTTGATCTTTGCTGCTACCTGCTCTCTGGTATTCTAGTCTGTGAATCCAAGTCATTTCTGCATCTCTGACTCCTCATCTTTGCTTCCTTAGCTCATGATCAGCAGAACCAAAAAAAAAAAAAAAAAAAAAAAAAAAAAATGCCACCCAGAAAGAAATCTATGGCCTCTTACATACTCATTGGTGTTCAAGTTAGTGTATTTGTTCCTGCATATTTGTGTGTGTGTGTGTGTGTGTGTATTTGTGTATAAATGCTTTTCCCTGAGGTCCCATAACCTTTATATTCCAGTTTTCCAATGTTTTTGTGTGAAAAGCAGTTGTTTCAATATGTGGTTCTAACCCAGATTTCATACAGCAAAGGGCTGGACCTATTACCATTTATTGAATCAAGACTGGAAATATAAATTGACATGTTCTTTGTATAATCGTCTTGATCCAATTGTTTTGTTAGAATTTGATAACTTCCTCCCTTCAAGATGAATTCCATAGACCTTAAAGATATAAGCTCTGATTAATGTCTACTATGTATCATTGGTCTTCTTAGGTTTGTAGATTATTTTTTTGTTTTCAACAAATCTGTATGTTTTTTATCATTTTTCCAATGCCACTTTTTACTGTTTTTACCCCATACTTATTCTTCTGAAACTCTTATTTTATGTTGTAGATGCACCAGTTGAGTCACATGGGTATCTTAGATCCTGCATATTTAAAAAAAAATTCTCAGGTTTTTTTTCTGTTTGTCAGAAATAATACTATCAATAAGTTAACCTTTTTTAGGTTCAAATGTGCTTCATTATATCTGTATTAATATTGCCTATATGATGAGTTATTTTCCCCATATATTCCTTTGTGATTATAGTCATGGTTTCCTTTATTTATTTATTTTTTTGAAAATATTTATGATAGCTGATTTGACATCTTTGTCAAGTAACCACAGATTTTGTGTTTCTTTGGGGATTTTGTGTTTCTTTTTAATTTTGATTCATTGCACACAAATGGGGTACATCTTTCATTTCTCTGGTTATACATGAAGTAGATTCACAACAGATGCGTAATCATACATGTACATAGGGTAATGATGTTTGTCTCATTCTATTATTTTCCTTCTCCCCACCCCCCACCCCTCATTTTCCTCTATACAACCCATCCTTCCTCCAGTCTTGCCTCCCACCCACTCCCAGTTATGGAGTCTCTCTTCTGTGCTCAGACAGCTCCATTATCTACCTGCTCCTATGATTTCTTTACTCAGAACTTGAAGTCACAAGAAGTTCTCCTCTACTGTCTCCATATTTACTAATATGATCTAGTCTTTTCTTCTGGTCACCTTCAACAGCACTCAGTACTCCATATTCCTCTCCTGTTCTCCAGATTCTGAGGTCAAGTTTCTTACTTAAAATCTCCTCTTTGAACAGCTGAAACCTAGAATATTCAGAAATCAGCACCAATCAAGACTTCTGTCTCAAATCTACTCTTACCCTTGGTATTTCTTTCTAGGTGAATGTTCATTTTACAAACACATGTTGAATTTGTCCTGTGACAGTCAGCAGGCTATTTATAAGGCAGTGACAATTTGAAGAAAGGCCCATATTCTCAAGAAACTTAGTTTCTAGCAGTGAAACACAATGAACAGTGAAAGAGAAATGTAGAAACGTGGTTGACACCACCTTGAACACATTCACCCTGGGCTTATCTAGCCCATTCCTGACAGCTGAAGGCTCCTCACCTCTCACAGGATGCCAATACTGAATGTCTGCACACTGTCTACAGCCTCTCCTCAGTCTGCACCACTCCCTGTCCTCTACTAGGTCCCCGAGAGGTTCTCCTGACTAGGCTGTATTTGACTTTGCAAACTAACTGCTCCTAAAATCTTTAAACTTTAGTATTCTCAGTCAGCTATCCCTTAATCTTTTTCCTCCCACACCAATCATATTGAAATACTGTCCTTAATCAATTTTAATTTTCCAAAATACTCTGAGCAAGGCCTGGTACTGTCCCTGCTGTGGCCCTTGAGAGGTGTTAGGGAGGGTCCTTGGAGTCAGTGCAATGTCTAAATGTTGTGAAGGAGGCACTACAGTGTTGGATGCACCTTGGCTCACTCAAGAACTAAACAAGACTTCATTGGGGGCTGTCTTCTGATTATGGCTTGTAATGGTTAATTTGAGCTGTCAACTTGATTGGATTAAGAGATGCAAATGATTAAGAGGCTTCTGGGTGTGTCCATGAGGGCGTGTATAGGAATGATTGGAATGTGGGATAGTGAACTGAAGTGGAGGACCTCTCTGACTGGGGGCAGCACTGCCCAACAGGATGGAATAAAAGTTCGAAGAACAAGGAAGCAGGCACAGATGCAAGTTCAGCTCTTTTTGAATGGGATCTTGATTGCTGCTTTGATTGTCTAAGTATATCAGACTCTTGCTTCTTCACTCTTCCTAAATAGACTCTGCCAGTGATTCTCTAGGTAGTTTCCTGAAGCCTTGGTCTCAGACTAGGGTAGCACTGCTGATCTTTCTTTTTCTGGGGCTTCCCCGTCTTGGACTACACGGTTACTGGTTTTTCCAGCTCTCCAGCTGCAGACGGCCATTCTGGTCCTGTAAGCCAACCTAATAAATCCCCTTTTAATAATCATTTTTCCTGTTGATTCTGTTCCTCCAGAGAACTCTAATACATGGTTGAATTTAATATAGGACACCAGCAAAATACTGTTTGGATTCTAGTGCTAGTTTGAATTGCTTTGAGGATTTATTCTTCAGTCTTTGTAATTATTTTTCAAATACTGGGAAAGAAGTCTGGTATGAGAAAGATTTTTAATTGTATAAGTTAATGTATTTTAATATCAAAACATGAGTGCATAGATCAGCATCTGTGGCAACTTAGTTTTTGTCCCACTTCCCCATCTGCCTGTTTCACTGTGAGAAGTACTACTGTGCCAGATCCCACAGTAATAGTCAGCCTCATCTTCAAGTTGGAGCCCAGATACCTGCAGAACACCTGCATTGGCTGAGGTATCTTTGGATCCAGAGAAACGACTGGGGACTCCAGGGCCCTGGTGCTTGCTTGACTCTGAGTAGTAGCTCAGAAGATACTTGGGAGGACTCCCTGGTTTCTGCTGGAACCAATTTATCCAGTAGTTACCAACACTGAAGCCACTGCTCAGAGTACAAGTGAGCCTGGAAGATGCTCCAGGAGATGCAGAGAGAGACGGCAGCTGAGTCAGCACAGGCTGGGAGAGGGAACCTGCAAACAGAAAAATAGAGAAGGTAGTGTCCATAGTAAAATTTCTCATAGGTTCTTCACCTGAAGGGATGCAAATGGTGAACTGAGAACTGCTTACAGAAGGTTTTCCCTACCTATGCAGTGAGAGAGCAGCAGGATGAGAAAAGGAGTCCAGGCCATGGTGGACACAGCCTCCTAAGTCCCACAGGGAGACAGACTATCACAGTTCTCCTTTTCTTTTCTACCTTCTGCAGGGGAGGGGCTGTCTATGCAAATGTTTCCATCATGACTGTTCCAGGTCCCCACCTCCCAGCCCTGGTGCTAGAGGTCTGCTCAAACTATAGAGTGAGGAGAATGAAGGCTTGCTTTACCACTTGGGGGGATCCTGGGAGGAAGGACCTGCTGAAACAAGACAAAGTTCCCTGCCCAGGGAGCCTCCGCTATGTCAGATTTAACACACTGGTAAGTTCCCTTAATTAACAAAGGGCCCATTCCCCAGACCAGGACTCCCTTGAGTGAATGGTCCTTAAGGAGGAGCTGTGTAGGGACCGCAGAACAGTCCCACAGTATCCTCTACTAGTCATATGGCACACCCTTACCTAATTTAATTGCATTTTAAACTGTTTCAATTGTTAACACAGGGGAGATGACTCTCCTCCCCAAATTTGCTTGACTGGCCTATCATCTAAAAAATGTCTATATTCAGGAGAAGTGATTGCCTTCATTTTGCATACCATATATAAATGTAAATATCTCCATGTCCTGTGTTGTTCACACTGTTACGACTTTATATGATATTTATCAGAATGAACTCAGGAAGGCTCAAACAGATTATACACTCTCATCATCCCAATGAGAAGCCTAGGGCTGGAGCAGAGAAGCTGGGTGAGTTGAGGCATGGAATCAGAGTTCATGTCCCTGCAGTGATCATGGAAAGGTGAGGTTACCATATGCCATGATAAAAATGTTTGGTTCCCCTCAAAACTTACATATGGAAATCACAATACAGTGACTGATTGCTTTAGGAAGAATGGCCCTTTAGTAGGCAAAATCCACATGAATGGGATTAGTGTCCTAATAAAAGAGGATTGATAAGGTGGTGTGTACCACATGTAACTGCAATGAAAAGGTGCCATCTGTGAACCAGAGAGTGGGCCATCAGCAAACACCAAATCTGCTGACACTTGGATCTTGGACTTACCAGCCTTCATAAGAGTGAAAAATAGTTGTCTGTTGTTTATAAGCACATCAGTTTAGGGTATCATGATAGATGCTTGTGGAATAGCAGAGGACAGTGCAGACTATCTGAGGTCAGGGAAGGTGCTCCTGATGATGCACATCCATAATTCCATAGAGTCACTTTTGCAGAGAGAGGGGTAAGGAAAATAGACCAGACTTTGGCATGGTGCCCCCAGAGTTGGCTTCCTAAAACTCTAGTGTAAGGACACAGCACCCAGCATCTCTCTGATCCTCTTTCAACACTCTTGTAGGATGGATCATCTTTATTTGAATATGCCCCTTATCTCTGGTGTTGTGCACCTTCACTGAAGTCCTGGTGAGTGGAAGCTTCTCTTTTTGTGCAGAACAGAGGTGGTTACTTCAGTCTTATAAAGTGGGGTGTCTGTGTCTAGGAGTCTCTGTGCTCACTTTGTACAGAGATATTATCTTCTCACTGTCAAAGAAACTGTTTGATCAGCATCACTAGAGATACAGAACTTGATTTTTTGATTTTTCTGAGCCTCTAGAGAGAAGAATAATTTCCAGAGACTGACTAGAACTACTGGGTGCAAGGGAAAATACCCTCACTCTTGAGTTGGTCAGTAGGGCTGCACTTGGAGTATACTACACCCAGTGCTGCCCAGAAGCTTTCAGACTCCACATGTTTCTGAGTCAGGTCTAGATTCTGATGGAGAAATCAGGGGCCAACCACCTTCTTCCTTATCTATTTTCCTCCTGGAGAGAAACTGAGCCCTGAGAACTGACATACGCCATTGTAGGATAAGAAGTATTACCATTTGATTAGATTAATTTCTTACAATGAAGAAAAGAGAAAGACATTTCCCATACATTGATCCTAGGAAAGTCAGATACTGACTGAAGTAATGAGAACAAGAGCCACCACCTGAGCTAGATGTGGTCCCAAGGAGTGCAGCAGTGACTGCAGCAAGCAGAGAAAATTCATTGGAAGTTTTAATCTCTCTTCTCCATGGGTCTGAGCACTGTGAAAGCCAAATATTACAAGAATAGCCTTATCCTCATTCTGCAGCCTAGAGATGTGCAGAAAACCTGCATTAACTGAAGTACCATTGAATCGAGAGAAGTGGCTGGTGATTCCAAAGCCCTGTTGTTTACTTAAGTTTGAGTAGTAATAAAGGGGAAATTGGGAAAGTGGGAAGGGCTTCCTGACTTCTATTGGTATTAGCATTTTCCAAAGTCACCAACACTGAAGCCAAGGCTCAAAGTACCTGTGAGTCTTGCAGAGAGGGAGAGTGGCTGACAGCATAGATAAGGAGAAGGAACCTGTAAACACAGACACTCAAGGGTGAGCATATGGGATCAAAGTTTGAGTTGCTGGAAGATCTAAGGCAATAGGGTATGAATCAAGTGAGGATGCTGTCCCTGCCCAAGAAATGAGCCAAGATCAGGAGGAGGATAAGATCCCAGGCCATGGTGGACACGTCCTTCCTGAGTCCAACCTGGAGTGGTCTATCCCTGGCATCTCCTATCCCCCCACATTAGTCTCACAGGGGAGGAGATATTGAAGCAAATATGGTCCTACACACTTCCTGCTCTATCCCTCCCTTTGCATCTAATCAGGTGCTGGCTGATGGGAGTCTGACAGGGAAGTAGATGTTAGGATCACCCTCAGAGAGGACAAAACTGCTGTATCTGCACAACTGAGTACAGCTCCACCATCCATCCTTGTGGTGTTTGGGGAATGCACAGCTGTGCAAATAGAGACAGTCCCACAGCGCCCCCTGCTGCTCCATGCACAGACTTTACTTTCTCAGTGGAAATTTATATGAATGGCATCGACCTGAGAGCCTGATCACTGTCAGTCCACAGATATCCATGACCATGCCCCTGCTCTGTCCAAGGGAATCGATGTTAATAAAAAGTTTTTGCCAGTGAGGAATTCTGGGTTAGTGGGAGAAGGAAAATATGACAATTGTGCAGTGTGAGGAGACTGCAGTGTGGTGAGAATGCAGAGGATTCTGGGAGCAAAGATTCAAGTGGATCCTTCCATAGGGATCAGAGAGGGAGATGACCATGATCTGAATGTGAGTGGAAATGAGATCTTGCTTGAGGAAAAATAAAAAGCACCATATTCCTAGTGGTGGTGCAACGTTTGAACAAGACGTATCATTCTGTACAAATCAAAATAGTGTGGAGTGCAGATGAGAGAATTTCTCACTGCTCTGGGTCTTGCATTTATTTGGTGTTTGCTGTCACACTGTATCTCTGTTGCTGCTTCCTGACATAGAAAATCATGGACAAATAAGTCAGCACTTACTACTTGCAGGTTCCTGAAAATATAGTGTAGCATCTGCTCCCACAGCACTGCAGAAAATGAAAGGAAGTGTTTCAGGGAGTAGATGAAGGATGTTCACATCCACAGTGATGGTACTATTCCATCATGACTGTGCAGAGGCATGATCCCTTCACCAGGCCCTGTTCACTTGGTTTACAACAATGATGATTTGGTTAAAAATATTTTTTTTTATTGTAAACAAATGGGATACATGTTGTTTCTCTGTTTGTACATGGCGTAAAGGCATACCATTTGTGTAATCATAAATTTACATAGAGTGGTTAAAAATATTTAATTCATCTGTTTGATATTGCAATATCAACATTGAAGAAGAACCCAGGACAGCAGGGGTTCTTCAAATTAAAAAAAGCAGCATGGAGGAGCTTCCTGGTTGCCTGAAGTAAATGTATCAAGGTAAGAACTCATTTTCTTCAATGTTTTGCATCTCCGCAGGACCAGACTAATGTGCAATGCTTTGGTAGGCTAGACTGTCAATGAATCTGGTGGCATGGTGTCCCAAAACTGCATCTTTTTCTACCATGGCTTTTCAGCTAATCAGCACAAAGACCTCAAAGACTCTCCTTAAGCAGAACATCTGACATATGGTTCATAGCATTTCAAATAGTTCATGCTCACCATCCTTCAGAGATTGTGAAAATATCTCAATCCCTAGCTTCCTTTGTGGGCAAGTGAATCTTTGTCAGTTTGATAGACACCACTTTGTAATAATATTTTGATATAAGTTCAGGTCTATGTTCATTAGTAAGATTTTTTGGTAGTATAATTTTGGGTATACATGAACATATACACGTATATAAATACATATGTGTATGTAATACTTTCTATGTTTTTATTATATTTTACACAATATTATGTGGATGGCAGTCCACACCATCTGACCCAGGACTCTGGCAGGAATTCTAGGATGTTATAGGGAACATGAGATGACCAATTTAGTAATGCCTTGTGCCCAGATTGTAGTAGTAAAGGCAGTGGCAATATGCCCCTAGAAGTTTTGGACTTGCAAAATAAAGGACTCCTTAACTGATTGATGGAAATTATGTGGAGGATGACCTTGGCTATGGTGTAGAATACTGCAGAGTTCTGCTTGCTGAAGCAAGTTATTGGAATTGAGAATGTTTTATACATAGCTGTCTCTTATAATCATTGTAGGTCATTTGCACTAAGCTCCATCTTCTAAAGAGTCTACCATTTCCCCAGCATCACCACACTGATAATTAAGGTTTGAATGTTCAGGTTCTTGGGGAGAAAACTAAAAAAGTATTCAAATAACATCAGAAACCATAGGACACATGATCATTCTTTTGTGCTGGTGTTGTTCTTTTCAGTTATACATGACAGCATGATCTATTTTTTATCTTTTTTTATTTGTTATTTTTAGCTATATATGAAAGCACAGTGCATTTTGACATATTACACATAGATGGAGTATAACTGATTCCAATTGGAATCCCATTCTTGTGATTGTACATGATGTGGTGTTTCATTGGTGTTGTACCCATAAATGAACACATGAAAGATATTTCAATTCATTCTACTGTCTTTCCTATTCTATCAACCCTCAATTTCCTTCATTCCCCTTTGTCTAGTCCACTGAACTTTTGTTCATCCCTCCCCTGGTTGTATGTTAGAATACACAGAATATTTCTTGTTCTAACTCAGACCCCAGTACCTCTTCTTCTCTTTCCCACTTCCTACCCCTTGCTTTCTTCCTTCCCTTGATCTTTTGGCCTTTTACCCATAATTATTTTTTTAATATTAATTTCTTGTAGATGTACACGGTGGTGCAATTTACTGTGGAAGATTCATATATGTTCACAGGAAAGTTATGTTGAACACATTCCACTGCTTTCTTTTCCCATTCTACCTCCCTTCCCTTCATTCTCCTTTGTCTACTCCACAGAACTTCTATTCTTTGATAACTGCCTTTATTGTGGGTTATCTTCCACATATCAGAGAAAACATTCTACTTTTGGTTGTTTAGGATTGGCTTATTTCACTTAGCACGATAGTCTCCAGATCCATCTATTTATCGACAAATGTCATAGAGTCATTCTTATTTATGACTGAATAGCATTCCATTGTGTATATATACACATTGTCTTAATCTATTCAGTTGTTTAAGGGCACCTCATTTGGCCACATAGCTCAGCTATTGTGAATTGTGCTACTATAAACATTGATTCGTCTGTGTGACTGTAGTGTGCTGATTTTTAATCCTTTAGCTATATACCAAAGAGTGGGATAACTGGGTCAAATGGTGCTTCCATTCTTAGTTTTCTGAGGAGTCCCCATACTGCTTTCCAGAATGGTTGCACCAACTTGCAGTCCCACCAGCAATGTATGAGTGTACATTTTTTCCCATATCCTCACCAACATTTATTGTTACTTGTATTCTTAAAAATTACCCTTCTGACTGGAGTGAGATGAAATCTAATGTAGTTTTAATTTGCATTTTTCTAATTGCTAGACACATTGAATATTTTTTCATACATGTTGATTATTCATATTTCTTTTTTTGAGAAGTGTCTAGCTTCTTTCCCTATTTATTGATTGGGTTATGTGTTTTCTTTAATGTTAAGTTTTTGAGTTCTTCATATATTCTGGATATTAATGCTTTATCTGAAGTGCAGGTGGTAAAGATCTTCTCCCATTCCTTAGGCTCTCTCTTCACAACTGATCATTATTAAGACCTGGTTCTACTTTGTTATTCTTGCTCTTCTCTTAGAAACTCAAACTTGAACACTTTTTTCTCACTAAGGGCACAAATATATTTGAATAATTAGAAATTATTTTGTATGTAAGACAGATGTTTAGAAATTCCTTCTATCTGGTATTTTTTGAAATGTAAATATTTGTACTATATCCCATATATGCAGATAGATGTGTCACATATGCATATTCAAAAAATTAAAACTAAGAATTCATACATTAATGGTATACAAATGTGCAAAATGAACATAATATGTCACTGAGATTACAATCTTTCACAAATTGATAGTGACACATAACTTTACTCTTTGATACTCAACATACTCTACTTCCTGCAAAGCCTTCAGGTTAATATTATAGGGTGTATGTGGTCCAGCGCTTTTCAAATTTTACAGTGCATTGGACTTCCTTGGACATTTGACAGTGTATACAAAATGAGTTTAAGAACTGGTTTAGTAAGTCTGCAGAGAGGAACAGGATTATATTATTTTTTTATTTCTATTTATTCTAATCAGTTATACATGACAGTAGAATGCACTTAGTTACATCATATATAGATGGAGCAAAATTTCTCATTCTTCTGGTTTTACATGATGTAGAATCCCACCAGTCATATAGTTATATATGTATATGAGGTAATAATGTTTGATTCATTCTACACTCCTTCCTACCCCCACACTACTTCCCTTCCTTAGCTCCCCTCCATCTAATCTAAGGTAACTCTATTCTTCCTAGTCTCTCCACAACCTTATTTTGAATTGTGAACACATCAGAGAAAACGTTTGACTTTTGGATTTTTGGTTTATTTGCTTAGCATGATATTCTTCAGCTCCAACCATTTACCTTCAAATGCCATAATTTCATTCATCTTTAAGATTGAGTAATATTCCATCATATGTATATCACATTTTCTTTGTTCTTTTCAGCAAAGAAAACAATCAATAACATGGAGAACCTACAGAATGGGAAAAATATTTACAACATGCACCTCAGATAGAGCATTAATTTCCAAGATATATAAAGAACTCAAAAAGTTCAACACCAAAAACAACCACATAACCCAATCAATAAATAGACTAAGGAACTGAACAGAAACTTCACAGAAGAAGAAATACAATTAATCAACAAATATATGAAAAATGTTCAACATCTCTAGCCATTAGAGAAATGCAAATCAAAAGTACTCTAAGACTTCCTCTCACTTCAATCAGAATGGGAATTATCAAGAATACAAGCAACAATAAAGGTTGGCAAAGATGTGGGGGAAAAGGTACACTCAAACATTGTTGGTGTGAGTGTGAATTGGTGCAACCACAATGGAAAACAGTATGGAGATTCCTCAGAAAACTAGGAATGTAACCACCATTTGACCCAGCTATCCCACTATTAACAAAGGACTTAAAATCAGCATACTACAGTGATGCAGTCACATCAATGCTTATAGCAGTTCAATTCAGAATAGCTAAACTATGGAACCAACCTTAGGTGCCCTCAACAAACTTGAACTATTTGAGAGATGCTGTCAGGGAGAAATGGCTCACAGGAGATGGGAACCCACTTTGAAAGACATGAAGATTTCAGCATTTTCACTCTGCTAAATTAGTAAGAAATGAGGATCCCGTTTATCTGTTTAATTGCTTATAATGATTTGATAGTATATATCACAATTTCACTCCTTTATAATATCTGGTCTCTAAATAATGTGAAATATTCACTTGAAGTTCTTTTAGTGTTTTTTTTTGGAGGGGTGGGGGATAAAGATAAATGAAGCATGAAATAGGCTTGATTTGGAGGAATGAGCCTTATCTCACATCCTTGACTTTAGGCCCTGCTCTGTCCCTCTCCTATTATGAGTCTCAAGTTCAGAGTCCTAAGAGTACACTGTTGTCTTCTGCTGAGTCTCTGTAGGAAAAATGCTCTGCAGGCAGAGGGTCCTGGGGTCTGTTTATTTCTGATCCTATCACTCAGGATTTCCTCCAGCTGCATCAGCTGAAGGCTATGTAGTGATATACTTACATAGAAATTTGTATATACTGTTAGGTTTTGGAAATTAACTATTTTTTAATCATTTTAGAAAGTTTTAGACTTTTCTAAAAATTCAATGAGAACATGTGATTTTCCTTGTTTCCATTATACTTCTTCTAAGTTTCTCTTTATATAACCCACTGCTGATATTTATCATTTACATGTACAATCATAGCTCTGCATTGTATCAATATACCCTCAACCATTTGCCTTGGTAATTAAATTCTAGTCAACTAGAATTAGTGTGATTATGTTTTTGTGTGTGAGTTTCTGTGAGTGTGTGTGTATGTTTGTGTGTTTTGCCACCCCCTTCCATAACTGTGCAACTGAGGATAGATCATTATATTGACTTTTTTCTCATTAAAAATACAATTACATTGGTATTTATGAGCAAATTGTTCTTATAAAATGGTATGCTAAGACACTTTGTAACTTGTTACAAGACCACTGGAGAATGTCAAAGTTAAGATTAAAGGAAGAATGAAGATAGTTAACTGGCAATTTGAGCAAGAGAACTGAGCATGGAACAGACTATTCTAAGAAGACAGAGTTTCTAAGACTGAGACTCTTGGGGAAGAGACTTTTCTCTGAGGTGGAAACAAACAAACAAAAAAAAGACCCAGCCCATGAGTTCGGTCTTTGCAGGATGGGGAAACCCTCCTGCAATGATCTGTTACCACCCCAAGGCCTAGTGAACCCATGAATTCTGTCAAAGGTGCCATGTCTGAGTTGTGGAGAGGTGGAGAGAAGAGGGATGCATACAAGGTAACAGGGTTGTGGGGCGCTGACTCAGGCAGAACTTTCCCAGCAGTCTCAAATGGCTGGATCTGTCACTATGGTGACTGAGAAAGTATCAGTCCAGACCTGATAGCATAGGGAAAGTCATGTATTATGTCCACCAGAACCTGGAGCTCTGTGTGATCAGTACTGAAACTGCTGTCCCAGAATAAATGTCATCAGGGAGGTGGAGCTGCCACCCGAGAGCTGAGACTTGCCCTAGGATCTCAGACCATCATAGCTCATCCCAGCAGAGGAGAAGTTCAGGGCATTTCCTGCTAGTCCTGACAGCAGGACCCAGTTACCCTTGATTTCACTGGTGTTTCCTGGAGATAGAGACTCTGCCTCCTGGACATTCTGACCATCTGGGTCAGCAGAGTATGAGCCCTGAGACCTGCAGGGAGAAAGAAGCCAGAAACTCAGAGTCTAGGACAATACATACCCAGAGGTGTGTGTGTGTGTGTGTGTGTGTGTGTGTGTGTGTGTGAGAGAGAGAGAGAGAGAGAGAGAGAGAGAATATAAAGAGACTATGAATATTCCTATGACCCTTCAAGGAGACAGTCCCCTCACTGTGAAGCACAGTGTGAATTTCAGTGGCCCCTAAACCTATCATGACTCTTCACACTCTGAGATCTGGTTCTACCTGATAATCAACCTCTGCTAATTGTTTTCTGCATGGCCGTCCAGGGATCAGGCATCTAGACAAAAAAAAAAAAAAAAGTTCACTATCTTGAAATGGATTCCCTTGTTTATCCTGCAGATGTAGGGGTACGGGGACAAGACACACAAGTGTAGGTCCTCAGAACTCAGAAGCTTTGTGAAGTAGCTGACCACACATTCCACTTCTTCCTTCTCTATCTACTGCAAAACCACTTGCAAAACCAACTTGCTGTGCCCTGTGGTCTCCAGATGTCTCTTGGTAGATGACTAGGAAAAAAATCCTTTTCTTTTACTTAGGAAGATGACCAAGGATGGTGTTATGGTTTGGATGTGAGGTGTCCCCCAAAAGCTCATGTATGATAAAATATCAGAAGGTTTAGAGGAGAAATGATTGGGTTTTGAGAGTCTTAACCCAACTAGTGAATTAATCCCCTGATAGGGATTAACTGAGTGGTAATTGAAATGGTAGGGTGTGACTTTGGGGCATATATATGTGTCTGGCAAGTGAAGTCTCTCTCTGCTTCCTGATCAAGATATGAACTGCTTTTCTGTGTCACACTCTTCTGCCATGCTGTTCTACCTCACCTTGAGCTCCAAGGAATGGAGCTGGCCTTCTATGGACTAAGACCTCTGAAACCATGAGACCTCAAATAAACTTTACCTTCTCTACAGTTGTTCTGGTCAGATCTTTTCGTCGCAGTAATGAAATAGCTGACTAAAACAGATGGGTCCTTGGGGACCTGAGAAAAATGGTTGCAGTGACTGGGATCCTGTTTGGGGAGTTCTTAGCAAACAGGTATTTTGGGACTGAAGGAAAGTAGTAGCCATGGTGAGAGGTACTGACAATCTTTCTGTTGACTGCCATATTACTCCCCTTGATAGGGGTCAGTACATGCAAAGAGAAGAAAAAATATAGTTCTAAAACCAAAAGGAACAGAAAAGAAAAAGAAGAAAAAGATCATTAACCTCAATGTATAAACAATAGCTGGTCAAAATGTCACTCGTAGAAAATCATTTTAATTATGTTCTCATATTGAAGAGACTGACAAGGATACAGGGACCAGAAATGCAAGGAAGGGTCAAGCTTAGAAATAGGACTGTGAAAGTTTCCATGGTGGTCTGACTCCTGGTGATCATTCTCTCTCTAGGGGTGAAACATGAAGAAGGGAAACTGTAGCAAGAACTTTTTTTCCCTATTTTTCTTTTTTTATTAGTGCATTATATTTATACATAACTTTGGGGTTCATTTTGACATAATTATACAAGCATTTTGGTTAGTTTTTCCATTCATGTGACCAAAAGACCTAATAAGAACAATGTAGAGGATGAAAAGTTTATTTGGGGTCCACAGTTTTAAAGGTTTCAGTCCATAAATGGCCCACTCCATTGCTCTGAGTCTGAGGTGAGGCAGAACATAATGGTGGAAGGGCATGGCAGATAAAAGCTGCTCAGGACATAGCATTCAGCAAGCAGAGAGAGCTCTGCTAATCAGGGACATAATATGTACCCCAAAAGCACACTCCGCTACCAGTGACCTACCACCTCCAACTATACCCTACCTGCCTGCTATTATCACCCAGTTAATCCACGTCAGTGGACTGTGCACTAACTAAACTAAGGCTCTCATAACCCTATCACTTCACCTCTAAGCTTTCTTGCATTGTCTCATACATGAGCTTTTGGGGGCTGCCTCATATTCAAACTGCACCAATAAGCATGAAATATAATTTCAGCAAGAACATTTTTCTGAAACCAGTTGTGGAGAAGGATGAAGACTGACACTTTCAGAGAAGTCAGGAGGCCTGAGGGATGTAGGAGTAGAGGGGAGATGAGGAGGGGAGGGCCTAAACGACAGCATCAGTCTGTGAGGCTGTATGAACTGGAGTCTGATTCAGAGAGTACAGAATGTGTCTGTGGCCAGGATAAGGTTACAATATCAGGTATGGATGGGTCATTTTCAAAACAAGTTTCTCACTTTATGGAATATGATGATGAAATCTGTTTGTGGATGAACATTGCTGCACTGGTTCGTATTCGCAGTTGCTGACAACTCTTTCTTCTTTCTTTTCTTTCTTTCTTTCTCTTTCTTTCTTTCTTTCTTTCTTTCTTTCTTTCTTTCTTTCTTTCTTTCTTTCTTTCTTTCTTTCTTTCTTTCTTTCTTTCTTTCTTTCTTTCTTTCTTTCTTTCTTTCTTTCTTTCTTTCTTTCTTTCTTTCTTCTTTCTTTCTTTCTTTCCTCCAGACACTATGATAATGTGTGCTTGGGAGTTCTGTTTCCTCATTCAACTCTGTCTTCCTGAGACTTTCTATTGTATCTCAAGTTACAGGAATTACTTGTGTGTTTCTGTCTTCCATTTATGGATTGTTTTGCTGGAAGGGATTCTCCTACTCCAGGTGACAGGTGATTCCACAGAAGCAACTCAACTGAAAAAATTTCACAGAGCAAAGGTATGGGGACTTACTTTTTTTTTTTTTTTTTTCTTTTTTGTCTCACTTCTTCACTATCTGAAACATTTTGAGAAATGATAGCTGCTTTCAATGGCACTGTGTCAGCACAGACTGAGAGAAGGAAACTGTAAACACAAATAACATTGGTGCTGGGGAAGAGATTACATTTAAACTTTGGGGAGGTTGAATGAAATAGCAACAGGGAAACTGACAGAAATCTCTGAGGCATGTCCCTACCTGAACAGTGAGAGCAACAAAAGGAGAGGAGTCCAGGCCATGGTGGATACAGACTCCTGAGTCCCACAGTGGAGATGGGCTGCACCAAGACTGCTCTTCTTTCCCACCCTCTGCAGAGGAGGGACTGTTTATGCAAATGTCTTTCCATGATGCTGTCCCACCTGCTCCCTGAAGCCTGAGGCTGGAGCTGAACTTAAATTGCATACTTACGAGTGTTCTCTTTGTAAACACTCTGTGTACTGGAATCAAATTATCTAAGACTTAGACCTTACTTGTGTGTATAGAGAAAGTGATTCAGTGAGCTGTGGAAAACTGCTGGGCTCTAAGTTCTATGGGTCATGGGGTAGCCTTGAGAGGAAGCACCTGCTGTAACCAGACCAAGTCTCTTACTCAGGGGACTCTGCCAAGCCACAGAAGACCCAGCTACCCTGGCATCTATGATTACATTGCCCAGCCCCTTTGAGCAACTGTTTAGGAATCAAGAGAAGTCCCACATTGCCCCCTGCTGGTGGCAGGGCAGAATCATCCCCATGGCCAAGAGACCTTAGAGCCCAAGTGACAGTTCACTGAATCACTATCTCTAAACACACAAGTATGATATGAGTCTTAGATAATTTGGTTCCAACACATTGAGTGTCCTGTTAAATTTTTAATTGTTCCATGTTTTTATTGATGTTTTATAATTTTCTACAATAGTGGGAATCATTGTTACATATTAGTACATGTACATGTACAAATTGACATTATGTAACATTATAATTTGATCAATTTTATTACCCAGTATTTCCCCTTTCCTTTCCCTTCTCTCTCCCTCTGATTACTTTCCTCTATTCTACTATATCCATTTCTCATGAGGTTCCCCCATCTCTAACCTTTCTTTTCCTTTATCCTCCCTGGCTTCCACATATGAGAGAAAACATGACCCTTGGCTTTCTGAGGTTGACTTATTTTGTTCAACATAGTGCTCTCAAGTTCCATCATTTTTTCCTGCAAATGACATAATTTTGTTCCTCTTTATGACTGAATAAAACTCCATTGTGTATATATATATCACTTTATTTATCCATTCATTCACTGATGGATGCCTAGACTAGTTCCATAATTTGATTGCTGTAAATTGTGCTTCTATAAGCATGGGTACACACTTATCTCTAGAGTATGATGACTTTGATTCTTTAGGACAAAGACCAAGGAGTGGCATAACTGTATCATGTGGTGGTTCCATTCCTAGTCTTTTGGTTAAATCTCTATACTGATATCCATAGTGGTAATATTAATTTTAAATGCCACCAAAAGTTAAGAAAAGTTCCTTTTCCCCCACATCCTCTCCAGCATCTATTATTGTTTGTATTCTTTGTTCACATTTTCATTGGTTCATGATAGTTGGGTTTAATGATGGGATTTGTTGGAATTCCAATTGATGGAATATGTACGTACATGTTTGTACATGCATACAGTGTAACAATATAATTTGGCCAATATCACTCCCCAGTACTTCATTCCTCCCCACATCCTACCCCTTGAACCCTTTCCTTTTGATTTTCATGAGATATGTTCCCACTTTTCCTTTTTCCTCTCTAGCTTCCACATATGCAACAGAACCTTTGACCTTCTGAGTTTGATTTATTTTGCTTAACATGATTTATTTTGCTTAACATGATTTATTTTTGCTTAACATAGTTTCATCCATTGTCCTGCAAATTACATAATTACATTTTTCTTTGTTACTGAATAAAACTTCACATTTTCTTTATACATTCATCCATTGATAGACACCGAGGCTGACTCCATAGTTAGCTATTGTGAATTGTGCTGCTATAAACATGGGTGAGAATGTATCATGGAAGCATGATCACTTTTATTCTGAGAGCGGTACATCTGGGTCATATGGTGGTTCTATGCCTAGTCTTTTGAGAAACTTTCATATTGATTTCCATAGTGGTCACACTAATTAACAGTCCCACCAAAAGTGTACAAGTTTTAGTTTTTATTACATCTTCTCCAGTATTTATTATTATTTGTATTCTTAATGATTGCCATCTAAATGGGGTGAGATGAAATCTCAGTGTAGTTTTGATTTGCTTTTCCCTAATTGCTAATCATCTTGAATATTTTTTCATATATCTGTTGGTCATTTGTGTTTCCTCTTTTGAGAAGTGCTTCTTTAATTCATTTCCCCATTTATTAATTGGGTCATTTCATTTTTGGTATATTTTTTAAGTTCTTTATATATTCTAGATATTAATTCTCTATCAGAAGAGTAGCTAGCACAGATTATCTCTCCCATCCTGTGGGTTCTCTCTTCACACTCTATATTGTTTCTTTGTAGCACAGAATCTTTTTTTCTAAATCTTTTTATTTTGTTTCTTCTAGTTAGTTGTACATGACTGTAGAATGTATTCATACATTTTGATAGATCATACATAAAAGGAGTGTAATCTCACATTTTTCTTATTATATATTACAGGATCACATTGGCCATATAGTCATACAAGTACATGAGGTAATAATGTCTGTTTCACTCTACTATCACTCCTTCCCCCAAACCCCTTCCCCTCCCTTCACTCCCCTCTACCTAAAATAAAGTAACTCTATTCTTTCCTATTCCCCACCCCTTATTGTGAATTAGCATCCACATATCAGAGACAACATTTGGCCTTTGATTTGGCTTATTTCACTGAGCATGGTAATCTCTAACTCTATCCATTTGCCAACAGATGCTAGAATTTTATTCTTCTTTAAATCTGAGTAATATTCCATTGTATGTATATATATATATATTTGTATGTGTATATATATATACACAATATATATTCCACTGTATGCATATTTATATAGTGTATATATATATATATTTATACACACCACATTTTAATTATCCATTCATCTGTTGAAGGTCATCTGGGTTGGTTTCATAGTTTAGCTATTGTGAATTGTGCTGCTATGAACATTGATGTAACTGTGTCACTGTAGTATGTTGATTTTAAGTCCTTTGAGTATAAACTGAGGAATGGGATAAATGGATTAAATGGTGGTTCCAGAATCTTTTTAATTTGATACCACCCTATTTTTTATCTGTTGGCATTATTTCCTGCGTGTTAGCGGTCCTACTGAGAAAGTCACTTGTCTTCCTATATGCTGTGACCCCTGTTTTCTTCTAGAAGTTGAAGTTTCTGGTCTAATTCCAAAGTCTTTGACCTGTTTTTATTTGATTTTCATGCAGGGTAAGAGGTAAGAGTCTATTTTTATTTTTTTACATACGAATAGCCACTATTTGTTTAAAAGGCTGTCTTTTCTCCAGTGTGTTTTTGGCACTGGGGTTATTTCTGTGTCTTCAATTCTGTACTGTTAGACTATGTGTTTTTATACCCATACCATAACATTTTTGTTTCTATGATTTTGTAGTTAAATTTGAAGTCACATATTGTGATGCCTCCAGCATTGTTTTTTGGGCTTAAATTCCTTGATCCATTCTGATCTTTTCTTCTTTCAAATGAATTTTAGGACTGTTGTATTTCTGTGAATAATATCATTGGTGTTTTGCTGGAGATTGCATTGAATCTGTATATTGTTTATGGTAGTATGGCCATTTTAACAATATTAATTCTGCATATCCATGAACACAGGAGGTCTTCCCATTTTCTGAGATATTCTTCAATTTCATTCTTCAATGTTCTATAGTTTTCATGTAGAGATCTTTCCCCTCCTTGGTTAGACTTATTCATAGGAGTTATTTTTTTAGGCTATCATGAAAGGAAATATTTTCCTAATTTATTTTTCAGCAGCTTAACTGTTGGTATATAGGAAAACTATCAATTTTTATTGATTTTGTAACCTACTATTTTGCCAATTTTGTTTATTTGCACTAGCAATCATTAAGTGGAGGTTTTTGGATCTTCTATGTACAGGGTGATACCTGCATCTGTGAACAGTAATAATGACTTCTTTCTTTTCTATTTCTGTCCCTTTTATTTCCTTTTCTTGCCCAACTCCTCTGGCTATAATTTCTAGTACTATATTACATAGAAATCCTCGCTGCTCTGAAATAAAACCAACTTGGTCATGATATAGTCTTCTTCATATGTTCAACAAGATTTGCTGATATGTAATTGCTTTTGCATCTAAGTATATCAGGGATATTGGTCTGTAGTTTTCTTTCCTTGATATGTCCCTATTTAGTTTTGATGATTATGAAATTGACATCATAAAATAAATTTGGAAGTGCTGCATCCCTTTCTATTTCATGGAATAATTTGAAGAGTAGTCACTTTAATTCTTTAAAGGTTTGATAGAATTCAGTTGAGAATCCATCTGGTCCTGGGTTTTTCCCTTTTGGAAGGCTTTTTATTACTGCTTCTGTCTCATTACAAGTTATTGCTCTGTTTATATTTTCTATGATCTCTTGATTCATTTTGGCAGATTATTTTTGTCTAGAAATGTATCCATTTCTTCTAAGTTTTCCAATTTGTTGGAGAATAAATGTTCAAAATGTTCCTAGTGATTGACTAAATTTCTGAGATGTTTATGATGATTTTTCCTTATTCATATCTAAGTTTATTAATTTGGGTTTTCTCTTTTTCTTTTGGTTATTTTAGGTAATGGCTTATCAATCTTGTTTATCTTTTCAAATAGCCAAGTCTTTGTTTCATTGATCCATTGTATTTTTTTTTATTCTTAAATTCATTGATTTTGACTCTGATCTTAATTATTTCCTTCCTTCTACTCACTTTGAAATTGGTTTGTTCTTCTATTTCTAGGGTCTTGAGATGCATTATTAGGTTTTCTTATTTGGGAAGAAATAAGTTTAGTTTCTTATGTAGGCACTCATGGCTACACACTTTCCTCTTAGAACTGCCTTCATAGTGTCCCAGAGGTTCTGGTATGCTGTATTACACTTCTCATATGAGTCTAAAAATTTTTAAATTTTACATGATTTCTTCTATCACCCAGTCATCATTCAAAAAGTGAATTGTTCAATATCCATGTGTTTATGCAGTTCTGTAGGATTTTGTTATGTTGATTGCTAATTTTGTTATGTTAATTGCTAATCATAGAATTATAATGGAAAATAATGAGATCCATTATTATCTGATAAGATGCAAGGGATTATGTCAATATTTTTATATTTGATAAGAGTTGCTCTATGGTCTAAAATATGGCCAATTTTGGAAAAGGTTCCAAAAGTCACTAAGAAGAAAGACTATTCAGTTGTTATTGGATGAAATACTCTATAGGTATTTGTTAAATCCATGGGATTTATAATATTTTTATAGTATTTATAGTCCAAAGCATTTTTTTTATGAGTTTATGTCCGGATGTCTATATAATGGTAAGAGAGGTGAACTGAAATCAGACAGTACTATTGCTCTGGGTCTGTATGAGGCTTCAATTCAAGTGGTGTCACTTTATGTAATTAGTTGCACCTAGTTGTGGCATAAATATTTATTATTGTTAGGTATCTTCTTGTTTTATTGTTCCATTTACTTATATGAAGTGACCTTCTTGTCTTTTCTGATTAATTTTGGTTTGAAGTCTGCTTTTTCAGATATAAGAGTAGACACTCCAGCTCTTTAGGGGCTTCTTCCATATGGTATGTCAGTTTCCATCCTCTTACTTTCAGCCATGACTGCCTTTGCCTGTAAAGTGAATCTCTTACAACAACATAGATTTGGGTTTACTTTTAAAAATATATATTCTTCCAGCCAATGTCTTTTAATTGAAGATTTGAGTCCACTTACATTTAGTGTTATTATAGGGAGTTATTAATTCATGTCATTTTGATGTATTTATCATGTTTAATTTGGTTGTGCTTCTCATTTGCTTAACTATTCTACAGATGAGATTCATTCATTTGTGAGCTTTGGGTTTTTTTTTTTTTTTCTACTGTATGGAGTATTTCTTAAGTAATCTTTATAGGGTGGTTTAGTAGTCATGAATTCTTTAAGTTTCTGCTTATTTTGGATATTTCTTATTGCTCCTTTTATTTGGAAGGACTGCTTTACTGCATATAGAAGTTTTGGTTGATAGTTATTACCTTTCAGTACTTGGGACACATCATTTCAAACATTCCTGGATTTTAGAGTTTGTGCTAAGAAATCAGAAGTGATTCTGACTGACTTCCCTCTGTGACCCAATGTTTTTCTCTTGAGGCTTTAAAATTTCTGTAATGGTTCTATGTCTTATGAATTCAAATTATAGTTTCATGGATAGGTTCTTTCTTGATCTTGTTTACTTGAAATTTTGAATGATCCTGTATCTGGGTGTCTATCTCATTCTGAAAGATTGGAAATTTTTCTGTTATTTTCCCCTGAAGATGTTATTTATTCCATTAACCTATATCTCACAACCATCCTCATTTCCAATGATTCTTACATTTGGTCTCTTTGTTTTGTCCAATAGATCTTGTATATCATGATCATGGTTATTTATTTTCTTTTCTCTAATGCTCTCTGAATGTTCAGGCTGGCCACGTTGTCTTCCAGTTCTGAACTTCTGTCTTCAGCATTTTCTACTCTATTACAGAGAATTTCAACCAAGGATATTATTATATTCATTTGATTTCCAAGTGTTCTGCTTGGTTCTTTTTCAATATTCCTCTCTCATTGAATTACCCATTCACATCCTGTACTAACACATTGTCATGAAGATGCCTAACCTACAAAAAAAGGATAGAATTTTAAAAGTGGCTAGAGAAAAACATCTGATCACTTTTAGAGGTAAAACAATGTAGATCTCAGCTGATTTTTCAACTCAACTGCTCAAAACTGAAGGTCTTTTTTGAAATAATATATAACATGGCTGCCAACCAAAAATACTATATCCAATAAAATTAAGCTTCAAATTTGAAGACAAAATATAAACTTTTAACAATAAATGAGCAGTGAGAGCCCTTCTGCACAGAAACAGCGCAGCCAGCTCCGGCCCGCCCCGCTGCCAGCTCCGGCCCGCCCGCAGATTGCTTCAGTGACCAGCACAGGGCGCCAGGGACTCCCCCAAGCAGCCCAGCCCCCTCCGGTGGGAAGCGCCTATCTAGGCTAGCTTCCCGGGGCAGACCGCCCAGTGAGAGCCTCTCGACGCAGAGCCACCCACAAGTCCCCAAGCCAGTGGAGATATTCCACACGCAAGCGGCTTCTGGGACCAGGGCTGGGCAGCCAGAGACCTCTCCAGGCAGCATTGTCCCCCTCCAGCTGCAGGCTTTTTCCATGGGGCGATCCAAGATGGTGGACTAAGGGTGACTGCATCTCCAGTCGCCCCAGAACTCAGGATTCAAGAAGGGGAGGCATTGAGAGACTGGGACTAAGATAGAACCACGGGGTGAGTCTCCCCCACCCAGCGAAGCTCAGCTGGGCGGTAGGCCCGGATTCGAGTGGCTTAGTAGAGTGGGATAGGGCAGATAGCGTCTCCAGGCAGCTCGGTGCAGTCTGGCTGTGGGCTCTGTCCACAGGGACAGATCCTCCAGCCTCTCGGAACAGGCCCCCCAGTGAGAGCCCTTCTGCACAGAAGAAGCACGGCCAGCTCCGGCCCTCCCCAGCCAGCTCCAGCCCGCCCATCTGCCAGCTACAGCCCGCCCACAGGTTGCTTCAGTGACCAGCACAGGGTGCCAGGGACTTCCCCAAGCAGCCCAGCCCCCCTCCAGCAGGAAGTGCCTCTCTAGGCTAGCTTCTTGGGGCAAATCACCCAGTGAGAGCCTGTCTACACAGTAAGCCACAAGTCCCCAAGCCAGTGGAGACCTCCAACCTACAACCAGCCTCTGGAACCAGGGCTGTGCAACAAGAGACCTCTCCAGGTCTCTCTCCCTGGAACCGGTAGTGGGCTAGGGGCAGCATTCTTCGGAAGCACTGCATTATCAAGTTAATCCAAGACTTCTGGCTACTGAAGGCTGGTAGGTGATACACTGGAAATCTACAGGGTCACTATAAGCCAATAGAGGAAATCTACAATATCACAGAGTCCCATTGACATCTGACCAATATGAGAAAACAAGGGAAGACAATGTCCCAAACAAACCTAGATACTATATCAATAAAACCCAATGACAGCACAGCAAGAGAAATGTCCGAAAGCTAGTTCAGAATGTACATAATTAAAACAATCAGGGAAGCAAACGAGGAGATGAAAGAACAAATGCAGGCATTAAATGAATGCACTAATCAACAGTTAAAAGAGCAAATAACAGAAGCAAAAGAGCATTTCAATAAAGAGTTAGAGATACTGAAAAAAAACCAAACGGAAATCCTTGAAATGAAGGAAACAATAAACCAAGTTAAAAACGCCATAGAAAGCATAAACAATAGGATAGATCACCTGGAAGACAGAACTTCAGATATTGAAGACAAAATATTTAATCTTGAAAACAAGGTTGACCAAACAGAGAAGATGGTAAGAAATCATGAACAGAATCTACAAGAATTATGGGATATCATGAAGAGGCCAAATTTAAAATAATTGGAATTGAGGAAGGTTTAGAGAAACAAACCAAAGGAATGAACAATCTATTCAATGAAATAATATCAGAAAATTTCCCAAATCTCAAGAATGAAATGGAAAACCAAGTACAAGAGGCTTATAGGACTCCAAATATGCAAAATTACAACAGACCTACACCAAGGCACATTATTATGAAAATACCTAACATACAAAATAAAGACAGAATTTTAAAGGCCGCGAGAGAAAAGAATCAGATTACATTCAGGGGGAAACCAATAAGAATATCAGCAGATTTTTCAATCCAGACCCTAAAAGCTAGAAGGGCCTGGAACAACATTTACCAAACCCTGAAAGAAAATGGATGCCAACCAAGAATTTTATACCCAGCAAAACTTACTTTCAGATTTGAGATGAGATAAGATCCTTCCATGATAAACAAAAGCTAAAGGAATTTACAAAAAGAAAGCCAGCATTACAGAACATTCTCAGCAAAATATTCCATGAGGAAGAAATGAAAAACAACGATGTAAATCTGCAACGGGAGGAACAAGCCTAAAGGAATAGCCAAATAAAGGAGAAAACAAATCATGTCAAAAAAAAAAAAATGAGTCCAATGACTAGGAATACAAATCATATCACAATAATAACCATGAATGTTAATGGCCTGAACTCATCAATCAAAAGACATAGACTGGCAAATTGGATAAAAAAGAAAAATCCAACAATATGCTGCCTGCAAGAGACCCATCTCATAGAAAGAGATACCCATTGACTAAAGATGAAAGGATGAGTAAAAACATACCATGCACACAGACACAGCTGGAGTATCCATCCTCATTTCAGATAATGTGGACTTTAAGCCAAAACTAGTCAGAAGGGATAAAGAAGGACATTACATACTGCTTAAGGGAAGCATAAATCAGCAAGACATAACAATCATAAATATCTATGCCCCGAACATTGGCTCATCCATGTACGTCAAACAAATCCTTCTCAAATCCAGAAATCAAATAGACCACAACACAATAATACTAGGCGATTTTAACACACCTCTCTCACCGCTGGATAGATCGTCCAAACAAAAATTGAATAAAGAAACCATAGATCTCAATAACACAATCAACAATTTAGACTTAACCGACTTATATAGAATATACCATCCAACAAAGAACGAATACACTTTCTTCTCAGCAGCACATGGATCCTTCTCTAAAATAGACCATGTTTTATGCCACAAAGCTACTGTTAGCAAATACAAGAAGATGGAGGTACTACCTTGTACTCTATCAGATCATAATGGACTGAAATTAGAAATAAATGACAGAATAAAAAACAGAAACTTCTCCAATACTTGGAGATTAAATAATACACTATTATACGATGAATGGATAACAGAAGACATCAGGAGGGAAATTAAAAAATTCTTAGAAGTAAATGAAAACAAAGACACATCATATCAAAATCTCTGGGACACTATGAAAGCAGTACTGAGAGGAAGATTTATTTCATGGGGCGCTTTCAACAAAAGAAGTAGAAATCAACAAATAAACGACTTAACACTACAGCTCAAAGCCCTAGAAAAAGAAGAGCAGACCAACACCAAAAGTAGTAGAAGACAGGAAATAGTTAATTTCCGAGCCAAAATCAACGAAATTGAAACAAAAGAAACAATCGGAAAAATTAACAAAATAAATAGTTGGTTCTTTGAAAAAATAAACAAAATTGATAAACCCTTAGCCATGCTAACAAAGAGAAAAAGGGAGAAAACTCAAATTACTAAAATTCGGAATGAACAAGGAAATATCACAACAGACACGAGTGAAATACAAAACATAATTAGAAGCTATTTTGAAAATCTATACTCCAACAAAACAGAAAACCTGGAACACATCAACAAGTTCCTAGACACATATGAATTGCCTAAACTGAATGAGGAAGATATACACAACTTAAATCAATCAATTTCAAGCAATGAAATAGAAGAGGTCATCAAAAGCCTACCAACAAAGAAAAGTCCGGGAACAGATGGGTTCTCAGCCGAGTTCTACAAAACTTTTAAAGAAGAGCTCATTCCAATACTTCTCAAAGTATTCCATAAAATAGAAGAGGAGGGAACCCTCCCAAACTCATTCTATGAAGCCAATATCACACTGATACCTAAACCAGACAGAGATACATCGAGGAAAGAAAATTTCAGACCAATATCCTTAATGAACATCGACGCAAAAATTCTCAACAAAATTTTAGCAAATCGCATACAAAAATATATTAAAAAGATAGTGCATCACGATCAAGTGGGTTTTATCCCAGGGATGCAAGGTTGGTTCAACATCCGGAAATCAATAAATGTCATTCACCATATCAACAGACTAAAAGTTAAGAATCACATGATTATTTCAATAGATGCAGAAAAAGCATTTGATAAAATACAGCATCCCTTCATGCTCAAAACACTAGAAAAAATTGGGGTAGTGGGATCATTCCTTAACATTGTGAAGGCCATCTATGCTAAGCCCATGGCCAATATCATTCTAAATGGTGAAAAACTGAAAGCATTCCCCCTAAAAACTGGAACAAGACAGGGATGATCTCTTTTACCACTTCTATTCAACATCATTCTTGAAACTCTAGCCAGAGCAATTAGACAAACCAAAGAAATTAAAGGGATACGAATTGGGAAAGAAGAACTCAAACTATCCCTGTTCGCTGATGACATGATTATATATTTAGAGGAACCTGGAAATTCCACCAGAAAACTCTTAGAACTCATAAGTGAATTCAGTAAAGTAGCAGGTTACAAGATCAGTGCCCATAAGTCCAACGCATTTTTATACATAAGTGATGAATCTTCAGAAAGAGAAATTAGGAAACTACCCCATTCACAATAGCATCAAAAAAAATAAAATACTTGGGAATCAATCTCACAAAAGAGGTGAAAGACCTCTACAATGAGAACTACAGAACACTAAAGAAAGAAATTAAAGAAAACCTTAGAAGATGGAAAGATCTCCCATGTTCATGGATAGGAAGAATTAATATTGTCAAAATGGCCATACTACCAAAAGTGCTATATAGATTCAATGCAATTCCAATTAAAATCCCAATGATGTACCTTACAGAAATAGAGCAAGCAATTATGAAATTCATCTGGAAGAATAAGAAACCCAGAATAGCTAAAGCAATCCTCAGTAGAAAGAGCGAAGCAGGTGGTATCGCAATACCAGATCTTCAACTCTTTTACAAAGCAACAGTAACAAAAACGGCATGGTATTGGTACCAAAATAGACAGGTAGATCAATGGTACAGAATAGAGGACAGGGACACAAACCCAAATAAATACAATTGTCTCATACTAGACAAAGGGGCCAAAAATATGCAATGGAGAAAAGATAGCCTCTTCAACAAATGGTGCTGGGAAAACTGGAAATCCATATGCAACAGAATGAAATTAAACCCTTATCTCTCACCCTGCACAAAACTCAACTCACAATGGATCAAGGAACTTGGAATCAGACCAGAGACCCTGCATCTTATAGAAGAAAAAGTAGGCCCAATCCTTCAACTTGTTGGCTTTGGAGCAGACTTCCTTAACAGGACTCCCATAGCCCAAGAAATAGAAGCAAGAATCAACAACTGGGATAGATTCAAACTAAAAAGCTTTCTCTCAGCAAAGGAAACAATCAGTAATGTGAGGAGAGAGCCTACAGAGTGGGAGAATATCTTTGCCAATCATACTTCAGATAGAGCGCTAATATCCCGAATCTATAAAGAACTCAAAAAACTCTACACCAAGAATACAAATAATCCAATCAACAAATGGGCTAAGGAAATGAACAGACACTTCACAGAAGAAGATGTACAAGCAATCAACACATATATGAAAAAATGTTCAACATCTCTAGTAATAAGAGAAATGCAAATCAAAACTACCCTAAGATTTCATCTCACCCCAATTAGAATGGCGATTATCAAGAACATAAGCAACAATAGGTGTTGGCGAGGATGTGGGGAAAAAGGTACACTCATACATTGCTGGTGGAGTTGCAAACTAGTGCAGCCACTCTGGAAAGCAGTATGGAGATTTCTCAGAAAGCTTGAAATGGAACCACCATTTGACCCAGCTATCCCACTCCTTGGCCTATACCCAAAGGACTTAAAATCAGCATACTAAAGAGATACAGCCACATCAATGTTCATAGCTGCTCAATTCACTATAGCCAGATTGTGGAACCAACCCAGATGCCCTTCAGTTGATGAATGGATAAAGAAACTGTGGCATATATATGCAATGGAATATTACTCCGCCATGAGGAATGACAAAATTATGGCATTCGCAGGCAAATGGATGAAATTGGAGGGTATCATGCTAAGTGAGATAAACCAATCTCAAAAAACTAAAGGACGAATGATCTCGCTGATAAGTTGATGAGGACATATGGGGGTGGGGGTAGTAGGGGTTAGTGTTAGGGTTAGGGTTAGGTTTAGGGTTAGGGATAAGGAGGGTGGTAAGAATGGAGGAAGAAAGGAATGTATAGAGGGAAAAGAGGGGTGGGAGGGGAGGGGGGAAGGGGAAAAAATAACAAAATGAATCAAACAACATTGCCCTATGTAAATTTATGATTTTTAATTAAAATTAAAAATTAAAAAAAATAAAAAAAAAACAATAAATGAAAGTTAAAAGAATTCACAAATATAAAGCCTGCACTACAAAACATACTCAATGAAATGCTTTATGAAGAAGAAATGGAAAATAAGAATGAAAACCAGAAAAGGGAGAAAGTACACTAGAAGAATAGTAAAGGAAAGAGAAATTAATTTATCTTAAAAACTAGAAATAAATCAAAATGACAAGAAATAAACATCTTCCAATAATAACATTGAATTTTAATGGTCTAAACTCATCAATAGACATAGACTGGCAGACTGTATAGAAAACAAGACCCAACAATATGCTGTTCCCAAGAGACTCATAGAAGATATCCACAGACTGAAGGTGAAAAGATGGTAAAAAACCTATTACTCACAAGCAGGGATTTTTATTCTCATATCAGAAAAAGTGCACTTTAAGCCAAAGTTAATAAGAAGAGACAAAGAAGATCACTTGATACTGCTTAAAGGAATCAAACAGCAGTAGAAAATAAAAATAGTAAATATTTATGCCCCAAATAATGGAGCATCTACATACATCAAACAAACCCTTCTCAATATCAGGAATCAAATAGACCACAACACAATAATACTGGGTGACTTTAACACACCTGAATCATTGATTAAAAAAGAAGCTATGGAACTAAAAGTACAATCAATAATTTAGACTTAACAGATTTGTATAGAGTATTTCATCCATCAATGACAGTACAATTTTTCTCATAGCACATGAAACATTTTCTAATCCAGGCCACCTCTATTTCTAAACTAGATCACAAAACAACTCTAAGTAAATAAAAATACAGATAATACCCTGTATTCTATCAGTTCATAAAGCTATGAAATTAGAAATCTACAATAAGATAAAAATAGAAACTACTCTAACACCTGGAGACTAAAAAGTTCATTATTGAATAATGAATAGATAGCAGAAGAAATCAGGGGTGAAATAAAAAGGTACTTAGAAGCAAATTAGAATAGACATGCAATGTAACAAAGTCTCTGGAACACTATGAAGGCAGTTCTAAGAAAAAAGTACATAGCTTTGAGCATATTCATTAAAAGAACAGAAAGATGTTAAATAAATAATCTAATATTATATCTCAAAGCCCTAGAAAAAGAAGAATAAACCAACACCAAAAGTAGAAGACAGAAAATTACTAAAATCAGACCAAAAATCTATAAAATTGAGATTTAAAAAAATCAAAAACACAAAAAGTTGGTCCTTTGAAAGAATTAAAGTTGATAAACCCTTAGCCAAACTAACCAAAAAAAAATAAAAAGAAAGAAAAAAGAAAAAAACTCAAATTGCTAAAATCCATGATGAAAAAGGAAATATCACCACAGATACTATAAAAATACAGATAATTAGGAACTATTTTGAAAATGTATACTCCAATAAAATAGAAAATCTTAAAGACACTGAAAAATTCCTAGAGATAAACAAACTCCCCAAATTGAACTGGAGATATATAAAATGTAAACAGACCAATTTCAAATAAAAAAGAAAAATTGAAGCAGTCATCAGAATTCTGCTAACAAAGAAAAACATAAGACTGGATAGATTCTCAGCAGAGTTCCTCTGATATTTAACAAAGAATGAATATCAGTCCTTCAAAATTATTTCATGAAGTTGGAAATAAGGGAACTATTACAAACATATTCTATGAAGTTAGTATCACTCTGATAATAAAACCAAGGGCACATCAAAGGAAGAAAACTTTAATGGTCTTGTTGAACATACATGCAAAATTCTTAATGAAATATTGACAAGTCACATTAAAAACGCATTAAAAAGAATACACCATAATCAAGTAAGTTTCATCCCAGGGATGAAAGCTTGGTTCAACATATGGAAATCAATAAATGTAACTTATCACATAAATAGTCTTAAAGACAAGAATCAATTGATCATCTCAATAGATGAAGAAAAAGCATTTGACAAATTATGGCATTCATTCATGTTTTTAAAAACTAGGAAAACTGGGGATAAAATGATTATACCTCAGCATTGTAAAAGCTATATACAAGAAACCCAAGGCCAACATCATATTAAATGGAGAAAAACAGAAAGCATTCCCTCGAAAAATAAAACCAAAACAGAGATGCCCACTTTCACCACTTCCATTCAACATAGTCCTTAAAAGCATACAAATAGGGAAAAAAAAGTTCAAATTTTCTGTTGTCTGATGATGTGATTCTATATTGAGAAGACCCAAAAACCTCCACCAAAAAACATCCAGCACTCATAAAGGAATTCATCAAAGTAGCAGAATCAAAATTAACATTCATCAATCAATTGTGTGTATATACTTCAGTGATGACTCAGCTGAAAGAGAAATCAGAAAAACTATCCAATTTACAATTCTCAAACAAAACATAACATAACATAACATAACATAACATAACAAAACAAAACAAACAAAAAACCGGAGCACACTTGGGTATCAACCTAAAAAAGATGTGATGGACCTCTACATTTAAAACTACAGAACACTAAAGAAAGAAATTGAGGAAGACTTTAAAAGTTGGAACAACCTTCCATTTTCTTCAATAGGAAGAATAAATATTGTCAAATTTGCCACATTACCAAAAACATCATATAGATTCAATGCAGTTCCCATTAAAATTGCGATGATGCTCTTCATAGAAATAGAAAGAGCAGACACAAAATTCACTTGGAAAAATAAGAGGCTTAGAATATCCAAATCAAGCCTTAGTGAGAAAAGCAAAGCAGAGGGCATCACAATATCACAATTTAAATTATACTACAGAACAACAGTAACAATTACAGCATAGTATTAGCAAAAAACACACATGAATAACAATGGAATAGAATAGAAGATACAGAAACAAACCTATAGAAATACAATTATCTCCTACTAGACAAAGGTGACAAAACATTGGAGAAAAAAATAGCCTCTTTAACAAATGGTGCTGGGAAAACTGGAAATCCATATATAGCGAGAAAATTGAATCCCTATCTTACACCCTGCACAAAATTCAACTCAAAGTAGATCTAAGACATAGGTATTAGGCCAGAAACCCTGCACCTGCTGGAAGAAAATGTAGGCCAAAACACTCCAGCATATCAGCTCAGGAACTGACTTCCTTAACAAGACTCTTAAACACAGAAGTAAAATAAAAAATCAACAAGTGGGATGGTATCAAATTAAAAATCTTCACAGCAAAGGAAACAATCACAAGCATGAAGAGAGAGCCTACAGATTTGGAGAAAATCATTGCCACCTGTACCACATACAGGGTATTAATATCCAGGATATACAAAGAATTATACCCAAAGGACTTAAAATCAGCATATTAGAGTGATGGAGCCACATCAATGTTTATAGCAGCTCAATTCACAATAGCTAGATTGTGGAACCAACCAAGATCCCCTTCAATTGACAAATGGATAAAGAAATTGTGGTATATATACACAATGGAATATTACTCGTCCATAAAGAAGAATCAAATTATGGCATTTGCTGGTAAATGGATGAAATTGGAAAATATCATGCTAAGTGAAATAGGCCAAGCCCCAAAAGACCAAAGGTCGAATGTATTCTCTGATAAGTGGATGATGATATATAATGAGAGGGGTTGGCATGGGGAAGAGAAGAATGAAGGAACTTTGGGTGGTGTAGAGGAAAATGGGGTAGGAGGGGGTGGGGGATGGAATAATAGAATGAAACAGACAGTATTACCCTATGTACATTTATGATTACATGAACGGTGTTAATCTACATTGTGTACTACCATAGAAATGAAAAGTTGTACCCCGTTTGTGTACAATAAATCAAAATGCAGTCTGTAAAAATAAAAAAAAATTTAATAAAAAAATTCAAAAAGTTTAACACCAAATAATGATGATGATAATAATAATAATAATAATAACAATAATAGTAATAAAAGAACCCAATCAATAAATGGGCAAAGGGACTAAACAGACACTTTTCAAAAGAGGAAATATGAATGGCCAACAAATATATGAAAAAATGTTCAACATGCCTAGCAATTAGAAAATGCAAATTAAAACTACATTGAGATTTCATCTCACGCCAATTAGAAGGGCAATTTTTAAGAATGCAAGTAACAATAAATGTTGATGAGAATGTGGGGGAAAAAGGCACACTCATACGCTGTTGGTGGGACTGCAAATTGGTGCAACTATTCTGGAAAACAGTATGGGGATTCTTCAGAAAACGAGGAATGGAGCCACCATTTGACCCAGTTATCCCACTCTTTGGTATATAGCCAAAGGATTTAAAATCGGCACACTACAGTCATGCAGCCACATCAATGTTTATAGCAACACATTTCACAATAGATAAGCTGTGGAGCCAAATGAGGTGCCTTCAACAACAGAATAGATTAAGAATAAATGGTTTATATACACAATGGAATTCAGTCATAAACAAGAATGACTCTATGACAGTTGCTGGTAGGCATATGGAGCTGGAGAGGATCATTCTAATTTAAATAAGTCAATCTGAAAAAACAAAAGGTAGAATATTTTCTCTGATATGTAGAATCTAACCCATAATAAGGCAGAATAAAATAAAATGAATGCAAGTTCTGTGGCGTAGACAAAGGGGAATGAAGGCAATAGAGGGAGAATGGGGAAGGAAAGACAATGGAATAAATCTGACATAACTTTCCTGTGTGTGTGTATATATATATATATATATATATATATATATATATATATATATGCATTTTCCACAGTGGATCTCACCTATGTGGACATTGAGAAGAAATTAATTAATCAAAACTATGACAACAATGACAGAAAGACCAGTAGAGAGAAGGGACCAAAAGGTGTAGGGAGGGAAGGGGAAGGAGAGGTATCAGGGACAGTAGAGTTTATTTTGACATATTTATGCTATGAGTGCCTACATAAGAAAATCAGAAGATCTCAAATAGACAACCTACTGCTGCATCTCAAGTCCCTTGAAAAATAACAGACCAATTCCAAAGCCATTAGGAGGAAGGAAATAATTAAGATCAGAGCCAAAATCAATGAACTTGAGAATAAAAAAGCAATGAAAGGATCAATGAGACAGAGTTGGTTATTGGAAAAAGATAATATTGATAAGCCCTAGGCCAAACATAACCAAGAGAAAAAGAGACAAAATCCAAGTTAAAACAAATGAAGATGAAAAAGAAGAAGTCACCATAGATATCACAGAACTCCAGTGGGTCATTCGGGACTATTCTGAAAACTTGTACTCTAATAAATTGGAAAATCTAGAAGAAATGAATACATTTCTAGATAAATGTGATCTGCAAAAACTGAATCAAAAGGAAATAGGAACCCTAAACAGACCAATGACTTGTAATGAGATTGAAGCAGTAATCCTTCCAACAAAGAAAAACCCAGAACTGAATGGATTCCTAGCTGAGATCTACCAAACTTTAGGGAAGAACTAATGTCAATACTCCTCAAATTATTCCATGAAATAGAAAGGGAAGGAACAATTCCAGACTCATTCTAAGAAGCCAGTATAACACATACACCAAAACCAGATAAGGACACATCAAGGAAAAAAAACCTACAGACCAACATCCGTGATGAACTTAAATGCAACAATACAGTATATATGTTTTCTCTCATATGTAGAAGGTAGGGAGGAAAAAGAAAAATAAACGTGGGGGCACATCTCATGGAAATGAAAGGAAGATCAATAGAGAAAAGTGACCAATGGTGGGAGGAATTAGGGGTGCTGTGGAGTGATATTGGCCAAATTGTATTGTTTTATTGTGTGTACACATAGATACATGACAACAAATCCCACCCTTACGTACAGCTATAATGCACCAGTAAAAAATATGGGGAAAAAGATAAGGCTGTCTAGGAACTCTCATTTTGATTCTCACCACAACACTAAGAATAGGACAGCTCTCTAAAACTGAGAGTCATCAGAATTCACATAAAACCATTCTTATAGGGGGATGTTAATCAGCCTACCCTTTAAGATAAAAGGATGGTCACAAGGTATATGTGTGATAAAATCCAAGAAGGCATAAGAAAGAACACCTGCACTAGTCTTTACCAAGTGGCAGCCTTCTGGGACAGGGGTGTGGCTCTCTGTAAATTAACTGTCCCTGTAGAAATGGGAATATGCAAGTCACCTAGAGGTGATGACCAAACAGAGAGCTGATCCCTTGGTACTAAATTTCGAGCTCTCTCCCAACCTCGTTTTTGCTAGGATGTAGAAAGTTTTTTTTTTTTTTCTCACAGAAGAGAGATAATAGATGGAGAATAAACATCTTAATATATTCTTTTTCTTAAAGCTCTTTTTTATTTGTTCTTTTTAGTTTTACACGACAGTAGAGTATATTTTGATATATTTATGCAAACATAGAGTACATCTTATTCTAATTAGGATCCCAATCTTGTATTTGTACATGATGTGGAGATGCACATGTGGTGTATTCATATATGTACATAGGAAAGTTAAGTCAAATTTATTCCACATTTATTCCTATTCCTGCCCACTCCCTTCCCTTCATTCCCCTTTAAACATCTTAGTGTATTCTGATATGACCACTGAGCAATGATAGGTATAAGCCAACTTATGTGCAACAAGTCACAACTCTAATAAAACCTGTAGCGTGTTTTTACTTTGGCAGGATGCTTTCCAGTCATTCTTTGCACAGGTGGGTGTAGGAATGCATTCTTACGTCTCCTGAGTAGATTTTTGGAAGTTTGAGAACAGGCTTATGTTTTTTTAGGTTTTGTTTCCTTTTGTTAACTTACAGCCTTTGAAGGAACTGAGTCAGCTAGTCATTAAGTATGTAGCAGGTCTCTGATGATTACAAGCAGTTCAATGAAGAGTAGGGGTGCTGGGTTGTGGAAATTATTTAGCATAGGTTTTTGGGTCAATGACTTTACAAATTTAGCATGCTTAGGGTTCTATTTCTTTTTTTACTTTTTAAATTAATTTTTCTTTTTTCTAATTAGTTGTACATGACAGTAGAATGCATTTATACATTTTGATAGATCATACATAAAAGGAGTGTAATTTCTCATTTTTCTGATTGTACATATTGTAGGATCACATCAGTCATGGCAGTCATATAGGTACATGAGGTAATAATGTCTGTTTCACTGTACTATCATTCCCTCCCCCATGCCCCTTCCCCTCCCTTCACTCCCCTCTACCTAAAATAAAGTAACTCTATTCTTCTCTACTCCCCCTCTTATTGTGAATTAGCATCTGCCTGTCAGAGAAAACATTTGGCCTTTGGTATTTTGGGGTTTGGCTTAGTTCACTTTGCATGATATTCTCCAACTCCATCCATTTACCAGCAAATGCCATAAACTATTAAAACCAGAGTGATTAAATTGGCCAAGCATCCATGTGGAAAACAAAAACAGAGTAGAAAATCTTGAACCCAGGTTTCTAATTCTTATCAAGATTTTCTACTTTGTTTTCCACATGGATGCTTAGCCAGTTTAATCACAGTGGTTTAAATATCCTGTTAAGTTTTAGTGTTATTTTAGTGTTTTCTGATAAGGGAACCTACTTGTCTTGACGGATGGTATGTAGTGTTACTTTCCCACATGTGAAGCTCCATTCCTCTCTGTTCTCTTTCCTTTGTTTCGCCTTTGACTGTGATGTTTGAAGTGGACGGTGTTTGAGCTCACTGATCCTTTCCTCTCATTGATCAGTTGTGCTGTTGAGGCTCTGTATGTTTGGGAGCTTGTTCATTTTAATTTTCAGCTGCAAGATTCCTGTAAGCTTTTGAAAACTTAGTGGAATCCCTTGGGTCGCCTTCACTGGAAAGTTTCTGAATTGCTTCTGTGTGTTTTCTCAGTACACTTCAAACTGATCTTTTAAATTTGTTTTCTCAGAGATTCTTTCTTGAACACTCCCAAGTCTATGGAGGCACCCAAGTATGAAATGTCCACTCATGTTAGTGTTTTTTTTTAAATATTTAACCTCCATGTGTGTATACCTACTAGAGTTTCCACTACCCTGATGACTTTCCTCATGAGATCTTGCATGCTGTCTGCCTTTCATATTAGATCCAGGTACATATTGCTCATAGTCATTTTAAAGTCCTGTTCTTTAAATTTTTAATTAAATTTTTATTTGTTCTAATTTGTTGTACATGACAGTAGAATTAATATATACATTTTGGTAGGTCATACATACAGTGCAATCTCTAATTTTTCTTATTATACATATTGTAGAATCACATTGGCCATGCAGTATAAATACAAGAGGTAATAATGTCTGTTTCACTGTACTGTCATTCCTTCCCCTATACCACTTCCCCTCCCTTCACTCCCCTATACCTAAAATAAGGTAACTCTATTCTTCCCTCTCCCCTACCCCTTATTGTGAATTAGCACCTGCATATCAGAGAAAACATTTGGCCTTTGATTTTTTTTGGGTTTGGCTTATTTCACTTAGCACGATAATCTCTAACTCCATCCATTTACCAGTAAGTGCCAGAATTTCATTCTTCTTTAAGTCTGAGTAATATTCCATTTTCTTTATCCATTCATCTATTGAAGGGCATCTAGTGGTTCCATAGTTTAGCTATGGTGAATTGAGCTGCTGAAAACATTGATGTGGCTGTGTCAGTGTAGTATGTTGATTTTAAGTCTTATGGGCATATGTTGAGGAGTGGGATGACTGGGTCAAATGGTGGTTCCATTCCAAGTTTTCTGAGGAATTTCCATACTGCTTTCCATATGGTTGTACCAATTTGCATCCCCACCAGCACATCCTTGCCAAATTTATTTCCCCACATTCTTGTCAAATTTTCCTATTCTTATCATTTCATTATCTCTGCTATATTGGAACCAGGCTCTCAGACTTGTTCTATCTTTTCATACTACACATTCTGTCTGTTCATATCACATGTCTCCTCCTTCTTCTTTAATTGTTGTTTTAATTTCTCAGTTGGGCAACACTCACATCATCATGTATCTCAGTATGCTTCTGGTGCTTTCTCTGTCCCTTCAAACAATGCTCTTTTCTTTTAATGCACCTTTAACATTTAGTCCCGACATGGACATGATGTACTGGGTAGAAGTGCTGAGATCAAGAGACCTTGCGTATGACTTTTTATAGTTTTCTGACTCTGAGTTTGGGTGTGTTAATCTTTGACATATTTGTTTTTGATGTACCTGTGACTTTGATTTTCCACCAGGGTTCTCCTTCATGAGGTCTGAAACTTGCAGTTCCTTCTGCCGAAAACTCCTGTTAGTATGTGGAGATTCTAGAGATGCACGGTGAGGTATGGAGGGAGGGATGCCTTCTTTCATCCCATGACAAGACAGTGAGTCTGGGACTCTGGGCTGTGACTCCACAAGTTCTTCCCATTCCTCCTCCTCAGGAGTGGCAGAAAGTGCAGAGGGAACTTGAGTTAGCTATTTCCCTTCTCCCAGGTAAAAGTCTAGAGGGGTCTAGATTTTGATCCTTCCCTTCCCCCAGGCCAGGGAGACTGCTACAACCCAAGCTGGTTAGGGCCTGCTCAGATGGTTTCTTCTGAGAGTAGATGTTCTTTTCATGAAAAATAGAATAGAGCCAGGTGGACATAGATCCTAATGCTTTGGTTTCTTCTCTCCCTGGAAGCATGAGGGTAGCTTTCTCTAATATTCATCCTGAAAAGCTGGTTGGGTAACTGGAGATAAATTCACAAATGTGTGAGTAGCTCCAGGAAATTGGTTCTTCCCCTGTGATTTTTTAGTTGTCCAGCTTGGCCACACTGCATCTCCAGACACTTGCCAATGACAGTGCCAGCTTTCCTATTCAAATACAGGCTCCAGCAGAGCCCCCTGATTGATTAATCAAATGGGCTAAATTGCTCCAATTTGGGGAGCAGAGGTTGGGCCTTGACTTCAATCCTCTTCTGAGGCTGAAACATTTTAGTTTGCTTTGATCTTGGAGGGTTATGAAAATGAGCCTGATGTCCCCAAAGTTTCACATATATTGGTCCACAAATTAGAAGCATTTGAGTCATTCTTTACTGAAATCTTATTGTTTGCTTGCTCACACAGAAAATAGCCTTTCATTCCTACTCCTGAAGGGGATAGAGAGATGTACTAGGGGGCACTCTTCCTTTTTCAAAGCGGGTTGCCACCAACCATTTAAGAATATGTTATATCCTTGAATTAATGCCTTCCTATGTTAAAAACAAAAACGAAAGTTAATTTCCTATTTTTGCTTTTCCTGTTCCAGGTGTTTTGATGCCAGGCCTGTATTCTCTGGATGAGAGGTTCATGTGCGTGATTAGCCTAAGACTCACTAAAAGCAAAAGGCATAACAAAATAGTGGCCACCTATGAAAAGGATGAATGTGTGCTCTGGGGACCCTTGGTGGATGTGACAGATGATGCAGCCCCCTCCAGGACAAGAAGGTGGGTGACAAGTGACAGCTCTGACAACAAGAATGAGTCTTCCCTTCGCTCTTCCGGTGGGTGTACTGAGAGCCGGGCCACCATCTCTTCAACACAGGAAACATTTTGAGTAATCCAGCACAGAAGATGCTTTTGTTATTCAAGAATGCTTCTATAGGCCAAGGCACATGATTTCTGTCGGAGTGACATCGGCATTTCACATCTGTTATGGTTTGGATGTGAGGTGTCCCCCAAAAGCTCACGAGTGAGACAATGCAAGAAGGTTCAGAGGAGAAAATGAGTAGATCATGAGAATCTTAACCAAATCAGTTATTAATCCCCTGATGGGATTAACTGAGTGGTATCTGAAGTGTAGGATGTGGCTGCAGGAGGGGGAATTGGGACATGGCTTTGGGCATATATTAGTATCTGGCAAGTGGACTCTCTGCTTCCTGATCCACATGTGAGCCGCTTTCCCGCACCACACTCTCTGCCATGATGTTCAGCCTCACCTCGAGCCCAGACCAATGGAGCCAGCCTTCTATGAGCTAAGACCTCTGAAGCAGTGAGCCCTCAATAAATTTCCTTCTCTACAGTTGTTCTGGTTGGGTCTTTAAGTCATAGCAGAAAAAAAAAAAAAAAAAAAAAAAAAAAACCTGACTAGACTAGAACATCATTTGTTAGTGAGTCCCATCTATTCCCTGGGGAGTCCCACTAAAGTAATTTTAGCACATCAGTCTATTAGGCCACTCTCTCATCCAGTTGATCTTATCCTGCTGATAGACATCTGGCTTCATCCCTAGCTCCATAGCCTTTGTCTGGAGTAGTGTGAACCTCTTCTCATCCTAGAATAGAAATGTTGTCTTGTCTCCGTCTTGATTTTGCACATCTCAGGGTTCCTCTGCTTAGAGGGGGTAAGCATTTTCCTTCAGGATTGGGAGAATGCAATCTGTATGGTTCTTGAGTCAATTAGAAATCTGCTGCCATGCACTTAGATTGGTGGCTTGCATTTTCCGAGACAGTGGGTCAGCGGTCAGCAGGGGAGCTCTCCGCATTCCCAGCCATCAACCTGATAATAGAGCTCAGAAACTGAGAGCCTTATCTGTACCTGGGTTGAAGGGAATCTAATGGGGTTTTAGGAAGAGATACAGATGGTCAAGGGGAACAATAATTGAACCATGATTGGTTGAGAAGTCCCATCTTGAGCTTGTCTCCTGAAGAGATATGTGAGGTTCTCTAGTGGGGTTTCCAGCTAACCAGGTGACCGTGGGTCCCCCGTTTTAGCAGGGGAGTCATTTCTGGTGGTGCCTCTCCTCCTCAGATGTGATAGGCTGTGCTTTAACACCTGTGAGGTTTAGAGGTGTCTCAGCAATTAGAAGTACATTGCTAGGGACTGTCCACTTTTCCATGAGTTGCTCCTGTGTTCCCTGGTTTTTCCATTTCTTCAGCAGGACTGTCTTCTGGCTGGAAAGGATGTGTGGGGTCCTGAGAGTAGGGTGTTGTTCTAGAGGAAGGAAACTCCTACATGGAGGTTAGAATTTTTCTCAGTTGTTGTCCAGAATATTTGCTGCCCTCTTCATATTTTCAACATGGAGAATTCATTCTTAGTGAGGTCTGAAAGGATCTCCTATATGTAATCTCATAAGAATTCAATTTTGGCCCAATTCTGGGGTCCACAATTACACAGAACAAGATGGTAGGCAATGCCTTTTATTAAATTAGGTTCGTTTTCCTGACACATTTGGACTAGAGTCATTTTGTAACTGAACCATGGAGTTGGGTGGGTTCTTGGTCTTGCAAATTCAACAAGTGTATTTCACAGACACAAATAGTGAAACAGTTAAGGCAAAGTAACAGAGTTTATTAAAGTAATAGAAAGAAGCAGAACTCTTGCAGGGGAGGGGTTCCAAAAGACAGTTGCCAGTGAGTGACTGTTTTCTCAGGGTTTATGTGAATTTACAGGATTAAGGAAGTCAGCCCTTGGCCCAGTCCTGGGTAAGGCATTCAATGTCCATGAGCTCTTCATGCACCCTGTAGATCAGTCAAATTAAGGTGATTGTTTTGCAGTTTGTCCCTTTTTAAAGGGATTCTGGGCACTGAGTCACAGATGTCTCACTCTCAGTTTTTGTTAGGTTCACATTTGCATCTGGGGTGTTTCTATTCTGTTACACTGTGGTATTTCTGTTAACAGCAACCTGAACTTCATGGGGGCCAAGCTTCATGTCTGCCTACTTCATTTATTTTTCCTAACTAAGTTTCACGGTGTGGTTCATCTTCTCTGTCTTTCTTGCTGATTGATGTATCAAGACAGCACATAGTATCCGAAGAACTCCTCAAGATTTACTCTCCTGATGAATTACTTTGGAGACAAAAATTACATTTAAATCACATTTAATAGAGTCAGTCATATTCTACCTGACATCACTGCCTAAAGTTTGTCAGTCTCAGGGTACTTCTGATGCCCTTTCCCTTCTTGAGGGCTATGAATCAACACAACTAGAGAAAGTGTTGCTGGTAATTTGAAATATTTAATGTTTCCACCTCTCTTGGGTATTTGAGTGAAGTTCACTGGCTAATCTTTAATAGGATATGGCCTTCAAATTGGACCCCACCACTTTTTGGCAGGCTGTTTTGGGTGCAGAATTGCAACTTTGGGCCACTACTTTTATTGCCAGGAGCAATGCCAGTCCTCTGAGGTATGGTCTGGTAAATTCTGTAAACACATGTGGTTCATAATGAGAGGCTTGGTGAATAGAATCAACTAGGACTAACCCAAGGTTCCTGGTAATAAAACAACTCTGTGAGGATTCACCTTTCAGTTTCAGGAAGTTTCCAATTCCTGGAACCCCAATCTTGAGTTCTCTTAGTATCTGCTCCAAAATATTCAGGGGGAAACACAGTTCAACTGGATTTAGATGAAAGGGGCAAGATGGTGGATTAGAGGCACCCAGCACGTCCCTACCTGTCCAGAGATGGAATCCAATCCACTGGAGTGAGTCTGCTCATTGTGGTGTGTAGCCATGGGAGAATGTCATAGTTCAACAGAGGACAAGCACAGACCTGAGGAACACATCGTAGTTCACTGGACTGTGAAAGAGTATATCCAGCACAGATCATGGGCTCAGCAGGAATAGAGAAATGCCTCATCAGTAAGGGAGGAGGTTAAAGAAGGAGAGTCCCAGAGCACTGCAGGCATAGGACTTAGCACTCTGCAGCAATGTAGTCTAGACAGATGATAGACCAGAGATATAGATGGTGAACTGGCTCTGGAGAGGTTCTCTGCACTTCACTGCATGTCCTCCTGGTGCCATAAATGGAAGCCATGACAAGAGTGGCCCTGTTGTTCAACCCTACCGTACTGGAAGGCAAAGACCCCTGAATTCTTAATCTCTGGGACCTCATGGAAATATTGCTGCACAGGCTCTGTGGATGGCATGTCAGATTCAGTTCAATCCTGGAGGGAGGGGCTCTGTCACAAATTCACTAGGAGTTCTACAGTTGTACACATTTGGAGACTGGCAGATGACATAGGATTTGGATCCTCTGCCTTTCCCCCAGGTTCAAATCACAGACTCCATTGCTCTCCCAACCACAGAGGCATCTGGACTTATCACACACATCTGGTGTTACCCCACCCTCTGAGTGCACAGCAGAAAAGGCTCCAGAGAGACTATTTGTGGTGTTTTGCATTCTGAACTAGCTCACTGATACACTCCAGAAATGAAGTACATCCTGCTCCTGGAAGGCCTGGCTCAAGCAGCCCCAGAGAGAATCTTTATCTGGTAATTTCTGCATCCTGCCCAAGCTCCTTCTTGCATGTAAAGCAGATTAGAGGTATCCCAACGGACTCCAGTCACCATTCATTCCTGCTACTCATTTGATGAGCACTCCCAGAATAGAACAGGGAGGGGACTGAAGGACACCAGCTTTTACCCTGTCCAAGGGGCTACACCCTAAGAAGACAAGAAGTGGAGGTTTGAATGGTCCAGATTGCAAATTTGCAATTTTGCCCACGCATTGAACACCCAGGGCAAAGAGGAATTTGTTATTTTGTACAAATAACATTTTTGTTACTTTTTAGTAATACATTTTGTTTTTGCTGTTTTGTGTTTATGTGCTTCTCTCCTTATGTCTTCTCTTGAATATTTAATTTTCCTTTTTTTCCTTTCTCTCTCCTTCTCTCTTGTATGTTTGCTGTTGCCATTTTTTTTTTTCTTTTCCAAGAGTGAAAGGAATAGGTTTATTTAAGTGAGAAGAAGAAAAGCAGAGTTTTTGCTGGGTTAGACGGTACCTGACAGTAGAAATCCATTTAGGTGTGCTTTGTCTTGTGGTAAATATAGCTATCAGGTTCAGGCTATTGTTCAAAATCTATGCGACAGAGGAACTGGACAAAGCCAAGGATATTGGTTCAGTTCAGGACCTTCTGATTGGCTGTGCTCTTTGAGCCCTTGAGTTTGAACTTTCCTGTAGCCTCTACTCAGGTCCACTATCACTTCCATTTTCCCACTACCCTTGACCAAAGATCAGCCAGAATGTCTGGAATGTTTCTAGAAGTTAATTTCATGGATCTGTCTTTCATTTAGATAAGACTATTTGAAGCCCATTACCCTACCTGCCTGTTTTACTATCTACGCTGTCTTATTCATTCCTCACTTCTGAAGAAGTGTCCCTAACTGCTGATAGGGAAAGGAGTGACAACTACTCTGGCTACTTCAAACTCAAAAGGGACATGGAAAGGGTAGATAGGATTTTTTTAAATTCTGAGTTCCATTTGCATGACTGTCTGTAGCTGGATGGGCTCTAGGTGAGAGGATATAAATTTTACAAGAAGGTTCCATAGACAGGAGCCAAACATGTATTATAATAAAATATAAAGAGTAGCTAAGAAGGGAAGGATCCATGACTCTGTGTTGCAACTTAGGGCTGGAGCCTGCTACATTTCTTTCTTTCTTCCTTTCTTTCTTTTTTTTAACCCTTGGACTTGTTTCTTGAATTCCCCATTGCCTCCTTTCTCCTCTTGGTAATTGTTGGATTTTGTCTTGCTTTTTTCCTTTTGACTCCTTCCCACTCCTTCCCACTCCTTTTCTTTTCTTCTTCTACCTTTGCTCCTTTAGAAGATTTATTCATTCTATTAGGTTTTAACCTTTCATTTCCCTCCATGTTATTTCACCCTGTGCTTTCTGTTGTTGATGATGTTGCCAATATCATTTTGTTTGTTTTGTGTGTGTGTGTGTGGTGCTGGGGATTAGAACCCAGGGCCTTGTGCATGCGAGGCAAGCACTTTATCGACTGAGCTATATTCCAGCCCTTTTTGTTTGCTTTTTACATAAGTTCTTTACCTAAAGTTTTGCATTTTTCCCTCTATCTTCCTTGTGGTGTGTAGTACGGAGTGTAGAACTTTGTTCATGTTGGGTGTGCATCTGGTTCTGGGCTCTGCTCCTGGATCAGTAGAGAGGAATTTGCACATTGGTGCAGCCATGAACTGGTCCTACTCTACCATTGGTATATACTTCAAGTTAAAGAAATTAAAAGGTAATAACCCCCAGTCAGCAACCTACCCCCAATTGGGAACAAATCTCACTCCTTGACACTCACCACACAGTTGAAATGTTAGGAATTCTTGTTGGCACACCACCTACAAGGGCCCTCATCATGCATTGCCCCCTCACCCTGTGAGGTCACACATGGTTAATAAGACTAGAGATAAGTGCCAAAGAGGGGCATCTGTGACCCTGTTCCCTGCTTCTCCCTGTGTTCTGACTCGAGCTGCACCCATGTCTAAACAGAGCATAAAAGCTCCAGATCCCTCACTGCAGTGGAAAAGCCAATGGTGGAACTAATTATAAGGAACAGAGGCAGTAGCAGCAGGGCCCTAGGAGAGTTCCAGCTGCTGGTAGGCACTTCCTTTCCCATTGTAGGAGAAAGTACAGAGGGCATAGCAAATATATTCTGCTGTCTACATCACACCACCTGGAATTCCAGAGAGCCCCATTCTATTGACACATACAGAAATTGGGACCCTCACACTATGAACACAATATCTAGGGTCAGTCCTCACTAGTCACAGTCAGAGATGCATCAGGGAAAAGGAAGCAATAAAGTGCATCTGGAATTAAACTCAACACTGTACAACAAACCCATTTCCAAGGCTACAGCACTAAGAGAAGGGTGCTTACTAAGAGGGGCCTCCAGTAAAAGTGGAAAAGAGAGGAGGACTTGGTGATGCATGCCTGCAATCCCAGTGGATTGGGAGTCTGAGGCAGGATGATCACAAGTTCAAAGCCAGCCTCAGCAACTTTGACAAGCTGTAAGCAACTTAATGACACTCGGTCTCAAAATTAAAAAAAAAAAATTAGAAAGTTCTGCAAATACTCAGAGCTTAAGCACCTCTGGGTTCATTCCTTGGACCAAGAAAAAAAGAAGAAAGAAAAAAATATAAGAAAAAATAAAACAGAAGGGATATTCATCCATTCAGAAGTGCAAATTCCAAAACAAACACAAGAAACTCCAAAATATAAGGCAACTTGACACATCCTATAGTTTGTAACTTTCTTGGCACTGATGCCAAAGATTTCAAAGTAGATGAAATGCCAGACGAGGCACTCAATAGCTTTTAAAAAGATAAGTGGAATCCAATAGAATGCAAATAGCAGCAGGAAGAATTAAGAAGGTTAACGCAGAATATGAATGAGCATTTGTATCTAGAGATAAATATTTTGAAAAAGAACCAAGTAGAAATCGTGGAAAGGAGAAGCTCAATATTTCACATAAAGCTTCTGTTGAAAGCCTCAGTGACAGTCCAGATCAAGCAGAAGACAGAATATAAGTGCTTGAGGACAGCTTTGCCAAAATAGTACATTCAGAGGGCAATGAGGGCATACCATAGGAAAGAATGGAGGGAACATAAAAGACCTCAGGGACACCATTAGAAAATCAAGCACCTGCATACTTGTCATATCATGGGGAGAAGAGCTAAAGGCTAAGGACATAGAAAACATGCTTGGGGAAATTACAACAGAACATTTATTAAATCTGGGGCAATATGTTAGTTGTGCATGTTTGGAATGCATTCAGGATGCCAAAAAGCAATATGCACAAAAACCATCTACACTACTGATAATTCAATTGCAGAAAGGATAAGATGAGAGATATTTAAAATTATGATCTGCAAGAGTAGTGCCAGATCACATTGAAAGGCAAACCCATATGCAAAACAGCAGATTTCTTATCAGAAACTCCCAAGACCAGGAGGGTCTGGAGTGATGTTTTTCAAACACTGAAAAAACAGGGGTGTCAACATAGATTAATGTATTCAGCAAGGTAGTGCTTTCAGAATTGGAGAAGAAGATAAAAAAAAGCTAATGGAATTCATAGCCACTCCATGTACTAGCTGGCCAGAGATACTTAAGGGAATCCTATGCCCAGAGGAGGAAGAAAGAGGAACATAATTGTGAAAGCTCAGGATGAAAACGGTCTCACTGGGAGAGTGAACACACAAATGAGAAATAAAAAAGAGTCACATTTATCAATTTAGAAAACAGTGGAACATCTAAGACAAAAGTGAACACAGAATACTCAAAACAACCATGAAAATGACAAGAACAACTCTATACCTTTCAAAATAACCCTGAATACACGTGATCCTTATTCTTCAATTCAAAGATGCAGAGGAAAGGATTGGATTTTTAAAAAAGATTCCAAAATATACTGCGTACATGAAACCCCCTTCACCTGCAAAGGCATGTAAAGACTGAAAATGGAAAGATAAAAAATAATTTTTTTAATTTTTAAAATTTTTAAAAAAATTTTTTTACATAGGCAGTGTGCAGTGTGCATTTTGATTCCTACACAAATGAAGTTTGAAGGCAGGAAAATGTCACGTCTTACATCTGAGAGATACACTTTAGGCCAAAGTCAGGTAAAAGAGATAAACAAGGTTATTCTATATCTATCAAGGGAAACACAACAAAAGATATATAAATGTATGATATACATAAACACATATATGCATGTGTATATATATGTGTGTGTGTGTGTGTGTGTGTGTGTGTGTTAGTATACCCAATTTTGTAGCCCCAAGTTTAATCAAACACTACTAGACAAAAATGACATTAGAGGACTGAACACAATAAAACTGGATGACTTTAGTGCCCTCCCTCTCACCAGTAGGTAGATCTTCCAGATGGAAAAGTAACAAGGAAACATGCACGTTAAGTTCCAGTATAGAAGGGCTGGGGATATGGCTCAGTTGGTAGAGCGCCTGCCTCGCAAGCACGAGGCCCTGGGTTCAATCCCCAGCACCACACACACAAAAAAATTTACTCTATAGATAAAATGGGCTTAATGGACATCTACAGAATATTGCATGTGACAGTGCACTCATCAGCACAAGGAGCATTCACCAAGGCAGTCCAAATATTTGTCCATAAAGCAAATGTTTAGAAATCCCCCCAAACTGAAATAATTTCTTGTATCCTTTCCAATCACAATGAAAGAAAACTACAAATCAAGAGCAGGGGGACCTCTGGAAATCTCACAAACACTAGAAGACTACATAACATGCTATCAACAATCGAAAAATCCCTAGAATCAGGAGAATATGGGAACACAACATACCAGAACCTGTGGGATCCAGAAGCAGCAGCTTGTACCTACAAGTTAAAAGAGAGAGACTTCAAAGAAATTGCCTAAAGATGCATCCCCATGTCTTAGAAAGATGAAAACAAACCGTGGTCCAAAATCAGAGTAAGAAAAGAAATAATAAAGATCAGGGAAGACATAAACAAAATATAAACTTGAGGAACATCACCAAAGGTCAAGGGAACAAACAGAAGTTCTTTAAAACAATAAAACAGAGTTGTTAAACCTGTTGCTAAATTAACAAAAGAAAGACTAGATGCAAATCAGTTAAATGAGACTTTGAAAAAGGAGATCCTACAACAGATACCAAAGAAACTCAAAGAATTATTAGGGACTGTTTTGAATAACTATATGCCAGTGTGTTCGAAAATCTAGGAGAGACAGACAAATTTAGGGACCCAATTGAATCAAGAAGATATAAACATGTAAATAATATGAGTAACAAGTAAGGATGTTGTAGCAGGACTAAATTCTTCTGATGAAGAAAAGCTCAGGTCCAGACAGAGTCAATGCTGAATTTTACCAGATTCCAAAAGAAGCACTAACACTAAAGCTCCTCAAACTATTCCCTAACCCAGAAGTGGAAGGGCCTCATCTATACTCAGTGTACAAGGCCAGTAGCACTCTCATTCAAAACCTGACCAGGATAGAATCACAACCTTGAGAAAAACAATGAGAGGTGGATATCCCTGCCCAGGAGTGAAACCAGGGATTGTGGTAGATGGAGACAGCAGGGCAGGTCCCCTAAGTGGCATTCAGGGGCCTCAGAAGAGCCCACTCCTGGGGCTCTCTTGCTGCTCCTGTAACAGGTACAATCTGATTCGACCTGTGTCTTGAGGGGAAGTACTGCTGAACTGAGGAGGGTTTGGTGAGTCAGCCCAGTGATGGATCTGAGAGTCTCCATGGGACTTATCAAAGAGGAGATGACTCTGGTCATCAGCTTGTAACATGTAAGTGGGGTGGCAGGTGGCAAAGATGTTCAAAAGGATTCCACCATTTCTGAGGGTCATTGTGGGAAAGAGTTCGAGTTCTTCATGTTTAGCAGACAGAAAGATGAGAGGGGGGACACAGAGAGAGAGAGAGCCAGTGGGCTGACATTGGTGTTGATCCATGGGCAACGGTTTTAGTGGGGATGGCCCTGTGACACTGGGGTGGGTGCCCTGGCCAAATTGAGTGCCCTAGTGCCCTGACAAGTCCTCAAGGTGCAGAACATTTCAGACTGACTCTCCTATGGCAGAGGTGATAGGATGCCCCAGTGGCCCTGTTGATTGGAGGCAGGGCTGGCCAAGGCCCAAATGAGGGGAGTGGAGGACTGTTGGATCTGGGGAACTTCAGGTTTTAAAATAGCATCATTCTATCTTCCCCTTCAACATCTCTGTTGTTCAGCAGAGGCCTCTCTTTTGGTGCATAATACCTTTGCATCACGAGAAGAGTCTTGATTGTGTAAAAGCAGGAAAGATTAAAACGTGGCATTCTATCCCACTTTCCTGATCTTTGGTCCCAAATTCAAGCTACAAAATAGTCATTCATTTACCCATGACTTTGGGTCTAGCACATAGCTATGTCATGGTGTGTTTAATGGCAATAATCTTTTTATTGCTCACATATTCAGAACTATAAGAAGCACAGTAAGTGAAAATTCTCCCCAGAGAGCTTTCTGATAGTGTGAGCTCTGCATTTACCACAGTTACAAATGACAACAGAGATCTTCACAACAGCCTGCTTCCTCTGTGTACCATCTCTTCTCACTCTCTGGTACAATGAGTCTGCCAATTTCCACTTTTCCTGAACAACCAAATAGCTGAAGCCCAAAGAACTCCAAAGAGTTCCAAACCACAAGGAAACTGGAGACACCCAGGCTGAGGGCCTGTGTCTGTAGTGGTGAGGACAATGACCAGTGAGCCCACATAAGATTCAAGACTTCTCCTAGCCAGGTATGAGGGCAAAGCTGCCTAGGAAGTGGGTGGGAATGGGATGCTGTGTCTCTGAGTCTCCTATTCGCCTCAGGATCCCAGAGGTCAGGGCGAGACCTGTGGTATACCTCTCACCAGGGTCCTGTAATAGAGAAGGTGGATGTTGCCTTAGGGCAGCATTTTCCTGCTGGACTCCACAGGAGCAGGTCCTGACCTGGAGCAGATTATAGAAGCTGGTCCAGCTAGATGAAGATAGGTAAATAAAGGCCGGGTTCCTCTGTACCCGTGAGAAGCAGAGCTGCCAGGGTGAGAGGCTAGCACTGATGTGCACCTAGGTGTGGGTGCCCCGAGGATACTTGGGTATTTCTTCTTGGGTGGTCCTTTGGCAATGGTGCTTAAAGGAGTGGCATGTGGGGCTCCAATCACACAGTTGCTCTTTGTCTAGTGTAGCATGGTCACCACGGGCATGCTCTGGTTAGTGGGGCTGCAAGCATTCAGGCCCAAGCTTGCCCAGCAGTGCTATCTGGTCATTAGGAGAAGATGCACATTGCCCCCAAAGCAGATATCAGATCCTGGGGCAAGTCTGTGCTCCAAGATCCTATCGGTGTCACTGGGACAGACATGCAACTAGAGGAGGTCTTTTATTATTATTATTATTTTATTTGGCTTTTAATTTTTTAAAGACTGCATTTTGATTCATTGTACACAAATGGGGTACATAATTTCGTTTCTATGGTTGTACACAGTGCAGATTCTTACCATTCTTGTAATCATACATGTACATAGGGCAATGATGAGGAGGTCTTTCTTATTTTTATTTTTAGTTATACGTGACAGTAGAGTGTATTTTGGCAGAATATACATAAGGTATAACTTATTCTATTAGGTTCCCACTCTCATGGTTGTACATGATGTGGAATTTACCCTGGTCATGTAAACACATTCAAGGCTAGGAAAGCTATGGCCAATTAATTCTACTGTCTTTCCTACTCCCCTCCCCCACTCGTCCCTTCATTACCCTTTGTCTTTCCAATCTATTTTTGTTATTCCCCTCCCGAACCTCCCTTGTTTACGGTTAGCATCCATAAATCAGAGAGAACATTTGACCTTTGGTTTTTTGGGATTGACATATTTCATTTAGCATGATATTCTCCAATTCCATCCATTTACTGGCAAATGCCACAATTTCATTATTCTTTGTGGCTGAGTAATATTCCATTGTGTATGCATACCACATTTTCCTTATCCATTTGTCCATTGAAGGACACCTAGGTTGTTTTCATAGTTTGGCTATTGTGAGTTGAGCTGCTATAAACGTCGATTTGACTGTGTCACTGTAGTATGCTGGTTCTTTCGGGGTATGTGCCAAGGAGTAGGATAACTGGATCAAATGGTGGTTCCATTCCAAGTTTTCTAAGGAATCTCCATACTGCTTTCCATAGTGGTTGTACCAATTTGCAGTCCCACCAACAATGTATGAGAATACCTTTCTCCCCTTATTAAGATGAGGTCTTTCTAGGGGTAGTGCTTCTTCCCTTAGGTGAGCTAAGGGGTTTATGCATGGGCAGGCTTTGGGGGATGGCAATAAGGGTAAGAATACTAGTGGTTCCTTGCTCCTGTTTGCTTTTGTCTTGTATCTCTTGTTTCCCATAGAGACCATAGGTTTCAGGACCTGGTTCTTGGGGTCCCTCTACTTTTTGAGATCATGCTCACTGCCACTATGGGAGATGTCAGATCTGGGGACAATTCTGTCCTCCCAGTTCCCATTAAGGTCATTACCACTGCAAGACTTGAGGGCAATGAACTTTGGTTGGCCCATGTTGACCGGGGCTGCCTAGTTTTTTGGCAAACACTGGCCACAGGCCCTGGCCTTTGGTGGCAGCTACAGAGACAGAGACAGATGCACTATATACACCAGTGGACCATCCAACCTGGCTGACACCAGACTGCACCTGGGTGCTGGCGTGGGTACTCAAGGGGGGAATTTCTGAAAGTGTAAGCCCCAAGGGCTGAGTGGGTTGGTCTGTCAAAGGCTTGGGGGCCTGTAACCAAGAATGGGATTAGGACTCAACTTGGACCTGGAGCCTCCAGGTGTCCTAACTGTAGATAATTGGCAAAGGTCAGGGCTCTGGGGTTCTTTCCATCAGGACTCCAATGATGGGCTAGATGGCGGCTCCAGGGATGAGAAGCAACTTCAAATGTGAAATGTGTTGCCAGACCCTTGGAGCTTGTGGGCTGGAGGTGTCCATGACTGAGGCTGCATATGTACTGTTGGGGTTTGAGACTGGGGGAGAGTATAGAAAACTACTCTCTGAGCTAGCTGGAGGCCCAGAGAGGAGGAACTGGGAAGGCAAAGTGGTGTATATCAGGGTGGCCCCAAAGGGAGTCAGTCATTGACTATGGAGCTAAGCCTGCAAATATGCTGGACAAGGGCCTGGGAGGAAGGGTAGAAGCAGCAATTGGCAGTCAGTGGAAAAGGGGCACAGTAGGGTTGGAAGTGGGAGGGTGCCTCTGGGAAATGGCAGCAGAGCCAACCCACATCTGGGTGGAGGCCTCCATGGAGGACATGCTGGGATGTTGTTAAAAGCTCTGGCTGAGGACCAGTGATGCCAGAGGCCTGGACCCTCCCCATGCAGAGGAGGTCCTCACAGGGACATGGAGGGGCATGTCCTGGTTGGACTGAGCCTCACCACTCAGAACACAGTTGATGTGCTTCCAAGTTTTCTTCTCCCAGTTAGGGCCTCAGCAGTGACTGCAAAGGCCAATTCCACAGGTGGTGGCAGTCTCAGGGTATCCCCTCAGTAGAAGAGGAAACTTTTATTTCCATGGCCTACAACTGTTCCCCAGGGAATAAGCATTTCTTCCATAGCTATTACTATGGCACTGCCCCGCCATTACTTAAGTCACTTTCTCACACTGGCCCTTCTTCCAGAATATCACTGGGGCTGAAGAGTATCCTAGGCACAGCCAGCATCTGGATAAGACTGGAGTCCTCCTCTTCAGAGATGGAAAACTTCAAGCAGAGCTGTATGAGCTGATAATGGCATTTTTCTGGGGACAGGAGGTCACACAGGGTATCTCAGCTCTTTCTTGTGTACTCTGGGTGCCAAGGTTTCTCCGTGAAAACCCAGACCTGGGCACAAAGGAAGACACATATTTTTGGACCACCAAAGACCTAAAGGTGGACTGTGCACGCTCAGTGGCATGGGTGACCACTATAAAGCTTTCCATAGTGCACCTGGGGCAGTGCTGGGTACTTTGGCTGATGTCGGAGAGTGAGCCAGATCTGTTGCCTGTGCTTTCACATCTGATGCTGTCTATCTGCAGAGTCTTCCATTTGCACAGTCATGCCTTGGTCACTATCTCCAGGGACTCTGAGCACAGTCTTCCCTCTGCAGGGGTCTTAGGTAGGCCAGGGTGCTGCAAGCTGCCAGTGAGAGACTTCCTGCTCCTGTGCCCCACACTGTGTCAGTTAGCTTAATAGGTGGTCTGAGCTGCAGGAAGGCTTGAAAGGGACAGAGGACAGCAACATCTTCATCAGGAGACCAGACATGCAAAGGATGGAGGCAATGACCAGTTCTCCCAGAAAGTACAAAAGGAACTGTCCACAGGACCTGGGACAAGCACTTCAGAGGCACTTTTCCCAACCTCCCATGGCCAGTAGTGGAATTCCATCAGGATGATCTGTGAGTGGTCCCTACAGGCCTAGGCAGGGAAGCCTGGCCAACCAATGAAGGAAAGTCAGTGGGTGCTGTGAGCAGTAGTCATGTAGGACCCTTCTGTCTGGTCCCTGTCCCCAGGACTGGGAATAAGGGTGATAGACCGATGTTGCTCTGGGAACTGCCCATGGCAGTAGTTAGGGAAGGTGAGATTTTGGAGTTTCAGAAGTGAACACAAAGGGGCCTCCTTCAGATGCCAATGCAGCTTCAGGTGAAACAGCAAAGTGAGTTCTGTTGCCAGGATGCCCCTTTGGAAGGTGTGAGCAGAGAATGGGTGGGAGAAAACCAGACACCCATGCCATGAGGCATTGTCATGTCAGGAAGGGGCAAGCTCATGCAAGGTTCATATGCATGCACCTGTTGTGGAAGGGAGAGGAGGAGGGACTATGTGCCTGTGTGCACGCATGGGGCTGGAGGAACTGTGGAGCACTGGTGATGAGGCTGTGGATCCAGATCCCACTGTCCCACCCACTGACCCACTGAGGTTTCCTGATCTCCTGGGGAGTGAGGAAGACACTGGGTTTGAGCGTCAGCAGATATTGCAATGGTAGGGACCCGTCCATCCATGGCTGGGTCCCAGAACTATCAGAGGTTGGTCAGGAATGGTCCACATTCTGCTCAAGGGAAGATGATTGGGAGCAGGTTTCCTGGCCCAACAGCAACTGCATCAGGAGGTAGCTTCAGGATCTGGGCCTTTGTGTCCTCTTGCCCATACCCTGGAAGCACCAGAGGGGACAGCCCATAGAATAGAAGTGCAGGTGCCACCCAGTGTCTGGCTGGGTGACACCTGAGCAGTGGAGCAAGGCAGGCTGGGAGGGAAAGCTGACTACCCTGTGACTCATAATGCTTTTCCTAGCATTTCCTAATGAAGCTAGAAAAACCAAGCTTGTGTTCTCACAGCTTGGATGTGACAGTTGGAGCCATTTGCTACCTATCTTCTAGCCCTTGGGGTTCTCCATTTTTTCTAGAGTGAAACTCTCTGAGAACAATATTAGGGACCTGAGTCATTTCTTAGTCCTGTTTGCTGAGGTTAATAAAATACAGAAACCTATTCATATATATAGTTCATTTTAGACCCACTGTTTGTGTCCTACTTCTCATTTGTATTGGATTTTTATGAACTGAAGAACATTGTGTCAGAATTTGTGGGGTTTTTTTGTTTGTTTGCTTGTTTGTTGATTTTGTTTTTTAACTCTAAAGCTTTCCTTAGTGTTCCTGGGACAGTGCTGGGTGCTATGTCTGCCTGATTTTGAGAATTGAGGCAGACCTGTTGCCTGCACTTTCACATCTGGCTGGTCCAACATCCCCACTGCTTCTGGGTGGTGGCCAGGTTGGCTGCATATGTGAGCTAGCATCTGGTGGAGGTGGAGGGCAGAGAGTAAGGCAGTGTGGTGCCAGGCTGGCAATGAGCAGGGCAGCTTCTGGAGCAGTGGGAAGGTGGGGACCAGGTGCCACCAGTAGGTCTTTGGGTCATGGTATCTGTGCTTCAGGAACAGGGACATGTTGCCTTTGCCTTCTCTGGGGGACTCTCCTCTGACACTCTGGGCCTTGGTGTGGGCCCCAGGATAAGCGCCCCACATGCCACAAAGAATGGAGCAGGGTGACTGCTGAGAGCTGCCTTTGGGCCTCTGAGAGGAAAATCAATGACAGGTGATAGGTGATGGACCAACACAGAACTAGTCCTGCAGATGGTCAGCCAGTGAGCTAGTGGGGATAGTGTCACCAGGGTCTCACCCATTGTGCCTGGGACAGAACACTCTGAAGAAGGTGTGAGCTAGCACTGGTCTATAGTCTTGCTCTGGGACAAGCAAAAGGGAGGCCTGGACACTTCCCTGGTGTGGCTTTTCTGGTGAGGTAGGGAGCTGTTGGGTTTGTGACTAGCAGCTTTTGCAATGGCAGAAATCTCTCTATCCATGTTCTAGCCTCAGAGCTGTCAGAGAGTTGTCTGCTGCAATAGATGGGCCTGATCAGACAAAAGGGGAACAAGTAGGGACAAGGTTCCTGACTGAGCAGAATCTTCAGGTGGTGGTAGTTTGGGGATCAGCTTGTGTGTCCTCCTGCACTTCCCCTGGGGACACTGAAGTGGATAGTCACTGAGAACACAAGCACAGGCACCACCCAGTGTCTAGCTGAGAGGTTCAGTAAGGTGGGCTGGGAGGAATTGCTTACCCTATGCCCCACAGTGCTTTTCCTAGACATGGAAACCAGAAAAGCCAAGCTCATATGCTCACAAATTCTGGTTTTATCGATATTTGCACTGCTTTCCTGGAATCCTAGTCTCAAGATTCTCCAACTTTTTGTGTGTCTTTAATATTTAGTTGTTCTGGGGACAATACTCGGCCTCCTATAGGTTCCACAGTATAAAGAAGTGTTCATCTTTGACTAGTTCAATCCAATAGGGAAACCGTACAGACCTAGGGATCACCTTAGTGTTCACTCTCAGCAGGTACAAGTTGTCACCAGTGTTGGTTTTTTATAAATGGAAGGGCACCCTGCCAGAGTGTGTGTGATTCTTCAAGCTCAAGCTTCCCATAACCCACTCCCAGTAGCCCTGGGTGCTCCACCCGCCTCAGCTGTTAACAGCTGCCATTCTGCCATACAGGTTGGGTCCTGGGCCAGTTTCCCAACTGGACAAAATCTCAGGTGAGCTGGGACCTGGAGGAGCAGGGTGGGAGGGCTTTGTGTCTGGGACTGATGTCCACTATGAGTGTTCCCCACACACTTCTGCAACCTGCTGGCCCTACCAGTTCCACTGGACCTGTGGTGGCCCATATGCCAGCCAAGGGATGCTGGAATCATGGTAGTGACTTGTGCAGTTACCCATTGCCCACTCATCCTCCTGGCCATGGAGGGTGATGCTGACCTACAAGCACCAGTGTGGTTTAGGATCCTGGAAGGACTCAGATCACCCCTAGGCAAGATGGGCATGTGCAGCCAACACAGCCCATTCCACTTCTGGCAGATGAAGTTGGAGATGAGTTGCCGAGGACATGCTCCCGGGATTCAATCACTAAGTCCTCCCCCACATTCCAGCACAGCTGGGCTGGTACTGTCTTGAACAGTCCTCTGGGGCTTCTCTGCTTTCCAGGTGAGATGAAGTCACAGTGCTGCCAGTCCACTTGTTTGTGACATCAGGAGTTACCTAGAGAGCAGCAGCGATGTCATAGCAGGCTCTAAGCAGGACTGTTGCTGCCCAAGGCTCAGAAGGACCCAGCAGGAGAGAGAAAGCAAGTGCAGTCTTCTACCAGTGCCTGGAATCACCAGGCCTTGCCTTTGAATCCAGTCTTGCTGGATGCCAGTCTTTTCCACTTAGAGTGTCATAGTTGTCACTTGCTGTCTGTCATTTCACAGGAGCATTGTTAGCACAGTTAGGCATTTGAGAAGAATCAAAACCAGTATAACAGGATTTTCAGCAGGAGGGGATGTTGAGATGTTTAATAGAAGAGACTTTATGGAAGCTAAACTTGGTGCCATAGTTCCTGATGAGAATTGCTGAAAAATTATTACTATCTAGAGGGATGAAAATTTGGTGAGCCTTTCTTCTATTTTTTTCCCCTTTGATACTAAAACCCAAGTTTCCACTTTTCTGACATTTATACTGCATATCTTTGAATTTTTATAATCCACAAAGATATAAAATGGTACCTGTTGTAGTTTTCCTGGATTTCCCTGGGGATTTCAAGAATGTGCATCATTGTGTGTACTACCTTGACCTTGAATTTCCTCTTCTGAAAAGCACCTGTTCATAATTTTATCTATTTTGACAGGTTATTGTCTTCTCCTGGTTGATTTTTAATTCTTTATATGCTCTTGATACTGATGCTTTGTTGTTTATTTATCCCAGGCTTTGTTTCTCCGCTTATAACTTGTCTTTTAATTTTCTTTAACCCATTATGTCCTGGCATCCCTTATATATGTGTCAACACCAGGACATAATTTAAAGTTTTCCTGATGAACAAAATTATTTAATATTAAAGCATCTGAATTTACCAATTTTTCTATTAGGAACAATAAGTTGAGTCTTTTTTTTTAATTTTTATTGTAAACAAATGGGAGACGTCTGTTTCTCTTTTTGTACATGAAGTAGAGGCATACCATTTGCGTAATCTTACATTTAAATAGGGTAAGAGTCTTTGATTCATTCTGTTATTTTTTTTCTTCCCGCCACCCCTCCCACCCCTTTTCTCCCTCAATACAGTCCCTTCTTCCTCCATTCTTGCCCTCCTCCCACACACCATTATGTTTTCTCATTCACTTATAAGCGAGATCATTTGTCCTTTGCTTTTTTTTTTTTTAATTTTTATTGTAACAAATGGGGTACATGTTGTTTCAGTTTGTACATGGAGAAACAGCATACCATTTGCATATTCATATATTTACATAGAATATTACATTTGCATATTCATATATTTACATGTATTTACATGTTTGATTAATTCTGTTATTTACCCCCCACCCCTCCCACCTCTCCTTTCCCTCTATACAGTCCCTCCTTCCTCCATTCTTGTCCCCCTCCCACCCCTCCCACCCCCATTAAGTGTCATCATCCGCTTATCAGTGAGATCATTCCTCTTTTGGAATTTTGAGATTGGCTTATCTCACTTAACATGATATTCTCCAATTCAATTTCATCCAGTTGGCTGCAAATGCCATAATTTTATTATTCTTTATAGCTGAGTAATATTCCATTGTATATATATTCCACAGTTTCTTTATCCATTCATAAATTGAAGGGCATCTAGGTTGGTTCCATAGTCTGGCTATTGTGAATTGCACCCCTGTGAACATTGATGTGACTGTATGTAGTGTGCTGATTTTAAGTTCTTTGGGTATAGGCCGAGGAGTGCGATAGCTGGGTCAAATGGTAGGTCCATTCCAAGTTTTCTAAGGAATCTTTCCACACTGATTTCTAGAGTGGCTGAACTAATTTGCAGTCCCACGAGCAATGTATGCAGTACCTTTTTCCCCACATCCTCTCCAACACCTATTGTTGCTTGTATTCTTGATAATCACCATTCAAATTGGGGTGAGATGGAATCTTAGAGAAGTTTTGATTTGCATTTCTCTTATTACTAAAGATGTTGAACATTTTTTCATATATCTGTTGATTGCTTGTACATCTTCTTCTGTGAATTGTCTGTTCATTTCCTTAGCCCATTTGTTGATTGGGTTATTTGTATTCTTGGTGTAGAGTTTTTTGAGTTCTTTATATATTCTGGAAATTAGTGCTCTATCTGAAGTATGAGTGGCAAAGATATTCTCCCACTCTGTAGGCTCTCTCTTCGCATTGCTGATTGTTTCCTTTGCTGAGAGAAAGCTTTTTAGTTTGAATCTATCACAGTGTTTGATTCTTGCTTTTATTTCTTGTGCTATAGGAGTCCTGTTAAGAAAGTCTGATCCTAATCCAACAAGGTGAAGATTTGGACCTACTTTTTCTTCTATAAGATTCAGGGTCTCTGGTCTGATTTCAAGTTCCTTGATCCATTGTGAGTTGATTTTTGTGCAGGGGGAGAGATAGGGGTTTAGTTTCATTCTGTTGCATATGGATTTCCAGTTTTCCCAGCACCATTTGTTGAAGAGGCTATCTTTTCTCCATTGCATATTTTTGGCACCTTTGTCTAGTATGAGAAAATTGAATTTATTTGGGTTTGTGTCTGTGTCCTCTATTCTGTACCACTGATCTGCCTGTCTATTTTGGTGCCAATACCATGTAGTTTTTGTTACTATTGCTTTGTAGTAGAGTTGAAGTTCTGGTATTGCGATACCCCCTGTTTCATTCTTCCTGCTAAGGATTGCTTTAGCTATTCTGGGTTTCTGATTCTTCCAGATGAATTTCATGATAGCTTGCTCTATTTCTGTGAGGTATGTCATTGAGATTTTAATTGGAATTGCATTGAATCTGTATAGCACTTTAGGTAGTATGGCCATTTTGACAATATTGATTCTTCCTATCCAAGAACATGGCAGATCTTTCCATCTTCTAAGGTCTTCCATTCTTTCTTTCTTCAGTGTTTTGTAGTTTTCATTGTAGAGGTCTTTTACCTCTTTGGTTAGATTGATACCCAAGTATTTTATTTTTTTTGAGGCTATTGCAAATGGAGTTGTTTTCCTCATTTCCCTTTCAGCTGCTTCATCGCTTGTGTATAAAAATGCTTTAGATTTATGGGTGTTGATTTTATAGCCTGCTATTTTGCTGAATTCATTGATGAGGTAGAAGTTTTCTGGAGGAGGTTTTTGGATCCTCTAAATATAGAATCATGTCACCTGCAAATAGTGACAACTTAGTTCCTCTTTTCCTATTCATATCCCTTTAGTTTCTTTAGTCTGCCTAATTACTCTGGCTAGAGTTTCGAGGACAATCTTGAATAGAAGTGGTGAAAGAGGACATCCCTGTCTTGTTCCCGTTTTTAAAGGAAATGGTTTCAGTTTTTCTCCATTAAGAATGATGTTGGCCATGGGCTTAGCATAAATAGCCTTTACAATGTTGAAGTATATTCCTACTATCCCTATTTTTTCTAGTCCTTTCAGTATGAAGGGGTGTTGAATATTGTCAAATGCTTTTTCTGCATCAATTGAAATAACCATATGATTCTTATCCTTAAGTCTATTGACATGATGGATTACATTTATTGATTTACGAATGATGAACCATCCTTGCATTCCAGGAATGAACCCCACTTGATCGTGGTGCACAATTTTCTTAATATCTTTTTGGATACGGTTTGCCAATATTTTGTTAAGGATCCTTTGATCTATATTCATCAAGGATATTGGTCTAATATTTTCTTTCCTTGATGTGTCTTTTCCTGGTTTGGGTATGAGAGTGATATTAGCTTCATAGAATGAGTTCAGTAGGGTACCCTCCTTTTCTATTTCCTGGAATACTTTGAGAAGTATTGGAGTGAGTTCTTCTTTGAAGGTCTTGTAGAACTCAGCTGAGAATATGTCTGGTCCTGGGCTTTTCTTGGATGGTAGATTTTTAATGGTTTCTTCAATTTCATTGCTTGATATTGATCTGTTTAAATCGTGTATGTCCTCCTGGTTCAGTTTGGGAGGAGCATATGTCTCTAGAAATTTGTCAATGTCTTCGGTACTTTCTATTTTGTTGGAATACAGATTTTCAAAGTAGCTTCTCATTATGTTCTGTATTTCAGTGGTGTCTGTTGTGATATTTTCTTTTGCATCATGTATTTTAGTAATTTGAGTCTTCTCTCTTCTTCACTTTGTTAGTGTGGCTAAGGGTTTATCTATTTTGTTTACTTTCTCAAAGAACCAACTTTTTGTTATGTCAATTTTTTGAATAGTTTCTTTCGTTTAATTTCATTGATTTCAGCTCTGATTTTAATTATTTCCTGTCTTCTACTACTTTGGCTGTTATTCTGTTCTTCTTTTTCTAGGGCTTTGAGCTGTAATGTTAGGTCATTTGATTGTTGACTTTTCATTCTTTTCTGGAATGTGCTCCATGCAATGAATTTTCCTCTTAGTACAGCTTTCATAGTGTCCCAGAGATTTTGATATGTTGTATCATCATTCTCATTGACATCTAAGAATTTTTTAATCTCCTCCCTGATGTTTTTTGTTATCCATGTTTCATTCAATAGCATATTATTTAGTCTCCAAGTGTTGGAGTAATTTCCTTTTTTTACTTTGTCATTGATTTCTACTCTCAGTCCATTATGATCTGATAGAACACAAGGCAGTATCTCTATTTTTTTGCATTTCCTAAGGGCTGCTTTGTGGCATAACATATGTTCAATTTTTGAGAAGGTTCCATGTGCTGCTGAGAAGAAAGTGTATCCGCTCGTTGATGGATGGAATATTCTATATATGTCTATTAAGTCTAGGTTATTGATTGTGTTATTGAGTTCTATGGTTTCTTTGTTGGATTTTTTTTTGGAAGATCAATCCAGTGATGACAGTGGTGCATTAAAGTCGCCCAGAATTATTGTGTTGTGGGCTATGTGATTCCTGAAATTGAGAAGGATTTGTTTGATGTACAGGGATGCACCATTGTTTGGGGCATAAATATTTACTATCGTTCTGTCTTCCTGATTTATGGTTCCCTTAAGCAGTATGTCCTTCTTTATCCCTTCTGACTAACTTTGGCTTGAAGTCCACTTTATCTGATATAAGGATGGAAACCCCCGCTTTTTTACTGAGTCCATGTGCATGGTAGGTTTTTTCCCATCATTTCTCCTTTAGTCTGCAGATGTCTTTTTCTATGAGATGAGTCTCTTGCAGGCAGCATATTATTGGGTCTTTCTTTTTAATCCATTCTGCCAGTCTATGTCTTTTGATGATGAGTTTAGGCCATTAACGTTCAAGGTTATTATTGAGAAATGATTTGTATTCCCAGTCATTTGGCTTATTTTTGGTTTTTAATTTGGCTTGATTTCTCTTTGAGTGGTTTTTCTCTAAGGTAGTTCCTCCCTTTGCTGACCTTCATTGTTGTTTTTCATTTCCTCCTCATGGAATATTTTGTTGAGAACATTCTGTAGTGCAGGCTTTCTATTTGTAAATTCTTTTAACTTTTGTTTATCATGGAAGGATTTTATTTCATCTTCAAATCTGAAGGTTAGTTTTGCTGGGTATAGGATTCTTGATTGGCAACCATGTTCTTTCAGAGCTTGTAATATGTTGTTCCAGGCCCTTCTAGCTTTTAGTGTCTGGGTTGAGAAGTCTGCTGCTATCCGTATTGGTCTCCCCCTATATGTAATCTGATGCTTTTCTCTTGCAGCCTTCAAAATCCTATCTTTATTTTGAATGTTAGGCATTTTCATTATAATGTGCCTTGGTGTGGATCTGTTGTGATTCTGTGCATTTGGTGTTCTGTAAGCCTCTTGTATTTGATTTTCCATTTCATTCTTCAGGTTTGGGAAATTTTCTGATATTATTTCATTGAATAGGTTGTTCATTCCTTTGGTTTGTATCTCTGTGCCTTCCTCAATCCCAATAATTCTTAAATTTGGTCTTTTCATGTTGTCCTATAGTTCTTGGAGATCCTGTTCATGATTTCTTACCATATTCTCTGTTTGGGTGACTTTATTTTCAAGATTAAATATTTTGTCTTCATTTTCTGAGGTTCTGTCTTCCAAGTGGTCTAGTCTGTTGGTGATGCTTTGCATTGAGTTTTTTATTTGGTTTATTGTCTCCTTCATTTCAAGGATTTCCGTTTGTTTTTTTTTTGAGAATCTCTATCTCTTTGTTGAAATGGTCTTTTGCTTCCTGCAGGTGCTCTTTCAGTTTATTGGTATTTTCATTCATTGCCTGCATTTGCTCTCTTATCTCATCCTTTGCTTTGTGAATCATCTTAATCATGTATAATCTGGCTCTTTCAGTTTATTGGTATTATCATTCATTGCCTGCATTTGCTCTCTTATCTCATCCTTTGCTTTGTGAATCATCTTAATCATGTATAATCTGAAGTCCTTTTCTGACATTTCTTCTAACATACTGTCATTGGATCTATTACTATAGAATCTAGATTTGTTTGGATCATTTTCATACCTTGTTTTTTCATGTTGCTCATGTATCTTCCCCTCTAGTGCTGCAGATCTGGGGTATTGCATATTTCCCCCTATAGGCTTATAGTGGCCCTATAGGTTTCCAAAACCCTTTCTTTAAGGGGAGATCAATATTAGCAGTGCCCAAATCAGACCCTATGCAATCCTAGACCAAATAGCCCCTATGGGGACAATAACACAATTATCATAATAAACAAAAATGTTCAAATGTTATCTTTGGTAAAACAAACAGGTTTACAATAATATCTGCAGTTTTTCATGGAGGACAAAGAGGATGCAGATGGATGAAGAATATGGCTGTTAACGGGATAATAAAAGAACATACAGAAGTTCTAGAAAATAGAAAGGGTGAGAGTGTAATCAGAAGAAATCGGATGTTAGCATGTAAATAAGGGAGAAAGCGACTCTGAGGGAACAGGTAAACATAAGGAAAAGAAAGCAAGAAATGTAAAGAAATTAAAAACTTAAATTTTTTTTAAAAGGAGAAAAAAGGAAATCTACTGTATATCAGTCATATACTAATGAAACCTCCCAGTGTTCAGTAGCCTGATGTATGAGAGGTACCTGACAATGAGCTTCAAGCCTCCAGCAAGCATCTCAGGATGGGATATGCCCCACCTGAAGATTGGAGCTAAGGCTTCCAGGATTATCCAAGATGGCTGCTCTGGCTTCCAAATGTGTTGGCAAATGGGGAGCTGAGGCTCAGGGGTGGACATGGTCAGCTGGAGGTCCTGGAGATAGGATGGAGTTGGTCCGGCAGTGGTCCTGGATGTCGGGTGTGTGTGGTGTGATTGTGGGATCCTGGAGGCCGGGTGCAATCAGTCGTTCTGGGTTCCCGGTGATAGGGCACAGTCAGTTGGTCTGGTGTGCCTGGCAGCAGGGAGCAGTTGATGTGAGGGCCCCAGAGGCAGGGAGTGATCAGTAGGGCTGAGGGATCCTGGAGACAGGGCTCAGTCAGTCCGGCCAGGGGTCCTATAGGGCCTGGCTGTTGTCAAAATGGTGGCAGCCACGTGTAATCAAACCTGCAGGTACTGTGACAGGGAACTTCCAGGCAGCAGCAGGCAGCTGGTTCTCCCCTGGCAGTCCGCGGTCAGTCTGCTGGCAGCTGTCAGACGATCGGGAGGTGATCCTCGAGCGTTGGGTGATGGATAGGGGTAAGGCAGGTGATGGACAGGCGAGAGGCAGGCAAATGGCAGATGATAGGTGCCTGACGGTGAGCAATCGGCCTGTCCTTTGCTTTTTTGGGATTGTTTTACCTCATTTAGCATGAGATTCTCCAACTTCATCCATTTGACTACAAATGCCATAATTTTATTCTTCTTTATGGATGAGTAATATTCCATTGTCTATATATACCACAGTTTCTTTATGCATTCATCAATTGAAGAGCATCTAGGTTGGTTCCACAATCTGGCTCTTGTGATTTGAGCGGCTATGAACATCGTTGTGGCTGTATGTCTGTAGTATGCTCATTTTAAGTCCTTGGGATATAGGCCAAGAAGTGGGATAGCTGGGTCAAATAGTGGTTCCATTCCAAGTTTTCTAAGGAATCTCCACACTGCTTTCCAGAGTGGCTGCACTAATTTGCAATTCCACCAGCAATGTACAAGTGTACTTTTCCCCCACATCCTTGCCAACATCTATTGTTGCTTATACTCTTGATAATCGCCATTCTAATAGGGCTGAGATGGAATCTTAGGGGCAGTTTTAATTTGCATTTCTCTTAGTAGTAGAGATGTTGAACATTTTTTCATATATCTGTTGATTGCGTGTAGATCTTCTTCTGTGAAGTGTCTGTTCATTTCCTTAGCCCATTTGTTGATTGGGTTATTTCCATTCATGGTGTAGAGTTTTTTTGAGTTCTTTATATATTCTGGAAATTAGTGCTCTATCTGAAGTATGAGTGCCAAAGATTTTCTCCCACTCTGTTGGTTCTGTCTTCACATTGATGATAGTTTCCTTTGCTGAGAGAAAGCTTTTTAGTTTGAATCTATCCCAGTTGTTGATTCTTGCTTTTATTTCTTGCTTTTATTTCTTGGGCGATGGGAGTCCTGTTGAGGAAGTCTGATCCTAAGCCGACATGTTGAAGAGTTGGACCAACTGTTCTTCTATAAGGTTTAGGGTCTCTGATCTGATTCCAAGGTCCATGATCCATTTTGAGTTGATTTTTGTGCAGGGTGAGAGATAGGGGTTTAGTTTTGTTCTGTTGCATATGGATTTCCAGTTCTCCTAGCACCATTTGTTGAAGAGGCTATCTTTTCTCCATTACATATTTTTGGCACCTTTGTCTAGTATGAGAAAATTGTATTTATTTGTGTTTGTGTCCATGTCCTCTATTCTGTACCAGTTGATCTCCCTGTCTATTTTGGTGCCAATACCATGCAGTTTTTGTTACTATTTCTTATTAATAGAGTTGAAGGTCTGGTATTATGATACCCCTGCTTCACTCTTACTGCTAAGGATTGCTTTAGCTATTCTGGGTTTCTTATTCTTCCAGATGAATTTCATGATTGCTTGCTCTATTTCCCTAAGGTACATCATTAGGATTTAATTTTAATTGGAATTGCATTGAATCTGTATAGCACTTTTTGTAGTATGGCCATTTTGACAATATTAATTCTGCCTATCTAAGAACGTGGGCGATCTTTACATCTTCTAAGGTTTTCTTTAATTTCTTTCTTAGTGTTCTGTAGTTCTCATTGTAGAGGTCTTTCATCTCTTTTGTTAGATTGATTCCCAAGTATTTTTTTTTCAAGGTTATTGTGAATGGGATAGTTTTTCTAACTTCTCTTTCTGAGGATTCATCACTTATGTATAAAAATGCAATAGATTTATGAGCATTGATCTTATATCCTGCTACTTTACTGAATTCACTTATGAGTTCTAATGTTTTCTGGTGGAATTTCCTGGTTCCTCTAAATATATAATCATGTCATCTGCAAATAGGATAGTTTGAATTTTCTTTTCCTATTTGTATCACTTTAATTTCCTTGGTCTGTCTAATTGCTGTGGCTAGAGTTTTGAGGACAGTGTTGAATAGAAGTGGTAGAAGAGGGCATCTCTGCCTTGTTCCAGTTTTTAGGGGTAATGCTTTCAGGTTTTCACCATTTAGAATGACATTGGCCATGGGCTTAGTGTAGATGGCCATTACAATGTTAAGGAATATTCCCACTATCCCTATTTTTCTAGTGTTTTGTTCATGAAGGGATGCTGTATTTTATCAAATGCTTTTTCTGCATCTATGAAAATAATCATGTGATTTTTGACTTTAGGTCTGTTGATATAGTGAATTACATTTATTGATTTCCTGATGTTGAACCAACCTTGCATCCCTGGCATAAAACTCACTTGATCGTGGTGCACTATCTTTTCAATGTATTTTTGTATGCAATTTGCTATAATTTTGTTGAGAATTGTTGCATGAATGTTTATTAAAGATATTGGTCTGAAATTTCTTTCCTCAATGTGTCTCTCTCTGGTTTAGGTATCAAAGTATCTTGGCTGCATAGAATGAGTTTGGGATGGTTCACTCCTCTTCTATTTCATGGAATACTTTGAGAGGTATTGGAATGAGTTCTTCATTAAAGGTTTTGTAGAACTAGGCTGAGAATCCATCTGGTCCCGGACTTTTCTTTGTTGGTAGGCTTTTGATGATTTCTTCTATTTCATTTCTTGAAATTGATCTATTTAAATTGTGTATGTGTTCCTGGTTCATTTTAGGTAATTCATATGTCTCTAGAAACCTGTTGATGTCTTCAAGATTTTCTATTAAGTTGTAGTATAGATTTTCAAAGGAGCTTCTAATTATTTTTTGTATTTCACTCATTTCTGTCATGATTTCCTGTTCATTCCGAATTTTAGTAATTTGAGTTTTCTCTCTCCTTCTCCCTGTTAGTGTGACTAAGGGTTATCAATTTTGTTTAATTTTTCAAAGAACCAACTATTTATTTTGTCAATTTTTTCGATTGTTTCAAATTGGTTTCTTTCAGCTCTGATTTTAACTATTTTCTGTCTTCTACTACTTTTGGTGTTGCTCTGTTTTTCTTTTTCTAGGGCTTTGAGTTTTAGTGTTAGGTCATTTATTTGTTGATTTTTTCTTCTTTTATTGAATGTGCTACATGAAATAAATTTTCCTCTAAGAACTGCTTTCATAGTGTCCCAGAGATTTTGATATGATGTTTCTTTGTTCTCATTTACCTCTTAAGAATTTTTAAGTTTCCTTCCTGATGTCTTCTGTCAATCATTCATCATACAATAGCGTATTATTTAATCTCCACGTGTTGGAGTAGTTTCTGTTTTTTTATTCTGTCATTTATTTCTAATTTCAATCCATTATCATCTGATAGAATACAAGGTAGTATCTCTATCTCTTGTATTTGCTAACATTAGCTTTGTGGCATGAAATATGGTGTATTTTAGAGAAGGATTCATGTACTGCTGAGAAGAAAGTGTATTCACTCTTTGTTGGATGGTATATTCTATAAATGTCTGTTAAGTCTAAATTATTTATTATGTTATTGAGATCTATGGTTTCTTTGTTCAATTTTTGTTTGGAGGATCTGTGCAATGGTGAGAGAGGTATGTTTAAATCACCTAGTATTATTGTGTTGTGGTCTATTTAATTTCTGGATTTGAGGAGAATTTGTTTGTCAGGCATAGATGAGACTCTGTTTGGGGCATAGATTTATGATTGTTATGTCTTGTTGATTTATGCTTCCCTTTAGCAGTATGAAATGTCCTTCTTTATCCCTTCTGACTAAATTCGGCTTGAAGTCCACGTTATTCGTTATGAGACTGGATACTCCAGCTTTTTTGCCTTGTCCATGTGCATGGTATGTTTCTCCCCATCCTCTCACCTTTAGTTTGTGGGTATCTCTTTCTATGAGCTGAGTCTCTTGCAGGCAGCATATTGTTGGATCTTTCTTTTTAATTCAATCTTGCAGTCCATGTCTTTTGATTGATGAGTTCAGGCCATTAACATTCAGGGTTATTATTGAGATATGATTTGTATTTCTGGTCATTTGGTTCATTTTTGTATTTTGTGACACGACTTGGTTTCTCCTTTATTTGGCTATTCCTTTAGGGTAGTTCCTCCCTTTGCTGATTTACATCATTGTTTTTCTTCTCTTCCTCATGGAATGTTTTGCTGAGAATGTTCTGTAATGCTATCTTTCTATTCATAATTTTGTTTGGCTTTTGTTTATCATGGAAGGATTTTATTTCATCATCAAATCTGGAGGTAAGTTTTGCTGGGTATATGATTCTTGGTTGGCATCTGTTTTCTTTCAGCTTGAAAAATGTTGTTCCAGGCCCTTCTAGCTTTTAGGGTCTGGATTGAAAATCTGCTAATATCCGTATTGGTTTCCCCCTGAATGTAATTCGATTCATTTCTCTCTCAGCCTTTAAAATTCTGTCTTTATTTTGTATGTTAGGTATTTTCATTATAATGTGCCTTGGTGGGGGTCTGTTGTAATTTTGTATATTGGGAATCCTTTAAGCCTCTTTTATTTGATTTTCCATTTCATTCTTCAGATATGAGAAATTTTCTGATATTATTTCATTGAATAGATTGTTCATTCCTTTGATTTTTTTTTCTTTGTGCCTTCCTCAATCCCAATAATTCTTAAATTTGACCTTTACATGATATCCCATAATTCTTGTAGATTCTGTTCATGATTTCTTACTATCTTCTCTGTTTGGTCAACTTTGTTTTCAAGGTTAAATATTTTGTCTTCGATGTCTGAGATTCTGTCTTCCAAGTGTTCTATCCTATTGGTTATGCTTTCTATGGAGTTTTTAACTTGGTTTATTGTTTCCTTCATTTCAAGGATTTCTGTTTGGTTTTTTTTCAGCATCTCTAACTCTATTGAAATGATCTTTTGCTTCCTGCATTTGGTCTTTTAACTGTTGAGTGGTGTGATCATTCAATGCCTGCGATTTGCTCTTTCATCTCATTGTTTGCTTCTCCTAACATTTTAATTATGTACTTTCTGAACTCCCTTTCTGACATTTCTTCTGCCATGCTGTCATTGGATTTTATTGCTGTAGCATCTAGGTTTGTTTAGGACTTTTGCTTCCCTTGTTTTCTCATATTGCTCAGGTATTTATACCTCTATTAGTGAAACTCTGAGATATTGCAGATTTCCTCTATTGACTTATAGTGTCCCTATAGATTTCCAATAACTCACCTCTTATTCTTCAGTAGCCTGAAGTCTTGGTGGAACTTGATAATGCGGTGCTCCACAAGGAAGCTGCCCCTCTAGGGGTGGTGGCCTTCAGGTAGGGTATATTCCCTGTCGGTGGGCAGAGGCGCCTCCACTTGTTGACTGATAGTCAGCCAAAGGGGGACTAGACTACAGACTGGGGCACGTCTGATCTGGGCCTGTGTCTCTGGTTTTAGTGCCATGTTGCTGTGCAGCCCTCCTCCAAGAAGCTGCCTGTGGTCTGGTCCTGCCACCTGAGCCTGGGACCCTCACTCTACTTTGAAGCCTGTCATTGTGTGGCCCTCCTCTGCAATGCTCCCTGTTGACTGGGTTCATGGCTCCAGTGGGGGAGTCTCACTGGGTCAGTCTACTCCACAAAATTCCCTGTGTTCTGGACTACTGCCCCATTTGAGGAGTCCGCCCAGTGGGAGAGACTCACCCGGTGGCTCTGAGTTGGTCCTGAGTCTCTCAATACCTCCTTTCTTGAATCCTGAGTCCTGTCAAAGGAGCGTCCAGTGTCCTGTAGGTGTCTCAGGAAGGGAGCCACCTTTCCAGTGATGATGGTCACGCCCTCAGGAATAATTCAAAATGCCTGCACCCGCCTATAAAGAAGCTGGGGAGCCCCAGCGAGTGTGTGCTGAGTCAGCACAGAGGCAATTGCAGTGTCCCTCAGCAGTAGGGGGGACAGGGAGGCAGGCTCAGCAATGGCATCTGACCTCCGTGTGGGGGTCAGGCGGGGTCACTCAGTGAAGGTGTCCAACCTCAGTGTGGGGGGTCAGGTGGGCTGGGTCAACAGTTGGCTCTCTCCACGATGGTGACCAACCAGGTGTTGGGGTCAGGCGGGTTGGCTTGTCCACCTGCTTTCTCCACAATGGTAACCAACCTCCACAGTGGTGATCAGGTGGGGTCACTCAGTGATGGTGTCCGACCTCAGTGTGGGGCTTGGGCGGGCTGGGTTTTCTGCTGGCTAGCTCCCAAAAAGTTGAGTCTTAAGAAATCTCCTATTAGGCCAGAAAAATATATATACACATTTATGATAAATGCACTCTTACTTTTCATACTGTTTCTCATCCATTTTTTTTCTTTTGCCAGTGATGTGAAACAATGACCCTGTATCAATGTCTTTCATGCATAAAGCCAAATATTTGTTTTAATTTTAGTTACTTAAGTGATGAATACACATGTATGTAACAGTTAGTTTGCACCATCAAACTTCCAATGTATATTGGACTATTCTGAGCTTTAAATTCTGTTTCATTGGTCAGTACATCTCTGCTAGAACAAATACACTTTAACTTCTATGAATTTACAATGTCTCTTTGTTTAGTAGAGAATGTTTTTTCTCACGTTCTCCTTTTTCTGAAGTGTCTTGAAGGACTGGGGATATGTTGTAGTGAATGTTTGCCTAGCATACACCAAGCCCTAGGTAACACACACACACACACACACACACACACACACACACACATACACACACACACACCATTCTGGCTGTTTTTGGTCCTTTGCTTTTCTACATAAGTTTTAGAACTAACTGAATGCACATTTATCTACACATTTTTTATAACAGGAAGTTTTTCCCTGTGAAGGCAACTCTCTCTATTTAGGTAAGCTAAATGCCCTTCAGTAAGTTTTCTGTATGCACCATACTAAATTCAGGTCTAGGATTTATTCTAGTCTTTATGGCTTATGTTGCTTTTTCTATGTTGCTATTTTTAAGAGAAAAAATTGCTTATTTGGTGTAGAGAAATTCAACTGAGTTTATATATTGATGCTAAACCTAATCATGCTACCACATTTCCCTTTCTAAATTTTTAATTTGTCTACATTTTCTGTTGATTTTGTATGCAGTTTTACTGTTTTCACCTTACAATAATGTCCTTCCTCCTCTCCATTTCTGTATTCAACAGCTGTGGCTCTGGGAAACAATCTTGAACAGACATGGTAAGGGCAGACATCCATGCCTCACCATGATTTCAAAGTGTATGCTTCTAATACTCTCTCATTTAGAATTTTTTGATGACCTTTAGTGTTTTTTAGCACATGCTCTCTATCAGGTTAAGCAAATGCTCTCTTATTACTAACTCTGCTATGATCTTTATTTCTTATAATCAAGAATATTTTAGGTTACCTCTATATTTTATTCCATTAATGTAATAGTAGCAACTAATTGTGTAGGTAGCAAAATTAGCAGTCACATATACAATCTTTTCTGTGTGCCCAGTGCTATTCAAAGCACTTCACAAAAATCATTTAAACTTTACAAGAACTCTGTAATGAGGATGATATTGTTCTACTGACCAGGGACAGGAGGCATAAAGAAGTCAGGTAGTATTCTAAGGACACAACTGCCCAGTGGCATGACTGGGACAGAGGCCCCCAAGTCAGCTCTAGGCCTTCAAATTTAGTAGTGTACTCACACAACTGCATAGGAGATTTCCTGACAGCAAAACACCCCTCTATTCCCAGGATGAACACAAGATACTCTTGTTTCAAAAATCTGTTTCACTGCTAGAATTTGATCTAGAATATTTAAAACCTAGTCCATGAATAACATGAAATTATAATTTATCTTTCTCATATTGCATTTATTTAAAAATCCAAGTTATAAGCACAGAAGCAGCTGGGAATATTCCCTCTTTTCCGATTTTCTAGAAGAGTATTTGAAAGATCGGCATGATTTAACTATTGAAATTTTCTAGAACTTGCCCACAAGGACTGGGGGTGTAGGTCAGTGGTAGAGAGTTGCCCAGGATTTTGAGGTCCTTTGTTTAATCCTCAGTGCAAAAAATGTATCTCAGCTTGTTGCCGACTTCTGTAGGAAATTTTAAAAATTTTTGCTCTACTTTCTTTAATATTTAGAAAACTTCTCAGATTTCATGTTTTCTTGAGTTCTGTGATGTCTTTTTTGTGATACTGGGGAATGAACTTGAATTTACACAACCTCTGAGCTACATCCCATGCATCCTCAGTCTTTTATTTTATTTGATTTGATTAATAAGTTGCTGAGGCAGACCTGGAACTTGTGATCCTACTACCTCAGTATCCCAAATTTCTGAATTTGCAGTCATGTGTCACCACATGTGGTTTTTGATGTCATATTTTACCTCATTTTGATTTTACTCAATTTTAACTTCTACTGTAGAAAATGTTTTATTGTGTACCTAAAATAGTAGTATAGGAGGTTGCAAGATGGTGATACAGAGAAGGTTGCTTTCCTGACTGCTCATGGCATGAAACAATTAATAAATTAGGCAGCTTCTCAGCAAGGTAGGTGAGCAAAAAAAGGGAGGACTTTACAGGAATTTTATATTGGACATTCAAAGCAGATCAGGGACTCAGAAGTTTGGATATAAGAAAGGAATAAATCCCCAGTGCCACAGCCATGCCACAGCTGGAGGCAGCAGCCACAGCAGTCCTTCTGTGAGCAAAGTGAAGGAACAAGGGAATTAAAGGAACCTGCCTTTTTAGGAGACTGTGGAGTGTCTGGGTACAGAGAGTTTAGAGATCAAAGACCGCCCAACTGAATGGAAAGGCACACTGCACAATATCATCATTTTGTGGAAAGGAAGGTGAATCTGTCCCAGCTGAAAGTGGAGGAAAAAGAAAGGAACTATTATGCAACTGGGGCATGGGAATTAGCAGCTGGGGGAGCCAATTCCTGGCAAACCCAAATTTGTCCCAAAATACAGGCTTGGAAAATCCACACTGTATGACATAGAGTGTGTCTAAGTGCCTAAGTGACCAAGAGAAAATCAAACATGGAAAGAGATTTACACAGGGGAATGTTGGTCATGGAAACCCACCCAGTTCTCCCCTTCCCCCTCCAATGTGACTGCTTGCAGGACTGGCTGGGAGATGCATGCCTGACCAGGAATTTGAAAGACTGCATGGGTGAGAAATCGAGTTCGGAGACTGAACACCAGACTAGGAAACATGGGGTCTAAAGGTGATGTAGTAGACTAAGAATTGGCTCCTCTACCACACCAGTGGAACTGGTGTGTAGTCTTCCAGTGTAGACTGTCAATTGCTGTGCCCTGTGGTGTAGTCTTCTGATGTAGACTGGCAATTGATGGGCCCTGGAGGGAAGCTTATGTAAAGTCTCCAGACCAATTGGCTTCAGCTAGGAGCCTAGAGCCCACTGAAGCCTAAACATGCCTCCAGGAGTCCCACCTACGGGATTACCTCTCTCACTTCAGCAATCCACCTGTAGGGTGGGGCTTCATACTCCAAATGATCCCACCTCACACTGCTGAGAAGAGAAGCTGAGAATATTTTGTATTCCAACAGAAACAATTCTTTAACTTGTCATCAATATTTTGTGTCTTTTTTTTTTTCTATTTCTTAATTGTGACCATAATGTTCACGGACTTCTCTACAGACTCATTTTTATATTTTTCATTTCTAGCAGTTTTGAACACAGTTATTTTTTCATGGATTCATTTTTAGAACACTAGGATGTTTGATTTGTGTATTTCAGTTTCTTTTTGTACTCCTTATTTAAATTTTTTTTAAAAAATTAGTTTATGTATACTTTTTCTCTCATCTGTTTCACTCGATTCTCTTTAACTCTTTTCTTTTGCTAACACCAATCTCTATTAATTTATCTTTCACTCAACCTTTAATTTTTTATTTCTATCTAATTACTCCTCCCTCATAATCATCACTCCCAAATCAATTTTGTTCTCTCCCTGTTTGTCATTCAAAATTTTAAACCCTTTTGCAAAGTTACTGTTATGTAGGCAATAACTGATCATATCATTTTTGTTTATTGTGACAATGAACATTGTTGACATCATAGCAGGAACTATTTGCTGTATATTGTTTGCATTGTTTCTTGTTATTATTTGTCTCCCCCTAAATGTTGAGACACAGAAAACCTTCATGGACACCATACTTCCACAGGGCTGAAACTCTACTACCTCAGATCCATATTCTTAGATGGGGAGGCACAAAAACAACATAAAAAAGCCAGGGGACAAATTACCCCAAACACTCATGATACTTCAATAACAGAACCCATCAACCCCACAGTGGAAGAAATGCTGGAGAAGTAATTTAGAATTGTGATGGACTGACAGATCTGGCTCCATGAGAATGTTATAGGCCAGACTATAGGGAAATGACTAAACAGACTCCATTTTGCTCTGAGACTCCATGTTATGTAGGAAATAATCTTCTCCCATGGGAACTCCCTGCCTCTGTACCCATCATCAGTTACTTAGTGTGACATGTTTGGCAATATAAAATGACAATTTTTATGTAATGAAAAATTGCTCTCTTTTGATCTCTATTGCTCTTAACCAATGTACCATGTGAATGGTGATTGTGTGGATGTTAGTAACCATTCTTTAGTTTGTACCTAGGTAAGGGTCATTTTGACCCACTTCACCCTCTGTTGATGACCTCATGATGTTAGTTTGTGATTTTTGAATCATAGCAACAGACACTTATAATTGATGTGATTTTTGGTATAAGAACCCCTACAACCCTATGGTGAGGGCCATTCTCCCAATAGCCATTTTTTGGGGGCATTATGTGAGACAGTCAGCTGACCAGCTTAATAAAGACTCTCAAATTTGAACTTCTTGGTGGTGATTGGTCTGTTCTTAAGTTGCGCCCCATAACAGAATGTGCATAGTTAGTCTGATTTGCAAGGCAAAGGAAGATATAAGAAGTGAAATCAGAGAGAAAATACAGGATGTGAAAAATCACTTCAGTCAAGAGAGAGAATCTGAAAAAAGTCAATAAGAAATCCTCAAAGTGATGGAATCAACAAACCAAATTAAAAATTAAACTGAAAACATCACCAAAAGACTGGACACTTGGAAGACAGAACCTCAGGCAATGAAGACAAAATATATAATCTTGAAAACAAAGTTGACCATGGAGAAAAGATGCTAACAGACCATGAACAGAACTTTCAAGAAACATGGGATAGCATAAAAAGACCAGATAAAAGATTTATTAGGACAGATGAAGGCTTGCAGATACAAACCAAAGAAATGAGCCATATTTTCAATGAAATAATATGGGAAAATGTCCTAAAACTAAATAATGAAATGGAAAATCAAATACAGGAGGTTTACAGGATAATAATAGTGTGCCTTACCATGGCACATTATTCTGAAAATGTCTAACATACAGAATAAGGATAGATTTTTAAATGCTGCCAAAGAAAAACAAGAGGTCATGTTTAGAGGGAAAATCTGGCCATCAGCTAATTTCTCAAATCAGACCCTCAGAGCTAGGAGGTCTTGGAACAATATATATCAAGCTCTGAAAGAAAATAGATGTCAGCCGAGGATACTATACCCAGCAAAATTAAGCTTAAGAATTGATGATGAAATAAAAATCTTCAGTGATAAAAACTAAGAACTTATAACTAGAAACCTGCACTACTAAACAAACTTATTTTATGAAGAAATGAAAGATAAAACTGAAAACCAACAAAGGGAGGAACTACACTAGAACAATAGTCAATCAAAGGAGGAAATTCAAATTTAAAAAAAATAAGAATGACAGGGAACTAAAATGATAACTCAATAATAACATTAAATGTAAATGGCCTAAACTCATCAATCAAAAGACATAGACACAGCCAGAAGTGGTGACAAATGCCTATAATCCCAGCAGTTTGGGAGGCTGAGGCAGGAGTATTGCAAGTTCAAAACCAGCCTCAGGAAAGGCAAGGCACTAAGCAACTCAGTAAGACCCTGTCTCTAAATAAAATACAAAACAGGGCTGGGGATGTTGCTCAGATATCAAGTGCCCCTGAGTTCAACCCCTGGTACTTCCCCCTAAAAATAAGGACATAGACTGGCAGATTGTATTAAAAAACAAGAATAAACAATATACTATCTCCAAGAGACTCAGCTTATAGACGAAGACATCTAGAGACAGAAGGTAAAAGGATGGGAAAAACATATCATTCACAAGGATCTCATAAACCAGCAGGGCTTTCTATCCTCAAATCAGATAAAGTGGGCTTCAAGACAAAGATAATGAAAGGGACCAAAAGGATATTTATTACTGCTGAATGAAATTATACATCAACATGACAGAAAAAATATAAATATTTATGCCCCAAAGAGTGGAACACCTATGTGCATCAAATAAATCCTTCAGAATTAAAAAAAAAAAAAAAAAAAGAAAGAAACAAACCAGAAGACAACAATACTGGGTGAATTTACACACCTTTCTCACCACTGGGTACATCCTTCAAACAAAAACTAGATAAAGAAGCTATAGAAAAATTAATACCATTAACAATTTAGATTTGAGACTATATAGAATATTTCCTCCATCAATAACTGAACACACTTTCTTGTCAGCAGCACATGGATCCATATCTAAAATAGATCATATCACAGGCCACAAAGAAACTCTTATTAAATACAAAAAAGAGGAGGATATAATTTTGCATTCCATCAGAGCATAATGTAGTAAAATTAGAAATCAATGATAAAACAAAAAAAAAAATAGAACCTACTCTAACACATGGAGACTAAATATTATGCTTTTGAATGACAAAAGGATAGTAAAAGAAAACAGGGATGAAATTTTTAAAATTACATAGAGGAAAATGAGAATCATAACACAACTTACCAAATCTCTTGGGCTCTATGAACAAGGTAGTTCTAAGAGGAAATTGCATTGTATTGAGAATATTCTTTAAAAAAAAATAGAAAGTCACCAAACAAATAACTTAACACTATACCTAAAGGCCCTAGTAAAGGAACAAATCAACACTAAAAGAAATAGTTAAATAATTAAAAGGAAATAATTAAAAGGACATTCACACTCAATAAAATTGAAATAAAATAATCCAAAAAAATAAAGAAAACAAAAGGTTCTTTGACAAATAAATAATATGAATAAACTCTTAGGCAAGCTAATGAAAAAGAGAAAACTCAAATCACTAAAATTTATCATGAAAAGGATATATCACCAAGGACAACATTGAAATACACACAATAATCAGAAGCTACTATTAAAATCAATACTCCAATAATGTATAAAATCATGATGACATTGACAAATTTCTAGAGACATATGACTTACACAAATTGAATCAGTAGGGTACAGAAAATATAAAGAGGTCAGTTTTAAGCAATGAATTTGAAGACACCATCAAAAACCTACCAACAAAGAAAAACCAAGGACTGGATGAACTCTCAAGTTCTACCAGATCTTAAAAAGAACTAACACCGACCTCCTTAGATTATTCCATGAAATAGAAAGGAAAGACCCTTTCGAACACATTCTATGGAGCTAACATCACCTTGATATCAAAACCAAAGAAAGATACATTAAGTAAAGAAAATTTCAGATAAATATCCCTGATAACATAGATGAAAAAATCCTTAATAAAATACTGATAAGCAGATGATGACATATAATGGGGGTGGGAGGGGGCAAGAATGGAGGAAGGAAGGACAGTATAGAGGGAAAAGAGGGGAAGAAGGGGTGGGGGGAGGGAAAAATAACAGAATGAATCAAACAACATTACCCTATGTAAATTTATGATTACACAAATGGTATGCCTTTACTCCATGTACAAACAGAGAAACAACATGTATCCCATTTGTTTACAATAAAAAAAAATACTTGCAAAACACATACAAAAACATACTAAAAAGATAGTGTACCATGATAAAGTTGGGTTCATCCCAGCAATGCAAGGTTGGTTCAACTTATGGAAATCCATTAATGTAATTTATCACATCAATAGATTTAAAAACAAGAATCATATAATTATCTCAATAGGTGCAGAGAAAGCATTTGACAAAATCCAGCATTCATTCTTGCTCAAAACACTAGAAAAACTAGGAAAAGTAGGATCATACCTCAACATTGTAAAAGCATTGTATATTAAATCCAAGGACAACATCATTCTAAATGAAGAAAAACTGAAATCATTTCTTCTGAAAACTGAAACAAGAGAGGTATGCCCTCTTTCATCACTCCTATTCAACATAGTCCTTGAAACCTTAGCCAGAGCAATTAGGAGAAAAAGATTAAAGGGATATGAAAAGATGATCTCAAACTATCACTATTTACTGATGACATGAATGTATATTTAGAAGATACAAAAACTTCATCAAAGAGCTTCTACAACTTATACATGAATTCAGCATATTAGCAGGATATAAAATTAACACCCATAAATCAATTGCATTCCTATACACTAATGACGAGTCAGAGAAAGAGAAATTGGGAAAATTATTCCATGCACAATATCTTCAAAAACATTACATGGAATCAATCTAATAAAAGAGGTGAAAGACATCTACAATGAAAAATATAGATCACTAAAGAAAAAAATTGAGAAGACCTTAGAAAATTGAAAGACCTCCTATGTTCTTGGATAGGCAGAATTAATATTGTCAAAATGGCCATACTGTTTACTTTACTTCCTATTAAATTTCCAATGACATTGTTCACAGAAATAGAAAAAGCATCATGAAATTCATTTGGAGGAATAAGAGGCCTACAATAGACAAAGCAATCCTCAGTAAGAAAAGTGAAGTAGAGGGCAATCCAAGATGGCGGACTAGAGGGTGACTGCATCTCCAGTCACTACAGAACCCAGGATTCAAGAAGGGGAGGCATTGGGAGCCTCAGACTAAAATAGAGCCTCGTGGTGAGTCTCCCCCACCCGGTTAAGTGCTGCCCAGGCGGCAGGCCCAAATTCAGGTGACTTATTAGAGTAAGGCAGAGCAGCTACAGTCCTCCTCCGGCATCCCTGTGCACTCTGGCGGTGGGCTCCTCCCACAGGGCCAGATTCTCCAGCATCTTGGAGCAGGCCGCCCAGTGAGAGCCTTTCTGCACAGAACCAAGCTTCAAGTCCCTGAACCAGGGCAGCGAATTCCTGCCTGCAGATTGCTTCAGGGAACAGGAAAGGGCAGCCAGGGACTTCCCCAAGCAGCCCGCAGCCTGGCCCCCTCCAGAGGGAAGCGCCTTTCCAGGCTAGCTTCTCGGAGCAGACTGCCCAGTGAGAACCTCTCTACACACAACCAGCCACAAATCTCCAAGCCAGCGGTGACCTCCGGCCCACAAGCAGCCTCTGGGACCAGGGCAAGGCAGCCAGAGACCTCTCCAGATGGACCTGCAACCTGGTCCTCCCTCCCCCCCCCCCGCCCCCCGCCACAGGCTTTTTCCACGGGGAGATCCAAGATGGCGGACTAGAGGGTGACCGCATCTCCAGTCGCTCCAGAACCCAGGATTCAAGAAGGGGAGGCATTGAGAGACTCGGACTAAAACAGAGTCTCAGGGTGAGTCTGCCCCACCCAGTGAAGTGCTGCCCGGGCAGCAGGCCCAAATTCGGATGGCTTATTAGAGTAGGGCAGAGCAGCTAGAGTCCTCCCCAGGCACCCCTGCGCACTCTGGCGGTGGGCTCCTCCCACAGGGCAAGATTCTCCAGCATCTCGGAGCAGGGCCACTAGTGAGAGCCTTCCTGCACAAAACCAAGCTTCAATTCCCTGAACCAGGGTGGCGAGTTCCTGCCCTCAGGTTGCTTCAGGGACCAGGAAAGGGCAGCCAGGGACTTCCCCAAGCAGCCCGCAGCTCGGCCCCCTCTGGCAGGAAGCGCCTTTCCAGGCTAGCTTCTCAGAGAGACCGCCCAGTGAGAGCCTTTTCACTCAGAGCCAGCTCCAAGTCCTGGAACCAGTAGAGGACTAGGGGCAGCTTTCCTTGGAAGGACTGCATTATCAAGTTACTCCAAGACTTCAGGCTACTGAAGGCAGGAAGGTGATACACTGGAAATTACAGGGACAATATAAGCCAATAGAAGAATTCTGCAATATCACAAAGTCCCACTGACATCTGACCAATATGAGAAAACAAGGGAAGAAAATGTCCCAAAAAAACCTAGATACTATATCAATAAAACCCAATGACAGCACAGCAGAAGAAATGTCAGAAAGGGAGTTCAGAATGTACATAATTAAAACAATCAGGGAAGCAAACGAGGAGATGAAACAGCAAGTGCAGGCATTAAATGATCACACCAATCAACAGTTAAAGGAGCAAATACGGGAAGCAAGAGATCATTTCAATAAAGAGATAGAGATATTGAAAAAAAATCAAACAGAAATCCTTGAAATGAAAGAAACAATAAACCAAGTTAAAAACTCCATAGAAAGCATAACCAATAGGATAAAACACCTGGAAGAGAGAACCTCAGATATGGAAGACAAAATATTTAACCTTGAAAACAAAGTTGACCAAACAGAAAAGATGGTAAGAAATCATGAACAGAATCTACAAGAACTATGCGATATTGTGAAAAGGCCAAATTTAAGAATCATTGGGATTGAGGAAGGCTTAAAGAAACAAACCAAAGGAATGAACAATCTATTCAATGAAATAATATCAGAAAATTTCCCAAATCTGAAGAATGAAATGGAAAACCAAGTACAAGAGGCTTATAAGACTCCAAATATACAAAATTACAACAGACCCAACCAAGGCACATTATTATGAAAATACCTAACATACAAAATAAAGACAGAATTTTAAAGGCCACGAGAGAAAAGAATCAAATTACATTCAGGGGAAAACAATAAGAATATCAGCAGATTTTTCAATCTAGACCCTAAAAGCTACAAGGGCCTGGAACAACATTTACCAAGCCCTGAAAGAAAATGGATGCCAACCAAGAATCTTATACCCAGCAAAACTTACTTTCAGATTTGATGATGAAATAAGATCCTTCCATGATAAACAAAAGCTAAAGGAATTTACAAAAAGAAAGCCAGCATTGCACGCCAGCATTGCAGAACATTCTCAGCAAAATATTCCATGAGGAAGAGATGAAAAACAATGATGCAAATCAGCAATGGGAGGAACTAGCCTAAGGAATAGCCAAATAAAGGGGAAACCAAATCATGTCAGAAAACAAAAATGAGTCAAATGACTGGGAATACCAATCATATCACAATAATAACCCTGAATGTTAATGGCCTGAACTAATCAATCAAAAGACATAGACTGGCAGAATGGATTAAATAGAAAAATCCAACAATTTGCTGCCTGCAAGTGACTCATCTCATAGAAAGAGATACCCATAGACTAAAGGTGAAAGGATGGGAAAAAACATACCATGCACACAGATACAGCAAAAAAGCTGGAGTATCCACCCTCATTTCAAATAATGTGGACTTCAAGCCAAAACTAGTCAGAAGGGATAAAGAAGGACATTACATACTGCTTAAGGGAAGCATAAATCAGCAAGACATAACAATCATAAACATCTGTGCCCCGAACATTGGCTCATCCATGTACATCAAACAAATGCTTCTCAATTCCAGAAATCAAATAGACCACAACACAATAATACTACGCGATTTTCTCACACCTCTCTCACTGCTGGATAGATCGTCCATACAAAAATTGAATAAAGAATCCATATATCTCAATAACACAATCAATAATTTCGACTTAACCGACATATATAGAATATACCATCCAACAAAGAAAGAATACACTTTCTTCTCAGCAGCACATGGATCCTTCTCTAAAACAGACCATGTCTTATGCCACAAAGCTACTGTTAGCAAATACAAGACAATAGAGATACTTCCTTGTACTCTATGAGATCATAATGGATTGAAATTAGAAATAAATGACAGAATAAAAACAGAAACTTCTCCAATACCTGGAGACTAAATAATACACTATTATATGATGAATGGATAACAGAAGACATCAGGAGGGAAATTAAAAAAATTTTAGAAGTAAACGAGAACAAAGACACATCATATCAAAATCTCTGGGACACTATGAAAGCAGTACTTAGAGGAAGATTTATTTTGTGGGGCGTATTCAACAATAGAAGTAGAAATCAACAAATAAACGACTTAACACTACAGCTCAAACCCCTAGAAAAAGAAGAACAGACCAACACCAAAAGTAGTAGAAGACAGGAAATAGTTAAAATCAGAGCTGTAATCAATGAAATTGAAACAAAAGAAACAATCAGAAAAATTAACAAAATAAATAGTTGGTTCTTTGAAAAAATATACAAAATTGATAAATCCTTAGCCACTCTAACAAAGAGAAAGAGGGAGAAAACTCAAATTACTAAAATTCAGAATGAACAAGGAAATATCACAACAGACACCAGTGAAATACAAAACATAATTAGAAGCTATTTTGAAAATCTATACTCCAACAAAACAGAAAACCTGGAAGACATCGACAAGTTTCTAGAGACATATGAATTACCTAAACTTAACAAGGAGGACATACACAACGTAAATAAATCAATTTCAAGTAATGAAATAGAAGAGGTCATCAAAAGCCTACCAACAAAGAAAAGTCTGGGACCAGATGGGTTCTCAGCCAAGTTCTACAAAACCTTTAAAGAAGAGCTCATTCCAATACTTCTCAAAGTATTCCATAAAATACAAGAGGAGGGAAGCCTCCCAAACTCATTCTATGAAGCCAATATCACCCTGATACCTAAACCAGACAGAGACACATCAAGGAAAGAAAATTTCAGACCAATATACTTACTGAACATTGACACAAAAATTCTCAACAAAATTTTAGCAAATCGCATACAAAATATATTAAAAAGTTAGTGCACCACGATCAAGTGGGTTTTATCCCAGGGATACAAGATTGGTTCAACATCCGGGAATCAATAAATGTCACTCACCATATCAACAGACTTAAAGTTAAGAATCACATGATTATTTCAATAGATGCAGAAAAGGCATTTGATAAAATACAGCATCCTTTGTGCTCAAAACACCAGAGAAAATTGGGGTACTGGGGACATTCCTTAACATTGTAATGGCCATCTACACTAAGCCCATTGCCAATATCACTCTAAATGGTGAAAAACTGAAAGCATTCCCCCTAAAACTGGAACAAGACAGGGATGCCCTCTTTCACCCCTTCTATCCAATATTGTTCTTGAGACTCTAGCCAGAGCAATTAGACAAACCAAAGAAATTAAAGGGATACGAATTGGAAAAGAGGAACTCAAACTGTCCCTGTTCACTGATGACATGATTATATATTTAGAGGAATCTGAAAATTCCACCAGAAAACTCTTAGAACTCATAAGTGAATTCAGTAAAGTAGCAGGTTACAAGATCAATGCTCATAAATCCAATGCATTTTTATATATAAGTGATGAATCCTCAGAAAGAGAAATTAGGAAAAGTACTCCATTCACAATAGCATCGAAAAAAATAAAATACTTGGGAATCAATCTCACAAAAGAGGTGAAAGACCTCTATAATGAGAACTACAGAAAACAAAAGAAAGAAATTAAAGAAAACCTTAGAAGATGGAAAGATCGCCCATGTTCTTGGATAGGCAGAATTAATATTGTCAAAATGGCCATATTACCAAAAGTGCTATACAGATTCAATACAATTCCAATTAAAATCCAAATGATGTACCTTACAGAAATAGAGCAAGAAATTATGAAATTCATCTGGAAGAAGAAGAAACCCAGAATAGCTAAAGCAATCCTCAGTAGAAAGAGCGAAGCAGGGGGTATCGCAATACCAGATCTTCACCTCTATTACAAAGCAATAGTAACAAAAACGGCATGGTATTGGTACCAAAATAGACAGGTAGATCAATTGTACAGAATAGAGGACATGGACACAAACCCAAATAAATACAATTTTCTCATACTAGACAAAGGGGCCAAAAATATGCAATGGAGAAAAGATAGCCTCTTCAACAAATGCTGCTGGGAAAACTGGAAATCCATATGCAACAGAATGAAACTAAACCCATATCTCTCACCCTGCACAAAACTCAATTCAAAATGCATCAAGGACCTCGGAATCAGACCAGAGATCCTGCGTCTTATACAAGAAAAATTAGGTCCAAACCTTCAACTTGTTGGCTTAGGATCAGACTTCCTTAACAGGACTCCCATAGCATAAGAAGTAAAAACTAGAATCAAACACTGAGATAGATTCAAACTAAAAAGCTTTCTCTCAGCAAAGGAAACTATCAGTAATGTGAAGAGAGAGCCTACAGAGTGGGAGAAAATCTTTGGCACTCATACTTCAGGTAGAACTAATTTCCAGAATCTATAAAGAACTCAAAAATCTGTACACCAAGAATACAAATAATCCAATCAACAAATGAGCTAAGGAAATGAACAGACACTTCACAGAAGAAGATGTACAAGCAATCAAGAGATATATGAAAAAATGTTCAACATCTCTAGTAATAAGAGAAATGCAAATCAAAACTACCCTAAGATTTCATCTCATACCAATTAGAATGGCGAGTATCAAGAACACAAGCAACAATAGGTTTTGGTGAGGATGTGGGGAAAAAGGTGCACTCATACATTGCTGGTGGGGTTGTAAATTAGTGCAGCCACTCTGGAAAGCAGTATGGAGATTCCTCAGAAAGCTTGGAAAGGAACCACCATTTGACCCAGGTATCCCACTCCTTGGCCTATACCCAAATGACTTAAAATCAGCATACTCCAGAGATACAGCCACATCAATATTCATAGATGCTCAATTCACCATAGGCAAATTGTGGAACCAACCTAGATGCCCTTCAGTTGATGAATGGATAAAGAAACTGTGGCATATATATGCAATGGAATATTACTCCGCCATGAAGAATGATAAAATTATGGCATTTGCAGGCAAATGGATGAAATTGGGGGATATCATGCTAAGTGAGATAAGCCAATCTCAAAAAAATTAAGGGCGAATGATCTCGCTGTTAAGCGGATGAGGACATATAAGGTGGGGTAGGAGAGGTTAGTTAGGTTTAGGGTTAGGTTTAGGGTTAGGGATAAGGAGGGTGGTAAGAATGGAGGAAGGAAGGACTGTATAGAGGGAAAAGAGGGCTGGGAGGGGTTGGGGAGAAGGGAAAAAATAACAGAATGAATCAAACAACATTGCCCTATGTAAATTTATGATTTTTAATTAAAATAAATTTTAAAAAGTAAAAAAAAAAAAAAAGAATAGAAAAGTGAAGCAGAGGCATCATAGTCACAGACCTTAAGTTATACTACAGGGCTATTACAAAAATGGCATGACACCAGAAGAGTTATCTCATACTAAACAAATTCTCCCTAAACATACATTGGAGAAAAGAAAGACTCTTTAACAAATGGTGCAGGGAAAATCGGAAATTCATATGTAATCAAATGAAATAATATTCCTATCTCTCACCCTGCACAAACGCAAGGTGAATCAAGGACCTTGGCATTTAATCACAAACCCTGCACCTACTAGAAGAAAAATGAGGCCCAATCCTCCCTCATGTCAGCTTATGAACCAAATTCCTCAACAATACTCCTAAATTGCAAGAACTAAAATTACTAATAAATGCAATCATATCAACATTAAAAGCTTATTCATGGCAAAGGAAACAAGAAAGTGAAGAGAGAGCCTACAGAATGGGAGAAAATATTTGCCACCTGCATCTCAGATAGAGCCTCAATCTACAGGATATATAAAGAACTCAAAAAACAACATGAGCAGACGCCACTGCCATAGTTTCTGCTGTCACCTGGAAGTCTTTGGGGGTGCACATGCCCTTGAGGTCGCTGCTGCAGAAGCCTAGAGGTGTTTAATTAGGAGGTGTTCTAATTAGTTGTACATGACAATAGAATGCATTTATACATTTTGATGGATCATACATAAATAGAGTGTAATCTCTCATTTTTTCTGATTATACATATTGTGGGATCACATTGGTCATTCAGTCATACATGTATGTAAGGTAATAATGTCTATTTCACTTTACTCTCATTCCTTCCCCCCCTTCTCCTCCCTTCACTCCCCTCTACCTAATATAAAGTAAATCTATTCTTCCCTACTCTTCCCCTTATTGTGAATTAGCATCTACATGTCAGAGAAAATATTTGACCTTTAGTTTGTGGTGTTTGGCTTACTTCACTTAGCATGATATCCTCTAACTCCATTCATTTACCAGGAAATGCAAGAATTTCATTCATCTTTAAAGCTGAGTAATATTCCATTATATATTTGTATTATATACATTATATGATATATTTTGGTATATCATATATATCTATGACAACATTTTCTTTATTCATTCATCTACTTAAGGGCATCTAAGTTGGTTCCATAGTTTAGTTATGGTGAATTGAGCTGCTATAAACATTGATGTGGCTGCATCACTGTTGTATGTTGAATTTAAGTCCTTTGGATATAAACCAAGGAGTGGAAAAACTCGGTCAGATGGTGGTTCCATTTCAAGTTTTCTGAGGAATCTCCATACTTCTTTCCATAATGGTTGCACCAATTTGCATTCCCACCAGGAAAGTATGAGTGTACCTTTTCCCCCACATCCTCGCCAACACTTATTGTTGCTGTTGCATGTATTCCTGATAATTGCCATTCAATTGGAGTGAGATGAAATCTTAGAGTAGTTTTAGTTTGCATTTCTCTCAATGATAAAATATAAAATAGAAGCTACTCTAACACATGGAGACTAAATAATACACTATTGAATGACAAATGGATAGTAGAAGAAATCAAGGATTAATTGAAAATACTTACAGGTAAATGAGAATACCAATGCAGAATACCAAAATCTCTGGGACACTATGAAGGCAGTACTAAAAGGAAAGTTTATTGCATTGAGCTCATATACTAAAAGAATAAAAAGTCAACAAATAAATGACCTAACATTATATTCCAAAGCCCTAGAAAAAGAAGAAATCAACACCAAAACAGTAGAAGACAAGAAATATTTCAAATCAGACTGAAATCAATGAAATTGAAACAAAAGAAATAATTGAAAAAAAATGACAAAACAAAAAGTAGGTTTGTTTTTAAGTTATGAAGAAATTTTAACTTTTATAAGTATACCTATAGGGAAATGAGGATTTACAACATATATGTGATTTTTAAAAATTTTTTTTATTGTAAACATATGGGATACATGTTGTTTGTCTGTTTGTACATGAGTTAAAGGCATACCATTTGTGTAATCATAAATTTACATATGGTAATGTTGTTTGATTCATTCTATTATTTTTTCCCTTCCCTCCACCCCTCCCACCCTTCTTTTCCCTCTAAACAGTCCTTTCTTCCTCCATTCGTGCCCCCCTCCCTAACCCTAACCCTAACCCTAACACTAACTCCTCCCACCCTCCCCATTATGTGTCATCATCCACTTATCAGCGAGATCATTTGTCCTTTAGCTTTTTGAGATTGGCTTATCTCACTTAGCATGATGGTCTCCAATTTCATCCATTTGCCTGTAAATGCCATAATTTTATCGTTCTTTATGGCAGAGTAATATTCCATTGTATATATATACCACAGTTTCTTTATCCGCTCATCAATTGAAGGACATCTAGGTTGGTTCCACAATCTGGCTATTGTGAATTGAGCAGCTATGAACATTGATGTGGCTGTATCTCTGTAGTATGCTGATTTTAAGTCATTTGGGTATAGACCAAGGAGTGGGATACCTGGGTCAAATGGTGGTTCCATTCTAAGTTTTCTAAGAAATCTCCACACTGCTTTCCAGAGTGGCTGCACTAATTTGCAGCCCCACCAGCAATGTATGAGTGTACCTTTCTCCCCACATCCTCGCCAACACCTGTTGCTTGTATTTTTGATAATCGCCATTCTAATTGGGGTGAGATGGAATCTTAGGGTGGTTTTGATTTGCATTTCTCTTATTACTAGAGATGTTGAACATTTTTTGATATGTTTGTTGATTGCTTGTACATCTTCTTCTGTGAAGTGTCTGTTCATTTCCTTAGCCCATTTGTTGATTGGATTATTTGTATTCTAGGTGTAGAGTTTTTTGAGTTCTTTATAGATTCTGGAGATTAGTGCTCTATCTGAAGTATGATTGGCAAAGATATTTTCCCACTATGTAGGCTCTTTCTTCGCATTGCTGATAGTTTCCTTTGCTGAGAGAAAGCTTTTTAGTTTGAATCCATCCCAGTTATTGATTCTTGTTTTTATTTCTTGTGCTATGGGAGTCCTATTGAGGAAGTCTGGTCCTAGGCTGACATGTTGTAGATCTGGACCTACTTTTTCTTCTATAATCTGCAGGGTCTCTGGTCTGATTCCAAGGTCCTTAATCCATTTTGAATTGAGTTTTGTACAGGGTGAGAGATATGGGTTTAGTTTCATTCTGTTGCATATGGATTTCCAATTCTCCCAGCACCATTTGTTGAAGAGGCTATCTTTTCTCCATTGCATATTTTTGGCACCTTTGTCTAGTATTAGAAAGTTGTATTTATTTGGGTTTGTGACCATGTCCTCTATTCTGTACCACTGATCTGCCTTTCTATTTTGGTACCAATACCATGCCGTTTTTGTTACTATTGCTTTGTAATAAAGTTGAAGTTCGGGTATTTCAATACCCCCTGCTTTATTTTTCCTGCTAAGGATTGCTTTAGCTATTCTGGGTTTCTTATTCTTCCAGATGAATTTCATGACTGCTTCCTCTATTTCTATAAGGTACATCATAGGGATTTTAATTGGAATTGCATTGAATCTGTATAGCACTTTTGGTAGTATGGCCATTTTGACAATATTAATTTTGCCTATCCATGAACATGGGAGATCTTTCCATCTTCTAAGGTTTTCTTTAATTTCTTTCTTAAGTGTTCTGTAGTTCTCATTGTAGAGGTCTTTCACCTCTTTTGTGATATTGATTCCCAAGTATTTTAGTTTTTTCGATGCTATTGTGAATGGGGTAGTTTTCATAATTTCTCTTTCTGAGGATTCATCACTTATATATAAAAATGCATTGGATTTATGAGCATTGATCTTGTAACCTGCTACTTTACTGAATTCACTTATGAGTTCTAAGAGTTTTCTGGTGGAATTTCCTGGTTCCTCTAGTATATAATCATATCATCAGTAAATAGGGATAGTTTGAGTCTTCTTTTCCTATTCATATTCCATTAATTTCTTTGGTCTGTCTAATTGCTCTGGCTAGCATTTCAAGTACAATGTTGAATAGAAGTGGTGAAAGAGGGCATCCCTGTCTTGTTCCAGTTTTTAGGGGGAATGCCTTCAGTTTTTCACCATTTAGAATGATATTAGCCATGGGCTTAGCATAGATGGCCTTTATAAAGTTAAGGAATGTTCCCACTATCCCTATTTTTTCTAGTGTTTTGAGCATGAATGGGTGCTGTATTTTATCAAATGCTTTTTCTGCATCTATTGAAATAATCATGTGATTCTTGACTTTCAGTCTATTGATATGGTGAATTACATTTATTGATTTTCAGATGTTGAACCAACCTTGCATCCCTGGGATAAAACCCACTTGATCGTGGTGTACTATCTTTTTAATATATTTTTGTATGTGATTTGCTAAAATTTTGTTGAGAATTTTTGTGTCAATGTTCATTAATGATATTGGTCCCAAATTTTCTTTCCTCGATGTCTCTCTGTCTGGTTTGCGTATCAGGGTAATATTGGCTTCATAGAATGAGTTTGGGAGGGTTCCCTCCTCTTCTATTTCATGGAATATTTGAGAAGTATTGGAATGACCTCTTCTTTAAAGGTTTTGTAGAACTCAGCTGAGAGCCCATCTGGTCCTGGACTTTTCTTTGTTGGTAGGCTTTTGATGACCTCTTCTACTTCATTACTTGAAATTGGTCTATTTAAGTTGTGTATGTCCTCCTCGTTCAGTTTAGGCAATTCATATGTCTCTAGAAACCTGTTGATGTCTTCGAAACTTTCTATTTTGTTGGAATATAGATTTTCAAAATAGCTTCTAATTATGTTTTGTATTTCAATCCTGTCTGTTGTGATATTTCCTTGTTCATTCCGAATTTTAGTGATTTGGGTTTTCTCTCGTCTTCTCTTTGTTAGAGTGGCTAAGGGTTTATCAATTTTGTTTATTTTTTCAAAGAACCAACTATTTATTTTGTCAATTTTTTGTATTGTTTCTTTTGTTTCAATTTCGTTGATTTCAGCTCTGAGTTTAACTATTTCCTGTCTTCTATTACTTTTGGTGTTGGTCTGTTCTTCTTTTTCTAGGGCTTTTAGCTGTTGTGTTAGGTCGTTTACTTGTTGATTTTTACTTCTTTTATTGAATGCACTCCATGAAATAAATTTTCCTCTAAGTACTGCTTTCATAGTGTCCCAAAGATTTTGATATAATATTTCTTTGTTCTCATTTACCTCTAAGAAGTTTTAAATTTCCTTCCTAATATCTTCTGTTATCCTTTCATCATGTAATAGCATATTGTTTAATCTCCAGGTGTTGGAGTAGCTTCTATTTTTTACTCTTTCATTTATTTCTAATTTCAGTCCATTATGATCTGATAGAATAAAAGGTAGTGTCTCTATCTTCTTGTATTTGCTTACATTACCTTTGTGGCATAATATATGGTCTATTTTAGAGAAGGATCCATGTGCTGCTGAGAAGAAAGTGTATTCACTCTTGGTTGGATGGTATATTCTATAAATGTCCGTTAAGTCTAAATTATTGATTGTGTTATTGAGGTCTATGCTTTCTTTGTTCAATTTTTGTTTGGAATATCTGTCCAGTGGTGAGAGAGGCATGTTAAAAATCACCTAGTATTATTGTGTTATGGTGTATTTTGTTTCTGAAATTGAGAGGGATTTGTTTGACATACATGGATGAGCCACTGTTTGGGGCATAGATGTTTATGATTGTTATGTCTTGCTGATTTATGGTTCCCTTAAGCAATATGTAATGTCCTTCTTTGTCCCTTCTGACTAACTTTGACTTGAAGTCCACATTATCTGAAATGAGGATGGATACCCCAGCTTTTTTGGTGAGTCCATGCGCACGGTATGTTTTTCCCCATCCTTTCACCTTTAGTCTATGGGTATCTCTTTCTATGAGATGAGTCTCTTGCAGGCAACATATTGTTGGATCTTTCTTTTTGATCCAATCTGCCAGTCTATGTCTTTTGATCGATGAGTTCAGGCCATTAACGTTCAGGGTTATTATTGAGATATGATTTGTATTCCCGGTCATTTGGCTCATTTTATTTATTTATTTATTTATTCTGACACGACTTGATTCTTCCTTTATTTTATAATTCCTTTAGGATAGGTCCTCCCATTGCTGATTTGCTTCTTTGTTTTTCATCTCTTCCTCATGGAATATTTTGCTGAGAATGTTCTGTAATGCTGGCTTTCTTTTTGTAAATTGTTTTAGCTTTTGTTTATCATGGAAGGATTTTATTTCATCATCAAATTTGAAGATAAGTTTTGTTGGCTATAAAATTCTTGGTTGGCATCCATTTTCCTTCAGGGCTTGAAAAATGTTGTTCCAGGCCCTTCTAGCTTTTAGGGTCTGGATTGAAAAATCTGCTGATATCCGTATTGGTTTCCCCCTGAATGTAATTTGATTCCTCTCTCTTGCAGCCTTTAAAATTCTGTCTTTATCTTGTATGTTAGTTATTTTCATTATAATGTGCCTTTGTGTCGATGTGTTGTAATTTTGTATATTTGGAGTCCTATAAGCCTCTTGTACTTGATTTTCCATTTCATTCTTCAGATTTGGGAAATTTTCTGATAGTATTTCATTGAATAGATTGTTCATTCCTTTGGTCTGTTTCTCTAAGCCTTCCTCAATCCCAATAATTCTTAAATTTTGCCTTTTCATGATATCCTATAGTTCTTGGAGATCTGTTCATGATTTCTTACCATCTTCTCTGTTTGGTCCACTCTGTTTTAAAGGTTAAATATTTTGTCTTCAATATCTGAGGTTCTGTCTTCCAGGTGTTCTATCCTATTGGTTATGCTTTCTATGGAGTTCTTAATTTGGTTTATTGTTTCCTTCATTTCAAGGATTTCTGTTTGGTTTTTTTTCAATATCTCTAACTCTTTATTGAAATGATCTTTTGCTTCCTGTATTTGCTCTTTTAACTGTCGATTGGTGCGATCATTCAGTGCCTGCATTTGCTCTTTCATCTCATCGTTTGCTTCCCTGATCATTTTAATTATGTACATTCTGAACTCCCTTTCTGTCATTTCTTCTGCCATGCTGTTGTTGGGTTTTATTGATGTAACATCTAGATTTGTTTGCAGCATTTTCTTTCCTTGTTTTCTCATATTGTTCAGGTATCAGTGGACCGCTGAGATATTGCAGATTTCCTCTATTGACTTATAATGTCCCTGAAGATTTCTACTATATCCCCTCTTAGCCTTCAGTAGCCTGAAGTCTTGTAGGAAGTTGATAATGCGGTACTCTACAAGGAAGCTGACTCCCTAGGGGTGGTGGCCTTCCGGTGGGGTATATTCCCTGCTAGTGGGCAGAGGTAACTTCACTTGCTGATGAATGGTCATCCAAAGGGGAAGTAGGAAGTGGGCTGATGCAAGGCCAGTTTGGGCCTGTGTCTCTGGTTTTACAGTCCTTGTGGGAGAACCTCACCTGGCAGGGAGGACTCAACCGGTGGGGAGGTCTCCTGGTCAGTTCCCCTCCTAGAGGTTCCATTCAATTCACAATTACTGCCTGGGCTGGGAAGCCTTCTTCTGCAATGTTCCCAGGGACCCGGACTTACCTCCTGGGCCTGGAAGCCTCGCCCTTCACAGACAAATCTCCTTAGGCTGCCTCTCTTCAGAGAAGCTGCTTGCAGTCCTGGAGCCTTCGCTCCGCCCCTCAGTTTGTCCGTGCGGCTCTTCCACCAAGAAGCCACCTAGGTCCTGTGACCCTGCTCTGCACCTAATTGCCTGGCTATGTGGCCCCTCCTCTGAGCAGCCACCTGGAGACCCTCACAGTCGCTCTGAGTCCCGGTGACCTGCCACACGCCTCTTCCTCCAGCAGCCGCCTGGTGTTCTGTGTGGTCGCTCTAAGTCCAAGTGACCCACCGTGCACCTCCTTCTCCTCCAGGCAGTCACCCAGAGATCTGGTGTGTTCGTCACAATTCCCAGGAACTCACCGTGCACCTCCTCATCCCAACTGCCACCCGTAGCCCTGGTGCAGTCACTCCAAGCCCAAGCACCCTGTCGCGCTCCTCCTCCTCCTCCAGGCAACCCCCCTGTGTTCAGGAACGTTTGCTCTGAGTCCAAACCACTCACCACGCTGCTCCTCCAGATAGCTGCCTGGAGCCCTGGTGCAGCTGCTCCAAGTCCAAGCAACGTGCTGAGCCCGTCCTTCTCCTTCTCCTCTGGGCAGCCCCCTGTGTTCAGGAGTGGTCGCTTTCAGTCCAAACAGCTCACCGCGCACCCCCTCCTTTGGGCAGCCTCTCAGAGCCCGGGTGGGTTGCTCCAAGTCCAAGCGCTGTGCTGAGCGGCCTCCTCTCCAATGCTCCCAGTTGTCTGCGTTCACTGCTCCAGCAGGGAGAGGGGTGTCTTCATCGGGCAAATCTACTTCACAAAGTTCCCTGCGTTCGGGGACTACCGCTCCATCTGGGACACATCCCCAACGGGAGAGACTCAACCGGCTGCTTTGAGTTGGTCCCAAGTTTCTCTATATCTCCTCTTCTTGAGTCCTGGGTCCTGGAGCAACATGAAACGCAGCCACCCTCTAGTCTGCCATCTTGAATCCCTCATGTGTTGTTTTATGAAGAATTACAAAGTGAATCCCCGTGTACCCAAGAAATAGAAAATTATAAGTACCTTTAAAGTCTGGATCCCATTCTCCTCCCTCATTCTAGTAAGATTTTTCTGAAGGTTTTATTAGTGATGTCTTTGTTTTTCATTGTGGTTATGGAAATATAACAGTATATTTTGCAACTTTATAAAAATAGAATTATTCTGCCTGAGTTTTTAATGGACTTGTTGCATTAATAGTATGTTTTTGAGAGTCATCTATGATGCATGCAGTGGTAGTTGATTTTTGCTTTTGATAATGTATTCCATTTTATGAAAATAGCATGGTTAATTTCTCTTAAGTAGACATTTGTTTATTTCCAGTTTATTGCTGTCAGGAGGATAAAAAAGATTTTTGTCCATCTCCTAGTGTAGATGAGAAAGAGCTTGTTCAGGATCTATACCCAGGAAAGGAGATAATGTGTCAAAGAATATGAAGACTACACACCTACAAATTTACTAGGCAACACTGATGTGGGTCAAAAGTTGTTATGCAGTTTAAGTTCTCACCATGACTACATTAAGATCCCTCTTTCTCCACATACATGCTAACTCCTGAGATTATCAGATTGCATACACTCTCTTCTCTTAGGTGTAAAATGGTATCACCTTCACCTGGGGTTTCTTTGCATTTCCCTGATAACTTAAGAGAGTTTGAGCATCTCTGCATAGGCTTCTCAGCCTTCATGTTTCCTTTTTCATGAAATGCCTAGTTATATCCTTCTGGTTACTTATCATACTCATAAGTATTCATTAGATTTCATAAGGATTGATTATGCTGTGTGATACATTGTTGTTTATTACAAATGTTACAAATATCTTCTCTCATTATATCTATTATATTTTTTTCTTAATGCATTTTTATATTATTTTTTATGGTTCCTTTTGTTAAAGAGACGTATCTTAATTATATTGCAGAAGATTGGTCAGTCTATTTTGGATTATTTATAGTTTTCTTAAGAAATGCTTCTTATCTTCATATTAAGATATTCTTGTATCCTTTTACTAAGATTTCCATTTTTTATTATTTTCTCATTCATTGTACGTAAATAGGGTACAACTTTCCTTTCTCTGCTTGTACACAAAGTATAGTCACACTGTGTAATCATACAGATACATAGGGTAATAACGTTTGTCTCATTCTATTATCTTTCCTTCTCCTGCCCCTCCATACCCCTCATTTCCCACTACACAATTCGTCCTTCCTCCATTCTTCCCTTAAACCCCCCATTAAGTATCTTCATCCACTTATCAGAGAAATCATTTGGTCGTTGGGTTTTGGGGTTTGGTTTATTTCATTTAGCATGATATTCTCAACTCCATTTACTTGGAAATACCATAATTTTATTCTTTTTTTAGAGACAACCTAAGCAACTTAGAAAGACCTTTTCTCAATATAAAAGTAAAAAGTGCAGATGAATATAGCTCCGTGGTAAACGTCCCTGAGTTCAATCACCTGTATGAAAACATTTTTTTTCTAGGAATCAGAAATAAAATTTAAGCACTGTATAAAGGTGAATAAAAATGGTGTAATATGTAAGCAAGTTTGAACATCCATCGGAGTAGGAAGAAGAAGTGCCTGGAGGGCTGAATAATTTTAGGGCTCCAAGAAAATATTTATTTTAAAACCTGAAGAAATATAAATATAATCCAAGATGAAATATATTTCTCTCTATTCTGATGAAGTCATGAAATATATTTTAATTGCCTATGATCTGCAAAAAGTGTCCATGAATAAGAAGCATGCAGGGACCACGATGATCATGATGTGTCCTCAGTAGGATGAAGTGCAATTCGACTCAACATGAAATGGACTCACAAGCAGCTTCTGGGGTGGAAGAAGACATTGAGGAAAGAATACGCACTGTGTGATTCCATTTATAAAACTTTTAAAAAGCGAAAACTGACCAACAGCCACAGAGAACAAGTCAGTGGTTGCCTGGGAGGTGCTGTGAACAGAGATGGAGGGAGGATTCCCAAAAGGCACAGAAGATTTGTGGGGTGGGGTGGTTTCCTTGACCTTATGTGCTGATGCCCCCAAATGTGTGAACATTTCTCAAAATTTATACAAGTTTTCACTCATGGGGTTCATTGTCTGCCAAATATTCCACAATAAGAAAAGTTATATAAAAAATAGGCTGCAACACGAATCACTGGAAGACATAATGAGAACCAAGGAAAGGATGGCACAGCTCTGGAACTCCTGGCAATAGGGAAGAATGGATTCCTCATCAGAGGTAGAGTCTGAGTTGACCAGGGTTGAACTGGCTCCCTCATTACTTAAACTTCAAGGCAAGGAAATCATAGATCCTATTGCACTCCTCAAGTTAAAGAAGAGCAAGACTTTCTGTTTCCATGGAGAACTTTTCCTAGGAACAGGCTGCCATGAATGACTGTAAGGACACAGGAGAGGAGGCTCCTCATTCCCAGGCAGTGTCTGTAGATGCAACTGAGGCCTCATGAGTGGCAGCTGAAGTCATCACAGACCTGACCTGAGGAGGAGCTACTCGCTGCATGTTCATCCTGCTGGCAGATGAAGAAGGGGTTCTTTTTTCTCTTCCCCATGCTCCTGGACCCTGAGGCCTTTGTCCTAAGACTGACACTGGTAGGCAGACTCACCCTCAAGCTGGAACTTGGTTATGATCAGCAAGGCTGTGCTGCCAGACTTGGAGCCAGAGCAGTGATGAAAGACCCCTGGGTCATGGCTCAGAGTCCTCTACTTGGGAATGTGAAGGGGGTGTGTGGGGGTGAAGAGTGTGCTGTTGGTGTGGGAGGTCACACCTACTACCTCTGAGCAGAAAGCATTAGGCAGGGCCAGGCAGCTCATTACATCTTTGGTCACCTCCTGACCTCTTGATAACCAAAATCAAGCACCACCCCATAGTGTCTATATCCAAACACACCACCCTGGAATCTAGTGACCTGAGCACCTTAGAGACAGCCTGCCTCAATATTACCTTGAGTCATTGCTGAATCTATGCCCAGATTTCTTGACTACTCACTGTTCAGTACTGACGTGTTTGTTGTTTGTAGTATAATTTCTCTCAATTCAAGATCCAAAATATAAACATAAAATTTGTGGCTTTATTATCTGGCAGGATATCAGTCACATAATTTGCAACACAGAACCTTGATCCACAATCTTCAACTTGGACTTCACAAGGATCTGAGTTGGAAAATCTTATTTCTTGCCGTTTGCTACCATTTAGGAGAAGATACATGGATATGTGTTTTAAACTTCCTTAGTTCAAATGATCTTAATCTTTATTTTGAGCAAGTGAGATACAGGGTTGTGAATATGAATCAGTCACAGCCATATGGCACATCAGCCACCATTGACAACATGGTGTGCCACAGGGGCTAGAGTCCCTGAAATGACCTCACGTAGCAGGATTCATGAAAGTCTTCAGAAATGGATCAAAGTGCACATTGTTCTAGCCACTGGTAGGGATGCAGATGGTCTCTCAGTACAAACAGTCTTTCATTTATGTTTCATGAATAAGTCAGTGAATTTCCCAAGCGTCTGTTGTTCTGATTGCAAAAGTGGATAATCTTCTGGACCCTGGTAGCTCTAGGTCTACCATAGGCCACAATTGCCTGCCTAGAAAATTCATTACTTAAAAATGTAAATTACTTGATGACATATGTGTATTTTTCAAGTCCATACAATTTGGAATCAAGTATAGACTCCTCAGGATTAAAATTTATTCAGGAAACAAGACACACAACTGTAAACCCAACAATTAGATATCTAAGGCAAGAATATTTAAAAAGTTTAAGGCCAACTTCAGAAATTTAATGTGACCCTGTCTCAAAATGAAAAATAAAGAGAAAATGTAGTACATATACACAATTGAATATTACTCAGCCTTAAAGAAGTGTGAAATGATGGCATTTACCAGTAAATGGATGAGCTGGAGAATATCATATTAAACAAAATAAGCAATCCCAAAAAACTAAAAGCTGAATGTTTCTGTGATACGTGGATGCTAATTCACAACAAGGTGGAGGCTAGGGAAGAATAAATTTACTTTGGATTAGACAGAGGGAAGTGTAGGGAGGGGCGGGGGTATGGAATAGAAAGGACAGTAGAACGAATCAGACAATATTACCCTATGTGTGTATATGACTACATGACCAATGTGATACTACATCATGTACTACCAGAAAATGATGTTATACTTCAATTATGTAAGATGTGTTGAAGTGCCTTTCACTGTCTTGTATAAGTAATTAGAACAAATAAATGAAAAAAATGGGAAAAAAAGAAAAACGGGAATGTAACTGAGGGGTAAAGCATCCCTGGTTTCAATTCCCACTACCAGAGAAAAAAATAAAAATTGAACAACAGTACTCATATTTTAGTGATAAGAAGGATAATGTGTTTGGGAATTTAATTTTCATATCTATAAAAATTAAAATATAGATACAGATTTGAAAACAGATGTCCTTGTGATTGAGTAATTTATGAATGCTTTAAATTGAATTCATACCTGGATTATATGCATTACTTAGTTATTCCATTTTATAAAACATTAATATATTAATTTAAAATCAGTATTTCCATGTTAATATTTGTTCCTATTTTAAGACATATAAGTAGTATAAAACCCAAATATATTACATATGTAGATACACTTTAAATTTTAATAATATTCCATTGTCTGCAGTCAGTTTTTTCAAAAACACATTAATGTTGCTTAGGCTAATCACTACAATCAAATATTGCAAATTGGATTTTGAAGACTCTCAGAGTTAGCACTGAATCCATAGTTGTTCTCTATTCATAAGGAAACCATCCTAAGATAATGACCTCAATAAAAAAGTCTCAAATTTTGAAATACAGAGAATGTGACTTCATGTTTGGCCTTATTCATCTCTTGCATTAACTTTCATATTCAGTTACAGTGAAAGTAGTTTTCATATCAGTGTTAAATATTCTACCTACCTAGGCAATAATTTAGGTCTAGAGAAAGAACAAACAGACACACACAGGGTAACAAGGGCCATTGTCTCTGGAGAGGTGTGTGATGGTGTAGATTGCTGTGGAACAGAAACTTGAGGAAATCGTTCCACATGGGACCACATAGACCTTACAGAGGACCTGCTTCCTCACAGGTGAGGATGAAGATCCCAGAAGTAAGCCGAGAAAGGGAAGAGGATGGTCCCCAGGGAAGAAGAAGGACCCTGAAGGAGGTTCCTGCTATGGTAGCTCCAGAGTTGACCCCACAGGAGGTGCTACTCCGAGAAGGTCTGGTGTCCTCCTAGGGCCTGACTCTTCCTGGATCGGGACTTTAGAGACTGAGGATATGGGGTCCATGGAGGTTTTCATCCTATCAGACAGCTTGTCTTCTGTCAGAAATCTGATGGCTAAAGTAGAATCCAACCAGATAAGAAGATCACAGGAGGATGTGAAGAGGTATAAGGCAGCGTAATAACCAGGGAGAATGAAGGGAGGGGCTGAGGGAGGGGCTCCATCAGGCTGATGACCACCTGTGCTGTGAGCACAGGGAACAGGGGAATAAAATATGACTCCAAGCTCTCAGGTGTGGATGACTATGAAGAAGCCAAGGGCTCTGTGGACCAGAGAAGGAACACAGGGCTCAGTCCATTGCCTCGCCTTTCTTCTCCCCAGGTCATGAGGTCTGTCAATGTCATTCAAGGCCAGTCCAGGGAACCTGGGGCCCAGAGGCAGAAATTGCATGATGACAGTATTTTTAATTTGTTATTTTTAAATTTGTACTAATTAATTATACACAACAGTAGAACGCATCTAGGCACATTGTACACAAATCGAGCACAACTCCTTCTGGCTGAACATGGTGCAGAGTCACACTGATAGAGTAATCACACATGTACATAGGGTAATAATGTCCATCTCATTTTACCATCATTCCCATCTCCACACCCCCTCTCCTTCCTTCATTCCCCTCTGCACTATCCAAAGTCCCTTCATTCCTCCCACTCTGTTAGGGATAAGCATCTGCTTATCAGACAAAACACTCGATCATTCATTCTTCTGGGTCTGGCTTACCAGTTCCATCCCTTGACCTGCAAATGCCAAAATTTCATTCTTCTTTAAGGCAGAGTAATATTCCATTGTGTATTGACATCACATTTTCCATTCATGTGTTCAAGGGCATCTAGGTTGGTTCCACAGTTCAGCTATTGTGAATTGTGCTGCTATGAACATTGACATGGTTGCATCACTGTAGTATGTTGATTTCAAGTCCTTTGGGTATAAGCCTAGGAGTGGGATAGCCAGGTCAAATGGTGGTTCCATTCCATGTTTTCTGAGTAATCTCCATATTGCTTTGCAGAATGGTTGCACCAAAAATGTATGAGTACACATTTTCCCCACATAGTCACCAACACTTGCAACAATACAAGCAACAGCTTGTATTTTTGAAAATTGCCATTCTGGCTGACAGAAGAAGAAATATTAGAGTAGTTTTGATTTGCATTTTTCTAATTGCTAAAGATGTTGAACATTTTTTCATTTTTTTCATTATTTTTATTTAGCTTTTATTTTTTTACAGACTGTATTTTGATTCATTGTACACAAATGGGGTACATAATTTTGTTTCTATGGTTGTGCACAATGCAGATTCATACCATTCGTGTAATCATACATGTACATAGGGCAATGAAGTCTGTCTCATTCCATCATTTTTCATACCCCTCTCCCTCTCATTTTCTTCTACATAGTCTAAACTTCCCCCATTATTCTCTCATTCCCCACCCCCATTATACATCATCCTCCACATCATGGAAAACATTCGTTCTTTGGTTTTTTGGGCTTGGCCTATTTCACTTAGCATGATATTCTCCAATTCCATCCATTTATTTGCAAATGCCATAATATTATTCTTCTTTATGGCTGAATAGTATTCTGTTGTGTATCTATACAAGAGTTTCTTTATCCATTCATCTGTTGAAAGGCATCTCGGTTGGTTCATATATTCATTGATCAAATGCATTTCCTCGTCTGTGAAGTGTGTACCCAATTACTCAGCCCATTTATTGATTGGGTTATTTGTGGGGTTTTTTTGGTGTTAAGTTTTTTAAGTACTTTATAAATTCTGGAGGTAAGTGCTCTATCTAAAGCTTGTGTGGTACAGATTTTCTCACACTCTGTAGATTCTGTTCACATTGTTTCCTTTGCTGATAAAAATCTTTTTAGTTTGAACCCATCCCATTTCTTGATTCTTGATTTTATTTCTTGCTCTTTGGGAGTCTTGTGAAGGAAGTCTTGTCCTAAGCTGACATGGGCCTACTTTTTGTTCTGTTAGGTGGGCCTACTTTTTCTTCTGTTAGGTGCAGGGTCTCTACTCTAATTCCTAGGTCCTCAATCCACTTAGAGTTGAGTTTTGTGCAGGGTGAGAGATTATTTAATTTCATTTTATGCATATGGATTTCCACTTTTCCCAACACCACTTGTTGAATTTTCTATCTTTTCCATATTGAATGTTTTTGGCACCTTTGTCTAGTATGAGATAACTGTATTTAAGTGGGTCTGTCTTTGTATCCTCTATTCCATACTACTGGTCTTCATGTCTATTTTGATTCCAATATCATACCATTTTTGTTACTATTGCACTGTGCATAGTGGAAGGTCTGGTATTGCGATACCTCCTGCTTCACTCTTCCTGCTAAGGATTGCTTTGGCTCCTCTGGGCCTCTTAGTTTTCCAAATGAATTTCATGATTGCTTTCTCTATTTCTTGACCAACATCATTGGGATTTTAACTGGATCCTATTGAATCTATATAAAGCTTTTGGTAGTATTACCATTTTGACAATATTAATTCTGCCTACCCAAGAATACAGGACATCTTTTCATCTTGTAAGGTTTTCTTTAATTTCTTTCATTAGTGTTCTGTAGTTTTTATTGTAGAGGTCTTTCACCACTTTTGTTAGATTGATTTCCAAGTATTTTATTTTTTTTTTAGTCTATTGTGAATGGGGTAGTTTTCGTAATGCAGAGGATTTATCACATATGATTGGAAATGCATATGTTCTTTTTTCTTAATCCAATCTGTCAACTGTCTTTTGATTGATGAGTTTAGGCTATTAATATTCAGGGTTTTTATTGAGCTATGATTTATAGTCCCAGTCATTTTGGTTTATTTTTGGTTTATAACTTAACCTAGTTTTTCCTTTGATTGACTTTTTCTTTATTGTATTTCATCCTTTTGCTGGTTTTCATTGTTTCTTTTTTCATTTTCTCTTCATGGAATATTTTGCTGAGAATATTCTGTCATGCAGGCTTTCTAGTTGTGAATTACTTTAACTTGTGTTTATCTTGGAAGGTTTTGATTTCATCTTCAAACCTGAAGCTTAGTTTCGCTTGATATAAAATTCACAGTCTGCATCTATTTTCTTTCAGAGGTTAATAATATATTTGTTACAGGACCTTCTCACTCTGAGATGAAATTTAAATTTTTTTCTATATGTCATTTGATTTTTTTTCTCTCACAGCCCTTAAATTTATTATTCTGTATGTTAGTCATTCTCATTATAATGCTCCTTGGTGTGCGTCTGTTTTAATTGTATACATTTGGTGTCCTGAAAGCCTCTTGTAGTTGATTTTCCATTTCATTCTTTAGATTTTGGAAATTTTCTGATATTATGTCATTGAAAAGATTGTACATTCCTTTGGTTTGTTTCTCCACATCTTTGTCCATTCCAGTAAATCTTAAATTTGGTCTTTTCATGTTATCCCGTTCGTGGTTTCTTGCCATCTTCTCTGTATGATCAACTTTATTTTCATGAGTATATATTTTGTCTTCATTGCCTGAGTTTCTGTCTTCCAAGTTGTCTATTCTCTTGGTGATAGTTTCCATTGAATTTTTAACTTAGTTTATTGCTTCCTTCCTTTTGAGATTTTGGCTTGATTTCTTTTTGTAATCTCTGCCTTTTTATTGAAATGTTCTTGCTCTTCCTGTATTGTCTCTATGATATCACCCTTTATTTTGAAGATTAGTTTGTGTACCTTCTAAACTGCTCTGACATTTCTTCTATTGTGTTGTCTATGGATTCTATTGTTGGTACGCCTTCATTTGTTTGAGGTGCTTTGTTTCCTTGTTTTTTCATGATGTTTGTGTGTATTCCTCTCTAGTAGTACGTATGTGAGGCTGTACAGTTTCTACCCTGTAATCTTATAGTGTCCCTCAAAGCTTCCAGTAACTCACCTTTAAGGGGGAGACTGCACCCAATGCAAACAATGTGCAACCTTATACTAAATAGCTCCTATTAGGTTTTCTTCAGTTTTGTCACAATAATCAGAAATGATGTGTTCAGTTATTGTCCTCAATATAGCAGTAAGTTTGCTAAAATGTTTACTGTTTCAAATGAGGAACAAAGAGGAAACAGAAGAATTGTAGAATGTGATGTTTATGGGGCAGAAGGACAGAAGATAGAAGTAAAAAGTCATAGAAAGAGGGAAGAAGGAATTGACAGAGTTTGGCTCTTAGCATGAGAGAAATGAGAAAGAACACAGGGAGATAGATAAGTGAGAGAAAAATATGTAGAGATTTTTAAAGAGTAAAAACATAAGAATACACAACATAATGTTAATATACTCTTCAGACCTCCCGTTCCTCAAAAAATTGAAGCATGGAAAATATTTGGATTTGCAGGTGGTAGAGATGTGAGAGAGATGGCAAAAAAAGACAAAAGAAAATAAAAATTTCAATGGAAAAATGGAATGATTGCTTCTGCTTGCTTTCAAAAATGTTCTCAGCTTCCCTCTTCTGCTGATAGGTGGGGTTGTCTGAAGTTTGATGGTAGCTCCAATCTGGTGCATACAGGACTAGTAGGCTGGACAAGCTGATATCAAAATGCCCCCACACCCTGTTTCAGTCTTCTCATCCAGTATGGCCAGCCCCTTCTGTCTTCATGCACTTCAGGACTCACTGAGCTGGAGAGAGCCCAGTTTTCTCCAGTATCCCCAACATGTGCTCCCCCAGGGAAATAGCCTCAGTCTCTGATTTTCCACAGGCTTGACAGACTCACACTGGCCCATGCAGGCCTAGGTGTAATCTGACAGATCTGGGTTTCCGTATTCCCAGGCTCTGCATTTCTGCAGTCCCAAGATCTCAATGCTATTTCAACAAACAGAGAGACCACTAGGGATGGCCTCATACAAAGGAGTGACTCTGCAAAGAGGCGGCCAGATGGTGGTCACTAGCACACCCAGAAGGAAGACCTCAGGTGCCACCAGACCTGCAGGTACCCCCAACAACACATCTTTAGGCACTGGCCAGTGTTCCCCAAGATGGCAGTCCCGTGGCCCTGGACTAACAAGCCCTGTTCTGTGACGAAAGATGGTGGTGGCTGTTTGTAACTAAACTTGCAGTTAACTTGACAATGAACTTCCAGTCAGTAGGGGGCAGCAGACAGTGGGTCATCTGGGGGCGATTTATGTGCAACCTGCAGGTAAACAGCAAGTAATCAGTGGGTGGATATTGGGCAGTGGGTGTGGGGCAAGCAAAAGGCAAACAAACAGGCAAATGATAGGTGGTAGATATTGGACAGTAAGCAATCTGCACGCAAAAGATAGTCGATGTACTAACAAATGGCAGGCAATAACAGCAGACAAAGAACGGTCAAACAGCAGGGGATTGGTGGGTAGCAAGAGCTTGAATCCTGAGTCATGTATTGACAAGGAATACAGCCTCTGGCTAGTCAGTCATCTTGGATCCTCCAAGATGTCTTTTTATTTTAAAGACAATTCAGAGATTTCATTTTATAATTTATAGAAAAAAAAAAAAACCACTAAGTCCTGGTGGCAGACATTGATCACTACTGGAATGTTACTATATGTAATATATAATGTATATGTATACTTTACAATTTAAATACATTTTTATAGTATGGAGAAACAATGATTATGGGTTATCATTTGGATGAATATTGCCTTCTGGGTCAAAGTTCCTATACTAGTAGAAATTGGTAGGAAGTGCAAATAGTTGTTCATGTTGATATTCATTTTTGTTTTTCCATTTTTACTTTTTACAGTTTCTATGGGAGTTAATGGAAGACAATAACAGTGTGGCACCTGGAAGCCACATTCCCATATCTTGTGTTATTTTATTATCAGTGAGTTTCTTATTCACTCCAGTAAAAGAGAGATAAGCTCAGAATTTCAGGGGCTGAAGGTTTTTGTTCTACTTTCTCATATTTCTGGGTCACTGTGATAAGCACTGCCTGTGGACACCTGACAGTAATAATCAGCCTCATCCTCAGGCTGGAGTCCAGAAATGTGCAAAAATGCTGTGTTGGCTGAAGCGTCTTTGGATCCAGAGACTCTATTGGGGACCCCAGGCCCCAGTTGCTTGTCTGAGTCTGAGTAGTGCAGGTACAGCTGGGGAGGACTCCCTGGCTTCTGCTGGTACCACTACATGTTTTTACCACCAACACTGAGGTCACTACTCAGGGTTCAGGTGAGTCTGGCTATTGATCCCAAGGATGCAGAGAGGTATGGTGGTTGAGATAGCACAGTCTGGGGGAGGGAATCTGCAAACACAGACTCATTAAAGTAAGGGCAAAGCCAAGGGAGGTGGTTGTATTATTTGTCATTTTGTGACCATTGTATAAAAAGTTGGAAATAATTTAGTAGATCAGAGTTAATCAGGTTTGTATTTTCCTCCCACATATGAATAATGCAGAAGCTAAAATAACCACGATTAGGGAACATAGAAGAGTCTTTATTTTTTCTTTGATTCATCCTTTTTGTCCTTTTTTGATTTTTGTATTGGTTACTCATGCATTTTTAAGATATAGTTAGAGATGCCTCATGTGTATGAGACATTGGAGATATGTATGGAACTCTAAGATTATCCCAAGTTATGAGATCAGCAAAAATTGGGCACAGGAGGGGATAGATGGGTTTAAGAGGATATTGAAGACCTGAGGATCTCTTCCCCATGCAGGTCAGAGAAAAAGGGGTGTCTAAGCAGTTGCAGGCTTGTTGGTAGCAAGGACTCTGAGACCCTGAAAAACCTCGCTTTGACTTCACTTAGGGTACAGGTGGAGAAGCAGGCAAAAAGAGCAGGGGATATTCCCTGTACTAAGGCTGAATTGCTCACCAAAGGCCAGGGGTAGTGGACCAGGAAGTCCTCTTCACATGATTTCCAGGGGATACTGCAGGGGAACCACTGCTGATTGACAGCCCCTTCCTGGATCCCAACAGGCAATGCCGAACTCTGGGCTGACTACTGCCAGGTAGGAAGTAGCATGCTTCCACTGGCCACCAGGATCCAGGAGCCACTCAGCCTGCAGACCTGCAGAGAAACTCTCAGATCTGTCTGGGGTCAGAGGTTCTTCCTGTCTAATCCTCCCTCCCGCCTGTTGCTGTCAAGGTTTCAGAGCTGTGGTCTGAAGTCACCTGTTGTCTTCCAGGTCCTTTCCGGCTTGTGATCACCAACATTCCCCTCCTCCCCAAACACCTTCTCATCTGAACACCTTACACCTGCTTCTCAAAGGCTCCAAACTCAGAAAACCTTGTAGTTTTGAGAGAAAAATATTTCAAGGAACAATGCGTTTCTTCTTTGGTAGATTGTTAATTTTTTTTTTAATTACAGTAGTTTTTGTAAAATAAAAATTTAATAAATTCACACAAATAAGTTCATAATTATAAAAACAAAGTTGCTTTTCAAAGAGTACATACCATATATATAATACACACACACACACACAGCACACACACGCACACAAGGATGAAGAACAAGAGAGTATAAAAGAATGATCAATTAGTTTTATGAATTATACATATTACCATGTTTCTCTGTAGGTATTTCCTTCTATATGAATTAATTCAAATCAAATAAATACAACTTAAAGGCCATTATTGAACTGGCCACTCTCAAGAGGACTCAGAAATAAATTACATTATTGTACAATCTCCTGTTACCACTTCATATTTACCCAGCAACTGGGGGCATTTTTGAAACCATATCCTCAATTATTCCATTTGGACAACCACAGGTCTTGACTGTGGATCAGTATCCACAGAGCACATACTATCCCTCTGACCTGTTTCTCCTCAAAAGTATTGTGCACCCTGCCAGCATTAGCACTTCATGGGGAAGCCAAAAATTTCAACTGATGTTCCCTCTCTGCCAGGAAGGAAAGTCTCAACTTTTTCCAGGAGATGCTTTGATTCAGACACTGGTGGGGAGCTCCACTAAATTACTTCTTTGGACTAGGAAATGAATCAGATGAGTCAATTTGTATTTCTGCCTTGTCTACTTTCAACTCACACTCATGAGGAAATTATTTTTGTATCAGTTGCATTATTTATTTAAATCACAAAAGGATAAATTCTGATTTCAAAATATTAATAAAATATATCACTTATATATCACTTATATTTGCGTATCAGTAGTTTTCTATATGATGGTTTCTTTCCTTCTCATTCAATATAACAGTTTATAATATCAATTTTATGAATAAAGCAGAAAACCAAATTATGCTGAGTTTTTCACACATTGGGTCTCCTTCAACTGCTTAACCAATGCTGAATGCACTGGGATCCCTCCGTGTCAAGATAAAAACACCAGCTCTACATCTGTGTGTACTGCATGAGAAGAGTCAGCATAGTGGGTGATAAAAATGTGTCTGGAAGTAAATCCTACCTGGGATGGTTTTCTGTGACGCAGATATTCATGAGATCCTTGGCAATATTCTAAGAGGACATGTTTGCAGAAGTCTGTCCCATTTCATGGCTGTAGATTGAAATTAAGTCTTTTTTTTTTGTCATTGGCTTGAATTTTTAAATTTCTTTTTGAATGTTTTGAGGATTAACAATTGCAACAAGAAGTAACTTAGTAATTGATGGTTAGACTGACTGAACATTAAACATAAATTCACAAAATAAGTTCATAAGTATAAAAGCAAAGTTGCTTCCTAAATAGTAATTCTCACCCAAAATTTCTAGTAGCTTGTTTATATATATATATATATATATTTTTTTTTTCAATGTTGGGGATTGAACCCAGGGCCTTGTGATTGTGAGGCAAGCACTCTACCAACTGAGCTATATCCACAGCCCAATATAATTTCTTTTTTTTAATGGTATGTTATCAATTTTAATATTTTTAAAATTCATTTTTATTGTAAACAAAAGGGATACATCTTCTTTCTCTCTTTGTACATGAAGTAGAGGCATACCATTTGTGTAATCATACATTTACCTAGGGTAATACTTTTTGATTCATTCTGTTATTTTTTTTTTCTTCCCCACACCCCTCCCACCCCTCTTATCCCTCTACACAGTCCCTCCTTTCTCGGTTCTTGCCCCCCTCCCACCCCCCATTATGTGTCATCAACCGCTTATCACCGAGATCATTCGTCCTTTGGTTTTTTGAGATTGGCTTGTCTCACTTAGCATGATATTCTCCAATTTGATCCATTTGCCTGCAAATGTCATAATTTTATTATTTGTTATGGCTGAGTAATATTCCATTGTGTGTATATAAATACATCACTATATATATATATATATATATATATATATATATATATATATATATATATATATATATATCTCACAGTTTCTTTATCCATTCATCAATCGAAGGGCATCTAGGTTGGTTCCACAATCTAGCTATTGTGCATCTCTGGGATATTGCAGATTTCCTCTATTGACTAATATTGTCTCTGTAGATTTCCAATAACTTACCTCTTAGCCTTCAGTAGTCTGAAGTCTTGGAGGAACTTGATAATGCGGTGCTCCACTAGGAAGTTGCCCCTCTGGGGGTGGTGGCCTTCAGGTGGGGTATATTCCCTGTCAGTGGGCAGTGGTGGCTCCACTTGTTGACTGATGTCAACAAAGGGGGACTAGACTGCAGACTGGGGCACATCTGATCTGGGCCTGTGTCTCTGGTTCTACTGCCCTGGTGGGAAAGCCTCACCCAGTGGGGAAGACTTACCAGGTGGGGAAGTTTCGCTGGGCAGCTCTCCTCCAAGAAGTTCCCTTGGGTCCAGAACTACCACCTGGACTGGGAAGCCCTCCTCTGTGATGTTCCAAGGGGTCCCGACCTACCGCCTGGGTTGGGGAGCCTGACCCTGCGAGGAACTCCCTCACTGTGCAGCCCTCCTCTGCAATGTTCCCGGTTGACTGGGTACTCAGCTCCAGCAAGGGAGTCTCACTGCACCACTCTACTCCATGAAGTTCTCACATTTCGGGACTACTGCCCCATCTGGGGAGCCTGACCAGTGGGAGAGACTCACCCAGTGGCTCTGAGTTGGTCCCGAGTCTCTCAGTACCTCCTCTTCTTGACTCCTCGGTCTTGTCAAAGTTGCTCAGGCCTCCTGTAGGTGTCTCAGGAAGGGAGCTGCCCTTCCAGTGATGATGGTCACACCTCAGGAATAATTCAAAATGCCTTCACCAGCCTATAAAGAAGCCTCTGGCTAGCTCCGCGATGCAGGTGGGCTGGCTGGTCTGCCGGCTTGCTCCACAATGGCAACAGACCTTGGCGTGGTGGTCGGGCGGGTCGCTCAGTGATGGTGTCTGTCTTTGGCCTGGTGGTTGGGCGGGTTGGCTGCCTGCGTCCTAGCTCCGCAAGGCAGGTGGGTTGGGTGCCCGTCTGCTACCTCCGAGATGTAGGTGGCCTGACTCACCCGCCAGCTCCCTCCGCGACTGGGACCGACCAGTGACGGCACAGTCCTGGGTGCAGGGGTCAGGCAGGGTCACTCAGTGATGGTGCCAACCTGGGTGCAGGGGTCCCAATATAATTTCTTGAGCATTGAGAAACTTGTCTAAATCAAGAGCTGTGCTGGGGAACTGCGTTTCTAACTAGTTCCCAGGTATTGCTTCCATTTTAAAAGAAATTAATACTAATATATCAGTTAGAAAATCATTGAATGAGGAAGAATTAGCAATTATATGTAAATGTTTTGAATGAGAATTGTCCTAAAGTAGGGGAGGGGACTCTGAATCTGACCCATGTTTTACATATTTTGGAGGACAGCCCCGTCTAATTGTTGTCACAAGCAGGGAAAGAGAAAGGGAACCCAGTGCAGGAGGAGCAACACTGAGTGATGGACACACCCTCCAAGGGACAAAGTAAGTCACATGGCCATGAACCACTGGATAGGACAAGGAGTCAGGAAGCCTCAACTTCTCCATCACAGTGTTAAACATTTCACTGCCTCAGTTTGTCTCCACTTTGTAAAAAATGAGATCTGGGCACATGAAGGATTATATTCCTCCAGCTGAGGGAGGACTGTAGCTGGAAAAGGGAGAGAAAACTGGGGGATCATGAACTAAAATTGATTTCCATGCATGTGTGAGTTTGATGGGATAAATCCAACTACTATGCATAATTATGAAGCTCTAATAAAAAACCACACTGTACCCCATAAACATGATTACCATTTTGAAAATAATAATAATAAATCAACCTCAGTGTTTCCCAGTAATGTATGCACTGAGTTCCACAGCTGAAATCCAGAAAGGAGAACCACATGACAAGCCATGTAGAAAATGTACCAGGAGGGGAAGCGGAATTTGTCACAGTATTTACACATTGCTACAGATTTCTTCATTCTCTAGAAGTATTGCTCAGTGACAAGAACAAAAATGCATCTGGTCACTTCTTGTAAAATTTTCATCAGCATTTCAGATTCTTTGGACACAAGAAAGTTTCTAAAAGCCATGTGGTAACCTTGCTAGTAGAATGGAGGAGAGTTTTTGCTTCTCTTCTCCATTGATCTGAGTCACTGTGGTTTACCCAAATGGCACACCAGATATAGTCAGCTTCATCCTCATGCTGGATGTTGGAGATGCTTAGGTAGCAGTCAGGCCCTGAGCTGGAGCCTGAGAAGAAATCAGGGATCCCATTCCCCTTCTTGTGTCTTCCATCACTGTTAACAACCATGAGGTACGTGGGGCCTTCCCTGGCTGTTGCTGGTACCAGTAAATGAAGTAGTTGCTGTGCCGACTACTCAGGATACAGGTGAGCTTGACTGAGGCTCTCTGGGAGGCAGATGCCAAGGGTGACTGAGTCAACACAGCCTGGGAGAGGGAACCTAAAGGCACAGAAATTCATTATATTCTGTAAAAAGTAAAAAAAAAAAAAAAAATTATGACGAGTCAGGATGCTGAGGACCATGCTGACCTGTGCAATAAAGGAGGAGCGTGAAGAAGAGGACTGGGGTCCAGGCCATGGTGTACACACCCCAGAGTTCTGCTGAAGCAAACATGCCCCAGAATTCTCTTATTAACCCTCAAACTCCAGAAGAGAAAAGGGGATCCATTCATGTAAATGTGTGCCCCTTACATAGGTCAACAAGCCGTGTGTCTCTCCCAGAAGTGTGTCTGGAGTGTATCAGGCCTGAGACTGTCTTGGTGCCTAGAGCAGTTATAGCTTGTGGAAATAGTGAGCTCTGTTCTGAGACCAGGGGGCAGGTGTTCTCACTTTCAAACACCAAACCTCTCAATGGCAGACCTAAATTTTCACATTGCCCAGACTTAGGTGCATCATACCTGTGTCCAGGTGAGAGGTGGTCCTGACAGAGCCTCCTGCATTTCACCAATCCCTTAGCTGCCTGCCCCCAGCCCAGGGTAGAGTGAGGAACATCCCCAGAGCTAATTTCCTATCTCATCTCAGTCTTTAATTTTCTATGTGCCCCCACACACCACATGGAAATAGGAAATATAATTCAACTCATTTTCTATGGCATTTGCAGAGGAAGGAGGGTTTTATATACAAACTCTACATGCAATGAAAAATGCATAAGCCAAGAATGAAGAATGGGGACAGGTCAGTTCTGAACCCACTTCCGAGGATCCTTGTGAAACTAGGGTTCTCTCTCCCTATCTGATGTCTCCTAAAGTTTTTGCCTATGGGCTTTATGAGTTAGTGCTTGGGATTTTAAAATAATACAGTGCATGATTGGCTGGGTTCATTAGAAATGAGGAAAACAAGGGAGATAGGATGGAAGTTCCTAATGGGCTTGAAAAAGAAATCAGCAGGCCTGGGGCTTTTGTAGGAGGTTTTCAGAAAGAACAGAGGATGCATTTTCAAGGAAAGAGGTCAAAAAAATTTTGTAGCTTTTCTGATAGAAAGACCTTTTCATATTGTTATTTTATGGTTCCATCCTATGCTCACCATCACCTTATGGCTATCCTCACTTCCAATGCTGACCAATAATAAATTCCAGAGAATACATTAAAGGAGAGATAATATAACTCTTATTTAGGAAAATTAGCTGGGGGAATGCACTGTTGCTTGGAATCAGGGGTAAAGGTCCACAGGATTTGGCCCTTGCAGTAGTACACAGGTTTCTCATGAACCTATCCTCCAGATACACAGGCTGCCTGCCAGTCCCTGCTTATGATGGAGCTGCCTTGGAGGCACTGCCTGGACTCAAGCATCATTCAGAGGACAGGGCATGAGCTCTGCTAGCTGGGTAGGCACACCACAGCAAAATACTCAACTACATGTCCCTTACAATGGTGACCTATCAGAAGCTAATGGACAACTCAGGAAGCATGTGTCCTTCAGTATATTTTAAAGCATCATGGTATGCCCTTGCATTGTACAAAAATTAAGTATAATACAATGAATTTTATTACTACATGAAAGTATGTCTTACTGTGTGATTTATTGCAAAATGAACATCATTGGAAACGCTAACCACTGGGATAGAAATGTTTTTACCTCAGGCTTCAGATCAGATTCAGATGTTAATGTCCCTTTTGGAACATGAAATAATTGAATTCCCTAATTTGTGGAACACTTCCTCACAAACAATTCACAAATGTCCCCCATGTTTTACTTAAACAGGAACAGAAACTAACAAGTCCCTATCCTTAGCCTTTCTCTAGGGACATTATCACTGGGCTGTCAGATAGGTCAGTCTGGTCTTATTCCCAAATCCTGTGATCACGTTCCTATCCTGGTGAAGTCACATGCAGGTTCAGGTCTCTGTTGCCCGTCTGGGTCTGACTGTGCTGAGCATCACTGTAATGTATCACACACTGAACCTGTTTCACCCTCAGTTGTGGCACCTGAGAGGATCAGGTAGCTTTGTCTCCAAACAAAGGAGCTTGAGAACCAGGAAGCTGATGAAGAGTGTGGGATGTCTGTGTTTCAAATCAGAGTCCTGGGCACTTGGCTAGACTTCTGCTGCAACAAGTATGAGAACTGATGGTTGGTGACCAATACCTTGCTGGAATCACAGATAAGAATGACTATCCCTCCTGAGTAAGTGGTCAGTGAGGTCTCCTGAGTCCCACAACCTGAGAAGTAGGCCCTAAAATCCAAACAAAACAAGTCTGGAATGAGGAAGGGTGATAGAGGGTCACTACAATGGCTGGAATCTGATGTCGTATCATCCTGAACACTGAGTGAGGAGGATATGATGTCTCCAGGCTGTGGTGTGTATTTTGGAAGGATGTCCTGGCCCTAAAGTTTAGGCCACACTTCTGATGACCCATGATTTCCTACTGTACTTCCTGGATGAAGGTGCATGTTGATGTAGTGTATTTATCATATAAATATGAGCCCTTTACCATCAACTTCCAACACAAGGTCCACTGTCCTAATAGCACTCAGATTTTCAAAATTATACCCAGGGTGGGTGTGTGCTGTGGATTTTTTTCAAGGGAGGATGCAGCTGGTCTAACATGGTGCACAGTTCACTGAGCAACTGTCATGCTCCTATAAAGTTAAACCACTTGATCTTCTACCAGACTTTTGCTTATATACACAGTGCCCCCTGGTGGCCTCATGGTCTAAAACTGTGAGATCTCACTGAATCAAAAACTGATGAATTATTTGTATGACATTCCTGCTGTATTCCCAAGACTGTTTCACATTCATTGCTTGAGTTTTCTTCAAATATTTCTTTTTATATCAGTTCTCTGGTTTTGTTTGTTTGTTGAATTCATTTCCAACTGTGAGCAATTCAAGTTTAGTGTTACATGGTCTTAACCTTAATTTTTATCATTAACATACTTGTATTTATTTTGTATACATGCTTCATTGGTTCGTTATAATTATATGTAGGAGTGGAATTCACTGTGTACATATACATACATACAGAAAACAATTTGATAAATTTCACTCCCCAGTATTCTCCATTTTCCTCCCTTACACCCTTTCCTTAACCTGTTTCTCTACTCTGCTTTTTTCATTTCTGTTTTGCTTTGCTTGGTGCATTGAAATATTTAATAAAATTGGGATATGCTATGATATATTGGTACTTCCACATAGCATCATTTGACTGATGTTGTTCCACATACCTGCCCTTCCCCTCATTTGGAACTTCTTCTATTCAACATTTCTCCCTTCAAGTACACAGTTCTTTCTATCATATGTGGAAGTTACCCAGAGTAAAGGTAATAAAGATGGGACCTCACTCATGTGTGTTTTGAATGAGTAAGGGAATTTTTTTCATGACCAACATGCTGATAAGGTTCTTGATTTTGAGCTTCTCATTGGATGTAGAGAAGGCTTATGTGGAAAATTGTTTTAGTAATTTAATCTACAGGGTTAAAAAGAAAAAAGAAAGAGGAAATGCTCAAAGCTGAGGGTTAAATTTTCTTTTCTTTGTATTTTTATGTTTTTCAACTTGTTCAGTGGAGATAAAGACAGTTATGTGTATGGTGAACCAGGTCTACATGACCACACTACTCCAAAAAAAAAAAAAAAAAAAAAAAAAAACACCAAGCTCTGGTAGGCTCTCCTGTTTTTTGTTTGTTTGTTTGTTTTTTCCTCTTTTTTTTTTTCTTTTGTATCAGGTATTGAACTCAGAGGGGACTAATCACTAAGCAACATCCCTAGCAAAACCTCACTGCTGTTTTTAGAAAGAAGGTCTTGCTAAGTTGCTTAGGACCTTGCTAAGTTGCTGAGACTGGCATTGAACTAGTGATCATCCTTCCTTGGTTTCCTAAGCTGCTGGAATTTAGCTGTACATCAACATGCCCAGCAGTTAGGGTTTTCCTGATTGACAGTATTGCATATATGATAGCACACATTGTTTTTAGGAGAATTAACAGTGTCAGTGATTCTACCAGGAAAGAACAACTGGACTATGTGAATAAGATTAAAAGAACTCCCTACTCTTTGATTCCTGAAGACTTGTTTTGTGGCCTAACATATAAATCTACCTTGCCAATGAATCCATGTTTAATTGAGAAGAATATTCCTAAGCTCCAGTGACTAATATGGGTGACAGTCTGAGGAGAGCCTCATATTAGTTAGGACACTATTTTCCACACTGTTGATCAGGGTGAACAGTTTCCTCATTGTCTGCTCACATCTGCCTCTTCTCAAATCAATCTTGCTGATCTACAAACTGTGAAGCAAATAGAACTTTATACTGAATCAGACACTATTTGGCATTATCTATCAGCATCGAGATGCATACACTTAGAAAATTTTGCTTTGTTATCAAACCATTTGTCATTCTGGATGAACAAAACATGCAACTCTGTGATGTGAAATAACATGGCAAAATTTTTGCTCACACACCTTTCCCATTGCATGTGATCAATGGTGATTCTCCAGGTGTTCATTTTCATTCTGTTACTTACTCAGTGCAGGATCATTCATTGGGATAATTCTCATCATCATAGGAGAAGGAAATGCACAGGGGAGAAGACCAACAGTAGCTCTTCAACATATCATGCTATTGTCCAGCTGTAGCAAAGCCTCTTCTGATTCTACTTTATTGGACAAAGCAGACCTTGAGCCAAGGCACACTATAAGGAGGCAGATAATTATTATTGGCACTCAAAAAGACCTGGAAATTTGGAAACCATAACACTATATGTGCACACATTTGACGTAGAGTCCTATGTCAACCCAAATCCTCGACAACGTTCAAGTTGTTCATCAGGCCAATGTTCATAACAATTAATGATCAGAAACAACTTCAATGCCCTGAGTTGAGTATTAGGATTAATAAATTTTCTATGGGTTTTTGTTGTGTGGTTTTGTCATGGAGACAGGTCATCCCTAAGTTTTTGCACTTACCTCCACACAATGTTATTCCACTGCCTCAGCCTCCTGAGTATCTGGGATTGCAGGTATGTACCACCACAGCCAACAAAAGAAAGGCTTTCCTGACCAGAAGTGAAACTTGGGCCATGGCAGTGAGAGGCCTAAATCCTACCCACTAGATCACCACTAGATCACCCAGAGCATTTCTCTGTGTATTCATACAAATACACGTAATGTTGAGTTCACAGAAAAATCTCTTAGTGTGTCTCATGGGCAGTCCTCAAGGTTTCCTGGCTAGCTATCTTCCTCAATGTTCACCTTATGTCCATGGAGAAAAAGAAGGCTCACTTGACCTTTTCTTCTAGCTGGTTCTTGTACAGAGCAAGCTCCGGATACAGCGATTTCCAGGGTCACTCTGGCCACCACAGTGTGAGAGCCATTTCTTTTTTTGATTTTTCAAACATCTGACTATTGCGCTCTAAATATGCAAGGGAAAATTGGGCTCCCATGTATGTCCCTAAATTCCCTCAAGTAGGTAAAGTGAGAAAATGCACAAAAACATAGCAAACAGGATGGCACTCAGAACACCTGGATTTTTAAACTTTTGGGTATTAGCTGCGATTACCCAAATCCACATTTTGGTCCTGAAAAGGATCTAAGGGAAGGGTCTCAGGTCCACATCTTGCCATCTTTTGGATCCTCCTTAGATGTTTTTGCACAACTCTTTGGAAAATGAGGTGTTGCCACATGTTGGTGATAACACGGGGAATCTCAGCTGATATATCATTAAGAGGGAACCCTGAAAGTCACTCATTTCTTATTTAACTCACTGAACTTCAGAAACCCGATTTGCAGGCTCCACAGGAAGGACGTGTACCATCATGGCTTTTGGCATCTTTTCTCCTGGATGTGTCACAGTCCTGGACACAGCAGGAAATCCACAGCTTCACCACCTGTCCCTGTTCTGAGCCTCTTTGATGTGTCAGCTGTTTTATCAGCAGATGGAGACATCACAATTTTCTTAGGATTATTCCTGTCATGAAATGGGCTCCAGGAAATGTGCTGTAGTTGCAGAGGTTCTTGCAGAGGTCCTGGTAGAGGTCCTGGCAATGTAAGAAGCTCCCATAAAGCTCTCTGACCTATGCACACAAGGCAAGAGCCTTGCCATCCCAGTGACTTTCTGCTTCCAAGTAACTCCATGGGAGTCATGCATGTCAGCCCTCTTGACTTCTATCTCAGTCTCACCACAAGCCCTGGATTAGAACAGTCATTCTCCAGAGTGAAGAGGGGAAGGTCCCAGTTAGACATGCCCACAGGCCTCATGAGAAGAGGCTGAGCCCAGTGAACAGAGAACAGATAACAAAGGAATAGGATTTCTGATTGTTTTTCATCAATTTTTGAAGGAATGATCTTAGATCAGGAGATCAATAATACATTGACCACAATGAAGGCTGAATTATATTGCTTTCAATAATGATGGAGTCATAAAATAAAATTTTAATACACACATGATCGGAGTAAAGTGTCCATCAAAAGTCATGATGTGTCCTCAGTAGTCAAGGGAAATTAAATTCAAAGTGGAAGCAACTCAAAAGAAAATTTTAGAGTGAAAGGACTAAAAACAAAAGACCAAATGTTTTCTCTGATATGTGGATGCTAATTCACATCAAGGGGTATAGGGAAGAATAGAGTTACTTTATATTAGGTAGAGGGGAGTGAAGGGAAGGGAAGGGGTATGGGAGTAGCAATGATAGTAGATTAAAACACACATTTTTACTTCATGTACATATATGTCTGCATGACAGATGTGTTCCTGCAATACATATAATCAGAAAAATGAGGAATTATACTCCATTTATGTATGAGCTATCAAAATGCATTCTACTGTTATGTATAACTAATTAGAACAAATAATATATAATTTTTAAAAAGAAGAAATATCTGCTGTGTGCTTCCAAATATAAAAGTTATATAAAAGGAAACTGGGCCAAGAGTCACAGAGAGAAAGTTGGTGGTTTCCTAGGAGGTTCTGTGAGCAGAAATGGAGGGAAGATTCTCAAAGGGCAAAGGAGGCTGAGTTATGGACTGTTTGACCTGATGTTCTCAAAGGTATGAAAATATCTCAAAATCTGTCAATGTTTTCACTTCTGTGTGTTTTATTATCTGCCAAATATTCCATGTTAGAAAATATAAATTTAGGCTAAAACATACACAATACACAATAAGGCTAAGGAGAAGACCACTCAGATCTAAAATTCCTGGAAATAGAGCACAACGGATGATGGAGCCACAGAATCGTCCATCAGAGGTCAAGTCTGAGTTGATCAGAGTTTCATTGACTGTCTCATCACCTGAACTGCAGGGCAAGGAGACCACAGCATCCTGTTCAACACCTTGAGCTACAGAGGAGCAGGAATTCCTGTTTATATGGAGGTATTTTCCTAGGAGCATGCTGCTGTGAATGACTCTGAGGACAGGAGAAGAGGCTCCTCACTCAAAGAAGTGCCAGCAGATTCAGCTGGGCCTATAGTAGTGGTAGCAGCTGCTGCCAGAGCCCAGGCCTGAGCAATGCTGCTTGGTGACTGTGCTCCTGGCAGATGCTAAAGGGGTTCTTGTCTTACTTCCCCATGAGACTGGAGCACTGTGTTAGCACTGAGGCTTTTGTCATAAGACTGACAGTAATAGACACCCTCATCCTCAGGCTGGAGTCCAGCGATGGTCAGTGAAGCAGAGCTGCCAGATTTGGAGCCAGAGAATCGAACTGGGACCCCTGAGGGTCTATTGCTATTACTATAGATGAGGGGTTGGGGGCTGTTCCTTGGAACTGCTGATACCAGTGTACACTATAACCATCCCCAATATTGGTGCTGCTTCCAGTGCAGGAGATAGTGACCCTCTCTCCTGAAGTCCCAGATAGTGAGGGTGGCTGAGTCAGCACAGACTGGGCCCTGGACCCTGGAAGTGGGAGAGACACAGAAAGGATGATTTTTGCCTACAAACAAAAGAGGAACCAGGCCCCATATCAGAGAACTCCCAACCCTATCCCTCCTCCATGTCATGTCACCTGAATACTGAACAACGAATGTGAGGAGGAGACAGGACCAGGACATGGTGAAAGTCATCCTGAATTCTGCCTTCTGTTCCTGAAGCTGAGCAAATGTTCCTCCAAGTCTCTCCCTTGCCCTCTTTATACTCTGAGAAGGGGAGGATCTATACACGCAAATTAGGTTCCTCCAAGATTTCTGATTGCACCCTGAGCCCTGGTTCAGACTCCTGCCAAGTGGGTGTGCAAAGGTGGAGTTCAGCTGGCTCAGGGGTGAGGGAGGTCACAGCCGTGAGCCCTAATAAGAGAACATCAGGCAGGGCCAGGTGGCTCATTATAGTTTTATTTCCTGACCCCTCTTAACTGGTCTGCAGTGCCCCCTGTTGTCCAAGTCCATGCACATCATCATGTGACATTGATATCAGAGTTCCTGAGACAGTACAACATTCCCACTGCCTCTGCCTCAGGCCAGGACAGCAAGTCCCTCATGTGGACTCCCATTACCTCAGGATGGCCTTCTTGCTTTCCTCAGACTCATCATGGTGAATATGCATAGTTCACTTGACTCTTCCCTGTACAGGACTAAGATGGCATCTTTGATATAAATGTTTCTTAGATCAGTTTTAAGCAGATGAACATGAAGTTCCTGGTTTTACTTATTTGCAGGACAAAGTTTCTGGTTTATTAGCCTGCAGGGTACCATCTAGTTTGTCCACAGCACAGAAACTTTGTTCCAAAGGTCCTTTCACCATAGACTTGCAAGAAACTCTATTGTAAATCTTATGTGTTGCCATTTAGAAGATACTTGCATACGTATTTTCAAGCTTTCTCAGGTCACATGTTTGTAACTCTTATTGTCAGCAAGTGAGACTGAGGGTTGTGGCCATGAGTCAGTCACGGTCATATAGGACTTCAGCCCCCATTGGTACCTGGAATATCACTGAGATTGGAGACCCTGAAAGGACTCAGATTGCAGGACTCATGAATGTCTTCAGACAGGAATGAGAATTCACTGTCTCCTAGGCACTGGCAGAAATGCAGGTGGTGTGGGCATGAGTATCAGCCTTTTGTTCACATTTGTTCAATATGTTTCAGTGTATTTCACAAGGGTTCCATGGTTTCATCTCAGGAAGTAAATTATATTCAGAATTTTTAAAATTACTATTTTATTTGTTCTTATTAGTTATAGATGACAGTAGAATGTATTGAAATATTATACATACATGGAGTATAATTTTCCATTCTTCTGGTTGTACATGATGTAGAATTACATTGGTCGTGTATTCATATATGCACATAGGAAAGTATGTCCAATTCATTCTACTACCTTTCCTATTCCCATTCCCCCTCCCTTCCCTTCATTCCTTTTTTTTTTTTTTTTGAGTATTTTCCTTTTTTTTAAAGTTAAAAATCATAAATTTACATAGGGCAGTGTTATTTGATTCATTCTGTTATTTTTCTCCCTTCCCCACCGCCCCTCCCACCCCTCTTTTCCCTCTATACAGACCTTCCTTCCTCCATTCTTACCACCCTCCTTATCTCTAACCCTAAACCTAACCTTAACCCTAACACTAACCCCTCTTACCCCCTATTATATGTCCTCATCTGCTTAACAGCGAGATCATTGGTCCTTTAGTTTTTTGAGATTGGCTTATCTCACTTAGCCTGATATCCTCCAATTTCCTCCACTTGCCTGCAAATGCCATAATTTTATCATTATTCATGGCGGAGTAATATTCCATTGTATATATATGCCACAGTTTCTTTATCCATTCATCAACTGAAGGGCATCTAGGTTGGTTCCACAATCTGGCTATTGTGAATTGAGCAGCTATGAACATTGATGTGGCTGTATCTCTGTAGTATGCTGATTTTAAGTCGTTTGGGTATAGGCCAAGGAGTGGGAGAGCAGGGTCAAATGGTGGTTCCATTCCAAGCTTTCTGAGGAATCTCCATACTGCTTTCCAGAATGGCTGCACTAATTTGCAACTCCACCAGCAATGTATGAGTGTACCTTTTTCCCCACATCCTCGCCAACACCTATTGCTGCTTGTGTTCTTGATAATCGCCATTCTAATTGGGGTGAGATGAAATCTTAGGGTAGTTTTGATTTGCATTTCTCTTATTACTAGAGATGTTGAACATTTTTTCATATATCTGTTGATTGCTTGTAGATCTTCTTCTGTGAAGTGTCTGTTCATTTCCTTAGCCCATTTGTTGAATGGATTATTTGTATTCTTGGTGTAGAGTTTTTTGAGTTCTTTATAGATTCTGGAAATTAGCACTCTATCTGAAGTATGAGTGGCAAAGATATTCTCCCACTCTGTAGGCTCTCTCTTCACATTACTGATAGTTTCCTTTGCTGAGAGAAAGCTTTTTAGTTTGAATCTATCCCAGTTGTTGATTCTTGCTTCTATTTCTTGTACTATGGGAGTGCTGTTAAGGAAGTCTGATCCTAAGCCAACAAGTTGAACAGTTGGACCTACTTTTTCTTCTAATAGATACAGGGTCTCTGGTCTGATTCCGAGGTCCTTGATCCATTTTGAGTTGAGTTTTGTGCAGGGTGAGAGATAGGGGTTTAATTTCATTCTGTTGCATATGGTTTTCCAGTTTTCCCAGCACCATTTGTTGAAGAGGCTATTTTTTCTCCATTGCATATTTTTGGCCCCTTTGTCAAGTATGAGAAAATTGTATTTATTTGGGTTTGTGTCCATGTCCTCTATTCTGCACCATTGATCTACCTGTCTATCTTGGTACCAGTACCATGCCGTTTTTCTTACTATTGCTTTGTAGTAGAGTTGAAGATCTGGTATTGCGATACCCGCTGCCTTGCTCTTTCTACTGAGGATTGCTTTAGCTATTCTGGGTTTCTTCTTCTTCCAGAGGAATTTCATAATTTCTTGCTCTATTTCTGTAAGATACGTCATTGGGATTTTAATTGGAATTGCATTGAATCTGTATAGCACTTTTGGTAATATGGCCATTTTGACAATATTAATTCTGCCTATCCAAGAACATAGGAGATCTTTCCATCTTCTAAGGTTTACTTTAATTTCTTTCTTTCATGTTCTGTAGTTCTATTGTAGGCCTCTTCCACGTCTTTTGTTAGATTGATTCCCAAGTATTTTATTTTTTTTGATGCTATTGTGAATGGGGTAGTTTTCCTAATTTCTCTTTCTGAAGATTCATCACTTATGTATAAAAATGCATTGGATTTATGAGCATTGATCTTGTAACCTGCTACTTTACTGAATTCACTTATGAGTTCTAAAATTTTCTGGTGGAATTTCCAGGTTCCTCTAAATATATAATCATGTCATCAGCGAACAGGGATAGTTTGAGTTCCTCTTTTCCAATTCGTATCCCACTTATTTCTTTGCTTTGTCTAATTGCTCTGGCTAGATGTTCAATAACGATGAACATTCAATAATCCAAGAACGATGTTCAATAGAAGTGGTGAAAGAGGGCCTCCCTGGCTTTTTCCAGTTTTTAGGGGGAATGCTTTCTGTTTTTCCCCATTTAGAATGATATTTGCCATGGGCTTAGCGTAGATGGCCTTTATAATGTTAAGGAATGTTCCCACTACCCCAATTTTTTCTAGTGTTTTGAGCATGAAGGGATGCTGTATTTTATCAAATACTTTTTCTGCATCTATTGAAATAATCATGTTATTCTTAACTTTAAGTCTGTTGATATGGTGAATGACATTTTTTGTTTGCCGGATGTTGAACCAACCTTGCATCCCTGGGATAAAACCCACTTGATCATGGTGCACTATCTTTTTAATATGTTTTTGTATGCGATTTGCTAAAATTTTGTTGAGAATTTTTGCATCAATGTTCATTAAGGATATTGGTCTGAAATTTTCTTTCCTTGATGTGTCTCTGTCTCGTTTAGATATCAGTGTGATATTGGCTTCATAGAATGAGTTTGGGAGGGTTCCCTCTTCTTCTATTTTATGGAATACTTTGAGAAGTATTGGAATGAGCTCTTCCTTAAAGGTTTTGTAGAACTCGGCTGAGAACCCATCTGGTCCCAGACTTTTCTTTGTTGGTAGGCTTTTGATGACCTCTTCTATTTCATTGCTTGAAATCGATTTATGTAAGTTGTGTATGTCCTCCTCATTCAGTTTAAGTAATTCATATGTCTCTAGAAACTTGTTGATGTCTTCGAGGTTTTCTGTTTTGTTTTAGTATAGATTTTCAAAATAGCTTCTAATTATGTTTTGTATTTCACTCATGTCTGTTGTGATATTTCCTTGTTCATTTCGAATTTTAGTAATTTGAGTTTTCTCCCTCTTTCTCTTTGTTAGTGTGTCTAAGGGTTTATCAATTTTGTTTATTTTTTCAAAGAACCAACTATTTATTTTGTTAATTTTTTCCGATTGTTTCTTTTGTTTCAATTTCGTTGATTTGGGCCCTAATTTTTATTATTTCCTGTCTTCTACTACTTTTGGTGTTGGTCAGCTCTTCTTTTTCTAGGGCTTTGAGCTATAGTGTTCAGTCGTTTATTTGTTGATTTCTACTTCTTTTGTTGAGCGTCCATAAATAAATCTTCCTCTAAGTACTGCTTTCATAGTGTCCCAGAGATTTTGATATGTGTCTTTATTCTCATTTACTTCTAAGAATTTTTTAATTTCCCTCCTTATGTCTTCTATTATCCATTCATCATGTAATAGTGTATTATTTAATCTCCAGGTATTGGAGAAGTTTCTGTTTTTTATTCTGTCATTTATTTCTAATTTCAATCCATTATGATCTGATAGAGTACAAGGTAGTATCTCTATGTTCTTGTATTTGCTAACAGTAGCTTTGTGGCATAAAACATGGTCTATTTTAGAGAAGGATCCATGTGTTGCTGAGAAGAAAGTGTATTCATTCTTTGTTGGATGGTATATTCTATATAAGTCGGTTAAGTCTACATTGCTGATTGTGTTATTGAGATCTATTGTTTCGTTATTCAATTTTTGTTTGGATGATCTATCCACCAGTGAGAGAGGTGTGCTAAAATCGCCTAGTATTACTGTGTTGTGGTCTATTTGATTTCTGGAATTGAGAAGAATTTGTTTGACGTACATGGATGAGCCAATGTTTGCGGCATAGATGTTTATGATTGTTATGTCTTGCTGATTGATGCTTCCCTTAAGCAGTATGTAATGTCCTTCTTTATCCCTTCTGACTCGTATTGGCTTGAAGTCCACATTATATGAAATGAAGATGGATACTCCAGCTGTTTTGCTGAGTCCATGTGCATTCTATGTTTTTTCCCATCCTTTCACCTTTAGTCTATGGGTATCTCTTTCCATGAGATGAGTCTCTTGAAGGCAGCATATTGTTGGATTTTTCTTTTTAATCCACTCTGCCAGTCTATGTCTTTTCATTGATGAGTTCAGGTCATTAACATTCAGGATTGTTATGATTTTGATATGATTTGTATTCCCTGTCATTTGACTCATTTTTGTTTTTTGACATGATTTGGTTTCTCCTTTATTTGGCTATTCCTTTAGGCTAGTTCCTCCCGTTGCTGGTTTGCATCGTCATTTTTCATCTCTTCCTCATGGAATATTTTGCTGAGAAGTTCTGTAATGCCGGCCTTCTTTTCGTAAATTCCTTTAGCTTTTGTTTCTCATGGAAGGATCTTATTTCATCGTCAAATATGAAAGTACGTTTTGTTGGGTATAAGATTCTTGGTTGGCATCCGTTTTCTATCAGGGCTTGGTAAATGTTGTTTCAGGCCCTTCTAGCTTTTAGGGTCTGGATTGAAAAAATCTGCTGATATTCTTATTGGTTTCCCCCTGAATGTAATTTGATTTTTTTCTCTCGCAGCCTTTAAAATTCTGTCTTTATTTTGTATGTTAAGTATTTTCATAATAATGTGCGTTGGTGTGGGTCTGTTGTAATTTTGTACATTTGGAGTCCCATAAGCCTCTTCTACTTGGTTTTGGTTTTCCATTTCATTCTTCAGAAATTTGAAATTTTCTGATATTATTGCATTGAATAGATTGTTCTTTCCTTTGGTTTGTGTCTCTAAGCCTTCCACAATCCCAATAATTTTTAAATTTGGCCTTTTCGTGACATCCCATAATTCTTGTAGATTCTGATCATGATTTCTTACCATCTTTTCTGTTTGGTCAACTTTGTTTTCTACTGGACTATCACAATAAGATTAAAGGATCTCTCTACTCTTTGATTCCTGAAGACTTGTTTTGTGGCCTAACATATAAATCTACTTTGCCAATGAATCCATGTTTAATTGAGAAGAATATTCCTAAGCTCCAGTGACTAATATGGGTGACAGTCTGAGGAGAGCCTCATATTAGTTAGGACACTATTTTCCACACTGTTGATCAGGGTGAACAGTTTCCTCATTGTCTGCTCACATCTGCCTCTTCTCAAATCAATCTTGCTGATCTACAAACTGTGAAGCAAATAGAACTTTATACTGAATCAGACACTATTTGGCATTATCTATCAGCATCGAGATGCATACACTTAGAAAATTTTGCTTTGTTATCAAACCATTTGTCATTCTGGATGAACAAAACATGCAACTCTGTGATGTGAAATAACATGGCAAAATTTTTGCTCACACACCTTTCCCATTGCATGTGATCAATGGTGATTCTCCAGGTGTTCATTTTCATTCTGTTACTTACTCAGTGCAGGATCATTCATTGGGATAATTCTCATCATCATAGGAGAAGGAAATGCACAGGGGAGAAGACCAACAGTAGCTCTTCAACATATCATGCTATTGTCCAGCTGTAGCACAGCCTCTTCTGATTCTACTTTATTGGACAAAGCAGACCTTGAGCCAAGGCACACTATAAGGAGGCAGAAAATTATTATTGGCACTCAAAAAGACCTGGAAATTTGGAAACCATAACACTATATGTGCACACATTTGACGTAGAGTCCTATGTCAACCCAAATCCTCGACAACGTTCAAGTTGTTCATCAGGCCAATGTTCATAACAATTAATGATCAGAAACAACTTCAATGCCCTGAGTTGAGTATTAGGATTAATAAATTTTCTATGGGTTTTTGTTGTGTGGTTTTGTCATGGAGACAGGTCATCCCTAAGTTTTTGCACTTACCTCCACAATGTTATTCCACTGCCTCAGCCTCCTGAGTATCTGGGATTGCAGGTATGTACCACCACAGCCAACAAAAGAAAGGCTTTCCTGACCAGAAGTGAAACTTGGGCCATGGCAGTGAGAGGCCTAAATCCTACCCACTAGATCACCACTAGATCACCCAGAGCATTTCTCTGTGTATTCATACAAATACACGTAATGTTGAGTTCACAGAAAAATCTCTTAGTGTGTCTCATGGGCAGTCCTCAAGGTTTCCTGGTTAGCTATCTTCCTCAATGTTCACCTTATGTCCATGGAGAAAAAGAAGGCTCACTTGACCTTTTCTTCTAGCTGGTTCTTGTACAGAGCAAGCTCCGGATACAGCGATTTCCAGGGTCACTCTGGCCACCACAGTGTGAGAGCCATTTCTTTTTTTGATTTTTCAAACATCTGACTATTGCGCTCTAAATAAGCAAGGGAAAATTGGGCTCCCATGTATGTCCCTAAATCCCCTCAAGTAGGTAAAGTGAGAAAATGCACAAAAACATAGCAAACAGGATGGCACTCAGAACACCTGGGTTTTTAAACTTCTTGTGTATTAGCTGCGATTACCCAAATCCACATTTTGGTCCTGAAAAGAATGTAAAGGGAAGGGTCTCAGGTCCACATCTTGCCATCTTTTCGATCCTCCTTAGATGTCTTTGCACAACTCTTTGGAAAATGAGGTGTTGCCACATGTTGGTGATAACACTGGGAATCTCAGCTGATATATCATTAAGAGGGAACCATGAAAGTCACTCATTTCTTATTTAACTCACTGAACTTCAGAAACCCGATTTACAGGCTCCACAGGAAGGACGTGTACTATCATGGCTTTTGGTATCTTTTCTCCTGGATGTGTCACAGTCCTGGACACAGCAGGAAATCCACAGCTTCACCACCTGTCCCTGTCCTGAGCCTCTTTGATGTGTCAGCTGTTTTATCAGCAGATGGAGACATCACAATTTTCTTAGGATTATTCCTGTCATGAAATGGGCTCCAGGAAATGTGCTGTGGTTGCAGAGGTTCTTGCAGAGGTCCTGGTAGAGGTCCTGGCAATGTAAGAGACGCCCATAAAACTCTCTGACCTACACACACAAGGCAAGAGCCTTGCCATCCCAGTGACTTTCTGCTTCCTAGTAACTCCATGGGAGTCATGCATGTCAGCCCTCTTGACTTCTATCTCAGTCTCACCACAAGCCCTGGATTAGAACAGTCATTCTCCAGAGTGAAGAGGGGAAGGTCCCAGTTAGACATGCCCACAGGCCTCATGAGGAGATAGATGCTGAGCCCAGTGAACAGAGAACAGATAACAAAGGAATAAGATTTCTGATTGTTTTTCATCAATTTTTGAAGGAATGATCTTAGATCAGGAGATCAATAATACATTGACCACAATGAAGGCTGAATTATATTGCTTTCAATAATGATGGAGTCATAAAATAAAATTTTAATACACACATGATCAGAGTAAAGTGTCCATGAAAAGTCATGATGTGTCCTCAGTAGTCAAGGGAAATTAAATTCAAAGTGGAAGCAACTCAAAAGAAAATTTTAGAGTGAAAGGACTAAAAACAAAAGACCAAATGTTTTCTCTGATATGTGGATGCTAATTCACATCAAGGGGTATAGGGAAGAATAGAGCTACTTTATATTAGGTAGAGGGGAGTGAAGGGAAGGGAAGGGGTATGGGAGTAGCAATGATAGTAGATTAAAACACACATTTTTACTTCATGTACATATATGTCTGCGTGACAGATGTGTTCCTGCAATACATATAATCAGAAAAATGAGGAATTATACTCCATTTATGTATGAGCTATCAAAATGCATTCTACTGTTATGTATAACTAATTAGAACAAATAATATATAATTTTTAAAAAGAAGGAATATCTGCTGTGTGCTTCCAAATATAAAAGTTATATAAAAGGAAACTGGGCAAAGAGTCACAGAGAGAAAGTTGGTGGTTTCCTAGGAGATTCTGTGAGCAGAAATGGAGGGAAGATTCCCAAAGGGCAAAGGAGACTGAGTTATGGACTGATCGACCTGATTGTGCTGATGTTCCCAAAGGTATGAAAATATCTCAAAATCTGCCAAAGTTTTCACTTCTGTGTTTTATTATCTGCCAAATATTTCATGTTAGAAAACATAAAATTAGGCTAAAACATGAATCACAGCCATACACAATAAGGCTAAGGAGAAGACCACTCAGATCTAAAATTCCTGGAAATAGAGCACAACGGATGATGGAGCCACAGAATCACCCATCAGAGGTCAAGTCTGAGTTGATCAGAGTTTCATTGACTGTCTCATCACCTGAACTGCCGGGCAAAGAGACCACAGCATCCTGTTCAACACCTTGAGCTACAGAGGAGCAGGAATTCCTGTTTATATGGAGGTATTTTCCTAGGAGCATGCTGCTGTGAATGACTCTGAGGATAGGAGAAGAGGCTCCTCACTCAAAGAAGTGCCAGCAGATTCAGCTGGGCCTATAGTAGTGGTAGCAGCTGCTGCCAGAGCCCAGGCCTGAGCAATGCTGCTTGGTGATTGTGCTCCTGGCAGATGCTAAAGGGGTTCTTGTCTTACTTCCCCATGAGACTGGAGCACTGTGTCAGCACTGAGGCTTTTGTCATAAGACTGACAGAAATAGTCAGCCTCATCCTCAGGCTGGAGTCCAGTGATGGTCAGCGAAGCAGAGCTGCCAGATCTGGAGCCAGAGATTCGATCAGGGATTCCTGAGGGTCTACTACTAATACTATAGATGAGGAGTTTGGGGGCCGTTCCTGGGAGCTGCTGATACCACTGCACACCATAACCATCCCCAATATTGGTGCTGCTTCCAATGCAGGAGATGGTGATCCTCTCTCCTGGAGTCCCAGATAGTGAGGGTGGCTGAGTCAGCACAGACTGGGCCCTGGACCCTGGAAGTGGGAGAGACACAGAAAGGATGATTTTTGCCTACAAACAAAAGGAGAACCAGGCCCCATATCAGAGAACTCCCAACCCTAACCCTCCTCCATATCATGTCACCTGAATACTGAACAACGAATGTGAGGAGGAGACAGGACCAGGACATGGTGAAAGTCATCCTGAATTCTGCCTTCTGTTCCTGAAGCTGAGCAAATGTTCCTCCAAGTCTCTCCCTTGCCCTCTTTATACTCTGAGAAGGGGAGGATCTATACACGCAAATTAGGTTCCTCCAAGATTTCTGATTGCACCCTGAGCCCTGGTTCAGACTCCTGCCAAGTGGGTGTGCAAAGGTGGAGCTCAGCTGGCTCAGGGGTGAGGGAGGTCACAGCCGTGAGCCCTAATAAGAGACCATCAGGCAGGGCCAAGTGGCTCATTATAGTTTTATTTCCTGACCCCTCTTAACTGGTCTGCAGCGCCCCCTGTTGTCCAAGTCCATGCACATCATCATGTGACATTGATATCAGAGTCCCTGAGACAGTACAACATTCCCACTGCCTCTGCCTCAGGCCAGGACAGCAAGTCCCTCATGTGGACTCCCATTACCTCAGGATGGCCTTCTTGCTTTCCTCAGACTCATCATGGTGAATATGCATAGTTCACTTGACTCTTCCCTGTACAGGACTAAGATGGCATCTTTGATATAAATGTTTTTTAGGTCAGTTTTAAGTAGATGAACATGAAGTTCCTGGTTTTACTTATTTGCAGGACAAAGTTTCTGGTTTATTAGCCTGCAGGGTACCATCTAGTTTGTCCACAGCACAGAAACTTTGTTCCAAAGGTCCTTTCACCATAGAATTGCAAGAAACTCTATTGTAAATCTTATGTGTTGCCATTTAGAAGATACTTGCATACGTATTTTCAAGCTTTCTCAGGTCACATGTTTGTAACTCTTATTGTCAGCAAGTGAGTCTGAGGGTTGTGGCCATGAGTCAGTCACAGGCATATAGCACTTCAGCCACCATTGGTACATGGAATATCACAGAGACTGGAGACCCTGAAAGGACTCAGATTGCAGGACTCATGTATGTCTTCAGAGAGGAATGAGAATTCACTGTCTCCTAGGCACTGGCAGAAATACAGGTGGTGTGGGCATGAGTGTCAGCCTTTTGTTCACATTTGTTCAATATGTTTCAGTGTATTTCACAAGGGTTCCATGGTTTCATCTCAGGAAGTAAATTATATTCAGAATTTTTAAAATTACTATTTTATTTGTTCTTATTAGTTATAGATGACAGTAGAATATATTGAAATATTATACATACATGGAGTATAATTTTCCATTCTTCTGGTTGTACATGATGTGGAATTACATTGGTCGTGTATTCATATATGCACATAGGAAAGTATGTCCAATTCATTCTACTACCTTTCCTATTCCCATTCCCCCTCCCTTCCCTTCATTCCTCTTGTCTAATTCAACGTACTTGTACTCTTTCCTATCTCCCTATCCTTATCATGAGTTGCATCCACGTATCAGAGAATATTTGGACTTGTTTTTTTTTTTTTAAATTGGCTTATTTCACTTAGCATGGTAGGTTCCAGTTCCATCAATTTAATGATGAAATTCATAATTTTATTTCTCTTTATGGCTGACTAGTATTCCATTGTGTATATAAACCCATTTTCTTTATACATTTATCTGTTAAAGGGCACAGAGGCCAGTTCCATAATTTAGCTATTGTGAATTAAGCTGCTATAAACATTGATGTGGCCACATCACTGTAATACATAGATTTTAAATCCTTTGGGTATAAATCTAGGAATGGGATAACTGGGTCAAATGGTGGTTCCATTCCAATTATTATGATAAACCTCCACACTGCTTTCCAGAGTGGTTGTACCAAGTTGCATCTCCACCAGCATTATATCCTCACCCATATCTATTGTTGCTTGTAATCTTGATAATTGCCATTCTGACTGGAGTGAAAATGGAATCTCAGTGTAGTTTTAATCTGCACTTCTGTAGTTGCTATAGCTGTTGAACATTTTTTCACAATTTTGACAATTTGGAATCCCATGATAGGCAACAAGTGCCATTCTCGGGCCTAGAAATTTCCATAGTTAGGAATATAACTCACCTCATAGTAGGTTTTCCATCCCAGTACAAATTGTAATTAGATATGGACAGGATTAAAAAGCGAGCATTTATATTCACTTCAGTGATAATGGAAATTTGGTACGTGGTGGAATCTAATATTTTTTATATATATGAAAGTGATAGTATGTACATTGGAAATTATAACTTCCATTTTCTGATTAAAAGACTATTTAAAAATAAATTATCCATGCAATGTGCACATTGTCAGGTCATTCAAATTTATTAAATTTCAACACATTAAATTTTAATCATTTCTTCCTTTCTTCCATTCTTCCTCTATCTGTGAGGAATAGGCAATTTAGGTCCTCTTGAGATTTTCTTAATTTTAATGAAAATTTATTTCTCCACCATCATATGGTTCTCTCAACTGCAATGACTGTTAATTTCCAGCAGATTCTTTCTTTCCAAAGGCCATGTTCCACTTGCCCTTCGATTCAGAAAGAGAAAGACAAAAAGGTCTTCTCTACTCCACTCCAGATTGGGAAGTTTAATTCTCCTCTTCTTCATGACTGTACCCAAATCCTCCAACACATACAGAGTTTTGTTTTGATTCTCCTTTTCTCACACTTGCCTTCCCTCTGCCTGTTTCTCCCAGAATGCATTGTGCACAAGAGCTAACTTTAGGGCTACATGGGGATGGGGTGCCGCAGATTCCACCTGATATATTCTCTACAATGAGGGAAACCCCATTGGTGTGCCAGGATGGTCTATGCTTCAAAGACTGATTGAGAACTCAGATTACCATTTTCAGACTAGCAAATATACTAGAGAAGTTTGTTTGTGCTTTTGCATTGTGGTTGGTTTAATTTCCATTCATGAGGACTTTTTACCAGTTGTATTATTTATTTAAATCACCATACGTTAAACTTAGATTTTAGAAGGTTAATACAAGCAACATAACATAGCAATAATAAACACATATCAGGAACTTAGCCTCCATAATGTTTCCTTTACTTCTCATTGTGTATTACCTCAGCATAACAGTTTATATATCATTTTCTGTGGAAAAAACAGAAAACTAACTCATACTGAATTTTCACACATTTTTTCTCCTCCTGCGCAGTCAACGTTGAATGCAATAGGACCCATTCATGTCCAGGTAGAAACTTTAGTCTTGCACATTTGGGTCCTTCATCCGGAAAGGCAGCTCAGTGGATTGTAGGAGAGATTTTGGAAGTCAAACTTCTATGGAAGTTTCTAGTAATACAGATACTAGATATTAATATGATAACTGAAATACAAAGATATTCATATGACCCAGTGAAAAATTCTTTAATTTTTTTATTTTCAATTTTTTTATTAAAATCTTTTTTATTTTTACAGACAGCATTTTGATTCATTGTACACAAATGGGGTATAGCTTTTCATTTATATGGTTGTACAAAATGTAGCTTCACACCATTCATTGAATCATACATATACATAGGTTAATACTGTCTATTTCATTCTACTATCCTTCCATCCACCCCATTTTCCTCTACACCATCCAAAGTTCCTTCATTCTTCTCTTCCCCCCATCACCCCCTGTGTTATATATTGTCATACACTTATCAAAGAAAATATTTGGCCTTTGATTTTTTGGGCTTGGTCTACTTCACTTAGCAAGATATTTTCCAACTTCATCCATTTACGAGCAAATGCCATAATTTTATTTTCTTTATGGCTGAGTAATATTTCATTGTATATATATACCAAAGTTTCTTTATCCATTCGTCAATTGGAGGGCATTTAGGTTGGTTCCACAATCTAGTTATTGGGAATTTTGTGAATTCAACTGCTATGAACATTGATGTGGCTGCATCACCGTAGTATGCTGATTTTAAGTCCTTTGGGTATAAACTGACGAGTGGGATAGCTGGATCAAACGGCAGATCCATTCCAAGTTTTCTCAGGATTCTCCATACTGCTTTCCAGAGTGGCTGCACCAATTTGCAACTCAACTAGCAATGTATGAGTGTGCCTTTTCCCCACATTCATGCCAACACTTATCATTGCTTGTGTTCTTGGATAGTAGCCATTGTAATTGGAGTTAGGTGAAATCTTAGGGTGGTTTTATTTGCATTTCTCTAATTACTAAAGTTTTGCCGAAATATCTCCCATATTTTGATTGCAGTTTGAAATTATATCATTGTTCTTTGAAATGACTTGATATTTTTAAAACAGTTTCTGAATATTTTAGGGATTTTCAGTTGAAATATGGAAATAATTTAGACATGGATGGTGAGTCTAATTGTATATGAATCATAAATCCCCACAAATAAGTTCATAACATAATTATAAAAGCAAAATTATATTATGATTTAATCATAAAATTAATTGCTAATTTGATATCCATAATCAAATCATTGTGTGAGAAAGGACTAACCTGCATTTTTTGATATTTTTTCTTAAAATCGGTGTTCATGTTTTCAAGATGGTGGACTAAAGGGTGACTGCATTTCATGTCACTCCAGGACTCAGGACTCAAGAATATGAGGTATTGAGAGACTCGAACCAACTCAGAGCCACTGAGTGAGTCTCTCCCATTGAGGAGGTGCCGCGGTAGTCCCCGAACACAGGGAACTTTTTGAAGTGGAGGTGCCTAAGGAGATCCCCCCGCTGGAGTGGTGAACTCAGACAACAGGGAGCATTGTATAGGAAGGCAGCTCGCAAGACGCTCAGCTGCGGAGCAAAGGCCCCAGGACCCTAGGCAGCGTCTCAGAGGAGGGGCCGCCCAGCGAGACACTTGGGCGCAGGACGAGGCTCCCTGGCCCAGGAGGTAGGTCTGGGCCTCTGGGAACATTGCAGAGGAGAGCTGCCCAGCCCAAGCAGTAGATCTGGATTGAGGGGAAATTCTAGGAGGGGAGATGACCAGCAAGGCATCCCTACTGGGTGAGTCTTCCCTGCGGGGCAAGGCTTTCCCACCAGGGTAGTAGAACCAGAGACACAGGCCCAAAGGAGCCATGCCTCAACTGGCAGTCTAGATCCCCTTTGGCCGACCACCAGTCAATAAATGGAGGCACCTCTGCCCACCAGCAAGGATATAACCAACCTGAAGGCCATCAACCCTAGAGGGGTAGCTTTCTTGTGGAGCACTGCATTATCACATTCCTCCAAGACTTCAGGCGACTGAAGGCTAGGAGGGGAGACATTAGAAATCTACAGGGACACTGTAAGTCAATAGAGGAGATCAGCAATATCTCAGCAACACACTGACACCTGACCAATATGAGAAAACAAGGGAAGAAAATGTCCCAAACAAACCTAGATGCTACAGCAATAAAATCCAATGACAGCACGGCAGAAGAAATGTCAGAAAGGGAGTTCAGAATGTACATAATTAAAATGATCAGGAAAGCAAACGATGAAATGAAAGAGCAAATGCAGGCATTGAATGATTGCACCATTCAACAGTTAAAAGAGCAAATGCGGGAAGCAAAACAGCATTTCAATAAAGAGTTAGAGATACTGAAAAAAAAAAAACCAGAAATCCTTGAAATGAAGGAATCAATAAACCAAATTAAAAACCCCATAGGAAGCATAAATGATAGGCTAGAACACGTGGAAGACAGAACCTCAGACAATGAAGACAAAATATTTAATCTTGAAAACAAAGTTGACCAAACAGAGAAGATGGTAAGAAATCATGAACAGAATCTACAAAAATTACGGGATATCATGAAAAGATCAAAGTTAAGAATTATTGGGATTGAGGAAGGCACAGAGAAAAATACCAAAGGAATTAATAATCTATTCAATGAAATAATATCAGAAAATTTCCCAAATCTGAAGAGTGAAATGGAAAATCAAGTACAAGAGGCTTATAGGACTCCAAATATACAAAATTACAACGGACCCCCACCAAGGCACATTATAATGAAAATACCTAACATACAAAAAAAAAAAAAAAAGAATTTTAAAGGCTTTGAGAGAAAAGAACCAAATTACATTCAGGGGGAAACCAATACAGATATCAGCAGATTTTTCAACCCAAACCCTAAAAGCTAGAAGGGCCTGGAACAACATTTACCAAGCTCTGAAAGAAAATGGATGCCAACCAAGAATCTTATACCCAGCAAAACTTACCTTCAGATTTGACAATGAAATAAAATCCTTCCATGATAAACAAAAGCTAAAAGTATTTACAAAAAGAAAGCTGGCATTACAGAACATTCTCAACAAAATATTCCATGAGGAAGAAATGAAAACAACCATATAAATCAGCAAATGGAGGAACTATCCTAAAGGAATAGCCAAATAAAGGAGAAACCAAGTTGTGTCAAAAACAAAAATGAGCCAAAAGACTGGGAATACAAATCATATCACAATAATAACCCTGAATGTTAATGGCCTCAACACATCAATCAAAAGACATAGACTGGCAGATTGGACTAAAAAGAAATATCCAACAATATGCTGCCTGCAAGAGACTCAACTCATAGAAAGAGATACCCACAGAGTAAAGGTGAAATGATGGGGAAAAACATACCATGCACACGAACTCAGCAAAAGAGCCAGAGTATCCAGCCTCATATCAGATAATGTGGACTTCAAGCCAAAGTTAGTCAGAGGGGATAAAGAAGGTTATTTCCTACTGCTTAAGGGAAGCATCAATCAGCAAGACATAACAATCATAAATATCTATGCCCCAAAGAGTGCCTCATCCATGTACGTCAAACAAATCCTTCTCAATTCCAGAAATTAAATAGACCACAACACAATAATACTAGGTGATTTTAACACATGTCTCTCACCGCTGGATAGATCTTCCAAACAAAAATTGAACAAAGAAACCATAGATCTCAATAACACAATCAATAATTTAGACTTAATGGAGATTTATAGAATATACCATCCAACAAAGAGCAAATACACTTTCTTCTCAGCAGCACATGGATCCTTCTCTAAAATAGACCAAATTTTATGCCACAAAGCTAATGTTAGAAAATACAAGAAGATAGAGATACTATCTTGTATTCTATCAGATCATAATGGATTAAAATTAGAAATAAATGACAGAATAAAAAACAGAAACTACTCTAACACTTAGAGATTAAATAATATGCTATTGTATGATGAATGGATAACAGAAGACATCAGAAGTGAAATAAATTCTTAGAGGTAAACAAGAATGAGGATACATCATATCAAAATCTCTGGGACACTATGAAAGCAGTACTTAGAGGACAATTTATTTCATGGAGCAAATTCAATAAAAGAAGAAAAAAAATCAACAAATAAATGACCAAACACTACAGCTCAAAGGCCTAGAAAAAGAAGAACAGAGCAACACCAAAGTAGTAGAAGACAGAAAATAGTTCAAATCAGAGCTGAAATCAATAAAATTGAAACAAAACAATCAAAAAAATAGACAAAATAAATAGTTGGTTCCTTGAAAAAATAAACAAAATTGATAAATCCTTAGCCACATTAAGAAAGAGAAGGAGAGAGAAAACCCAAATTACTAAAATTTGGAATGAATAACGAAATATCACAACAGACACGATTGAAATACAAAACATAATTCAAAGCTATTTTGCAAACCTATACTCCAACAAAATAGAAAATATCAAAGACATCAACAGGTTTCTAGAGACATATGAATTACCTCAACTGAACCAGGAGGACATACACAATTTAAATAGATCAATTTCAAGTAATGAAATACAGGAAGTCAACGAAAGTCTACCAACAAAGAAAAGTCTGGGACCAGATGGGTTCTTAGCCAAATTCTACAATACATTTAAAGAAGAGTTCATTCCAATACTCCTCAAAGTATTCCATGAAATAGAAGAGGAGGGAACCCTCCCAAACTCTTAGTGGCTATCTCCCTATCTCCCTAATTGGGACATCTGACATTGTCTCCTATCTCTTATACCTCCCACACTTCAAAGTCCATGTTCAGCATTCTTTTTTTTTATTTTATTGTAAACAAATGGGATACATGTTGCCTCTCAGAATGAATCAAACAACATTACTGCATGTTCAGCATTCTTCATAGACATCAAGAAAATTTTAAAAAACTAATATTTTCAGTCCAAATTCTTCTTGAAGGTCAAGATAATTCTTTCTCAGTCTAATATGAATTCTACTTCCTAACATACTGATAAACTCTGAGTGCTATTTGAGTGTACAATCTGAGGCCCATACATAGAGGATTCATCCCAGGGTATTAGTACCAGGAGGTACTTCATGGTGATAGTACCTTGTGAGAAGTGGTAGGAACTTGTGAGAGGGCCTTAAGTCATTGGTGGCATGTCCACAAAATGGTGGTTATACACCACCCTGTCCCTCCATCCTCTCTCTCTCTCTCTCTCTTTCTCAACTTCCTGGTTTAAGATGTGACCATTCACCTTGGTTCATCCTTCCACAACTTATCATACTTTCACCAGTATCCCAAACACATGGGACTACACATCCCAGGCTTAAACTTCCATATCCAAGAACCAAACTAAACCTCTCTTTCCTTTATATGTATCCTGTATTGTCTATGTCATTTTATTAAAAGAAAATCAATTAATACTCATAGTGAGAAATTTTTGCATGTTTGTTCATAAATCAAATGGACTTGCTATTTTTTTTTTTTAGTATTGAGATCTACACTTGTCTGATTTCTTCTCATTTTCTCTCCAGTCTTGCTTGTCTCTTCATCTAAATTTCTTCCTGCTCTGTGACTGTACTTCCATTTTGTGTAGACAACAGGCATGAAAAATCAATTCATGAGGGATGGAGGATGCAATAGGAAGCAAGGATATGGGTCAGATCCCAGTGCTCATGAGGCTACTGGAGTGCAGGTGCAGAAAAGTCACACTTTGGAGAGAACATTTTCTGCACAGGGCTGTGAAGACAGTATTTCATTTGTGGTCTGGTGCAGAACCTTGTCCTGTCATTGGTAGTTCAATATCACCCCCTGCTGGTCTCTGATCCTGAGACTTTACCCCTTTCATAACCTGGCAGAGATTCCAGAAGGATAACCTGACTATAGTAAATGGACCTTTCTGATTTTATTTCCCTGATGGTAAAACCACCCTGGTGTTTTATACTGAGACCTTTTCTTTTTCAGAATCTAATGAACCAGAACTCTAAATGCCCTGTTTATAGTACCACATATTTCAGAATTACCTGTTATTTGACTGTGCTTCTGCCAGGTGCTTTGAGTCATTCCTAGTCTATGAAACTTTTGAATAGAGTTTAAAACCTAAAGTCCAGGAGAGGTTCATGTGGTAGTAATTCTGCCTGTTTACTTATTTTCAGGTTGCTGCTTTTCTGAGAGTGTACTGTTGTGTTTTCCCTCACCCTACTCTAATGACTTGTTTTCAGATGTCTGTTTCCCTTAGAGAATGTAACACTATCAGGCAATGAGTGTTTTCTGCTTTGACTGGCTTCTCTGTGCTCTAATTTGCCCTTGAATATCTATCTGACATAAACAATTTTCTTTTGACTTTGATGTAAAGTTACTTTATTCTAGTATTATATTTTTCCATATGAGTACTTATATAAAACAACACTGCTATAAATATAAATTACTGCTATATTGGTCCTCCTACAACTTCTCAACTAAGTAACTCCTGTGAATTTTTAAATCAGAGGAAAAATTCCTATTCAGGTTCATTTGTTAAGAGTTCCATGGATTTAAAGGTGAGTAGGTTTTTAAAGTTTAGGTTCAAAAGCCTGATATTGTTCAACGTCATTCCTCCTGAAGAATATGCAGGGAAAAGCATAGCTTGTGAGGACTGAAAGGGAAAAATGAGCATGGGAGGGTCAGAGAGCTATGTCTTAGTAGAAAGTGTTCATTCTTCATGAGATAATCCAGGGCTACACCAGTGTGTAATCTGAAGAGGAAATGAAACAACTTCCCCATGTTTACAGAGCTTGGGGAAGATCAGCACAGTCTGGGAAAAAAATCAGAAGACATGAAGGGGGTTGCAGAAGTCAAACAGGAGTGTGTGTTGCTCATAGGCAGAGATCTTCCATGAATGATGAAAGGATCACAGAAGAAATCAAGGATGAAATGAAAAAAATACTTAGAGGTAATTGAGAATACCAATACAGAATACCAACATCTCTGGGACACAAGCAAGGCAGTACTAAGAGGAAAGTTCATGACAGGAAATGATTAAAATCAGAGCTGAAATCAATGAAATTGAAATAAAAGAAACAACTGAAAAAACTGAGAAAATAAAAAAATGGTTCTTTGAAAAAAATGAATAAAATCGATAACTCCCTAGCCACACTAAGAAAGAAAAAAGATAAGAAACCCAATTTTTTAAAATACTTGATGAAAAAGGAAACATCACAATGGACACAACTGAAATGCAGAAGATAATTTGAAACTATTTTGAAAATTTATACTCCAATAAAATAGAAAAAATTGAATACATTGAAAATTTCTAGAGACATACGACCTACCTAAACTGACTCAGGAGGTCATACACAGTTTAAACAGAATAATTTCAAGTAATGAAATTGAAAACACCATTAAAAGTCTACCAATTAAGAAAAGCCCAGGACCAGACAGATTCTCAGCCAAGTTCTACAACACATTCAAGAGGAATTAACACCACTACTCCTCAAATTATTCCATGAAGTAGAAAACAAGGAAACCCTTCCAAACTCGTTCTATGAGGCTAATATCACCCTGATACCAAAACCATAAAAAGACATATCGAGGAAAGAAAACATCAGACCAATATCCCTGATGAACATAGATGAAGTGTTATCAATAAAATTCTGCAATTCACATACAAAAACATATTTAAAAAATATACGCCACAATCAAGTGGGGTTCACTCCAGGGATTCAGGGTTGATTCAACATATGGAAATCAATAAACATAATTCATCATATCAATAGACTTAAAAAAGGAATCATATGATCATCTCAATAGATGCAGAAAGGGCATTTGACTAAACACAGGACCACGTCATGTTCAAAACACTAGATAAACTAGGGATAGTAGGAGCATATCTCAACATTGTACACCCATGCTACACCCAAGACCAACATCATTTCAAATGAGAACATATTGAAAGCATTCACTCTAAAATTTGGAACAAGACAAGGATACCCGCTATTACTACTTCTATTCAATATAGTCCTGGAAACTGTAGCCAGAGCAATTAGAAGAAAGTAACTAAATGGATATTAATAGGAAGAGAGGAACTCAGACTATTCCTATTTGACAATGACATGATTCTATATTGAGAGGATCCAAAAATTTCACCAATAATCTTCTAGAACTAATAAATAAATTCAGCAAAGTAGCAAGATATAAAAATCAGTGCCCATAAATCAAATGCATTCTTATATATCAGTAATGAATTCACTGAAAGAGAAATAAAGAACACTACACCATTAACAATCACCTCAAAAAACTTTTTGGCATTAATCTAACAAAAGAGTTGAAAATACTCTTCAATTAAAATTACAGAACACTAAAAAAAGAAATTGAAGAGGACCTTAGAAGATGGAAAGACTTCCCATGTTCCTGGATAGGCAGAATTAATATTGTCAAAATGTCCATAAAAGCAAAAGCATTATACAAATTTAATGAAATTGCTATTAAAATCACAATGAGGTTATTCATAAAACTAGAAAAAGAAATCATGAAATTCATTTGGAAAAATAAGAGACTCAGAATAGTCAAAGCAATCCTTAGCATGAAAAGTGAAGAAGCATCACAGTTTGAAGACTTCAAACTGTATTACAGAGCTATAGTAATAAAAACAGCATTGTATCAGCACCAAAACAGACTTGTAGACAAATAATACAGAATAGAAAACACAGAGACAAATCCACATAAATATAGGTATCTCATACTAGACAAAAATGCCAAAAACATTCACTGGAGAAAAAGAGCTTATTCAACAAATGGTGTTGGAAAAACTGGAAAGCCACATGTAACAAAATGGAATCAAACTCTTATCTCTCACCCTGCAAGAAACTCAACTCGCTGTGGATGAAAGACTTAGGTAAAAGAACAGAGACCCTGCAACAACTAGAAGAAAAATTAGGCCCAGACTTTCACCATGTCAGCACAGGACCTGACTTCCTTAACAAGACCCCTCAAGTACAAGAAGTTAAATCAAGAATCAATAAATGGGATGGATTCAAATGAAAATACTTCTTTTCAGCAAAATAAAGAATAGTGTAAAGAGGAAGCCTATCAATTGGGAGAAAATCTTTACTACATGCACCTCAGGTAAAGCATTAATCACTAGGATATATAAAGAACTCGAAAAATTTACACCAAAAAAACAAATAACCCAATCAATAAATGGGTTAAGGAACTGAACAGACACTTCACAGAAGATATACAATGGACAAATATAGGGAAAAAAGTTCAACATTTCTATCAGTTAGAGAAATGCAAATCAAAACTGCTTTAAGATTTCATCTCACTTCAATCAGAATGGCAAATCAAGGAAACAAGGAACAATAAATGTTGCCGATAATGTGGGGAAGAAGGTGCACTCATACATAGCTGGTGGAAATGCAAATTGGTGCAACCACTCTGGAAAGCACTCTGGAAAGTTTTCTATTCCTCAGAAAACTTGACCCACGTATCCCACTCCTCGATTTATACCCCCAAAACTTAAAATCAATGTGCTACAGTGGCTCAGCCAAATCAATGTTTATAGCAGCTCAATTCACCATAGCTAAAGTATGGAATCAACTTAGATGCCCTTCAAAAGACCAATGGATAAAGAAAATGTGGGATATATATACAATAGAATGTTACTCAGCTTTAAAGAAGAATGAAATTCTGGCATCTGCTGGTAAATGGGTGGAGTTAGAGAATATCACGCTAAGTGAAATAAGTCAAACAACAAAAACCAAAGGCTGAATGTTTTCTTTGCTCTTCTGCAAAAGCTAATTCACAATAAGTGTGGGAGGCATAGGGAAGAACACAGTTACTGTATATTAGGTAGAGAGGAGTGATGGGAGGGGAAAGAGTTTGGGGGAAGGAATGATAGCAGAGTGAAACATACATTACCTCATGTACATGTCTGACTGCATGACTGATGTGATACTCCAATAGGTATAATCAGAAAAATGAGAGATTACAGTCTATTTATGTATGATCTGTCAAAATGTATAAATGTAGTCTACTGTCATGTACAACTAACTGCAACAATTAAAATTAAAAATTAAAAAATATAAAAATAAAATAGAAACAACAAAAAAAATGAAGAGAATACTTGGAATGGAATCACTGTTTGATCCAGTTATCACACTCCTTGGTCCGTACTGAAGGAACTTAAAATCAGCATACTCGAGTGACACAGCCACATCAATGTTTACAGCAGCTTGATTCACAATAGGCATGTTTTAGAACCAAAATATATGTCTTTTGACAGTTAATTGCATAAAGAAAATGTGGTATACATGCACAATGGATTAGTACTCAGTCGTAAAGAAGAAAGAAATTATGGCATTTGCTGGTAAATGGATGGAACTAGAGAATATCATGCTAAGGGAAATAAGTCAAGCCCCAATATCTAAAGGCCAAGGTATACTGGCCCAGGTCAAGGTCTCCAGCACTGAGGCCCAGCCCCAGTCCTGTGGTTGACCATCTATCTGTCTCTGCCCCTTAACATGAATTATTCCTGACCTGGAGGCCACCATCCCTAGTAGAGCAGCAAGCTTCTTGGGGCACCCCATTACCAAGTTTCTCCCCAGCATCATGCTACTGAAGTCTAGGAGGTTTGAACAGTACAGTATAGTTTTATTGTAGAGTTTTGTAAATTAGGAGTATTATGACTGTTGTTATTATCCCTACTATTATTCCTACTTTTTTAATTAATATTTTCCCACCCTCTCTATTTTCCTCTTATTTGTCTCTTTGTAGACTCTTTTACTCTTTTCTCATGCTAACAACCAATTTATTTAATTCCACTTTCACTACTCCTACAACAGAGTACCTCTATACACTCACTTCTTATCACATAAATGTTGTATCCTACACCCATCCCCATACTCTTTGCTCACCATTAGAAATTGTGATCCTCATTGTAAACCTATTGGATAGGCAGTAGATAATAATCAAACTAATCATGTCTGTTAAGACAATATGCTTATTGTCTTAACAATATGCAATTCACAATAGCTAGATTATGGAACCAATCTAGATGCCCTTCAACAGATGAATGAATAAAGAAACTGTGGTATATATACACAATGGAATATAATTCAGCCATAAAAAGAATAATTTTATGGCATTTGCAAACAAATAGATGGAATTGGAGAATATCATGCTAAGTGAAATAAGCCAATTCCTGAAAACCAAAGGACAAATGTTTTTCCTGATAAGTGGAGAATGATATATAATGGGGTTGGAGGGTGTAGGGAGTGAGAGAAAAAGGAGGAACTTTGGATTATGTAGAAGGAAATGAGGAGCGATATTAAATATGATGGAATGAGACAGACATAATTACCTTATGAAAATATATGGTTACAAGAATGGTATGTATCTACAGTGTGTACAACCATGGAAACAAAATGATGTACCCCATTTGTGTACAATGAATCAAAATGTATTCTGTAAAGAATTAAAAAATAAATAAATAAAAAGAAAAAAATGAAAAAATGGGTGCCAACCAATAATGTTATACCCAGCAAAATTTACCTTAAGATTTGATGATGAAATAATATCCTTCCATGATAAACAAAAGCTAAAAGAATTTACAAATAGAAAGCCAGCACTACAGAACATTCTCAGCAAAACATACCATGAGGGAGAAATGAAAAACAACAATGTAATTCAGCAAAGGGAGGAACTACCCTAAACTAATCGCCATTTAAGGAGAAACCAAGTCAAGTTAAAAACCAACAATAAGCCAAAATGACCGGGAACGTGAATCATATTTCAATAATAACCCTGAATATTAATGACCTAAACTCATCAATCAAACAACATAGATTGGCAGATGGGATTTAAAAAAAAAAAAAACAGACCCAACAATATGTTGCCTTCAAGAGACTCATCTCATAGAAAAAGATACCCATAGACTAAAGGCGAAAGGATGGAAAAAACATACCATGCACATGGACTCAGTAAAAAAGTGGGGTTTCCATCCTCATATCAGATAATGTGGACTTCAAACCAAAGTTAGTCAGAAGGGATAAAGAAGGCCATTTCAAACTGCTTAAGGGAAGCACAAATCAGCAAGACATGACAATCATAGATATTTATGCCCCCAAAATGGCACATCTGTGAACATCAAACAAATCCTTCTCCATTCCAGGAACTAAATAGACCATAACCCAATAATACTAGGTAACTTTAACACAACTCTCTCACCATTAGACAGATTTTCTAAAAAAAATTGAACAAAAAACCATAGAACTCAATAATACACTCAATAAATTAGTCTTAACAGAAATATATAGAATATTCCATCCATCAATGAGCAAATACACCTTCTTCTCAACAGTATACAGATCCTTCTCTAAAATAGATCATAGGTTTTGCCACAAAGCTACTCCTAGCATATACAAAGAAATAGAGATACTACCATGTATTCTATCAGATCATTATGAAATGAAATTAGATATCAATGAAAAAATAAAAAACAAAAGGTACTTCAGCAACTGGAGACTAAATAATACACTATTGAATGATGAATGAACAAGAGAACACATCAAGGGGGAAATAAAAGAAATACTTAGAGGTAAAAGAGAACAATGATACAACATATCAAGATCTCTGGGACACTATGAAAGCAGTCTAAGAGGAAAATTCATGGCATGGAGCTCATTCAATGAAAGAAGGAAAAGTCAAGAAATAAATGTCCTAACATTACAACTCAAAGCCTAGAAAAAGAACAGATCAACGCCAAAAGTTATAGAAGACAGGAAATAAATAAAATCAGAGATGAAATCAATGAAATTGAAACAAAAGAAATGATTCAAAAACTTGACAAAACAAAAAGTTGGTTCTTTGAAAAAAATAAACAAAATTGATAAACCCTTAGCCACACTAACAAAGAGGAGTGGGAAAACTCATATTACTAAAATTAGTGATGAAAAAGGAAATATCATGACAGACACTATTGAAATATAAAACAATTAGAAGTTAATTTGAAAATCTATACTCCAACAAAATAGAAAATCTCATAGACATCAACAGGTTTCTAGAGACACATGATCCACTCAAACTGAATCAGGAGGACATTCACAATTTAAATAGATCAATTTCAAGCAATGAAATAGAAGAAGTCATCAAAAACCTATCAACAAAGGAAAGCATGGCTTCTCAGCTGAGTTCTAAGAGACCTTCAAAGAAGAGCTCATTCCAATAGTCCTCAAAGTATTCCATGAAATAGAGGATGAGGGAACCCTCCCAAATTCATTCTATGAAGCTAATATCACTGTGATATCAAAACCAGAAAATGACACATTGAGGAAAATTTCAGACCAATAACCCTAATGAATATAGAAGTGAAAATTCTTAACAGAATTTTAGTAAATCACATACAGAAACATATTAAAAAGATAGTGCACTGAGATCATGTGAGTTTCATCCCAGGGATGCAAGGTTGGTTCAACATCCGGAAATCAATAAAGGAAATTCATCAATCACATCAACCCTCTTAAAGTTAAGAATCATATGATTATTTCAATAGATGCAGCAAAAGCATTTGACAAAATACAGCACTCCTTCTTGCTCAAAATACTAGAAAAAATGGGGAAAATAGGAACTTTCCTCACCATTGTAAAGGTTGTCATTGCTAAACCCATGGCCAACAGCATTCTAAATGGAGAAAAACTGAAAGCATTCCTCCTAAAAACTGGAACAGGCAGGGATGCCCTCTTTCACCACTTCTATTCAATTTCATCCTTGAAATTCTAGCCAGAACAATTAGACAGACTAAAGAAATTAAAGAGATAAAAATAGGAAAAGAAGAACTCAAAGTATCTCTATTTGCTGATGAAATGATTCTATATTTAGAGAATCAAAAAAATTATACCAGAAAACTAGAACTCATAAATAAATTCATTAATGTAGCAGGATATAAAATGAACACTCATAAATCTAATGCATAAGTGATGAATCCTCTGAAAGAGAAATAAGAAAACTACCCCATTCACAATAGACCCCCCAACATACTTGGGAATCAATCTAACAAAAGAGGTGAATGACCTCTATGATGAGAACTACAGAACACTAAAGAAAGAAATTAAAGAAAACCTTAGAAGATGGAAAGATCTCCCATGTTTATCAATAGGCAGAATTAATATTGTCAAAATAGCCATAATAACAAAAGTACTAAACAAATTCAATACAATTTCAACTAAAATTCCAATGGCATAACTCATAGAAATAGAGAAGGCAATCATGAAATTGATTTTGAAGACTAAGAGACCCAGAATAGCTAAAGCAATCATTAGCAGGCAGAGTGAGGCAGGTAGAATCACAATGCCAGAACTTCAATTATATTATAGAGCAATAGTAACAAAAATGGCATAATATTTGTCTTGAAATAGGCAGGTAGACCAATGGTACAGAATAGAGGACACAGAGATAAACCCACATAAATATGGTTATCTCATACTAGACAAAGGTGCCAAAAACATACAATGGTGAAAGATAGCCTCTTCAACAAATAGTCCTGGGAAAACTGGAAATCCATATGCAGTAGAATGAAACTAAACCCCTATCTCTCACTCTGCACAAAACCCAAGTTAAATGGGTCAATGACATAGAAATTAGACTAGAGACCCTGTACCTAATACAAGAAAAAGTAGGTCCAAATCATTATCATGTGGGTTTAGAACCAAACTTCCTTAACATGACTCCCAAAGCAGAAAAAATAAAAGTAGGAATCAATAATTGGGATAGATTCAAACTAAAAAGCTTTTTCTCAGCAAAGGAAACACTCAACAATGTGAAGAGAGCCTGCAGAGTGGGAGAAAATCTTTGCCACACACACTTCGGAGAGCAATCTAATCTCCAGAATCTATAAAGAACTCAACAAACTTTACATCGAGTTTACAAATAAGTCAATCAATAAAAAGGGCTAAGGGAATGAGCAGACACTTTGCAGAAGATCTACAAGCAATCAACAGATATATGAAAAAATGTTCAACATCTCTAGTAATAAGAGAAATGCAAATCAAAACTACTCTAAGATATCATCTCACCCCAATTAGAATGGCGATTATCAAGAATATAAGCAACAATAGGTGTTGGAGAAGATGTGGAGAAAAAGGTACCCTCATACATTATTGGTGGGGCTACAAATTGGTGAAACCACTCTGGAAAGCAATGTGGAGATTCCTTAGAAACCGTGGAATGGAACTACCATTTGATCCAGCCATCCCACACCTTGGTCTACACCCAAAGGACTTAAAATTAGCATACTACGCTGATGCAGCTACATCAATATTTATAGCAACTCAATTCACATAGCTAGATTGTGGAACCAACCTAGATGCCCTTCAATTGATGAATGTTCATTTTATTGAGTTCTTTATAGATTGAATGGATAAAGAAACTGTGATACATATACGCAATGGAATATTATTCAGCCATAAAGAAGAATAAAATGATGGCATTTGTAGGTAAATGGATGCAGTTGGAGAATATCATGCTAAGTGAGATAAGCCAATCCTAAAAATCCAAAGGCCGAATGATCTGCCTGATAAGTAGATGATGATACACAATGGGGGGTGGAAGGGAGGCAAGAATGGAGGAAGGATGGATTGTATTGAGGAAAATGAGTTGTGGGGAGGGTGTGGGGGGAAGGAAAAATAACAGAATGAGACAAACATCATTACCCTATGTACATGTATAATTACACAAATGGTTCAACTCTACCTTGTGTACAACTAGAGAAACAATAGTTGTAGCCCATTTATGTACAATGGATAAAAAAACTGGAATATAATTTGTTCTAATTCAGTTCCCAGTAGTTCCCCTTTCCCTTACCTCCTCCACCCTCACTTCCTTTCCTCTATCTATTAGTCTTTCCTCCATTTATAATTCTCTTTAAATTAGTGCATTATAGATACATAAAGGGGAAATTTACTGTGGTATATTTATATGTGTACCTAGGATAGTTTGGCCAATTTCATTGCACTGTTCCTCCCTTTTCCATTCCTTCCCTCTGCCTCTTTATCTTATTCTTTCCACTGACTTCTATTTTCATGGGATTCTTCCTCAACCACACCAATGTTTACAGCAGCATAATTCAGAATAGCCAAGTTGTGGAATCAACTTAAATGCCTGTTATCTCCCTAATGGTTGAAATAAATCAAACAAAATATATATACATGTGATGGAGTTTTATTCATTCATAAAGAAAATAAAATTATGGCATTTTCTCACAAATAGATGGAACTGGAAAACATCATGCTAAGTGAAATAAGCCAGACTCAGAAAGTCAAGTTTTCTCTCACATGCAAAAGCTAGACTAAAATAAGGACAAAAGCAGGAGGCAGGGATTCTTGTTTTTAATGTCTTTCTAAATCAATATACATATTGCCTGTAATCCAACCAGAAAACATCGATTTAAAACCAAGGTTTAATATCTGAAGCAGTCCAATTTGTTTAAATCATCTAAGGTTTTATGATTGCTTTGCTCAAGATATAAGCTGAAGGTCACCTTTCTTATTTATTTTTGAACACTGTTTTTCATGATCAGAATATGAATGCACAAATTTTTTTTTTCTGGTTCATGTTTTTCTTGACCTTAAACAAATGTCATTCATTTATCTATATGATATATACTTTTGTTTCAATATACAAATGACTGAAGCTCCTTCTCTCATGGTGGGATTCTGGAGATAGACAAGTACAGGATGAAAAGCCATGAGTGCTCATGTTGAGATGACATAGGTGAACTGGTACAGGAGTTCAGGGACAGAGAGACATTCCTTCCAGCAGTGGGACCAGAGGTGGTTCTTTATTAGAGAATCCGACATGTTGCTTGGATAGGTAGTTAGAATCTGGAAACAGATATAGCTTGAGACATTCCTGGCAATGGAAAGGCCCTGAGCAGAGTGATACAAGCATGAAATTAATATTTTCCAATCACTAGTTATAATTTAAATAATTCAGTAGTGTAGTTAGAATTATTACATTTGAAGCCCACCGATTACTAAAAAAAAAAAAAAAAAAAAAAAAAAAACAAGGTTTAGGATTTGGGTGTGTGCATATGCTTGTGTGTGTTGTTTATTGTGTGTGTGTCTGTGTGTATTTGATAAGTAATTCTAATCAGTTATTCTCAAACTATTTTGTTGTTAAAATAGTTCTGTTTCCATTCTCATTGTCGTTTCACTCACCCTCAGCTGAGACAGTTTGAGTATAATTCCTCTTTTCTTCCTCTATAAATTTAATCATTTTAGATATTTCTTCTCAATGCAGTCATTCAATGTGCGACCTTTTGTGTTTGTTTACGCCTAGCATAAGTTTCCAAATTTATCCATGTGGTAGTACATTCTTTTTTAAATATTTCATTTTTTGATCTTATTTGTTCTGATTAATTGCACATGACAGTAGAATGCTCTTATACACGTTGATAGATCATATATAAATGGAATGTAATCTCTCATTTTCCACAACATTATGGAAGAATATTATTCACTTAAATGCTTGACTCCAGTTCATTTCCATTGTACAAGTATTTGATAACTTTTCTATGTCAATATATGAATATACCACCAGTGAAACCCCAAATCATGTACAATCCCAAGAATAATATCCTAACTACAATAAATTATACTATATGTACATATAATTTGCCAAAATACACCCTACTGTCATGGATATCTAAAAAGAAGAAATAAAAAATGATTAAACATAAAAAAAGAACATCTACTCTCTGATAAATATTACATCATACACACTGCTTTGGGCTTCTATACGATTCGTTAGCACAGCCTCCATTTCATGTTACTTAGATACTTTTCAATTATCAAAACATTTTTTTGAATTCTCAGCTATTGCTTTGCACCACAGAAAGGGACCAGAAATTCATATATAAAAATGTTCCTATATGGCCAGTTGAACGGCATACAGAACATTCAAACAAGCCAGTTTTGTATAACTGAGGACAAGTTCTTGAACTGAGTTGTCTCAGCCAATGCTGCTTTTGACTCCTGGAAGGGAACATTTGGCAATGATTAGACCTGTTTTGTTGTCACAACTGAGGGAAGAATGTTAATAGAATCGAGTGGTTATAGGGGAGTGATTATACTGAACATTTTCCCAGGAGGTTAATGGAATGAGATGGGGTTGAAGATGGAGCTAGCGGGTAGCTAAATGTTGCCACCACCTCTAAATAAAGCATGTCTACTATCCCAACTGTGTCTTGCAACTTCTTTCAACTTCCAAGATCCTAAATTGGTTTCACAGGGTCTGGGCCTCAGTCCCACCTTGACAATTGGCAGAGTTGGCAGGATATTCCAGAGGTGAGAGATGCATTGATGCCAGTAGACAGAAGGGACCTGTGGTGACTGAGTAGCATGCATCACTTCGTTCCAAGGTTCTATTAGCATGAACTCCTGTGTAGAGTTGGGATATAGTGGATGGGTTCCCTGTGAGCGTAGAGAACACTTCTGGTTGCCCTGTGGTAAACATGGGCCTGGCAGAGCAGAAAGTGAACTGAGCAGCAGAGCCCAGGCACTAGCCCATGACCAAGGACCACAATGTCAGTGGCAATATAGTTAATATTGAGAAACATCTTGAGGAGCTTTACATGCAGCCACTGGGGCTGTGAAATAAATGATTCTTACAGCGTTGAGAGCAAAAATGGATGCAACTTTACCAGAGATTAACAAGATGAGAGTTGCAAGATAAAGAAGCAGCCTTGGAAGCCAGAGTGCTGTCACTGGAGGAAAATCTCTGTACCTTGATAATTGCCCTCACTCTCCCCCATAGTGCTGATGAAGTCCGAGGAGGAGAGGGAAGAAAATCTGCAAGGCAAGCCAGTAGCAGAAAATGACTCTGACTGGCAGCCATCAACAGGGCTGACCCAGGGAACCTAGTTCAGCAAGTTCTGCTGGTCAAGCAGGGTCAGTGGACTTGGGAAAATAATTTGGATAGAAGCCAAGAGAGCCCCTGACCACTTTGCTGTATGACTGTGAGATTTAGTGATGCCAGGAGCAGAGGGGGCAAGAAACCCCAAGTAATACATGTTATTACTTCTACACAAACTCGTGATTTAGATGTCCTAAGAGTGGGCAGGGGCAAAAGAAAGCCCAGATGTGCTACAAGTTGGCAGGGGCCAAGAAAGTCCATATATCAGGAGCCAGCAGAGGCAAGAGACTTTAGGAGATGCTGGGTCCTATTACTTAAAGTGAACCAGAAACAAGCTCACACCTTGGAGGAGAAAGAGCTATATTTTGCAGTTTTTACTACACTGCTGACTCCAGCCATGGACAATTTTCTATATGGCTGGCAGTGGCTTTGGAGACAGAGATAGCCTATTTGGTTTGTTAAAACACAACATAGTGAACAGAGCTGAAGCATCCCCCATAGTGATATGTAGTGAACATAATGGAGCAAGATCTGTGGCAAGAGATGTGGGAGCTAAGCCACCAGGAACAGGTGACTATAAGGCCTGTTACTGGTCATGCCCCTCAGACTAGCTTGAGGAATGATGAAGCAGATGTCTTGACTAGGGTGCAGTGTTTAGAACGGGTGCCTCCAACACACCTGGTGGCTGGATCATATCACTGCCTACATCGTGCAGGTATGAAAACTATGCAGAATGTAGCTAAACAATGGGGTTTGCCTTTAAATTGGGATATCCTGGTAGGGACCTGCCAGGCACCTGTGGTTTGTGCTCAGGAATATCCACAACACCTACCCCTTGGAGTCACAGTTGCCCAGGTAATGCATGGATGTGTCCCTTTGACATGATGGCATGTTGACTGCATTGGCCCTTTACTGAGGTAAGGTGGGACCATGTTTACTTTGACAGAAGTGATATAGCTACAGCTCACTGTCAGTGGTCACGTGAATCAATGTAGGACAATTCATATTCTAATGGTTTTGACAACCAGTATGGCCAGACCATTAAAATAGAACATTATTGAGGTACTCATTTCACAGGTCAAGATGTGTAGCAATGGGCAACTCAGTAAGAGACTGAATAGAAGCTGCACGTTTCATAACACCAACAGGCTACGTGCATGATAGAAAGATATAATGGCCTGCTTTAAATGAGGACTTAGGTATGTAGTCAAACCACAAATGGGTAGATACGGAATCTCAGAGCAGTTATGGGAACTCTGAAGGAGCATCCCCAACATAAGACCAGTTCCTCCGCAGTCTTTTCTGCCTTGCTCAGTGTTATCAGTACAGATCCTGGTGACTACAAAAGATGTGCTTAAGCCTGCTTTGGGGAGGCAAGGGAATGTGTTTTCTGACTGCTCCCACTGGATTGAATAGAGGACAAACTATGGACTGGACATGGTCCTGAACAATAAAAGCCCCTAGTTTTGTTGGACAGCCCTGTTAATCCCATGGGGAAAAGATTTAGAGTGTAATCTCCTTGTGACACCATAGGTGACTAGCAAATGACCCTTTTGCGTACATGAGATTTGGTTGAGTTCTGCAAACTGAACTCAGATTTTAAACGGCACTTTTGTTATTTGCCTTTGTCAATTATAAGTTCCCTAATGCTTGTGCACACTGAGCCTGCTGAAGTTCCAGATCACAAGGTGCAAAAGCCACCAAAAAGTGCCCAGGGAAGCCACCTCATACAGCCATGGTGCTTTCCTGTGACTCAAAGCTGTCATACATTATCCTGAATGGATGTGATTAAACTGTACAAAAACCTGTAACTGCTTTGTCCTTTTGTCCATAAGTATATTCTCACAAACACCATTGTGAACTGGCACAAACCAAACCCAGAGTAGAAAACACCACTACCTGCTGAGTATACATTGAAGTGTCTATGATTTCTGCTGCCAGACTGCCCTGCTGACTCTAGATTAAGTCCCTGAACAAGTGGACATTACTGGGAAAGACTTTTGTTGCCTCCTTAATATGGGAAGAAGTTTAATGTGCTTAAGGATTCTCATTGAAAGTGGCAGTCATCTTGCTCAAACTTTAATATACAAAAATATCCAGCAGTATTTTATTAATAAGAATATGATCTTCCTGTGTTCACATCTTTGCATCTTGATACCAGTGAAAACATGGGATTATACAAAAGCTGAAATTTTTATATTAGTGCTTCTAATCTTAATACTGAAGAGGTAATGCTATACTTATATATTTTAATACAGAAATGTCTGATTTTAGTAGTAACAATGACAGTCACCAACATTAGAAATGTGATCTTACTTATGGATGAATTATAGGTTAAGATAGAAAAATGCACGTACATTTAGAAAAAATGTGATATTGAGTAAAACATGTATTCATCTCATAGGTTGACAATGGCAGTATACCACTAACTTGGTGTATATATAATGTATTGTCCTACGCTTCTTGTGACTAGTCATCCAAAAACCACAGATGAAGTCATGTTCCATATGACACTTCTAGGGTAATCCTTCCATTCCCTTTCCTGGCTTCTGGTTTGTTGTGGACAATTTGGGATGTTCCTTGGTCATGTAGTCTTCTCCTCTATCCTTACATAATATTTGATAGGTATTTCCCTTTTTTCTCATGACCATCATCTTAAGAGGGCAGTAGCTACATTGCATCAGTAGATCACCATACTCAGGTGTGGTCTCATTCTACCTATTCACATCTGCAAATGACTGTTTTTAAATAAAGTCACAACCTGTGGTTGAAGTGATGACACTTCAACATTTCCTCTCAGGGGAAAGTATTTTAACATATAACATTAAAGAAGGGTTCTTCCCAAAATATTTATATTTGTTAATATTTTAAAGTGATATACAATGTGATCATACTAGAATTAAATGTAATAAAATTGACATTAGCAACATACAGAAGATAGATCATTTGCTTTTCTCTTAGACTGTAAAAGGAAAATCACTGGAGATGCTTTTTTTTCTGAAGAAAATATATTGACATTGGTCAGATGTGACCCAGGGGCTTCTTTTCACAAAACAAATAATTGAATTCTCTTTTTCAAGGCACACATCCACCCAAATAAGTGATCAATATCCTCCACTTTAGGATTCAATCCAGAAGAGGAAGACTTTCAGATCCTCTGTCATCTTCCTCTCCATGGTAATTAACATTAGGCTGCTTCAGTTCTCAGTGTCTCATAATCCCCATCTTACGTGATCAAGTTTGTCTCCACACTCATTCATAAGCATGTTTACATCTTGGTTCCCCATCTGGGTTTCACTGTGCTGAGCCCCACTGTACCCAGGTTGTTCTCATCCTTGTTCTCATGCTGGATCCAGAGAGGGCCTAAGCGGGGGTCTATATACCTCACTGGTAACCAGGAGTAACCATTGTTTGCATCACAAATGAGTGTCCTAGAGACTTAGCCAAGCCTCTGCTGGAAACAGAAAGGAAAGCAACTACTAGTGGCTGCTAGAAACCAGCAGCCTCTGGTACAGTTACTGTCCCTCCTGTGGGCAGGGTGGGAACTCCATTACTCAACAAGCCTGAGAAGAGGATAAAGAAGTAAACACAAACACATGTTAGGAATGAAGAGGATGGGCAGAAGAATCAATCCAAAGGCAGGTCTCTGAAACCTGTGTGAACCTGGGAAGAGTGTGAGCAAAGAGGGAAGTTAGGAGAGCAGTTATCCAGAGCATTGTGGGGACTTTTGGTGATCCCCAGGGCCCATGGTGGGACTCTCTACTGGCCCTTCTCTCCCTCTCAGTCTCCTGAGACAAGAGCCTGAGCTTGGGTGATGCATTAAGTATATATAAACACTTTTCCAATAGCAACAGCACCACCATATATTGGGTCCTTCAGCTCAGAGTGAAGCTCCGCTGTCGCGGCTGGGCTATTGTGAGTTGGGTTTGCCCCAGGGAAGGAAGCACCTCCTGTAGCCTCCATTTCAAGTCAGTGAACTTGGCTGAGAGAAATGATTTGTTGACCATGTGAATCTCTTCCATGTCTTGCCAACTTCTGAGAAGACTTTCAACACCCTCTCCTGTCTTTTGAAAACTATTAGTACTTAATTTCTCTAGTTGTGTTAAATACCTTCTCTAATACCTGAAGTTTAGATTCACTATTCCTGAGCCTCCCTAGAGTTTATTTTTAATTTTTTAATATATTTCAGTTGTATAACTTTCATTTGGTTTGCTTTAATGACCGTTATTTCTTTTCTGGGATTTGCTCCTTTTTTATTTGTTTCAAGAACATCTTGAATTTCCTATCAAATCTATTCTCCAATGCACCTTAAGCTTCACATCTTCAACACCCTCATCTTTGTAACTGAAGTTGGCCAAATGTGTCACCATTTTACTTAATACTAGAGGAGCTGCTGTAAACATTGATGTGGCTGCATCAGTGTAACATGCTGATTTTAAGTTCCTTGGGTATAAACAAAGGAGTGGGATAACTGGGTCAAATGGTGGTTCCATTCCAAGTTTTCTGAAGAATCTCCATACCACTTTCCATAATGGTTTCACAATTCTGCACTCCTACCAGCAATATATGAGTGTTCCTAGTTCCCATTTCCTTGTCTTGTATTCTTGATAATCGCCATTCTGTTTGGAGTGAGATTAAATCTTAGAGTAGTTTTGATTTGCATTTCTCTTATTGTAGCAATGTTGAACTTTTTTCATGTATTTTTTGATCAATTGTATTTCTTCTGTGAAGTGTTTGTTCAGTTTCTTAGCCCATTTATAGACTGGGATGTTATTTTTGGTGTTGAGATTTTTTAGTTCTTTATATATCCTGGAGATTATTTCTGATGTGCATGTGGTAAAGATTTTCTTCCATTCACATTATTAATTGTTTCCTTTGCTGAGAAGAAACTTTTTTTGACTCCATCTCATTTATTGATTCTGGATTTTATATCTTGCAATTTAGGAGTCTTGTTAAGGCAGTCAGACCCTAAATTGACATGGTGAAAATTTGGACCTATGTTTTCTTTTATTAGGCACAGTATCTCTGTACTAGTGCCTAAGTCTTTGATCACCTTTATTTTGAGTTTCATGCAAGGAGCGGTACAGAGGTTTAATTTCATTTTGTTACAGGTGTATTTCTAATTTTTTCAGCACCATTTGTTGAATAGTCTCTTTTATTCTCATATTTTTCATTACTTTTTTATTTTTAAAATTTTTAATTTGTTCTAATTAGTTGTACATGCCAGTAGAATGCATTAATACATTATATATGGAGTATAATTTCTCATTTTTCTGATTGTACATATTGTAGGATCACATTGGTCATGCAGTCGCATATGTACATGAGGTAATAATGTCTGTTTCATTCTACTATCCTCCTTACCTCCATACCCCTTCTCTTCCCTTCGTTCCCCTCTACTTATTATAAAGTAACTCTTTTTACCGAGCCACATCCCCCCCCTTATTGTGTATTAGCAACTGCATACCAGAGAAAACATTCAGCCTTTGGTTTTTTTGGGTTTGACTTATGTCTCTTAGCATGATATTCTTCAACTCCATCCATTTACCCAGCAAATGCCATAATTTATTCTTATTTAAAGCTGAGTGATATTCCATCATATATATATGTATATATATATATATATGTATAGCTATAATATAGCTATTGTGAGTTGAACTGCTATAAACATTGATGAGGCTGCTTTTTATTTCACTCCTCAGTTTATACCCAAAGGACTTAAAATGGGCTATCTTTTCTCCAGGGAATATTTTTGGTGCCTTTGTCTAGTGTGAGATAACTGTATTTATGTGCATTTATCTCTGTGTCTTCTATTCTGTAGCATTATTCTACTTGTCTGTTTTGGTTCCAATACCATGCCTTTTTTGTTATATAGTTCTGTAGTATAGTTTAAGGTCTGGTATTTTGATGCCTTCTGCTTCTCTCTTCTTGCCAAAGATTGCCTTGGCTACTCTGGGTCTTTTATTTTTCAAAATGAATTTCATGATTTCTTTTTCTAGGTCTATGAAGAATGTTATTAGATTTTAATACAAATTGACTCAAATCTATGTACAGCTTTTGGAAGTTTGACCACTTTAACTATATTAATTCTGCCTGCCCAGGAGCATAGGCAGTCTTTCCAACTTCTAAGTTTTCCTTTAATTTCCTTTTTTAGTGTTCTGTAGTTTTCATTGTGGAGGTCTTTTACCTCTTTTGTTAACTGGATTACCAAAGGGGTTTTTTTTTTTTTTTTTTTTTGGGGGGGGTGATATTGTGAATGGTGCAGTTTCCCTAATTTCTAATTTTCCTAATATCCTAAATTCCTTTTCAGTGGTCTTATCACTGATGTATAGGGTGTTGATTTTATTTCCTGTTACTTTGCTGAATTCACTTATTAGTTCCGGAGGTTTATAGCAGTTCAAATCACAATAACTAAGCTATGGAACCAGCCTAGGTGCCTTCAACAGATGAATGGATAAATAAATGGATATATATAAACATACACAATGGAATATAACAGGATTAAAAAAGAATAAAATTATGGCATTTTCTGGCAAATGGATGGAGCTGAAGAATATCATGCTAAGTGAAAGAAGCCAAATCCCCCAAATCAAAGGCTGAATGTTTTCTCTGATGGGCGATGCTAATGTACAATAAAGGTGAGGGTGGGGCTAGGGAAGAATAAAGTTATCTTGGATTAGGTAGAGGGGAGTGCATGGAGGGGAGTAGAAAGGAGAGTAGAATGAATCAGACATCATTACCCTTGTATATGTATGACCACTTGACCTCTGGGATTCTACATCATGTACAACCAGAAAAATCAGAAATTATACTCCATTTTCGTATGATGTATCATAGTACATTCTTCTGTCATGTGTAACTAATTAAAATAAATTTAAAAATAAAGATTTTTTTTAAAAGCCTAGAGGAATAGAAAAGTGCTTTTGATTTGAAGTGACTACATGGATTGATAGAAAAAGTGTTTGTGATCATTTTTTCTGAGGTATGTAAAGCAAGTACCCTGAGTTCATACTTGCCAAAAGCCAACCTCCAAACCAGAGCACATTTGGTTCAGATGCAAAGTACTAAGGCTTGTGCCTCACTCTTTCTGGCACCTCCCCACAGATGTCTGTCACTGTGATGATGGGTTATATACCACTGCACACACTGATATTCAGGCTCATGCTTGGACAGATCCACTATAAAGGTTGATTTGTATTCAGGCTAGAAGCAAGAGAATTGTGCAGGGTTCTCAGGAACAGGTTCCTATTGATGCCATCCATGAGAACCAAGGGAAATGTGGGACCTGAAGGTAAGTAATGGGGATAGCTCAAGCAGTGCATCCACAGTAATGTAGCCATTTCTCCAATAGTCAAGAAAACTGAACTTTCCTGAATCACCTTAGCCCGGGGAGTGGGCCCTAAATCTAAGTAAGAATCTGGTCAGGAACAAAGATAGGGTTCTGAGTGTTCCATGTTGCCAGCTCCACTTTCAATTCTCTGACTCTGCAGTGAGTCAGAAATGTAAGCAAGAGAGAAGCCCAAGTCAAGATACAGACGGCCTAGGGCTGTGATTTTCAAGACTGCTTACCAGAGAGGCAGCCCCAGGGTTCTCATTACAACTCTTTACAACCAATGAAAGGAGAGCTTTCATGCAAAGGAGGTGTCAACTGACCAGGCCACAGATATTGAGTGGTCACACAAACCACATGATAATGGTACCCAAGGACTGGAGAACCATTTCTTGCTGTTCTTCCTTCTCCAGAGCCTGATCCACTGCACCTTCTGGAGTTCTAGAGTGACAAGATCATTACAAGCTGTGCTCTAGCAGGTCTTTCCCTATTTAACATGAGAACTATGGCCTCCATGTAAATCAATATAAAAAACTCAAGAAGGAGAAGGGAAGCAATGCAATTAAATAGCCTAAGATTATTAAAGATGGGAGAGTGATTTGTACATTTTTTATTTCACTGAATTTGTCACTTCAGTAAATGAGAGCTATGAATGCACAATAAGAACATAAATATATTAAGTATCATGAGGGTGAAAAATGCAAAATTAAATCATGATCAATTACAACTGAACACACGTGGGATGACTCAGAGTGGCTAGAAAACAAACCAACTAATGATAGGGTAGAAGGCAAGCAGACCTTTGAATCATTGGTAGCGAAAACAAGCACTTTGAAAAAAAGTTTGGTCATTCATTTCAGAGTTAGCATAAACTTTCTAATGATATGTAAAATCTTCTGTTAGTGAAATATGTAAGAGCTAAGTAAATGTGTGTTTATACAGTGACTGATAGATGAAGGTACGTAGTTCTATTATTCGTGATACTAAACAACACAAATGTTAGAAGTGGATAAAGAAAAAAGTTTACTGTCTGTACAATGATGATGTGAACAATAATTAAAAGGAAGAAGTGCTCATAAGACTACAATATAAATGATTTAAGATTATTTTATACAGCATTAGAAGATTATTAATAGGAAGAAGTGTTCATAGCCCTACAATATAAATAAGCATTAAGATTGTTTTGTGAAGCTAGGACAAAATATATACAATATGTCTACATACAGCTAATTCTGAGGAAAAGAATGCTATTTAGAGTTAAAGAAAGCAGATAACTGGATCCTTGGGACCAGGGAGGCTAGTTATTTACAAAAATGGATTTAGGAGAAGCCTATGAGAGATGGAAATATTATAAACCATGACTATGGTCTTGTTAAAATAACGTTTGCTTATGTTTGTGTAGTTATACAAAATATATTCAATTAACTATATAAAATATATTAATCACTATAAGCTCTGTGCTTCAAATGAATAAATGTTATTTTATAAACATACTTATGTTCTCTTTCCATTTTCTCCTTAGTCTGTTCCTTTCCCTGTTCTACTCCATGTGTCTCAATGTCGGTGCCTGACAGAGCTCTTCCGGAATATATAGAGTTCTTTGATGAGTGACATCACCATTTTTCCATCACTCTAGTTTGTGTCGTATGTGATATTTCAACTTTATGTATCTCAAGGTTTCTTCCCATGGTCTCAGAAGCAGAGTGATTGAGCCACCTCCAATCTTGTGTGTGAAAGTGGTTTGTTCTCTCAGACCCTTGTGCATGTGAAGGTGATGGGAGGTGAGTGAAGTCCAAATGGACCTTTAGTGCACATAAGTCCATGTGCACCAGCATTGTTGTGTTGTATGTCCAAGGAATATGCAAGGCCTTGCTCTGTATCTGTAGCGTATCAGGTTAAATTTGGATAAAGGTTAACAGGAGCAGATAATTTTGCAGCATAAGTGTACCTGCATAAAATGCTTCAACCTGAAACTAAACTTTCATCAATTGAGTGGTGACAATTGTACACATGTCCACGTACAAACCTTCATATTTCAAGATGTGCTTAAAGAAACCCATTGTAACATGGGGCTCTTTGACTGTTGATCAAGACCAGACACTTCAGGAGAAGATAGGTGTTTCTGTTACACAGGTGGGAGGTTACTACAATATTGGGAAAGTTTAACATTTTAAAGGAGGGTCACTATGCTCTCTATGACCTTTGAAAACAAAGGCAGGAAAGTGGTTTATGGCAGGGGCAGATGAACTGGGAGATTTTCTTTTACTCTCTTCTGGCTGTGTCATTATGAGTTACACTGAGCTGTTATGGTTTGGATGTGAGGTATCCCCCAAAAGTTCATCTGTGAGACAATGCAAGAAGGTGTAGAAGAGAAATGATTGAATTATAAGAGCCTTAGTTCAATCATTGAATTAATCCAGTGATGGGAATTAACTAGGTGGTAATAGGAGGCAGATAGGGTATGGCTTGAGGAGGTCCCTGGGGGCATGATCTCAGGGTATATATTTTGTATCTTGTGAGTGGAGTCTCTCTCTGCTTCCTGGTCATCATGTGAGCTGATTCCCTCTACCACATTCTTCCACAATGATGTTTAGCCTCTCTGAGGAATGGAGCCTGGTGTCTGTGGTTTGAGACATCTGAAACCATGAGCCCTCAAATAACTTTTCCTCCTCCCTAGCTATTCTAGTAAGGACCTTTAGTTATAGCAGCTCAAAAAACTGACTAAAACAGTGAGCTTCTCCCACTTCCATGGTCTGCCCTGCATTGGCAATCAGCTTCATCTAATCTCCTTGATGTTCTGAATGGTAAATTATGAATCCATGACAGAACTTGTGCTTGAGAAGCAAGCATCACCCTCAGTTTCTTCAACAACACTCTTTCCTACTTGTATCATGTCTTGAGATCCCTTTGCTGGGCTATCCTGGTACCAGACTCCTGTAGCCACTGTACCTGCTCGTGAAATACATGTGAATTTGACTGTCCTGGGTGGCAGATTCAGGGAACAGCTGATCAGAACAGGCTATGAAACAGATTCTTACCAGGGCTCCAATTGGGAGGAGATTGATTCCTTGGAGCAATAAGGATCCTCATCAAGCTTGACAACTGCCCATATCTGGCCCGTGAGGATGGTAAGGATGGAGAGGAGCAGCCAGGACATGACACAGTCATTCAGTCTTTTGTCCTTTAGATAACTCCTCAGAGGCTAGCCCCAATGGTCTCAGAATCTCTGCAATTGAGGGACCCTACATGGGTGTACTGGATAGTCCTCAAGCTCCACCTCAATTACCTCAGATGGTATCCAAATACACTTCCACCCACCTGGTATCCCTCAGTGGAATACAGCATTATGTCATATCAAATTGCACCTTAGAATTATAGAATCTCTTCTACTACTCTACGAACAGCAGTGATGCACCCACTGTAGACCAGTGCCTGTTCTGGGCTCTTGAGTAAGAACAGAAACAGCCCCTGCCCAGTGGATATGTAGTACTTCATAAGAGATGTCTTGCTCAAAATTAAGTATAGAATCCTGGGTGTTGTTCACGGGACCTCTGATTGCTTTCCAGGGAGACACCTGGCAGCTGCTTCATAGGGAAGACAAGAGGATTTCCACCATTAATGTGAAGGACAAGGAAAGTTTAAGTAGCAGTGTTATTTTCCCTCTTTCAAGTTCCATTATGAAATTTAATTTTCCCCTCAGGAGCTCCTTTATAAATAACTTGTCATGAACCCATTTGCATCACATAGAAAAATTATCTGTTAAATCTTAACATTTTCATATTTTTATTTTTCTTTCCTTAATTTTTAAAATTTTGTTTGCTCTAATTAGTTGTACATGACAGTAGAATGCATTTATACATTTTGATAAATCATACATAATAGAGTATACTCTCATTTTTGTGATTATACATATTGAAGGATCACATGGGTCATGCAGTCATACATGTACATGTGGTCATAATGTCTGTTTCACTCTACTATCATCCCTTCCTCCGTACCCTTCCCCACTTCATTCCCCTGTACCTAATATAAAGTAACACTCTTCTTCCCTACTCCCCCTTATTGTGAATATTTTTTCTTCTGATCTTGACATTTTCCTTGTTCAGATTTCTATAATGTGGCGATATCGTGTTTATACAAAATATAATGTGAGTAAAAACAAAGAAGGAAAGAACTATGCATAATTTACTTGGGTAGCATATTAAAACTCATCCTCTGTCCCCTGCCAACACAGGCTCAATCTCGGTGGTGCAGTGATGCATTCTTTATCAACACCTAGTCCTTTACAATTACACAGACTGTGGTTCACCAGACTTGGTCACATCTCCCTGTATCCTGGACTCCAATAGGACTGGTCCATTTTGTGCCGACACAGGTCTATTCAACAGGCTGAGTCAGGTTGGGAAGGGGTTTGACTCACCTGTGAGGGTCACTTATGACCTGTGAGGGTCACTTAGGATGATTGTCAGGATCTCTCTGTGGCTGCTATGGAATTGGGCAGCTTTCATTAACCCAAATGAGCATTGTAGAATATTATGTCCTAGCTCCAAAAAGAAAGTCTCTCAGATGAGTATGTTAGAGAGAGAGACAAAAGAAGGTGAGCAGGTGTCAGGGAGCGTGAATACAGCCTACCCCATCTTGAATACTCACTCCACCTCCAGTGATGATAAACCCCACCCAGATATTACCTTCTTAAAAGGAAGAAAAAAGGAATGCAGGGAAGGGAGAAGGGATATGATAGGGACAACCTATGGAATGAATCTGACCTAACATTCCTATGTAAATATATGAATATAGCACAGTGAATTTCACCATCATGTACATTCATAAAGCACTAATTAAAAATACTAGAGGTAAATAGAAGATAGAACATAGAAAAGAGGGATGAAGAGAGGGGAAGGGAAGTGCTAGGGACTGAATTAGAACAAACTATGTTCTATGCTTTCGTAATTATGTCAAAATAAATTCTATTGCCATGTATAACTAAAGAAACACAATAACTAATTTTAAAAATAAAACAAAAATAAAAAGCTATATCCATAAATCTCAATGAAAATAAAACAATTTTAATTCCTCAGAAAAATGAACTGCATAGAAAGCAGTTACCGGGAATGTAATACAAATGATAACTCAATAATATTTTATTCACTTTTTTAAAAACTTAAAGAATGGAGTAACCAGCCTAAGGGACTTTCAAACTCTAGAACATGCCTAGAATACTAAGGCACTTAGCAATGTGGAAATCTGCATTAATCATACCAAAGGCATAATAAATGAAGAGAGGGATTTTAAAACAAAATAAACCAGCTAGCACATGTGCAGTGATGCCACCAGCCCAGCCTATGATTTACAGCTCTCACTTTGACCATCTATCTGCCTTAAACATAAACTTCAGACATGATGAACAATTATGGCAGGTCCATCCAAAGTTGGTAAGCCACCTTCTTCAGGTGAATACATCAAGAAAAGAGTAACCAAAGTATTTCCAAGATTTTCAGAAACATCTGAAAATGCATCCTAAGAATGTGCACTTGACTGTATAAGCCACATGGAGAAACTGCAGCCTTTCCATCTGACATTGAAAATGACCTCAGTTGCTGCAGTGGAGAATGAATTGGAGGGTAAATGTGAGAGAGGAAGACTAGTTTTGTCATAAAGACAACATTTTAGGGGGAAACAATGATGTCTTCTGCTGTTTGGGGGAAAAATGGAAAAGAAGAAACTGAGCAAATAAAGATAAAAATGGAGAAGGAATGGGCAAGATTTGGAGATGGATTGGAACAAGCCCCAAGGTGCTCCTGCAGTCAAGCAGTTCCTTAATTGGTGAGACAATTGTTTTTTTCCCATACAAGCAAGGCTACAAGTGGTTTCTTCCGATAGCTGGCTCCATCTGTCCTTAAACATGGCAACTAAAAGTGATCAAATCAGGCCCACCTGAGCCACAAACACTGGAGGATCAAAGACCCAGAAAGAACAAGGAGCTAAGGGAGTGAGGGAATGGAGCAGAGGAGGGTTGCAGCTGCCCATGTAGTCTTCCATAGTCCTCACCTTCACAGAGCCTGAGGAGGACAGGAGGAGAGGGGATAGAGAGTTGTGCATCCTGAAACTCTAGAACACTCATTGTAGTCCTCTAGTTCTATTTTATTCTCCTTTTGTTCTAAGTGTTCTAAGGTGGGTGGGGATTTACCACTGGGAGGTGACCATAGAGACTATGATTTCCCAATGCCTGTGGAATCAGAGAAACATAATTTATTTGAGTCTTGGAAGGGAACAATAGCTCCCAGAGACATACTGGTGCTAGCAGGTGAAGAGGAAGCTGACCTCCATCTTGGGTCTGTTCAGTGGTGATGAACATGGAACACACTGGACACAGTGATAGACAATAAACTCTCACATCATGCATATTTCTGAATGTGGTCTAGATCCTGGGCTGGGCATGTGTAAAGTCAATATCCTCATTTTCAGTCCATCTTCTCCCTGCATGGAAACTGAACCCTTAGAACTGATATATGGCATTATACACACGGTCATGGTAAGAAGTTATTAGCAGTGTTTGAAATTAGTATCTTAAGAAAAGAGGAAGGTATTTTCACTTTCATATTACATAGAAAAATTAAGTGTTTGCTGAAAACATGAAAGCAGAAGTCCCCACCTCAGCTACACATGATCATCACCAGAAGCAGTAACTGCATCATGTCCAGAGAAGAGAGTAGCGGTATTTGTCTCAGTTCTTCATGGGACTGTATCAGTGTCAGTCCTCATGTTGCCGTCCCATGTATTACAGTAAGAGTCAGCCTCATCCTCTGACTGAAGCTGCATTAGCTGTGGTGTCTTTGGATCCAGAAAAGTGGCTGGGGCCATGGAACCCTCATATCCATCTGAGTGTGTGTGGTGGTACAGAAGAAACTGGGGAGGGCTTCCTGCCTTCTGCTGGAACCAGGATACAATATGGATATCAACACTTAAGCCTCTGCTCAGGCTGCAGGAGAGTCTGACAGGTGTTCCAAGAGATGCAGAGAGGGAGGATGGCTGAGTCGTCACAGGTTGGGAGAGGGTACCTGCAGGCATAGACACACATGGATAAGTGAGTTGCTTTAGGGTTAATTGTCTCAGAGAACTGATCCAGAACATATACAATCTGCCCCATGTCTCACAGGCCTGTCCCAACCTGTGCAGTGAGAGAGGAGCAACAGGAGCAGAGGAGTCCAGGCCATTGTGAACCCAGCTGCTTGATCTCCACAGTCAAGCTGGGCAGCCCCAGGCCTCCTTTTCTTTCTCAGGCTGCAGAGGAAGGGCTGTTCATGCAAATGTGTTTCCAAAGTGAAGGCCCCACCCCCTCCCTGAACTCTGGTGCTGGAGCTCAGCTCACACTGCAGGCTGAAGACAAGAAAGTTTTATAGTTCCCTTTGGGGATCCCACTGAGGAAGCATCTGCTGATCAATAAGGCATAGGTACCAGTTCAGGGGACATTGTCAATTCAGAGAGTTCATAGGTATGGACCAGTGACAACAGAATAGAATCTGGATGCCAAGAGCCATTGCAATGGTTGGAACTGGCTGAGCTATTGTGCAAGGATCACAGGGCAATCTCACAATGCCCCTTGCTGGCCACAGGACACACAGAACTCTGAGAGTCCAGTTGGTTTCTGCAGCTCACCAAGTCATGCTCTGTATTCACACATGCATGGTCTGATTCCTAATCGCAGTTTTAAAAACTGTGATTTTTTATATGCTTTGATTCCCTCCACTCCCAGCAGTATTTCTGTACTATGGAAAATTTTAAAATGTACATGAATGACAATATTAGCTCTCCCACATGAGAGTCTTCAATTATCATACCACTTTGCTGGTATATAATTTAATATATACACATATTATTACTGTGTTTTAACTTTTGACATGAAAGTTATTTTAACATGAATTTAGTTGCATTCATATCTCTGATATTTTTAACTTTTAATTTTTCTATGACTGACAAAATAAAGGAAGCACTTTTAATCTTAAATTTTGTAGCTGCAGGGCTCCAGACATGCCATATTTTATTATACTGAAGTCCAAATTGACACATGCCTTATCATATGCTCATTAGGAAGCCTCCTTCATCCCCTGCTAATGGAGTTCCATTTCCTCTATAGATATATTATACACCTATAAGTCTTTTGTGATAAGTGTTCTTATAAAAGCCTTAGAGTCATTGAAGAGTGAATTATGAGATTGTCCTTTATATCACTTACTCTATACATGAACATCAGTTGCCTCCTCTACCTGGTTTGAAATCAGGTATCTCTCTTCCATTCTTAGTTTGACTCACCCACTCTTCCTACTTCTGAACTCTGCTTTGAGACTAGCTTCAGACTGAGCAGCATGATGATTCTCCCCAATCTCAGTTCATTCTCCTTTCCTACTAAATTTCTTGTATTATAAAATAATTTCGTCATCTATTGTGTCCAGTTTCTTGTTCTTTGTGGTGTAAGGATTCCTGGTACAGTTTGTACCATCGTGGCAGCAGGCAATGACATGGTCTGCTTTACTAAATTTTCACAAATTGTGAGACTCCTAAATCTCAGCCCTAGTATTTCCTGAACTTGCTATAAAATTCTTGGGATGAAATCCAGTTTTGTGAATGATCCAAGATGCACCCACCACAACTCTGCTCTTTCCCCTGCCTTGTCAGAATCTCTCTTCCATTATTAAATTTTGATTTTTCTTACTTCTGGGAATAAGCTCTTCTCTGAGTCAGACACTCAGTGCTCCCTTGGCTTCTGCACCAAGGTTCCTTCCAGATTCACTTCAATAGCACTTCTTGGTGGCCACATAACTAGTTTCTAACTTCCTATAACAATACCCAATTCTCCAGTAAGGGTGCCCTGATTTTACAGAGAGGTTTTATGATATTTCTATTCAGGGCAGACGAATAAGTATTTAGGGAAGAAATATTATTTCTTCCAGGTTGGTAGTTATCTTTAAGCAGCAAATTATAGGAATATCTCACAAGGAGTATGTTACTAAATATTTCAGCTTTACCACATATTTTATTTTGCCTCCATGGGGTGCCTGGGGTCATTACCTGAATGCTTATCTTGATCCATCTTATGATTTAATGTTCTACAAAGTCTCCAGGTGATTCATACCTGTTAGTCATTTTACATTGCTGATATTTGCTTGTTGATATATTTTGTTGAGTTTTTGTTGCCATTGAGAGTATTATGTTCTTTTCACACTGCTTGCACTGAAAAGACCTTGGCATGTTTTGTTTTGTTTTTAATCTCTAAATTTACATATGTTTACATATAATTTGTGAAAAGTTACCATTCCTTCAGGAAAATTCTTTATAAACACAAAGCTAAGAAAATTACAATAACAGCATATGTCAAACCGAACACATTGATTTGATGTATAAAAACTTTAAAACACATTAACACAGGCAATGTGAATAGAGAGTTCCTTTAAAATATTTTCAATGACATAGCTACAACTTGTCACATTAAGATAGATATAAATAAAACCATTACCTAATTTATTATATTTAGCTATTAAAGTGTTATATTTATTTCTAAGATGAAAAAAGGACTAAAACAAAGGATGTCATTGTCTAACAGTTCAAATATTGACTGGGCCACATAATTTTGTTTATTATACCTAGACCTTTTTTTGTATCTAGAACTTCCTACATTTTCGATGACATGCACTATCACTTTTTCAAGAAAAAGAAAAGAAAAATACACTAACAGAAAATGGAAAAAAAATTGTTTCTTCTGACCACACTTAGTTCTTAAAAAAAATAATGGAAAGTAATTAGGGAGCATTTTATTTCCCTCACCTTTTATATTGATACATAAACTTCAGGAAAAGGGAATTTGTTGTCTATCACAAAATCCAGTTTTATTTATATATTTCCATCTCATTAAATCACCTTGTACAACAAGGCACAGGAAAGTAATAAAATCAATACCAAAAATATTTTATTTACTGTGAAATCCCATACTACTTTTTAAATGTTTTCCCTTCTTAAATCATTAGGAAATATATTCTGTGTAATATTCAAGATCATTCATGGGAAATCAATATTAAAAAAATAAAGACTACTAAAAATTAAATTGTAAATTTAATGTCAATGTTGCATCATTTAAAAGGAAGTGAAAGACTTTCACATATACATATTTTCTTACATATCATTATATCATCAACTTAAACTATCCAAATGATGAAAGTTTATTTTTATCATATTATCTGTTGTTCAGATGGAAACCACATGATCCTACTGGGTTATATATTAAATATAGAAAGTATCTGGTACCTCAACATTTCTTAGACTAATTTTTCATTTAATCATGCTTTATACTAGATAATAAAATCCAAAAGAAGCCACAGAAGTAAACAAACTGGAAAAGGGACAGTACTCTAAAGGTGATCCTGGTAATCCCTGCTCATGCCCCCTTCACCTCTGCTGAGAATTAACAGAAAATTCTTAGACATTTCAGAGTTCTGTAATAGAATAGGCCTAGTAAAGAATTTAAAGTCAAAGTCTTAAAGAACTTTTTAAATGGGAAAACTATAAGAGTAAACAGAAATATCATAATGAGTTAAAATAAAATTAATTGATAGCATGACAGAACCATTAAATTGCATTTGAAAAGTTGGAGGCAGGCCTGGGGGTGTGGCTCAGTGATAGAGACCTTGCCTCACAAGCATGAGGCATTGAGTTCGATCCTCAGCACCACATAAGTAAATAAAAGAAAATTATTGTGTCCATTTACAACTAAAAATCAAACACAACAAAGAAGGATTTTAGAAAATTAGAAGTCAGATGATAAAATTGCAATTAATTATGAAGCAATCCTGTTCTATCATTTCTACTCATCTCTAAAGAAATAAGTATTTACAAGATGTTTTCTAACCTATCTTTAAAAAGTGGCTCAACACCACATTTAGACATTTTACTAAGATTTTCATATTTCATAACTGATGAACAGGGTCATAAAATTTTACCCTATCAATTTGCTGATGTACATCAGACTGCTTTTCTCCAGAACTAGACATCTCTATTATAGGGCTTACAAATCCAGAATATTTGAAATTGCCATCATCATCTGTTGGGGGCTGTGCCATGTTGATCACATCAGCAGCGAGTAGGTTAATTGACATAAGCACACTCAGGTGATTTTATCATCCACGCACACAGTGTATGCGCATGTGTTCTCCAGCACTCCTAATTGTGCCTAATCTTTGCGTAAGAAGCGTGGCCCTGCTCTCCACCTCCTGGAGGTGATATAAGCATAAGCAGAAGGAGACAGCATGGAAGCAGCTAGACACAGGGCAGCAGCTAGTAGTGACACACGGAAGCAGAAAGACACGCGCAGCAGCAGCCAGAGAGAAGAAGACACATACACACGCAGCAGCTAGAGGGGAAAACACACAGCAGCCATTAGCAGAAAAGCAGTAGAAGAAGACACACGCACGGCAGCAGCCAGAGGGAAAGACACACGGAAGCAGAAAAACACAGCAGCAGCTAAAAGAAAACACACAGCAGCCATTAGCAGAAAAGCAGCTAGCAGGAATAGGGCAAGAAGAAAGAAAGGAACACGGCAGCAGCTAGTAGGGACACATGCAACAGCAGCCAGAAGAAAGGAAAAACACGCACGGCAGCAGCGAGTAGGGGCAGCGGCGGAAGGCAGATCGCAGAGCAGAGAACTGAGACCGTCACTAAAACACCTTAGGTAGACGTACCCTTAGTTCACAGGATGCAGGACGCACCAGTAAGAAGAAGCAGACCTTAAGTGAGGTGTAGCAAGTCTCTCTTCCTCTAAGCTCTAAGCAAAGCCTGTCCTTCTCTCAAAGTCTCTCTTAAGCAAAGTCTCTTTCTCTCTGATAAGCAAAGACACACTCTCTCTCTTTTTCTCTCTCCTCTCAAAGCAAGTAAACCTCATTTCCTCTATCCTCTATGAACAAGCAAGAAAGCAGTGCACCAAAGAGAAGGATAGAAGTGCCTCAGTTTCCACTCCACCACCCATAAGACCTGTGCAAGTTGTTGCTGCAGGCGGTGACAAATATCCACGGATTTTGTACCGCAAAGAGCCAGCGACAATCATCCACTTTGGCACTAACAGAATCATTCTCCCACTCCAGTCCATTGGAATCATCAGAGGCTGAGGTAAGAATATGTTCTGTTCCGTGGCTCGCTTCCGCTTCCGGGCGAGGCCACGGCGCCTGCCGGCAGTCACGGAGGCTGCGTCCCCGGGGCCAGGCCGGGGGGCCAGACTAGGGGGCCGGGGCGCCTGGGCGGGGCGCCGTGGTGTGATCCCGCAGTGTCTGGCTTCCCCAGCGGTTGCCGGAGCTGGGCGGGGGGACAGCGGCTCTGGGCGGCGGACCGGGGCCCCACAGGCGGGGACCAACAGGGCTGCCGAAGCACTCGTACTGGCTGGACCTCTGGCTCTTCGTGCTCTTCGAGGTGGTGCTGTTCCTCTTCGTGCACCTCTTGCCCTGATGGGTTTGCTGACATTGCAAGACCACTGGATTCTGGAGTGAATTCTGAAAATGACTACAGTCTTCTTGAACAAAGAAGATAGGATGGTGCAGCTGCAGAATTTCAAACCTCTGAGGGACCATCCTTTCATTTTACATGTTCTTTTAACTCATTTGGGGAACTACTAAATAAGTAGTGATCTCATTCATAGCTAAGTTCTTAAAACTAAATCCAGTGTTTCACATTTTAAACTCTTTCAAACACCTAATGGCTTTATAGGGGCTGGTATAGAAGTGTTTGTACTTCAAAGCTTAGCATATTCACCCAGAATACAGTAATATCTTTAATATTGTAAGGGTTGGTCTGTGTTTAATTCAGTCACATAATGCAGTTTATAACTAGGTGAGGCGAGGTGTTTGTAAATTGAAGTTATTTAGAAGTGCGAGAAGGACTTTGAGAGAAGGACTAGTGTTCTTAGATTGTGTAGAGGCTCTAACTAACACAAGCTGTCCAGAAAAGAGTTCATAATGTATTGGCTCCAAATATGCTTAGTTTTTAAATAGTCTTTCATGACCTTTGAAAAGCTGCATTCTGGTCAGCAGGTCCATGGTCACAAAGGGCGTAACATCTGATAGTAGAAAGCCTGCCTGCACGCCCTCAAGTAGCCGTGTGCTTCGAGCCTGTTTCCTTTCCATTATTGTATTAGGTAATCTTGTTTCTAAAACATCTGGTTTTATGCTTGTTACTTACTTAAATACATCTGTAAACTCAGTGTGATATTTACTCATTCTGCAGAGCCCTCATCATTGGCTGGCAGCATTTTAGACACAGCAGTGAACCAAACAAAAATTCTTGCCTTGCAGTTTGCTCTTTCATTGCTGTTCTTTAAAAAAAAAAAAAATCTAATTATTATCAAGTACAAATCTAATTGTTATTTAAATCCAGTTATGTTATTGATGTAGGGGTGCTCAACGGGCATTTGATCTAAAAGGCCACACTCAAAGCAGCTGCTCTGTGCACCTTGGAAACTCTTTAGGTAGCCCTTAAAGCTTTATGCTGTGGATGCCAGAAATTGGCTGGTCCTTGAAATCAGTGGCATTTGACGTATGTGAACTATGTAAAGCATTCCCCTCCCTCTTGAACAAGGCACAAGATCCAGGGAACTCTCCATCCTCTGCCTTTCATAAGGGTGCTTAGGGTTAGGGTCCAGCCTAGAGTGCCCTTGGATGATTTCCATAGGCCTGATGATTCTTGTCATGCCTTCAGGGTGTTGTTGCTCTGCATAAAGAGAACATTCTGTGGAGGTGTGGTTGAAGCATCAAGAGGAACAAAGTGGGATTTCTCCAAGTTTACCAAATGATTATGACCTGCTTTTCTGCTGCTAACAATTTCGTCTAATAAACATTTATTTACATAGCTGAATTTAGCTTATTATCTGGTGGTAAGGTTGTAAACAGCTCACTATTAGAACACAAAGTCTTGTAACCATGGTCTGTACCAGCTTTCTGAGCCTGAAATCAGCCTACTTCCACAGCTGTCACTGCTCTGGAAATTTCTAGCACAGCCACAATGTAGAAGTCTTAATGTGATGGCTATCTTCTGTGTGTCAGTGTGAACTAAGGATCCGAGAAAGCTGGTGAGACATGTTCCTGAGTGCTTCTCTAGAGTAGAGTTTGAACCAGCAGACTGAGCAAAGAAATTTCCTCCCAGCGTACAGGGCATCATCCAATCCCCTATATCCTGTTAGTTTTCTCTGGAAAAATTTCACTAACATGATGATACACTACATGACTATATATGGTGGCAGCGTGAGACTGAATCTTTTTTTGCTCAGATGAACGAGAAATGCACCCACCACCAAACTGCCATTTTTAGTAAACTGCTCAGTGCTACACTTTGAAGGCTTTTGATGTGTATAAATGGGACACTAAAAAGTTGGAAACTTGCTATAACAAAGACATCAAGAATCACCAATGTGATTTTAATTGTAAAAATTCATTTATAAATTCACACGTTTGATTTCATGTAAGTAAAAATGAGGTTCAAAGTACAAAAAAAAAAGAATATGTTCTGTTCTTTTTGTTTTGTTTTATTTTGCTTTTAACTAATTTTTTTTAGTTTTAGATGGACACAATAATTTTATTTTATTTCTTTATTTTTATGTTGTACTGAGAATTGAACCCAGTGCCTCACACATGCTAGGCAAGCACTCTACCACTGAGATACAACCAGTACATGTACTGATTTTTTTTTCTGCTGATTTACTTAAAGTTGCCCAAGAATGTTCTCCTCTGTTTTGAAACATCCTCACATTTGAAGCATTACAGGCATGCCTGTTTTGACTTCCCATTCTAGATCTAAGGTTATGTTGGCATTTCCACTAGTGGAGTTTTAGTCATTAAATCACAGCTGATGTCTGTAATCAGCATTCATACTGTGGCACCTAATGAGAGTCTACTACTTTGAAACACTTCATATTGTGACCTTAGGTTTCTCAAATTACATTCATATTCATCTTTTGGTCTTGAACTTTGATAGCTTCCATTGCTGGAAGGATGACATTGCTACACCCCTCTCATCCTTTCTTGCCCCAAGAGCTTTTGCTGCTCTGCTGCCTGCACCATTCACACAGTGCAGCACATAAAGATTCTTCTGCTAATCTTAATTTCTCTTTTAAAGTTAACTCTTTTTTAAATTTTTTAATCAACATCTTTCTATTTTTCAGCTGTAGAATCATAATGCCTCTTGTAAGTCAGCAGTTTCTTCCTCCAGAAGAGGCCTATAACTGCTTCCTGGGCTCTCCCCTTCATCACTTTCTATTAGACTTTCAAACTCTATAGTTAAATGTTCACTTCCTGAACATGCTCTATAATACATGGGTCCTTCATTGCATCCAACCTGCTGCAGGTGCCCCACTTCCTTGGGGAGAGGCCCTAAGCATTACACTCAGAAGCAGTCTGCCATCTCATGCCACCCAGCTGCATCTGTAGGTCTTCTTCCATCTCTCCCTCAAAGTCAAAAACTAGGCTAGGCAGTCGCATCCCCAGGTCTGAGCTCAGGGAGATTTCAGGAATCTGGTGTGGGTAAAGAGTGCAGTGATCTGTAGGGGTGGGGCAAAAGGATGGACAGTTTTCCCAGATCAAAGGCTCTGCTTACTCCAACAGTCAACTTTGCTAGGTGGCTACTGGGTTGGACTCCCACACTGGCTCCATAGTCCTATCTCCTCAGTCTCTGAAGAGGACAAGTGACCTCCTCAGGATGCCTCAGAACGCCAGTCCCTGGCAGACCTCAGTTTGTGGTCTGTCTTTTCCATGAGAACATCATAATATCATAAAAAAATTACCTTCTGCTGTTTCTTGTTTCTTTGGTTTCTAATTTGACATTCCATACCATCCATGCCCATACATATTTTGTTTTTACTAATATAGTTAAGACAATTTAGTCTATTTTTACAATTTTTCCTAACATGCAGATGAATATTTAAAGCCTATTAGTAGGTCCCAAACATGGCAGAATAAAGCTAGGTAGAGAGATTCCTGATTCCCCACACTGCAGAAAGGAGGCAGTGAAGGAACCATTGGTCTGAAAGGTGGGTGACAAAACAAATGCTCTAAGACCCAATATTACAAAGTCTGAGACCTGCAGAGATTTGAAGTTTGGTTATCAGAATAGAAAATTACTGTAGAGATCTGCAACCCCAAAGCTAGAACAGGGAGGCAAAATGTGGGAGGGAAAACAAAGACAGAAAGCAAGAGCAGAAAAGTACTTTAGCACACTACCCTTAACATTTGGATAAAAGGCAGAAAAAAATAAAGTGTGATGGTAACAATGACATCCTTGAAGCAGATCAAGCAGTATAAAACCAAATTGTGAACAAAAAGATCTGCTGGGTTCTGCAGCTAGTTTGATGAGTCCATAGCTGACCAGTCACCCACATAAATCAACACAGCATCTCTCAACCTCCAGATAGCAGCAAATTATGCCACAGGGAGCATACCTACAGTTGGCTTGATTAAGAAGCCATCTAGAAAAAACTTGGGCATAGATGAAGCAAAAACCCACAATTTCCAGTGGCAGAAGTGAGAGCTCGGATCTGAGCAGTAAGGCAGTTTTAGCCCCAAGAAGAGGAAAGAGGAGAAATTAGATACTCTCTTGCCACCCTCTGACACTGGAGGGAGGCACATCAGGAAGTCTCCTGAGTTCTAGGAAACACAGAGGGACTATGCCCCTGACTGCAGCTACTGTCTGCTTGGGGCCAACCTGGCAGGAAGCTGCCTGAACTATACAGAGTCACAGACGGACAGATCCCAGATCATGAAAACAGCCGCTTGCAGACAGTCACAAGGAGAAGGTGCCCAAGTCTCCAGAAAGGTTAAAGAGGAGGGCCCAGGATGTTACCATAGCCAGTGGGAGGTCTGTCAAGGCAGAAAGTTGCCTGGGTTCAATGCAGAGGAAAGCAACAATACCCAGCCTGACTTGGTTTCCAGCCAAGTGATCTGACCCTTGGCCACAACAGCCAAGTAATAGATCACTGATTGGATACTGGCCAGATCTGCCTCAGGGACCATCACCTGGGGAATCAATGTTTGCTCTTCACAGACTGGGGCAGTGGAAAGTATAACCCAGGTGAAACAACTAGTCCCTTTGATACCGCTGTTTACCAGTGATGAGTTCTGCTCCCTCTAATGTTGAAGTTTGAACACTAGAGAAGCACGCCAAGGCAAGCATATTAAGCAGGTTTTATTTAAAGGTAATAATACAGACTTCTCCCAAGAGGGAGTAGGGGGCCATGGCTGATGTTCTAGAGTCCCAAGAAGTGAGTGAGCACACCCTACATCTTTTATAGGGTAATGTCTCTTTTGTTCTCCAGCTCTCTCCCCACTTATCGCTCCTTCCTGCCTACATGACTAGGCCTGGTTTTGAAGGTGAGATGTAAAAAGTGAGAACAGATGGGGCAGGGGGAGGGTCAAAGTGATTCAGGCAGGTTAGGGCCCAGGGGGCATTAATTAGCAGCTCCTTGTCTCTAGTCCCTGACAAGGGCAGGTAAATTTGGGGCTCCAGAGATCCTTGACATTCCATTCTCCCAGGGCAGTCTCCAACTTCCAGAGGCAGATGACTTTCATGGTCTCCTTTTCCTGGATTTGACCTGATCCCCTATTTCTACACTAACTGCCTGTCCCCAATTCTGGCTTCACCTTCATTCAGAAATAAGGATGGTATCTCAGTGAACTTCATAGACCAAGGGGATCTTTCCAGGACAATAGATTACCCATGGAGAATCCATAACCATAGGTCATAATAATCTACTGTGCAAAGAAACCTGTAGGGGAGCAGGTACACAATAACCAACAGCAATCAGTAATAGCCTAGAGCCTGCATCCTGAACACCTGCACACAACAGAAACAACCCACAGACACAACACTGCATCCTCTGATTCATCAGGAAGAAGTGCCTGCCCTGATAAACCAGGTCCAGCTGCTGGGAAATTCATAACAACTAGGGGAGTGGCTCCTTGCCCCAGCACCACTGGAAGGAGCCAAAACCAAAGAATGACAGATACCTTCTCAATGTTCCAAATCCTAATAAATCCAAACCAAGATTAAACAGGAATTTTCTTCACCTTAGCACAGCACAGTCCCACAGTGCCCCCTTCAGCCCACAGGACACAAACCTCCTGAGGGAACACAGGCCTGAGTCCAGCTGGAATTTGCAAGTCATCAGGTTATTGACTTTATTCATTGTTGGAAATCAAATTTTCAGCACTACTGTGCATTTTTTCAGTGAATCATAGTGAGTGGTTAAATCCTTTCCACTTTAGTCCATCAGGACTGGGACTGTGCTCCTACTTTCAAAATTATGTAACATTTATCCTAGCTATTATGCCCCCCTCAATTTTGTTTTAAATTCAAAATTAAACCTTCAAATGTGATCATGCCTCTGGGTTCATTGGGTCTTAAGGATGCATGGTATCAAAATTCCTCCACTGGTGTTTTTCTGAATCATTAATAACATTTTCCTTTTTATTCCAGCAAAATCTTTACACTGTTTAAATAAATTGTGTCTAAAGGTTTGTCTAAGTATATACAAAGTGTTCCACTCCTTTTATATTCATTTACAAAATATTCTAAGCCATTTTGAGACATAACTTTTCTGTTTTTGAATTTTTAAATATTTTTATTCTAATTAGTTGTTCATCACAGTAGAATGCATTTATACATTTTGATAGAACATACATAGGTAGAATTCAATTTAATATAATCATAAAAGTGTACATCTTATTCTAATTCAGACCCCGTTCTTACAGATGTAAATGATGGTGGGCGTCACTATGGTGTGCTCATGTAAGTACACAGGAAAATTATTTTGGATACATTCCACTGTCTTTCCTTTTCCTATACCCCCGCCCCCGCCTCTGTAATCCCACGAAAACCACGCTGGACACGGGGAATCACATAAGGGAGTTTGTTGAACAAACAAAGTGTCTCCCTGCAGGGTTAGAGAGGAAAAGAAAGGGAACAAGAAAGGACTTGGGCAAGAAAGAGTGTGAAAGCGAGGAGGATAGAGAAAGTGACTAGGAGAGAAGGATTAGAAAAGATGGTGGGGTAGCTACCGTAAGCAGTTGAATTCCCCTGGGCTAACAGGGGACCAATAACGGAGAAGGATACTTGCAAGCTGACTGATGAACCAATAGCTAGCTAGGATGTTCACAGATAGACAAGTAGTTGGGAGGCGGGGAAAATGGCTGCACCGAAAAGGCAGGGAGAGCAGCTTTCAGACTGACAAGATACATTGTGATGCAACCTAAGGGGCAGGGGAGCAGCTTTGTATTACACCCTCCTTTCCCTTCATTCCCCTTTGTCTTATCTACTGAATATCTATTTTTCCTCTCTCCCCTCTTGTTGTGGATTTACTTTCCCATATCAGTTAAAAGAAAATTAAAGTTCCCCCAATTGATTGATCCTTATTAAAATGAATTTCATATGTTGATATATTACATAAACATATCTTTCTAATTTTAATACTATAAAGGCATCCTATCAAGTATTAACTGTATACATAAACACACACACACTTGGGTTGTTTTTAATTCTCATTCATAGAAATTGTATTTATACATAACCTACCAGAGGATACAAAGCAGGATGCAAGGGTCTCACTTTCCATGTGAATTCCCCAAAGAAACTCTGATGGTGAGTTTCAACAAAACTTGAATGAATGTTCTGGGTTTGACACGAGATACACTGGACTTTAAGCATTGCTCTGCACACACCTATCCTACACAGGGGAAGAGCTCACATCACTTGGGACCGCTTATTGTCCTAAACAGTGCTCATCACATTTCAGAGAGGCAATCTCATCAACCTGAAGACATCATTCTTTCTACTTCTCAGATTATTTGCTGAATGGGGCCAGAGGTGAGTGACTCTTGAAGAGAATGTGTACTTTACCCATTGGCAAAAGGGCCGCCGTCTCCCTCTGCATGTATGTAGGCTGTATTTCATTCTCTTTAATAGAAATTGTATGTCTACATAGCCTAACCATAGAAATTCCTTTTCAGGTGCTTTTCCAAATGCTATGTGGGCCAAGGGCTTAAGGAAGAAGACACCCTGAGTGAAGGAGAAAGGATTAGTACCAAGTCTTCATCCAATTCTGTCTTGCCAGTGAAACACCAGATGTTAAGGCATTGGGAGACAGAGGGTGGGCCTGGTGTTTGTCTCCTTGTTGACTGAATGAATGACACTCACAGGAGGAAGTCTTAGGAAGATCTTCAGCCCTGTGTGAGCCCTGAGATTCTATAAAATGTTCCTATATTCTGATCCTAACATGACTGGACTGCCTCATTTGGCCCATTCTACTATCTGAGAGAAATTACATTTTTGAGCAAAGAAAGGTGCTCTGCTGTGTTGAGATGAATAGCCTGATATGATTTCATCAACAGATAAGACTAAATTTTTTTTTTTTTTTTGGTACTGAGGGTGGAACTCAGGGGTGCTCTATCACTGAGCTACATCTCCATTCCTTTTTATTTATTTTTGTTTGAATCAGCTTCTCCCTAAGTTGCAAAAGCTGGATTCCAACTGGATTTCAGACCTGTGGCACCACACGCAGGTTCAGTCTAAATCCTCTTAAAGTTGATGATTCCTGGGAGAGTCTCAGATCCTTGTTCACTCATAGTGTAGTTCATGAAGAGATGTTAACATCACCATTTCTTAAGAAAAATCAAACCCATGATATGAAACCACTTCACTCCAACTAATAAAGCTGTTATCAAAAATACAGACAATAAGTTTTGGACAGAATGTGGAGAAATTAGAGCTGTCCTCTACTGTTTATGGAGATAACTGGTGCAGTCACTTTCTAAAGGAGGCCAGCATTTCCTCAAAAACTTACTAAATTGTTCAGAAATTCCTTTCCAAGCTAAGTACCCAAAGAAATGGAAATAGTTTTTCACAGAAAATGTCCCACACAAATGTTCATGGCAACAATGTGAATTGCTGCAAAAGGTTTAAGCATTTAAAATATCTAATAATCCATGAGAAGAACAAAGAGACTAGTGGTATATCCATGCCAGGCAGCATAATTTATAATAAAAATAGATCACTGATATCACCAAATAAATTGTCATATATCATGTGTCACAATACACACTAATCATTCTATTTTATGCATTCTTCTCTCATGTCATATAGAGATTACAAATTATAATTATACACAAAAGTAAAAGTAATGCTCATTTTGTAGAATTATTAATGTGAGAGTGATACAAATATTCCAAATTCAGATCATGGGTGTAATACAAAGCTAATCTCCCGCCCCTTCCGTTGCACCACAACCTAACTTGCCAGTCTGAAAGCTGCTCTGCCCACCCCTTAGGTTGCAGGAATGTCCAGCCTACCTACAGCCATTTCCTGCTTCCCACGTTACATCCTAGCTTGTCAGTCTGAACAAGCTAGCTAGCTATTGGTTCATCAGTCCACTTGCAAGTATCCTCCTCTGCTATTGGTCCCTTCCACCCCAGGAGATTCCAATATCTGGGAGAAGCATCCACACCATCTTTCTCTTTCCCTTCTTTTCCAACCCAGGAGCGGATGCACTAGTTGCCTCATAATAAAGTCTCTTGCGTGAGGACCTGTGTCCCTCATGGATTTCTGGGAGCTATTTTTGGACCACGACTCAGACCGGGCATATGGAGGGCCAGCTCCATCGGAAGGGCTGGAGCCACCGGTGATCCCGAGCTGAGCTGCATTTTTCCTTACAATGGGTAAGATTGAGAAAACTTGTAAACACACTGAAAACATTGAATTGTACATTTCCTTCCAATCTTCTAGGGACTGTGATTCTCTGAATATTCTTAAGTGAAATTATCTGGGAACAATACCAGGGATCTGAGTCAATTCCTAGTCCTCTAGGAGGTACTGTTTGCTGAGGCCAGAAAATAAAGAAAATTATACAGATATGTACTTCACTTCAGTGGTCACTCTTCATGTCCTAGTTGTCACTTGTATTAGATTTTTATGGGCTGAAGAACACTGTGTCAGATTTTGTGTCTTTTCTCACTCTAAAGTTTTTCATAGTGTGCCTGGGGCAGTGCTGGGTCCTATGTCTGGCTGATTTTGGAAAGCAAGACAGATCTGTTTTCCTGCCCTTCCACATCCATGTGGTGACAAGGATGGCTGCACAGGTGGGATGGCATCTGGTGGAGGTGGGTAGGGCAGAGAGCAGAGTGGTCCCAGGGCTTCCAGCAGGGCAGCTTCAGGGGTGCTGGGCAAGTGAGGACCAGGGTGACAACTGTAGGTCTTGGGCTCATGGTACCTGTACTTCAGGTGCAGGGACATGTTGCTTTTACCCCCTCAAGGGACTTTTCTCTGGCACCCTGGACCCTGGTTGGGCCCCAATATGAGCATCCCACAAACTACCAAGAATGGAGCAGGATGGCTGATGAGAGCTGCCTTTGGGTCTTTGAGGGGGAAATCATTGACAGGTGATAGGTGATGGACCAACACAGAACTAGTCCTGCAGATGTTCAGTCAGTGAACTAGTGGGCATAGTGTCATCAGGGACTTAACCATTGTGCCTGGGACAGAACACTGTGTCCTCTCCTGTCTTAAAGAAGGTGTGAGCTAGCACTGGTCTATAGCCTTGTTCTGGGACAAGCAAGAGGGAGGCCTGGGCACTTCCATGGTGTGGCTCTTCTGGTGAGGTAGGGAACTGTTGGGTTCATGACTAGCAGCTTTTGCAATGGCAGGAATCCCTCTACCCATGTTCTAGCCTCAGAGAGGTTGTCTGCTACAATAGATGGGCCTGGACAGACAGAAGGGGAACAAGTAGGGACATGGTTCCTGACTGAGCAGAATCTGCAGGTCGTGGTAGCTTTGGGATCAGGCTTGTGTGTCCTCCTGCACTTCCCCTGGGGACACTGGAGTGGATAGTCTCTGAGAACACAAGCACAGGCACCACCCAGTGTCTGGATGAGAGGTTCAGTACAGTGAGCTTGGAGGAATTGTTACCCTGTACCCCAAAATTGCTTTCCTAGACATGGAAACTAGAAAATCCAAGCTCATATGCTCAAAAAATCTGGTTTTATTCATGTTTGCATTGCTTTCTTGGAATCTTAGCATCAAGATCTCCAATTTTGTTAGTGTATCTTTTCTGTTTAGTTGCTCTGGGGACAATACTAGGCTGCCACAGTATAAGAAGTGTTCACCTTTGACCAATCCAATAGGGAAAACTTACAGACCTAGGGACCCCTTTAGTATTCTCTCTCAGCGGGTACAAGTTGTCACCAGTGTTGACTTTTTATGAATGGAAGGGCACCCTGAAAGAGTTTGTGTGATTCTTCAGTCTCAAAATTCCTATAGCCCACCCCTCTCAGTATCCCTGGATGCACCACCCCCTCAACTGTCAACAGCTGCTGTTCCATGGTGCAGGTCCTGGGCCCATTTCCAGACTGGGCAATATCTAAGGTGAACTGTGGCCTGGAGAAGCAGGATGGGAGAGCTCTGTGACTGGGATGAGTGTCAATTATGGCTACTCCTCACACCCTCCCACCACCCACTGGCCCTCCAAGTTCCGTCAGACCTGTGGTGAACCATATGCTGGCCATGGGGTGCTGTGATTGTGCCACACACCAGGTCTCATGCAGTTACTATGACCTGCTCATGCTCTGGACCATAGAGGGTGGTACTGGCCTGCAAGCACCAGTGTGGTTGAGGGCCCTGGAAGAGCCCAGATCACCCCTAGGCAAGATGGGCCAGGTGCAGCCAACAGAGCTCTCTCTACTTCTGGCAGGTGAAGAAATTGGGGGCAAGTTGCCAAGGACAGACTCCTGGGGTTCAGTCACTAGGTTCTACCCCATTGCAGCACAGCTGGGCTGGTACATCTCTTGAACCTTCCTCTGGGGCTCCTCTGCTTGCCAGGTGAGATGAAGTCATAGTGCTTCCAGTCCACTGGTTTGTGACATCAGGAGTTACCCAGAGAGTAGCAGGGATGTCATAGCAGGCTCTAAGCAGGACTGTTGCTGCCCAAGGCTCAGAAGAATCTGGCAGGAAAAACAAAGCATTAGCAGTCTTCTACCAGCACCAGGAATCACCAGGCCTTACCTTTGAATCCAAAGTTGCTGAATGCCAGTTTTTGTAACTTAGAATGTCATAGTTGTCAGTTGTTTCCTATCATTTCACAGAAGCATTATTAGCACAGTTAGGCATTTCATTGAGAAGAATCAAAAACCAGTATAACAGGTTTTTTAGCAGGAGGGGATGTTGAGATGTTTAATAGTAGAGACTTTCTGGAAGCTAAACTTAGTGCCATGGTTTCTGATAGGTATTGGTGAAAAATTAAAACCATCTGAAGGACTGAAAATTTGGTGAGCCTTCCTTGTATTTCTTTTTTCTTTTTCTTTAGATAGTAAAAAGAAAAGTTCATACTTTCTGGCATTTATACTGCATAATACTCTGAAATGTATGATCCACAAAAGTAAAATAGTACCTGTTGCAGTATTCCTGGATTTCCCTTAGGAATACAAACATAAGCATCATTGTGTGTACTACTTTGACATTGAATTTGCTCTTCTGAAAAACCCTGCTCCTAATCTTATCAATTTCTTGACATGTTTTTGTCTTATCTTGGTTGATTTTTAGATCTTTATATATCCTTGATATTGATGCTTTGTTGTTTATATATATCTGGCTTTGTTTCTCAGCTTGTAGCTTGTCTTTTCATGTTCTTTAACCCATTATGTCCTGGTATCCCTTATATATATGTCAACACCAGAACATAATTTATTGTTTTTCAAATGAACAAAATTCCTTAATATTAATGCATCTGAATTTACCAATTGTTTTTATCATGGTCAATACTTTGAGTCTTAAGAAGTCTCCTATAATGTCAGAAAAATATTTATGCACATTTATTTTTAATGAACTATTTTACTTTTGAAACTGTTTTTCACCCTTTTTAAAATTTACCAATGATGTAAATCAATGTCTCTCATGCCAAAATCAAAGTATTTGCGTTAGTTTTCATTATTAAAGTGATGGATCAACATATATGTAACAGTTAGTTTGCACCATCAAACTTCCAATGGGCTGGGACTATAGCTCAGTTGGTAGAGTGCTTTCCTCACAAGCACAAGATCCTGGGATCAGTCCCCAGCTTTGAGAAAAAGGAAGAGAGAGAGAGAGAGAGAGAGAGAGAGAGAGAGAGAGAGAGAGAGAGAGAGAATGTACTTCCAATATATATTGGACTGTATCTGAGCTCTCAATTCTATTTTATTGGTAAGTACCTCTCTTCTAGACCATATACTATGACACTTTAACTTCTGTATTTACACCAAGTCTCTTTATTTGGGGGAGCATATCTCTTATTTTCTCTTTCAATGTGCCTTTAAAATTGAACTTCTATCTTCTCTCCTCCTCCCTCATAATCATCACATCCTATATCTATTTTGTAATCTCCCTGTTCAATATTCAAAATTATACACCCTCTTGCAATCTTATGGTTATTATTGTAAGCAAAAATGATCATATCATTTTTGTTTAATGTGACAACATTGGACACGATAGCAACACCTCTTTAATTTAGTGCTATTTTTTGCATTGGCTGTTGTTATTATTTGTCTACCCCTAAATGATGAGGAAAAGAAAAGGTTCAGGGACACTGTAGGTGCACAGGGAAGAAACTGCACTGCCTAAGATTCATACTCTTAGATGGGGATTCACAAAAACCACATGAAAAAGCAAAGAAATAAATCACCCCAAACAACCAATGTACTTCAAGAATAGAATCCATTGATACCATGGTGGAAGAAATGTCAGAGAAGGAATTTAGAATATGCATAAACTGATTGTCAAGGAAAAAGACAATATAGGGGATAAAATAAGAAAGAAAACACAGAAAATAAAAGATCAATTAAAAAGAGAAAATCTGAAAAAACCAATTAGAAGTCCTCAAAATGAGAAAATAATTAAACCAAGTTAAAAATTCAATTGAAACCATAAACAACAGACTAGACCATTTGGAAGACAGAACCTCAGGCAATGAAGACAAAATATAAAATCTTGAAAACAAAGGTCACCATAAAAAAATGGTGTTCAGAGACCATAAAAAGAACTTCCAAGAAATGTGGGATAACATAAAAAGACCAAACATAAGATATACCAGGACTGATGAAAGCTTGGTGATACAAACCAAAGGAATACACAAACTTTTCAGTGAATAATATCAGAAAATGTCCCAAACCTGAAGAATGAAATGGATAATCAAACAGAGGAGGTTTACAATTTACAAATTTTGAATGAACCCACACCAGGCTCATTATTCTGAAAATGCCTAAGATACACAATAAGGATAGAACTTTAAAGTCTGCCAAAGAAAGATCAATGGGTCATATTGAGAAGGAAAACAATCTGGACATCAGTTGATTTCTCCACCCAGACCCTCAAAGCCAGAAGGTCTTGGAACAATATATATCAAACTTGGAAAGAAAATAGATGCCAGCCAAGAATAATATAAACAGCAAAATTAATCTGCACAAAAGGATGATGAAAGAAAAAACTTTGTGCGGCATCTATTTCCTGCCACTCCGACATTTGACACAGCTCTCTTGGAGTAGAGGATCCGACACTTGAGAGGGTCTGTTGGAATAAAGGACTCAACACTTGACATGGTTCAACAGAACCATCCTCCCTCTTGGGGACCACAGTTGTGGCGTGTTTCCATGTGTAGTTGCTTTTTAATATTAATAATCAATATATCATTAGAAACATTGGAAAAACATTGGGAAGGTTTTACTGTATTGGACACAAAACAGTGCACAAAAAAATTGGCAGTAGTACATAGATAAAATATATGAAAATAAACAATTGTGGCTGTGCTTGAGTTAAAAGGAGCCTGTGATTGCTTTGATATAATAATAGATGGATGAAGAGGCATTCCTCTGAGCTTGGATGTGGTGTTTAGCCTTTGTTGCTTTCCTAGTTTTAATAGTTGATTCTAGAGATACTTTACATAATAAAAACATTTAGGTTAGTCATAAATATAATTTGTGCTTTTCCTATGTTTAGTCTAATTTTTTGAGAATCAGAATAAGATTGTAGTCCACCATTATATGAATTAGAATAGACTAAAAATTAATTATAAGTTGATTTCTTTGCCCTTTAATAATAGTAAAAACTTTTCACTGTTTAATACTAGAGTTCATGGCAGGGGTAGTTTCTCAGAAAATCTAGTATGTGTTTGTTCTGAAGGTTGAAGGCTGGCAGATCATGGTGCCCTCAGTTTAGCTGGGAGACAAGTTTGTTTCAGTTTAGCTGGGAGACAAAGTTGTTTTAATCTAACTGGGAGGCATAGATTGTACTTTTGAAGGTTTTTCTTGTTTTAAACTAACCAAAAATGATATACTCATTACTAAAGAAAAGTATTTATAAAAAGACTGGCAGAAAAAATAAAGACAGATTCAGCCTCAAAACACTTCCTGTCTCTGTGTGCTGTTTCTCCAACGCACTGATGCCTCCCATCCATGTAGGACCTCCGACCCCTACTAGGGCTGGACCCTGGCATCTTTGATGATAAAAAATGTTAAATGAGCTTGCAACAGAAAGCCTACACTTCAAAACATACTCAACAAGATATTTCATGAATTGGAAGTAAAAAATGAAAGTGAAAACCAGTAAAAGGAGGAACTACACTAACATAGTAATCAATCAAAGGAGAAAATAATTCAAATTTAAAACAAGTATAAATCAAAATGACAGAGAACAAAAATCATATCTCAATAATAACATTTAATGTAAACTCATCAACCAAAAGTCATTGACTAGCAGATTGTGTTAAAAAAAAAAACAATACCCAACAATGTGATTTCTCCAAGAGACTCCCCTCACAGTCAATGATGTCCAGAGACTGAAAATAAAAGTTTTGGAAAAAACGTATCATTCACATTAATCTTGTGATCAAGCAGAAATTTCTATCTTCATAGCAGATAGAGTGGACTTTAAACCAAGATAATCAATGGGACCAATAAGGTTATTTCATACTGCTGAAGGGAATTATACATCAACAAGATACAGCAATTATAAGTATTTATGCTCCAAGTAGTGGAGCACCTACATACATCAAACAAACACTTCACAACTTCAAGAATCAAATGAACCACAGGAAGACAATTCTGGGTGACTTTAAAATACCCCTCTCACCTCTGGATAGATACTCCAAACAAAAACTAAATAAAGAAACTATAGAGCAAGTTAATATAATTAGCAATTTAGACTTAACAGAGGTATATAGAATATTTCTTCCATCAATGACTGAATATGCTTTCTTCTCAGCAGCACGTGAATTCTTCTCTAAAATAAACTGAATCGTAGGCCACAAAGCATCTCTTAGCAAATACAAAAAAAAAAAAAAGTAGGGATAATGTCTTGCATTCTATCAAATCATACTGGAATGAAATTAGAAACTAATGATACAACAAAAAATAGAAGATACTCTAACACACACAGAATATATACTATGCTATTGAATGAGAAAAGGATAGTACACAAAAGCTTAGATGAATGAAAAATTACTTAGAGTTATTTGAGAATTGAGACAAAATCATCAAAATCTCTAGGACACTAAGAAGGTAGTTTTAAGAGGAAAGTTTATTGCACTGAGCACATTCTTTAAAGGAATAGAAATTCATCAAATTACCTAGCATTACATCTGAAAAACCTAGCGAAAGAAGAACAAATCAACACTAAAAGCAATAGAAGGCAGGAAACAATTAAAATCAGATTCAAAATCAATAAAATTGAAACAAAACAATTCAAAAAGGAGAAAACAAAAAGTCCTTTGGAAAAATAAATACAATTGATAAACTCTTAGGCAAACTAATGAAGAAAGAGAGAGAAAACAAATCACTAAAATTTGTGATGAAAACCTGCATATCACAATGGTCACTATTAAAATACACATGATAATCAGAAAGTACTTTTAAAATCTATATGCCAATGAAATAGAAAATCATGATGACATTGACATTTCTAGAGACATATGACCTACACAAATTGAATCAGGAGGACATAGAAAACAAATCAACTTCAAGCAATGAAATTGAAGACACCATCCAAATTACACCATAAAGAAAAGTTGAGGACCAGAAGCTTTCTCAGTCAAGTTCTACTGGACCTTAAAGAAGAACTAACACCAACCTCCTCAAATCATCCCATGAAATAGAAATGAAAGATCCTTCCAAACACATTCTATGAAGCTGTTACCACCCTGATATCAAAACCAGACAAAGATACGTCAAGGAAAGAAAATTTCAGTCCATTATCCCTGATGAGCATAAATGCTAAAATCCTTTAAAACACTGACAAAATATATACAAAAAGATATTAAACCTGGGCACTGTGAAACACTCCTGTAATCCCAGTAGCTTGTGAAGCTGAGGCAGGAGAATCAGGAGTTCAAAGTTAGTCTCAGCAAAAGCGAGGCACTAAGTAACTTGGTGAGACCCTGTCTCGAAATAAAATACAAAATAGGGCTGGGGATGTGACTCAGTAGTCAAGTGTCCCTGAGTTCAACTCCTAGAACCCCCCAAAAATATAGAAAATGCATATATTAATACATGATATGTAAATATACAATATTTAATAATATATAATTTAATGACATAATTTAATAAATATAAAATTGTATTAAAATATAATAGTTATATAAATGATATTATATATGTATATATATATATACATATAAAAGATAGTGCACAACAGTGGACTATCCACTTGCAGGGTTAGTTCACATATGGAATCAATAAACTTAATCATCATATCAATACACTTAAAAACAGGAATCATGTTATCATCTCGAAGATGCAGAAAAAGCATTTGACAAAATAGGGAACCCCTTCATGTTCAAAACTCTACAAATACTAGGGATATTACAAACATACCTCAACATCATAAAAGCTCTAAGCTCTAAACCCACGACCAGCATAATTCTAAATGGAGACAAATTGAAAGCATTCCCTCTAAAAACTTTAAGAAGACAAGAATGCTCTGTTTCATCAATTTTATTCAAAATCATCCTTGAACCTCTAGCCATAGCAATTACACAGAAGAAAGCAATACAAATAAGTATAGAAAAACACAAACTATCACTATATGCTAATGACATGATTCTATATATTGAAGATCCAAAAAGTTCCACCAGAAAACTTATAGAACTCATAAGTGAATTCAGCAAAGTAGCAGGATATAAAATCAACACCCATAGGTCAAATGCATTTCTATACATCAGCAATGAATCCACTCAAAGGGATTTTAGGAAAAACACCCCATTCTCAATTGCCTGAAAAAAATACTTGAAAATAAATCTAACAAAAGAGATGAAAGACCCCTATGATGAAATGTACAAAACACAAAAGAAGGAATTTGAAGAAGACTTTAGAATATGGAAACACCTCCCATGCTCCTGGATAGGCAGAATTAATATTGTCAAAATGGCCATACTATTAAAAGCATTATACAGATTTAATTTACTTCCTATTAAAATTCCAATGACATTCTTCATAGAACTAGAAAAAGCAATCAAGGAAACTCAATTAGAAAAATAAGAGACCCAATATACCCAAAGCAATCCTGGCAAGAAAAGTGAAGCAGGAGACATAACAATCTCAGACCTTAACTGTGCTATGAGCTATGGTAAAAAACAATATGGTATGGATACCAAAACAGACTTGTACATCAGTGGTACAGAGTAGATGACACAGAGACAAACCCACACAAATACAGATATCTCATACTAGACAAAGGTGCCAAAAACATTCACTGAAGAAAAAATAGCCTATTCAATATAGGATTCTGAGAAAAAATGGAAAGCCACATATAACAAAATGAAATTAAATATCTCACCAAGCAAAGAACTCAACTCAAAGTGGATCAAAAACTTAGGCACTAGAAGAGAGACCCTGCACCTACTAGAAGAAAAACGAGACCCCAAACTTGACCATGTCTGCCTAGGATATAACTCCCATAACAAGACCTGTAAAGTGCAAGAAGTAAAAATCAAGATTCAATAAATGGGGAGGATTCAAACTAGAAAGTTTCTTCTCAGCAAAAGAAGCAATCAATAATGAGAAAAGAGAGCCTAGAGATTGGGAGAGAATGTTTACCACATGCCCCTCAGATAAAGCATTAACCTCTAGGATATATAAAGAACTCAATAAACTTAACACCATAAAAATAAATAACTCAATCAATAAATGGGTGAAGGGACTGAACAGACACTTCACAGAAGATATATGTATAATCAATCAACAAATTTATGAAAAAATGTTCAACATCTCTAGAAATTAAAGAAATGCGTATTAAAACTATCTTAAGATTTTATCTCACTCCAATCAGAATGGCAATTATCAAAAATACAACAACAATAAATGTTGGCGAGGATGTGGGGGAAAAGATACACTCATACATTGCTGGTGGGAATGCAAATTGGTGCAACCATTCTGGAAAGCAGTATGAAGATTCTTCAGAAAACTTGGAATGGAATGACCAATTGTCCCAGTTATCCCACTCTTCAGTTTAAATTCAAAGGAATTAAAATCAATATACCACAGTGATGCAGCCACATCAATGTTTGTAATTGCTCAATAATAGCTAGATTGTGGAACCAAGCTAGATGTCCTTCAATTGATGAATGAATAAAGAAACTGTGGTATATATACATAATGAGATACTACTCAGTCATAAAAAAGAATAAAATCATGGCATTTGCTAATAAATGGATGGAGTTGGAGAATATCATGCTAAGTGAAATAAGCCAATTCCATAAAACCAAGGCTAAAAGTTTTCTCTGATGTGCAAATATAAATTCACAATGGGGGGCACTAGGGAAGAGTAGGGTTACATTAGATTATGTAAATGGGAATGAATGGAAGGGAGGCGATATGGTGATAAGAAGGATAGTAGAATGAAACAGGCCTTATTGCCTCATGTATATATATAACTTCATGACCAATGTGATCCTACATTTACAATCACAAAAATGAGAAATTATACCCCATTTATATATGTTATATCAAGGTGCATAAATGCATTCTACTGTCATGTATAACTAATTAGAATTTTTAAAAAATGATAGTACACCATGATGAATTTGGGTTAATTCCAGAGATTCAAGTTTGGGTCAACCTATGGAAATCAATTAATACAATTTGTCACATCAATAGATGTAAAGACAAGAATCACATGATTTTCTCAACAGATGCAGAAAAAAAGCATTTGACAAAATTCTGCATCCATTCATGTTCATAACACTAGAAAACCTAGGTATAGTAGTACTATGCCTCAACATTGTAAATGCATTGTATGAAAAATCCAAGGCCAACATAATTCTAAATGAAGAAAAACTGAAAGCATTCCCCCTAAACCTGAAACAAGACAGGAATGTCATTTCACCACTCCTATTCAGCATAGTCCTTAAAACCCTAGCGAAAGCAATTAGCCAGAGACCTAAATTTAAGGGACAGAAATAGGAAACAAAAGCTCAAACTATCCCTATTTGCTGATGACATGATTCTATATTTAGGAGAACCAAGAAACTCCACCAGAAAGCATCGAGAGCTCATAAATAAATTCCACACAATAGCAGGATATAAAGGATATAAAATTAACATCCATAAATCAATTGCATTCCTATACACTAATGATGAATCAGCTGAAAGAGAAAGCAGAAAAGTTATCCCATTCACAATATCCTCAAAAAAATACTTGGCAATCCATCTAATAAAAGGAGTGAAAGACCTCTACACTGAAAACTACAGAACACTAAATAAATAAGAAGACCTTAGAAAAATGGAAAGATCTCCTATATTCTTGGATAGGCAGAATTAATATTGTCAAAATGGCCATACTACCAAAAAAACTATAAAGATTTAATGCATTTCCAATTAAAATACCAATGATATTCTTCACAGAAATAGAAAAAGCAGCTGTGAAATTCATTTGGAAAAATAAGAGGCCCAGGACAGCCAAAGTAATCCTCAGTGAGAAAATGGAAGCAGGAGGCTTCACAATGCCACACCTTTATTTATAGTATAGAGCTACAGTAACAAAACTGGAATAGTACTCAAAGCAAAACATATACAGACCAATGGTACAAAATAGAAGACACAGAGACAAAACCATATACATAGAGTTATCTCAAAATGGGAGAAAATCTTTGCTACCTGTACCTGAGATAGAACATTAATCTCCAGGACATATAAATAACTCAAAAACCTTAACACACACACACACACACACACACACACACACATACACACACACACAAATAACCAAATTAATACATGGAAAAAATAAACTGAATAGACACATGACATATGTAGAAATACTATTGGTCAACAAATGTATGAAAAAACATTCCACATCTCTAACAATTAGAGAAATGCAAATTAAATTACACTTAGATTTCATCTCACTCCAGTCAGAACAGCAATACAAGTAACGATAAATGTTGGCAATGTGGGGGAAAAGGTACACTTGGACATTGCAGGTGGTACTGCAAATTGGTGCAACCCATATGGAAAGCAGTATAGATATTCTTTAGAAAACATGGAATGGAACCACCATTTAAACCAATTACCCCACTCCTTGGCTATATACCCAAAGGACTTAAAATCAGAATAGTGCAATGATGCAGCCACATCAATATTTACAGCAGCTCAATTCACAATGGTTTAGTCATGAAACCAACATATGGTACCCTTCAACAATGAATGGATAAAGAAAATAGGGTACATATACACAATTGAATATTACTGAGTCATAAAGAAGAATGAAATTGTGTCATTTACTTGTAAATGGATGGAACTGGAGACAATCAAGCTCAGTGAAATAAGCCAGTCCCATGAAAACAAAAGCCGAATATTCTTTCTGACATGTGGATGCTAACTCACAATAGGTTGGGGAAGGGAGGAGTAGAGGTTTATTGGATTGGACAGGGATGTGGCAGAAATGGAGGAGGTGGGAATGGGAGAAACAGTAGAATGAATCAGATGTAACTTTCCTATGTTCATATATGAATATACGACCAGTATAACTCCTTGTCATGTACAACCACAAAAAATGGGAAGTTAAACTCCATTTATTTATATTTAAAAATACAGTCTACTGTCATGTATAACTAAAAAGAGCAAATAAAAGGAATTTATGAATGCTTTAAATTGAAATCACACCTGAATTGTGTCAGTGTAGCTGGTGCAAATATCCAAGAGAGACACATGTGAGTTCAAGCAAAGGTTTATTGACAGAGAAAGACTGCCAGTCTGCCCCCTGGGAAAAAACTACTTAACTATATAGTCATGTAAAATGGAATAGTTAAAAAATAACACATCTGGTCCTGTGATTGTTACTTGACGTCTTAGTTGTGGTTTGCACAGCTAGGGACTCTTTAAGGTGGTCCTAACAGGAAGGTCATGCCTGGGTGGGCAGGAGCTGATTTTAAAAATGGAGTTTTTTTGGCCTAAAGACCTAGGAGATTATATGCACTATTTAATTATTCCACTATATAAAATTTAATATATAAATTTTTAATCAGTATTTCCATATTAATATTATTTCTACTGTAAGATATACAAGTAGTATAAAACTCAAATATATTAAATATATAGATCCACTTTCAATTTTAAAAATATTCAATTGTATGAGGCCAATTTTTTTTTTCAAAAACACATTAAAATTGTTATGCTAATTGCTACAATTAAATTTTGCAAATTGGATTTGAGGATTCTCTATGAGTTAGCATTTAATCTATAGTTTTCTATTCACAAAGGAACCACCTCAATTTTAAAAAGTCATAAATTTTGAAATTCAGAGGACAAGACTTCATGTTTGGCCTTATTCATCCCTTGCATTAATTTTCATGTTCAGTCACAGTGAAGGTAGTTTTCATGTCAATATTAAATACATTCACTACTTAGACAATAATTTAGGTCTAGTGAAAGAACAGACAGACACAGAGTAACAAAAGGCATTGGCTCTGGAGAGGTGTGTGATGGTGTCCATTGCTATGGAACTACATGATGAAATCATTCCACATGGGACCACGTACACCTCACAGAGGACCTTCTTCTTACAGTTGAGTATGAAGACCCCAGAGGTGAACTAAGAAAGGGAAGGGAATGGTCCCCAGGGAAGATGAACAAGGACTCTGAAGGAGGTACCTGCTATGGTAGCTCCAGAGTTGACCCCAAAGAGGTGTTACTCCTGGAGGGACTGGTGTCCTCCTAGGGCCTGACTCTGCCTGGAGCGGGACTTTAGAGACTGAGGATATGGGGTCCATGGAGGTTTTCATCCTATCAGACAGCTTGTCTTGAGCCAGAAATCTGATGGCTAAAGTAGAATCCAACCAGATAAGAAGATCACAGGAGGATGTGAAGAGGTATAAGGCAGTGTAATAACCAGGGAGAATGAAGGGAGGTGCTGAGGGAGGGGCTCCATCAGGCTGATGACCACCTGTGCTGTGAGCACAGGGAACAGGGGAATAAAATATGACTCCAAGCTCTCAGGTTTGGATGACTATGAAGAAGCCAAGGGCTCCGTTGACCAGAGAAGGAACACAGGGCCAGTCAACTGCTCCCCTTTCTTTTCCCCAGGTCATAATTTCTGTCAATGTCTTTCAGGGCAGTCCAGGTGTCCTGGGGCCCAAATGCAGAATATGCTTGATTGTTCAAATTCACAGGAGGAACAGCATTGCCGGAGAGGACATCCAGGTCAAGAATTGTTACATAAGAGGAAAAAGGACCTGGAAGAACAACCAGTGTTTTCTGGATTAGGAAAAACTTTCCTCATTTCCTCCATCCCTCCTTGTCTTCTTCCTTCTTTCCTTCCTTCTTTTACCTGTGATCTTTGGCAATGTAGGTCCCCTTGAGGCTTGCTCTATTTTTTATGAGAATTTGTCTCTCCATTTTCACTGATGGTTCTCTCAGTTGTGACAACTGTTATTTCCTGCAAATTCTTTTTTTCCACAGACCGATCTCCTCTTGTCCTTCAACTTAGAAGAAGGGCAAGGTGTTTTCTCTACTTAAGTGCAGATTAGCAGTTAAATTCTCTTCTTCTGCATGACTGAGTCTAAATCCACCAAGAGATAAAAAGAGTCGTTTTCTCTATTTTTATCTCCAAATGTGAACCCAGGACACATGAAGAACTCTTAAAACTGACCTTTATAAATCAACTTTTCTAAAATGACTAAAATTCAGGAAAGAAGATTGCAGATGGAAACTATCAAAAGAAGAGACACTCAAGTCACTTGCCATTACAGTATGCCTGTTAAAACAGCAATAAAAGTATCCATTGGAATGATTTAAATAGTCCTCGATGATATTGACATAAAAAAATATACAAATCCTGAAGCTTTGTTTCACTGTGAGTCCAGATGCCTGAAATTAACATGGAAATAAAAAGATTGAAAATGTTTGTTCAAGCTAGCCTATGTAAATTATTGACTAAAGACAAGCTGTGCATTACTGCAGTGGTACCTTCATATACTCTTTATTGAAAGGAAGGATAAACCACATAAGTGAGGCTATTAACCTACCATTTTAACCACTTTCCTCATTGAATTAAAGTGCAATTTCTAAGATCCTTGAGCTGGAGGAATTTTAAAAGGAGAGTAATATTTTGAGTAGATTTAATATTATTTGATAGGTAAAATAAATCTATTTTATAATTCTCATGTTCTAATGCTCTGGTATATTTAAATATTTAGTGTTTCTAATTGAAAAATATAAAGACCAAGCAAACTTATATTTAAAACTCTTTTTCTTTTTAATTTGGAGCACAGCATTTTGACCAAAGCATATAAATTCTTTTACCTACATGGATTGTTTGCATGACTATAAAATTAAGGAATTTAAAAAGCAAACAAGCCCCTGTATGTCATTCTGCAGAGGCATCATGACTGTTTACATGTTTGCCTCATGATAACTTTAAATTTACAGACAATTCAGAGAATTTATTGTGTAATTTACTAGAAAAATCACTGAATCCTGGTGACAGACATTGATTTCTGCTGAAATGTTACTGCATGTAATATGTAGTTCATATGGACCTTACAATTTAAATACATTTTGTAATATAGAGAAATAATGATTATGAGTTATCATCTTGATGAATTTCACCTTCTGTGCAAAAGTACCTTTATTAGGATAAATTGGATAGAAGTGCAAATATTTACTCATTTTGATATATATTCTTGCTTTCTTCATTTTTACTTTTTAGTGTTTCTATGTAAGTTAATGGAAGACAATTATAGTGTGACACCTGGAAACCACATTCTCATATCTTGTGTTACTTTATAATCAGTGAGGTTATTATTTACCCTAGTAAAAGTGACATAAGCTCAGAATTTCTGGGACTGAAAGTTTCTGTCCCACTTCCTCATCTGTCTGTGCCACTCTGATAAGCACTGCTTTTGTACACTTGATAGTAATAATTGGCCTCATCCTCAGGCTGGAGTTCAGAAATGTGCAACAAAGCTGGGTTGGTTGAAGCATCTTTGGATTCAGAGAATCTACTGGGGACCCCAGGCCTGAGTTGCTTGTCTGAGTCTGAAGTACAGGTACAGCTGGGAGGACTCCCTAACTTCTGCTGGTACCAGTACATGCTTTTACTGAGATTACTGCTCAGGGTGCAGGTGAGTCTGGCTGTTGATCCCAGGGATGCAGAGAGGTATGGTGGCTGAGTACAAAAATGCTGTGTTGGTTGAAGCATCTTTGGATCCAGAGAATCTATTGGAGATTCCCCAGCCCCAGTTGCTTGTCTGAGTCTGAGTAGTAGTACAGATACAGCTGTGGAGGACTCCCTGGCTTCTGCTGGAACCAATATGTTTTTACCACCAACACTGAGGTCACTACTCGGGGTACAGGTGAGACTGGCTGTTGATTCCAGGGATGCAGAGAGGTATGATGGCTGAGTCAGCACAGTTTTGGAGAGGGAACCTGCAAACACAGACACATTACAGTCAAAGGCAAAGCCACGGGGTAGTGGCTTGGGGATCTGAGTCACAGAATAATGACCCAGGTTGGGGGTCCGCCTTGGGTCTTTGAAGTCTGTCCCTCCCTGTGCATTGAGAGAGAAGCAGGAGGAGGAGAGGAGTCCAGACCATGGTGCACATAGTCCCTTCTTAGGCCTCACCTCTGTGGTTGGGCTGCCCAGGCCTCTCTTATACCAGCACCACTGATCTCAGAGAGGAGGGGCAGCTCATGCAAATGTGTTCCCATCCTTCAGTCTGTCCCCCATGGGCAATCAGTGTCTGGATCCCTGTCCCAAGGAGGGTGGCTTGGTGTACTAATTTGCCTAATAGTTGGATATAAAAGGAATCAATTGATGGGACCACACCCAAGTTTAAGTGCATGGGACTCTGCCAGGTCTCAAGGGATCTGTGGACCAAGTCACACAGGAACCAAAAGGCCCAGCCCTGGGACCTCAGGTTAGTTGAGGGCTACCCAGCTGTGAATTCTCTCACGTGGACCCTTCTGCCCCTGAAGACAGTCTCACCATGCCACCTACCGGTGTCAGTGCAAACTCATCTTGCAATGGACCAAATTCACCTCTACCTTTTCTTAGACGCCTATGTTTGTATCACCAGAATGAAATATCTAGCAGGGACAATGGAGGTGTGGTCCTGAGGTAGCCATCACTGACACCTTCCTCTCCATATGTGGAACTAGTGGGGGTGGCAAACATGGAAACATGACTCATAAAAGTCTTCAAACGACTCTGTATCTGAGGAAAAAATCCCCAGAGCAAAAATGGAGCAGATCTGTCATATGAAAGTCTCTGAGGAGGGAGAACTTGTTCTGCTTTCTGCATGGAAATGGATTTCACTGAGCATGAAACAGATGTTTATGGGGGAGTCAATAATGTATCAGGAATGTGTAATCATTCTAAAGCAACAAGCAGAGAAGATAAGGGAACAGAGATGTGGGTTCAAAGAGGTGGGCAGGGCCCAGGTGTACAACAGAAACACTGTTTAGGTCCTTCAGGTGACTTCTTCATTGGCCTGGATATGTTTAACCAGGATTGTGCCCATCATTTTGTCTCACATTAGCATATTGGCTCTGGTGGTGGAGGCATTTTAGAACAGAGGAAGAAATAGTCAGCCAGAAACACTTCTGGGTAGCTGTTATAAGATGACTGCAGATGAAATAACATGTCAATGTCACATTTATTTCAGGTGGGACAAGTGGGCCACTGAACCTAAGGGAGGGAAGATTGGTGGACCAGAATGTAAGGAAGGTAGAGACAATACCTCTGCTGAGACAAAGATAAGGCTAGGTAAAAGAGAAGAACTGAGGGACTGCTGGGGATGTGGATGTATATTGTCATTTTGTGACCATGGTATGAAAAGGTGGAAATAATTTAGCAGATTCAGAGACAATCAGGGTTGCATTTTTCTCCCACATGCGAGTAATGCAGAAGTTAAAACAACCACCAATAGGGGACTTAGAAGAATCATTTATTTCTTCGTTCATTCATCATTTTTTTTCCCTTTTTGATTTTTGTACTGGTCACTCGTGCATTTTTAAGATATAATTAGAGATGTCTTACATGCATGAGACATTAGAGATATGTATGGAATTCTAGGACTACCCCAAGTTATGTGATCAGCAAAAATTGAGCACAGAAGGGGATAGAGTGACCCCTCAACATGCAGGTCAGAGAAGAGGATGTATCTATGTGACCACAGGGCTTGTAGATAGCAAGGACTCTGGAACCCTGAAGACTTTCAGCTTTGAGTTCATTTAGGGTACAGGTGGAGCAGCAGGCAGAGAGAGCAGGGAATATCCTCTGTCCTAAGGATGAAAGGCTCAACAAAGGAGAGGGGTAGTGGACCAGGAAGTACTCTTCAAATGTCTTCCAGGGGATACTGCAGGGGGACCACCACTGATTGAGAGCCTCTTCCTGGCTGCCCACAGGCAGTGGTGTACTCTGGGATGGCTACTGCCAGGTCTTTCTGTAGGAACTAGCATCCTTCCACTGGTCACCCAGGATCAACTCATCCTGCAGAGACACTCTCAGATCTGTCTGTAATCAGAGGTTCTTTCTCTCTCATCCTTCCTCCCCCTGATATTATCAAGGTGTCATAGCTGTGGTCTGAAGTCACCTATTGTCCTTCACGTCCTTTCCAGTTTGTGTTCACCAATATTCCCCTGCTCCCAGGGCACCTTCTTATCTGAACACCTTGCACCTGCTTCCCAAAGGCCCGCAAACCCAAAAAACCTTCTAGTTTTGAGAGAAAAGTATTTCTTCTTCAGTAGATTGATAATTTTTATAGTAGTTTTTGTAAAATAAAAAAAAAACAATTTAATAAATCCACACAAATAAGTTCATAATTATAAAAGCAAAGTTTCTTCCCAAAGAGTTCATACCATATATATAACACACACACACACATGCGCACACACACACACAAACATGGATGAAAAAAGAGAAAGAGAATAATCAATTAGTTTTATAAATCATAGGTATTTCCATGTTCCTTTGTAGGTACTTCTTTCTATATGAATTAATTCAGATCATACAAATAGATTTCAGTTGGGGGACCTGAGAGGATCAGGCAACTTTGCCTTCAACAAGGGAAGCTAGAGCCAGAAAACTGACTAAGATTGTCTGTCATTTGTGTTTCAGATCAGGGTCCTGGGCACTTGGCTAGACTTCTATTACAACAAGTATGAGAAGTGCTCATTAGTGACCAAAACTTTGCTGGAGCCACAGAGAGAGTGACTATCCCTCCTAAGGAAGTAGTCAGTGATGGACCCTGAGACCACAACCTGAGAAGTGGCCACTAAAATCCAAACAAAACAAGTCTAGAATAAGGAAGGATGGTGCAGGGCCACTACAATGGCTGGAATCTGATGTCTCTATCATCCTGAACACTGAGTGAGGAGAAGATGTGTCCAGGCTGTGGTGTGCATTGTGGAAGGATGCCCTGGCCCTAAAGTTTAGGCCAGACTTCTGATGACCCATGATTTCCTACTGTATTGCCTGGTGAAGGGCATGTTTGGGTGGTGTATTTATTATATAAATGTGAGCCCTTTACCATCAACTTCCAAAATAAGGTCCACTGTCCAAACAGCACTAGGATTTTCAGAAACATACCCAGAGTGGGTATGTGCTGTGGATTTTCCCCATGGGAGGAAGCAGCTGTTCTAACATTGTGCATGGTCCACTGAGCAACTGTTCATACTCCAATAAAGCTAAACCACTTAACTTTCTACCAGCTTTCTACATATATCCACTGTGCCCCCTGGAGGCCTCGTGGTCTAAAGCTGTACAGTCTCATTGAATGAAGAACTGTTGAATTATTTGTATGATATTGTCGCTGTATTCCCAAGACTGTCTCACATTCCTTGCTTGAGTTTTCTTTGAACATTACTGCTTACATATATTCTCTGTTTTTGTTTGTTTGTTGAAATATTTCCCAGTGGTGTGCAATTCAATTTTAATGTTGCATGCTCTTAAACTTACCTGAAATTTTTATCATTAACATACTTGTATTTTATTTTGTATACATGCTTCATTGGTTTATTATAATTATATGGAGGAGTGGGATTCACTGTATACATAACATATAACAGGAAACATAATTTGATCAATTTCATTTCCCAGTATTCTCCATTTTCTTTTCTTACCCCCTCCCCTAAACCCATGTCTCTACTATGCTGATCTCATGTCTGCTTTGCTTTACTTGCTGCACTGAAATTATTAATAAAATGGAGATTCACTGTGATATATTGGTACTTGCACATAGCATCATCTGGTTGATGTCCTTCCACAGTACCTGCCCATCCCCTCTTTTCTCCACCTCTGAGGAACTTTTTTCTCTATTCAACATTTTTTCCTTCAAGTGTCCAGTTCTTTCTTTCATAAGTAAAAGTTACCAAGAAAAAATCATAAAAATGGGACCTCACTCATGAATGTTTTGAATGAGTAAAGGAATTGCTTTCATGACTAACTTGCTGATAAGGTTCTTAATTTTGAGCTTCTCGTTGGGTGTAGCGAAGGCTTAAGTGAAAAATTATTTGAATAATTTAATCTACAGGGTTAAAAGAGAAAGAGGAATTGCTCCAAGTTAGAGGGTTAAATTTTCTTTTCTTTCCATTTTCATTTAACTAGTTCAATGGACATAAGTTGGTTATGCAGATGACCAACCAGAACTACATGACAATACTACTCAAAAAAAGCAAAGCTCTGGGAGCTGGTGACATGGCTCAGTTGGTAAAGTGCTTGCCTTGCGAGCACAAGGCCTGGGTTCAATCTCCGGCACTGCAAAAAAAGAAAAAAAAAAAAAAAAAAAGCAAAGCTCTGATGGAGTTTCCTGGGTTTTTTCTTGTTGTTTTTGTTTTGTTCTTTTTTTTTTTTTTTTTGGTATCAGGAATGAACCCAGAGGAGCTTAGTCTCTGAACCACATACCTAGTAACCCGCCCCCCAGTGCTATTTTTTAGAAAAATGGTCTTGCTAAGTTGCTTAGGACCTGACTACATTGCTGAGGCTGGCTTCCAACTTGTGATCATTCTTCCTCATTCTCCCAAGCTGCTGGAGTTATAGGTGTGTGCTAACACACCCAGATTTTAGGGTTTTCCTGATTGACTATGCTGTATGCATGATAGCATACATCGTTTCTAGGAGAGTTATCAATGTCAGTGACTCTACAAGGAAAGAACAACTGGCCTCTTAGAATAAGATTAAAAGAACTTCTTTGTCTTCAAATTTTTAAGGCATGTTTTGTGGCCTAACATATAATCTATCCTGCCAATTAATCCATGTTTAATTGAGAAGAATATTCATAAGCTCCAGTGCCTAATGTGGGTGACAGTCTGAGAAGAGCCTCATATTAGGCAAAGACATTGTTTCCCACACTGCTGATCAGGGTGAGCAGTTTCCCTGTTGTCTGTTTGCATCTGCCTCTTCTCAAATCAATCTTGCTGATCTACCCATGTGGAGCAAGTGGAACTTTCTACTGAAGACACATTATGGCAATATCTATTAGCATCAAGATGCATAAGCTGAGAAATTTTGTTATCAGTCCTTTTTTCATCCTTGATGAATAAAAAATGCAACTCTGTGATGTGAAATAACATGATAAAATTCTTACTCGCACACCTTTTCCATCACATATAATCAATGGTGATTCTCCATGTGTTCATTTTCATTCTATTACTAACTCATTACAGGATCACTCCTTAGGATAATTCTTGTCAGCCTGCAGTAGGAAACATGCAGGGGAGAAGAAAGAAAGTAACTCTTCAACATATCATGCTACCAGCTGTAGCACAAGCCTCATTTGATTCTACTTTATTTGGCAAAGAGGACCCAGAGCCAAGGTACACTACAAGGAAGCAGAGAATTATGACTGATACTCAAAAAGACCTGGAAATTTGGAAACCATGACACTATATGTGCACACATCTGATGCAGAGTCTATACCCACCCAATTCCTGGACAACTTTCAAGTTGCTCACCAAAGGAATGTTCATAATAATTAATGATCAGAAACCACTTCAATGTCCTGAGTTGAGTATAAGGATGAAAACCCATAGGTGCTCTATGGGTTTTTTTGTTGTTTGTTTTGGAGACAGGTTGACCCTGAGTTGTTGAAGCTTGCCTACACCCTGTTATCCCACTGCCTCAGTCTCCTGAGTATCTGGGATTACAGGTATGCACTACCACAGCCAAATAAAGAAAGGCTTCCCTGACCAGAAATGAAATATAGGCCATGGCAGTGAGAGGCTTAAATCCTAACCACTAGATCATCTCTCTATGTACTAATTAAAAATAAACCTACTGTTGAGTTCACAGAAAGACCTTCTATTGTGTCTCATGGGCAGTAGTCAAGTTTTCTTGGCTAGTTATCTTCCTTAATGTTCATTTTACATCCATGGGAGAAAAGAACACTCACTTGACCTTTTCTACCAGTTGGGTGTTAGCAAGCTCTGGATGCACCTTATTCTAGTCTCACTCTGACCACCTAATGGTGGAAACCCTGTTTCTTTTCCTTATTTTTCAAACATTGGACTACTGTGCTCCAAATATGCAAGGTAAAATTAGGGCTCCCCTGTAAGTCCCTTGAATTTCCTCCCATCCGTTTTAAAGTGAGAAATGGCACAAAAACATAGCAAACAGGATGGCACTCAGGACACCTGGATTTTTAAACTTTTTGTTTCTTAGCTGAGACTACCCAAATCCACTTTTTGTCCCTGAAAGAATCTAAGGGGAAGGGTCTCAGGTTCAGGTCTTGCCATCTTAATCATCCTCCTAGGATGTCCTACCATGTGTTCTTGGAAAATGAGCCTCTCCGATGTGTCAGTTGTTTTATCAACATATGGAGATACTACAGTTTTCTTAGGATTATTCTTGTCATGGAATGGGCTCCAGGAAAGGCTGTGGCTGCAGAGGTCCTTGCAGAGGTCCTGGCAGAGTTTCTGGCAATGCAAGAGACACCCTTAAAATTCTCTAACCTGAGAACACAGGGCAGGAGTCTTGTCCTCCCAATGGTCTTATGCTTTCAAGTAACACCCTGGGAGTCATGCATGTCAGCCCTCCTGACTTTTATCTCAGTCCCACCACAAGTCCTGAATTAGGACAGTAGTTCTCCAGAGTGAGGAAAGGAAGGGCCCAGCTAGGTATGCCTACAGACACCATGAGGAGATGTTGAGCCAGTGAACAGAGAGCAGATAAAAAGGAATAGGATTTCTGATTGATTTCCATCAATATTTGAAGAAAAGATCCTCGATCAGGAGATCAGTAATACAGTGAATACAATGAAAGTGGGATTATATTGCTCTGTATACTGAAGGAGTTATAAAATTTTAATACACACATGATCAGAGTGAAGCATCCATCAGAGGTCATGATGTGTTCTCAGGACAATCAAGAGAAATTAAACACAATGTGAAAGAGTCTCCAAAAGAATTTTTAGAGTGGAAGAAGTCATTCAAGAAAGAATATCTGCTGTGGGTGTCCAAATATAAAAGTTTTATAGAAAGAAAAGTCAGCTGTTACCTGGGAGGTTCTGTGAGCAGAGACAGAGGGATGATTCCCAAAGGGCAAAGGAGGCTTGTGGGCTGGGGGATGGATTCCTTGGCCTGATTGTGCTGATGTTCACAAAGTTGTGAAAATATCTTTCAAAATCTGTCAGTGTTTTCACTTATGTGTGTTTTATTATCTGCCAAATGTTTCATGTTAGAAAACATAAAATCAGGCTAAAACATGAATCATAGGCATACACAACAAGGGCTAAGAAGAAGATGGCTCAGCTCTAGAATTCCTGGAAATAGGGAACAATACATGATGGAGTCACAGAATTGTCCATCAGAGGTCAAGTCTGAGATGATCAGGGTTGTACTGGCTGCCTCCTCACCTGAACTTCAGGGAAAAGAAACCACAGCATCCTGTTCAACTCCTCAAGCTAAAAAGGAGCAGGAATTTTTATTTCTATGGAGATATTTTCCTAGGAGCTACTGTGAATGGCTCTGAGGACTTAAGAGGCTCCTCACTCAACCAAGTGCCAGCAGATTCAGCTGGGCCTATAGTAGTGGTAGCAGCTGCAGCCAAAGGCCAGGCCTGAGTAATACTGGTGGGTGTTTGCCCTCCTGGCAGATACTAAAGGGGTTCTTGTCTTTCGTCCCCATGAGACTGGAGCACTGTGTTAGCATCGAGGCTTTTGTCATAAGACTGACGGAAATAGACAGCCTCATCCTCAGGCTGGAGCCCAGTGATGGTCAGTGAAGCAGAGCTGCCAGAGCTGGAGCCTGAGAAGCAATCAGGGACCCCTGAGGGTCTATTACTATCTTCATAGATGAGGAGTTTGGGGGCTGTTCCTGGGAGCTGCTGATACCAGTGCACATAATAGCCATCCCCAATATTGGTGCTGCTTCCAGTGCAGGAGATGGTGACCTTCTTTCCTGGAGATCCAGATAGTGAGGCTGCTGAGTCAGCACAGACTGGGCCCAGGACCCTGGAAGTGGGAGAGAAACAGAGATGGTGATTTTTGTCTAGAAACAAAAGGAGAACCAGGACCCATATAAGAGAACTCCCAGTCCCTATCATTCCTCCATATTATGTCACCTGTGCACTGAGCAAAGAATGTGAGAAGAATACAGGACCAGGTTGTAGTGAAGGTCATCCTGAACTCTGCCTTCTGTTCCCCAAACCGAGCAAAGTTTCCTTCAAGTCTCTCCCTTGCCCTCTTCATAGACTGATAAGGGGAGGGTCTGTCCATGCAAATTAAGTTCCTCCAGGATTTCTGATTGCACCCTGAGCCCTGACTCAGACTCCTGTATATAAAGATGTCAAGTGGGTGTGCAGGGGTGGAGTTGGGTTGGTTCAGGGGTGTGGGAAGTCACAGCTGTGAGCCCTAACAAGGAGGATCAGGCAGGGACAGGTGGCTCATTACAGTTCTAGTTACTTCCTGACCCCTCTTAACTGGTCTGCAGCGTCCCCTGTTGTCCAGGTCCATACACAACACCAGGTGACATTGTGATCAGAGCCCCTGAGACAGTCCTACATCCCCAATGCCTCTGCCTAGGGGCCAGGGCAGTGAGCCCCTTGGGTGGCCACCACATTACCTCAGAGCAGCCTTCTTGCTTTCCTCAAACTCATCATGAGGAATATGCATAGTTCACTTGACTCCTTCCTGTACAGGCCTGAGCTGTCATCTTTGATATAAATGCTTCTTAGATCAGAATTAAGCAGGTGAACATAAAGTTTCTGTTTTTATTATCCTGCAGGGTGCAATCTATTTTATCCACAACAAAATACTTTAGTTCAAAGGTCCTTTCACCATGGACTTGGCAAGAAACCCTATTGTAAATCTTATGTGTTGCCATTTAGAAGATACCTGCATACATATTTTCAAGCTTTCTCAGTTCACATGTTTGTAACTTATTGTCAGCAAGTGAGACTGAGAGTTGTGACTGTGGGTCAGTCACAGCCATATAGCACTTCAGCCACCATTGGTACATGGAATACACAGGGACTGGAGACCCTGAAAGAACTCAGATTGTAGGACTCACGAATGTCTTCAGACATGGATGAGTATGCACTGTCTCCTAGGCACTGGCAGAGATACGGGTGGTCTGGGCATGAGTATCAGCTTTTTGTTCATATTTGTTCAATATGTTTCAGTGTATTTCACAAGTGTTCCATGGTTCCAGCTGAGGAAGTAAATAACATTCTGAATTTTTAAAAACTTTTTATTTTATTTTGTGTCTCATTTGTTCTTATTAGTTATAGAAGGCAATAGAATGTATATTGAAATATTATACATATATGGAGTACATCTTCTCATTCTTCTGGTTGTACATGTATAGAATTATATTGGTTGTGTATTCATATATGTACATAGGAAAGTATGTCCAACTCATTCTACTATCTTTCCTATTCTCATTTCCCCTCCCTTCCTTTCATTGTACCTTGTCTAATCAAAAGTACTTCTACTCTTCCATATCACCCTGTTCTTATCATGAGGTAGCATCTACATATCAGAGAGAATATTCAGCCTTGGTTTCTGCGATTGGCTTGTATCACTTAGCTGGATAGTCTCCAGTTCCATCCATTGACTGGCAAATGGAATAATTTCATTTCTCTTTATGGTAAATAGTATTCCATTGTGTGAGACTCCTGGCATGAACCACTGGTAGGACAAGGAGCCATGCAGCAGCATGTTCCCATGGAAGTGCTGAACATTTTCTCCCCGTCAGTCTCTCTCCACCCTGTAAAGCGTGAGACATTCTGAGAGCATGAAATGGTTTTGGTTGTACTTCCCCATGGGTTTAGATCACTGTGTGAATGCCACCACCCATATAGAGTGCACAGTAATAAACAGCGTCATCATCAGTCTGAGCCCCTGTGATGGTGAGGGCAGCTTTGTTTCCAAGGATGGAACCAGAGAATCGATCAGGGACCCCAGAGGGGCGAGAGTTTGTGTTGTAGATGAGTGTGTGGGGAGCACGTCCTGGTGTCTGCTGGTACCAGCTGGGGTAGTTACTTGTAGAGACTGACCCAGAACTAAGCCCACAGGTGAGAGTCACAGTCCCACCTGGAGACACAGAGAGTGAGGGCTCCTGGGTCACCGTGATCTGAGAATCCACCACTAAAACCAAGAAGAGAGACAGTTACTGTTATGAAGCAAAGGTCCCTCAGACACTTCTTACATGTAGGCACCCCAGGGATGAAGGTCCCTTCCCCTGACCTGAACCATAAGAGAGGAGCGCCAGGAGAGCTATCATCTGGGCCATTGTGGGATCCTGACAAGTACTTGGTGTCCTCACACTCCTTACTTTGAGTTTGGTGTCCTCGGGACATTTTAATGCTTCTTCAGGCCCAGAGGGAGGTTTTTCATGCAAATCAAACTTCCTTTCTCTTCCTGCCCCAGTGTTCGTCCTGATGTCCCTGGAGGAGATGATGAAAGAAGCAGATGCTGGGCACTCACATAGACCAGTGACTACAGGGGGGACAGAGACACATGAGTTGTAGTTGATGTCTTTCACGAGATCAGCTTCATCACACTGCTTCATCTCAGCAATAAATGTAATCTCTTGAAAGGCAGAGATGGAATCAAAACAAGGTGAATTCTCCATGTCTACCTAGTTTATCTATTTTAATACAAACCCAGCCCTTCCCAGTGAACATGTCTTTCCTGTCCCGTAACTGAATGTTGTTCCCCCTTGAGTTAACAGTCAGACACTTCTCCCTCGGCATGGATCCCATTTTGACACTCCAGAGCTGGGTTTGTGGGGAACTGCCTGACCACTGAGTCCTGAACACTGTCTCATGCAGCCTCAGTGGAGCCCAGGGTTGAGATCGCAGACACAAACAGCAGCCCCACAAGGCTTGGGATGCCACCTGCCTCCACTCTAAGAAGTCATCAACGATATGACTTTAGCACAAGTGAACTGCAGAATTTGAGAGAAAGTATGATATTCTTCTCGCTATCAAAAATGAGAAAAAAAAGAAACCAAGTTCATCATATTGAAAATAAAATTAAGAATGATCGATGTGATCCTACAATACGAACAGTCAGAAAAATGAGAAATTACACTCCATTAATGTATGATTTCTCAAAACTTATAAATGCATTCTACTGTCATGTACAGCAAATACTGAATTTTTAAAAATGAGAATAGTTCTGATCAAATTAGCGTGAATATCTCCACCCTTCAAAGACACTCAGATTTGAAGATGATTACAAATGCTAGATGAGGATATTGGAAAGTTCAGAAATGAAACTCCTCTAATTCTTTGTGAAATAATATTTTCTTTTTAAAAATGGTTTTCATAAATCCAAATTAAAATGCAATTTGTAAATTGGTCATCATTATTTAATAAATTTAATATAAATAAATTTAATAAAAATTTAATAAATTTTCAATATTATTGTTTTGTTCCAGATAATTCTTTTTTTATGTTTTAAGAGATCTACACACATTAGAAATAAAGATTCATTTTAAAATAAGTTACAGTCAGTAGTCAAAAGTATCTGATAGAATGTCTGTACATAGATTTGATTATGCGTGTGTGTTTGTGATACAATGATAAAGAGGATGATCTGAAATTTAAGTGAGAAAGAAATAAAAGTACCATTTTAATACATAAGTACATTGATAATCTGTTTTTATCATTTACACTAAAACTCACTGAAAAAAATGACAAATTATTCAGATGCAATATAAAAACAGGAAAACAATGGGTTAAACCATTTACCACCTATTCAAATATAGATGAATTAGGAAAACTTAGTGACCAGCAAGTAATCCTAATCTCTGCAGTGAACCCTGTGCTACCTGTGACATTGTCTCAGACATTCTCAAGTTAACATGAATCAACAGTTTTTCTCCTGGGATGTCTACTTGGCAATAAAGAGTGACAGGACAAATGAGGAATAGGAAAACTAGGAATAGAGAAGACCCTGGGGTAGCCAGAGCTCATGTCAGAGAAACAAAAGCAGCTCCCTTGTGGATGGAGGTGATACGGCTTGATTCAGGTAAAAGTTTAATATGGGCTGTGCATTTTGTCCCTGAAGGATCTTACTGATATAAACTGTATAATGTGGGAATCCATATTGATTAGTCCCATTGAAGTGGGTCCTGTGATTCCATCTTTCTCCCCTACAGTGACTCTAGTCCAACTGCTGAAAACTTAGAGGCTATCTCACTGATTGTGACATCTGACATTATCTCATAACTCTTATACCTGACCACCTTCAATGTCCATGTTCAGTATCCTTCATAGACCTCCAGGAAAAAAAAAAAAAAAGTTCTATTTTCAACCCAAATCCTTCCTGTTGGTCAAGATAAGTCTTTCTCAGTCTAACATAAATTCTACTTCCTAACATACTGATAAACTGTGGGTGCAATTTGAGTGTCCAGTTTGAGGTCCATATATTGAGGCATCATCCCAGGGTGGTAGTACCAGGAGGTACTACCAGGTGATAGTACCTTGTGAGAGGCAGTAAGGCCTTGTGAGAGAGCCATAGGTCATTGGAGGCATGTTCACAAAATGGTGGTTTTATACGGCGCTCTCTCTCTCTCTCTCTCTCTCTCTCTCTCTCTCTCTCTCTCTCTCTCTCTCTCTCTCTCTCTCTCTCTCTCTCTCTCTCTCTCTCTCTCTCTCTTCCTCTCTCTCCCTCTTTCCTCTCCCTCTCTCTAACTTCCAGGCTTAAGATGTGAGGACTCACTTTGGCTCATCCTTCCCCATCTCATCATAACTTTACCAGCGTCCCAAACACATGAGGCTACCCATCCCATCCCAGGCTTAAACTTCCATAACCATGAACCAAAATAAACTTCTCTTTCCTTTATCTGTACCCTGTATGGTCTATGTTGTTTTACTAAAACAAAGTCAACTAATACTCAAACTGAGAATTTTTGAATTTTTATTCAGGAATTAAATGGACTTTCTGATTTCTTATTTTCAGTATTGAGATCTACTCTTTTCTGATTTCTTTTCATTTTCCTTCCAGTCTTCTTGTCTCTTCATCTAAATTTCTTCCTGCTCTGTGACCATTCTTCCATTCTGCCTGGACAACAGGCCTGAACTATCTACCCATGAGGGAAGGAGGATGCAATAGGAAGCAAGAGTATGGGTCAGATCTCAGTGCCCATAAGTTTCCTGGGGCCCAGGTAAAAGAAAGTCACACTTGGGTGAGGACACCTCCTGCACAGGAGCATAAAGCTGGTATTTCCCTTTGTGGTCTGGTGCACAACCCTGTCCTGTCATTAGTACTCCAACATTGCCCCCTGCTGGCCTCTTATTCTGAGTCTTTACCCTTCTCATAACTTGGCAGAGATTCTGGAATGATAGCCTGACTAGTAAATGGACCTTTCTGATTTTATTTCCCCTAACAGTAAAACCACCCTGGCGTATTTTGCTGAGACTTTTTTTTTCATTTCTAATTACCTCCAGAACTCTAAATGCACTGTTTATATTACCACATATTTCAGAATTACCTGGTATTTGACTTTGCTCCTGCCAGGTACTTTGCGTCATTCCCAGTCTATGAACCTTTTGAACAGAGTTTAAAGCCTAAAGTCCAGGAGAGGTCCTAAGTGGTGGTAATTCTGAAAACCTGATATTTATCTAACACCATTCAACCTGAAGAATATGCAGGGTAAAGCATAACTTGTGAGGTCTAACCAGGAAAAATCAGCATGTGAGGGGTTAGAGAGCTAGACCTTAGTGGAGAGAGTTCATTCTTCATCAGGGAATCCAAAGCTACTGCACAGTGTAATCTAAAGGGGAAATGAAAACCAGTTTCTCTATGTTTCACAGCTCAGGAAAGATTAGCACAACCTGGGAAAAAATCAGGAGTCCTGAAGTGGGTTGGAGAAGTCAAACAGGAGTGTGTGTTGCTCAGAGGCAGAGACAGAGCAATGAAGGGGCAATGATGGGGTGATTTCATCTCAATTCACCCTAAGGTGGGGAACATTTTGGCATTGATGTTGTAGCTGAATGTGAATAAGGGAGTTTGTGTGTGAGGGAGTGATAATCAGCCATTTTTTTTTCAGTCTCTTCTTCAGGTTGAAATCTAAGAGTATTCAAGGAGGCCCCAATCACAAACATGGGGCCTAAGTTTAGGACAGATCCTTGATGACTGATCACTTATAGCTGCTGTCACAGATCTGATCTTGGTCTAGGAAGTCCTGGGTACCAAATGCCACAGTAAAATCCAATATTTTTATTTCTCCCTTTGCAAAACAAAATGACCTTAGGTTCTGAGGCACATCATGTGAGTTATAAGTACAATTACACATACATGTACATGCATGGGAATTTCCAATCCCTGAAGGTCCACAGTCCACTCCTAAACCCTAGAATGTTGAAAAGCCCCAAAGGGCACTAGGGGCAAGAAGAAGTCATTTCCTATGATCACAGAAAAACCTACCTAAGAAAGTTCACATTATCCTGAGTGGTGTCACATGTAGGAGAGTGTCACCCTTGAGACGTACTTCACTCAACTTCTCAAGAGCACTTTCGAGTTTTCTAATCAAAGATGGAGCCTCACCTTCAGTCACTCAGGACCCTCAAGAATGTTTGCTGGTTTCAGTCCTGAACTCCTTACCTCTTCCCTAACCCAATGCCTAACATTCTCTCCTTGACATCAAGACTGAAGGTGCGGATACCCAGCAAGGGAGCCAGAGAGCCATGTGCCTGAAATTTCTCTGATGCCTCCATCCTCAAAAGGCATCTCCATATTAGTGTCTCACTCCCCAAGAACCTGTTACAGCCCTGAACACAAACAACTGGAGTTGAGAGAGGTGGTATCCTCTCTGAAAACTTGAAGAGTAGAGTCCATGTTGTGGAGGAATGCCCACCTGCTGGAAGGACTCTGGCTCTTGGCCAGGAAGAAAACTGATCCTTTTTTTTTTTTTTTTCAGAGCAAAGTCTAACTCTATAGGTTCTGGTTATAAAATCAGATCACCATATGGATCACAAGGAAAGGTTTGGATGTTATCATATTGATTTTTGTTGTTATTTGGTTTTGGTTTTTTTGCTGTTTAGTTATTTTCAATTTTCCTGAGATTTCAGAAACCTGGATTAGAAAATTGAGAGGACAGACATTGGAACACATAACTTAATTAAATGTATTCCTAGTGTATAAGCATATTCATTTAAAGTTGGTGAGAGGTTAATAGTCTAAATCCCCGAGCAGGATGATATTTTGTACCACTTCCCCACCTGCCTGTGTCACTGTGAGAAACATCATTGTGGCCAATGACACAGTAATTGTCAGCCTCATCCTCAGGCTGCAGCCTGAAAATGAGCAAAAGTGCTCAACTGGTTGAGACAGATTCTGATCCAAGAAGAGTCCAGGGACCCCAGAGCCATGGAAATTATCCTAATCTGAGTAGCTTCTCAGGGAAAGTCTAGAAGGTTCCCCATCTTGTGCTGGTACTACTGTGTGTGAAGCCATTCTTATTTAGCAGAATCAGACTAGGTTGAGTCATGTGACCCAGAGGACTGGATTCTAGGAATTGCCAGGAAGCATGTGGCACTGTGTGGGAGTGGCTCCCTGTCTCCTTCTGTAATTTCCCCTTAAGGGGATGGCTACCTAACTGCACCCTATCCTGTCCATCACAGAAGAAGCTTCTCCTGGTCCTTGCCACCTTTTACCTCCATGTTATAAATAAAGGAGAGTTGGGCAACTCTGTTGTAACAAGGACAGAGCTGGTATGGTTGGACCTGTCATACCCCCTCTCTCATAAAAAGAATACTGGCTCTCCTGTGTTTATTGAGTAGATAAATTTATGGGGGTAAAAGATAGAAAATTCGTCAACATCCTCTCATGGGAGTCAACCCTTTCCTCCTCCATGTGGGACGTGGCAGAAAGGACACTGACACCACTGTATCCCTTTTTCAGCGACACTGAAGACATTGCTCAGGGTGCAGATGAGTCTGACAGAAGCTTCAGGAGATGCAGAAAGGGAGGGTGGCTGAGTCAGCAGAGGCTGGGCAGAGAACCTGAAAACGCAGACAATCATGGGTGCTGGAGTGGGAACTGGTCATCTGAACTAGAAGAACTGATAAAGAATGGGAGCTGTCCTGGGTCTCTGAGACCTGTCCCTACCTGTGTAATGAGAGAGTAGCAAGAGGAAGAAGGGGACAGGCCATGGTAGACCAGTGCTTCATCCCCACAGAGGGACTCTGCTACCTCAGCCTTGTCTTATCCTCTCTGCTCCCTGCTTTCTCAGGGTCTATCTGATCTCTGATTCATGAGCCTCCAGGAGGATCTGAGGGGAAAGGATCTGACGGAGATGCCTGTTCTGAATTTCACCATAGGAAATGTCATAGACAGAGCAGCTACTGGAAACCATGCACAGGATCTGGTTTGGAAGCCGTCACAAGGCCCTGAGAGTATCAGGCTGAAGATATCCTTGGTGAGCACTGGAGGCAGCTAAGCCTCTGCTAGACCTGAGGCTAGTGTGGATCAGCCAGCTGTGGGAAACACCATAGCCCTGCACAGCTCTCCTGTGCCACCTTCTGGTCACAGGTCAATCTTCAGGGTCCTCAGAGGTACTGGAACTGAATGCCACAGAATTTGCCACCATCATTGGATGCATTGCCTTGCCTGGAATGCCTGTGAAATACATGGTACACAGGCACAATTTCATGAATATTAGCCTCTCATTTATCATTTTAGAGTTTTGAAATATAGGGAAGAAAGAACACAAGTCTGTGAAATGTGAGAAACTCAACCAAAATATAAATCATAAACAACTGAGACTACTTGGGGCATTAAAGGGGGTTTCTCAGAGGAATTGTACTTTGAGTTGAGTATATAAAATTGAGTGAGGGTAGCTGGTGATGTTGCACAGTTGTAGAGTGTTAGCTTAGCATGCAGGAGGCCCTGGGTATATTCCCCAGCAATTCAATACATATATTAAGATAATGTGATATATAAACATATAATATGATATATATTACTATATGATAGTGTGATATATAAATATATGATATATCTGAATACATGAATATATATTTACACAAATAATAAAATATACATTATATCATAATACTTACACATTATGTATAATTATGATATAAATATATGTTAATTTATCATGTGATATATACATACATCATATATATGATATACACATAAATATTGATATATAATATATGTATTATAGCATATGATATATATATATACATATATATATATATTGCATTGCTGGGGATTCTCAAAAGGTTTTGTAAGAAATTAATTTGTCCATACAGAAGCAATGAGAAGGGAAAACAGGATGGAAAGATTGATGGGAGCTCTGCTCAACGATGGACTTTTCATAACTTGTTAATCAGAAGGACCTGTGGGTTGAGAAAAGAAGATTATATTAGAAACCAGACATTTCTTGTTGGAATAACCAGGCAGGTGCTATCACTGTTGACTACTGTTGAAAATATGGCAATTAGGTTGATTCTCTTCTCTAGGCATTAAAGAATTAGACACTTGGTAAGGACTCAGAAATTTTGGCTTCAGAAAGAGTTGATGTGATGTTGTCTGGTGGCATGCTGTCACCTTGGTGTTGAAGATGCGGTCCAGGCAGTGTGAGGGCAGTCACGAATGGGGAAAGTGGATGCTAAGAAGAGAGAAGAGCTGGGGATAGAACCCTGGTAGACCTGTTCAATCCAGGAGTAAAGGGTAAAGAATCCTGACAACCTTTTATCAGTTAAGGCTGGCTGTCTGATATGTGTGCATTTTTACTTAATCTTCCGTGCAGTATGTTTGTTAACTAACTAATATCCTCAGATCTGGGCCCCAAGTGATAGGCAGTTGTGGGTTTAGGGGAGACAAGCACCTCTTTGATTGTCCCAAACAGAGGTTACAGGAAGGACTGAGGAGGAGATCAGCTGTGGCTTCTGCAGTCACTTACATTCCTGGGGGGCCAGCACTGAGACATGCCCTGGAGGGTGCCTGAGCCAGTGCATCCCAGGTCAGCCTGTCATGAGCGTCAGAAAGGGAATGAGAACGAGAAAGATCCTGGTCCTGAGTAGAAGGTGATAACCAGTTTCATCCACCCTGTACCCTGTAAAATTCTCAAGTTCACTTTTCTTCTCATTATTTGACTCTTTCCTAAACTTCCTCTTGCTCTCTGCTCCTTTGTGACTTCATGTACCACATTTGGTTAAAATCCCACATTGTTTCAAGTGAATCATCAACATTTTATCAATCCAAACGTCTTAGTGTGCCTGAGGAAAAAGGTAATTGTACCCTCAAAGTGACCCCTATGGCACAGAAATTCAAAACAAAAAAGCCTCTGGAACAATCTTGTATTTGTCCTCACTTATTCAGGTCTAGTAAAGGTCTGCTCTATGCTGTCTCATGCCTTCTCTTCCCTGTCATCATGTAACGTCTCTCCCTTGTCCTAATGCTATACTAATGGAATCAAGACATTATTGGAAATAATAACTATTAGTTTATTTAGTACAACTTCTGGGTATTAATTTTTTCATCAAAAAAAGTTCTCTATTTTAAAGCTTGCTTTTGATTTCATTTACTTTGTTTGACATCTGTTTTCATACTGGGTCTTAATTTGGGATGCTTATAAAACAGTTCCTGTGGCTTGGTCTCTGAGTTAGTTCTATAAGTATAACAAAATATTTGAGAAAAGTTGACTCATATTTTTGGAGCAGTTGTCCATCACTTAGCAGACACCTACTTTTGAGCTTGTAGCTAGGCAGCACATTGTAGCAAGTATGTATAGAAGAGAAGAAGCATTCACCTTATTGCCAAGTGCAGAAAGAGAAAAAGCAGAGGGGGCTGGGATTCTAGTGTCCCCTTCAAGGTTGTGCCATCAAAGACCAAGAGCCCTGCCCATTTCTGCCTCTTAAAAGTCTCACGACCTCCCATTAGCAGCATGGACTGGAGAGCAAGCCTTTACCACATGGGACAGAGGGACATTTTCTCCAAATTGAAGCACTAGAACTTATTTGGAAGGTGATGGTTTGTGCCTGGAAGAACTCACAGGTGGCAACAGTGAACCCTTGCATGGGGAAGGCCAAAGAGTTAAAGAACTTCTAGAGTTCAATGTTCTATGTACAGGAACCAAAGCTTTCAGCCACCTCTGAGATATGGAAATGGCATGTTCCAGATTATTACCTAGAAACCTGAAGATTTATTTACAGGCCTCCATGTCTTACTAATGATGGTGGGGTCTCTCCACTACCTGTCCATGCTTATGAGTGGAGGAAATTTGTCCTGGGCAGCATGGACCACAATTCCATTCAACTCCATCACTGGGCCACATGAAACCTTCGTATGATTTTAGTGCAAGTGCATAGAATAGTTTAACCTTTCTTTAAGTTATAATAGTTCATCCCTACTTCAGAATCACTTTGATGTGTTTATTGAGTGACCACAATTTGAAATATCTTGTGACTGGTTGCAAATTGAATATATCTCATCCTTGTTTGAATTATGGAAACTGTTCACCCTACAGCTCCAAGTTTTCCTATTATCAAACCTTCTGTAGATTTATTCTTTGCATAAATATTTAAAGACCTTTGAAGACATGTTGGGGTCCCACACAGATTTATCACATGGTTACCTTCATTTAACAGAGTCTCATGCTTCCTGACTGCTGATTTCTGTTTCATCAACTGAGGAAGACACTGTACTCTTCTTGAGGATCGTCTCTGCCAGTGTCCCCTTCAAGGTTTTGCCATCAAAGACCAAGAGCCCCCACCCATCTCTGCCTCTTAAAAGTCCCACCACCTTCCAATAGCACCATGAACTGGAGATTAAGCTTTTACCACATGGGACTTAGTGTGGGAATCCTGAGCACAGTAAGATGATTACAGGGCCATATCATGGCTGAAATTATTTGTGTTTTCAAAAAATACACATATATATATATAGAGAGAGAGATATGCATACATAGATATAGATAGATAATAGTTTCCATAGGTATCATTATAAATCTTACTTTTAAATTAAAATTTTCTCTTATGAGGGAACTGTTTCTTTTTCAATTTAATTTATTTTTATTTGTTCTTTTTAGTTAATCATGACAGTAGAATTTTGATATAATTTCAGCATGGAATATGTCTTATTCTATTTAGGGCATGATTCTTGAGGCTATGCATGATGGTGTGATTAACTATGATGTTTTCATATATGTACATAGGAAAATTATGTTAGATTATTTCCATTTTCTTTGTTTTTCCTACCTCCTCCCTTCCTTTCATTCATCTCTGTCTAATCAAAGGAACTTCTATTTCCCACCCCTGGGGCCTGAACCCCTTATTTGGGTTAGCTGCCACATATCCATATCAGTGAAAATATTCAAACTTTGGTTTTTTTGGGATTGGCTTAGTTCACTTAGCATGATAATCTTCAAATCCATCCATTTACAGGCAAATGTCATTAAGTCATTCTTTTCCTTGGGTAAGTAATTTTCCACTATATATACATATATGTATGTATATATGTATACATTTGCTGAAAGGCTCCATGTAGCCCAGGACCAGCACCAGTGTGCATCTCCAGCACTGAGCCTTGCCCCAGGCTGCCATCTCCAGGCCTGTGCCCCAGCCCACAGTCTGGAGCCCATGCTGCAGCTGACCATGAATCAACACATGGGGTCACCTCTGCTCCCTAGCATGGATTATTCTCAATCTGGAGGCCACCATCCCCACTGGGAGAGCACCCTTCTTTGGACATCACATTATCAAGTTCCTCTCAGGCATCATGATACTAAAAACTAAGATGTTTGAACAGTATAGTATAGTTTTATTGTAGATTTTTTTCTATTAGTAGTGTTACGATTATCCCTGTTATGCCTACTAATATTACTACTTTTCTTTTCTTCCATTAATATTTTTCTCACTCTATTTTCTTCTTATCTATTTCCTTGGAGGCTCTTTCTCCCTTTTCTCATGCTAACAACCAATTCCTTTTAATCCCACATTCACTGTTCCTAATACATAGCATCTCTATAGACTCACTTCTTATCTCATTAACATTATATCCCACACCCCTCCCCATCCTCTTTGTCCACCATAAGAAATTGTGGTCCTTATTGCAAACCTATTGGTTAGGCTCTAGATAACAATTGAGCTCATCACCTCTATTTGTTAAGAAAAAAAAACATGAATATCTTAATAGGGACTATTTGGGTTAAGATTGCATATTGTGTGTATGGTGTGCTGCTAACATTGATCTCTTACTTAAAGGAAAGGTATTGGAAATCTGCAGGGACATCATAAATCTATAGGGAGGAAACTGCAATATCTCAGATTTGCACTGCTAGAGGGGAAGATATAAGAACAGCATGAGAAAACAAGGGAAGAATGTGCGTCAAACAAACTCAGATGTTATATCAATAGAATCCAATGACAGTATGGCAGAAGAAATGTCAGAAAGGATTAAAGAATGACATAATTAAATTGATCCTGGAAGCAAACAATGAGATAAGAGAACAAATAAAGGCAATGAATGATGGCACCAATAAACAGTAAAAAGAGAAATTTCAGGAAGCAAAAGATCATGTCAACAAGGAGATAGAGATTCTGAAAAAAAAAAAAAACAGAAATTCTTGAAATGAAGGAAACAATAAACCAAATTTAAAACTCAAATGAAAGCATAACCAAGAGGCTAGAACACTTGTAAGACAGAACCTCAGACAATAAAGACAGAATATTTAATCTTGAAAACAAAGTTGACCAAACAGAGAAGATAGTAAGAAATCAATAATGAAACCTCCAAGAATTATGGGATATCATGAAAAGACCAAATTTAAGAATTATTGGGATTGAGGAAGGCACCGAATACAAACCAAATGAATGAATGATCTATTCAAAGAAATAATATCAGAAAAGTATCCAAAACTGAAGAATGAAATGGAAAATCAAATGCAAGAGGTTTACAGGACACTAACTATACAAAATTACAACAGGCCCACATCAAGACACATTATGAAAATACCTAACATAAAAAATAAAGATAGAATTTTAAAGGATGCAAGAGAAAAGCATCAGATTACATACGGGGGAAAACAAATACGGATACCAGCAGATTTCTCGGCCCAACCCTAAAAGCACGAAGGGTCTGATAAAACATATTTGAAGCTCTGAAAGAAAATGAATGCCAAACAAAATCTTATACTCGGCAAAACTTACCTTCAGATTTGACAATGAAATAAGATCCTTCCTGGATAAACCAAAGCTAAAAGAATTTACAAATAGAAATCCTGCAGTACAAAATATTCTCAGCAAAATATTCCATGAGGAAGAAATGAAAAACAAAACTATAAGTCAACAAATGGAAGAACTACCCTAAAGGAATAGCCAATTAAAGGAGAAACCAAGTCAAGTTAAAAACCAAAAATAAGCCAACTGACAAGGAACACAAGTTATATCTCAATAATAACCCTGAATGTTAATGGCATGACTCATCAATCAAAAGACACAGACTGGCAAATTGGATTAACAAGAAAGATCCAAAAATATGCTGCCTTCAAGAGACTCATCTCATTGAAAAAGATATCCACAGACTAAAGGGGAAAGAATGAGAAAATACATACCATGCACATAGACTCGATAAAAAAAAAAAAAAACAGGGGTTTCCATTCTCATATCAGATAAAGTGGACTTTGAGCCAAAGTTATTCAGAAGGGATAAAGAAGGATATTTCATACTGCTTAAGAGAACCATAAATCAGCTATACATAACATTCAGAAATATTTATGCCCCAAACAATGGTACATCCATGTATGTTAAAAAGGTCCTTCTGATATCCAGGAGCCAAAAAGACCACAACATAATAACACTAGGTGTCTTTAACACCCTTCCCTCACCATTGAACAGATCTCCCAAATAAAAATTCAACAAGAAGATCATAGGACTCAATAGCAGAATCGAGACTTTAGACTTAACAGACATATATAGAATATTCCATCCATCAATGAGTGAATACACTTTCTTCTCAGCAGCACATGGATCCTTCTTTAAAATAGGCCATAGGTTTTGCCACAAACCTACTTTTAGCAATTACAAAAAAAAAAAAGATACTGTCTTGTATTCTATCAGATCATAATGAAATGAAATTAGAAAGAAATGACAAAATAAAAAACAGAAATACTCCATTACCTGTAGACTAAATAATAAACTATTGAATGACACATGAATAACAGAATACATCAGGTGGAGATAAAAAATATTCCTAGAGGTAAACAAGAACAATGATACAACCAATCAAAATCTCTAGGAGGATATGAAAACAGTACTAAGAGGATAATTCATTACATGGAGTGCATTCAATAAAAGAAGAAAAACTCAACAAATAAATGAACTAACATTACAGCTCAAAGCCCTAGAAATGAACAACAGATCAACACCAAAAGTAGTAGAAGACATGAAATAGTTAAAATCAGAGTAGAAATCAATGAAATTGAAAGAAAAAAAAAAACTATTCAAAAACATGATAAAACAAAAGTTTGTTCTTTTTAAAAATAAAGTTGATAAACCGCCACAATAACAAAGAGGAGAGAGAAAACTCAAATTACTAAAATTCATGATGAAAAAGGAAATATCACAACAGACACCTTAGAAATACAAAACATAATTAGAAACTATTTTGAAGATCTATATTTCAATAAAATAGAAAATCTTGAAGACATTGACAGGTTTCTAGAGACATATGATCCACCCAAATGAATCTGGAGGACATACACAATTTAAACAGATCAATTTCAAGCAGTGAAATAGATGAAGAAATCAAAAGCTTACCAACAAAGAAAAGTCTAGGGCCAGATGGATTCTCAGTTGAGTATTACTATACCATCAAAGAACTCACTCCAATTCTCCTTAAATTATTGCCTGAAATAGAAGAGGAGGGAACCCTTCCACACTCATTATATGAAGCTAATATCACCCTGATATCAAAACCAGACATAGACACAGAAGAAAATTTCAGACCAATATCCCTAATGAAAATACATGCAAAAATTCTCAACAAAATTTTGCAAATCACATAAAAAATGACATTAAAATGATAGTACACCATGATCAAGTGGGTTTCATTCTAGGGATGCAAGGTTGGTTAAACATCTGGAAATCAATAATATAATTCACAATATCAACAGACTTTAAGTTGATAATCACATGATTATTTCAATAGATGTAGAAAAAGCATTTGATGAAATACAGTACAGCTTCATGCTCAAAACAATAGAAAAAATAAGGATAGTAGGAACATACCTCAACATTGTAAAGGCTATCTACGCTAAGCCAATGGGCAACAACATTCAAAATGGAGAAAAACTGAAAGCATTCCCCTAAAAACTGGAATAAGGTAGGGATGCCCTTTTTCACCATTTCTATTCAACATTGTCCTTGAAACTCTAGCCAGAGCAATTAGATAGACCAAAGAAATTAAAGGGATACAAATAGGAAAAGAAGAACTCAGATTGTCATTATTAGTTGATGACATGATTCTATATTTAGAGGATCCAAAAAATTCCACCAGAAAACTTCTAGAACTCATAAATGAATTCAGCAAGTAGCAGGGTATAAAATCAACACTCATAAGTCTAATGCATTTCTATTCATAAGGGATAAATCCTCTGAGAGAGAAATTAGAAAATCTATCCCATTCATAGTAGCTTCAAAAAATAAAATAAAATACTTGGGAATCAACCTAACAATGAGAACTACCGAACGGTCTAGTAAAAAATTAAAGAAAACCATAGAAGGTGGAAAGATATCCCATGTTCTTGGATAGGCAGAATTAATATTGTGGAAATGACCATACTACCAAGAGCACTATACAAACTCAATGCAATTCCAATTAACATCCCAATGACATTCCTCATAAAATAGAGAAAGAAATCATGAAATTCATTTGGAAAAATAAGAGACCCAGAAGAGCCAAAGCAATCCTTAGCTGGAAGAGAGAGCAGCTGATATCATAGTACCAGACCTTTAATTATAATATAAAACTATAGTAACAAAATGGCACAATATAGGCACCAAAATACACAGTTAGACCAATGGTACAGATTTGAGAACGCAGAGACAAATCCACATAAATACAGTTATCTCATACTAGACAAAGGTGCCAAAAACATACAATGGAGAAAAGATAGCCTGTTCAACAAATGGTGCTGGGAAAACTGGAAATCCATATGAAGCAAAATGAAACTAAAGCCCAATCTCTTACTCTTCAGAAAACTCAACTCAAAATGGATCAAAAACCTAGGAATTAGACTAGAGACCCTGCAACTAATAGAAGAAAATACAGGCCCAAATCTTTACCGTAACAGCTTAGGACATGACTTCCTTAACAAGACTTCTCAAGTGCAAGAAATAAAATCAAGAATCAATAAATGGGATGGATTCTCTGGCAATTAGAACAATGCAAGACAAAACTACTCTAAGATTTCATCTCACTCCAGTCAGAATGGCAATTATCAAGAACACAAGCAACAATAAATCTTGGTGAGGATTTTGGGGAAAAGGTATACTCATACATTTTTGGTGGGACTGCAAATTGGTGCAACCACTCCTCAGTGCAGTTTAGAGATTACTCAGAAAACCTGGAATGGAACCACCATTTGACCCAGCTATCCCACTCCTCACCCTACACTCAAAGGACTTAAAATCAGCAAACTACAGTTATCCAACCACATCAATGTTTATACCAACTTAAGTCACAATAGCTAAACTGTGGTACCAACCTAGATGCCATTCAATAGTTGAATGAATAAAGAAACTGTGAAACTGTACTATATATATATATATATATATATATATATATATATATATAATGGAATATTACTCACTGTGAAACTGTACTATATATATATATATATATATATATATATATAATGGAATATTACTCAAACTTGAAGAAGAATGAAATTATGTCATTTGCAGGTAACTTGATGCAGTTGGATAATATCATGGTAAGTGTAATTAACCAATTCTCCCCCCCAACAAAAGGCCAAATGTTTTCTCTGATATGTGTATTTCAATCCATAATTGGAGTGGGGCCAAGGGAAGTATGGGGAACTTTGGATAGGGCAGAGCAGGGAGGTCAGTAAGTATGTGGGTAGAAAAATGGTGGGAAGAGATGGAAATTATCACCCCATGTGCCTGTATAATGGTATGAATGGGATGGCTCAGCATCATGTACAACCTGAGAAATGAAGGCTTGTGCTCCATTTGTGTACAATGAGTGGAAATGCATTCTGCTGTCATGTACTACTAATTAGAATTTTTTTTTTTAAATGGCACAGTATTGACACAAGAACAGTTATGTAGACCAATGGTACAAACAGGAGACACAGAGATAAACCCACATGAATACAGTTGTCTCATACTAGACAAAGACACCAAAAACATTCACTGAAAAAAAACTACTCCCTTCAAAAAATGGTGCTGGTTACTGGAAATCCATATGTAGCAAAATGAAATTAAACCTATCTCACCCTGCATGAAATTCAACTCAAAGTGGATCAAAGACTTAGGCACAAGAACACAGACCCTATACCTAATAGATGAAAATGTAGGACCAAATTTTCATCTTGTTGTCCTAAAGGCTGACTTCCTCAACAAGACTCCTAAAGCAAAAGAAGAATCAATAATAAAACCAAGAATCAATAAATGGAAAGGATACAAACTAAAATGTTCCTTCTCAGCAAAGGACACAGGTAAAAATGTGAAGGGAGAGCCTACAGAAAGGGAAAATATCTTTACCACACACACATCTCAGATAGACCATTGATCTCCAGGATACATACAGGACTCAAACAACTTAACACCAAGAAACAAACAACCCAATCAATAAATGGGCTAAGGAACTGAACAGACACTTTGCAGAGGAAATCAACATCTCTAACAATTTCATCTCACTTCAGTCAGAATGGCAATAATCAAGAATACAAGGAATAATAAAAGTCAGTGAGGATGGAAAAGATACACAAATACATTGCTGGTGGGATTGCAAATTTGTGCCACCATTATGGCAACTAGTATTGAGATTTCTAAGAAAACTTGAAATTGAACCAATACTTGACCTAGCTACTCCACTCCTTTGTTTATACCCAAAGGAAGTAAAATCAGCATGCTACAGGGAAGCAACCACATCAATGATTATAGTAACTCAATTCACAATATCCAAACTATGGAACCACTTAGATGCCCTTCAACAGATGAATAGATAAAGAAATCTGGTACATACACACAATGGAATATTACTCAGCCTTAAAGAAGAATGAAATTATTTCACTTGCAGGTAAATGGAGGGAACTGGAGATTACCATGCTAAGTGAAATAAGCCAATCCCAGATAACCAAAGGATAAAGATTTTCTCTGATATGCACATGCTAATTCATAAGAAGTGGGTGAGGACTAGAGAAGAATAGATGTACTTGTGGTTAGACAGAGAAAAATGAGGTAGGGGAGGAGATATGTGGGTAGGAAGGAGAGTAGAATGAATCAACCATTAATGCCCTGTGTGTGCATATGATTACACAAAATACTATTGTGATTCTACATTGTGTACAACCAGAGAAGTGAGAACATGTGCTCCATTTATGATATGTCAAAATACATTCTACTGTCATATGTAAATAATTAGAACAAATAAAAATGCAGTTTCTTTTCCTTTGAGGAGTTGTGGTTAGGAACAATTTGGGGCACAGAAGCCTGACTCAAAGGGGTGTATTGAATATGATAACTCTAGAAGTAATGAAAATTTGTGATATGGAGAGATGAGAGCACAAGAAGTTTGAAGTTGAGGTGCAATCAACTTCAAACTTATTTCTCAAAAAGAGAAGAAAAAGTTGTTCATCCCACTGCTTAGAAGAAGTTGTCATTGAGTGTGGCTGAGATAAGCGGGGTCAGGATCAGGGGAAACAATTCCAGATGAATCTTCTTTATATGAAGGAAGGATGTGGATAGATCATTAAGATGCCACATCCTAAGAATGTGCACTTGATTGACAGGCCACATGGAGAAACTGCAGCCTTCCCATCTGACATTGATAGTGACCTCAGCAGCTGCAGTGGAGAATGAATTGGAGGGTAAATGTGAGACAGGGAGACTAGTTTTGTGATAAAGACAACACTTTATCAGGAAACAATGATGTCTTCTGCCGTTTGGGGAACAAAGGAAAAGAAAAAACTGAGCAAATAAAGATAAAAATGGAGAAGGAATGGGAAAGATTTGGAGATGAATTGGAACAAGTTCCAGGTGCTCCTGCAGCCAAGCAGTTTCTTAACTGGTGAGAATATTGTTTTTTTTTTTTTTTTTTTTTTTTTTTTTCCATTCAAGCAAGACCACAAGTGGTTTCTTCCTGTAGCTGGCTCCATCTGTCCTTAAGCATGACCACAGAAAGTGGTCAAATCAGTCCCACCTGAGTCCAGACACTGGAGGATCAGAGACACAGAGAGAACAAGGAGCTAAGCGAGTGAGAGAATGGAGCAGAGGAGGGTGACTGCTGCCCGTGAAACTTCACAGAGCCTGAGGAGGACAGGAGAGAGGGGCTAAAAAGTTGTGCATCCTGAAACTCTAGCACACACACTGTAGTCCTCTAGTTCTATTTTATTCTCCTTTTGTTCTAAGTGTTCCCAGGTGGGTGGGGATTTCCCACTGGGAGGACATTGTGGAGTCTGATTTCACTGGAGATACTGTGTATTCCCAATGCCTGTGGAATCCCACAAGCATGAGTTATTTGACTCTCAGGAGGGAAAAATAGTTTCCAGAGACATACTGGTGCTATGGATGGTTAGATGGAAGGTTAAGTCCATCTTGGGTCTGATCAGTGGTGATGGGCTTGGATCAAACTGGACACAGTGACGGACAATAAACTCTCACACTAGTGAACATTTCTGAATGAGGTCTAGACCCTGGGCATGGATGAAGTCAACTACCTCACATTGAGTCCAACTTCTCTCTGCATGGAAACTGAACCTTAAGAACTGGCACATGGTGTTGTAGACATGGTCATGGTGAGAGATATTAGCAGTGTTTCAAATTAGCATCTTAAGAAAAGAAGAGAATATTTTCACTTCCATATAACTTAGGAAAATTAGGTGTTTGCTGAAAACATGACAGCAGAAGTCCCCACCTCAGCAAAGCATGATCAGCACCACCAGAAGCAGTAACTGCATCAAGTCCAGAAAAGAGAGTAGAGGTATTTGTCTCAGTTCTTCATGGGAATGTAACACTGTGTCAGTCCTCATGTTGCCATCCCATGTATTGCAGTAATAGTCAGCCTCATCCTCTGACTGAAGCTGAGAGATGTGCAGAAAAACTGCATTAGCCATGGTGTCTTTGGATCCAGAGAAGCGGTTGGGGGCCATGGAACCCTCATATCCATCTGAGTGTGTGTGGTGGTACAGAAGAAACTGGGGAGGGCTTCCTGCCTTGTGCTGGAACCAGGATACGATATGGATACCAACACTTAAGCCTCTGCTCAGGCTGCAGGAGAGTCTGACAGGTGTTCCAAGAGATGCAGAGAGGGAGGATGGCTGAGTCGTCACAGGTTGGGAGAGGGTACCTGCACGCATAGACACACATGGATAAGTGAGTTGTTTTAGGGTTAATTGTCTCAGAGAACTGATCCAGAACATATACAATCTGCCCCATGTCTCACAGGCCTGTCCCAACCTGGGTAGTGAGAGAGGAGCAACAGGAGCAGAAGAGTCCAGGCCATTGTGAACCCAGCTGCTTGATCTCCACAGTCAAGCTGGGCAGCCCCAGGCCTCCTTTTCTTTCTCAGGCTGCAGAGGAAGGGCTGTTCATGCAAATGTGTTTCCAAAGTGAAGGCCCCACCCCCTCCCTGAACTCTGGTGCTGGAGCTCAGCTCACACTGCAGGCTGAAGCAGTTTCCTTTGGGGATCCCACTGAGGAAGCAACTGCTGACCTATAAGGTGTAGGTACCAGCTCAGGGGACACTGCCAATCCAGAGAGATCACAGGAATGGAATCCCCACCAGTGACCACAGGATACAATCCGGATGCCAAGGCTCAGTGGAATGTTTCGAACTTGCTGAGCTATTGTGCAAGGATGACAGGGCAATCTCACAATGCCCCTTGCTGGCCACAGGACACACAAAACTCTGAGAGTCCAGTTGGTTTCTGCAGCTCACCAAGTCATGGTCTGTATTCACACATACATGGTCTGATTCCTAAAAACTGTGATTTTTTTATATGCTTTGATTCCCTCCACTCCCAGCAGTATTTCTGTACAATGGGAAGTTCAACAATGTACATAAATGACAATGTAGGGCATTAGCTCTCCCACATGAGAGGCTGCAACTATCATACCCCTTCCCTTGAATATAATTTAATATATACATATATCATTGTTTTTTAACTTTTGACATCAAAGAAATATATTCCATCAATTTTCACATGAAATTGTTTACAATTCAAACTCTGATTCTTTACATTTTAATTGTTCTACTGATTGACAAAATAAAGGAAGCAATTTTAATCCAAAATTTTCTACCTACAGGGCCCAGGTGTGCAATATTATAATAGAATGAAGTCCAATCTGGTACATGCCTTATAATGTACTCATTATTAAGCTCCCTTTATCCACTGCTAATGGAGATCCATTTCCTCTGTTGATAAATTATCACTTATAAGTCTTTTCTGATAAGTGTTCTTGTAAGAGCCTTAGAGAATTTGAAGAGAATTATGAGATTGTCCTTTATATCACTTACTCTATACATGAACCTCAGTTGACTCCTCTACCTGATTTGAAATCAGGTATCTCTCTTCTGAGCTTAGATTGACTCACCCACTCTTCCTAACTCTGAGATTGGCTTTGAGACTAGCTTCAGTCTGATCAGCATAATGATTCTTCCCAATCTCAGTTCACTCTCCTTTCCTACTAAATTTCTTCTATTATAAATAATGTTTTTATATATTATGTCCCGTTTCTTGTTCTTTGTGGTGAAAGGATTCCTGGTACAGCTTGTACCATCATGGCAGCAGGCAATGACATTGTCTGCTTTACAGAATTTTCACAAATTGTGAGACTGTTAAATCTCAGACCTGGTATTTCCTGAACTTTCAACAAAGTTCTTGGGGTGAAATCCAGTTTTGTGAATGATCCAAGATCCACCCACCACACCTCTGCTCTTTCCCCTGATCTGGCCTGAGTATCTTTTCCATTATTAACTTTTGGTTTTTCTTACTCCTGGGAACAAGCTCCTCTCTGAGTTAGAAGCTCAGTGCTCACTTGGATCTTGTGCCAAGCTTCCTTCCAGAATCAGTCCATTAGCACCCCTTGGTGGCCACATAACTAGTTTCCAACTTCCGATAACAATACCCAATTCTCCAGTAAGGGTGCCCTGATTTTGCAGAGATTTTTTGATATTTCTATTCAGGGCAGAAGAATGAGTACTTAGTAGAGAAATATTATTTCTTCCAGTTTGGTAGTGTCCTTTAAACAGCAAATTATAGAATTATCACACAAGGAGTATGTTACTTAATATTTCAGCTTTACCACATATTTTATTTTGCCTCCATGGGGTGCCTGGGATTATTACCTGTCTATGTTTATCTTGATCCATTTTATAATTTAGTGTTCCACAGAGTCTCCAGATGATTCATACCTGTTAGTCATTCTACATTGCTCATACTTACCGGTTGACATATTTTGTTGAGTTTTTGTATCATGTTCTTTTCATGCTGCTTGCATTGAAAAGAACATGCATTCCATGTTTTGTTTTGTTTTTAATCTCAAAACTTATATATATATGTTTACACATAACTTGTGAAAAGTTACCATTCCTTCAGGAAAATTCTTTATAAACACAAAGCTAAAAAAATTACAATGAGAGCCTCCATTGCTGGAAGGATAACATCACTGCACAACTCTCAGCCTTTCTTGTCCCAAGAACTTTTGCTGCTCTGCTGCCTAGACCATTCACACAATGCAGCATATAAAGACTCTTCTTCTAATCTTACTTTTTCTTTTAAAGTTAACTTTTTTATTTTTTAATCAACATCCTTCCATTTTTCAACTGTCGAATCATAATGCCTCTTGTAGGTCAGCAGTTTCTTCCTCCAGAAGAGGCCTATGACTGCTTCCTGAGCTCTCCCCTTCATCACTTTCTATTAGACTTTCAAACTCCAGAGTTAAGTGCTCACTTCCTCAGCATGCTCTATAATACATGGGTCCTTCATTACATCCAACATGCTGCAGGTGCCCCACTTCCTTGGGGAGAGGCCCTAAGCATTACATTCAGAAGCAGTCTGCCATCTCATGTCACCCAGGTGCATTGGCAACTCTTCTTCCATCTCTCCCTCAAAGCCCAAAACTAGGGTAGGCTGCCACATCCCCAGAGAGCTCAGGGAGATTTCAGTTACCTGGGGTTGGGAAGGGAGTACAGTGACCTGAGGTGAGAGATGGGGCAAAAGGAGAGACATGTTTCCCAGGACCAAGGCTGTGATGACTCCAGCAGCCACCACTGCTGGGTGGCTGCCCTGGTGGACAGCCTCTCTGGTGCTTGGTCTTATCTCCTCAGTCCCCTGATGAGGACAAGTGACCTCCTCAGGATGCCTCAGAAGGCCAGTCCCTGGCAGACCTCAGTGTTTGTGGTCTGTCTTTTCCATGAGAACTTCATAATGTCATACAAAATACATTCTGCTCTTTCTTGCTTCTTTGGCTTCTAAATACCATTGTGTCCATACATATTTTCTTTTTACTAATATAGTTAAGATAATTCAATCTATTTTTACAAATTTTCCTAACATGCAGATGAATATTTAAAGTCTATTAGTCAGGTCCCAAAGCTAGGTAGAGATTCCTGATTCCCCACACTGCAGAAAGGACACAGTGAAGGAACCATTGGTCTGAGAGGTGGGTGACAAAACAAATGCTCTAAGACCCAATATTACAAAGTCTGAGACCTGCATAGTTTTGCTTACCAGGGTAGAAAATTAGTGCAGAGACCACCAATCCTGCCAGGGTTCAGCCCTAGCACGGTCGGGGTCCTAGGTGGATGGGAGGAGTCAGCACAGTGGAGAAACAGCACACAGAGACACCAAGTGTTCTGAGGCTCAATCTGTCTTTATTTTTTCTGCCAGCCTTTTTATAGATATTTTTTCTTTACTGATAATCATATCACTATATGGTTAGTTTAAAATAAGAAAAACCTTCAAAAGTACAATCTATGCTTCTTTTCAAAGTACACATTCTCTCTTTATGACAACCCAGACCAGAACAACCTTATTTCCCAGCTAGCTTAAAGCAGCCTCGTCTCCCAGCTAAACTGAAACAAACTTATCTCCTAGTTAAACTGAGGCCACCATGATCTGCCAGCCTTCAACCTTCAGAACAAACACATCATTAGATTTTCCGAGAAACTGCCCCCACCATGAACTCCAGTGTTTAACAGTGAGAAACTTTTACTATTATTAAAGGGCAAAGAAATCAACTTACAGTTAATAATTAGTCTATTCTAATTTCATATAATGGCAGACTACAATCTTATTCTTAAAGAATTAGACTAAACATAGGAAAAGCACAAATTATATTTATGACTAACTTAAATGTTTTTATTATGCAAAGTATCTCTAGAATCAACTATTAAATCTAGGAAAGTAACAAAAGCTAAAAGTCGCATCCAAGCTCAGAAGAATGCCTCTTTATCCATCTATTATTATACTAAAGCAATCACAGTCTCCTTTAAACTTGAACACAGCTACAATTGTTTACTTTCATATATTTTATCTATGTGTTCTGCTAAATTTTTATTGTGCACTATTTTGTGTCCCAATACAATAAAAACTTCCCAATGTTTTTCCAATAAGTTTTTAATGATATATTGATTACTAATATTAAAAAGCAACTACACATGGAGACATGCCATGCCTGTGGCCCCCAAGAGGGAGGACTATCAACAGAACCATGTCAAGTGTTGAGTCCTCTACTCCAGCAGAGCCCTGTCAAATGGTCAGAGTGGCAGGAAATAGATGCGCACAACCCCAAATCTAAAACAGGGAGATGAAAGATGGAGGGAAAACAGAGAGAAAGCAAGAGCAGAAAAGCACAGAAGCACACTGCCCTTAACTTTTGAAAAGAAAGGCAGAAAAAATTAAAGTGTGATGGTAACAGTGATGTCCTTGAAGCAGATCAAGCAGTTTAAACAAACAAATTGAGAATAGAAAGCCCTGCTGGGTTCTGCAGCCATTTGGTTTAGTCCATAACTGGCCAGTTACACCTGTAAACCAACACAGCATCTACCCACCTCCAAATAGCAGCAAATTAAGCCAGAGGGAGCAAACTTGCAGTTGATTTTCTTAAGAATTCATCTCGACAGAACTTTTGCATAGGTGGAGCAAACACTGATAATTCACAGTGGCAGAAGTGAGAGCTCAGATCTGAGCAATAAGACAGTTTTAGCCCCAAGAAGAGGAAAGAGGAGAGATTAGATCCTCTCCTGCCACCCTCTGACACTGGAGGGAGGCACAGCAGGAAGTCTCCTGAGTTCTAAGAAGTCTAGAGGGACTATGTCCCTGACTACAGCTACTGTCTGCATGGGGCCAACCTGGCAGGAAGTTGCCTGAATATCCAGTTTCATAGAGGGACAGATCCCAGATCATGGCAGCAGTTTGCAGAAAGTCACAAGGAGAAGGTGCCCAAGTCCCCAGAATGATTATAGAGATGGTTTCCAGGTTGTTACCATAGTCATTTGGAGGTCTATCAAAGCAGAAAGTTGCCTGGATTCAAGGCAGAGGAGAGCAACAATACCCAGTCTGACTTGGTTCCCAGTCACGTGGTCTGACCCTTGGCCACCACAGCCAAGTAATAGATCACTGATTGGATACTGGCCAGATCTGCCTCAGGGACAATCACCTGGGGAATCAATGCTTGCTCTTCACAAACTGGGGCAGTGGAAATTATAACCCAGGTGAAACAACTAGTCCCTTCATTCAGAAATAAGGATGATATCTCAGTGAGCCTCATAGACCAAGTTGATCTTTCCTGCACAACAGATCACCCATGGAGAACCCATAACCCTGAGCCATAATAATCTACTTTACTATGCAAAGAAGCCTGTGGAGGGGAGTTAGGTACACAGTAACCAAGAGCAATCAGTAATAGCCCAGAACCGGCATCCTGAACATGTACACACAACAGAAAAACCCACAGACACAACCCTGCATCCTATGAGCAGTCAGGAACAAGTGCCTGCCCTGATAAACCAGGACCAGCTGCTGGGAAGTTCATAACAACAGCATCCTCTAGCACCTCTGGAGAGAGCCAAAGCCTAAGAATGACAGATACCTTCTAAATGTTCCAAATCCTAAGGAAATCCAAATCAAGATTCAACAAGAATTCTCTTCATCTTAGCTCAGCGCAGTCCCACAGTGCCCCCTGCTGCCCACAGGACATACACTACCCCATGGCACACGGACCTGAGAGCCCAGCTGGCTTTTGCAAGTCATCAGGTTATTGACTTTATTCACATTTGGAAAAATGAGTTTTCAGCACTATTGTCCATTTTTCCAGTGAATCATATTGAGTGGTTTAACCTTTCCACTTCACTCTACCAGGACCGGGATTGTGCTCTATTTTCAAATTTATGTAAGTAACTTTTATCCTATCTATCATTTCCTCCTCAATTTTGTTTTCAATTCAAAATTAAACCTTTAAATGTGACCATGCCTCTCTTGTCAATGGATATATTGTGGCCTAAGTATGCATGGTATCAAAGTTCATGCATTGGTGTGTTTCTGAAACATTACTAACATTTTGCTTTCTTATGCAAGCAAAATCTTCACACTGTTTTTATAAGTGATGTCTAAGGGTATGTCTAAATATATGCAATTGCAATGTGCTCAACTCCTTCCTTTTATTTAAATTTATTTTTATTGTAACAAATGGGATACATCTTGTTTCTCTGTTTCTTGCTGGCTCTGTGTTCCACTTCTTTTATATTCATTTACAAAATATTCTTAGCCATTTCTAGACATTTTCTTTTTTAAAATTTTTTAACTTTTTTGTTCCAATTAGTTGTTCATGACAGTAGAATGCATTTATCCATTTTGATAGACCATTAATAAGTACAATTCAATTTGATATTATTATAAAAGCATTAAATATATCTTATTCTAATGCAGACCTATTTTTACAGATGTAAATGATGGTGGAACTCACTATGATGTCCTCATATAAGTACACAGGAAAATTATTTTGGATACATTTCACTGTCTTTACTTATCTCCCCTCCTTCCCTTCATTCCCCTTTGTCTCATCTACTGAATATTCTTCTTCCTCTCTCCCCTCTTATTGTGGGTTTACTTTCACATATCAGTAAAAGAAAATTAAAAGCACCCAACTTTCACAAAACAAAACAAAACTAGTATTTGCTGTCCTCAAATTGTGAGTAAAATATGTCAATGCACCTGTTTTATTTTGATCAAAATTTTTCATCCAAAAATCCAATGAGAATAATGAATGTCATCCAATACACTTGCATGTGTAAATATCTAAGCAACCTCCAGGGAACACACTGCTGTCTCCTTTACATCTGCACTCTCACTGACCTAGATCTACTCAACAGTCTCTCCCCAGTAGGACAGACCCTATCCCAGGTCTTGCTGGGTTTTGCCTCGCCAGTTTTACTGGTACAGTTGAACTGGTCAAATGCCAGTGTGAGATTTTTCCTCTCACCTCACATTTCTTTGGTGTCTCTGCATGCTCTTCTTAGTGGAGGTCATCCTGATGGTTTGATCTGTACTTTCCTTTCCAGTTTTGCAGCATCAATTCCAGTAATCCTGTTTAATAACCCCACCCTTTTTAATAACCTCATGCACAGGACAAATAAAATTCCCTCATTTATTTGAATGAATAACATATTCAATGATGAATTTTCCTTTGAACTCTTACCTCTGAACTTCCCTCTCCAAATAACTCTTAATCATCCCTAAAAACCTTCATCAGACACAACATCTATAGATTAGGCTTCTTGAGTGCTACTTTTCGTCTCTCTCACCCTGCTGGCACACAACATTCCATATGGTGCTGCTGGTCCACCATGATCTAGTCTCTCTTGTCTCCTGTAGAGTGACTGATAAGCAGAAGCAGAGATAGAACTGTAAAGACACTGTTGGCAGAGTCATTTTATTTATTTATTTTTTTGCTTTTAATTAAGAAAATATTTATTATAATTCCTTCAGATGAAAATCCATTTGCACAATGTCCAGGACACTCTAAGACTATTCTCACCTGAAGACCTCAGAAATGTCTTCTTCTCAGGATAGTCCTACAGCACCTCCTGCTGGATCCATAGCCATGATCCCTCCAAAGTCTATGACCCACCTGAAGAATGCAAGTTCTAGAATCATGGTTAAGCTGATCACTCTGGATCATCCTGGTTAGGGGTTCTGTGTGCTCTGTTTGCCAAACGCAAATAGTCATGTGCCCATCAATAGAGGAAAATAAAGAGTAATTATACTGCTCTTCATATTCTCTTTGCTCTGCCAACTCATTCTTTCCTCCTTTTCCCAAACTCCAGACAACCACACATCTCTTGATTATTTCCATAATTTACTTTTTCCAGAAAATTTTATTCTTGGGATAATACAATACATAGTAATTTCATAGTATCTTCCTCTCTGTAAAAATGTTTGTTTCCTCCATGTCACTTTGTGTACAAAATTATATTTATTTGTAGTCACTATTATTTCATTCTATGGATGAATCTTGGTTTGTTTGTACCTTCACTCAGTGAATGACTTTTTGGTTACTCCCAATTGAGAATTTATGAATAAAGAAGTAATCAACATTTCTATAGAGATTGCTATAAGTACACACAATTCAGATTTGATGGAACAAATACCCAATATGATTGTTTGATTATGTTAAGAGGTAGTTTGCTTTGTAAGAATCATCCAGTCGGTTTTCTAAAATGACTCATCCCACTTTGCATGCTTACAACAATGGATAAAAATTACTCTATGGTCATCTGGCACTAGTAATAGTTTAGACTCTCTATTCAAATGAAATAGAACTCACACATCCTTAAATATTGACAAGATGCTTTAGGTCAAGTTTTATTGCTTTTTGATCTCCCTGGCCAACACTTCTATTTGATCTGACCTGGATAGTGGTTGTCTGATGGTAAAAAAACTTTCAATCAGGAGACCCCTGTTAGGAAGCAACAGTTGCAATGTTTAGTACACTGACTGGTATTTCTCTGCTTCCAAAATCATTAACCCACTTAGTTTTGATAATACCAGCAGTTTTCTGGCATTCTAGAAAAAATACATTTAATTCCAATTAGTTTACTAATCTTTATAACATTGCATCTGTATTATAAATCTAAATACATGTATTATTTTGACACCCAGAAGTAGACATCCTAAGACTTGTAAAGCTAGAAAGTGATTTCTAGTTTCAGTAGAAAAACTGTACTTTTATAGTTCTTTGTCTCTGGGTAAAGGAATATAGAGTCTACCAATCTAACCCATTCTTCTTGAAGTTCTCAGGCTGAGGAACAATGTGAGAAATCCCTTATCATAAGTCATCCCCTTTATTAACTCCACCTGCACTCCTAAGTATAAAAAATTGACTGAGGAGGAGGGAAGTTTAGAGGTAAAATAATCAGGTTATGGGAGTTAACCTAATCAGTGCATTTATCTTCTGACAGGTATTAACTTGTTGGTAACTGTAGGCAGGTAGGGTTTGGCGGGAGGAGGTGGGTCCCTGGGGGCATGCTGTGAGGCATATAGTTTGTATGTGGTGACTGGACCCTCTCTTTCCCTCTGCTTCCTGGTAATGTCCTGAGCTGCTTTCTTCCTACAGACCCTTCTACCAAGATGTCCCACCACACTTCAGGCCACTAGGAATAAAGTCAGCCATCTGTGGACTGAGACCCCTGTGGTCACAGCACACAGCACTCATAAGGAACACAACATTCTCCTCTTGATACTACAATGACAGCTTTGCCCAGACTCCCCTTCCACAGCTGTTTTACCTTCTGCAGAGAATAAATAAATGTGAAGGTAGCTGGTAGGCCATGCCATGAGCAGGTAAGTGATGACAACCAACTTGCTTCTCTGCTAGTTCCACTCATCCTAATTTCACCTTACCTCAGGCCCATTATCTCCAACCCACAGTCCTCTGAGAACTATTCAGGTATTTCAGGATGATTCTTAGTGCACCCTCGGCATTTGATTTCCTAAGATCCAAGTCAATTAAAACAGTTCAATGTGAGAACTTGCTTTAAAGTCCTGTCACTCCTCATTCTGTTTCTGATGTCCTTGGTTGTGAGTAATTTTTTCACTTTTTGGTACAGTTTGGTGGGACTTCAGGAAGGAACACACATGTACTCAAACCCTCTCTCTCATCCAGCATAATAAATCAGTTGCCTAAATTGTGACTTTCTGAATCCTCAAAGGCCATGAATAAATAGGTCAACTGTGATGGAATGACCTGAATCCAGGACTCACAGTGGAAATGTGAGAAGGTGTCATGGGACTAAGTTTCTGTTGTGAGCACTGGGACTAAGGCACAAAAAGTGTATTTATGAAAAAATTTCCAAAGAACAAATTTCTGACATTTTACTACCCATTGGAGAGCTACAGAATCCTGAATGAACTCTAGAAAGATTTTGTCAAAATAAGACTATTGTATTTAAGAGACCAGCTCATGGTTTTTTAATTATGTGTCTGTACTGACATTCATCAAGCTTCTGGAATCCAAGAATTTAGTAGCACTTACACAAGCATGCTTTTGACTGTTATTTTTTTCCCATACTTCTTCTCCTATGAGGACACTCATTACATGTAAAATGGGCCACATGGTTCATACAGATAATTTTTTCTACTTTTGAGTGGGTTCTTTCCTTTTGCTTGTCCCTGTGTTGTATTTTCATCAGTTTTTTACTGCAGCAGTCAGGATCACTCATTCATAGTGTATAATCTCCACTTCAGAGTACCTGGGATAGTTCTAATCAGTATTCACTGTATTTGGTTCTTGTACACCTTAACTTCCTCTCTGTCATTTTGTAGATTTCGATTCACTTCACCAGAAATTGCCTTATTTCTGGGAGAATTTTTGTGATACCTTTCCTAAACACTTTGTGAGAGAATTTCAACACCTCCATCATCTCCTGTCTTTCACAAGAATGCTGAGGTTTTCTGGATACTTATTGTGGAGATTGCTTAGATATTTACATATGGAAATGTATTCTCTGTTCTTAATACAGTGGTTTAAAGCACATCTAATTATGAATTAGTAATTTTTTTTGTCCTTAACACATCACTACTTTAAAATATTACTTAAATTTTATTTAAAATAAAAAAAATATTTTTTTTTCTCAGAGAGGAGGTAAAGAAGACCTGTAGAAAGCTAGAGATATGTAGGGAAAATGAAGAGACTTGCATGAATAAAATGGAGGGTGTATTATTGTGTAGAAACGTGAGAAGTTATGTTGATATGAAGTTGGAGTTATAGGCCTAATCACAATAATCAAAAGTAATTTGTTAAACATGAAGTAGATGACTAGGAACAGGGAAGCATGGGACTGACAGCTTAGTAGAGGGCCCACAGTTGCTGGAATGGATAATGGGTAAATGGGCAAACAGATTGATCGGCAGGCAGATGAACAGATGGATCTGATAGAAAAAAATGTTAATATGGTTGCTATGTAAGAAAGTTACACAACACTTTATACAACTTCTAGTTCTCTTTCCTTTGGATTTTATAAATCTGAGCTACTATAATTTTATTGGCATCAAAGTTGTCCTAAATTGCATCTATAGACAGAAAAGAGTCCATCTTCAAATATGAGCATAGATTCATTAATCATTACTCACATGTTCATCAGAAACATGTTGGTTATCAGGAATTCCAAGCATATCCACTGTAGACCCACCTCCATAAAAAAGAGAATTCTGGCAAAGTACAGAGAGTGTCTGCACAAATGATCTGTTGTCACTAACAGCCAAACAATCCCTTTTCCATGTATAAACTCTGTGATCATGTGGTTGGCCTCCAACAGGCCCCTGAACAGAAAACAAAATCATATATTTTAGAAAAGGCAATTTTCACTCTTCCTAATTTTGTAATAAAGGGAGCACCAAGTTAATAAACCTGAACCCCAAATTAATGAAGCCAGGAAATCTTCTAATACACATCTACTTAGTTGTAGGCTGTTGCTCTCCATGGCCTTAGAATAGCATTGCACTGCTGATAGATATTGCTAGTTACCAGACTAATAAATCTTGCCTGCACTGATTCAGTCTCGATGGATTTTCACAAACTTTAATTAGGTAAAATTTGTAGAACTGTTATGCACTTTATAATAAAAAGAACTGGTATATTGTGTAATTTATGAAAGTGATGTTAATTTTCACAGTTCTCTTTAGTTTTTCCCAATTAACGCATTTGTTTTGTCTCAGAAGTCTGTAGGATAGTGGACATGAATCATTATTCATGTTTTCAAGACATGATGTTGAAGGAAAATTGTATTGAAAAGAGGTAAGGAATATGAGCTTGGGTGGAGAAAACCTGAGTCAGAATCTCACTTACCACACATACCAATATTTCTTCTGTACAGCTTGTGATCTAAAAAGGCAAATTTTATTGCTTACAAATGTGAATATTTGTATATAGCTCTTTGTTCTAAGCCATATTTTTTGCTTAATGTTATTTTTCTATTGTAGTAGTAGCTCCTTAGCACTATCTACATTAGAATATCTGTATGGGAGATATCACTCTGAAGTTTGGAAGAGTTCCCTACTTTTCTTGAAACAATTTTCATGGAATAATTTGAGGAGTATTGGTGTTAATTCTTCTTTGAAGGTCTTATAGAACTTGGTGGAGAATCCATCTCCTGGTCTTGGGCTTTTCTTATTTGGTAGATTTTTAATGACATTTTCTATTTCCTTACTTGAAAGTGTTTTCTGTTCAAATCATGTATGACCATCTAATTCAGTTTAGGTAGATCATATGTCTCTAGAAATGTGTCAATGTCTTCAATATTTCTGATTTAATTGAGTACAAATTTTCAAAATAGTTTATAATTGCGTTCTGTATTTCAGTTGTGTCCTTGTTATATTTCCTTTTCATCAAGTATTTTAGTAACTTGGGTTTTCTCACTTTTTCTCTTTATTCATGTTGTTAGGTGTTTATGAATTTTATTGATTTTTATCAAAGAACCAACCTTTGTCAATTTTTTTAAATTTTTTTCTTCAGTTTCAGTTTCATTGATTTCAGCTCTGATTTGAATATTTTCCGGTTTCCTACTGTTTTTGGTGTTGATTTGTTTTTTTCCTAGGGCTTTGAGATATGATGTTAGGCCATTTATTTGTTGACTTTTTATTCCTTTAATAAAAGAGCTCAAAGAAATCAACTTTCCTCTTAGTTCTGTCTTCATAGTATCCAAGAGATTTTGATATGTTGTATCACCATTCTTAATTAGCACGAAGTATTTTTTCATTTCATCTTTAATTTCTTCTACTATCCATTCATCATTCAGTAGTGTATTATTTAGTCTACATGTGTTAGTGAAGCTTCTATGCTTTTATTTAATCGTTGATTTCTTTTTTTATTTTAATTAAAAATCATAAATTTACATAGGACAATGTTGTTTGATTCATTCTGTTATTTTTCCCCTTCCCCCCCACCCCTCCCACCCCTCTTTTCCCTCTATACAGTCCTTCCTTCCTCCATTCTTACCACCCTCCTTATCCCTAAACCTAAACCTAACACTAACCTTAACACTAACCCCTCCTACACCCCTTATATGTCCTCATCCACTTATCAGCGAGATCATTCGTCCTTTAGTTTTTTCAGATTGGCTTATCACACTTACCATGATATCCTCCAATTTCATCCACTTGCCTGCAAATGCCATAATTTTATCATTCTTCATGGCAGAGTAATATTCCATTGTATATATATGCCACAGTTTCTTTCTCCATTCATCAACTGAAGGGCATCTAGGTTGGTTCCACAATCTGGCTATAGTGAATTGAGCAGCTATGAACATTGATGTGGCTGTATCTCTGTAGTATGCTGATTTTAAGTCCTTTGGGTATAGGCCAAGGAGTGGGATAGCTGGGTCAAATGGTGGTTCCATTCCAACCTTTCTGAGGAATCACCATACTGCTTTCCAGAGTGGCTGCACTAGTTTGCAACCCCACCAGCAATGTATGAGTGTACCTTCTTCCCCACATCCTTGCCAACACCTATTGTTGCTTGTGTTCTTGATAATCACCATTCTAGTTGGGGTGAGATGGAATCTTAGGGTAGTTTAGATTTGCATTTCTCTTATAACTAGAGATGTTGAACATTTTTTCATATATCTGTTGATTGCTTGTAGATATTCTTCTGTGAAGTGTCTGTTCATTTCCTTAGCCCATTTGTTGATTGGATTATTTGTATTCTTGGTGTAGAGTTTTTTGAGTTCTTTATAGATTCTGCAAATTAGCGCTCTATCTGAAGTATGAGTGGCAAAGATATTCTCCCACTCTGTAGACTCTCTCTTCACATTACTGATAGTTTCCTTTGCTGAGAGAAAGCTTTTTAGTTTGAATCTATCCCAGTGGTTGATTCCAGCTTTTATTTCTTGTGCTATGGGAGTCCTGTTAAGGAAGTCTGATCCTAAGCCAACAACTTGAAGGTTTGGACCTACTTTTTCTTCTACAAGATGCAGGGTCTCTGATCTGATTCCGAGGTCCTTGATCCATTTTGAGTTGAGTTTTGTGCAGGGTGAGAGATAGGGATTTAGTTTCATTCTGTTGCATATGGATTTCCAGTTTTCCCAGCACCATTTGTCAAAGAGCCTATCTATTCTCCATTGCATATTTTTGGAAACTTTGTCTAGTATGAGAAAATTGCATTTATTTGGGTTTGTGTCCATGTCCTCTATTCTGTACCATTGATCTACCTTTCTATTTTGGTACCAATACCATGCCGTTTTTGTTACTATTGCTTTGTAATAGAGTTGAAGATCTGGTATTGCGATACCCGCTGCTTTGCTCTTTCTACTGAGGATTGCTTTAGCCAATCTGGGTTTCTAATTCTTCCAGATGAATTTCATAATTGCTTACTCTATTTCTGTAAGGCACACCATTGGGATTTTAATTGGGATTACATTGAATCTGTATAGCACTTTTGGTAGTATGGCCATTTTAACAATATTAATTCTGCCTATCCAAGAACACAGGAGATCTTTCCATCTTCTAAGGTTTTCTTTAATTTCTTTCTTTCATGTTCTATAGTTCTCATTGTAGAGGTCTTTCACCTCTTTTGTGAGATTGATTCCCAAGTATTTTATTTTTTTCGAGGCTATTGTGAATAGGTAGTTTTCCTAATTTCTCTTTCTGAAGATTCATCACTTATGTATAAAAATGCATTGGATTTGTGAGCATTGATCTTATAACCTGCTACTTTACTGAATTCACTTATGAGTTCTAAGAGTTTTCCGGTGGAATTTGCTGGTTCCTCTAAATATATAATCATGTCATCAGTGAACAGGGGAGGTTTGAGTTCCTCTTTTCAATTCCTATCCCTTTAATTTCTTTGGTTTGTCTAATTGCTCTGGCTAGAGTCTCAAAAACAATATTGAATAGAAGTGGTGAAAGAGGGCATCCCTATCTTGTTCCAGTTTTTAGGGGGAATGCTTTCAGTTTTTCACCATTTAGAAAGATATTGGCCATGGGCTTAGTGTAGATGGCCTTTACAATGTTAAGGAATGTTCCCATTACCCCAATTTTCTCTAGTGTTTTGAGCATGAAGGGATGCTCTATTTTATCGAATGCTTTTTCTGCAATTATTGAAATAATCATGTGATTTTTAACTTTTAGTCTGTTGATATGGTGAATGACATTTATTGATTTTCAGATGTTGAACCAACCTTGCATCCCTGGGATAAAACCCACTTGATCATGGTGCACTATCTTTGTAATATATTTTTGTATGCGATTTGCTAAAATTTTGTTGAGAATTTTTGCATTGATATTCATTAAGAATATTGGTCTGAAATTTTCTTTCCTTCATGTGTCTCTGTCTGGTTTAGGTATCAGTGTGATATTGGCTTCATAGAATGAGTTTGGGAGGGTTCCCTCCTCTTCTATTTTATGGAATACTTTGAGAAGTATTGGAATGAGCTCTTCTTTAAAGGTTTTGTAGAACTCGACTGAGAACCCATCTGGTCCCGGACTTTTCTTTGTTGGTAGGCTTTTGATGACCTCTTCTATTTCATTGCTTGAAATGGATTTATTTAAGTTGTGTATGTCCTCCTCGTTCAGTTTAGGTAATTCATATGTCTCTAGAAACTTGTTGATGTCTTCGAGGTTTTCTGTTTTGTTGGAGTATAGGTTTTCAAAATAGCTTCTAATTATGTTTTGTATTTCACTCGTGTCTGTAGTGATATTTCCTTGTTCATTCCGAATTTTAGTAATTTGAGTTTTCTCCCTCTTTGTTAGTGTGGCTAAGGGTTATCAATTTTGTAAATTTTTTCAAAGAACCACTATTTATTTTGTTAATTTTTCCGATTGTTTCTTTTGTTTCAATTTCGTTGATTTCGGCTCTGATTTTAACTATTTCCTGTCTTCTACTACTTTTGGTGTTGGTCTGCTCTTCTTTTTCTAGGGCTTTGAGCTGTAGTGTTCAGTCGTTTATTTGTTGATTTCTACTTCTTTTGTTGAATGCACCCCATGAAATAAATCTTCCTCTAAGTACTGATTTCATAGTGTCCCAGAGATTTTGATATGATGTGTCTTTGTTCTTGTTTACTTCTAAGAATTTTTTTATTTCCCTCCTGATGTCTTCTGTCATCCGTTCATCATATAATAGCATATTATTTAATCTCCAGGTATTGGAGAAATTTCTGTTGTTTATTCTGTCATTTATTTCTAATTCAATCCATTATGATCTGATAGAGTACAAGGTAGTATCTCTATCTTCTTGTATTTGCTAACAGTAGCTTTGTGGCATAAGACATGGTCTATTTTAGAGAAGGATCCATGTGCTGCTGAGAAGAAGGTGTATTCATTCTTTGTTGGATGGTATATTCTATATAAGTCGGTTAAGTCTAAATTGTTGATTGTGTTATTGAGATCTATGGTATTGTTATTCAATTTTTGTCTGGACGATCTATCCAGTGGTGAGAGAGGTGTGTTTAAATCACCTAATATTATTGTGTTGTGGTCTATTTGGTTTCTGGAATTGAGAAGGATTTGTTTGACTGAGCCAATGCTTGGGGCATAGATGTTTATGATTGTTATGTCTTGCTGATTTATGCTTCCCTTAAGCAGTATGTAATGTCCTTCTTTATCCCTTCTGACTAGTTTTGGCTTGATGTCTACATTATCTGAAATGAGGATGGATACTCCAGCTTTTTTGCTGTGTCCGTGTGCATGGTATGTTTTTTCCTATCCTTTCACCTTTAGTCTGTGGGTATCTTTTTCTATGAGATGAGTCTCTTGCAGGCAGCAAATTGTTGCATTTTTCTTTTTAATCCAATCTGCCAGTCTATGTCTTTTGATTGATGAGTTCGGGCCATTAACATTCAGGGTTATTATTGTGATATGATTTGTATTCCCAGTCATTTGACTCATTTTTGTTTTTTGACATGATTTGGTTTCCCCTTTATTTGGCTATTCCTTTAAGCTAGTTCCTCCCATTGCTGATTTGCATCGTTGTTTTTCATCTCCTCCTCATGGAATATTTTGCTGAGAATGTTCTGTAATGCCGGCTTTCCTTTTATAAATTCCTTTAGCTTTTGTTTATCATGGAAGGATCTTATTTCTTCATCAAATCTGAAAGTAAGTTTTGCTGGGTATATGATTCTTGGTTGGCATCCATTTTCTTTCAGGGCTTGGTAAATGTTGTTCCAGGCCTTTCTAGCTTTTAGGGTCTGGATTGAAAAATCTGCTGATATTCTTATTGCTTTTCCCCTGAATGTAATTTGATTCTTTTCTCTCGTGGCCTTTAAAATTCTGTCTTTATTTTTTTATGTTAGGTATTTTCATAATAATGTGCCTTGGTGTGGGTCTGTTGAATTTTGTATATTTGGAGTCCTATAAGCCTCTTGTACTTGGTTTTCCATTTCATTCTTCAGTTTTGGGAAATTTTCTGATATTATTTCATTGAATAGATTGTTCATTCCTTTGGTTTGTTTCTCTAAGCCTTCCTCAATCCCAATAATTCTTAAATTTGGCCTCTTCATGATATCCCATAGTTCTTGTAGATTCTGTTCATGATTTCTTACCATCTTTTCTGTTTGGTCAACTTTGTTTTCAAGGTTAAATATTTTGTCTTCAATGTCTGAGGTTCTGTCTTCCAGGTGTTCTATCCTATTGGTTATGCTTTCTATGGAGTTTTTAACTTGGTTTATTGTTTCCTTCATTTCAAGGACTTCTGTTTGTTTGTTTGTTTTTTAATATGTCTAACTCTTTATTGAAATGATCTCTTGCTTCCCGTATTTGCTCCTTTAACTGTTGATTGGTGCGATCATTTAATGCCTCATTTGCTCTTTCATCTCCTCATTTGCTTCCCTGATTGTTTTAATTATGTACATTCTGAACTCCCTTTCTGACATTTCTTCTGCTGTGCTGTCATTGGGTTTTATTGATATAGTATCTAGGTTTTTTTGGGACATTTTCTTCCCTTGTTTTCTCATATTGGTCAGATGTCAGTGGGACTTTGTGATATTGCAGAATTCTTCTATTGGCTTATATTGTTCCTGTAGATTTCCAGTGTATCACCTTCCTGCCTTCAGTAGCCTGAAATCTTGGAGTAACTTGATAATGCAGTGCTTCCAAGGAAAGCTGCCCCTAGTCGTCTACTGGTTCCAGGACTTAGAGCTGTCTCTGTGTGGAAAGGCTCTCAATGGGGAGCCTGCTCAGAGAAGCTAGCCTGGAAAGGCGCTTCCCGCCGGAGGGGCTGGACTGCGGGCTGCTTGGGGAAGTCCCTGGCTGCCCTGTCATGGTCCCTGAAGCAACCTGGGGACAGGAACTCTCCGCCCTGGTTCAGGGAATTGAAGCTTGGTTCTGTGCAGAAAGGCTCTCACTGGGGGGCCTGCTCCGAGATGCTGGAGAATCTTGCCCTGTGGGAGGAGCCCACTGCGAGAGTGCCCAGGGCCACCTGGGGAGGACTCTAGCAGCTCTGCCTTACTCTAATAAGCCACCCGAATCCGGGCTTGCCCCCCGGGCAGCACTTCACCTGGTGGGGGAGACTCACCCCAAGGCTCTATTTTAGTCCGAGTCTCTCAATGCCTCCCCTTCTTGAATCCTTGGTTCTGGAGCGACTGGAGATGCAGTCACTCTCTAGTCCGCCATCTTGGATCGCCCCGTGGAAAAAGCCTGTGGTGGGGGGGGGCGGGGAGGGGGGGGATGGGGGGAGGTCCGCCTGGAGAGGTCTCTGGCTGCCTTGCCCTGGTCCCAGAGGCTGCTTGTGGGCCGGAGGTCACCGCTGGCTTGGGGACTTGTGGCTGTCTCTGTGTGGAAAGGCTCTCACTGGGTGGTCTGCTCCGAACAGCTGGCCTGGAAAGGCCCTTCCTGCCAGAGGGGGCCGGGCTGTGGGCTGCTTGGGGAAATCCCTGGCTGCCCTGTCCTGGTCCCTGAAGCAACCTGCAGGCAGGAACTCACCGCCCTGGTTCAGGGAACTGAAGCTTGGTTCTGTGCAGTAAGACTCTCACTCTAATCATTGATTTCTAATTTCAGTCAATTTTGGTCTGATAGCATATGGGGTATCTTGACCTTTTTTTTGTATTTATTAAGAGTTGCTTCTACCATAAGATATGTTCTATTTTATAGAAGGATTCATGTGCTGCTGAGATAAAACTGTATTCACTCACTGATAGATGAAATATTCCATATATGTGTGTTAAAGGAAAAAAAGCTTCAGAAAAATACCCTGATGAACATAGATGCCAAAAATCTCAGTTAAATTCGAGCATCTCATATACAAAAATCATGTTATAATATTGTCCCTCATGATCAAGTGGGGTTCATCCCAGGGATGCAGGGTTGGTTCAACATGCAGAAATAAATAAGCATAATACATACTATCACTAGACTTAAAATCAAGAATCATATGATCATCTCAATAGTTGGAGAAAAAGCATTTGACAAAATGCAACACCCTTTCATGTTCAAAACAATACAAAATTAAGGACAGTAGCAACATACCACAACACCATAAAAGTCATACATGCTAAACCAAAGCCCAACAACATCATTCTAAATGGAGAAAAATTGAGAGCATTCCCTCTACACACTGAAACAAGGCAAAGACATCTTCTTTCACTACTTTTATTCAATGTTGTCCTTGAAACTCCAGCCAGAGCAATTAGAACAAAGAAATTAAAGGTATACAAATAGGTAAGGAAGAACTCAAACTATCACTATCTGCTAATGATGTGATTCTATATTTGGAAGATCAAAAAAATTCCATCAAAAACTTCTATAACTAATAACTGAATTCAGCAAAGTAACAGGATATAAAATCAATACCCATGAATCAAATGCATCCCTATACATCAATAATGAATCCACCCACTGAAAGAGAAATAAAGAACACAACCCCATTCACAGTTGCAGCAAATAAAAAAAGCTTAGGATTCAATCTAATAAAAGACATTAAAGACCTCTACAATGAAAACAATAGAACTCTAAAATAAGAAATTAAAGAAGACCTTAGAATATGGAAAGACCTCTCAAGCTTCTGGATAGGCAGAATTAATATTGTCCAAAGGGCCATACTCCCAAAAGTGTTATACAAATTTAATGCAATTCCTTTTAAAATCCCAATGACATATTTTATGGAACTAGTAAAAGGAATTATGAAATTCATTAGAAAAAATGAGAGACCCAGAATAGTCAAAGCAATCCTAGCAAAAAAAGTGGAGCAGGAGGCATCACAATACTAGACCTCAAACTATACTACAGAGCTACAGTAATAAAACTGCATGGTATTGGCATCAAAACAGACTTGTGGACCAATGGTACAGAATAGAAGACACAGAGTCAGTCCCACATAAATACAGGTATCGCATGCTAGACAAAGGTGCCAAAATAATGCACTGGACAAAAGATAGCCTATTCAACATAGTGTGCTGGGAAAATGGAAAGCCGCATGTAACGAAGTGAAATTAAACCTTAGCTCTCACCCTGCATGATACTCAACTCACTGTGGGTGAAAGACTTAGGCACTAGAAAAGAGACTGTGACTACTAGAAGAAAAAGTAGGTCCAAATTTTCACTGTGTAAACCTAGGACCTGATTTTTTTTAACAAGACCCCTAAAGCATAAGAAGTTCAATCAAGAATCAATAAATTGGATGAACTCAAGCTAAAAAGCATCTTTTCAGCAAAAATATCAGTAATGTGAAGAGAGAACTTACAGATTGTGAGGAAATCTTTACCACATGCACTTCAAATAAAGCATTAATCTCTAGGATATATAAAGAACTCAGAAAACTTAACACCAAAAAATAAAAAAACACAAGTAATTAATAAATGGGACAAGGAACTGAAGAGACACTTCACCAAAAAAGATACAAAATCAATCAGCAAATATGAAAAATGTTAAATATCTTCATCAATTAGACAAATACAAATCAACACTACTCTAAGATTTCATCTCACTCCAATCAGAATGGCAATTGTCAAGAATACAAGCAAAGAAGGAAGTGGGAAAAAGGAACACTCATACATTGCTGATGGGAATGAAAATTGGTGTAACCATTATGGAAAGCAATATGAAGATACCTCAGAAATCTTGGGATTGAAACACCATTTGACCCAGCTATCCCACTTCTTGGTTTATACCCATAGGACCTAAAAATCAGCATATTACCGAGATGCAGCCACATCAATGTTTATAGCAACTCAATTAACAATAGCTAAAATATGGAACCAAACTAGATGCCCTTCAACAGATGAATGGTAAACAAAATATGATATACATATTTATGGAATATTACTCAGTTTTAAAGAAGAATGAAATTCTGGCATTTGCTGGTAAATGGATGGAGTTAGAGAATATAATGCTAAGTGAAATAAGTCAAACGAGAAAAAGCCAGAGGCCAAATGTTTTCTCTGATATACAGAAGTTAATTCACAATAAGTGTAGGGAGATAGGGAAGAACAGTCACTTTATATTAGATAGAGGGGAGTGATGGGAGGGGAAGGAATGTTAGTAGAGTGAAACAGACATTATTACTTCATGTACATGTATGACTGCCTGACTGATATGATACTGCAATATGAATAATCAGAAAAAAGAGAGATTACACTCTATTTGTGTATTATCTATCAAAATGTATGAATGCATTCTACTGTCATGTACAACTCATTACAACAAATAAAATTTAAAAATAAAATAATGCATGACAGTACCTTTCTCCCCACATTCTACAAGATCCTTCTAAAGGTGATTATGGTTTGCTGAGGTAAGCCAAGTAATTTATGCATGGGCAGGCCCTGGGAGACGACACTAATGGTAGGAATACTAGTGGTTCCTTGCTCCTGTTTGCTCCTCATCTCATGGTCCTTGGTTGCAATAGAGGTGCTCTGGTTAGGAGAACTGTAGATATTCAGACTCAAGCTTGCCCTAAAGCACTGTCTAGTTCTTGGGATACCTCTACTTTTTGAGAATATGCTCATTTCCACAAGGGCAGATGTTAGATTTAGGGACAATTCTGTCCTACAAATTTTCATTAAAGACATTGACACTGTCAAACTTGAGGGCAATGAATATTGGTTGGCCCATGTTGACAGGGGTTGCCCAATTTTTGAGCAAACACTGATCCGCAGGCCCTGGCCTTTGGGTGACAACTACAGAGGCCGAGGCAGAGGCAGAAGCAGATGCATTATATGCACCAGTGGTCATGCAGCCTGGCTAACAACAGAGTGTGCCCAGGTGCTGGCATGATTACCCAAGGAGGGATTTCTGGATGTGGAAAGTCCAAGGACTGAGTGGGTTGGGCTGCCCCATGGTGGGGGAACCTGTAGCCAAGAAAGACATTAGGAGTGGACTTGGACCTATAGCTCCCAGGTTTCCAAACTGTAGACAGCTGGCCAAGGTCAGGGACCTGGGTTTCTTTCCATCAAGAACCCAAGGATGGACTGGGTTTTGGCTCTAGGGATGAGATGTACTTCAAATGTGGAGTGTGTTGCCAGACCCTTGGATCCTTGATGGGCTGGAGGTGTCCACACTGAGGTTGTTTGGGTACTGTTAGGGTTTGAGACAAAATAGAGGCCCCGAGAGAAGAGACAAAGAGAAGGCAAAGTGGTGTCCATCTGGGTGACCCAGGCCTGGAAACATGCTATGTGAAGACCTGGGAGGAAGGTCAGAAGCAACAATTGGCAGCTGGAGAAAAGGGGCACACTAGGGTTGGAGGTGGGAGGGCAGCTATGGGAGGAGAAAACAGAACCCACCCATGTCTGAGTGGAGGCCTTCATGGTGGACATGCTGGGGTGAAGGTGAAAATTCTGTGGTAGGACCAGTGAAGCAGAGGCCTGTCCTCTCCCCATACAGAGGGGACCCTTGCAGGGATTTCGGAGGGCATGGTACAGCTGTCCTGGTTGCACTGAGCCTCACTCCTCAGAACACAGTGATGTGCTTCAGAGCTTTCCTCTCCCAGTGTAGGGCCTTAGCAGTGACTGGACAGGCCAGTTCTATAGGTGAGGGCAGTCTCAGAGGGTCCCCTCAGCAGTGTGATAGCAGAGGAAACTGTCATTTCTATGGCCTACAATTTTCTCCCATGGATGAGCACTTACTCCATGTCACTGTCTGCCCAGCCATTGCTTCAGCCACCTTCTCACACTGGGCCTTCTTCCAGAAAAAAACTGGGACAGAAGAATAACAGCCTGCAGTTGGATAAGCCTGGAGACCCCCTCTTCAGAAATGAGAAACATCAAATGGAGCTGTATGAACTGGCTATGAAATTTTGGGGGGGCTGGAGTTCACATAGGAGACCCAGGAGATCTTAGCTCTATCTTCGGAGCTCAGGGTGCCAAGGTTTCACTGTGGAACCCCAGACCTAGGCACAAAGGAAGACAGGTGTTTGTGGGCCAAGTGCCTAATGGCAGACTAGGCACCCTCACTGACATGAATGACCACTCTAAAGCCTTCTATCATATGCCTGGGGCAGTGCTGGCTGCTGTCTCTGGCTGATCTATTGACTGCCCTTCAACATCTAACGCTTTCTATCTGCAGGGTCTTCTGCTTCCTCAGCCATAAGCTGACTACTGTATGTAGGGACTCTGAGCATAGTCTACCCTCTGCAGCATTCTTGGGTAGACCAGGTGCTGCAGACTACTAGTGAGAGACTTCCTGCTCCTGTGCCTAACAAGGTGTCAGTTGACTGAATAGGTGGTCTGAGCTGCAGGAAGGCTTGAAAGGGGCAGAAGACTGCAACACCTTCTTCTGAAAACAGACATGCAGAGGGTGGAGGTAATGCCCAAGTCTCCCAGAAAGGATCAAAGTGTCCACAGAATATGGGATAAGTATGTAGGAGGCACATTTCCCAACCTCCTATGCCCACTGGCAGAAAGCCAGCAGGATGACCTGTGAGTGGCCCCCACAGCCCTAGGCAGGTAAGCATGGCCAATCGGGGGAGGTAAGTTCATGGGTGTTATGAACTAGCTTCATGTGGGACCCTTCTGTCAGGTCCTTGCCCCTGCTACACTAAAGGAAGGGGTGAGGGACAAAGTTTCCCTGGGACCTGCCCATGGCTATAGTCAGAAAAGGTGGGATTCTGAAGTTTCAGAGGTGAAAACTAACTGCTTTGGAGCAGTGTTCCTGACCCAGCAGCAACTGCATCGGGAGGTAACTGCAGGATCAGGGCCTTTGTGTCTTCCTGCCCCTGCCCTGGGAGAACCAGAGGAAACAGACCCTGGGACCAGAAGAGCAGCCATCACCCAGTGCCCAGCTGAGGTGTCAGCTGAGCGGTTGAGCAGGGCAGCTGGGATGGACAACTGACTACCCTGCGACCCATAAGGCTTTTCCTAATTACTGAAGACAAAAACCAAGCTTGTGTTCTCATTACTTGGATGTGACAGTGGAGTCATTTCCTTCCCATCTTCTAGGCACTGTGGTTCTCAGATTTTTCTTGTGTGAAATTGTATGGGAACAATATTAGGGACCTGAATCACTTCCTAGTCTATAGGATGTCCTATTTGCTGAGGCCAGAAAATACAGAAAACTATACAGCTATGTGGTTCATTTTAGTATCCACTCGTCCTGTACTAGTTGTCATTTATAATAGATTTTTTAAGAGCTGAAAATTATTGTGTCAGATTCTGTGTCTTTTTGCACTCTAAAGCTTTCCATAGTGTGTCTGGGAGCACTGCTGTGTCCTATGTCTGGCTGATTATGGGAAACAAGACAGACCTGTTGTCTGTACTTCCACATTGAAGTGGTGACCAAGACCGCTACACAGTTGGGCTAGCATCTGATTGAGCTGTGTAGGGCAGGAGGGCATGGTGGCCCCAGGCTGGTAACCAGCAGGGCAGCTTCTGGGGCACTGAGTGAGTGGGGAGCAGGGTGAAACGTTGGGCTCTCAGTACATGCACTCCAGGTGCAGGGACATGTTGATTTACCTTCTCAGGGTGCTTTTCCCTGGCATCCTAGGTCCAGGTGCAGTCCACAAGATGAGTGCTCCACATGCCACCAAGAATGGAGCAGGGTGACTGATAAGATCAGTCTTGGGTGTATGAGGGGGACGACAATGACAGGTGATAGGTGATGGACTTACACAGAACTAGTCCTGCAGATGGTCAGCCAGTGAGCTAGTGGAGACAGTGTCATCAGTGACTTACCCATTGTGCCTGGGACAAAACACTCTGTCCTCTTCTGTCCTAAAGAAGGTGTGAGCTGGCACTTGTCTATAGCCTTTCTCTGGGACAAGCAAGTGGGAGGCCTGGGCACTTCCCTGGTGACATAGGGAGTTGTTGGATTTATGACTAGGAGCTCTTGCAATGGCAGGAATCCCTCTACCTCTGTTCCATCCCCAGAGATGTGAAAGACCTGTTTGCTCTCCTGGATGGGCCTGGCCAGACAGAAGGAGGAACACTGGTGACAAGATTCCTGACTGAACAGAACCTGCAAGTGGTAGCTCTGCAATCAGGCCTGTGTGTCCTCCTGCACTTCCCCTGGGGACACTGAAGTGGATAGACACTGAGAACACAAGCACAGGCACCACCCAGTGTCTAGCCAAGAGGTTCAATCTGGTGGGCTGGGAGGAATTGCTTACCCTGTGCCCCACAGTGCTTTTCCTAGACATGGAAACCAGTATAGTCAATCCCATGTGCTCAAGAATCTGGTTTTCTTCATACTTGCACAGTTTTCCTGGAATTCTAGTCTCAAGATTCTCCAAGTTGTTGAGTGTGTCTTTACTATTTAGCTGTTATGGGGGCAATACTAGGCCTCCTGGTTCCACAGAATAAGAAGTGTTCACCTTTGACCATCTCAATCCAATAGGAAAAGCTTACAGACCTAGGGATCACCTTAGTGTTCACTCTCAGCAGGTACCTGTTGTCTCCAGTATGATTTTTATGAATGGAAGGGCACCCTGCCAGAGTTTGTGTGATTCTTCAAGTTCAAACTTCCCTTAGTTTACCCACCATACCAGCCCTGGTCGCATCACCTTCTCAACTGTCACCAGCTGCTACTCCACTATGCAGGTGGAGTCCTGGGCCAGATTCCAGACTGGCCAATATCTCAGGTGAGCTGGGACCTGCAGGAGCAGGATGGGAGGGTCTTTGGTTGGGGCTGGTGTCAACCATGGCTGCTCCTTACACCCTCCTACCACTCACTGGTCCTCTCAGGTCCATTGGACCTGTCGTGACCCATATGCCAGGCATGGTGTGCTGGGATTGCACCACCCAGCAAGACATGTGAAGTTTCCCATGTCCTGCTCATCCTCCTGACCATGAGGGTGGTGCTGGCCTGAAATCACCAGCATGGTCTGGGCCCCTGGAAGGACCCTGACCACTGCTAGGCAAGATGTAAGGTCAACAGAGCTCACTCCACTTCTGGCAGGTGAAGAAGTTGAGGTTGATTTGCCAAGGACAGACTCCTGTGATTTAGTCACTAGATCCTCCCCCACATTCCAGCACAGCTGGGCAGGTATTTGTCTTGAACCTTCCTCTGGGGATCCTCAGCTTTCCAGAAAAGGTGAAGTCATAGTGCTGCCAGTCCACTTTTTTGTGACATCAGGAGTTACCCAGAAAACAGCAGGGATATCACAGCAGGCTCTTAGCACGACTGTTGCTGCCCAAGGCTCAGAAGGACCTAGCAGGAGAAACAAAGCATTGACAGTCTTCTACCAGCACCTGGAATCACCAGGCCTTGCCTTTGAATCCAAAGTTGCTGAATGCCAGCCTTTGCAACTTAGAATGTCATAGTTGTCAATTGCTTCCTGTCATTTCACAGGAGCATTGTTAGCACATTGAGAAGAATCCAATCATTGAGAAGAATCAAAACCAAAATAACAGGGTTTTCAGTAGGAGGGAATTTTTGGACGTTCAATAGAAGTGACTATATGAAAGCTAAACTTAGTGCCATAGTTCCTGATGAGAATTTCTGAAAAGGTAAAATTAACTGGAGAGCTGATAATTTGGTGAGCATTTCATGTATTTCTTTTTTTTTTTTTTTTTGCTTTTTGATACTAAAACCCAAGTTTCTACTTTCTGATATTTATATTGAATAATGCCTTTGAATTTTTGTAAACCACAAAGTTGTAAAAATGGTGCCTGTTGCAATTTTCCTGAATTTCCCTTCGGACTGCAAGACTGCATCATTTTGTGTACTACCTCGACATTGAATTTCCTCTTCTGAGAAACACCTTTCATAATTTGATCTATTCTGTCAGGTTATTAACTTCTCCTGGTTGATTTTTAGTCCTTTTTATATTAATGATTCTGATGCTTTGATGAATATATATCCCAGGCTTTGTTTTTCAGCTGGTAGCCCATCTTTTAATTTTCTTTAACCCATTATGTCCTGGCATCCCTTATATATGTGTGAACACCAGGATATAATTTAATGTTTGTTCTGATAAACAAAATTCCTTAAAATTAATGCATCTGAATTTACTGATTTTTCTATTATGATCAATACCTTGAGTCTTAAGAAATCTTCTCTACAGTCAGAAATATATATATATACACACACACACGTATAATAAATGCACTTTTTTTACATTTAATAATGTTTTTCATCCATTTTTTTCTTTTTCTAATGATGTGAATAAAGACCCTGTATCAATGATTTTTGTGCATAAAGCCAAGTATTTGTGTTGATTTTAGTTATTAAGGTGATGGATATCCATGTATGTAATATTAGTTTGCAACATTACATGTCAATTGTATATTAGACTATTTCTTTTTTTTAATTTTTAAATTTTTTCATTATTTTTTATTTATACAGACTGTATTGTGATTCATTGTGCACAAATGGGGTACAACTTTTCATTTCTATGTTTGTGCATGATGTAGATTCATACCATTCATGTAATCTTACAGGTACATAGGGTAATGACGTCAGTCTCATTCCACCTTCTTTCATAACCCCACCCCTCCACATTTTCATTTTCCTCTACGTAATCCTAAATTCCTCTATTCTTCTCTTATGCCACACTCCCCCACCCCATCATGTATCATCATCCACTCATCAGGGAAAACATTTAACCTTTGGTTATTTGGGCTCAACTTCTTTCACTTAGCATGATATTCTCCAATTCCATCCATTTATTTGCAAATGCTATATTATTCTTCTTTATGACTGAATAATATTCCATGTTTTATATATATCACAGTCTCTTTATTCATCTCTTGAAGGGCATATAAAGTTTGTTCCAAAATTTAACTATTGTGAATTGAACTGCTATAAACATTGATGTAGCTGCATTAATGTAGTATACTAATTTTAAGTCCTTTGGGTATAAATCAAGGAGTAGGCTAACTGGGTCAAAAGGTGGGTCCATTCCATATTTTTTGAGGATTCTCCACACTGCTTTCCAGAGTGACTACACCATTTTGCAACTCCACCAGCAAAGTAAAAGTGTGCCTTTTTCCCCACATCCATGCCATCATCTATTATTGCTTGTGATTTTGATAATAGCCATTCTAATTGAAATAAGATGAAATCTTAGAGTTGTTTTAATTTGCATTTCTCTAATTACTAGATATGTGGAACATTTTTTCATATATTTATTAATAACCTGTATATCTTCTTCTGTAAAGTGTCTGTCCAGTTCTTTGGCACATTTATTGATTGGGTTCTTATATTTTTTGTGCAAAGTTTTGTAAGTTCTTTATAAATCTGGGAGATTAGTGCTCAAACTTACATGAGTGTGGAAAAGATTTTCTCCCACTCTCTAGGCACTCTTTATTTCCTTTGCTGAGAAAAAACTTTTCAGTTTGAATCCATCCCATTTATTGATTCTTCCTTTGATTTCTTGTACTTTGGGAGTCATGTTAAGAAAGTCTAGTCCTAAGCCAACATGATGAAGATCCTATTTTTTTTCTTCTATTTGGTGCAGGGTCTCTTGTCTGATTCCTAGGTCCTTGATCAATTTTGAGTTGAGTTTTGTGCAGGGTGAGAGATAGATGTTTAATTTCATTTTACTATACATGGATTTCCAATTTTCACAGAACCATTTGTTGAACATGTTATCTTTTCTCCACTTTATGTTTTTGGCTCCTTTGTCTAGTATGAGGTAACTGTATTTTTGAGAGTATCTCTCTGTGTCTTCTATTCTGTACCATTGGTCTGCCTGTCTATTTTGGTGCAAATACCATGCCATTTTTGTTACTATTGCTGTGTATTGTAGTTTAAGTCTTGTTATTGTGACACCTCCTGCTTCACCCTTTCTGCTCAAAATTTCTTCGGCTATTCTGGGTTCTTATTCTTCCAAATGAATTTCATGAATGCTTTCTCTATTTCTATGATGAATGTCATTGAGATTCAATGGGAATTGCATTGAATTTGTATAGCACCTTTGGTAGCATGGTCATTTTGACAATATTAATACTGTCTATCCAAGAACATGGGAGATCTTTTCATCTTCTAAGGTTTTCTTTACTTTCATTCTTTAGTGTTCTGTAGTTTTCATTGTACAGGTTTTTCACATCTTTTGTTAGATTGATTCCCAAGTATATATATATTTTTGAATCTATTGTGCATGGGGTAGTTTTCCTAATTTCTCTTTTAGAGGATTCATCACTTATGAATAAAAATGTATCATATTTATGAGCATTGATTTTATATCCTGCTACTTTACTGAATTCATTTATGCATTTCAGACATTTTCTGGTGGAATTTTTCAGCTCCTCTAAACATAGAATCATGTCATGGACAAATAGTGAGAGCTTGAGGTCTTCTTTTCTTATTCTTATCCCTTTAATTTCTTTTGTCTGTCTAATTGCTCTGGCTAGTTTTTCAAGAACACTGCTGAATTCAAATACTGAAAGAGTGCATCCCCACATGTTTCCAGTTTCTATGGGGAATGATTTCAGTTTTTCCTCATTTGGAATGATGTTGGCTATGGGCTTAGCATAGATAGTCTTTAAAGTGTTGAGATATATTTGTATTTATCCCTATTTTTTCTAGTGTTGAGCATGAAGTACTGTTGTATTATATCAAATGCTTCCTCGGCAGCTATTAAAATAATTATATGATTCTTAACTTTAATTTTATTGATGTGATGAATTACATTTATTGATTTCGGGATGTTGAACCAACCTTGCATTCCTGGGATAAATGCCACTTGATCATGGTGCACTATCTTTTTAATATGTTTTTTAATGAAATTTGCCAGAATTTTTTTAAGAACTTTTGCATCTATGCTCATTAGGGATATTGGTCTGAAGTTTTCTTTCCTTGATACATCTTTGTTTTGTTTTGGTATCAGAGTGATACTAGCTTCATAGAATGTGTTTGGAAGGGTTCCCTCCTTTTTATTTCCTGGAATTCTTTGAGGAGTATTTGTATTAGTTCTTCTTTAAAGGTCTTATAGAATTTGGTTGAGAATTCATCTGGTCCTGGGCCTTTCTTGGTTGGTAGGCTTTCGATGACTTCTTCTATTTCAGTGCTTGAAATTGATTTATTTAAGTTGTGTATGTCTTCCTCGTTCAGTTTAGGTAATTCATATGTCTCTAGAAACTTGTTGATGTCTTCGAGGTTTTCTGTTTTGTTGGAGTATAGATTTTCAAAATAGCTTCTAATTATGTTTTGTATTTCACTCGTGTCTGTAGTGATATAAAGAAGTCAGGTAGTATTCTAAGGACACAACTTCCCAGTGGCATGACTGGGACAGAGGCCCATGGGTCAGCTCTAGGCCCTCAAATTCAGTGCTGTGCCCATACAAAACACCCCTCCATTCTCAGAATAAACACAATACTCTCTTGTTTCAAAAAACTGTTCCTCTGCTAATATTTGTTATAGAATATGTAAAACCTAGTTCATGAAAAACATGAAATTATAATTCACCTTTCTCATATTGCACTTGATTTAAAATTCAAGTTATAGGCACAGAAGCACCTGGGAATGTTTCTTCTGTCTGATTTTCTAGAAGAGTTTGTGAAGGATTGGCATGATTTAACTATTGAAATTTTCATAGAACTCATCCATAGGGCTGGGGATGTAGCTCTGTGGTAGAGAGCTTGCCCAGGATTTTGAGGTCCCGTGTTTAATTCTCAGTGCTAAAGATGTATCCCAGCCTGTTTTCACTTCTGTCGGAAATTTTTTAAATTATTTTCCTACTTTCTTTAATACTTGAATATTTCCTGAGATTTCATGTTTCCTTCAGTTTTGTGATGTCTTTTTATGTGTGTTACTGCAGAATAAACTTGGACTTACACTACCACTGAGCTACATCTGATCCATCCCCCATTGTTTTTACTTTATTTTATTTTATTTGGTAAGTAAGTTGCTGAGGCAGGCCTGGAACTTGTGATCCTTCTGCCTCAGTAACCCAAATTTCTGGATTTACAGTCATGTGTTACCACATATAGTTTTTGATGCCATATATTACTTCAGTTTAATTGTACTCAATTTTAGCTTCTACTTTAGGAAATGTTTTATTGTGTACCTAAAATAGTATTATAGGAGTTTGCAAGATGGTTTACATAAATGGTCACTTTCCTGGCTGCTACATGGCATGAAACAATTAAGAAATTAGGCAGCTCCTCAGCAAGGAGGGGAGACAAAAAAAGGGGGGACTTTATTGGAATTTAATATTGGACTTTAAAAGCAGATCAGGAACTCAGGAAGTTGGATATAATAAGGAAGAAATTCCCAGTGCCACAGCCATGCCATAGATGGAGGCAGCAGCCAGAGCAGTCCCTCTATGAGCAAAGTGAAGAAACAAGGGAATTAAAGGAATCTGCCTTTTTACGAGGCCTGTGGAGTGTCCAGGTAAAGAGAGTTTAGAGATCAAAGACCGCCCAACTAAATGGAAAGGCACACTGCACAATATCCTTTTATGGAAATGAAGATGAATCTCTCCCAGCCGCATGTGGAGGATAGAGGAAGAAAGTATTTTGCAGCTGGGGCATGGGGGCTGGAAACTGGGGGACCTAATTCTTAGCAAACCCAAGATTGTTCAAAAGTGCAGGCCTGGAAAATCCACACTGTATGACATAGAGTGAACCTACGTGACCAGGAGAAAATCAAACATGGAAAGAGATATACACAAGGGAATACTGGTCATGGAAAACCACCCAGTTCTTCCCTTCCCCCTCCAGTACACTGCTTGCATGGCTGACTGGGAGATAAGGGCCTGACCAGGAGTTTGAAAGGGTGGGTGTGGGAGAAATTGAGTTTGGAGACTGAACCCCAGACCAAGAAACATGGGGTCAGAAGGTGATGTAGTGGACTAAGAACTGGCTTCTCCACCACGTGACTGGAACTCAGGTGAGATCCCTGGGGTGTAGTCTTCCAAAGTAGACTGGCAATTGCTGTGCCCTGGAGGGAAGCTTATGTAAAGTCTCCAGACCAATTGGCTTTGGCTAGGAGCCTAGAGCCCACTGAAGCCTAAAGGAGTCCCACCTACGGGATTACCTCTCTCACTTCAGCAATCCACCTGTAGCGTGGGGCTTCACACTCCAAATGATCCCACCTCACACTGCTGAGAAGCGAAGCTGAGAATATTTTGTATTCCAACAGAAACAATTCTTTAACTTCTCATCAATATATTTTCTGTCTCATTTTCTATTCCTTGTTTAATTGTGACTATAATGCTCATGGACTTTCATACATATTCATAGTTATATATTTTTTCATTTCTAGCAGGTTTTTTATTGTAAACAAATGGGATACATGTTGTCTCTCTGTAAATGAAGTAAAGGCATACCATTTGTGTAATCATAAATTTACATAATGTTGTTTGATTCATTCTGTTAGTTTTTCCCTCTGCCCACTCCTCCCACCCCTCTTTTCCCTCTATACAGTCCTTCCTTCCTCCATTCTTGCCCCCTCTCACCCTCCATTATGTGTCATCATCCGCTTATAGGCGAGATCATTCGTCCTTTTGTTTTTTTGAGAGTGGCTTATATCACTTAGCATGATATTCTCCAATTTCATCCATTTGCCTTCAAATGCCATAATTTTATTCTTCTTTATGGCTGAGTAATATTCCATGGTATATATATATATATATATATATATATATATATATATATGACAGTTTATATGACAGTAATATATACGACAGGCTTTTGATGACTTCTGTTTCATTGCTTGAAATTGATTTATTTAAGTTGTGTATGTCCTCCTCATTTAGTTTAGGTAATTCATATGTCTCTAGAAACTTGTTGATGTCTTCCAGGTTTTCTGTTTTGTTGGAGTATAGATTTTCAAAATAGCTTCTAATTATGTTTTGTATTTCACTCGTGTCTGTTGTGATATTTCCTTGTTCATTTCGAATTTTAGAAATTTGAGTTTTCTCCCTCTTTCTCTTTGTTAGTGTGGCTAAGGGTTTATCAATTTTGTTTATTTTTTCAAATAACCAACTATTTACTTTATGAATTTTTCTGATTGTTTCTTTTGTTTCAGTTTCGTTGATTTCAGCTCTGATTTTAACTATTTCCTGTCTTCTACTACTTTTGGTGTTGGTCTGCTCTTCGTTTTCTAGGGCTTTGAGCTATAGTGTGAAGTCATTCATTCATTGATTTTTTTCTTCTTTTGTTGAATGTGCTCCATGAAATAAATCTTCCTCTAAGTACTACTTTCATAGTGTACCAGAGATTTTAATATGATGTGTCTTTGTTCTCATTCACGTCTAAGAATTTTTTTTATTTCCCTCCTGATGTCTTCTATTATCCACTCATCATATAATAGCGTATTATTTAATCTCCAGGTATTGGAGAAATTTCTGTTTTTTATTCTGTCATTCATTTCTAATTTCAATCCATTATGATCTGATAGAATACCAGGTAGTATCTCTATCTTCTTGTATTTGGTAATAGTAGCTTTGTGGCATAAAATATGGTCTATTTTAGAGTAGGATCCATGTGCTGCTGTGAAGAAGGTGTATTCGTTCTTTGTTGGATGGTATATTCTATATATGACCGTTAAGTCTAAATTGTTGATTGTGTTTATGAGATCTATGGTTTCTTTATTGAATTTTTGTTTGGAAGATCTATCCAGTGATGAGAGAGGTGTGTTAAAATTGCCTAGTATTATATTGTGTTGTGGTCTATTTGATTTCTGGAATTGAGAAGGATTTGTTTGACGTACATGGATGAGTCAATGTTCGAGGCATAAATATTTATGATTGTTATGTCTTACTGATTTATGCTTCCCTTAAGCAGTATGTAATGTCCTCTTTATCCCTTCTGACTAATTTTGGCTTGAAGTCCACATTATCTGAAATGAGGATGGATACTCCAGCTGTTTTGTGTGTCCGTGTGCATGGTAGGTTTTTTCCCATCCTTTCACCTTTAGTCTGTGGGTATCTCTTTCTATGAGATGAGTCTCTTGCAAGCAGCATATTGTTGGATTTTTCTTTTTAGTCCAATCTGCCAGTCTATGTCTTCTGATTGATGAGTTCAGGCCATTAACATTCACAGTTATTATTGTGATATGATTTGTATTCCCAGTCATTTGACTCATTTTTGTTTTTTGGCATGATTTGGTTTCTCCTTTATTTGGCTATTCCTTTAGGCTAGTTCCTCCCGTTGCTGATTTGCATCATTGTTTTTCATCTCTTCCTCATGGAATATTTTGCTGAGAATGTTCTGTAATGCCGGCTTTCTTTTTGTAAATTCTTTTAGCTTTTGTTTATCATGGAAGGATTTTATTTAGTCATCAAATCTGAAAGTAAGTTTTGCTGGGTATAAGATCTTGGTTGGCATGTGTGTTCTTTCAAGGCTTGGTAAATGTTGTTCCAGGCCCTTCTAGCTTTTAGGGTCTGGATTGAAAAATCTGCTGATATTCTTATTGGTTTCCCCCTGAATGTAATTTGATTCTTTTCTTTTGCAGCTTTTAAAATTCTGTTTTTATTTTGTGTGTTCGGTATTTTCATAATAATGTGCCTTTGTGTGGGTCTGTTGTAATTTTGTATATTTGGAGTCCTATAAGCCTCTAGTACTTGGTTTTCCATTTCATTCTTCAGATTTGGGAAATTTTCTGATATTATTTCATTGAATAGATTGTTCATTCCTTTGGTTTGTTCCTCTAAGCCTTCCTCAATCCCAATAATTCTTAAATTTGGCCTTTTCATGATATCCCATAGTTCTTGTAGATTCTGTTCATGATTTCTTGCCATCTTCTCTGTTTGGTCAACTTTGTTTTCAAGATTAAATATTTTGTCTTCAATGTCTGAGGATCTGTTTTCCAGGTGTTCTATCCTATTGGTTATGCTTTCTGGAGTTTTTAACTTGGTTTATTGTTTCCTTCATTTCAATGATTTGTTTGTTTGTTTTTTCAGTATCTCTAAGTCTTTATTGAAATGATCTTTTTCTTCCCGTATTTGCTCTTTTAACTGTTGATTGGTGCGATCATTTAATGCCTGCATTTGCTCTTTCATCTCTTCCTTCAATGCCTGCATTTGCTCTTTCATCTCCTCGTTTGCTTCCCCCATTGTTTTAAATATGTACATTCTGAACTCCCTTTCTGACATTTCTTCTGCTGTGCTGTCATTGGGTTTTATTGATATAGTATCTAGATTTTTGGGAGACATTTTCTTCCCTTGTTTTCTCATATTGTTCAGATATCAGTGGGATTCTGAGATATTGCAGATATTATAGTGTCCCTGTAGATTTCCAGTATATCACCTCCCAGCCTTCAGTAGCCTGAAGTCTTGGAGGAACTTAATAATTCAGTGCTTCCTAAGAAAGCTGCCCCCAGCCCGCTACTGTGTCCAGGGCTGGGGCCTGGTTCTGTGTGGAATTCCTCTCACTGGGCGGGCCTGCTCCTGGAAGCTGGCTATAGATAGGGCCTTCCCCCGCCTGAGGGAGCCGGGCTGTCCAGGAAAGCCTCTCGCTGCCCTGCCCTGGTCCCAGAAGCCCTCTGCGGGCTGGGGTCACCACAGGCTCTGGGGCTTGGGGTTGGCTCTGTGCAGAAAAGCTCTCACTGGACGGGCCTGCTCTAAGAACCTGACTGTGGATTGCGCCTGCCACCGGAGGGAGCCGGGCTGCTTGGGGAAGTCTTTCACTGCGCTGCCCTGGTCCGAGAAGCTGCCTGCGGGCCAGGCAAATTTTTTTTTTCATTACAGTAGTTTTTGTAAAATAAAAATTTAATAAATTCACACAAGTAAGTTTATTATTATAAAAACAAAGATGCTTTCCAAAGAGTACATACCATATATATACTAATAAACACATACACACACACACACACACACACACACACACCGGATTAAGAACAAGAGAGTATAAAAAATGATCAATTAGTTTTATGAATTATACATATTACCATGTTTCTTTGTAGGTATTTCCTTCTATATGAATTAATTCAGATTAAATGAATACAACTCAAAGGCCATTATTGAACTGGCCACTCTCAAGAGGACTCAGGAATAAATTACATTATTGTACAATCTTCTATTACCACTACATATTTACCCAGCAACTGGGGGCATTTTTGAAACCATATCCTCAATTATTCCATTTGGGCAACCATAGGTCTTAACCAAATGGAATACTGTGGATCAGTATCCACAGAGCACATACTATCCCTCTGGCCTGTTTCTCCTCAAAAGTATTGTGCATTAGCATTAGCACTTCATGGGGAAGCCAAAAATTTCACCTGATGTTCCCTCTGTGCCAGGAAGGAAAGTCTCAACTTTTCCCAGGAGATGCTTTGATTCAGACACTAGTGGGGAGCTCCACTAAATTACTTCTTTGGACTAGAAAATGAATTGGATGTGTCAATTTGCATTTCTGTCATGAGATGTCACTACTTTCAACTCACACTAATGAGGAAATTATTTTTGTTTCAATTGCATTATTTATTTAAATCACAAAAGGTAAATTGGATTTCAAAAGTTTAATAAAAGTATCATGTCACTTATATTTCCATATCAATAATTTCCTATATGATGCTTTCTTTCCTTCTCATTCAACATCACAATTTATAATATCAAATTTATGGATAAAGCAGAAAACCAAATCGTGCTGATTTTTTCACACATTTTTTTTCTCCTTCAAATGCTCAACCAAATGCTGAATGCCCAAGAACCCCTCCATGTCAAGATAAAAACACCAGCTCTGCATCTATGTGTCCTGCATCAAAAGAATCAGCTCAGTGAGTGATAAAAGTGTGTCTGGAAGCAAATCCTACCTGGGATGGTTTGCTGTGATGCAGATATTCATGTGATCCCTGGCAATATTCTAAAAGGACATGCTTGCAGAAATCTGTCCCATTTTTTGGCTGTAGATGGAAATTTTTTTCCCATTGTCTTGATTTTCTAAATTTCTGAATGTTTTGGGGATTAACAATTGCAACATGGATACTACAGAGATACAGCCAAATCAATGTTCATTGCTGCTCAATTCACCATAGCCAGATTGTGGAACCAACCTAGATGTCTGTAGAGGGCGAAACCCAGGACCCAGGGTTACACCACATGCATCTAAAGATGGTGACTGGCAGAGAGCAAACGGCGTCCTAATTATGCCTGGATAACGGCAGGACGCATTTATAATTTGCTGTATGATAATCAGTTCAGCTGCCTAGCGCATGGACAGATATACTTTACATGTATGCTCGAGCCAGTGATCGCTTGACCTTTAACAAGATTTGATGGACATATCTGGTTACAATTGCTTATGCATGAGACTGCTTATATATTGAGGGTGTTATTTGAATAAAGGGGAAGCTGCTTCATAAACCTCTGAAGTGTACATGTCTTCTGTCCCGCTGGTCGGGCCATAAGCGCGAGAAGTGGCGTGGAGCCGCTTGGAGCAAGCCAGTCAGTCAATTTATACACGAATGGTATGCCTTTACTCCATGTACAGAGAATCAAAACGTATCCCATTTGTTTATAATAAAAAAAAAAAATAGAAAGTAAAATGAAAAAAAAAAAAACAATTGCAACATGGGAGTAACTTAGTAATTGATGGTTAGACTCTCTGAATATTAAACATAAATTCACAAAATATGTTCATAATTATAAAAGCAAAGTTGCTTCCCAAATAGTAATTATCATACAAAATTTCTAGTAGCTTGCTAATATAATTTTTTAAGCATTGAGAAACTTGTCTAAATCAAGAGCTGTGCTGGGGAACTGCGTTTCTATCCAGTTCCCAAGTAATGCTTCCATTTTAAAGAAAATTAAGTATTATTTTGATCTCAATTATAAAATCAATAAATGAGGAAGAATTAACAATTATTTGTTAATGTTTTGAATGAGAAGTGCTCTAAAGTAGGAGAGGGGACTCTGAATCTGCCTGATGGTTTACATATTTTGGAGGACAGCCCCCTCTGATTGTTGTCACAAGCAAGGAAAGAGAAGGGGAACCCAATGCAGGAGGAGCAACACTGAGTGATGGACACACCCTGGGAGGGACAAGGAAGTCGCATAGCCATGAACCACTGGATAGGACAAGGACTCAGGAAGCCTCAACTTCTCCATCACAGTGTTAAACATTTCACTGCCTCAATTTATCTCCATCCTGTAAAAAAATAGATTCTGGAGATTCTGGGCACATGAAGAATTGTATTCCTCCAGCTGAGGGAGGACTATAGGTGGAAAAGGGAGAGAAAACTGGGGGATTGTGAACTGAAATTGATTTCCATGAATGTGTGAGTTTGATGTGATAAATCCAACTACTATGCATAACTATGAAGCTCTAATAATAAAAGACCACACTGCGCCCCATAAACATATGATTACCATTTTGAAAATAATAATAATAAATCTACCTCAGTGTTTCCAGTGATGTATGTACTAAGTCCCACTGTTGAAATCTAGAAAGGAGAACCACAAACATTTGACAAGAACAGTAATGCATCTGGTCACTTCTTATAAAATTTTAAGCAGCATTTCAGGTTTTGTGGACACCAGAAACTTTCTGACAGTCATATGGCAGCTTGGCTAGTTGAATAGAGAAGGGTTTTTGTTTCTTGTCCCCACCAACCTGAGCCACTGTGGTTTACCCAAATGGCACACCAGTGCTATGTAATATGCCACAGATATAGTCAGCTTCACCCTCATGCTGGATATTGGAGATCCAAGTAGTGGTCAGACCCTGAGCTGGAGCCTAAGAAGCAATCAGGAATCCTATTCCCCCTCTTGTGGCTTCCATCACTGTCAACATGCATGAGTTACAGTGGGACTTCCCCTGGCTGTTGTTGATACCAGGAAATGAAGTAGGTGCTGTGCTGACTACTCAGGGTGCAGGTGAGGCTCCCTGGGAGGCAGATGCAGAGGGTGACTGAGTCAGCATGGGCAGGCAGAGGAAACCTAAAAACATAGGAATTCATGATATTCTGGTACAAGCACAAAAAGAAAGAGCATTTAACATGAGTCAGGATGCTGAGGACCATGCTGACCTGTGCAATACAGGAGGAGGGTGAAGAAGATTGAGGTCCAGGCCATGGTGTACATATCCCAGAATTCTGCTAGGCAAACATGCCCAGGACTCTCTTATTAACACTCAAACTCCAGAGGACAAAAGAGGATCTGTTCATGCATGTCTGTGCCCCTTAATAGGCCAACAAGCCCCTCCCTGGCTCTTTTCTGGGAGAGGTGTGCCTGGAGTGTACCTGGCCTGAGAATTTCTAGGTGCCTAGAGAGGTCCTAGCTTGTGGAAATAGCTCTGTGCTAAGACCAGGGGGCAGGTGTCAAGGTTCTCACTTTCTAGCCCCAAACCTCTCAATATCAGACCTATATTTTCCACATTGCCCAGACTTAGGTGCATCATACCTGTGTCCAGGTGAGAGGTGGTCCTGACAGAGGCTCCTGTCTTTCACCAATCCCTTAGCAATGCCTGCTCCCAGCCTGGGATAGAATGAGGAACATCCCCAGCGCTAGCTTCCTATCTCATCTCAGTCTTTAGTTTTCTATGTGCCCGACACACCACACGGAAATAAGAAACACAATTCAATCCATTTTCTATGGCATTTACACAGGAAGGAGGGTCTTATATACAAACTCCACAGGCAATGAAAAATACATATGCGGAGAATGAACAATGTGGACAGGTCAGCTCTGAACCCACTCCTGAGGCTTCTTATGAAACTAGGTTTCTCTCTCCTTACCTGATTCCTCCTGGAATTGGTGCATATGAGCTTTATGGGTTAGTGTTTGGGATTTTAAAATAGTACAATGTATGATTGAATTCATTAGAAATGAGGAAAACATGGGAGATAAATGGAAGTTAGTAATGGGCTTGAAAAAGAAATCAGCAGGCCTGGGGCTTTTGTAGGAGGATTTGAGAAAGAACAGAGGATGAATTGTCAAAGAAAGAAGTCAAAAATATTTTGTGACTTTTCTGATAGAAAGATCTCTTCATATTGCTATATTATGGTTCCATCCTATGCTCACCACCATCTGATGAATATCCCCACTTCCAATGCTGACCAAAAATAAATTCCAGGGAATACATTAATGGAGAGATAACATAATTCTTGTTTAGGAAAATTAGGTGAGGGAATGCACAGCTGCTTAGAGTTAGGTTCACAGGATTTGGCCCTTGAAGTAGTACACAGGTTTCTCATGAAGCTATCCTCTGGGTGCACAGGCTGCCTGCCAGTCCCTGCGTATGATGAAGCTGCCTTGGAGGCACTGCCTGGACTCGGGCCTCATTCAGAGATGATAGGACATGAACTCTGCTAGCTGGGTAGGCACACCACAGCACAACACTCAACTACATGTCCCTAACAATGGTGACATCACAGAAGCTGATGGACAACTCAGGAAGCATGTGTCCTTCAGTATATTTTAAAGTGTCATGATATGTCCTTGCATTGTACAAAAGTTAAGTATAACGAAATGAATTTTTATTGCTACATGAAGTAGGTCTTACTCTTTGATTTCTTGCAAAATGAACCTCATTGGAGACACTAGCCACTGGAAGAAATGCTTTGGCCTCAGTCTTCAGACCATATTCAGATATTAATGACTCTTTTGGAACATAAAATAATTGAACTACCTATTTTGTGAAACATTTCCTCTCAAACAAGTTACAAATATCCCCCACCCCTTTTTTTTTAACTTATAACAGGAACAGAAACTAACAAGTTCCTTTCCTTAGTCTTTCTCTAGGGACAGTCATTATTGGGTTGTCAGAGAGGTCAGTGTGCTCTTACAATTCCCAAATCCTCTGATCATGGTTCTATCCAGGCTATTATATGCAGGTTTAGGTGTCTGTTCCCCATCTGGATCAGAGTGTGCTGAGCATCACTGTAATGTATCACACATTGAACCCGTTTCACCCTCAGCTGGGGCACCTGAAAGAATCAGGCAGCTTTGCCACCAACAAGGGAGCCTGAGAACCAGGAAGATGAAAAAGAGTGTGTGATGTTTGTGTTTCGAATCAGAGTCCTGGGCACTTGGCTAGGCTTCTGCTCTAACAAGTATGAGAATTGATCATTTGGTGACCAAAACTTTGCTGGAGCCACAGATGAGAATGATTGCCTCTCCTGAGTAAGTGGTCAGTGAGGGCTCCTGAGTCCTACAACCTGAGAAGTAGACACTACAATCCAAATAAAATAAGTCTAGAATGAGGAAGGAAGACAGAGGGCCACTACAATAACTGGAATCTGATGTCTTTATCATCCTGAGTGAGGAGGAAAAGATGTGTCCAGGTTGTGGTGTGCATTGTGGAAGGATGCCCTGGCCCTAAAGTTTGGGCCAGACTTCTGATGAACCATGATTTCCTACTGTATTGCCTGGTGAAGGGCATGTTTGGGTGGTGTATTTATTATACAAATGTAAGCCCTTTACCATCAACTTCCAACACAAGGTCCACTGTCCTAACAGCACTCAGATTTTCAGAAATACACTCAAGGTGGGTGTGTGCTGTGGATTTTCCCCATGGGAGGAAGCAGCTGCACTAACATTGTGCATGGTCTACTGAGCAACTGTTCATGACAATAAAGCTAAAATGCTTGCATTTCTACCAGACTTCCACATATATCCACAGAGCCCCTGGAGGCCTCATGGTCAAAAGCTGTGAGGTCTCATTGAATTAAGACTTGTTGAATTATTTGTATGGCATTGCTGCTATATTTCCAAGACTGTCCACATTCCTTGCTTGAGTTTTCTTTGAGCATTCCTGCTTATATTTATTCTTTGTTTTTGTTTGATGAAGTCATTCCCTGTTGTGTGCAATTCAATTTTTGTGTACATGGACGTAACCTTATATGATTTTTTTATCATTACATACTTGTATTTATTTTGTATACATGCTTCATTGGTTTATTATAATTATATGTAAGAGTGGGATTCACTGTATTCATACACATACATATAGAAGATAATTTGATCAATTTCATTCCCCAGGATTCTCACTTTTCTCCCTTACCCCTTCCCCTAAACCTGTTTCTCTACTCTGCTGGTCCCATTTCTCTTTTCCTTTGCTTGGACCACTGAAATTTTTAATGAAATTGGAATTCACTGTGATATATTGGTACTTGCATATAGCATCATGTGATTGATGTCCTTCCACATACCTTCCCTTCCCCTCCTGTTCTTCATCTCCTGGTTCTTCTTCCTCTGTTCAACACTTCTCCCTTCAAAAACTCAGTTCTTTCTTTCATATGTGGAAGTTACCAAGAGAAAAGGTAATAAAGATGGGACCTCACTCACGAGTGTTTTGAATAACTAAAGGAATTGTTTTCTTGACCAACTTGCTGATAAGTTTCTTGATCTTGAGCTTCTCATTGGATGTAGAGAAGGCTTATGTGGAAAATTATTTTAGTAATTTAATCTACAGGGTTAAAAAGAAAAAAGAAAGAGGAAATGCTCCAAGTTGAGGATTAAATTTTCTTTTCTTTCTGTTTTCATTTTTTTCAACTAGTTCAGTGGGGATAAAACAGTTATGCACATGGTCAACCAGGACTACATGACAACATTACTCAAAAAAAAAAAAAGCTCCTATTGTCTCTCATGTTCTTTTTTCCTGTTTTTTTCTTTCTTTCTTTCCTTCATTTTTCTTTTTTTTTTTTGTATCAGGTATTGAACCCAGAGGGGTTAATCATGAAGCCACATCCCCAGCAAAACCCCACTGCTGTTTTTAGAAAGAAGGTCTTGCTAAGTTTCTGGGGATGGCTATGAACTTGTGATCATCCTTCCTCACCCTCCCAAGCTTCTGGAGTTAGAGGTGTGTACCAACATGCCCAGCTTTTAGGGTTTTCCTGACAGACAATGCTATATGCATGATTCACACATTGTTTCTAGGAGAGTTATCAATGTCAGTGACATATACCAGTAGAGAACAACTAGCCTCTTAGAGAAAGATTAAAAGAAGTCCCTCCTCTTCAACTTCTTAGGACATGTTTTGTGGCCTAAAATACCCTACCAAATAATCCATGATTAATTGAGAAGAATGTTCACAAACTCCAGTGCCTAATGTGGGTGACAGTGTGAGAAGAGCCTCCTATTAGACAGGACACTCTTTCCTACACTGCTGATAAGGATGAGCAGTTTCCCTGTTATCTGCTTGCATCTGCCTCTTCTAAAATCAATCTTGCTAATCTACCAACTGTGGAGCGAGTGGAACTTTACACTGAATCAGACACATTATGGCATTATCTATTAGCATTGAGATGCATAGGCTTAGAAATTTTACTTTGTTATCAGAACATTTATCATTCTGGATGAATAAAACCTGCAACTCTGTGAAGTGAAATAATATGGCAAAATTCCTGCTCATACACCTTTTCAACTGCATATGATCAATGGTGATTCTCCATGTGTTCATTTTCATTCTGTTACTAACCCAATGCAGGATCATTCATTGGGATAATTCTTGTTGTCATACAGAAGGAAATGCACAGGGAGAAGAACAGTAGCTCTTCAACCTACCATGCTATCGTCCAGCTATAGCACAAGCCTCCTTTGATTCTACTTTATTGGGCAAAGCAGACCCTGAAGCAAGGCACACTATAAGGAGCCAGAGAATTATGACTGGCACTCAAAAAGACCTGGAAATTTGGAAACCATGAAACTATATGTGCACACATTTGATGCAGAGTCCTATGTCCACCCCATTTCTGGACACCTTTCAAGTTGTTTAGCAAAGCAATGTTCATAAGAATTAATGATCAGAAACAACTTCAGTACCCTGAATTGAGTATTAGGATGAATAATTTTTCTATGGTTTTTCTTTAGTTGTTGTTTGGTTTTGTTTTGGAGACAGTTCATTCCTAAACTTTTGAAGTTTGCCCCCAACATGTTATTCCATTGCCTCAGCCTCCTGAGTATCTGGGATTGCAGGTATGTACCACCACAGCCAACAAAAGAAAGGCTTTCCTGACCAGAAGTGAAACTTGGGCCATGGCAGTGAGAGGCCTAAATCCTACCCACTACATCACCCAAAGCAACTATCTCTCTATTCATAAAAATATACCTAATGTTGAGTTCACAGAAAGACCCTTTGGTCGGTCTTATGGGCAGTAGACAAGTTTTCCTGGCTAGCTATCTAACTCTATGTTCACCTTATATCCATGGAAAAACAAGACACTTATTTGGTCTTTTATTCCAACTGGTTGTTTTATAGAGCACGCTCTGGATACAGCCATTTCCAGGGTCATTCTGGTCACCTGAATGTGGGAGCCCTGTTTCTTTTTTGATTTTTCAAACATCTGACTATTGTGTTCCAAACATGCAAGGTAAAATTTGGCTCCCATGTATGTCCCTTGAATTCTCTCCAGTTGGTTTTAAAGTGAGAGAATGCACAAAAGCATAGCAAACAAGATGGCACTCAGAACACCTGAATTTTTAAACTTTTTGTCTTAGTTGCAACAACCCATATCCACTTTTTGTCCCTGAAAGGATCTAAGGGGAAGGGTCTCAGGTCCCCATCTTGCCATCTTTGCCATCCTCCTTGATGTCTTTGCACATCTCTTTGAAAAATGAGGTGTTTTCCAGACATGTTTTATAACTCTGGGAATCTCAACTGACATGAGACTAAGAGGGAAATATGAAAGTCACTCATTTCTTATTCAACTCACTGAATATCAGAAACCCAATTTGCTCCACAGGCAGAACATGTACCAAAATGGCTTTTGGCATCTTTTCTCCTGGATGTGCCACAGTTCTGGAGACAGCAGGAAATCACAGCTTCTCCACCTGTCCCTGTCCTGAGCCTCACTGACGTGTCAGCTGTTTTATCAGCAGATGGAGACACCACAATTTTCTTAGGATTATTCTTCTTATGAAATGGGCTCCAGGAAATGTACTGCAGTTGCAGAATTCCTTGCAGAGTTCCTAACAATGTAAGAGACACCTTCAAAACTCTCTGACCTGAGCACACAGGGCAAAAGACTTGCTCTCCCAGTGATCTTCTGCTTCCAAGTAACTCCCTGGGATTCATGCATGTCAGCCCTCTTGACTTTTTTCTCAGTCCTATCACAAGCCCTGGATTAGGACTGTCATTCTCCAGAGTGAGGAGTGGAAGGGCCCAGTAGACATGCCCACAGGCAGCATGAGAAGATGCTGAGTCCAGTGAAGAGACAGCAGACAACAAAGGAATACGGTTTCTAATTCTTTTCCATCAATTTTTGAAGAAAAGATATTAGATCTGGAGACCAATAATACAATTAATACAATGAAGGCTGAATTATATTGCTCTCTATAATGATGGAGTTATAAAACAAAATTTTAATACACATGTGATCAGAGTAAAGTGTCCGTCAAAGGTCATGATGTGTCCTTAGTAGAATCAAGGGAAATTAAACACAGTGTGGAAGGGTCTCAAAGAAAATTTTTAGAGTGGAAGAACCAAAAAACAAAAGGCAGAATATTTTATTCGATGAGGATACTAATTCACATTAAGGGGTGGGATAGGAAAGAATAGAGTTACTTTATATTAGGTCGAGGGGAATGAAGGGAAGGGAGGGTTTATGGAGGTAGAAATGAGAGTAGAGTGAAACAGACATTATTACTTCATGTACATGTATATCTGCATGACCAACGTGATGCTGCAGTATATATAATTAGAAAAATGAGAGATTACACTCCATTTATGAGCTATCAAAATGTATAAATACATTCTATCATAATGCACAATTAATTAGGAAAAAGGAAAAAATAATTAACAAGAAGAAGAAATATCTGCTATGTGCTTCCAAATATAAAAGTTGTATACAAAGAAACCTGACCAATATTCACAGAGAGAAATTCGGTTGTTGCCTGGGAGGTTCTGTGAGCAGAAATGGAGGGAAGATTCCCAAAGGGCAAAGGAGGCTGAGTTACGGACCGCTTGTCTGATTGTGCTGATATTCCCAAAGATATGAAAACATCCCAATATCTGTCAAAGTTTTCACTTACATGTGTTTTATTATCTGCCAAATATTTCATGTTAGAAAACGTAAAATTAGGCTAACACATGAATCACAGACATACACAATAAAGCTAAGGAGAAGATGACTCAGCTCTCTAGAATTACTGGAAATAGAGTACAACAGATGATGGAGCCACAGAATTGCCCATCAGAGGTCAAGTCTGAGTTGAAAGAGTTTCATTGACTGTCTCATCACCTGAACTGCAGGGCAAAGAGACCACAGCATCCTGTTCAACACCTTGAGCTACAGAGGAGCAGGAATTCCTGTTTATATGGAGGTATTTTCCTAGGAGCATGCTGCTGTGAATGACTCTGAGGACAGACGAGAAGAGGCTCCTCACTCAAAGAAGTGCCAGCAGATTCAGCTGGGCCTATAGTAGTGGTAACAGCTGCAGCCAGAGCCCAGGCCTGAGTAAAACTGGTGGGTGTTTGCCCTCCTGGCAGATGGTAAAGAGGTTCTTGTCTTACTTCCCCATGAGACTGGAGCACTGTGTCAGCACTGAGGCTTTTGTCATAAGACTGACAGTAATAGTCAGCCTCATCCTCAGGTTGGAGTCCAGTGATGGTCAGTGAAGCAGAACTGCCAGATCTGGAGCCTGAGAAGCGATCAGGGATCCCTGAGGGTTTACTACTAGTACCATAGATGAGGAGTTTGGGGGCTGTTCCTGGGAGCTGCTGATACCACTGCACACTATAACCATCCCCAATATTGGTGCTGCTTCCAGTGCAGGAGATGGTGATCCTCTCTCCTGGAGTCCCAGATAGTGAGGGCGGCTGAGTCAGCACAGACTGGGCCCAGGACCCTGGAAGTGGGAGAGAAACAGAGATGGTGATTTTTGTCTAGAAACAAGAGGAGAACCAGGGCACATATCAGAGAACTCCCAGACCCTATCCCTCCTCCACATCATGTCACCTGTGTACTGAACAAGGAATGACAGGAGGAGACAAGACCAGGCTGTGGCGAAGGTCATCCTGAGCTCTGCCTTCTGTTCCCCAAGCTGAACAGAGGTTCCCCCAAGTCTCCCTTGCCTGCTTCATATTGTGAGAAGGGGAGGGTCTATCTATGCAAATTAGGTTCCTCCAGGATTTCTGATTGCCCTGGTTCAGACTCCTGTACATAAAGATGTCAAGTGGGTGTACAGGGGTGGAGTTGGGTTTCTCAGGGGTGTCACAGCTGTGAGCCCTATAAAGGAGCATCAGGCAGGGCCAGGTGGCTCATTACAATTCTGGTTACTTCCTGACTCCTCTGTACTGGTCTGCAGCGCCCCCTGTTGTCCAAATCCATACATATCATCATGTGACATTGATATCAGAGCCCCTGAGACAGTCCTACATCCCCACTGCCTCTGTCTAGGGGTCAGGCCAAAGAGAATAGCCCCTGGCATGGCCACCCCATTACCTCAGAGCAGCCTTCTGGCTTTCCTCAGATTCGTCATGGTGAATATGCATAGTTCACTTGACTCCTTCCTATACAGGATGAAGATCTCATCTTTGATACAAATGCTTCTTAGATCAGGATTAAGCAGGTGAACATAAAGTTTCTGTATTATTAGCTTGCAGAGTAACATCTAGTTTATCCACAACACAGAAACTTTGTTCCAATGGTCCTTTCATCATGGACTTACCAAGAAACTCTATTGTAAATCTTATGTTTTGCCATTTGATGCCATTTAGAAGATACTTACATGCATGTTTTCAAGCTTTCTCAGTTAAGTTTGTAACTCTTATTGTCAGCAAGTGAGACTGAGGGTTATGCAATAACCCAAATCTGCACTCATAGAGGAATATGAGTGAAATATGTGAACAACATGAAAAATAAAAGGGAAGAAAGTGCTCCAAACAAACCGAGATTCTATATTAATAGAATTCAATGACAGCATGGTAGAAGAAATGTCAGAAAAGGAGTTCAGAATATACATAATTAAAATAATTCATGAAGCAAAGGATGAGATAAGAGAGCAAATGCAGGCAATGAATGATCACTCCAATAAACAATTGAAAGAGCAACTGCAGGAAGCAAAAGATCATGTCAACAAAGAGATAGAGATTCAGGAAAAAAATCAAGAAGAAATCCTTGAAAAGAAGGAAACAATAAACCAAATAAAAAACTCAATGGAAAGCATCACTAACAGACTAGATCACTTGGAAGACAGAACCTCAGACAATGAACACAAAATATTTAATCTTGAACACAAAGTTAACCAAACAGAAAAGATGGTAAGAAATCAAAAACGGAACATCCAAGAACTATGGGAGGTCATGAAAAGACCAAATTTAAGAATTATTGGAATTGAGGAAAGCACAGAGATACAAAACAAAAGAATGAGCAACTTATTCAATGAAATAATATCAGAAAATTTCCCAAATCTGAAGAATAAAATGGAAAATGAAATATGAGAGGCTTATGGGACACCAAATGTACAAAATTACAACAGATCCACATCAAGGCATATTAACATTATAATGAAATTACCTAAGATCCAAAATGAAGATAGAATTTTTAAGGTTGTGAGAGAAAAGCATCAGATTACATGTAAGGTGGAACTAATATGGATATCAATAGATTTCTCAGCCCTAAAAGTAGAAGGGACTGGAAAAACATATTTCAAGTTCCGAAAGAAAATGAATGCTAACCAAGAATCTTATACCCAGCAAAACCTACCTTCAGATATGACAATGAAATAAAATTCTTCCATGATAAACAAAAGTTATAAGAATTTACAAATAGAAAGCCAGCACTACAGAACACTCTCAGAAAAATATTCCATGAGGAAGAAATAAAAAACAGAAATGTAAATCAGCAAAGGGAGGAACTACCCTGCCAGGGTCCAGCCCTAGCAGCGGTTGGGGGGTCCTAGGTGGATGGGAGGCATTGGCATTGTAGAGAAACAGCACACAGAGACACCAAGTGTTCTGAGGCTGAATCTGTCTTTATTTTTTTCCTGCCAGCCTTTTTATAAATATTTTTCTTTAGTAATGATTATATAATTTTTGGCTAATTTAAAATAAGAAAAACCTTCAAAAGTACAATCTATGCTTCTTCTCAAAGTACACATTCTCTCTGTATGACAGCCCAGACCAAAACAACCTTATTTCCCAGCTAGATTAAAACAACCTTGTCTCCTAGATAAACTGAAACAAACTTGTCTCCCAGCCAAACTGAGGGCATCATGATCTGCCTGCCTTCAACCTTCAGAACAAACACATCACTAGATTTTCTGAGAAACCACCCCTACCGTGAACTCCAGTGTTTAACAGTGAAAAGTTTTTACTATTATTAAAGGGCAAAGAAATCAACTTATAATTAATATTTAGTCTATTCTAATCCATATAACGGTGGATATAATCTTATTCTGATTCTGAAAGAATTAGACTAAACATAGGAAAAGCACAAATTATATTTATGACTAGCCTAAATGTTTTTATTATGTAAAGTATCTCTAGAATCAACTATTAAATCTAGGAAGACAACGAAGGCTAAACACCACATCCAAGCTCAGAGGAATGCCTCTTTATCCATCTATTATTATACTAAAGTAATCACAGTCTCCTTTAAACTCGAGCACAGTTACAACTGTTTATTTCCATATATCTATTTATGTATTACTGCTAAATTTTCATTGTGCACTATTTTGTGTCTCAATACAGTAAAACCTTCCCAATTTTTTTCCAATAAGTTTATAATGATATATTGATTATTAATATTAAAAAGCAACTACACATGGAGACATGCCATGCCTATGGCCCCCAAGAGGGAGGATGATCAACAGAACTGTGTCAAGTGTTGAGTCCTCTATTCCAACAGACCATGTCAAGTGTCAGATCCTCTAACAGAGCCCTGTCAAGTGTCATAGTGGCAGGAAATAGATGCAGCACTACCCTAAAAGAAAAGTCAATTAAAGGAGAAATCAAAATTAAGTCAAGATAAAAAATAAAAATAAGCCAAAATGAATGATAATTCAAGTCATATCTCAATAATAACCCTGAACATTAATCGCCTAAACTCATCAATCTGCCATAGACTGGTATGTTGGATTAAAAAGAAAGACCCAACATATGATACTTACAAGAGACTCATCTCATAGAAAAAGATACCCACATACTAAAGGTGAGAGGATGGGAAAAAGCATACCACATATGGACTCAGTAAAAAAGTGGACGTTTCTATACTCATTTCAGAAAAAGTGGACTTCAAGCCAAAAATAGAAGGAATAGAGAAGGACATTTCATACTGCTTAAGGGAAACACAAATCAGCAATACATAACAATCATAAATATTTTGCCCCAAACAATGTTGCATCCATGTACGTCAAACAAATCCTTCTCAATTCTAGGAAGCAAATAGACAACAATACAATAATACTAGGTGACTTTAACACACCACTGTCAATATTGGACAGAGATTCCAAACAAAAATTTAAAAAATAAACCATAGAACTCAATTGTGTTTGTGATTGAACTCAATTGTGATTGTGTTATTACACAATCAATAATTTAGACTTAACAGACATATACAGAATATTCTATTAATCAATGATCAAATATACTTTCTTCTCAGCAGCAAATGGATCCTTCTCTAAAATAGGCCATATGTTATGCCACAAAGCTACTCTTAGCAAATACAAAAAAATACAGATACTACCTTGCATTCTATCAGATCATAATGAATTGAAATTAGAAATCAATGACAAAATAAGAGAAACTACTCCAATATCTGTAGACTAAATAATATGCTATTGAATAATGCACGGATAGCAGAAGACATCAGGGAAGAGATAAAAAAAAAATTCTTAGAGAAAAACAAGAACAATGACACACATATCAAAATCACTGGGATGCTATGAAAGCAAAACTAAGAGAATAATTCATTACATGGACTGCAATCAACAAAGAAGAAAAAGTTGACAAATTATTTAGCATTATAACTCAAAGCCCTAGGAAAAGAAGAACAGATCAACACCAAAAGTATAGAAGAGAGGAAATAATTAAAATCAGAACTGATATCAAGGAAATTGAAACAAAAGAAACAATTCAAAATATTGATCAAACGAAAAGTTGGTTCTTGAAAAAATAAAATTGATAAATGCTTAGCCACTCTAACAAAGAGGAGAGAGAAAACTCAAATTACCAAAATTTGTGATGAAAAAGGAAATATGACAGACACCACTGAAATACAAAACATAATTAGAAGTTATTTTGGAAACTAATACTCCAACAAAATAGAAAATCTGAAAGACATTGGCAGGTTTCTAGAGACATAGGATCCACCCAAACAGCATCTGGAGGACATACACAATTTAAATAGATCAATTTCAACCACTGAAATAGAAAAAGCCATCAAAAGCTTACCAACTAAGAAAAGTCAGGACCAGAGAGACTCTCAGTCAAGTTCTACAAAACTTTCAAAAAAGAACTCATTCCAATATTCCTCAAAGTATTTCATGAAATAGAAAAGAGGCAAACCATTCCAGATTCATTCTATGAAGCCAATATCACACTGATACCAAAACCAGACAATGACACATCAAGGAAAGAAAACTTCAAACCAATATCCCTAATGAACATAGATGGAAAAATTCTTAACAAAATTTTAGCAAATCTCATAAAAAACATTAAAATGATAGTGCATTTCATATTTAAATGACACTTTCTTCCCAGGGACACATTATTGGTTCAACATCCAAAAATCAATAAATGTAATTCATCACATCCACTCACTTAAAGTGAAGAATCATATGATTATTTCAATAGATGCATAAAAAGCATTTGATAAAACACAGCACCCCTTCATGCCCAAAACACTAGGAAAATAGGGATAGTAGGAACATACCTCAACATTTTAAAGGCCATTTATGCTAAGCCCATGGCTAATATCATTCTAAATGGTGAAAAACTGAAAGCATTCCCCCTGAAAACTGGAACAAGGCAGGGATGCCCTCTTTCACCACTTCTATTCAACATCATCCTTAAAACTCTAGCCAGAGCAATTAGATAAACCAAAGAAATTAAAGGGATACAAATAGGAAAAGAAGAACTCAAACTATCATTATTAGTTGATGACATGATTCTAAATTAGAGGATCCAAAAGTTCCACTAAAAACTTCTACAAAACATAAATGAATTCAGTAAGGTAGCAGGATATAAAGTCAATGCTCATAAATCCAATGCTTTTTTATTCATAAGTGATGAATCCTCTGAAAGAGAAATTAGGAAAACTATCCCACTCACAATAGCTTCAAAAAATAAAATAAAATACTTGGGAATCAGCCTAACAAAAGAGGTTAAAGACCTCTACAATGAGGGCTGTGGAGATAGCTCAGTCAGTAGCGTGCTTGCCTTGTAAGCACAAGGCCCTGGGTTCGATCCCCAGCACACCCCAGAAAAAAAAAAAAAAAAGAAAGAAATTAAAGAAAACCTTAGAAGATGGAAAGATCTCCTATGTTCTTGCATGGGCAGAATTAATATTGTCAAAATGGCCATTCTACCAAAAGTGATATGCAATTTCAATAAAAATCCCAATGATGTACCTCATAGAAATACAGCAAGCAATCATGAAATTCATTTGGAAGAATAAGAGACCCACAATAGCTAAAGCAATCCTTAGCAGAAAGATGGAAGCAGATGGTATCACATTACAAGACCTTCAATTATACTACAGAGCAACAGTAACAAAAACAGCATGGTATTGACACCAAAATACGCAGGAAGATCAATGGTACAGAACAGAGGACACAGAGACAAACCCACATAAATACAGTTATCTCATATTAGACAAAGAAGCCAAAAACATACAATGGAGAAATTATATCCTCTGCAACATATGGTGCTGAAAAAACTGGAAATCCATACATAGCATAATGAAACTAAACCACTATCTCTCACCCTGCACAAAACTCAACTCAAAATGGGCCACAGACCTAGGAATTAGGCCAGAGACCCTGCACCTAATAGAAGAATAAGTAGGTCCAAATCTTCACCATGTTGGCTTAGGACATGACTTTCTTAACAAGACTTCTAAAGTACAAGAAATAAAAAAAGAATCTATAGACGGGATGGAATCTCTAGCAATTAGAATAATGCAAATCAAAAATACTCAAGATTTCATCTCACTCCAGTCAGAATGGCAATTATCAAGAATAAAAGCAACAATAAATGTTGGTGAGGATGTGGGGAAAAGGTATACTCATACATTTTTGGTGGGACTGCAAATTAGTGCAACACTCTTGAATGCTGTTTGGAGAATCCTCAGAAAATCTTGAATGGAACCACAATTTGACCCAGCTATCCCACTCCTTGCCCTATACTCAAAGGACTTAATATCAGCAAACTAGTGATACAACCACATCAATGTTTATAGCAATTCAATTCACATCAATTCACAACTGTTAAACTGTGGAACCAACCTAGATGTCCTTCAATAGTTGAATGGATAAAGAAACCATACTGTATATACACAATGGAATATTACTCAGACTTAAAGTAGAATGAAACTATGGCATTTACAGGTAACATGATGCAGTTGGAGAATACCATGCTAAGTGAAATAAGCCAATCCCCCCTAAAAAATAAAAAGCCAAATATTTCTCTGATGTGTATATCTCAACAGCCAAGGGAAGATTGGTGGAACTTTGGAGAGGGCAGTGAGTATGTGGTGAGAAAAAATGGTGGAAAGAGATGGAAATCATTACACTATATACATGTATGATTGTATGAATGGGATGACTCAGCATTGTACATAACCAGAGAAATGAAACCTTGTGCTCCATTTGTGTACAATGACTGGAAATGCATTCTGCTGTCATGTACAACTAATTAGAACAAAAAATGGCATAGTATTGACACAAGAACAGTTATGTAGACCAATGGTACATAATAGGGGACACAGAGACAAATCCACATGAATACAGTTGTCTCATACTAGACAAAGACACCAAAAACATTTACTGAAAAAAAATTGTCTCTTCAAAAAGTAGTGCTGGGAAAACTGGAAATTCATATGTAGCAAAATGAAATTAATCCTCTATCTCTCACCCTGCATGAAACTCAACTCAAAATGGAACAAAGACTTAGGCACCAGAATAGAGACCCTATTCCTAATACATGAAAATACAGACACAAATTTTTATCATGTTGGCCTAAAGTCTGACTTCCTCAACAAGACTCTTAAAGACAAAGAAGTAAATCCATAAATGGGATGCAGTCAATCTAAAAAGCTTTATCTCAGCAAAGGACACAGTCAATAATGTGAAGAGAGAGTCTACAGAATGGGGAAAAATCTTTACCACAAACATACCACAGATAGGGCATTAACACCTAAAACCGAACACCTAAAAACAAATAACCCAATCAATAAACGGACTAAGGAGCTGAACAGACACTTCACAGAGGAAATACAATCAATCAACAAATGCATAGAGTAACATTCAACATCTCTAACGATTAGACAAATGCAAATAAAAACTACTCAAAGAGCTCATTTCACTCCAGTCAGAATGGCAATTATCAAGCAATAATAAATGTTGGTGAGAATGTGGGGAAAAAGGTACACTCATACGTTTCTGATGGGATTCCAAATTTGTGCCAACAGTATGGCAAATAATATGGAGATTCCTAAGGAACTTGAAATGGAACCACCACTTGAGTAGCTATCCTACTCCTTCAATGATACCCAAAGGAATTAAAATCAGCATGCTACAGGGATGCAACCACATCAATGAGTATAGCAGCTCAATTCACAATATCTACACTATGGAACCAACTTAGATGCCCTTCAACGGATGAATGGATAAAGAAAATCTGGTACATATACACAAAGGAATATTACTCAGTGTTTAAGAAGAATGAAATTATTTCATTTGCAGGTAAATGGATGGAACTAGAGATTAGTATGTTAAGAAAAATAAGCCAATCCCAGAAATTCAAAGCCAAAAGATTTTCTCTGATATGCAGATGCTAATTCGTAAGAAGAGGGTGGGGACTAGGGAAGAATAGATGTATCTGTGGTGAGACAGAGGGGAATGAAGGTAGGGGAGGGATATGTGGGTAGGAAGGAGAGTAGAATGAATTAAACATTATTACCTTTTGTGGGCATATGATTACACACAGTACTGGTGAGATTCTATATTGTGTACAAACAGAGGAGTGAGAACATGTTCACCCTTTATGTATGATGTGTCAAAATGCATTCTACTGTCATGTGTAACTAATTAGGACAAATAAAAATGCAGAGTTTCTTTTCCATTGAGGAGTTGTGGTAAGGAACAATTTAGGGCACAGAAGCCTGACCTCAAAGGGGTGTGTTGAATATGATAACTCTAGAACTAATGAAAATTTGGGATATGGAGTGATGAGTGCACAAATGTGCACTCAAATTCAAACACATTTCTCAAAAATAGAAGAAAAATGTGTCTGTTTGTCCTACTGCTGAGAAGAAGTTGCAACTGACTGAGTGTGGTCAAGATAAGTAGGGTCAAGATGAGGGGAAACAATTACAGATGAATCTTCATTATATGAAGGAAGGATGTGGATAGATCATTAAGATGCCACATCCTAAGAATGTGCACTTGACTGTACTGGCCACATGGAGGAATGGCAGCCTTCCCATCTGACATTGATAGTGACCTCAGCAGCTGCAGTGGAGAATAAATTGGAGGGTAAATGTGAGTCAGGGAGACTAACTATATGATAGAGAAAACACTTTATGGGGAAACAATGAAGTCTTCTGCTTCTGGGGGAACAACGAAAAAGTAGAAACTGAGCAAATAAAGATAAAAACGGAAAAGGAATGGACAAGATTTGGAGATGGAATGGAACAAGTCCCAGGTGCTCCTGCAGCCAAAAGTTTCTTAATTGGTGAGACCATTGTTTTTTCCCATACAAGCGGGGTTACAAGTGGTTTCTTCCTATAGCTGGCTCCATCTGTCCTTAAATATAGCCATTGAAAGTGGCCAAATCTGGCCCACCTGAACCACAAACACTGGAGGATCAGAAACACAGAACAAGGAGCTAAGGGAGTGAGGGAATGGAGCAGAGGAGGGTTGCAGCTGCCCATGTAGTCTTCCACTGTCCCCACCTTCACATAGCCTGAGGAGGACAGGAGGAGAGGGGCTAAAGAGTTGTGCATTCTGAAACTCTAGCACACACACTGTAGTCTTCTACTTCTATTTTATTCTCCTCTTGTTCTAAGTGTTCCAAGGTGGGTGTGGATTTCCCACTGGGAGGTCACTGTGGAGTCCGATCTCACTGTAGGACTGTTTCCCCCAATGCCTGTGAAATCACAGAAACATGATTTCTTTGAACCTTGGAAGGGAACAATAGTTCCCAGAGAAATACTGGTGCTAGCAGGTGCACCAGAAGGTGACCTACATCTTGGGTCTGCTCAGTGGTGATGGGATTGGACCCAGGGACAGACAATAAAATCTCAAGTCATGCTCACTTTCTGAATGTAGTCTAGATCCTGGGCTAGGCATGGGTGAAGTCAGTCACCTCATTTTCAGTCCAACTTCTCCCTGCAAAGGACCTGAACCTTAGAACTGATATATGGCATTGTAGACATGGTAATTCTGAGAAGTATTAGCAGTGTTTCAAATTAACATCTTAAGAGAAGAGGAAGATATTTTCACTTCCATGTTACATAGGAAAGTTAGGGTTTTGCAGAAAACATGAAGGAAAGATAATAGAAAGTGGCAAACTTCATTACCCTATGTACATGGATGATTATGCAAATGGTATGATTCTACTTCGTGTACACCCAGAGAAAATAGTTGTACCCCCATTGGTGTACAATGAATCAAAATTTAAAAAAGGAAAAGAGGAAGATATGTTCACTTCCATATTACATAGGAAAATTACATATTTGCTGAAAACATGACAGCAGAAGTCCCCACCTCAGCTACACATGTACATGATCAGCACCACCAGAAGCAGTAACTGCACCAAGTCCAGAGAAGAGAGTAGTGGTATTTGTCTCAGTTCTTCATGGGACTGTAACACTGTGTCAGTCCTCGTGTTGCCATCCCATGTATTGCAGTAATAGTCAGCCTCATCCTCTGACTGAAGCTGAGAGATGTGCAGAAAAACTGCATTAGCCATGGTGTCTTTGGATCCAGAGAAGTGGTTGGGGGCCATGGAACCCTCATATCCATCTGAGTGTGTGTGGTGGTACAGAAGAAACTGCGGAGGGCTTCCTGCCTTCTGCTGGAACCAGGATACAATATAGATACCAACACTTAAGCCTCCACTCAGGCTGCAGGAGAGTCTGACAGGTGTTCCAAGAGATGCAGAGAGGGAGGATGGCTGAGTCATCACAGGTTGGGAGAGGGTACCTGCAGGCATAGACACACATGGATAAGTGAGTTGCTTTAGGATAAATTGTCTCAGAGAACTAATCCAGAACATATACAATCTGCCCCATGTCTCACAGGCCTGTCCCAACCTGGGTAGTGAGAGAGGAGCAACAGGAGCAGAGGAGTCCAGGCCATTGTGAACCCAGCTGCTTGATCTCCACAGTCAAGCTGGGCAGCCCCAGGCCTCCTTTTCTTTCTCAGGCTGCAGAGGAAGGGCTGTTCATGCAAATGTGTTTCCAAAGTGAAGGCCCCACCTCCTCCCTGAACTCTGGTGCTGGAGCTCAGCTCACACTTCAGGCTGAAGCAGTTTCCTTTGGGGATCCCACTGAGGAAGCATTTGCTGATCAATAAGGTATAGGTACCAGTTCAGGGGACATTGTCAAGCCAAAAAGATCACAGGTATGGAATCCCCACCAGTGAACACAGGATAGAATCTGGATGCCAAGACACAATGGAATAGTTGGAACTTGCTGAGCTATTGTGCAAGGATGACAGGGCAATCTCACAATGCCCCTTGCTGGCCACAGGACACACAGAATTCTGAGAGTCCAGTTGGTTTCTGCAGCTCACCAAGTCATGGTCTATTCACACATGCATGGTCTGATTTCTAAAATCTGTGATTTTTTTATGTGCTTTGATTGCCTCCACTCCCAGCAATATTTCTGTACTATGGAAAATTTTAAAATGTACATGAATGACAATATTAGCTCTCCCACATGAGAGGCTGCAATTATCATACCATCTCCCTGGTATGTAATTTAATATATGCACAAATCATTACTCTTTTGTAATTTTTGACATAAAGAAATATATTGCATCTATTTTTACATAAATTTATTTGCATTTTAATCTCTGATTTTTATTTTTTAATTGTTCTATGGATGACAAAATAAAGGAAGCACTTTTAATCCTAAATTTTGTAGCTACAGGGCCCCAGACATGCCATATTGTATTAGACTGAAGTCCAAACTGACACATGCCTTATCATATGCTCATTAATAACCCCCTTCATCCACTGCTAATGGAGACCCGTTTCCTCTGTTGATATATTATACACTTATAAGTCTTTTCTGATAGGTGTTCTTATAAGAGCCTTAGAGGGATTGAAGAGTGAATTATGAGATTGTCCTTTATATCACTTACTCTATACATGAACATGAATAGGCTCCTCTACCTGTTTTGAAAGCAGGTATCTGTCTTCTCTTCTTAGTTTGACTACCCACTCTTCCTATCTCTGAGCTCTGCTTTGAGACTAGCTTCAGACTGATCAGCATGATGATTCTTCCCAATCTCAGTTCACTCTCCTATGCATCTAAATTTCTTGTTTTATAAAATAATGTTGTTATATATTCTGTCTGGTTTCTTCTTCTTTGTGGTGAATGAATTCCTGGCATAGCTTGCACCATCATGGCCACAGGCAATTACATGCTTTGCTTTACAGAATTTTCACAAATTGTGAGAATCCTAAATCTCATTCCTAGTATTTCCTCAACTTGCAACAAAATTCTTGGGATGAAATTCAGTTTTGTGAATGATCCAAGATCCACCCACCACACCTCTGCTCTTTCCCCTGGTCTGCCCTGAGTATCTCTTTCATTATTAACTTTTGGTCTTTCTTACTCCTGGGAATAAGCTACTCTCTGAGTCAGAAGCTCAGTGCTCACTTGGATCTTGTGCCAAGCTTCCTTTCAGAATCAGTCCATTAGCACCCGTTGGTGGCCACATAACTAGTTTCCAACTCTATAACAATACCCAATTCTGCAGTAAGAGTGCCCTGATTTTGCAGAGATTTTTTGATATTTCTATTCAGGGCAGAAGAATAAGTATTTAGGAAAGAAATATGATTTCTTCCAGGTTGGTAGTGACCTTTAAGCAGCAAATTATAGGATTATGGCACAAGGAGTATGTTACTAAATATTTCAGCTTTACCACATATTTTATTTTGCCTCCATGGGGTGCCTGGGGTCATCAGCTGTCTATGTTTATCTTGATCCATTTCTTGATTTAGTGTTCTACAGAGTCTCCAGGTGATTCATACCTGTTAGTCATTCTACATTTCTCATATTTGCTGGTTGACATATTTTGTTGAGTTTTTGTTGCTGTGAGAATATCATGTTTCTTCACACTGTTTGCACTGAACAGACCTTGGCATGTTTTCTTTTGTTTTTAATCCCTAAATTTACATATGTGTTTATACATTAATTTGTGAAAAGCTACCATTCCTTCAGAAAAATTCTTTATGAACACAAATCTAAAAAAATTACAATAACAGCATATGTCAAACCAAACATATAGATTTGAAGTATATAAACTTCAAAACACATCAACACAGGAAATCTGAATAGAGTTCCTTTAGCATATTTTCAATGACGTAGCTTCAACTTAAATGACAGTAAGACAGATATTAATAAAACAATTACCTAATGTATTATATTTATCTATTAAAGTGTAATATTTATTTCTAAGAGATGAGAAAAGCACTAAAATTTCAGATGTTATTGTCTAGCCTTTCAAATATTGACTGGGTCACAAAATTTTGTTTATTATAGCCAGAACAGTTTTGTATCTAGACCGTAATATATTTTTGATAGCTTTCACTGTCACTTTGGCAAGAAAAAGAAAAGAAAAATACACTAAGGGAAAACAAAATAAAAAAAACCAGAAGCAGTCCCCCACCTCATTCCACCCAGGTGCATCTGCAGGTCTTCTTCCACCTCTCCCTCAAAGTCCAAAACTAGGCTAGGCAGCCACATCCCCAGGTCTGAGCTCAAGTAGAGCTCAGGGTTCTGGGGTGGGGAAAAGAGTGCAGTGACCTGAAGGAATGGGGCAAAAGGAGGGACAATTTTCCCAGATCAAAGGCTGTGGATACTCCAGCAGCCAACTTTGCTGAGTGGCTGATGGGTTGGACTCCCTCACTGGTTCCATAGTCCTATCTCCTCAGTCCCCTGATGAGGACAATTGACCTCCTCAGGATGCCTCAGAAGGCCAGTCCCTGGTAGACCTCAACTTTTTGTTCTGTCTTTTCCATGAGAACATCAAAATGTCATAAAAAAAAAACTTTGGCTCTTCCTTGCTTCTTTGGTTTCTAATTTTACTTTGAATACCATCCATGCCCATACATATTTTCTCTTCACTAATAAAGTTAAGATAATTTAGTCTATTTTCACAATTTTCCTTAACATGCAGATGAATATTTAAAGCCTATTACTTGGGTCCAAAAGATAGCAGAATAAAGCTAGGTAGAGATTCCTGATTCCCCACAGTACAGAAAGGAGGCAGTGAAGGAACCATTGGTCTGAGAGGTGGTTGACAAAACAAATGCTCTAAGACCCAAAGTTACAAAGTCTGAAACCTGGAGAGATTTGAAGTTTGCTTACCAGACTAGAAAATTAGTGCAGAGACCACCAACCCCAAATCTAAAACAGGGAGATGAAAGGCGGAGGGAAAAAGAGAAAGCAAGAGCAGAAAAGCACATAAACACACTGCCCTTAACTTTTGGAAAGAAAGGCAGAAAAAATTAATGTAATTAAAGTGTGATGGTAACAGTGATGTCCTTGAAGCAGATCAAGCAGTTTAAAACCAAATTGTGAATAGAAAGTCCTGCTGGGTTCTGCAGTCATTTTGTGGCGTCCATAACTGACCAGTCACCCTTGTAAATCAACACAGTGTCTCCCCACCTCAAAATAGCAGCAAATTAAGCCAAAGGGAGCACGCCTGCAGTTGAATTTCTTCAGAAGCCATCTAGAAAAATCTTGGGCATAGATGGAGCTAACACCCACAATTCCCAGTGGCAGAAGTGAGAGGTCAGATCTGAGCACTAAGGCAGTTTTAGCCCCAAGAAGAGGAAAGAGGAGAGATTAGATCCTCTCCTGCCACCCTCTGACACTGGAGGAAGTCTCCTGAGTTCTAGGAAACACAGAGGAACTATGCCCCTGACTGTAGCTACTGTCTGCTTGGGGCCAACCTGGCAGGAAGCTGCCTGAATATCCAGTGTCACAGAGGGACAGATCCCAGATCATGACAGCAGCTTGAAGAAGGCCACAAGGAGAAGGTGCCCAAGTCCCCAGAAAGGTTAAAGAGGAGGGCCCAGGTTGTTACCATAGTCATTGGGAGGTCTGTCAAGGCAGAAAGTTGCCTGGGTTCAAGGCAGAGGAAAGCAACAATACCCAGCCTGACTTGGTTCCCAGTCACGTGGTCTGACCCTTGGCCACCACAGCCAACTAATAGATCACTGATTGGATACTAGCCAGATCTGCCTCAGGAACCATCAGTGGGGGAATCAATGCTTGCTCTTCACAAACTGGGGCAGTAGAAATTATAACCCAGGTGAAACAACTAGTCCCTTCATTCAGAAATAAGGATGATATCTCAGTGAGTTTCATAGACCAAGGTGATCTTTCCTGCACAACAGATCACCCATGGAAAATTCATAACCCCAGGCCGTAATAATCTACATTACTATGCAAAGAAGCCTGTGGAGGGGAGCAGGTACACAATAACCAACAGCAATCAGTAATAGCAAAGAACCTGCATCCTGAACACGTGCACACAACAGAAAAACCCACAGACACAACACTGCATCCTATGAGCAGTCAGGAACAAGTGCCTGCCCTGATAAACCAGGACAAGCTGCTGGGAAGTTCATAACAACTAGAGGAGTGGCTCCTTGCCCCAGCCCCTCCGAAGGGAGCCAAAGCTAAAGAATGACAGATACCTTCTAAATGTTCCAAATCCTAAGGAAATCCAAATGAAGATTCAACAACAATTTTCTTCACCTTAGCACAGCACAGTCCCACAGTGCCCCCTGCTGCCCACAGTACACACACCTCCTGATGGAACACAGACTGAGAACCCAGGTGGCTTTTGCAAGTCATCAGGTTATTGACTTTATTCACTGTTGGAAAAACAAGTTTCCAGCAATACTGTGCATTCTTCCAGTGAATCATATTGAGTGGTTAAATCCTTTCCACTTCACTCCACCAGGACTGGGACTGTGATCATATTTCCAAATTTATGTAAGTAACGTTTATCTTAGCCATCATTACATCCTCAATTTTGTTTTAAATTCAAAATTAAACCTTTAAATGTGATCATGATTCTCTTGTCAATGGGTTCATTGTGCCTTAAGAATGCATGGTATCAAAGTTCACGCTTTGGTGTGTTTCTGACACATTGATAACGTTTTGCTTTCTTATGCCGGCAAAATCTTCACACTGTTGAAATAAGTGGTGTCTAAAGGTTTGTCTAAATATATACAATGTCTTCCACTTCTTTTATATTCATTTCCAAAATATTCTAAGCCATCTCTAGACATAACCTTTCTTTCTTTATTTTTTTTGTTCTCATTAGTTGTTCATGACAGTAGAATGCATTATTCATTTTGATAGATCATACATAGGTACAATTAATTTGACATTATTATAAAAGCATGAAATATATCTTATTCTAATTCTGACCCTGTTCTTATGGATGTAAATGATGGTGGGACTCACTATGGTGTGCTCATATAAGTACACAGGAAAATTATTTTGGACATATTCCCCTATCATTTCTTTTCCTATCCCCCTCCTTCCCTTCATTCCCCTTTGTCTAATCTACTGAATGTCTATTCTTCCTTTCTCCCCATTACTGTGAGTTTAGTTCCACATATCAGTTAAAAGAAAATTAAAAGCCCCCAATTTCATTGATACTTATTCAAATGCATTTCATATGTTGATATGTTACATAAGCATACCTTTCAATGTTGATACTATGAAGGCATCCAATCAAGTAATAAAGATATACTTAAATACACACACTTGGGCTGTTTTTAATTACCTTTCTTAGAAATTGTATTTATACATAGCCTACCAGAGGATACAAAGCAGGATGCAAGGATCCCATTGCCATGTGAGTTTCCCAAAGAACATCTGAAGGTGAGTTTCAACATAACTTGAATGAATGTTCTGGGTTTGACAAGAGCTACACTGGACTTAAGCATTGCTCTGCACACACCTGTCCTACACAGGGGAAGAGCTCACATCACGTGGGACTGCTTATTGTTCTAAACAGTGCTCATCAAATTTCAGAGAGACAGCCTCATCAACCTAAAGACGGTATTCTTTCTACTTCTCAGATTATTTGCTCATTGGGGTCACAGGTGAGTGACCCTTGAAGAGAACATGTACTTCACCTAGTAGGCACAAGGGCAGCTGTCTCTCTCCGTATGTATGTGGGCTGTATTTCATTCTCTTTAATAGAAATTGTATTTTCTACATAGCCTAACCATAGAAATTCCTTTTCAGGTGCTTTTCCAAATGATATGTGGGTCAAGGGCTTAAGGAAGATGGCACCTTGAGTGAAGGAGAAAGGGCTAGCACCAAGTCTTCATCCAATTCCTTCTTGCCAGTGAAACCCCAGATGCTAAGGCATTGGGAGACAGAGGGTGGGCCTGGTGTTTGTCTCCTTGTTGACTGAATGAATGACACAGGAGGAGGCCCTAGGGAGATCTTGAGCCCTGAAATTCTATAAAATATTCCTATATTCTGATCCTACCATGGCCGGAGTGCCTCATTTGGCCCATTCTACTATCTGAGAGAAATTACATTTTTGAACAAAGAAAGCTGCTCTGCTGTGTTGAGATGAACAGCCTGATGTGATTTCATTAATAGATAAGACTACATATTCCTTATTTTTTCTAGTACTGAGGATTGAACCCAGGTGTGCTCTATCACTCAGCTACATCCCATTCCTTTTTATTTGTTTATTTTTTTGTTTGAATCAGGGTCTCCCTAAGTTGCAAAAGTTGGATTCCAACTGGTTTTCAGACCTGTGGCACCACACCCAGGTTCAGTCTGAATCCTCTTAAAGCTGATGATTCCTGGGAGAGTCTCAGATCCTTGTTCACTCATAGTGTGATAAAATAGAATAGTGTAGCTCATGAAAAGATGTAAGCATCACCATATCTTAAGGAAAAATCAAAACCATGATATGAAATCACTTCACTCCAACTAAGAAAGCTGTTATCAGAAATACAGACAAGTTTTGGACAGAATGTGGAGAAATTAAGCTCTCCTCTACAGTTTACTGGTAAACACTGGTGCAGCCACTTTCTAAAGCAGTTCAGCATTTCCTTAAAAAACTTACCAAATTGTTCAGAAATTCCTTTCCAAGCTAAGTACCAAAGAAATGGAAATAGTTTTTCACAGAAAATGTCTCACACAAATGTTCATGGCAACAATGTGAATCGCTGCAAAAAGATAAAGTATTCAAAATATCTAATAATTCTTGAACAAAAAGACTTGTAGGAGATCCATGCAAGGCAGCATATTTTATAATAAAAATAGATTACTGATATCACCAAATAAATTGTCATATATCATGTGTCACAACACACTAATCATTCCAATTGATGCATTCTTCTCTCATGTCACATAGAGAATACAAATTATAATTATGAACAAAAGTAAAAATAATGTTCACTTTGTAGAATTATTGTTTAATGTGAGAGTGATAAAAATATTCCAAATTCAGATCGTGGTGATGATTGGGCAAACTTGTAAACACCCTGAAAACATTGAATTGTACACAGCACTCAGGTGCACTGAATGGTATGTAAATTTGGTTTCAGTAAAAATTTTAAAAACAATACAGAAGTGATTAAAAAAGACAGACTTTTTTTTTTCTTTTTTTTTGATGCTGCGGATTGAATCCAGGGCTCTACGCATGTGAGGCCATCACTCTACCAACCAAGCTATATTCCCAGCTCCAAAGACAGACTTTTTAAGCTGGGCCTGTGCTCTGAGAGATAGATCCTTAGATGCCCATTCTACAACACTTACCCTCCTGCCATAGGGAGCCACGGGGTTCTTTTTCTCACCTGAGGCCAAGGGCAGGTTTGTTGGTTTGTTTGGTTTTATCACTTCCCCATGTGTCTGGATCACAGTGTGAACATTGGAACTTCTAGCCCATGTTGAACAGTAATACTCAGCCTCATCCTCAGGCTGCAGCCCAGTGATGCTCAGAGAGGCCACGTTGCCAATCATAGAGTCAGAGAAGCAGTTAGGGATTCCTGCAGACTGGGAAGTACTGAGCATCACAATTTTGAGAGTAGCACCCAGAATGTGTTGGTACCAGGCTGCACCATAGAATCCAACAGTGTTGCTGTTACCTGTGCAGGAGAGGATGACCTTCTGTCACACAGTCCCTGACACTGAGGCTATTTATTCAGCTCTGACTATGCCCAGAACTCTGGAACAGAGGAGGGGGAGACACAGATAGATGATGGTGGTGCAATTTTCTGCACCATGTTCCCCATGCCAAAAGGACAAATCAATCCAATACACATGGAACAGTCACATGAACAGATAGTGAGGAGGGTGAGGTGTAGAGGAGTGGAGACCATGGTGGAGATTCCCTAGGCTCTGCTTTCTCAGCCCACAGCCAAGCAGAATTGCCCAGTCTCTCTTATCCTCTCCCCCATGAGAAGACAGAAAGCAACTTTTCCTGCAAGTCACTGCCCTATACCTGGTATCCCTGAGCATGAGTTTGGTGAATACCTCTTGTGGGAGGGTTTGGGGGATCCTCACCAGAGTTCAGGGAGGCAACAGCTGCTGAGTATAGTGAGCACATAAGAGGACACTGGGAAGGACTCCAGGGTCTCACTTTCCATCTGAGATCCCCAAAGAACTTCTGAAGGTCAACTTCATTGTATCTGAGATGAATGTCTTGGATTGGATGAGAGATGCACTGGACATCAGCATGGTTCTGCACACACTTGTCCCCACAGAGAGGAAAAGCTCACATCACCTGGGGACCCCTTATTGTTCTAAACAGTGTTCCTTGGACTTCAAAGACACAGCCCCATCAGCATAAAAACATCACGCTATCTTTCTATGCTTCTGGTTATTTGGTGATTGGGGCCACAGTTGAGTGGCACTCAGAGACAGCATGTGCTTCACCCATAGCATAAGGACAGAGGATATTAGAAAACCCTCCACAGCCTTTCTATGGGCTTAATGAATTTTGCTGTTTCCCTTCCTCTTCACACACCCCTTCCCATTATGGCAGGCCAGCCTCCTTAGCCCATTTCACTATTCACCCTACATTGGGTAGATTTCATGAATTAAAATGCAAGTAGGGCTCCTCAAGAAAGTCTTTATATTATTATTGAAAGAAAGGCTTGCTGTCCCTGTTCCTCTCTACCTAGGGAAGGTGATGGAGGACACAAACCTCCCACGAGGCAGCACACAGCCAGTCTCAGAGTGGAATCCAGGGCTCATGGTCTCCCTCATCAGATTAAGATGCACACCCTGATAGAGTGGGACTTGGGCAAAGGGCAGAAGGGTTGGAGATTTATGAGATTTAAATAGATTCTCCAGCTGCACAGTGGTGCATGCCTCTAATCCCAGTGATTTGGAAGGCTGAAGCAGGAGTCTTGCAGGTTCAAAGTCAGCCTCAGCAGTTAGTGAGAATCTGTCTCAAAATAAAAAATTAAAAGGATCTGGGGATGTTGCTCAGTGTTTTAGCACCCCTGGGTTCAATTGCAAATACCAAAAAAAAAAAAAAATCCAGATATTCCACAAACAGGCTTATACTTGATTCTTATGCTCACAGTGTCACTAAATTTCATTATTATACAGATATTTTGTGGAACTTATTATATGTCAGAAATTGTTGTATTTATTGTATGAATATTATTGCAATTATTGCCTCTGGTAACCTAATCCATAAGTAATATTATATAACATTAGTATAATATCTTATGTTTCATATGAAGAATAGAGTATATACCCAGATGCATACTTACAAGCAGAGTAATTTTCCACTTTAACAAATCACAGAAATATTCATCATATTATCTCTTATGGTGAGTCTGAAAATCCCAACGAATGCCCATAATTTTGGAAAAACTTTTCACCCTTTCAACACTGATTTCCTTGTGAGTATTTCTAACTAATCATAGATTAGTAAAGGATTTTTTGTCCTTAAAACATCCTTTTTCCCCACAGGAAAACAAAACAAAGCTAGTATTTGTTGTCCTCAAATTGTAGTAAAATATGTCAATGCCCCGCTTTTATTTTGATCATAATTTTTCATCCAAAATCTCAATGAAAAAAAGGAATGCCATCCAATACACTTGCATGTGTAAATATCTAAGCAATCCCCAGTGTATTCACTAAAAAGAGAGATCTTGAGTTGCTGTCTCCTCTACATCTGCACTCTCAGTGACCTAGATCTGCTCAACAGCCTCTCCCTAGTAGGGAACTTGTCTTTCTACCCCAGATCTTGCTCAGTTTTGCTTTGCCAGTTTTACTGGGAGAGAAAAACTGGTCAAATGCCAGTGTGAGTTTTTTCCTCTCACCTTACAGTTCTTTGGCATCTCTGCCTGTTCTTCTTAGTGGAGGTCATCCTGATGGTTTGATCTCTACTTGCCTCTCCAGCTATACAGCATCAACTCCAGTAATCCCCTTTAATAACCTCATCCCTTTTAATAACCCCATACGTAGGACAAATAAAACTTCTTCATTAATTTGAATGAATAACATATTCAATGATGTATTCTCCTTTGAACTCTTACCTCTGACCTTCCCTCTCCAAATAATTCCTAATCATCCCTAAAAACCTTCATCAGACACAACACCTATAGATTAGGCTTCTTGAGTTCTACGTTTCACGTCCCTCACCCCAATGGCATACAACATCCCATATGGTGCTGCTGTTCCAACTTGATCTAGTCTCTCTTATCTCCTGTAGAGTGACTGATAAGCAGAAGCAGAGATAGAACTGTAAAGACACTGTTGGCAGAGGTCTTTTATTTTGTTTTCTTTACTTTTAGTTAAGAAAATATTTATAACTCCTCCAGATGAAAACACATTTGTACAATGTCCAGGACACTCTAAGGCAATTTTCACCTGGATACCCCAGAAGTGTCTCCTTCCGAAGATAGTCCTACAGCACCTCCTGCTGTATCCATAGCCATGATCCCTCCAGAGTCTATGACCTACCTGAGGAATGTAAGTTCTAGAATCATGGTTAAGCTGATCACTTTGGATCATCCTGGTTAGGGGTTCTGTGTGCTTTATGTGTTTGTCAAAATGCATATAGTCATGTACCCATCAATAGAGGAAAATAGAGAGTAGTTATACTGCCCTTCATATTCTCTTTGCTCTGCCAATTCATCCCTTTCTCCTTTTGTCAAACACCAGACTCTTCATTATTTCCATAATTTACATTTTTCAGAAAATTTTATTCTTCAGACAATACAAAACATAGCTATTTCAGCGTATCTTCCTTTCTATAAAAATGTTTGTTTACTCCATGTCACTTTGTGTACAAAATTATATTTATTTGTATTCACTATTATTTCATTCTGGGGATGAATATTTGTTTGTTTATCCATTCACTCAGTGAATGACATTTTGATTAGTCCCCATTGAGTATTTATGGATAAAGCAGTGACCAACATTTCTATAAGAAATGTTGTAAGAAATGTTATAAGAACGCGCATTTCCGAATTGATAGGACAAATACCCAATATGATTGGTTGATTATGTTAAAAGGTACTTTGCTTTGTAAGAATCATCTTGTCTGTTTTCTAAAATGATGTATGCCCCATTGCATTCTTGCTGTGTAAGAAAGTTACACAACACATTATATACATCTAGTTCTCTTTCCTTTGGGTTTTATAAATCGGTGCTGCATTCTATTGGCATCATTCTAGTCCTCAAATTGCAGCTTTAGACAGAAAAGGACCAATCTTCAAATCTGAGAATAGATTCATTAATCATTACTCACACATTCATCAGAAACATGTTGGTTATCAGGAATTCCAAGGATGGCCACTATGCACCCCACTCCATAAAAAAAGAGAATCCTGGCAAAGTAGAGATAGTGCACTCCACAAATGACCTGTTGTCACTAACAGCCAAACAATCCCTTTTCCACATACAAACTCTGTGATCATGTGGTTGGCCTCCAAACAGGCCCCCAAACAGGAAACAAAATCATATATTTTAGAAAAGGCAATTATCACCCTTCCTAATTTCCTAATATAGGAAGCACCAAGTTAATAAACCTGAACCCCAAATTAATGAAGCCAGGAGATCTTCTTATCCACGTCTGTTTACTTGTGAACTGTCGCTCTCCATGGCCCTAGAATAGCATTGCATTGCTGATATTGCTAGTTACCAGACTAATAAATCTTGTCCACCCTGATTCAGTCTGTATAGATCTTCACAAACTTTAACTGCATAAAAATTTTAAAACTGTTATGCTCTTTATAAGAAAATGATCTGATATATTGTGTAATTTACTAAAGTGATGTTAATTTTGACAGTTCTATTTGTTTTTTTCCAAATGAATGTATTTTTTTTTTCTCAGAAGTTTCTTGCATAGGGGTCATGCAATCCCTATTCATGTTTTCAAGTGGTGAGGAGTATGAACTTGGATGGAGAAAGACCTGAGTCACAATCTCAAGGACCACACATACCAATATTTTTTCTGTTCAGCTAGTGAACTAAAAAGACAAATTTTATTACTTGCAAATGTTAACATCTTTTACAACTCCTTGTTCTGAAATATTTTTTTTGTTTAATGTTATTTTTCTATTGTAGTAGTAGTGGCTCCTTAGCTCTATCTACATACAAAAATCTGTATTAGAGATATTGCTCTATAGTTTAGAAGGGTTTCCTCATTTTCTGTTTCATGGAATAATTTGAGGAATATTGATATTTGAAGGTCTTGGAGAACTTGGCTGAGAATCCATTTGGTCCTGGGCTTCTTTTAATTGGTAGGTTTTAATGACATTTTCTATTTCATTACTTGAAATCTTTTTAAATCATGTATGACCTCTTAATTCAGTTTAGGTAGATCATGTCTCTAGAACTTTGTCAGTATCTTCAATATTTTTAATTTTATTGGAATATAAATTTTCATAATAGTTTCTAATTGTGTTCTGTATTTCAGCTGTATCCATTGTGATATTTCCTTTTTCATCATGTATTTTAGTAACTTGGGTCTCCTCTCTTTTACTCTTCATTAGTGTGGCTAGGGGTTTATTGATTGTATTGATTTTTTCAAAGAACCAACTTTATGTTTTGTCAGTTTTTTCAATTGTTCCTTTGTTTCAATTTCATTGATTTGAACTCTGATTTTAATTATTTCTTTTCTTCTACTGTTTTTGGTGTTGCTTTGTTCTTCTCTTTCTAGGGCTTTGAGATGTAATGGTAGGTCATTTATTTGTTGACTTTTTATTCTTTTAATAAATGAGCTCAATGCAATGAACTGTCCTCTTAGTACTGCCGTCACAGTGTCCCAGAGATTTTGGTATGTTGTATTAGTATTCTCATTTCATCCTCAATTTCTTCTACTATCCATTCATCACTTAATAGAGTATTATTTAGTCTCCATGTGGTAGAAAAACTTCTATTGTTTATTTTATTATCAATTTCCAATTTCAGTCCATTATAATCTGATAGACTGCAAGGCATTATCTCCACTTTTTGTGTTTACTGAGAGTTGCTTTGTAGCATAAGATATGTTCTATTTTAGAGAAGGATTCATGTGCTGCTGAGAAAAAAGTGTATTTGCTCATTGATAGATAAAGTATTCTATATATGTGTGTTAAAGGAAAAAAAAAAACTTCAGACAAATATCCCTGATGAGCAAAGATATAAAATTTCTCAATAAAATTCTGTCAACAAACATACAAAAACATATTTAAAAGTTAGTGCTTCACAATCAAGTGGGGCTCAGCCCAGGGATGTAGGGTCAGTTCAACATACAGAAATGAATAAGCATAATTCATAGTATCAACAGACTTAAAAACAAGAATCATATGACAATCTCAATGGAGGCAGAAAAAGCATTTGACAAAATACAGCATCCCTTCATGTTCAAAATACTAGAAAAATTAGGGATAGTGGGAACATACCTCAACATCCAAAAAGCCATACACTGAAGAGAGTTTACTTTAGAGGAGGTTAACACCTCCCAGAGATTGCTTCCTTTAAGGGTGCATCTGCATCTGGCTGGTGCCTGGAAAACATTTGTCCTGGGAGATGAAGGCTGTCAATACCTAGCCTCCATTTTCACTCCCTTTTCCCAGCTCTCATTATCTTGGGGATCTTTTTATTTTCCATATCCATTAGAAACCATCCTAGCTGTCTACCAACAGCTAAATGGATAAAAAAAAAATGTGGTAGATAGACAAAATGGAGCCTTATTTGGCCATAAAGAAAAACCAAAGGCCAAACAATTTCCCTGATAAGTGGAAGATGTTATACAATGGGGGAGGTGAAACATAATGGGGGTGGGGAATGAGGGGTGAGAGAAGAATGGAGGAACTTTAGATTATGTAGAGGGAAATGAGAAGGAGTGAGGGGTATAAAAAATGGTGGAATGAGACAGACATCATTACCTTATGTACATGTATGATTACACGAATGGTATGAATCTACAATGTGCACAACCATACAAATGAAAAGATGTGCTCCATTTGTGTACAATGAATCAAAATGCAGTCTGCAAAAACTTAAAAAAATTTAAAAAGTAATTAAAGAAATGGAAATCTAAAAAAAGAACAGAATAGAAGAAAGGGAACAGGGAGAAGGAGAGGAGGGAAAAGAGAATTACTGGGGACTGATTTGGAGTAAATTATATTAATGTTTGTATTATGATGTCAAACTGAACCTCATAATTATGCATAATTATGGTGTGCTAAGAAAAAACCCTCCCAAACACCCCAAAATTCAAGTGTTGCTATGTACAAAATTTTAAAAGATAAAATGAATTTAGCATAGCCTATACTATAGGCCATTTATGTATATGAAATACTTTTATTTTCTGCAATCTACTATTTACTTTTCATCTAATTTATATTTTTGAATTATTCTAAATAATTTAATATATAAACATTAAAATAAAAATTTTTTGAAGAGTTAAAAAATAAAATATCACATTTTCAGGAAAATGAATGGAACAGGAGAGTATTATGTTAACTGAAATAAGTCAAACTCAGAAAGGTGAATGCCATATAGTTCGTCTTACATGGGGAACCTAGAGAGAAAAATGGTGTGGATCTCAAGAAAATAAAAGGGAGATCAGTAGACTACAGGAATGGAATGAGGGGAAGGAAGAGGAATGGCCAAGGAGAGGTATTGGGATGTGAAATTGATCAAATTATATTTATGTATGAATATGCTGCAGGGAACCTACTCTCCTATAAATTGATATGTCCACATACACATGCTCACACAGAACACTTGCCAGTTGCTACTGCTGATGAGGTGGGGAGCAAATTTTGAACAGTTTCCATCTCTGAAGGTGCAAACAGAAATTAAGCAAACAGAAAACTGGGGAAAATGCATAAAGCCATTGTTTCCAGTTATTTGACAACAGGTAGGGTAAAATTGATCTCAGAGAAAGAAAACTGAAATGAGCTCTACCATCACCGTGGACTTCTGAGGGAGGTAACAAATGGCTTGGTCATAGCAAGGGGAAGAGAACCCAAAGGGAGAACAGTAATCTTGTGGAGAAAAGATACTTGAATTTTATTTAAGGAAATAGATGGCAGCTGGAACATGTGGGACAGCACACTGAAGAGACGAGGAACAAACCCCATCACTCTGAGGAATCACTTCTTTCTGTACTTGGGGCTTAATATCAACCTCTGTATGTACTACATGAAAATGAAAGAGGCCAGACAAAGAAGGACTACAGTGGACAGGATCATTGAGAGAAAGCTCTGAGCAGGGCACTTCCCTAAGCATCCATCCCCAGGGCTGAGAAAGCTTCCTGTCTACCACCCAGAATGGAGAAACGGTATCTTAAGTCCGGGGCATTTAGTAGTTACTCCTAAGAGTGCTTGTCATGTCGGGGCCTATGCTTTCTCTAAAGACTCTTCTAAATGTGCTATTAAAAATCTTAAAAATGAGTATCAAAATGATCAAGCTGTTTCATGAACAGCAATGTCAACAATGAGTGCTTCACATGTAATAATTCTTAGAACGTAATATTTGTTGGTTGATGTTGTTAGAATATAGTTATATACTAGTAGAGGCAAACAAACCTAATAAAGATCTGTAGGCCTTAAAAACAAAAGGCATACACACTCACCCCAAGGCTAACATCATCTAAATTTAGAGAAATTGAAGGCATTCCCTCTAAAAACTGGAAAAAGACAAGGATGTCCTCTTTCACTCCTTTTATTCCATATTGTCCTTGAAACTGTAGCCAGAGCAATTAGAAAGAAGTTAAAGGCATACAAATAGGTTAACAATAACTCAAACTATCATTGTTTGCAAGGGATATCATTCTATATTTGGAAGATCCAAAAAAATTTATCAAAAAATTTCTAGAACTGAAAATTGAATTCACCAAAGTAACAGGATATAAAATCAACACCAATAAGTCAAATGCATTCCTATACATCAGTAAAGAATGCACTGAAAGAGAAATAAAGAATACTACCCCATTCATAATCGCCTCAAAAAAAAAATACTTGGGAATCAATTAAAAAAAGAAGTGAAAGACCTCTACAATGAAAACTACACAACACTAAAATGAAATTGAAGAAGACCTTAGGAGATGGAAAGATCTCCCAAGCTCCTGGATAGGCACAACTCATATGGTCAAAATGACCATACAACCACAGAAATGAAATGTTGTACCCTATTTGTGTACAATGAATCAAAATGCAGTCTGTAAAAATAAAAGAGACTTTAATTTTTAAAAAATGACCATACTACAAGAAGTGTTATACAAATTTAATGCAATTCCTATTAAAATCAAAATGACATTTTTTATAGAACTAGAAAAAGGAATCGTGAAATTCACATGCAAAAATAAGAGACCCAGAAAAACCAAAACAGTCCTAGCAAGAAAGTGAAGCAGGAGTCATCACAATACTGGACCTCAAACTATACTACAGAGCTACAGTAATAAAACTGCATGCTATTGGCATCAAAACAGACTTGTGGACCAATCGTACACAACAGAAGACACAGAGACAAACCAACATAAATACAGGTATCTACTACTAGACTAAGGTGCCAAAAACATGCACTGGACAAAGATAGCCTATTCAACATAGGTTGCCGGGAAAAATGGAAAACCACATGTAACGAAATGAAATAAAACCCTTATCTCTCACCTTGCATAAAACTCAACACACTGTGGATCAAATACTTAGGCACTAGAACAGAGACCCTATGATGACCAGAAGAAAATGTAGGACCAAATCTTCACCATCTCAACGTAGGACCTGATTTCCTTAACAAGACCCCTAAAGGGCCAGAAGTTAAATCAAGAATCAATAAATGGGATGGATTCAAGATGAAAGTTTCTCAGGAAAAGAAACAATCCATAATGTGAAGAGAGAGCCTACAGATTGGGAGAAAATATTTACCACATGAACCTCAGATAAAGTATTAATCTCTAGAATATATGAAGAACTAAAAAATCTTAACACCAAAAATCAAATAACTCAATCAATAAATGGGCTAAGGTACTGAACAGACTCTTCACAAAAGAATGTATATAATCCATCAACAAATACATGAAAAAAATGTTCAAGATCTTTATCAATTAGAGAAATGCAAATCAAAACTCTAAGATTTTGTCTCACTGTAATCAGAATGACACTTATGAAGAACAGAAGCAACAATAAATGTTGTTGAGGATGTGGGGGAAAAGGTACACTCATACATTGGTGGTGGGAGTGCAAATTGGTGCAACCACTCTGGAAAGCAGTATGGTGATTCCTTAGTAAACATGGAATGAAATCATCATTAGACCCAGTTATTCCACTCCTCAGCTTAAACCCAAAGACTTAAAATCAGAATACTACCATGATGCAGTCACATCAATTTTTATAGCAACTAAATTCACAATAGCTAAACTATGGAACCAACCTAGATGTCCTTCAACAGATAAATGGATAAAGAAAATGTGATATATATAGATATAGATATAGATATAGATATAAATGATATACATATATCTATATAACTCAGCTCTAAAGAAGAACGAAATTCTGGCATTCACTGGTAAATGGATGGAGTTAAAGAATATCATGCTAAGTGAAATATGCTAAACCAAAAAAAAAGGGGGGCCAAATATTTTCTCTGATATGTGTAAGCTAATTTACAACAATTTGGGGGGATAGGGAAGAATAGAGTTACTTTATATTGGGTAGACGGGAGTGAAAGGAGAGGTTGGGGTATGGAGGAAGCAATGATAGTACAATGAAACAGACATCATTATCTCCTGTCACGTATGACTCCATGATTCTGCTATGTTTAATTGAAAAATGAGAGATTACACTCTATGTATGATCTATCAAAATGTATAAATGCATTCTACAGTCATGTACAACTAATTAGAGCAAATAAAATTTAAATTTTTTTAAAAAAATCAGTGAAAGTGAGTACCCTTATCCCCACATGGGACGAGGTCTTTCTAGGGTTGGTACTTGTTCACTGAGGTGAGTCAAGGGATTTATGCATGGGCAGGCCTTGGGGGATGGCACTAGGGGTAGGAATACTAGTGGTTTCTTGCCCCTGTTTGATCTTCGTCTCGTGCCCCTGGGTCCCAAAACAGATAGGTACTCTGGTTAGGAGAACTGTAGTTATTTGAACTCAAGTTTCCCTACAGTGCTGTCTGGTTCTTGGTGTTCCTCTACGTTTTTAGAATATGCTCATCATATGGCAGATGTCAGATCTGGGGACAATTCTATCTTCCCAGTCTCCATTTAGGTCACTGACACTGCTAACCTTGAGGACAAGGAACTTTGGTTAACTCATGTTGACTGGGACTGCCTAGATTTGACCAAGCACTGGCCACAGGCCCTGCTCTTTGGGAGGTACTACAAAGACAGAGGCAAAGGCAGATGAATTATATGCATGAGTGGTCATGCAGCCTAGCTGACAACAGAATGTGCCCAGGTGCTGGCATGATTACCCAAGGAGTGATTTCTGAATGTGTAAAGCCCAAGGGCTGAGTGGGTTAGGTTGCCCAATGCTGAGGGGACTGCAGCCAAGAATGAGATTAGGGCTGGACTTGGACCTGTAGCTCCCAGGTGTCCAAACTGTACACAGCTGGCCAAGGTCAGGGCCCTGGATTTTTTTCCACCAAGAACCCAATCATGGGCTTGGTGGTGGCTCTAGGGATGAGAAGTACTTCAAATGTGGAATGTGTTGCCAGACCCTTGGAGTTGGTGGGCTGGAGGAACCCATAACTGAGTTTGTTTGGGTACTGTTGGGGTTGGAGACTAAATGGAGACTCCAAGAGGAGTGACTGGGAAGGCAATGTGCTGTCCCTCTGGGTGACCCAGGCCTGGAAACATGCTATGTGAGGACCTGGGAGGAAGGTCAGAAGCAGCAATTGGCAGTCTGGGAAAAAGGGGCACACTAGGGTTGGAGGAGGGAGGGCAGCTATGGGAAAAGAAAGCAAAGCACACCCGCATCTGGGTGGAGGCCTCCATGGTGGACAGTCTGGGGTGGAAATGAAAGTTCAGTTGTGAAACCAGTGATGCCAGAGACGGGGCCTCACCCCATACAGAGGGGACCCTTACAGGGACTTAGGGAGGTGTGGTACAGCTGCCCTGCTTGCACTGACTCTCACTACTCAGAACACCCAGTTGATGTGCTTCAGTGCTTTCTTCTCCCAGTGTAGGGCCTTAGCAGTGACTGGAAAGGCCAGTTCTACAGGTGATGACAGTCTCAGAGGGTCCCCTAGGCAGCGTGGTAGCAGAGGGAATTTTCATTTCCATGGCCTACAATTGTCTTCCATGGATGAGCATTTACTCCGTGTCACTGTCTGCCCAGCCAATGCTTCTGCCACCTTCTTACACTGGGCCTTCTTCCAGAAAATCACTGGGACAGAAGAATAACAGCCTGCACTTGGAAAAGTCTGGAGTTCTCCTCTTCAGAAATGGGAAACATCAAGTGCAGTGTGTGAACTGGCAATGTCATTTCATTGGGGACTGGAGCTCACAAAGGAGGCACAGGAGATCTCAGCTCTACTTTGTGAGCTCTGGGTGCCAAGGTTTTCTTGTTGAACCCCAGACCTAGGCACAAAGGAAGACAGGTGTTTGTGGACCACCAGGGCCTAAAGACAGTCTATGCACCCTAATTGGCACGGGTGACCACTCTAAAGCTTTCTACAGTGTGCAGTGTGGGGTGCTGTGTCTATGTCAGAGAGTGAACCAGATCTATTGCCTGAACTTCTACATCATATGCTTTCTATCTGCAGAGTCTTTCACTTGCTCATCCAAACCCTGACTACTGTATCCAGGAGCGCTGAATATAGTCTACTCTCTGCTGGGTTTTTGGGAAGGCCAGGGTGCTGCAGGGTACCAATGAGAGACTTCCTACTCCTGTGCCAAACAAGATGTCAGTTGATTGAATAGGTGGTGGAGCTGCAGAAAGTCTTGAAAGGGGCAGAGGACAGCAACACCTTCTGGAAAACAGACATGCAGAGCATGGAGGCCAGGTCTCCCAGAAAGGATCAAAGGTCTACAGGACCTGGGATAAGCACCTAGGAGGCACATAGCCCAAGCTCCCATGCCAGCAGGATGACCTGTGTGTGGTCCCCACAGCCGTAGGCACGTAAGCATGTCCAACCAGGGGAGGTAAGTCAGTTGGTGCTGTGAACTGACTTCATGTGGAACCCTTCTGTCAGGTCCTTGCCCCCTAAGCTGAGAGAAGGTGTGAGGGACAAAATTTGCTCTGGGAACTGATTATAGTTAGGAAAGGTAGAATTCTGAAGTTTCAAAGGTGAAAACAAAGGGTCCTCTTTCAACTGACAATGTGGCTGAAGGTGACATGGTAACATGAGGTCTGTTGCCAGGATACAGCAGAGAATGGATGGGCATGCAGAAAACCAGCTGCCCATGGCATGAGAAATGGTTATCCTAGGAAGGGAAGAGCACACTGAAGGTTCATGAGCACGCACCTGTTGTGGGACAGAGAGGCATGGGGTGCACGTGTGGTGTTGGGGAACTATGGAGCACAAGTGCTGAGGCTGTGGATTGAGATTCCACTGTCACGCCAGCTGACCTGGTGAGGTTTCCTAATCTCCTGGGAGGGAGGAAGATGTTGGGATTTAGTTTCAGCAGGTATCCCAATGGAGGGATCCCTCCACACATATCCAGGCCCCAGAGTTATCAAGGGGCAGTCAGGAATGGTCCACAATCTGCTTAGGGCGAGCTGCTTTGGAGCAGTGTTCCTAGCCCAGCAGGAACTGCATCAGGAGGTAACTTCAGGATCAGGGCCTTTGTATCCTCCTGCCCCTACCCTGGGAGAATCAGAGGGAACAGTCACTGGAACAAAAGTGCAGGCACCACCAAGTGTCTGCCAAGGGTGACAGCTGAACAGTGGAGCAGGGCAGGCTGGGAGGGACAACTGACTGCCCTGTGACTCATCATACTTTTCCTAATTATTTAAGCCAGAAAAACCAAGCTTGTGTTCTTGTATGTGAAAGTTGGAGTCATTTTCTTCCTATCTTCTAGGCACTGTGGTTCTCCGAATATTCTTGAGTGAAATTGTCTGGGAACAATACTAGGGATCGGAATCAATTCCTAGTCCTCTAGGAGGTCCTGTTTGCTGAGACCAGAAAATACAGAAAATCATAGAGATACGTAGTTCTCTTTAGCGTTCACTCTTCATGTCCTAGTTGTCACTTGTATTAGATTTTTATGAGCTGAAGAACATTGTGTCAGATCTTGTGTCTTTTCTCACTCTAAAGGTTTACATAATGTGCCTGGTACATTGCTGGGTCCTATGTCTAGATGATTTTGTGAAACAAGGCAGACCTGTTTTCCTGTACTTCCACATCCATGTGGTGGCCAGGATGGCTGCACAGCTGGACTGGCATCTGGTGGAGGTGGGTAGGGCAGGGGGCATGGTGACCCCAGGCTGGCATCCAGCAGGGCATCTTCTGGGGCGCTGGGCATTTGGGGACCGGGGTAACATCTGTAGGTCTTGGGCTCACAGTACATGTACTTCAGGTGCAGGGACAAGTTGCTTTTACCTTCTCAAGGGACTCTTCTCTGGAAACCTGGGCCCTGGTGTGGATCCCGAAATGAGTACCCAACATGCCACCAAGAATGGAGCAGGATGGCTGATGAGAGCTGCCTTTGGGTCTCTGAGGGGGAAATCATTGACAGGTGATAGGTGATGTACCAACACAGAACTAGTCATGGAAATTTCAGCCAGTGATCTAGTGGATACTGTGTCACCAGGGTCTCACCCATTGTGCCTGGGACAGAACACTCTGTCTTCTCCTGTCCTAAAGAAGATGTGAGCTGGCACTTGTCTATACTCTTGTTCTGTGACATGCAAGAGGGAGGCCTGGGCACTTATCTGGTGTGGCTCTTCTGATGAAGTAGGGAGTTATGGGGTTTGTGATAGCAATTTTTGCAATGGCAGGAATCCCTCTACCCATGTTCTAGCCTCAGAGATGTCAGAGAGCTGTCTGTTCTCCTCGATGGGCCTGGCCTGATAGAAGGGGAACAATGGTGACAAGGTTCCTGACTGAGCAGAATCTGCAGGTGGTGGTAGCTTTGGGATCAGGCCTGTGTGTCCTCCTGCACTTTCCCTGGGGACACTGGAGTGGATAGCCACTGAGAACACAAGCACGGGCACCACTCAGTGTCTGGCTGAGAGGTTCAGTAGAGTGAACCTTTACCCCATGATTGTTTTCCTAGACATGGAAACCAGAAAAGCCAAGCTCATGTGCTCACAAAATCTGGTATTATTCAGGTTTGCACTGCTTTCTTGGAATCTTGATATCAAGATTCTTCATTTTTTGAGTGTCTTTACTGTTTAGCTGTTCTGGGGACAATACCAGGCCTCCTTCTGGTTCCACAGTATATAAAGTGTTCACCTTTGACCAGTTGAATCCATAGGGAAACCTTGCAGACCTAGGGACCCCCTTAATGTTCACTCTCACCAGGTAAAAGTGGTCACCAGTGTTGAATTTTTATAAATGGAAGGTCACCCTGCCAGAGTTTGAGTGATTATTCAAGCTCAAAATTCCCATAGCCCACACCCTTCAATGTCCCTGGATGCAGCACCACCTCAGCTGTCAACAGCTGCTGTTCCATGATGCAGGTGGAGTCCTGGGCCAGTTTCCAGACTGGGCAATATCTAAGGTGAGCTGAAGCCTGGAGGAGCAGGGTGGGAGAGCTCTGTAACTGGGTCCAGTGTCAATTATGGCTACTCCTAACACCGTCCCACCACCCGCTGGCCCTCCAAGTTCCATTGAACCTGTGGTGAACCATATGCTGGCCATGGGGTGCTGGGGTTGTGCCACACAAGCCTCGTGCAGTTACTCATGACCTGCTTATGCTCCTGACCATGGAGGGTGGTACTGGCCTGCGAGCACCAGTGTGGTTTAGGGCCCTGGAAGAACCCACATCACCCTAGCAAGATGGACCAGGTGCTCACTCCACTTCTGGCAGATGAAAAGTTGGGACGAGTTGCCAAAGACAGACTTCTGGGGTTCAGTCACTAGGTCCTCCCCCACATTCCACCACAGCTCGGCTAGTACTCATCTTGAGCTTTCCTCTGGGGCTCTTCTACTTGCCAGGTGAGATGACATCACAGTGCAGCCAGTCCACTTATTTGTGACATCAGGAGTTACCTAGAGAACACCAGGGATAACAGCAGCCTCTAAGCAGGACTGTTGCTGCCCAAGGCTCAGAAGGACCTGGCAAGAGAAACAAAGCATTTTCAGTCTTCTACCAGCACCTGGAATCACCAGGCCTTGTCTTTGAATCCAAAGTTGCTGATTGTCAGTCTTGGCAACTTAGAACGTCCTAGTTGTCAGTTGCTTCCTGTCGTTTCACAGGAGCATTGTTAACACAGTCAGGCATTCCATGGAGGAAATACAAAACCAGCATAACAGGTTTTTTAGCAGGTGAGGATGTTGGGATGTTTAATAGAAGAGACTTTCTGGAAGCTAAACTTAGTGCCATGGTTCCTTATGGGAATTGGTGAAAAATTAAAACCATCTGAAGGACTGAAAATTTGGTGAGACTTCCTTGTGTTTCTTTTCTTTTCTTTTGACAGTAAAACCCAAGGTTCATACTTTGTGACATTTATACTGAATAGTACTCTGAAATTTATGATCCACAAAAGGAAAATCGTACCTGTTGAAGTATTCCTGGTTTTCCCTGCGTATTACAAATCTGGGCATCATTGTGTGTACTATTTTGACATTGAATTTCCTCTTCTGAAAATACCTATTCATAATTTTATCAATTTCTTGACAGGTTTTTGTCTTATCTTGGTTGATTTTTAGATCTTTATATATTCTTGATATTGATGCTTTGTTGTTAATATATAACTGGCTTTGTTTCTCAGCTTGTAGCTTATCTTTTAATTTTTGTTAACCCATTATGTCCTGATATCCCTCCATATGTGTCAACATCAGAACATAATTTACTGTTTTTTCTAATGAACAAAATTCCTTAATATTAATATATCAGAATTGCCCAATTTTTCTATTATGGTCAATACTTTGAGTCTTAAGAAATCTCCTACAATGTCCAAAAAATATTTATGCACATTTATTATTACTGAACTATTTTACTTTTGAAACTATTTTTCATCCATTTTTTTCATTTACTAATGAGGTGAAACAAGATCCTGTATCAATCAATGCCTTTCATGCATAAAGCCAAGTGTTTGCTTTAGTTTTCATTATTAAAGTGATGGATTCACATACATGTAACAGTGAGTTTGCTCCATCACACTTCCCATGTCCTGGAAATATAGCTCAATTGGTAGAGTGCTTGCCTCACAAGTACATGGCCCTGGGCTCAATCCCCAGCACTGAAAGAGAGAAAGAGAGAGAGAGAGAGAGAGAGAGAGAGAATGCACTTCCAACAGATATTGGACTGGATCTGAACTCTCATTTCTATTTCATTAGTAAGTACCTCTCTCCTAGACCATATACTATAACACTTTAACTTTAACTTCTATATTTACAATAAGTCTCTTTACTTGGTGGAGCATATCTTTTTTATTTTCTCTTTCAATGTGCCTTTAAATTTGGACTTCTACCTTCTCTCCTCCTCCCTCAAAATTATCACATTCTTTATTAATTTAGTAATCTCCCTGTTCACTCCCATAACAAGACCTGTAAAGTGCAAGAAGTAAAAATCAAGAATCACTATATGGGATGTAATCAAACTGGAAAGCTTCTTCTCAGCAAAAGAAATAATCAATAATGAGAAATGAGAGCCTAGAGATTGGGAGGAAATATTTACCACATGCACCTCAGATAAAGCATTAATCTCTAGGCTATATAAAGAACTCAAAAAGCTTAACATCATAAAAACAGGATTCAAGATGGTGGACTAGAGGGTGGCTGCGTTTCATGTTGCTCCAGGACTCAGGACTCAAGAAGAGGAGATATAGAGAGACTTGGGACCAACTCAAAGCAGCCGGGTGAGTCTCTCCCGTTGGGGAGGCGTCCGGACGGGGCAGTAGCCCCGAAAGCAGGGATCTTTGTGAGGTAGAGCTGCCCGGCGAGACACCCCTCCCCCCGCTGGAGCAGTGAACGTGGACAACTGGGAGCATCAGAGAGGAGGCCACTCAGCACAGCGCTGGGACTCGGAGCAACCCACCGGGGCTCTGGGAGGCTGCCCAAAGGAAGGAGTGCGCGGTGAGCTGTTTGGACTGAAAGCGACCACTCCTGAACACAGGGGGCTGCCCAGAGGAGAAGGAGAAGCACGGGCTCAGCACGTTGCTTGGACTTGGAGCAGCTGCACCAGGGCTCCGGGCGGCTATCCGGAGGAGCAGTGTGGTGAGTGGTTTGGACTCAGAGCAAACGCTCCTAAACACAGGGGGGTTGTCTGGAGGAGGAGGAGGAACGCAGCGGGGTGCTTGGGCTTGGAGTGACTGCACCAGGGCTACAGGTGGCAGTCGGGACGAGGAGGTGCACAGTGAGCTCCTGGGACTCGTGACGAATGCACCAGATCTCTGGGTGACTGCCTGCAGGAGAAGGAGGTGAGCGGTGGGTCACTTGGACTTGGAGCGACCGCACAGAACACCAGGTAGCTGCCGGAGGAAGAGGCGTGTGGCGAGTCACTGGGACTCGGAGCGACTGTAAGGGGCTCCAGGTGGCTGCTCAGAGGAGGGGCCACATAGCCAGGCGATTAGGTGCAGAGCAGGGTCCCAGGACATAGGCGGCTTCTTGGTGGAAGAGCCACACAGACAAACTGAGGGGCAGAGCGAAGGCTCCAGGACTGCAGGCAGCTTCTCTGAAGAGAGGCAGCCTAAGGAGATTCATCTGCGAAGGACGAGGCTTCCAGGCCCAGGAGGTAGGTCCGGGTCCCTGGGAACATTGCAGAAGAAGGCTGCCCAGCCCAGGCGGTAGTTGTGAATTGAACGGAACCTCTAGGAGGGGAACTGACCAGCGAGACCTCCCCACCGGGTGAGTCCTCCCTGCTGGGTGAGGTTCTCCCACAAGGACTGTAAAATCAGAGACACAGGCCCAAACTGGCCTTGCATCAGCCCACATTCTACTTCCCCTTTGGATGACCATTTGTCAGCAAGTGAAGGTACCTCTGCCCACTAGCAGGGAATATAACCCACCGGAAGACCACCACTCCTAGAGAGGCAGCTTCCTTGTGGAGCACCGCATTATCAACTTCCTCCAAGACTTCAGGCTACTGAAGGCTAAGAGGGGATATACTAGAAATCTTCAGGGACATTATAAGTCAATAGAGGAAATCTGCAATATCGCAGCGGTCAACTGATACCTGAACAATATGAGAAAACAAGGAAAGAAAATGCTACAAACAAATCTAGATGTTACATCAATGAAACCCAACAACAGCATGGCAGAAGAAATGACAGAAAGGGAGTTCAGAATGTACATAATTAAAATGATCAGGGAAGCAAATGATCAGATGCAAGAGCAAATGCAGGCACTGAATGATTGCACCATTCGACAGTTAAAAGAGCAAATACAGGAAGCAAAAGATCATTTCAATAAAGAGTTAGAGATATTGAAAAAAAAAACAAACAGAAATCCTTGAAATGAAGGAAACAATAAACCAAATTAAGAACTCCATAGAAAGCATAACCAATAGGATAGAACACCTGGAAGACAGAACCTCAGATATTGAAGACAAAATATTTAACCTGAAAACAAAGTGGACCAAACAGAGAAGATAGTAAGAAATCATGAACAGAATCTCCAAGAATTATGGGATATCATGAAAAGGCCAAATTTAAGAATTATTGGGATTGAGGAAGACTTTGAGAAACAGACCAAAGGAATGAACAATCTAATCAATGAAATACTATCAGAAAATTTCCCAAATCTGAAGAATGAAATGGAAGAGCAAGTACAAGAGGCTTATAGGACTCCAAATATACAAAATTACAACAGACCTACACCAAGGCACATTATTATGAAAATACCTAACATTCAAAATAAAGACAGAATTTTAAAGGCCGCGAGAGAAAAGAATCAGATTACATTCAGGGGGAAATCAATAAGAATATCAGCAGATTTTTCAGTCTAGACCCTAAAAGCTAGAAGGGCCTGGAACAACATTTTTCAAGCCCTGAAAGAAAATGGATGCCAACCAAGAATCTTATACCCAGCAAAACTTACCTTCAAATTTGATGATGAAATAAAATCCTTCCATGATAAACAAAAGCTAAAAGAATTTACAAAAAGAAAGCCAGCATTACAGAACATTCTCAGCAAAATATTCCATGAGGAAGAGATGAAAAACAAAGAAGCAAATCAGCAATGGGAGGAACTATCCTAAAGGAATTGTCAAATAAAGGAAGAATCAAGTCGTGTCAAAATAAATAAATAAATAAATAAAATGAGCCAAATGACCGGGAATACAAATCATATCTCAATAATAACCCTGAATATTAATGGCATGAACTCATCAATCAAAAGACATAGATTGGCAGATTGGATCAAAAAGAAAGATCCAACAATATGTTGCCTGCAAGAGACTCACCTCATAGAAAGAGATACCCATAGACTAAAGGTGAAAGGATGGGGAAAAACATACCATGCACATGGACTCAGCAAAAAAGCTGGGGTATCCATCCTCATTTCCGATAATGTGGACTTCAAGTCAAAGTTAGTCAGAAGGGCCAAAGAAGGACATTACATATTGCTTAAGGGAACCATAAATCAGCAAGACATAACAATCATAAACATCTATGCCCCGAACAGTGGCTCATCCATGTACGTCAAACAAATCCTTCTCAATTCTAGAAACCAAATAGACCACAACACAATAATAGTAGGCGATTTTAACACACCTCTCTCACCGCTGGATAGGCAGAATTAATATTGTCAAAATGGCCGTACTACCAAAAGTGCTATACAGATTCAATGCAATTCCAATTAAAATCCCAATGATGTACCTTACAGAAATAGAGCAAGCAATCATGAAATTCATCTGGAAGAATAAGAAACCCAGAATAGCTAAAGCAATCCTTCGCAGGAAAAATGAAGCAGGGGGTATCGCACCCAAACTTCAACTTTATTACAAAGCAATAGTAACAAAGACGGCATGGTATTGGTACCAAAATAGAAAGGTAGATCAATGGTACAGAATAGAGGACATGGACACAAACCCAAATAAATACAACTTTCTAATACTAGACAAAGGTGCCAAAAATATGCAATGGAGAAAAGATAGCCTCTTCAACAAATGGTGCTGGGAGAATTGGAAATCCATATGCAACAGAATGAAACTAAACCCATATCTCTCACCATGCACGAAACTAAACTCAAAATGGATTAAGGACCTTGGAATCAGACCAGAGACCCTGCAGATTATAGAAGAAAAAGTAGGTCCAGATCTTCAACATGTCGGGCTAGGACCAGACTTCCTCAACAGGACTCCCATAGCAAAAGAAATAAAAGCAAGAATCAATAACTGGGACAGATTCAAACTAAAAAGCTTTCTCTCAGCAAAGGAAACTATCAGTAATGTGAAGAGAGAGCCTACAGAGTGGGAGAATATCTTTGCCAATCATACTTCAGATAGAGCACTAATCTCCAGAATCTATAAAGAACTCAAAAAACTCTACACCAAGAATACAAATAAGCCAATCGACAAATGGGCTAAGGAAATGAACAGACACTTCACAGAAGAAGATGTACAAGCAATCAACAAACATATCAAAAAATGTTCAACATCTCTAGTAATAAGAGAAATGCAAATCAAAACCACCCTAAGATTCCATCTCACCCCAATTAGAATGGCGATTATCAAAAATACAAGCAACAGGTGTTGGCGAGAATGTGGGGAGAAAGGTACACTCATACATTGCTGGTGGGGCTGCAAATTAGTGCAGCCACTCTGGAAAGCAGTGTGGAGATTCCTTCGAAAACTTGGAATGGAACCACCATTTGACCCAGCTATCCCACTCCTTGGTCTATACCCAAAGGACTTAAAATCAACATACTACAGAGATACAGCCACATCAATGTTCATAGCTGCTCAATTCACAATAGCCAGATTGTGGAACCAACCTAGATGTCCTTCAATTGATGAGTGGATAAAGAAACTCTGGTATATATATACAATGGAATATTACTCTGCCATAAAGAACAATAAAATTATGGCATTTGCAGGCAAATGGATGAAATTGGAGACCATCATGCTAAGTGAGATAAGCTAATCTCAAAAAACTAAAGGATGAATGATCTCGCTGATAAGTGGATGATGACACATAAGGGGGAGGGTGGGAGGAGTTAGTGTTAGGGTTAGGGTTAGGGTTAGGGTTAGGGAGGGGGGCACGAATGGAGGAAGAAAGGACTGTTTAGAGGGAAAAGAAGGGTGGGAGGGGTGGGGGGAAGGGAAAAAATAATAGAATGAATCAAACAACATTACCATATGTAAATTTATGATTATACAAATGGTATGCCTTTAACCCACGTACAAACAGACAAACAACATGTATCCCATTTGTTTACAATAAAAAAAACTATTAAAAAAATCATAAAAACAAATAAGTCAACCAATAAATGGGTGAAGGGACTGAACAGACACTTCACAGAAGATATACAATTGATCAACAAATACATGAAAAATGTTCAACATCTCTAGAAATCAAAGAAATGCATATCAAAACTACCCTAAGATTTCATCTCACTTCAATTAGTATAGCAATCATCAAAAATACAAACAACAACAAAGGTTGGCGAAGATGTGGGGAAAAATGTACACTCATATGTTACTGGTGGGAATGTGAATTGGTGCAACCACTCTGGAAAGCAGTATGGAGATTCCTCAGAAAACTTGGAATGGAATGATTAGTTGTCCCAGTTATCCAACTCCTCAGTTTAAACCCAAAGGACTTAAAATCAACATAGCACAGTGACACAGTCACCTCAATGCTTATAGCTGCTCAATTCACAATAGCTAGATTGTGGAACCAACCTAGATGCCCTTCAAATGATGAATGAATAAAGAAACTGAGGTATATATACACAATGGAATACTACTCAGTCATAAAGAAGAATAAAATTATGGCATTTTCAGGCAAAAGGATGGAGTTGGAGAATATTATTCTAAGTGAAATAATTCCATAAAACCAAGGTTGAATGTTTTCTCTGATATGCACATGTAAATTCACAATGGGGGGACACTAGGAAAGAATAGAGTTACTTTAGATTACATAGACAGGAATGAATGGAAGGGAGGGGATATGGTGATAAGAAGGATAGCAGAATGAAACAGGCCTTATTGCCTCATGTACATATATGGCTGCATGACCAATGTGATCCTAAAACATTTACAATCACAAAAATGAGAAATTATACCCCATTTATATATGTTATATCAAGATGCATAAATGCATTTCTACTGTCATGTATAACTAATTAGAATCTTTTTAAAAGATAGTGCACCATGATAAATTTGGGTTAATTCCAGAGATTCGAGTTTGGGTCAACCTATGGAAATCAATTAATACAATTTGTCACATCAATAGATGTAAAGACAAGAATTACATGATTTCCTCAATACATGCAGAAAAAAAAGCATTTGACAAAATTCAGCATCCATTCATGTTCATAACAGAAGAAAATCTACGAATAGTAGGACTATATCTCAACATTGTAAATGCATTGTATGAAAAATCCAAGGCCAACATCATTCTAAATGAAGAAAAACTGAAAGCATTCCCCCTGAACCTGAAACAAGACAGGAATGTCATTTCACCACTCCTATTCAAAACAGTCATTGAAACCCCAGACAAACCAATTAGGCAGAAGACCTAAATTTAAGGGACAGAAATAGGAAACAAAAACTTGAACTATTCCTATTTGCTGATGACATGATTCTATATTTAGGAGAACCAAGAAACTCTGCCACAAAGCTTCTAGAACTCATAAATGAATCCCACACAATAGCAGGGTATAAAATTAATACCCATAAATCACTTGCATTCCTATACACTAATGATGAATCTGCTGAAAGAGAAATCAGGACAGTTATCCCATTCACAATATCCTAAACAAAAATACTTGGGAATCAACCTAACAAAAGAGATGAAAGACCTCTACACTGAATACTACAGAACACTAAAGAAATAAGAAGACCTTAAAAAATGGAAAAATCTCCTATATTCATGGATAGGCAGAATTAATATTGTCAAAATGGTCATTCTGCCAAAAAACTATAGAGATTTAATGCATTTCCAATTAAAATTCCAATTATATTCTTCACAGAAATAGAAAAATCAGCCATGAAATTTATTTGGAAAAAATAAAAGGAGCAGAATAGCCAAAGCAATCCTCAGTAAGAAAATGAAAGGATGAGGCATCACAATGCCACACCTCTGTTCACACTAGAGAGCTATAGCAAGAAAAATGGAATAGTATTGGAACAGACACACAGACCAATGGTACAGAATAGAAGAGACAGAGACAAACCCATAAAAATAGGGTTATCTCAAAATAGAGAGAGGCACCCTAAACATACATTGGAGAAATATAGCCTCTTCAACAAATGGTTCTGGGAAAATTGGAAATCCATAAGTAACAAAATGAGATAATACCTCTACCTCTCATCCTGCATAAAACCCAACTAAAAGGGGATCCAAGGACCTTAGCATTAGATCAGAGACCCTGTGCCAACTAGAAGAAAAATGGACCAAACCTTCTGTCATGTCAGCTAAGGAAACACATTTCTCAACAAGACTCCTAAAGTGCAAGAAGTATAATCAAGACTCAATAAACGGGAGGGTATCAAACTGAAAGTATCTTTACAGCAAAGGAAACAATCAAGAAAGAAAAGAGAGAACCTAAGGAATGGGAGAAAATCTTTGCTACCTGTACCTCAGATAGAACATTAATCTCCAGGACACATAAAGAACTCAAAAATCTTAACACACACACACACACACACACACACACACACACACACACACAAATAACCCGATTAATAAATGGGAAAATGAACTGAACAGACACATGACAGATGTAGAAATATGATTGATCAACAAATGTATGAAAACTGTTCCACATCTCTAGCAATTAGAGAAATGCAAATTAAAATTACACTTAGATTTCTTCTCACTCCAGTCAGAACAGCAATTATAAACAATAAAAGTAACAATAAATGTTGGCAAGGATGTGAGGGAAAAAGGTACACTTGTACATTGCAGGTGGCACTGCAAATTGGTGCAACCAATCTGGAAAGCAGTATGGAGATTTTTTAGAAAAAATGGAATGGAACCACCATTTAAACAATTATCCCACACCTTGGCTATATACTCAAAGGACTTAAAATCAGAAAAGTAACCTGTTGATATCTTTGAGATTTTCTAATTTGTTGGAGTATAGATTTTCAAAATAGCTCCTAATTATGTTTTGTATTTCAATAGTGTCTGTCATGATATTTCCTTTTTCATCACTAATTTTAGTAATTTGAGTTTTCTCTCTCCTTCACTTTGTTAAGGTGGCTAAGGGTTTATCAATTCTGTTTGTTTTTTCAAAGAACAAATTTATTGAGTCAATTTTTTAAATGACTCAATTTTTTAAATCAATTGCATTGATTTCAGCTCTGATTTTAACTCTTTCCTGTCTTCTACTTTTGGTGTTGATCTGTTCTTTTTCTAGGACTTCAAGCTGCAGTGTTAGGTCTTTTTTTGTCCATAAAATAAATTTTCCTCTTAGTACTGCTTTCATAGTGTCCCAGAGATTTCAATACTGATTTGTTGTATCTTTGTTCTCATTTACCTCTAAGAATTTTTTTATTTCCCCCGTGATGTCTTCTGTTATCCATGTATCACTCAAGAGCATATTATTTAATCTCCAGGTGTTGAAGTACTTTCTTTTTTTTTATTTTGTCATTGATTTCTAATTTCATTCCATTATGATCTGATAGAATACAAGGTTGTATCTCTATTATTTTGTATTTGCTAAGAGTAGCTTTGTGGCTTAACATGTGGTCTATTTTAGACAAGGATCCATGTGCTGCTGAGAAGAAAGTGTGTTCACTCATTGATGGATGCAATATTCCATATATGTATGTTAAGTCTAAATTATCAGTAGTGTTATTGAGATCTATGGGTTTTTTGTTCAATTTTTGTTTGGAAGATGTGTTCACCCAAACTGAATCAGGAAGACATACACAACTTAAATAGATCAATTTCAAGCAATAAGGAAGTCATCAAAAATCTACCAACAAAGAGAAGTCCAGGACCAGACAGATTCTCAGCTGGGTTTAACAAGACTTTCAAAGAAGAGCTCATTCTAATACTCCTCAAAGTAGTCCATGAAATAGAAGAGGAAGGAACCCATTCAAACTCATTCTATGAAGCTAAAATCACCCTGATACCTAAACCAGACAGAGACACATTGAGAAAAGAAAATTTCAGACCAATACACCTACTGAACATAGATGGAAAAATTCTTAACAAAATTTTAGCAAATCACATACAAAAATATATTAAAAAGATAGTGCACCACAATCAAGTGGGTTTTATCCCAGGGATGCAAGGTTGGCTCAACATCTGGAAATCAATAAATGTCATTCACCATATCAACAGACTTAAAGTTAAGAATCACACGATTATTTCAGTTGATGCAGAAAAAGCATTTGATAAAATACAGCACCCCTTCATGCTCAAAACACTCGAAAAAATAGGGATAGTGGGAACATTCCTTAACATTGTAAAGGCTATCTATGCTAAGCCCATGGCCAATATTATTCTAAATGGTGAAAAACTGAAAGTATTCCCCCTAAAACTGGAACGAGGCAGGGATGCCCTCTCTCACCACTTCTATTCAACATCATCCTTGAAACTCTAGCCAGAGGAGTTAGACAGAACAAAAAAATTAAAAGGAAACAAATAGGAAAAGAAGAACTCAAACGATCCCTATTTGCTGATGACATTATAATATATTTAGAGGAACCAGGAAATTCCACCAGAAAACTTCTAGAACTCGTAAATTAATTCAGTAAAGTAGCAGGACATAATATCAATACGCATAAATCTAATGCATTTTTTTTCGCAAGGGATGAATCCTCTGAAAGAGAATTTAAGAAAACTACCCCATTCACGATAGCCTCAAAAAAAAAAAAAAAAAAATACTTGGGAATCAATCTAACAAAAGAGGTGAAAGACCTCTACAATGAAAGCTACAGAACACTAAAGAAAGAAATTAAAGACTTTAGAAGATGGAAAGATCTGCCATGTTCTTGGATAAGCAGAACTAATATTGTCAAAATGGCCATACTACCCAAAGTGCTATACAGATTCAATGCAATTCCAATTAAAATCCCAATGATGTACCTCATAGAAATGGAGCAAACAATCATGAAATTCTTTTGGAAAAATAAGAGACGCAGAATAGATAAAGTATATCTTAGCAGAGTAAAGCAGGGTGTACCACAATACGAGAACTTCAACTATACTACAGAGCAATAGTAACAAAAAAGGCATGGTATTGACACCAAAATAGACAGGTAGATCAATGGTACAGAATAGAGGACACAGACAAACTCAAATAAATATAGGTTTCTCATACTAGACAAAGGTGCCAAAAACATACAATGGAGGAAAGATAGCCTGTTCAACAAATGGTGCTGGGAAAACTGGAAATCCATATGCAGCAGAATGAAACCAAACCCCTATCTCTCACCCTGCACAAAACTCAACTCAAAATGGATCAAGGACCTAGGAATCAGACCAGAGTCTCTGCACCTTATAGAAGAAAAAGTAAGTCCAAATCTTCATGTCGGCTTAGGATCAACTTCCTTAACATGACTCCCAAAGCATAAGAAATAAAAGCAAAATCAATAATTGGTATAGATTCAAACTTAAAAGCTTATTCTAGCAAAGGAAACTATCAGCAATGTGAAGAGAGCCTACAGAGTGGGAGAAAATCTTTGCCACACATACTTCAGGTAGAGCACTAATCTCCAGAATCTATAAAGAAGGCAAAAAGCTTTACACCAAGAATATAAATAACCCAATCAATAAATGGGCTAAGGAAATGAGCAGATACTTCACAGAAGATGTACAAGCAATCAACAGATATATGAAAAAAAATGTTCAACATCTCTAGTAATAAGAGAAATGCCAATCAAAACTACCCTAAGATTCCATCACACCCCAATTAGAATGGTGATTTTCAAGAATACAAGCAACAATCGGTGTTGGCAAGGATGTGGGGGAAAAGTACACTCATACATTGCTGGTGGGGTTGCAAATTAGTGCAGCCACTCTGGAAAGCAGTGTGGAGATTCCTTACAACACTTGGAATGGACCCACCATTTGACCCAAATATCCCACTCCTTGGTCTATACCCAAAGAACTTAAAATCAGCATACTACAGTGATGCAGCCACATCACCGTTCATAGCTGCTCAATTCACAATAGCTAGATTGTGGAATAAACCTGGATGCCCCTCAACTGATGAATGGATAAAGAAACTGTGTTATATATACACAATGGAATATTACTCAGTCGTAAAGAATAAAATTATGGCATTTGCAGGCAACTGGATTAAGTTGGAGAATATCATGCTAAGTGAGATAAGCCAATCCCCAAATCCAAAGGCTGAATGATCTCTATGATAAGCAGATGATGATATAAAATGGGGTGTGGGAGGGAGGCAAGCATGGAGGAAGCATGGATCGTATAAAGGAAAAAGAGGGTTGGAAGGGGCGGGGGGGGTGGGGAAAAGAAAAGTAACAGAATGAGACAAACATCATTACCCTATGTACATGTATGATTACAGAAATGGTATGACTCTACTTCATGTACAACCAAAGAAACAAGTTATACCCCATTTGTTTACAATTAGTCAAAATAAATAAAATATTTTTAAAAATCAGAAGAATACAATGATACAGCCACATCAATATTTATAGCAGCTCAATTCACAATAGCTAAGTTATGAAACCAACATATGGTGCCCTTCAACAATGAATGGATAAAGAAAACAGGGTACATATACACAATAGAATATTATTTGGCCATAAAGAAGAATTCAATTAAATGGACAGAACTGGAGACATTCATGCTCAGTGAAATAAGCCAGTCCCAAAAAATCAAAAGCTGGATATTCTCTCTAACATGTGAAGAACTCCTAAAACTGAGCTTCATGAAATAATGTTTCTAAAATCACTAAAATTCAGGAAAGAAGATTGCAGATGGAAACTAACAAAAGAAGACACACTCAAGTCACCTGCCATTGCACTGTGCCTATTAAAACAGCAATGAAATCATCCACTGGAATGATTTAATAAGTCCATGATGATATTGTGTGAAAAATAAATCCTGAAACTTTGTTTCACTGTGAGTCCAGGTGCCTGAAATTAACATGAAAATAAAAAGATTGAAAATATATGTTCAAGCTAGCCAAGGCATAATTATTGATTAAAGACAAGTTCTGCATTACTGTAGTGATACTTTCACATACTCTTTATTGAAAGGGAGGATATGTCACATAAATGAGATTAACAGCATACCATTTTAACCACTTTCCTCATTGAATTAAAGTGCAATTTCTAAGATCATTGAACTGGAGGACTTTTAAAAGGAGAATATTATTTCAAACATATTTAATATTATTTCATAGGTAAAATAAATCACTTTTATATTTCTCATATTCTAATGCTCTGGTATATTTAAATATGTTAACATTAGCACTTGAAAAATATAAAGACCAAGAAAACTTATGCTCAAAACTCTCTCTTTTTACTCTGGAGCAAAGCAGTTTGATCAAAACATACAAATTCTTTACCCACATGGATTGTGTGCATGACTATAAAATTAAGGAATTAAAAAAGCAAACAGAAATACAAAACAAAACAAGCCCCTGTGTGTCATTCCGCAGTGGCGTCATGACTGTTTACATTTTTACCTCCTGATAACTTTTAATTTACAGACAATTCAGAGAATTCATTGTACAATTTACAGGAAAAAAATCACTGAGTCCTGGTGGCAGACATTGATGTCTGCTGAAATGTTACTAAAAGTCATTTGATAGTTTATATGTATACCTTACAACTTAAATACATTTTTATAATATAGAGAGATAGTGATTATGGGTTATCACTTGAATGAATTTCACCTTCTGTGCCAAAATACCTTTACTAGTAGAAATTGATAAGAAATACAAATATTTATTCGTGCTTTTTCCTTTTTATATTTTAGTGTTTCTATGGGAGTTAATGGAAGAAAATTATGTTGTGGCACCTGGAAACCACATACTTGTATCTTGTGTTATTTTATAATCAGTGAGATTCTTACTCACCTAGTAAACATGACATAAGCTCAGAATTTCAGGGGCTGAAGGTTTTTGTCCCACTTCCTCATCTGCCTGGGCCACTGTGATAAGCACCTCCTGTGGACACCTGACAGTAATAATCGGCCTCATCCTCAGGCTGGAGTCCAGAAATGTGCAAAAATGCTGTGTTGGTTGAAGCATCTTTGGATCCAGAGAATCTGTTGGGGACCCCAGGCCCCAGTTGCTTGTCTGAGTCTGAGTAGTAGTACAGGTACAGCTGGGGAGGACTCCCTGGCTTCTGCTGGTACCAATACATGTTTTTACCACCAACACTGAGGTCACTACTCAGGGTGCAGGAGAGTCTGGCTGTTGATCCCAGTGATGCAGAGAGGTATGGTGGCTGAGTCAGCACAGTCTGGGAAAGGGAACCTGAAAACACAGACACATTACAGTCAAGGGCAAAGCCACGGGGCAGTGGATTGGGAATCTGAGTCACAGGATAATGACCCAGGTTGCGGGTCTGCCTTGGGCCTCTGAAGACTGTCCCTACCTGTGCATTGAGAGAGAAGCAGGAGGAGGAGAGGAGACCAGGCCATGGTGCAGGTAGCCCCTTCTTAGGCCTCACCTCTTGGGTAGAGCTGCCCAGGCCTCTCTTATACCAGCACCAATGATCTCACAGAGGAGGGGCAGCTCATGCAAATGTGTTCCCATTCTTGTCTTTCCCCCATGGACACTCAATGTCTGGGTTCCTGTCCTAAGGAGGCTGACATGGTGCACTAATTTGCCTCATAGTTGGATTTAAGAGGAGTCAACTAATGGACCCACACCCAGCTATATGTGCATGGGACTCTGCCAGTTCTCAAGGGACCTGTTTACCAAGTCACACAGGAACCGAAGGGCCAAGCCCAGGAACTCAGGTCAGTTGAGGGCTACCCAGCTGTGAGTTCTCTCATATGTACCCTCCTGCCCCTGGAGACAGTCTCATCATGACACCTACTGGTCTCAGAGCAAACTTCTTTCACAATGGACTAAATTCACCTCTATTCCTTGTTTCTTGGACTCCTGCGTTTGTATCACTAGAATGGAATATCTAGCAGGTACAATGGAGCTGTGGTCCTGAGGGAGCCATCACTGAAACTTTTGTCTGTGGGTGCAGAATAATGGGGTGGAAAACATGGAAACATGACTCATAAGAGCCTTCAAACCACTCTGAGTCTGAGGACAAAATGCCCCGAGCAGAAATGGAGCAGATCTGTTCATGGGAAGGTCTCTGAGGAGGGGGCATTTGCTCTGGTTTCCGAGTCGGAATGGAGTTCACTGAATGTGAAACAAGTGTTCATGGGGCAGTCAATAATGTATCAGAAATGTGCAATCTTTCAAAAGCAACAGGCACAGAAGATAAGGAACAGAGATGTGGGTTCAGAGGTAGCTAGGGTCCAGATGTACAGCAGAGATAATGTTTAGGTCCTTCAGATGACTTCCTCATTGACCTGGATACATTTAAAGGGCTGTGCCTATTATTTTGTCTCATATTAGAGTATTAGCTCTGATGAGGGGGGATTCTAGAACAGAGGAAGAAAGCTCCAGTAGAGAACATTTCTGGGTGGCTGTTATAAGATGACAGCAGATGAAATAACATGTCACATGCCATTGAGGTGGGATACCTGGGCCCTCTGAACCTCAGGTGAGAGAGGATAGGTGGACCAGAATGTAAGGTAAGTGGAGGCAATGCCTCTGCTGAGACTGACAAAGGTAAGGCTAGGTAGAAGAGCAGGTCTGAGGGACTGCTGAAAATGTGGGTGTATTACTTGTCATTTTGTGACCATATTATGAAAAGGTGGAAATAATTTAGTAGATTCAGAGACAATCAGGTTTGCATTTTTCTCCCACATATGAATAATGCAGAAGTTAAAATAACCACCAATAGGAGACTTAGAAGAGTCATTTATTTCTTTTTTCATTGATGCATTTTTTCCTTTTTTGATTTTTGAACTGGTCACTTGTGCATTTTTAAGATATAATTAGAGATGTCTTACATGCATGAGACACTAGAGATATATATGAAATTCTAGGACTACCCCAAGTTATCTGATCAGCAAGAATTGGGCACAGGAGGGTATAGAGCAGCCTAAGAGGACCCTGAAGACCTGAGGACCTCCTCCCCATGCAGGTCAGAGAAGAGGGTGTGTCTAAGTGACTGCAGGGCTTGTAGGTAGTGAGGACTCTGAAACCCTGTAAAAACTTCAGCTTTAAATTCATTTGGGGTCCAGTTGGAGTGGCAGGCAAAGAGAGCAGGGAACATCCTCTGTCCTAAGGGTAAATGGTTCACCAAAGGTCAGGGTAGTGGACCAGGAAGTATTCCTCATGTGTCTTCCAGGGGATACTGCAGGGAGACCACCACTGATTTAGAGCCCCTTCCTGGCTGCCCACAGCCAATTCTGAATGCTGGGATCACTACTGCCAGGTCGCTCTGTAGGAACTAGCATCCTTCTAATGGCCACCCAGAATCCAGGAGCCACTCAGTCTGCAGATCTGTCTGTGATCAGAAGTTCTTCCTTCCTAATCGTTCCTCCCCCTGATGCTGTCGAGGTGTCAGAGCTGTGGTCTGAAGTCACCTGTTGTCCTTTCCTATTTGTGTTCACCAACGTTCCTCTCATCCCAAAGCACCTTCTTATCTGAACACCTTGCACCTGCTTCTCAAAGGCTCCAAATTCAAAAAACCTTCTACATTTGAGAGAAATTATTTCAAGGAACAAATGGGTTCTTCTTTGGTAGACTGATATTTTTTTAAAAAAATTTACAGTAGTTTTTCTGAATAAAATAATAATTTAATAAATCCAACAAATAAGTTCATGATTCTAAAAGCAAACTTGCTTCACAGAGTACATACCACATATACAACACACACACACACACACACACACACACACACACACACAAACAAGGATGAAAAAAGAAAAAGAGAATAATCAGTATTATGAATTTAAGGTATTTTCAAGTTCCTTTGTAGGCACTTCCTTCTATATGAATTAATTCAGATCATATAAAGAGATCTCAAAGGCCTGTATAGATCTGGCCACTTCTCAAGGGGGCACAGAAATAAAAGACATTATTGTACAATCTCCTATTACCACTTCATATTTACCCAAGCAACTAGAGGCATTGGTGGAACCATATTATCAGCTATTCCATTTGGGCAACCCCAGGTGTTGACCATGGAGCAATCAATATTCAAAGAGCCCATCCTTTCCCTCTGGTTCCCTCTGGCCTGTTTCTCCTAAAATGTATTGTGCACCTGCCAGCATGAGCATTTCATGGAGAAGCCCAAAATTTCATTCGATGTTCTCTCTCTGCAATGAAGAAAAGTTTCAAGTTTCTCCAGGAGATGCTGTGCTTCAGAGATTGATAGGGAGCTCCAGCAAATTACTTTTTTGGTCTAGAAAATAAACTGAGTGAATCAACTTGCATTTTTGCCTTGCAATGTCACTACTCTCAACTCATACTCATGAGGGAATTTTTGTACCAGTGGCATTATATACTTAAATCCCAAAAGGATAAATTCAGACTTCAAAAGGCTAATAAAAGCAATATAGCATATCAATAAAATGGGCATATCAAAAATTTCCTACATGAGGCTTTCATTCCTTCTCAATGTATATTACTTCAACATCAGTTTATAATGTCATTCTTCTTAATAAAGTAGAAAACTAAATCATGATGATTTTCACACATCATTTCTCCTTTAACTGCTCAAGCAGAGCTGAATGCATTAGCAACTCTCCATATCAAGATATGAACACCAGCTCTGCCTCTTTGTGTCCTGCATCAGAATGGTAAGCTCAGTGGGTGATAACAGTGTGTCTGGAAGCAAATCCTACTAGGATGGTTTTCCTGTAGTGCAGATATTCTTATGATCCCTGTCAATATTTTAAACACATATGTTTGCAGAAATCCCTCCCATCCTCTGGCTGCAGATTGAAATTAAGTCATTTTTTTATTTTTATCATTGGCTTGATTTTTCAGATTTCTTTTTGAGTGTTTTGAGGATTACCAATTGCAACATGGGAGTAACTTAGTCTTTTATGGTTAGTGTGACTTCATATTAAACATAAATTCACAAAAATACATTCATAAGTATAAAAACAAAGTTGCTTCCTAAATGGTAACATGCAACATTTCTGATACCTTGTTAAAGACCATCAACACACTTGTCTAAATCAAGATGTGGGCTGGGGAATTGTATTTCTAACTTTCTCTGAGGTCATGCTTCCATTTACAAGGAAATTAAGTATTAATTTGATCTCAATAATAAAATTAATGAATGAGAAAAAAATTAACAATTATTTGTTCATGTTTTGAATGAGAAGGGTTTCAAAGTAGAGGAGGGGACTCTGAATCTCCTTTATAGTTTACATATTTTGGAGGAGAGCCCCCTCTGATTGTCACAGAGAGATAGAAAGGCAACCCAGTACAGAAGGAGCAACACGGAGTGATGGACACACTCAGAGTAGGGGTGGGGACAAAGCAAGTCACATGGCCATGAACCACTGGATAGAACAAGGAGTCCTGAAGCCTCAACTTCTCCATCACAGTGTTAAATATTTCACTGCCTCTATTTGTCTCCAACCTGTAAAAAATGAGACTCTGGGCAGGTGAAGAGTTGTATTTTTCCAGCTGAGGGAGGACAGGAGAGAAAAGAAAAAGGGAAAAGTGTGAGTTTATGAACTGAAATTGATTTCCATGCATGTGTAAGTTTGATGGGATAAACCCAACTACTATGTATAACTATGAAGCTCTAATAATAAAAAAAACACACTGTACTCCATAAACACATATGATTATCATTTGGAAAATAATAATAAATCAAACTCAGTGTTTCACTGTGATGTATACACTAAGTTCTAGTGTTGAAATCTGGAAAGGAGAACTGCATGGCAAGACATGGAGGAAACGCACCAGGAGGGGCAGTGGAATCTGTCACAGTATGTACACATTGCTACAGATTTCTTCACTCCATAGGAATCTGGCCCAATGAACTGTTTTCCAGGGAACTTTTCGCAAGAACAAAAATGCATCAGGGTCATTTCTTGTAAAATTTTAATCAGCATTTCAGTTTCTTTGGACACCAGAAACTTTCTGAGAGCCATGTGGCAGCCTTGCTAATTGAAAAGAAAAGAGTTTTGGTCTCTCTACTCTATTAACCTGAGTGGTTTACCCAAATGCTATGAGATACACCACAGATATAGTCAGCTTCATCCTCATGCTGGATGAACTAAATAGCAGTTCAGACCCAGAACTGAAGCCTGAGAAGCGATCAGGAATCCCATTCCCCTTCTTGTGGCTTCCATCACTGTTAACATCCATGAGGAACACTGGGGCCTTCCCTGGCTGTTGCTGGTACCAGGAAATGAAGTAGGTGCTGTGCTCAGGATACAGGTGAGCTTGACTGAGGCTCTCTGGGAGGCAGATGCAGAGGGTGACTGAGTCAGCACATGCTGGGAGAGGAAATCTAAAAACACAGAAATTCATTATATCTGGAAAAAGCACAAAAAGAAAGAGCATTTAACATGAGTCAGGATGCTGAGGACCATGCTGACTTGTGCAATAAAGGAGGAGGGTGAAGAAGAGGACTGGGGTCCCGGCCATGGTGTACACACCATAGAGCTCTGCTGAAGCAAACATGCCCCAGGATTCACTTAATAGCACTCAAAACCCAGAAGAAAAAGGAGGATCCATTCATACATATCTGTGCCCTTTACTTAAGCCAACAAGCCCCTCCCTGGCTGTGTGTCTTTTCTGGGAGAGGTGTACCTGGAGTGTGCCTGCCCTGAGAATTTTTAAGTGCCTAGAGAGGTCCTAGCTTGTGGAAATAGTGAGCTCTATGCTGAGACCAGAGGGCAGGTGTCAAGGTTCTCACTTCCGAGCCCCAAACCTCTCAGTGGCAGACCTATATTTTCCACATTGCCCAGACTTAGGCGCATCATACCTGTGTCCAAGTGAAAAGTGATCCTGACAGAGGCTCCTGCTCCCACAAATCCCTCAGTACCACTTCCTCCTACCCCAGGACAGAGTAAGGAACAGCCCCAGAACTAGCTTCCTATCTCATCTAAGTCTTTAATTTTCTATTTGCCCCCCCCCATACACTCCATGGAAATAGGAAACACAATTCAGCCCATTTTATGTGGAATTCACAGAGGAAGTAGGGTCTTATATACAGACTCTACATGCAATGAAAAATACATATGCTGAGTTGAAGAATGGGATCAGGTCAGCTCTGAACTCACTTCCAAGGCACCTTGTGAAAATAGGGTTCTCTCTCCCTACCTGATTCCTCCTAAAACTGATGCAAATGGGCTTTATGGCTTATTGTTTGGGACTTTAAAATAGTACAGTGTATGACTGACTGGATTCAATAGAAATAAGGAAAGCATGGGAGATACAAAGGAAGTTACTAATGGGCTTGAGAAAGAAATCAGCAGACTTGGGGCTTTCATGGTTGAGTTCAAGAAAGAATAGAAGATGGGTTTTCAAGGAAAGATGTCAAAACATTCCATGACTTTTCTGATAGAAAGATGTTTTCATATTGTTATGGTATGGTTCCATCCTATGCTCACCACCATCTTATGGATTTCCCCACTTCCAGTGCTGACCAATAATAAATGCCAGTGAATATATTAATTGAGAGATAATATCCCTCTTGTTTAGGAAAATTAACTGAGGCAATGCACAGCAGCTTGGAGTCAGGGCTAAAGGTCCACAGGATTTGGCCCTGAAAGTAGTGCACAGGTTTCTCATGCAGCTGTCCTCTGGGTGCACAGGCTGCCTGCCAGTCCCTGCTTATGATGGAGGTGTCTTGGAGGCACTGCCTGGACTCAGACATCATTCAGAGGACTGGGAATGATCTCTGCTAGCTGGGTAGGCACACCACAGCACAATACTCAGCTATAGGTCCCTAACAATGGTGACCTGACAGAAGCTAACGGACAACTCAGGAAGCATGTGTCCTTCAGTATATTTTAAAGTGACATGGTATGTCCTTGCATTGTACAAAAATTAAGTACGATGAAATGAATTTTATTACTACATGAAAGTAGGTCTTTCTCTTTCTGACTTATTGCAAAATGAACATCACTGCAGATGCTAACCACTGGAAAAGAAATGCTTTGGCCTCAGTCTTCAGATCAGATTCAGATGTTAATGACCCTTTTGGAACAAAAAATAATTGAATTCCCTATTTTGTGGAACCTTTCCTCACAAACAATTCACAAATACTCTCCATTTTGGACTTAAACAGGAACAGAAACTAACAAGTCCTTTTAGCCTTTCTATAGGGACAGTCATCATTGAGCTGCCAGAGCGGTCAATGTCTGGTCTTATGGTCTTCTGATTCCCAAATCCTGTGATCACGTTCCTATCCTGGTGAAGTCACATGCAGGTTTAGGTCTCTGTTGCCCATCTGGGTCTGACTGTGCTGAGCATCACTGTAATGTATCTCACACTGAACCTGTTTCACCCTCAGGCTGCATACCTGAGAGAGTCAAGCAGCTTTGCCTTCAACAAGGGAGCCCAATAGCCAGGAAACTCACCAAGAGTGTCTGTCAATTATGTTTCAGATCAGAGTCCCAAGCCCTTGGTTAGACTTCCACTGCACCAAGTATGTGAAGTGATCATTGGTGACCAAATCTTTGCTGGAGTCGCAGATGAGAGTGACTGTCCCTCCTGAGCAAGTGAAGGCTCCTGAGTCTCACAATCTGAGAAATAGACCCTAAAATCGAAACAAAACATGTCTAGAATGAGGAAGGAGTACAGAGGGCCACTACGATGGTTGGACTCTGACGTGTCTGTCATCCTGAACACTGAGTGAGGAGGAGAAGATGTGTCCAGACTGTGGTGTGCATTGTGGAAGGATGCCCTGGCCCTAAAGTTTAGGCCCGACTTCTGATGACCTGTGATTTCCTACTGAACTGTCTGGATGGAGGGGCTTGTTTGTGAGGTGTATTATATAAATATGAGCCCTTTACCATCAACTTCCAAAATAAGGTCCACCGTCCTAACAGCACTTAGATTTTCAGGGAGTGTGCTGTGGATTTTCCCCATGGCATGAAGCAGCTGCACTAACATTGTGCATGGTCCACTGAGCAACTGTTCATGCACAATAAAGCTAAACCAGTTGTGTTTCTACCAGACTTCTACGTATATCCTCAGAGTCCCTGGAGGCCTCATGGTCTAAAGCTGTGAGGGCTCATTGAATTAAGAATTGTTGAATTATTTGTATGGCATTGCTGCTGTATTTCCAAGACCGTCTCACATTCCTTTCTTGAGTTTTCTTTGAGCATTCCTGTTTATATCTAGTCTCTGTTTTGTTTGTTGAAATTATTCCCAGATGTCTGCAACTCAATTTTAATGTTACATATTCTTAACCTTATCTGAATTTTTTATCATTAACATACTTGTTTTATTTTGTATACATGCTTCATTAGTTTATTATAATTATATGTAAGAGAGGGATTCACTGTACACGTATACATTCATACAGAAAACATAATTTAATCAATTTTGTTTTCCAATATTCTCAATTTTCCTCCATTACCCCCACCCCTAAACCTGTTTCTCTACTACGCTGACCTCATGTCTGTTTTCCTTTGCTTAGTGCATTGAAATTATAGATAAAATGGTGATTCACTCTGATATATTGGTACTTGCACATAGCATCATTTGATGTCTTTCCACAGTACCTGCCCATTCCATCCTTTTCTCCACCTCCTTGGTATTTCTTCCTCTTCAACATTTCTCTCTTCAAGTATCCAGTTATCTCTTTCATAAGTGGAAGTTACCAAGGGAAAAGGTAATTAAAATGGGACCTCACTCATCAGTGTTTTCAATGAGTAAAGGAATTGTTTTCATGACCAATATGCAGATAAAGTTCCTCATATTGAGCTTCTCATTGGATGTAGAGAAGGCTTAAGTGGAAAATTATTTTGATAATTTAATCTGCAGGGCATAAAAGAGAAAGAAAGAGGAAATGCTCCAAGTTAGAGGGTTAAATTTTCTTTTTTTACTAATTTCATTTTATTTTATTGTAAACAAATGGGATACATGTTGTTTCTCTGTTTGTACATGGAGTCAAGGCATACCATTTGTGTAATCATAAATTTACATAGAGTAATGTTGTTTGATACATTCTGTTATTCTTTCCCTTCCCCCCCACCCTTCCCACTCCTCTTTTCCCTCTATACAGTCCTTCCTTCCTCCATTCTTACCACCCTCCTTATCCCTAACACTAAACCTAACCCTAACCCTAACGCTAACCCCTCCCATCCCCCATTATATGTCCTCATCTACTTATCAGCGAGATCATTCGTCCTTTAGTTTTTTGAGATTGGCTTATCTCACTTAGCATGATATTCTCCAATTTCATCCATTTGCCTGCAAGTGCCATAATTTTTTCATTCTTTATGGCAGAGTAATATTCCATTGTATATATATGCCACAGTTTCTTTATCCATTCATCAACTGAAGGTCATCTAGGTTGGTTCCACAATATGGCTATTGTGAATTGAGCAGCTATGAACATTGATGTGGCTGTATCTCTGAAGTATGCTGATTTTAAGTCCTTTGGGCATAGGCCAAGGAGTGGGATAGCTGGGTCAAATGGTAGGTCCATTCCAAGTTTTCTAAGGAATCTCCACACTGCTTCCCAGAGTGGCTGCACTAATTTGCAAACCTTCCAGCAATGTATGAGTGTACCTTTTTCCCCACATCCTCACCAACACCTATTGTTGCTTGTGTTCTTGATGATCGCCATTCTAATTGGGGTGAGATGGAATCTTAGGGTAGTTTTGATTTGCATTTCTCTTATTACTAGAGATGTTGAACATTTTTTCATATATCTGTTGATTGCTTGTACATCTTCTTCTGTGAAGTGTCTGTTCATTTCCTTAGCCCATTTGTTGATTGGATTATTTGTATTCTTGGTGTAGAGTTTTTTGAGTTCTTTATAGATTCTGCAAATTAGCGCTCTATCTGAAGTATGAGTGGCCAAGATTTTCTCCCACTCTGTAGGCTCTCTCTTCACATTACTGATAGTTTCCTTTGCTGAGAGAAAGCTTTTTAGTTTGAATCTATCCCAGTGGTTGATTCTACCTTTTATTTCTTGTGCTATGGGAGTCCTGTTAAGGAAGTCTGGTCCTAAGCCAACATGTTGAAGATTTGGACCTACTTTTTCTTCTATAAGATGAAGGATCTCTGGTCTGATTACGAGGTCCTTGATCCATTTTGAGTTGAGTTTTGTGCAGGGTAAGAGATAGGGATTTAGTTTCATTCTGTTGCATATGGATTTCCTGTTTTCCCAGCACCATTTGTTGAAGAGGCTATCTTTTCTCCATAGCATATTTTTGGCCACTTTGTCTAGTATGAGAAAATTGTATTTATTTGGGTTTGTGTCCATGTCCTCTATTCTGTACCATTGATCTACCTCTCTATTTTGGTACAAATACCATGCCTTTTTTGTTACTATTGCTTTGTAGTATAGTTGAAGATCTGGTATTGCGATACTCCCTGCTTCACTCTTTCTGCTAAGGATTGCTTTAGCTATTCTGGGTTTCTTATTCTTCCAGATGAATTTCATAATTGCTTGCTCTATTTCTGTAGGTACGTCATTGAGCCAATTTCATTTTTTTTTAACTATTTCAGTGGAAATAAAGTCAGTTATGCAAAGGGTCAACCAAGACTACATGACAACACTCCTCATTAAAAACCAACTCTGAAGGACTTTACTGGTGTTTTTGTTTGTTTTTTTGTTTGTTTGTTTGTTTTTGTTTTTTTTTTTTTTCATTTTGGGGATAAGGGATTGAACCCAGAGAAGCTTATTCACTGAGCCATATACCCAACAATACCCCCACTGCTGTTTTTTAGAACAAGGGTCTTGCTAACTTGCTTAGGGCCTTGCTATGTTGCTGAGGCTGGCTTTGAACTTGTAACCATTCTTCCTGGCCCTCCAAAACTGTTGTAATTACAGGTGTGTGCTAGCTTTCAAGGTTTTCCTGATTGACAATGGTGTATGCATAATAGCACACATTGTTTCTAGGAGAGTTATCAATGTCAGTGACACATACCAGGAGAGAACAACTAGCCTCTTAGAGAAAGATGAAAAGAACTCCCTCCTCTTCAATTTCTTAAGACGTGTTTTGTGGCCTGCCAATAATCTACCTGTGAATTAATTCATGTTTAATTAAGAAGAATGTTCACAAGCTCCAGTGCCTAATGCAGGTGACAATCTGAGACAAGCCTCGTATTAGACAGGACACTCTTTCCCACACTGCTGATCAGGATGAGCAGTTTCCCTGTTGTTTGCTTGCATCTGCCTCATCTAAAATCAATCTTACTGATCTACCCATGTGGAGCAAGTAGTGCTTTATACTAAATCAAACACCCACTGAATACGCATTATGGCAATATCTATTAGCATTCACATGCATAGACTTAGAAATGGTCCTTTCTTATCAGACCATTTGTCATTCTCATGAATAAAAAATGCAACTCTGTGATGTGAAATAACATGGCAAAATTTTTGCTCACACACCATTTCAACTATGCGTGATGAATGATGATTCTCCATGTGCTCATTTTTATCCTGATACTTAACTCAATATCTTTTGAGGATAACTCAAAGGATAATTCTTGTCAGCATGCAGAAGAAAACATGCAGGGGAGAAGAAGAACAGTAGCTCTTCAACCTATTATACTGCTGCCCAGCGGTAGCACAAAACACCTCTGATTCTCCTTTATTGGGCAAAGCAGACCTGAGCCAAGGCACACTATACAGAGCCAGAGAATTATGATTGACATTCTAAAAGACCTGGCAATTTGGAAACCATGACACTATATGTGCACACTTTTGATGCACAGTCCTATGTCCACCAAATTCCGGGACACCATTCAAGTTGCTCACCAAAGCAACATTCATAACAATTAATGATCAGAAACTACTTCAGTGTCTTGAGTTATATTAGGATGAATAGGTTCTCTATGGTTTTATTTTTTGTTTTTTTGTTTTTGTTTTTGTTTTGCTGTTTTGTTTTGAATAGGTTGTCCCTGAGTTCTTGTTTTCTTTTTTTTTAATTAAAAATCATAAATTTACATAGGGCAATGTTGCTTGATTCATTCTGTTATATTTCCCCTTTCTCCCCCACCCCTCCCACCCCTCTTTTCCCTCTATACAGTCCTTCCTTCCTCCATTCTTACCACCCTCCTTATACCTAACCCTAAACCTAACCCTAACCCTAACGCTAACCCCTCCTACCCCCCCTTATATGTCCTCATCTGCTTATCAGCAAGATCATTCGTCCTTTAGTTTTTTGAAATTGACTTATCTCACTTAGCATGATATCCTTCAATTTCATCCATTGGCCTGCAAATGCCATAATTTTTTCATTCTTCATGGCGGAGTAATATTCCATTGTATATATATGCCACAGTTTCTTTATCCATTCATCAACTGAAGGTCATCTAGGTTGGTTCCACAATATGGCTATGGTGAATTGAGTGGCTGTGAACATTGATGTGGCTGTATCTCTGTAGTATGCTGATTTTAAGTCTTTTGGGTATAGGCCAAGGAGTGGGATAGCTGGGTCAAATGGTGGTTCCATTCCAAGCTTTCTGAGGAATCTCCATACTGCTTTCCAGAGTGGCTGCACTAATTTGCAAACCCTCCAGCAATGTATGAGTGTACCTTTTTCCCCACATCCTCGCCAACACCTATTGTTGCTTGTGTTCTTGATGATCGCCATTCTAATTGGGGTGAGATGGAATCTTAGGGTAGTTTTGATTTGCATTTCTCTTATTACTAGAGATGTTGAACATTTTTTCATATATCTGTTGATTGCTTGTACATCTTCTTCTGTGAAGTGTCTGTTCATTTCCTTAGCCCATTTGTTGATTGGATTATTTGTATTCTTGGTGTAGAGTTTTTTGAGTTCTTTATAGATTCTGCAAATTAGCGCTCTATCTGAAGTATGAGTGGCCAAGATTTTCTCCCGCTCTGTAGGCTCTCTCTTCACATTACTGATAGTTTCCTTTGCTGAGAGAAAGCTTTTTAGTTTGAATCTATCCCAGTGGTTGATTCTACCTTTTATTTCTTGTGCTACGAGAGTCCTGTTAAGGAAGTCTGATCCTAAGCCAACAAGTTGAAGGTTTGGACCTACTTTTTCTTCTACAGATGCGGGGTCTCTGGTCTGATTACGAGGTCCTTGATCCATTTTGAGTTGAGTTTTGTGCAGGGTGAGAGATAGGGATTTAGTTTCATTCTGTTGCATATGGATTTCCTGTTTTCCCAGCACCATTTGTTGAAGAGGCTATCTTTTCTCCATTGCATATTTTTGGCACCTTTGTCTAGTATGAGAAAATTGTATTTATTTGGGTTTGTGTCCATGTCCTCTATTCTGTACCATTGATCTACCTCTCTATTTTGGTACCAATACCATGACATTTTTGTTACTATTGCTTTGGAATAGAGTTGAAGATCTGGTATTGCGATACCCCCTGCTTTGCTCTTTCTGCTGAGGATTGCTTTAGCTATTCTGGGTTTCTTATTCTTCCAGATGAATTTCATGATTGCTTGCTCTATTTCTATGAGGTACATCATTGGGATTATAATTGGAATTGCATTTAATCTGTATAGCACTTTTGGTAGTATGGCCATTTTGACAATATTAATTCTTCCTATCCAAGAACATGGGAGATCTTTCCATCTTCTAAGGTCTTCTTTAATTTCTTTCTTTAGTGTTCTGTAGTTCTCATTGTAGAGGTCTTCCACCTCTTTTGTGAGATTGATTCCCAAGTATTTTATTTTTTTCGAAGCTATTGTGAATGGGGTAGTTTTTCTAATTTCTCTTTCTGAAGATTCATCACTTACATATAAAAATGCATTGGATTTATGAGCATTGATCTCGTAACCTGCTACTTTACTGAATTCACTTATGAGTTCTAAGAGTTTTCTGGTGGAATTTCCAGGTTCCTCTAAATACATAATCATGTCATCAGTGAACAGGGATAGTTTGAGTTCCTCTTTTCTAATTCGTATCCCTTTAATTTCTTTGGTTTGTCTAATTGCTCTGGCTAGAGTCTCAAGAACGATATTGAATAGAAGTGGTGAAAGAGGGCATCCCTGTCTGTTCCAGTTTTTAGGGGGAATGCTTTCAGTTTTTCACCATTTAGAATGATATTGGTCATGGGCTTAGCATAAATGGCCTTTACAATGTTAAGGAATGTTCCCACTACCCCAATTTTCTCTAGTGTTTTGAGCATGAAGGGATGCTGTATTTTATCAAATGCTTTTTCTGCATCTATTGAAATAATCATGTGATTCTTGACTTCAAGTCTATTGATATGGTGAATTACATTTATTGATTTCCGGATGTTGAACCAACCTTGCATCCCTGGGATAAAACCCACTTGATCGTGGTGCACTAACTTTTTTTTGTATGTGATTTGCTAAAATTTTGTTGAGAATTTTTGCATCAATGTTCATTAAGGATATTGGTCTGAAATTTTCTTTCCTTGGTGTGTTTCTATCTGGTTTAGGTATCAGGGTGATTTTAGCTTCATAGAATGAGTTTGAATGGGTTCCTTCCTCTTCTGCCTCATGGACTACTTTGAGGAGTATTGGAATGAGCTCTTCTTTAAAGGTTTTGTAGAACTCGGCTGAGAACCCATCTGGTCCCGGACTTTTCTTTGTTGGTAGGCTTTTGATGACCTCTTCTATTTCATTGCTTGAAATGGATTTATTTAAGTTGTGTATGTCCTCCTCGTTCACTTTAGGGAATTCATATGTCTCTAGAAACTTGTTGATGTCTTCCAGGTTTTCTGTCTTGTTGGAGTATAGATTTTCAAAATAGCTTCTAATTATGTTTTGTATTTCACTCATGTCTGTTGTGATATTTCCTTGTTCATTCTGAATTTTAGTAATTTGAGTATTCTCTCTCTTTCTCTTTGTTAGTGTGGCTAAGGGTCTATCAATTTTGTTTATTTTTTCAAAGAACCAACTCTTTATTTTGTTAATTTTTCCAATTGTTTCTTTTGTTTCAATTTCGTTGATTTTGGCTCTGATTTTAACTATTTCCTGTCTTCTACTACTTTTGGTGTTGGTCTGCTCTTCTTTTTCTAGGGCTTTGAGCTGTACTGCTAAGTTGTTTATTTGTTGATTTCTACTTCTTTTGTTGAATGCACCCCATGAAATAAATCTTCCTCTAAGTACTGCTTTCATAGTGTCCCAGAGATTTTGATATGATGTGTCTTTGTTCTCGTTTACTTCTAAGAATTTTTTTATTTCCCTCCTAATGATTATCCATTCATCATATAATAGTGTATTATTTAATCTCCAGGTATTGGAGAAGTTTCTGTTTTTTATTCTGTCATTTATTTCTAATTTCAATCCATTATGATCTGATAGAGTACAAGGTAGTATCTCTATCTTCTTGTATTTGCTAACAATAGCTTTGTGGCATAAGACATGGTCTATTTTAGAGAAGGATCCATGTGCTGCTGAGAAGAAAGTGTATTTATTCTTTGTTGGATGGTATATTCTACATAAGTCGGTTAAGTCTAAATTGTTGATTGTGTTATTGAGATCTATGATTTCTTTATTCAATTTTTATTTGGATGATCTATCCAGCGGTGAGAGAGGTGTGTTAAAATCACCTAGTATTATTGTGTTGTGGTCTATTTGATTTCTGGAATTGAGAAGGATCTGTTTGACGTACATAGATGAGCCAACGTTCGGGGCATAGATGTTTATGATTGTTATGTCTTGCTGATTTATGCTTCCCTTAAGCAGTATGTAATGTCCTTCTTTATCCCTTCTGACTAGTTTTGGCTTGAAGTCCACATTATCTGAAATGAGGTGGATACTCCACCTGTTTTGCTGTGTCCATGTGCGTGGTATGTTTTTTCCCATCCTTTCACCTTTAGTCTGTGGGTATCTCTTTCTATGAGATGAATCTCTTGCAGGCAGCAAATTGTTGGATTTTTCTTTTTAATCCATTCTGCCAGTCTATGTCTTTTGATTGATGAGTTCAGGCCATTAACATTCACGGTTATTATTGTGATATGATTTGTATTCCTAGTCATTGGACTCATTTTTGTTTTTTGACATGATTTGGTTTCTCCTTTATTTGGCTATTCCTTTAGGCTAGTTCCTCCCGTTGCTTTTTTGCATCTTTTTTTTTTTTTTTTTTTTCATCTCTTCCTCATGGAATATTTTGCTGAGAATGTTCTGCAATGCTGGCTTTCTTCTTGTAAATTCCTTTAGCTGTTGTTTATCATGGAAGGATCTTATTTCATCGTCAAATCTGAAAGTAAGTTTTGCTGGATATAAGATTCTTGGTTGGCATCCATTTTCTTTCAGGCTGGTAAATGTTGTTCCAGGCCCTTTTTGCTTTTAGGGTCTGGATTGAAAAATCTGCTGATATTCTTATTGGGTTCCCCCTGAATGTAATTTGATTTTTTTCTCTCGTGGCCTTTAAAATTCTGTCTTTATTTTGTATGTTAGGTATTTTCATAATAATGTGCCTTGGTGTGTGTGTGTTGTAATTTTGTATATTTGGAGTCCTATAAGCCTCTTGTACTTGGTTTTCCATTTCATTCTTCAGATTTGGGAAATTTTCTGATATTATTTCATTGAATAGATTGTTCATTCCCTTGGTTTGTTTCTCTAAGCCTTCCTCAATCCCAATAATTCTTAAATTTGGCCTCTTCATGATATCCCATAATTCTTGTAGATTCTTTTCATGATTTCTTACCATCTTCTCTGTTTGGTCAACTTTGTTTTCAAGATTAAATATTTTGTCTTCAATATCTGAGGTTCTGTCTTCCAGGTGTTCTATCTTATTGGTTATGCTTTCTATGGAGTTTTTAACTTGGTTTATTATTTCCTTCATTTCAAGGATTTCTGTTTGTTTTTTTCAATATCTCTAACTCTTTATTGAAATGATCTCTTGCTTCCCGTATTTGCTCCTTTAACTGTTGATTGGTGCGATCATTTAATGCCTGCATTTGCTCTTTCATCTCCTCATTTGCTTCCCTGATTGTTTTAATTATGTACATTCTGAACTCCCTTTCTGACATTTCTTCTGCTGTGCTGTCATTGGGTTTTATTGATATAGTATCTAGGTTTTTTGGGACATTTTCTTCCCTTGTTTTCTCATATTGGTCAGATGTCCGTGGGACTTTGTGATATTGCAGAATTCTTCTATTGGCTTATATTGTTCCTGTAGATTTCCAGTGTATCACCTTCCTGCCTTCAGTAGCCTGAAGTCTTGGAGTAACTTGATAATGCAGTGCTTCCAAGGAAAGCTGCTCCTAGTCCTCTACTGGTTCCAGTACTTGGAGCTTGCTCTGTGTGGAAAGGCTCTCACTGCGGGGTCTGCTCCGAGAACTAGCCTGGAAAAGCGCTTCCCGCCAGAGGGGTCCAGGCTGTGGGCTGCTTGGGGAAGTCCCTGGCTGCCCTGTCCTGGTCCCTGAAGCAACCTGTGGGCAGGAACTCGCCACCCTGGTTCAGGGACTTGAAGCTTGGTTCTGTGCAGAAACGCTCTCATTGGGGTCCTGCTCTAAGATGCTGGAGAATCTGGCCCTGTGGGAGGAGCCCACCACCGGAGTGCACAGGGCTGCCTGGGGAGGACTGTAGCTGCTCTGCCCTACTCTAATAATCCACCCGAATCCAGGCCTGCCGCCCGGGCAGCGCTTCACAGGGTGGGGGAGACTCACCCCGAGGCTCTATTTTATTCCAAGTCTCTCAATGCCTCCCCTTCTTGAATCCTGGGTTCTGGAGTGACTGGAGATGCAGTCACCCTCTAGTCCGCCATCTTGGATCGCCCCCCTGAGTTGTTGAAGCTTGCCTCCACCCTGCTATCCCACTGCCTCAGCCTTCTGAGTATCTGGGATTACAGGTATGCACCAACAAAAGAAAGGCTTCCCTGACCAGAAATGAAACTTGGGCCATGGCAGTGAGAGACCCAAATCCTATTCACTAGATCACCTGGAGCATCTCTCTGTGTGTTCTTTACAAATAAACCTACTGTTGAGTTCACAGAAAGACCCTCTAGTGGGTCTCATGGGAAGTAGTCAAGCTTTCCTGGCTAGCTATCTTCCTCAATATTCACCTTATGTCCATGGAAACAAAGAACACTCACTTGACCTTTTCCTCCAGCTGGTTGTTGTACAAAGCAAGCTCTGGATGCACCCTATTCCAGTCTGACTGTGATCACCTCATGGTGGGAGCCCTGTTTCTTTTTTGATAGTCCAAACATCTGACTATTGTATTCCAAATGTACAAAGGACACTTTGGGCCCCCATGTATGTCCCTTGAATTCACTTCAGTATGTTTTAAAGTGAGAGAATGCACGAAAGCATAGCAAACAGGATGGTACTCAGAACACCTGGATTTTTAAACATTTTGTCTTTTAGCTGCAACTACCCAAATCCACATTTTGTCCCTGAAAGGATCTAAGGGGAAGAGTCTCAGGTCCACATCTTGCCAACTTAGCCATCCTCCTTAGATGTCCTACCACATCTCCTTGGAAAATGAGGTGTTTGCCAGACATGGGTTATAACCACTGGGAATCTCAACTGATGTGAGATTAAGAAAGAAACATGAATCTCACTCATTTCTTATTTAACTCAGTGAACTTCAGAAACTGGGTACAGAGGTTCCACAGGCAGGACTTGTGCCAACATGGCTTTTGGCATCTTTTCTCCTGGATGTGTCACAGTCCTGGACACAGCAGGAAATCCACACCTTCACCACCTGTCCCTGTCCTGAGACTCTTCTATGTGTCAGCTGTTTTATCAGCATATGCAGATACCACAATTTTCATAGGATTATTCTTCTCAGGAGATGGGCTCCTGGAAATGTGCTGCAGTTGTGGAGTCCCTGGCAGAGGTTCTGGCAATGTCTCAAGACTCTGATTCTTTAGCACAAAGAACAGGAGCCTTGTCTTCTGTTCCAATTAACTCCCTGGAAATCATCCATGTCAGCCCTCTTGACTTTTATCTCAGTCCCACCACAAGCCCTGAATTGGGACAGTCATTCTCCAGAGTGAGGAGAGGAAGGGCCCAGCTAGTCATTCCCACGGGCCAGATGAGGAGATGCTGAGCCCAGCGAACAGAGAGCAGATAAAAAAGGAATAGGATTTCTGCTTGTTTTCCATCAGTATTTGAAGAAAAGATCTTAGATCAGATCAGTAATACAGTGAATAGATTGAAAGCTGGATTATATTGCTCTCTATACTGATGTAGTTGTACAATAAAATTTTAATACTCACATGATCAGAGTGAAGTGTCCATCAGAGGACATGATGTGTTTTCAGTAGAATCAAGGGAAACTAAACACAATGTGGAAGGGTCTCAAGAGGAATATTTAGAGTGGAAGAAGTCATTCAAGAAAGAATATCTACTGTGGGTTTCCAAATATAAAAGATATATAAAAAGATACCTGACCAATAGTCACAGAGAGAAGAATGGATCGTTGCCTGGGAGGTTCTGTGAGCAGAGATGGTGGGAGAATTTCCAAATGGCAAAGAAGGCTTGTGGGCTGGGGGATGAATTCCTTGGCCTGATTCTGCAGAGGTTCACAAAGGTATGAAAATTTATCAAAGTCTGTCAAAGTTTTCACTCGTGTGTGTTATTATCTGTCAAATATTGCATGTTAGAAAACTTATATAAATTTGGGCTAAAAGATTCATTATAAACTTACACAATAAGGGCTAAGGAGAAGATAATTCAGCTCTAGAATTCCTGGAAATAGGGAACAATAAATGATGGAGTCACAGAATTGCCCATCCCAGAGGTCAAGTCTGAGATGATCAGGGTTGCACTGGCTGCCTCCTCACCTGAACTTCAGGGCAAAGAGATCACAGCATCCTGTTCATCTCCTCAAGCTAAAAAGGAGGAGGAGTTTCTGTTTACATGGAGACATTTTCCTAGGAGCATGCTGCTGTGAATGACTCTGAGGACAGATGAGAAGAGGTTCCTCACTCAGAGAAATACCAGCAGATTCAGCTGGGCCTATAGTAGTGGCAGCAGCTGCAGCCAGAGCCCAGGCCTGAGCAATGCTGTGTGGTGTTTGCCCTCCTGGCAAATAGTAAAGGGGTTCTTGTCTTACTTCCCCATGAGACTGGAGGACTGTGTTAGCACTGAGTCTTTTGTCATAAGACTGACAGAAATAGTCAGCCTCATCCTCAGGCTGGAGTCCAGCAATGGTCAGTGAAGCAGAACTGCCAGATTTGGAGCCTGAGAAGCGATCAGGTACTCCTGAGGGTCTACTACTATACCATAGATGAGGAGTTTGGGAGCCGTTCCTGGGAGCTGCTGATACCAGTTTACATAATAGCCATCCCCAATATTGGTGCTGCTTCCAATGCAGGAGATGGTGACCCTCTGTCCTGGAGTCCCAGATAGTGAGGGCAGCTGAGTCAGCTGAGCCCAGGACCCTGGAAATAGGAGAGAAACAGAGATGGTGATTTTTGTCTAGAAACAAAAGGAGAACCAGGGCCCATATCAGAGGACTCCCAGACCCTATCCCTCCTCCACATCATGTCACCTGTGCACTGAACAAGGAATGACAGGAGGAGACAAGACCAGGCTGTGGTGAAGGTCATCCTGAGTTCTGCCTTCTGTTCCTGAAGTTGAGCAGAGGTTCCCTCAAGTCTCTCCCTTGCCCTCTTCATACTGTGAGAAGGGGAGGGTCTATTCATGCAAATTAGGTTCCTCCAGGATTTCTGATTGCACCCTGAGCCCTGTGTCATAAAGATGTCAAGTGGGTGTGCAGGGGTAGAGCTGTGTTGGCTCAGGGGTGTGGGAGGTCACAGCTGTGAGCCCTAACAAGGAGGACCAGGCAGGGCCAGGTGGCTCATTACAGTTCTGGTTACTGATGCCTCTTAACTGGTCTTCAGCGTCCCCTGTTGTCCCTACCCATACACATCACTGTGTGACATTGTGATCAGAGCCCCTGACACAGTCCTACATGCCCTCTGACTCTGCCAGTGAGCCCCTCGGGTGGTCACCCCATTACCTTCGAGCAGCCTTCTTGCTTTCCTCAGACTCATCATGGTGAATATGCATAGTTCGTTTGACTCCTCCCTCTACAAGACTGAGATGGCATCTTTGATATAAATTCTTCTTAGATCAGAATTAAGTAGGTAAACATAACGTTTCTGGTTTTATTAGCCTGCAGGGTGCAATCTATTTTATCCACAACAAAATACTTTGGTCCAAAGGTCCTTTCACCATGGACTTGGCAAGAAACCCGATTGTAAATCTTATGTGTTGCCATTTAGAAGATACTTGCATGTATGTTTTCAAGCTTTCTCAGGTCACATGTTTGTAACTCTTATTGTCAGCAAGTAAGACTGAGGGTTGTGACTATGAGTCAGTCACAGCCATATAGCACTTCAGCCACCATTGGTACCTGGAATACTACAGGGACTGGAGACCCTGAAAGAACTCAGATTGTAGGACTCACGAATGTCTTCAGACATGGATGAGTATGCACTGTCTCCTAGGCACTGGCAGGGATACGGGTGGTCTGGGCATGAGTATCAGTTTTTTGTTCATATTTGTTCAATGTGATTCAGTGTATTTCACAAGGGTTCCATGGTTCCAGCTGAGGAAGTAAATAACATTCTGAATTTTTAAAAACTTTTAAATTTTATTTTATATTTTATTTCTTCTTATTAGTTATAGATGGCAATAGAATGTATTTTGAAATACTACGCATATATGCAGTACATCTTCCCATTCTTCTGGTTGTACATGATGTAGAATTACATTGGTCGTGCATTCATATATGTACATAGGAAAGTATGTCCAACTCATTCTACTACCTTTCCTATTCCCATTCCCCCTCCCTTCCCTTCATTCTACCTTATCTAATCAAAAATACTTCTATTCTTCCCTATCACCCTGCCCTTATTAGGAGCTAGCATACACATATCAGAGTATATTCACCCTTGGCTTTTTTTTACTTGCAGATGGACATGATATCTTTCTTTCTTTCTTTCTTTCTTTCTTTCTTTATTTATTTATTTATTTATTTTTAATGTGCTGAACATTGAACCCATTGCCTCACACATGCACGGCAAGCACTCTACCACTGAGCTACAGCCCCAGCCTTTCTTACTCTTCAGAGGCAAAATATTTTTGACTTCAGGTGACCATTTCGCCTGAACATTTGGGGTTAAGTAGGGAAGGAAAGATCAACATTTTGGTCTTTCTGGTCTTTGCGCCAACATTTTCTTTGTCTTGGTTGCAGTTCATTCAGTCACATATATAGGAAGAACCCAACTATGTATATTGAGTTAATATGCTCTTGGTTAGCATTTTCTTTTTTTCCCCCATGCATCAAAAAACATTTATTTAGAAAGTCACCACATTATAACTTTATTCTGGGCAGTAAGAATTAGAGGTCAATTACTATTCATTCCTTTCGTTAGAGTTTTTAAACAGCTCTATTCTAAAATGGAGCTCTACAAAGTATATTTAACTTTTTTTTTCATTTTTATTGTAAACAAATGGGATACATCGTGTTCCTCTGTTTGTACATGAAGTAGAGGCATACCGTTTTTGTAATCATATATTGACCTAGGATGATATTTTTGATTCATTCTCTTAATTTTTTTCTTCCCCCCACCCCTCCCACCCCCCTTATCCCTCTATACAGTCCCTCCTTCCTCCATTCTTACCCCCGTCCCACCCCCCATTATGTGTCATCATCCACTGATCAGAGAGATCATTACTCCTTTTTTTTTTTCAGATTCGCTAATCTCACTTAGCATGATATTCTCCAATTTCATCCATTTGCCTGCAAATGCCATAATTTTATTATTTTTATGACTGAGTAATATTTCATTGTTTCTTTATCCATTCAACAATGGAAGGGCATCTAGGTTGGTTCCACAATCTGGCTATTGTGAATTGAGCAGCTCTGACCATTGATATGGCTGTATCTCTGTAGTATGCTGATTTTAAGTCTTTTGGGTATAGGCCAAGGAGTGGGATAGCTGGGTCAAATGGTGGGTCCATTTCAAGTTTACTAATTTGCAACCCCACCAGCAATGTATGAATGTACCTTTTCCCCCACATCCTTGCCAACACCTATTGTTGCTTGTATTCTTGATAATTGCCATTCTAATTGGGGTTTCATGGAATCTTAGGGTAGTTCTGATTTGTATTTCTCTTATTACTAAAGATGTTGAACATTTTTTCATATGTCTGTTGATTGCTTGTAGATCTTCTTCTGTGAAGTGTCTGTTAATTTCCTTAGCCCATTTGTTGATTGGGTTATTTGTATTCTTGGTGTAGAGTTTTTTGTGTTCTTTATATATTCTGGAAATTAGTGCTGTATCTGAAGTATGAGAGGCAAAGATTTTCTCCCACTCTGTAGGTTATCTCTTCCCATTGCTGATAGTTTCCTTTGCTGAGAGAAAGCTTTTTAGTTTGAATCTATCCCAGTTATTGATTCTTGCTTTTATTTCTTGTGCTATGGGAGTCCTGTTAAGGAAGTCTGATCCTAGGCCAACAAGTTGAAGGTTTGGACCTACTTTTTCTTCTATAAGATGCAGGGTCTCTGGTCTGATTTCAAGTTCCTTGATCCATTTTGAATTGAGTTTTGTGCAGGGTGAGTGATAGGGGTTTAGTTTCATTCTGTTGCATATGGATTTCCTGTTTTCCCAGCACCATTTGTTGAAGAGGCTATCTTTTCTCCATTGCATGTTTTTGGCACCTTTGTCTAGTATGAGAAAAATGTATTTATTTGTGTTTGTGTCCATGTCCTCTATTCTGTACAATTGACCCACTTGTATATTTTGGTGCCAATACCATGCCGTTTTGTTACTATTGCTTTGTAGTATAGTTGAAGGCCTGGTATTGCGATACCCCCTGCTTCACTCTTCCTGTGAAGGATTTCTTTAACTATTCTGGGTTTCTTATTCTTCCAGATGAATTTCATGATTGCTTGCTCTATTTCTGTGAGGTACATCATTGGGATTTTAATTGGAATTGCATTGAATCTGCATAGCACTTTTGGTACTATGGCCATTTTGACAATATTATTTCTGCCTATCCAAGAACATGGGAGATCTTTCCATCTTCTAAGGTTTTCTTTAATTTTATTCATTAGTGTTCTGTAGATCTCATTGTAAAGGACTTTCACCTTTTTGTTAGATTGATTCCCTAGTGTTTTATTTTGTTCAAGCTACTGTAGGTGAGGTAGTTTTCCTAACTTCTCCTTCAGAAGATTCACCACTTATGTATAAAAAATGCATTGGATTTATGAGCATTGATCATATATCCTGCTACTTTACTGAATTCACTTATGAGTTCTAAAAGTTTTCTGGTGGAATTTCCTGGTTCCTCTAAATATATAATCATGTCATCAGCAAATAGGAATAGTTTGAGTTCTTCTTTTCCTATTCATATCCCTTTAATTTCCTTGGTCTGTCTAAATGCTCTGGCTAGAGTTTCAAGGACAATGTTGAATAGAAGTAGTGAAAGAGGGCAACCCTGCCTTTTTCCAGTTTTTAGGGAGAATGCTTTCAGTTTTTCACCATTTAGAATGATATTGGCCATGGGCTTAGCATAGATAGCCTTTACAATGTTAAGGAATGTTCTCACTATCCCTACTTGTTCTTGTGTTTTGAGAGTGAAGGAATGCTGTATTTTATCAAATGTTTTTTCTGCATCTATCGAAATAATCATGTGATTTTTTACTTTAAGTCTGTTGATATGGTGAATTACATTTATTGATTTCCGCATGTTGAACCAACCTTGCATCCCTGGGAAAAAACCCACTTGATCGTGGTGCACTATCACTTTAATATATTTTTGTATGCAATTTGCTAAGAATTTGTTGAGAATTTCTGCATCAATGTTCATGAAGGATATTGGTCTGAAATTTTCTTTCCTCGATGTCCATTTGTCTGGTTTAGGTATCACTGTGATATTGGCTTCTTAGAATGAGTTTGGGAAGGTTCCCTCCTCTTCCATTTCATGGAATACTTTGAGGAGTATTGGAATGAACTCTTCTCTAAATGTTTTGTAGAACTCAGCTGAGAACCCATCTGGTCCCGGACTTTTCTTTGTTGGAAGACTTTTGATGACTTCTTCTACTTCATTACTTGAAATTTATCTATGTAGATTGTGTATGTCCTCCTGGTTCTGTTTAGGTAATTCATATGTTGCTAGAAACCTGTTGATGTCTTTGAGATTTTCTATTTTGTTGGAGTATAGATTTTCAAAATAGCTTCTAATTATGTTTTGTATTTAAATCGTGTCTGTTATGATATTTCCTTATTCATTCCAGATTTTAGTAATTTGGGTTTTCTCTGTCCTTCTCTTTGTTAGGGTGGCTAAGGGTTTATCAATTTTGTTCATTTTTTCAAAGAACCAACTATTTATTTTGTCAATTTTTTCAGTTGTTTCTTTTGTTTCAATTTCATTGATTTCAGCTCTGGTTTTAACTATTTCCTGTCTTCTACTATTTTTGGTGTTGCTCTGTTCTTCTTTTTCAAGGACTTTGAGCCATAGTGTTAGGTCATTTATTTGTTGATTTTTATTTCTTTTATTGTATGCACTCCATGAAATAAATTTTCCTCTAAGTACTGCTTTCATAGTGTCCAGGAGATTTTGATATGATGTTTCTTTGTTCTCATTTACCTTTAAGAATTTTTTAATCTCCTTCCTGATATCTTCTGTTATCCATTCATCATAAAATAGTGTATTATTTAATCTCCAGGTGTTGGAGTAGTTTGTTTTTTACTCTGTCATTTATTTCTAACTTCAATTTATTATGATCTGCTAGAATACAAGGTATTATCTCTATCTTCTTGTGCTTTATAACATTAGCTTTGTGGCATAAAATATGGCCTATTTTAGAGAAGGATCCATGTGCTGCTGAGAAGAAGGTGTATTTGCTCTTTCTTGGATGTATATTTTATAAATGTCTGTTAAGTCTAAATTATTGATTGTTTTATTGAGATCTATGGTTTCTTTGTTCAGTTTTTTTGGAGGATCTGTCTAGTGGTGAGAGAGGTGTGTTAAAATCATCTAATATTATTATGTTGTGGTCTATTTGATTTCTGTAATTGAGAAGGATTTGTTTGAAGTACACGGATGAACCACTCTTTGGGGCATAGATATTTATGATTGTTATGTCTTGCTGATTTGTGCTTCTCTTAAGCAGTATGAAATGTTCTTCTTTATCCTTTCTGACTAACTTTGACTTGAAATCCACATTATCTGATATGAGGATGGATACTCCAGTCATCACTGGCTGTCCCCGCCTGACCCCTCCATTATCAAATCAATGTATGAGAAAGGACTAACCATCATTTGTTAATATTTTGAATGAGAAGAGGTTTAAAGATAGGGGAGGATTCTCTGAATCTTCCTGATGGTCACCTATTTGGAGATGGGTTCCTCTGCTTTTTGTCCCAACCAAACAGGGAGAGTGGAAGCCTAGTGTGGGAGGAGGCACAGTGAGAAATGGATACACACTGGGAGGGAGGAGGTTAGACTCATGGCATGAACCACTGGTAGGACAAGGAGCCATGCAGCAGCATCTTCCCATGGAAGTGCTGAACATTTTCACACTCTCAATCTCTGTAAAGTAAGAGACATTCTGAGAACATGAAGAGGTTTTTGCTGTACTTCCCCATGGGTTTAGATCACTGTGTGAATACCGCCACCCGTATAGAGTGCACAGTAATAAACAGCTTCATCATCAGTCTGAGCCCCTGTGATGGTGAGGGCAGCTTTGTTTCCAAGGATGGAACCAGAGAATCGATCAGGGACCCCAGAGGGGCGGGAGTTTGTGTTGTAGATGAGTGTGTGGGGAGCACGTCCTGGTGTCTGCTGGTGCCAGCTGGGGTAGTTACTTGTAGAGACTGACCCAGAGCTAAGCCCACAGGTGAGAGTCACAGTCCCACCTGGAGACACAGAGAGTGAGGGCTCCTGGGTCACCGTGGTCTGAGAATCCACCACTAAAACCAAGAAGAGAGACAGTTACTGTTATGAAGCAAATGTCCCTCAGACACTTCTTACATGTAGGCACCCCAGGGATGAAGGTCCCTTCCCCTGACCTGAACCATAAGAGAGGAGCGCCAGGAGAGCTATCATCTGGGCCATTGTGGGATCCTGACAAGCACTTGGTGTCCTCACACTCCTTACTTTGAGTTTGGTGTCCTCGGGGCATTTTAATGCCTCTTCAGGCCCAGAGGGAGGTTTTTCATGCAAATCAAACTTCCTTTCTCTTCCTGCCCCAGTGTTCATCCTGATGTCCCTGGAGGAGATGATGAAAGAAGCAGATGCTTGGCACTCACATAGACCAGTGACTACAGGGGGGACAGAGACACGTGAGTTGTAGTTGATGTCTTTCACAAGATCAGCTTCATCACACTGCTTCATCTCAGCAATAAATGTAATCTCTTGAAAGGCAGAGATGGAATCAAAACAAGGTGAATTCTCCATGTCTAACTAGTTTATCTATTTTAATACAAACCCAGCCCTTCCTAGTGAACATGTCTTTCCTGTCCCGTAACTGAATGTTGTTCCCCCTTGAGTTAACAGTCAGACACTTCTTCCTCAGCATGGATCCCATTTTGACACTCCAGAGCTGGGTTTGTGGGGAACTGCCTGACCACTGAGTCCTGAACACTGTCTCATGCAGCCTCAGTGGAGCCCAGGGTTGAGATTGCAGACACAAACAGCAGCCCCACAAGGCTTAGGATGCCACCTGCCTCCACTCTAAGAAGTCATCAACGATATGGCTTTAGCACTAGTGAACTGCAGAATTTGAGAGAAATTCTCACTATCAAAAAAATGAGAAAAAAGGAAACCATGTTCATCATTTTGAAAATAAAATTAAGAATGATCGGTGTGATCCTACAATATGTACAGTCAGAAAAATGAGAAAGTACAATTTATGTATGATTTCTCAAAATGTATAAATGCATTCTATTATCATGTACAACTAATTAGAACAAATAATATTTTTTTTAAAAAAGAGAAGAGTTCTGATCAAATCAGTGTGAATATCTCCACCATTTGAAGACACTTACACTTTTGAAGATGATTACAAATGTTAGATGAGGATATTTAGGAAGTTCAGAAAATGAAACTTCTCCACTTCTTTGTGAAATAATATTTTCTTTTTAAAAATGGCTTTCATAACTCCAAATTAAATACAATTTGTAAATTGGTCATAATTATTTAATAAAAATAAATTTAATACAAAATTTAATAAATTTTTATTATTATTCTTTTGTTCCCAATCATTCATTATTTTATGTTTTGAGAGATCCACACACATTAGGAATAAAGATTCATTTTAGAATAAGTTACAGTCAGTAGTCAAAAGTATCTGATAGAGTGTCTGTACATAGATTTGATTATGTGTTTGCATTTGTAATACAAAGATAAAGAAGATGATCTGAAATTTAAGTGAGAAAGAAATAGAAGTGCTATTTTAATACCCAAAACCTTAATAGTCTGTTTTCATCATTTACATTAAAACTCACTGAAAGAAAATGACAAATTATTCAGATGTAATATAAAACAGGAAAAACAATGGGTTAAACTATTCATCACATATTCAAATATGAATATTTGAATAAATGAATTAGGAAATCTTAGTGACCAGGAAGTAATCCTAACCTCTGCAGTGAGCCCTATGGTACCTGTGACATTGTCTCAGACATTCTCAAGGTAACATGAATCAACAGTTTTTTTCCTGGGATGTTCACTTAGCAATAAAGAGTGACAGGACAAATGAGGAATAGGAAACCTAGGGATAGAGAAGACCCTGGGGTACCTGGAGCTCAAGTCAGAGAAGCAAAAGCAGCTCCTTTGTGGATGGAGGTGAAATGGCTTGATTCAGGTAAAAGTTTAATATGCGTTTGATCCCTGAAGGACCTTACTGATATAAACTGCGTAATGTGGGAATCGATTAGTCCCATTGAAGTCCCATTGAAGTGGGTTCTGTGATTCCATCTTTCACCCGTACAATGACTCTAGTCCCACTTCTGAGAACTTAGAGGCTATCTCCCTGATTCTGACATCTGACACTGTCTCATAACTCATATACATGACCATCCTTCAATGTCCATGTCCAGTATCCTTCATAGACCTCAAGAAAAAAAAGTTCTATTTTCAACCCAAATCCTTCTTGTTGGTCAAGAAAAGTCTTTCTCAGTCTAACGTGAATTCTACTTCCTAACATACTGATAAACTGTGGGTGCAATTTGAGTGTCCAGTTTGAGGTCCATATATAGAGGCATCATCCCAGGGTGTTAGTACCAGGAGGTACTACCTGGTAATAGTACCTCGTGAGAGGTGGTAAGGCCTTGTGAGAGAGCCTTAGGTCATTGAAGACATTTCCACAAAATGGTGGTTTTATGCCTCTCTCTCTCTCTCTCTCTCTCTCCCTCCCTCTCCCTCTCCCTCTCCCTCTCCCTCTCCCTCTCCCTCTCTCTAACTTCCAGGCTTAAGATGTGAGGACTCACTTTGGCTCATCCTTCCCCTCTCATCATTCTTTGCCAGTGTCCCAAACACATAGGGCTACCCATCCCAGGCATAAACTTCCATATCCATGAACCAAAATAAGCTTCTTTTTCCTTTATATGTACTCTGTATTGTCTATGTTGTTTATTAAAACAAAGTCAACTAATACTCAAACAGAATTTTTGCAGTTTTGTTCATAAATTAAATGGGTTTGCTGATTTCTTATTGTCAATATTGAGAAGTACTCTTGTCTGATTTCTTCTCATTTTCTCTCAAGACTGTTTTCTTGTCTCTTCATCTAAATTTCTTCCTGCTCTGTGACCATTCTTCCATCCTGCCTGGACAATAGGCCTGAACAATCTATCCATGAGGGAAGGAGGATGCAATAGGAAGCAAGAGTATGGGTCAGATCTCAGTGCCCATAAGGTTCCTGGGGCCCAGGTGCAGGAAAGTCACACTTTGATGAGGACACCATCTGCATAGGGGGGTGAAGCTAGTATTTCCCTTTGTGGTCTGGTGCAGAGCCCTGTAATGTCATTAGTTCTCCAACATTGCCCCCTGCTGGCCTCTGATCCTGGGTCTTTAATCTTCTCATAACCTGGCAGAGATTCCAGAGTGAAAACCCTACTAGGAAATGGAACTTTCTGATTTTATTGCCCTAACAGTAAAACCACCCTGGTGTATTATGCTGACACTTTTTTTTTTCATTTCTAATTGTCTCCAGAACTCTAAATGCTCTGTTTATGTTACCAATTATTTCAGAATTACCTGGTATTTGACTTTGCTCCAGCCAGGTATTTTGGGTCATTCCCAGTCTATGAACCTTTTTTTTTTTTTTAATTAAATATAGTGATCTGTATTTAATAAGTTACAAGTGGTACTTTATCATAAAATAGGTTTTGCATTAGGTGATTTTGCTAATGTAAGTATTCTGAGCACATTAAAGGTAGGTTAGATCAAGCTATAGTATTTGACAGGGCATGAACCTTTCCAACAGAGTTTAAACCTAAAGCCCAGGAGAGGTCATAAGTGGTAGTAATTCTGCCTGTGTTCCTCTTACAGGTTTATTTATTTCTGGGTTGCTGCTTTTCTGAGCATCTCCTGTTGTGTTCTCCCTCACTGTACTCGAAGACCTTGGCTTCAGATGTCTGGTTTCACTATGAGAATATACTATTATCAGGGAATGAATGTTTTCTGCTTTTTTTTAAAGGTTTACCTATTTCGTTTGTCTTTCCAAAGAACCAGTTTGGGATTTATTTATACATTTATTTATCCAGGGCTAAAGGCCTGGTCTTTGGGATGGTATTGACTGGGTAGTAGTAAGTTAGGCATTAGAAAATGGGTGATCCTTATGCATGTGTAAGAACCTTACTGTTCTCTCCTGAGAAGTAGTGATGATCCCACAATCATTAGACTCATGTTTCCAGAACTGAAATGCCAGGATTAGTCTGAGAACCCTGGGAGCTAAATACTCTCTACCGAAATGGTTTGTGTTTTCTCACTGAGGGATGGTGGTTTCGGGCAGCAGTATAATCATAAATCACAGTGTCGCTGGCAGGGCAGACTTTATAACCAGGCTTCAGACAGTGGAAATGGATGGTACAATTGACCACATGCAAGTCCTTAGAAGTGGGAGCACAATGATAGATAATTATGATGTTGAGCTACAACTGACCTAGCGCCTGTAGACCATGAGGTAGTGGCAGTCATGAGCGTCTCTTCATGGTCACTTTCTGTGAACCAAGCATCAGCCACCTGATTATGTAGACACAGATATAAGAAATAATGAACTCAGTCACAGTAAATTCCCTCAGAGTTCTGTCTCCTGCAGTTCTATTTCATGGATTTCATTGTTAACACCTGACTCCTCTAATTCCCTGGGGATAGAGTTTTTGTGACCCAAATGTTTTTCTCTTCCTGTTTCAGTTCCTTTCTCTACCTATACTGAGTAAAGACATCATCAGGGTGTAACAGGAAGTGGCTTACAAGAGAAAAACAGGTTGAGGAATCATGAAGAAATCATGAGAAATAATAGGGGATATTCAGGCACATGACTGTTTCAACTAAATTGTGAATAATCAGTTTGTTCCATAACCTGGAGACACTGGTGATGCCTCACACACCAGCTCTATGGTGCCTCCTGGTGGCCTGGTGAACTCATCCTCCAAGCTTTCAGAGAATTCAAGGAAAGGACCCCCATTTCTGCAGAACGTCTCTTACAATCCCAATATGAGTGACACTTGGAGACCAGTCTTTCCATGTGCCTTTGGGATGAGACTGTTTTTTCCTCCAGGTCACTCATGAACACATTGCTTAAACTCAAACTCAGTGGTCAATCACTCTGCTTGTGATGGGTTGGCAGCCCTTGAGATTATTGATCTTACACAAGTACATGCTTAGCTTAAAACTTCTTCAAACTCTTAAATAAATATAACTACAAAATAAAAATTCCTTGTCAGACCTTTTATACCCCTTCAATTTCCACAAATCATTTTCCTCTTCACAGATAACTGTAAAAAATAATGTCAAATATTTGACCAGAAAATTAAGATTTAAGTGCCCAATATTCTAATGGGTTGTAAGGATTCATCCAAACCCCCCAACACACATCAGGAGTCATCTTAAATGACCCCTGAGATGCCCAACAGACACTCTTGACTTCAAGTTTTCCCACAACACCTTCATGCTGATTTCACCCTGCTTCTTTTGCATCTTTTCCACGTCAGGAGTCTAGCAGAAAACATCACTGTTTCCCCATAATGGATCACCTTTGTTGCCTGACTAGTCACGCTGTCCCAGGTATTGCCTCAGTTTTCCCTTCAATCCAGTCTGCATTGAATCTTGAAACCTCTCATTGGTACCAGATGAACATACTTTGGTATTTCCATAAGACCTCTACAGTCAAGTGCACATTCTTGAAGAGTGTCAAGTTAATTATCTGTCCACACCCTTCCTTCTTCTTATGGAGAATTATATCCAGTTTCTTCTCCTGACCTTCTACCCACTGCACACTGAGGTCAAGAGCAAGATCTCCTAGTTACTATGATGAAGAACCAAATTTAATTTTCTTCTATTCTCAGCAAATGCTATTGGCAATAGCAAGAACGTTATTCCTTCGTCCATCCTTATGGTGTATGTCCATTAATCCTGAAGATGTCACATTAGTTACCACCACTTGGGTCAGCCTTCTTTGCCTCAAATGCTACACGCAAACCCTCACTGGGAAGGTAACTCTCTCTGTGTCCCCATGGCATCCTTTAATGGTCCTCAAATACCTACTTTGAAGGACCTGTAGGAACTGGCATAGGTGAAGCCCTATGGGCACAACTGAAGAGTCAGGTGTCCTGAAACTTAAAAAAGTTTTGCTTGGGAATCACCATCATAGAGGTGGGGATGGCAGGAAGAGAACAATCTGAAGCATAATTTTAGATACTCAGCATAACTCATGATTATTTAAACTTGAAAGGTTGTTTTGAAAAGATTGAATGTGGGTACAGAACTCCACCTATTCTAGGCATTATATTTGATAAGTCCATTCACGGCAATAAATCAGAAATTAAGTAAATATATCTAGCTTCCTTGTTCTTTTAAAAATTTTATTAGTGCATTGTTTAATATTATGATACATAATATTGGGGTTCATTTTGACATAATTATATAAGCATGGGACATAATTTTCTCTAATTCAGTGCCCAGTATTTTCCCTTTCCCTTACCTTCTGCCTCCCCATTTCCTTTCCTCTCTTGGTCTTTTTTTTTTGTTGTTTTACTTGTTTTTAGTTCTCTTTAAATTAGTGCATTATAGATATACATAAAGGTGAAATTCACTGTGGTGTATTCATATGTGTACGTAGGATAGTTTGGTCAATTTCATTCCACTGTTCCTCCCTTTTCCAGTCCCTCCCCCTGCCCCTTTACCCCTTATTCTTTTCACTGATTTCTCTTCTATTTTCATGAGATTTCCCCCCAGCCACACCAATGTTTATAGCAACACAATTTATAATAGCCATGTTGTGGAATCAGCTCAGATGCCTATCATCTGTCAAATGGATAAAATAAAGAAAATAAAAGGTATATACACATGATGGAGTTTATTCATTCATAAAAATGAATGAAATTATGGTATTTTCTGGTAAATAGATGGAATTGGAAAACATCATGATAAGTCATATAAACCAGACCAGGAAAGTCAAGTTTTCTCTCATATGCAGAAGCTAGACTAAAATAAAGACAAAAAGCAGGAGGCAGGGATCCTTGTTCTTTAATGTCTTTCTAAATCAATATAAATCTTGCCTATTATCCAAACAGAAACGAGCAGTTTAAAACCAAGGTTTAGAACTGGTGTGTGTGTGTGTGTGTGTGTGTGTTGTGTGTGTGTATTAGACAAGTAATTCTAATCATAATTGAGTTGCACTAGTGGTCCCAGCTTAAAAGACACCATTAACTAAGACCTCCTTCAAACACCCAGTATTGTCCACCAAGTGATCAGCCTACATCTTCCCATGGTTCAATGCACCACTATGCCCACAGTGTGAAGAGAGGAGATGAAGCCTATGGGATTTAATGTCGTTTCAAAGTGACAAATTTAAATGGTAATAAGTAGCATCATTCCAGACTGGAACCAAGGAATAGGGAGGGCAACTGACAAGCCAGGAGTCAAAGACTCTTTTCAAAAACTCTGAATACAAGTTGTTCCTGAGCAACAAGAGTTTGGGAACAATGTACCAAGTGACGTAGCTACCAAGCTGTGCCCTGGTTGACATGTTGCTACTTCAGTGCAGGTGATTGTGGCATTCTGTCATGAGGTCTCATTCAGTGACATCCCTGCCTGGGCCTCAGACACCAGAGGGGAGACACAGAGAAAACAATGATACACATGAGTAGAAACATAACATAGAAAGACTAGGAACCTGCATTGAGTCCTCCACCTCAGACAGGTCAGGCCCCACCTGGGCAAAGACTGGGGAGGAGGATGAAGAAAGAAGCCAGTCATGTGATGGGAGCTCCAGAATTCAGCCCTCTGAGACTCCAGCAGGGAGTCTGGTTCTCTTTAATTCTCCAGAAGACCCAGTGAAGGAGAATTTTCTATGGCCAATAATTTTCCTCCTTCCTGATCATTTTTGGATCCCAGAGGAAGAAGAAGATGAGGATTTTACCTGAACCAGGTCTTTGAGAATGAATGAAACTGGCCCTTGATGACCTTGGATCTTGGGAGGTCCTGGAAGCTGTGATCATCTCCAAACAAGGGGGAGGCAACTCACTGTTTTCTCAGCTACCTTCCACCTTTCTGAAGGACTTCCCAACTAGCAGGGCCAGAGCCACCCTATGGGGATGGCTAAGATAATCCCTACTGGCCCCATGTCCTTTTTTGCCACCAGAACATAGACTTTCTGACCCACCTGAGAATGTCGCAGGTGTGCATATGGGGTTCTGTTAAGCTTATCAGATGCAGATGCTCTAGGAGGTGATGGGGATCAAAGAAGCTGTCATTCTAGCCTTCAGGTGACTTCAAATGAGCACCACTTTGTTCTCTTCAGTTTATTTCAAAAAGTAAATGAAAAGAGTGACTTTTACAAACACCTCAGCTGCACTTAAGTTGACTTCATTCCACCAAGGAACTGAGAAACCATCAACTTTTATCGACCTTTTATCAACCTATTTTATTTTTTCAAATAGTTCTGTTTCCCATTCTCAATGTCATCCCTCTCACCCTCAGCTGTGACAGATTTTGAGTATAATTTCTATTTTCTTCCTCTAAAAATTTAAGCATTTTAGTATTTCTTCTCAATGCAATCATACAATGTGAGATCTTTTGTGTTTTGCTTACTCCCAGCATAAATTTTCAAGTTCATCCATGTGGTAGCATGTCCGGAGCTGGCAGGTCACACGCCCTGCCTTGCCTCAAGGTCACGCGCCTTGGCTCATGGTCAGGCGCTTTGACTCATGGTCACGCCCCCTGCCTCGCCTCATGCTGAGCTAAGATGGCTCCTGCCAGTTGTTGGCAGGGCGTGCCATTACCTGTTCACACACCTGTCAGACTATACCAGGTGCATCAGACTAGATTGCGTGGTGCTTCATGATTGGACAACTACACTTCCTTATTGGAGTTCTGGCGCGAGACTAGTCGTGCCTTCGCGCGCTTTACTCTGATTGGTTTCTGTACTTTATATTAACTGTGTTTATTCTTCTAATAAACGAGACTTGATCAGGCTTTTGTCTTGTCTCCATTTCTCGTGTCTCTTGTCTCTTTCAATCCCAGCACCCCCCTCCAGGTACCCGTTGATGTCCTGCGGGCCGGGGCAAGTGGCGCCCAACGGTGTGGCTTCGGATACGGGGGAGTTCGCAAGGGAAGAGGCGTGTAAGTCAGTTCGACAAAGATCGCTGTGGGAGCCTGCCACGCCGTTCTTAAAAGTACAGTAGCGCCTAACTATGGGACAAGAATTAAGTAAGCATGAAGTTTTTGTTAAGCGATTAAAAGAAGCTTTAAAGACACGGGGAGTAAAGGTTAAGAGTAAGTTTTTGACCTTATTAAGGACACCTGTCCGTGGTTCTCACAAGAAGGACGCATTAATATAAGAAGTTGGAATAGGATGGGAGATGCTTTGGGAGATTTTCACAGAACGTTTGGCCCAGATAAAGTTCCTATTACAGCTTTTGCTTACTGGAGTCTCATAAAGGAACTTTTAGAACATACAACAAATAATTCTGATATAGCAGCAGCAGTTACTCAGACAGAGGACATTTTAAAAGCAGCATCAAAACCGGATCTTCAGGGAGAGCCCTCCGAGGAAAAGGGGGAGGGAGATCTTATTTCCCTTGAGAGTGAAGATGAGGAAGTTACAAGTCCTTTTCCAGATGCAGGCAGCACAGATGTTAAAAAGAGAACTCAACATCAGAACGAAGCTCCACCTAAAATTTATCCTTCATTGACTCGTTTTAAAGACCCTTCAAATGAGAATAAAATAGATGATGAGGAAGTTGATTTGGACCTCATAAATGAGGAAGCCTCAAAATATCCTAATCCCGACTGCCCGCTTAAACAAGGACAGTCCGTTTTCTCATATCCACCTCCCTATCGCACACACTCTGCTCCTATGGCAATGGCGGTGATAGATCCAAAGGAAGACCTTAAAGAAAAAATTAAACATTTGGAGGAAAAAATAAATCTAGAGGAACAATACCAAGCTCTGATTACCAGGTTACAAAAATTAAAGACAGACAATGAATCAGTGCCCAGTCCTGATGGATTTAAAAGGGATATTCGCCCTCAAATTCTATCTGGAAAACAGTGTCCAAGAGGAGGAGTTCCCTTAATCAACAGAGATTTAAAACCCCCTCCGGGGGGGGGTTTCAAGATGGCAGCCTAGAGGGTGGCTGCATTTCATGTTGCTCCAGGACTCAGGATGCAAAAGAGGAGATATTGAGACACTTGGGACCAACTCAAAGCAGCCGGGTGACTCTCACCCGTTCGGAAGGCGTCCCGGATGGGATGGTGGTCCCAGAACGCAGGAAACTTTGTGAAGTAGAGCTGCCGGCGAGACACCCCTCCCCCCGCTGGAGCAGTGAACTCGGACAACTGGGAGCGCCGTAAAGGAGGCCGCTCGGCACAGCGCTGGGACTCGGAGCAACCACTGGGGCTCCAGCGGCTGCCCAGGGGAGGAGTGGCAAGGAGAGCTGTGTGGACTCAGGACACCGGGGCCTGCCCTGAGGAGGAGGAGGAGGAGCATGGCCGCTTGGATTCGGAGTGACTGCACCAGAGCTACAGGTGGTTGCCAGAGGAGAAGCCGCGCGGCGAGCAGTTTGGACTCTAAGCAACCGCTTCTGAACCCCGGGGCCTGCCCTGAGGATGAGGAGGAGGAAGAGGAGCACAGCCGCTTGGATTCAGAGTCACTACACCAGAGCTACAGGCGGTTGCCAGAGGAGGGGCTGCGTGGCGAGCTGTTTGGACTCAGACCACTTGTGAACCCCGGGGCCTGCCTGGAGGAGTAGGAGGAGGAGGAGGAGGAGGAGCGCAGTGGGTCATTTGGACTCGCAGTGACTGCATTAGCGCTCCAGGCGGCTGCTCAGAGGAGAAGGCGAGTGGTGAGTTGTTTGGACTTAAAGTGACAGCTCCTGAACACAGGGGGGCTGCCTGGAGGAGAAGTGTAGTGGGACGCTTGGTCTTGAGTGGCCGCACCAGAGCTCCGGGCGGTTGCCCAGAGGACGCATGCAGCGGGTCACGTGGATTCAGAGCCACTCAGAGCTACCGCTACTGAACACCCGGGGGGTTATCTGGAGAAGGAGGAGGAATGGGGAGGGGCACTTCGACTCGGAGTGATTGATTGCCCAGGGCTACAGGTGGTTGGTGGGAGGTGGAGGCACGCAGTGAGTTTCTTGGACTCCTAGTGACCGCACCGGAATACTGGGTGGCTGTCTGGAGCAAGAGGCCTGTGGCGGGTCTCTGGGATTCAGAGCAATTGTACGGGGCCCCAGGTGGCTGCTCAGAGGAGGGGCCGCATAGCCAGGCGATTAGGTGCAGAGCAGGGTCCCAGGATCTAGGAGGCTTCTTGGTGGAAGAGCCGCACAGAGACAGGCTTAGGGCGGAGCGAAGGTTCCAGGCCTGCGGGCAGATTCTCTGAGGAGGGGCAGCCTAAGGAGAGTAATCTGCAAAGGGTGAGGCTCCCAGGCCCAGGAGGTAGGGCCGGCCCCTGGGAACTTTGCAGAGGAAGGCAGCCCAGCCCAGGCAGTAGCTGTAAATTGAGGGGAACCTCTAGGAGGGAACTGACCAGCGAGACCTCCCCACGGGGTGAGTCTTCCCTGCTGGGTGAAGTTTCCCCACAAGGAAGGTAAAACCAGAGACACAGGCCCAAATAGGCCTTGCCTCAGCCCGCAGCCTAGGTCCCCTTTGGATGACCATTGGTCAACAAGTGGAGGCACCTCTGCCCACTACCAGGGATTATACCCCACCTGAAGGCCACCACTCCTAGAGAGGCAGCTTCCTTGTGGAGCACCTCATTATCAACTTCCTCCAAGACTTCAGCCTACTGAAGGCTAAGGGGGATATATATAGAAATCTTCAGGGACATTGTAAGTCAATAGAGGAAATCTGCAATATCTCAGCGGTCCACTGATACCTGAACAATATGAGAAAACAAGGAAAGAAAATGCTGCAAACAAATCTAGATGTTACATCAATAAAACCCAATGACAGCATGGCAGAAGAAATGACAGAAAAGGAGTTCAGAATGTACATAATTAAAATGATCAGAGAAGCAAACGATGAGATGGAAGAGCAAATGCAAGCATTGAATGATCGCACCAATTGACAGTTAAAAGAGCAAATACAGGAAGCAAAAGATCATTTCAATAAAGAGTTAGAGATATTGAAAAAAAAACAAACACAAATCCTTGACATGAAGGAAACAATAAACCAAATTAAGAACTCCATAGAAAGCATATCCAATAGGATAGAACACCTGGAAGACAGAACCTCAGACATTGAAGACAAAATATTTAACCTTGAAAACAAAGTTGAACAAACAGAGAAGATGGTAAGAAATCATGAACAGAATCTACAAGAACTATGGGATATCATGAAAAGGCCAAATTTAAGAATTATTGGGATTGAGGAAGGCCTAGAGAAACAAGCCAAAGGAATGAACAATTTATTCAATGAAATAATATCAGAAAATTTCCCAAATCTGAAGAATGAAATGGAAACTCAAGTTCAAGAGGCTTATAGGACTCCAAATACACAAAATTACAACAGACCCACACCAAGGCACATTATAATGAAAATACCTAACATACAAAATAAAGACAGAATTTTAAAGGCTGTGAGAGAAAAGAACCAAATGACATTCAGGGGGAAACCTATACGGATATCAGCAGACTTTTCAATCCAGACCCTAAAAGCTAGAAGGGCCGGGAACAACATTTTTCAAGCCCTGAAAGAAAATGGATGCCAACCAAGAATCTTATACCCAGCAAAACTTACCTTCAAATTTGACGATGAAATAAGATCCTTCCATGATAAACAAAAGCTAAAAGAATTTACAAAAAGAAAGCCAGCATTACAGAACATTCTCAGCAAAATATTCCATGAGGAAGAGATGAAAAACAAAGAAGCAAATCAGCAAAGGGAGGAATTATCCTAAAGGAATTGTCAAATAAAGGAGGAAACAAGTTGTGTCAAACAAATAAATAAATAAAATTTTAAAATTGAACCAAATGACCCGGAAACCAAATCATATCTCTATAATAACCCTGAATGTTAATGGCCTGAATTCATCAATCAAAAGACATAGACTGGCATATTGGATTAAAAAGAAAGATCCAACAATATGTTGCCTGCAAGAGACTCACCTCATAGAAAAAGATACCCATAGACTAAAGGTGAAAGGATGGGGAAAAACATACCATGCACATGGACACAGCAAAAAAGCTGGAGTATCCATCCTCATTTCAGATAATGTGGACTTCAAGCCAAAGTTAGTCAGAAGGGATAAAGAAGGTCATTTCATACTGCTTAAGGGAAGCATAAATCAGCAAGATATAACAATCATAAACATCTATGCCCCAAACAGTGGCTCATCCATGTATGTCAAACAAATCCTTCTCAGTTTCAGAAACCAAATAGACCATAACACAATAATACTAGGTGATTTTAACACGCCTCTCTCACCACTGGACAGATCTTCCAGACAAAAATTGAACAAGGAAACCATAGATCTCAATGACACAATCAATAATTTAGACTTAACGGACATTTATAGAATATACCATCCAACCAAGAGCGAATACACTTTCTTCTCAGCAGCACATGGGTCCTTCTCTAAAATAGACCATATATTATGCCACAAAGCTAATGTTAGCAAATACAAGAAGATAGAGACACTACCTTGTATTCTATCAGAACATAATGGATTGAAGTTAGAAATAAATGAAAGAGTAAAAAACAGAAACTATTCCAACACCTGGAGATTAAATAATACGCTATTGTATGATGAATGGATGACAGAAGACATCAGGAAGGAAATTAAAAAATTCTTAGAGGTAAATGAAAACAAAGAAACAACATATCAAAATCTCTGGGACACTATGAAAGCAGTTCTTAGAGAAAAATTTATTTCATGGAGCACACTCAATAAAAGAAGAAAAAATCAACAAATAAACGACCTAACACTACAGCTCAAAGCCCTAGAAAAAGAAGAACAGAACAGCACCAAAAGTAGTAGAAGACAGGAAATAGTTAAACTCAGAGCTGAAATCAATGAAATTGAAACAAAAAAACAATCGTAAAAATTAACAAAATAAACAGTTGGTTCTTTGAAAAAATAAACAAAATTGATAAACCTTTAGCCACACTAACAAAGAGAAGGAGAAAGAAAACTCAAATTACTAAAATTCAGAATGAACAAGGAAATATCACAACAGACAGGATTGAAATACAAAACATAATTAGAAGCTATTTTGAAAATCTATACTCCAACAAAATAGAAAATTTCGAAGACATCAACAGGTTTCTAGAGACATATGAATTGCCTAAACTGAACAAGGAGAACATACACAATTGAGATAGATCAATTTCAAGTAATAAAATAGAAGAAGTCATCAAAAGCCTACCAACAAAGAAAAGTCCAGGACCAGATGGGTTCTCAGCCGAGTTCTACAAAACCTTTAAAGAAGAGCTCATTCAAATACTTCTCAAAGTATTTCATGAAATAGAAGAGGAGGGAACCCTCCCAAACTCTTTCTATGAAGCCAATATCACCCTGATACCTAAACCAGACAGAGACACATCGAGAAAAGAAAATTTCAGACCAATATCCTTAATGAACATTGATGCAACAATTCTCAACAAAATCTTAGCAAATCAAATACAAAAATATATTAAAAAGTTAGTGCACCACAATCAAGTGGGTTTTATCCCAGGGATGCAAGTTTGGTTCAACATCTGGAAATCAATAAATGTCATTCACCATATCAACAGACTTAAAGTCAAGAATCACATGATTATTGCAATAGATGCAGAAAAAGCGTTTCAGAAAATACAGCATCGCTTCAATCTCAAAACACTAGAAAAAACAGGGATAGTGAGAACATTCCTTAACATTGTAAAGGCCATCTATGCTAAGCCCATGGCCAATATCATTCTAAATGGTGAAAAACTGAAAACATTCCCCCTAAAAACTGGAACAAGGCAGGGATGCCCTCTTTCACCACTTCTATTCCACATTGTCCTTGAAACTCTAGCCAGAGCAATTAGACAGACCAAAGAAATTAAAAGGATACAAATAGGAAAAGAAGAACTCAAACTATTCCTGTTCGCTGATGACATGATTATATATTTAGAAGAACCAGAAAATTCCACCAGAAAACTTTTAGAGCTCATAAGTGAATTTAGTAAAGTAGCAGGATATAAGATTAATGCTCATAAATCCAATGTATTTTTATACATAAGGGATGAATCTTCAGAAACAGAAGTTAGAAAAACTACCCCATTCACAATAGCTCCAAAGAAATAAAATACTTGGGAATCAATCTAACAAAAGAGGTGAAAGACCTCTACAATGAGAACTACAGAACTCTAAAGAAAGAAATTAAAGAAAACCTTAGAAGATGGAAAGATATGCCATGTTCTTGGATAGGCAGAAGTAATATTGTCAAAATGGCCATACTACCAAAAGTACTATTCAGATTCAATGCAATTCCAATTAAAATCCCAATGACGTACCTTACAGAAATAGAGCAAGCAATCATAAAATTCGTCTGGAAGAATAAGAAACCCAAAATAGCTAAAGCAATCCTTAGCAAGTAGAGTGAAGCAGGGGGTATTGCAATCTCAGACCTTCAACTATACTGCAGAGCAATAGTAACAAAAACGGCATGGTATTGGCACCAAAATAGACAGATAGATCAATGGTACAGAATAGAGGACGCAGACACAAACCCAAATAAATACAATTTTCTCACACTACACAAAGGTGCCAAAAATATGTAATGGAGAAAAGATAACCTCTTCAACAAATGGTGCTGGGAAAACTGGAAATCCATATGCAACAGAATGAAACTAAACCCCTATCTCTCACTCTGCACAAAACTCAACAATGGATCAAGGACTTTGAAATCAGACCAGAGACACTGCATCTTATAGAATAAAAAGTAGGTCCAAATCTTCAACATGTTGACTTACGATCAGACTTCCTTAACAGGACTCCCATAGCTCAAGAAATAAAAGCAAGAATCAATAACTGGGACAGATTCAAACTAAAAAGATTTTCTCAGCAAAGGAAACTATCAACAATGTGAAGAGAGAGCGTACAGAGTGGGAGAAAATCTTTGCCACTCACACTTCAGATATAGCGCTAATTTGCAGAATCTATAAAGAACTCAAAAAACTCTACACAAGAATACAAATAACCCAGTCAACAAATGGGCTAAAGATATAAACAGACACTTCACAGAAGAAGATGTACAAGCAATCAACAAACATATGGAAAAATGTTCAACATCTCTAGTAATAAGAGAAATGCAAATCAAAACCACCCTAAGACTCCATCTCACCCCAATTAGAATGGTGATTATCAAAAATACAAGCAACAATAGGTGTTGGAGAGGTTGTGGGGGAAAAGGTACACTCATACATTGCTGGTGGGGCTGCAAATTAGTACAGCCACTCTGGAAAGCAGTGTGGAGATTCCTTAGAAAACTTGGAATGGAACCACCATTTGATCCAGCTATCCCACTCCTCGGCCTATACCCAAAGGACTTAAAATCAGCGTAGTACAGAGACACAGCCACAACAATGTTCATAGCTGCTCAATTCACAACAGCCAGATTGTGGAACCAACCTAGATGCCCTCAATTGATGAATGGATAAAGAAACTGTGGTGTGTATATATACATATATATATATATATGTATATATACACACACACACACACACACACACACACACACAATGGAATATTACTCAGCCATGAAGAATAATAAAATTATGGCTTTTGCAGGCAAAAGGATGAAGTTGGAGAATATCATGCCCCAGACTCTGCTTCCTGAGCCCTCAGCCAGGCCTGAGCCCACCAACCCTTCTTATCTGTCCTTGTGATTCTATGAGTAGACTTCTCTATGCAAATTTCTTCCTTTCTGGAGGCTGTGCAGAGCTCTCCTTTAACCTCAGCTTAGCTCTTTCTGAGAAATGGAAACTAAAAGTAGAAGGGAGGGCTCACCCATATGGTGAGTACAGAACACCTGCAAATACAGGGCTAACAGCAAAGCTGCAGAGCATTAGGCAGGTGCTCAGGTCACATTCCTCCCCAGCCAACTCACTTCCTCCCTCTGTAGGTGATTACTGGGACTTCGGCCCTCCAGCTGTGAGCTCACAGGGGAATCACACAGTCCTGTCTGGAGTGTGAAGGGACAGAGATGCCCCACAGATTGAGTCCTAAAACTATCACCATCAACAGCAGAGGGGAACCAAGGGCTGGAGGTGCTGTTACATAGAGAAGCGCACCCAGGCTTGAGGTGCCAACACTTCTTTATTCTAGGTGACCACTGAGTATAAGTGATAATCAATTATAAGTAATACTCTATAAATAATCACAAAAAAATAGCTTAAAGGTAACTGAAGGAGGAATGAAAAGGTTATCTGGTTGTCAAGAAGAATTTGGGAGAGACAATTTCTCCCATAACTGGCAAAAAATAAGCAGCAAGATCAGTGCCCATCACAGTATAAAAGAGCAAATTTATATTAATTCCTGGATTGTTGGTAAATTTTCTATTTAATAACTTTTCATGCTTATAGATTTTCCTATCATTTGCCTTTTAGAGTCTCAACTCATATCCAAATATTTATGGATTAGATTCTGTGTATTGGGAAAATGCATTTCTTTGATATTACAAAAATATGTAGCTTTAGATGTATCAAAAATTAAGATTAAATAATAGCATCAAGCAAATAAATGGATATAAAAATCATTGAAAATATCCCAAATTATATGTAACAACTTCTGTAAGTCATTTTCAAGGGCCGACATCAATGACAAATAAAAGACTAGGATAATATCTTCTCTACAAATATTGCATAATAAAGATATTACTGATATTACACTTCTCATGATAAATAAATTGAAAAATAATGGTTAAGGCATGGATTTCAGACCTTGGAAGGTGACAACTCCATGTCTCTTACATCTTCAACATACCTCAGACTACAATTCTGATCCTTTAGTGATAGCTCGGTGGCAATTAGAAGTCAGTGCTGAATGGAGCACTTGAGAATACAGATATTGAAAGAGAACCCAGGGCACCAAGAATCCATCACAATGCAGAAGAAGCAGAGAGGAACAGTCCTCGTAGCCATTGGATGATGTCTTTTAATATAGTCATAATCTTCTTTTAAACTATACCTTTTAAAAACTTAACACCAAAAAAATAAATAACCCAGTAAATAAATGGGCTAAGGAACTGAGCAGACACTTCACAGAAGAAGAAATACAATCAATCAACAAATATATGAAAAAGGTTCAACATCTCTATTAATTAGAAAAACGCCAATCAAAACTTCTCAAAAATTTCATCTCACTCCAGTCAGAATGGCAATTTTCAAGAATACAAGCAACAATAAATGTTGGCGAGGATATGGGAGGAAAGGTACTCTCACATTGCTGGTAGGAATGCAAATTGGTGCAAACACTATGGAAAGCAGTATGGAAATTCCTCAGAAAGCTTGGAATGGAACCACCATTTAACCCAGGTATCTCACTCATTGGTTTATACCCAAAGGATTTAAAACCAGCATACTACAGAGATGCAGCCACATCAGTATTTACAGCAGCTTTATTCATAATAGCTAAACTATGGAACCATCCATAGTTGTTGTGCCCTTCAACAGATGAATGGATGAAGAAAAATGTGGTATATATACACAATAGAATATTACTCAGCTTTAAAGAAGAATGAAATTATGGTATTTGCAGGTAAATAGATGGAGCTGGAGAATATCAAGCTAAGCAAAATAAGTCAAAACCGAAAAAATCAAAAGTCAAATGTTTTCTCTGATAAGCGAGGCTGATCCATGATGGGGTGGTGGGGGTAGGGAAGAATGAAGGAACTTTGGATTGGGCAGAGGGAAGTGAGGGGGGTGCGTGGGGATGGGAAGGACAGAGAAATGAGATGGACATTATTACCCTACACGCATGGTGTGACTACACCATGTACAGCCAGAGGAATGAGAAGTTGTGCTCCATTTGTGTACAATGTGTCAAAATGCATTCTACTTTTAGTTATAACTAATTTAGAACGAATATTAAAAATTTTCTTTAAAAACTATACTTTTTAACTTCTGAAGGAACATGCTGATATTTGCTGCCATGGCTGGCTGTATGGTCGGTTGCTCCATCGTTTTCTCCTATAGTTTTTCATATAACCAGCACTGAGAACTCAGAAGTTGTCTTCCAACTGGAGTATCTGATCCATAGTTCATATTTCCTTGATTCTCTTCTTCCAGAGTTCCTGCTCACCATCCACCAGAGACTTTGCAAATGTTTCAATTCATACCCTCCTGGATGGGTAAGGTAAATATTTATCCATATAACATGGATTCGACTTGCTAATATTTTGATAAATATTTTCTATGTTATTTAAAATCAACTTCTCATATTCAAATCTGTTATTTTCCTATTTGGGTGTCATAATACTGCTGGAACAAGAAAATATGTAAAGTTTTATACAAAGATCTAGATGCTGTTAATCATGCTCAACACAATCTAATCCATGATTCCTGCAGAAGATGTACAGGGTAATAGAGATAATGGGATGACCAGCTACCCGTGTTCTGGAGACAGGAGTAAATGGCAGCGCCTCCAGAATGCTTTCATTTTCTCCCTAGAGAAATGCTTTTCTAATAACTGAGGATTGTGAAGAGAAGAGAGATCTTGGTCATGATGGAGAATCCCACAGAGTTCCATTTACTAGAGCTAAATTGTTAGAATTGAGGTGATTCCATCTCCAAGTGTTTCTTACACGATTCACTTGAAGTATTTTAGATCAAGTTCCTTTGCACAAATTTGTTCCATCTGTGTAATTATTCTTCTATCTCTTCCTGGACCTCAGGCCTGAACAACACCATGAGCATGGAAACTGAAATAGGAAACAAGGCCGAAAGTCAGCTCATGATGCTTTAGAGGGGACAGAAGAAATGACATCATACTTCACAAAGAATACTGCCTTTGGTGCCTTCGTCTAGTATGAGATAACCATATTTATGTGGGTTTGTCTTTGTGTCTTCTATTCTGTACAATTGGTCTACATGTCTATTTTGGTGCCAACACCATGCCATTTTTGTTACAATTGCTGTGTAGTATCATTAAAGGTCTGGTATTGGAATACCTCCTGCATCACTCTTCTTGTTAAGGATTACTTTGGATATTCTGGGTCTCTTATTTTTCCATATGAATTTCATGATTGCTTTTTTCTAATTCTATGAAGAATGTCATTGGGATATGAATAGGAATTGCATTAAATTTGTACAACATTTTTGGTAGTATGGCCATTTTGACAATATTAATTCTGCCTATCCAAGAATATGGGAGATCTTTCCATCTTCTAAGGTCTTCTTCAATTTCTTTCTTTAGTGTTCTGTAGCTTTCATTGGGCATGTTTTTCACCCTTGTTAGATTGATTCCCAAGTATTTTTTTGAGGCTATTGTGAATGGGGTAGTTTTCTGATTTCTCTTTCAGTGGATTCATCACTGATTGTTATTACCCTATGAAAACATATGATTGCACTACCGGTGTGACTCTGCATCCTATACAGCCAGAAGAATGGGAAGTTGAGCTCCATTTGTGAAAATGTGTCAAAATGCATTTTGCTGTCATGTATAACTAATTAGAATAATTTTTAATAGAAGAATACTGTTTTTTCAGGTATTTAAAGGCCTGTATTTTCCTCCATGACCTCGACTAGAGCCAGACCTTCTCAGGACCAGTATAAACATGCCCCTCATAACCTCATATCCTAGGTCATCCAACCTTTTTCACCCTGCCCAAATCTGGAAGAGCACCATAATTTCTGCAGAAGGATCTTTCTGATGTTAATGTGAAGGGCAGTTGAATGGGGAGGTAACCTCCAAAGTGTTTGGGATTTAGACATTATTTTTTCAAGATCAGTAATAACCTGAAGTCAGATAAATAGAGAGTGTACTTCACAGTGCTCATGCTATCAGACGTTTCAAGTGAGTGTGCCTCTGCCATGTTTCTGGACTTATTTCTAGACTGTGATCTTCTTGAACCAAAGTTGTAGTTAAAAGTTTCCAGGTGGATCTCACCTGGCAATCATCACACACTGGTGATTCTTGCAAAATGACTTATTATTTTCTTGTGGTTTTTGTTATTGTGAGAGTCTCCTATTAGTTTCCCCCTCCCCTCCCATACATGCCTTCAATTTTCACATTTATATTTTCCATGAGAATAGAACACTATCTGAGATAATCTATTTCTGCTGTTTCTTGCTCCGCCAGCTTCTAATTTGCTTTGACCATAACCCTATACAGATTTATTTTCTTTTAACATCTGAAATAATTAGGATATGTTAATCTGGCTTTGTAATTTCCCTCAACATGAGAATTGTTATAAAAAGAATATTACTATAAATGGAATCTCTGTCCCTTTTTAGATGTTCTTTCCCTAATCCTGACCACAGGAAACCTTGTGACCTATCATCCACCCTCATTGGACCATAATTTATTTATTCACTAAGAATTCCATGGATTTCCTGTAGTTTATAATGTCTAGCTACAAAATAACAGATGTTTCTTCAACATCATACCAAGCAAAGAGCTAGACACAACAAGCATTAGAAGTTCTTATGTTAATTGGAGAAAGTCAACTTGAGATGGGTCTGAGAGCCATGTCTAACTGGGGAGGCATCACCCTGTACCTGGGAATTAGGAGTTATCTTTTCAAAAGGAAGAAAGAAACCCAGAAACCCATCTTCTCTGAGATGTCAGAGCTCAGGAAATAAGCAGCACAACCTGGACCAGGAACCAGAGAGCCTCACCTACTGGTCCTGTCCTTGACACTCTTCCCTAGAACTGGTGGCTACTTTTGTTTCTGAACTCAAATATTCTGTTTAAATGGGCAGACAAGCAGAAAATATGTATTTTTGTCTAACCCACAAAGATGGACTGACAAAAGATCATAAAGTCCTATAGTTTCAGCAGCATGAGCGACAGCATAACCCACACCCTGATATGGTCTTGTTCATAGGCAGTGACAAATAGAAATGAAACCAAACAACTGATTTGTGTCTTGCTTCTTCCTGACACAAGGATTCTTGGTGGGACTGGCTTAAATTCAGGTGTGAGAGTGATAACCAGCCTTGATTGTAAGGTAGGGTCCCTAGTTGATCATTGAGGTTTTGTAACAAACCAGAGACAAATGGGGCTGCACCCATGCTAGTGTCAGTTCTCTGAGGACAAGGGTTCTATTTCTCTTATTCATACTGTGTCCTGAAGAGCCCAGTATGGTAGTTGGTAGGTATTCAGTAAATGGAGAGAGTGCACAGATCTCTGAATCCATGTGTTTTGCTAAGTCAGACCCAACAGATTCTGAGTTCAGTTTTTGCCCTGACACCATCATGAACTCCCTGTCCAAGGCATCCTGTCCCTGATACTAATTCAGATGAATTTGAAGAATTCAATATGTTACTGATAAAATAAGTCTTCAGAATTTGAAAGGGTGGGGCGATGTTCCCCAGAGAGGTTCTGAGACTCATATTTTGAGCATTAGCTCAGTGGAAAGCAGTTGAATTGGCCACAGACTAGGTCCAATGCTAGACTTAGGGCTGGTATTTTTCTCACTTCCTCCCTGGCCTAGAGCATTGTGTAAGCATTGTTGCTTGTGTCCAAAACCATGAAGTAACAATCTGTCTCATCCTCAAGCTGGAGCCCACGGATGTTAAGGAATGCTACTTGGCCCAATATGGAGACTGAGACTTGGGTAAGAGTCCCTGAGACCCAAGTACTGCCATCATACCTGAGGGTCGTGGGGGCATTGCCAGGGATCTGCTGATAATGGGCATCTACCCTGGTGTTATCACGTACTACTGCTGCTTCCAGGACAGGAAATGGTGACTGAGTCCCATAGACACGGACACAGCAGATAACTGAGTCAGCAGAGGCTGAGCCTCTAAACATTCATAGAAAAGAAGGGTAAAGGGCTGGGGAGATAGCTCAGTTGGTAGAGAGCTTGCCTCATAAGCATAAGGCCCTGGGTTCAATCCCCAGCACCACAAAAAAAAAAAAAAAAAAAAGAAAGAAAGAAAAGAAAAGAAGGGTCAGAGAGTTCAGTGGACAAGGACACAGGCAGGTTACCAAATGTCTTCATCCCCAGATCTGAATCCCAGCTTCTAGCCACCTGTGTGGTGAACGAGAAGGATAGGAAATAGGGGAACCAAGACCGTGGAGGAGAACACTCTACATATTTGCATTCTTAAGATTCTCAACTAGGCCTTGGCTCCACAAATCCCTTTTAAACTCTCCAGTAGCAGAAAGTAAGGGAAGAGGATTTCATGCTAACCAGCCTGATTCCTGGACTGTTGAAGCCCCACCATGTGCCTGGAACATGAGTACATGGAAAGCTGATCTTGAGATAGGGTGGTCTAGGGTGGGGAGACTCTGTGGCTCCCCAGAGGTCTGTGAGGACAGATCGCTGAACCTCAGTGAGTAGGGATCAGAGAGATCCAGACCAGAGTTGGATGGTAGCTACGAGGCAGTATTCACAGCACAGAGACCTCAGGGTTAGGTCATAGCACCCCTGATTCAAAAAGCCAGACTTTTCCTCCACAAAAGAACAGAGCTGGGTAGTTTACATGAATGATGACCTTGGTCTTGTGTCTTCACCAAGCCTCATCCTGCTTAAATTTACCTGTACACCTTATGGTGTGGTTTGAAGGACATCTGAGAACTCTGCCTTCCTGATAAAACTCCCTGGGAGGCAACAGAGAAGGAAGTTCAGAGGGCAGACACAGCAGCAGCCTCTGTCTAGGGCACTAGAAACTGCCCCCTCTTCCTACTTCCTAGGGAAGACCAGAGCTTTCCCTTTTTATCAGCTGTCCTCAGGCCTCTGCTCTTTGTCTTCATCTCAGACCATCACTGACTTAGACTTTTGAAAGAGCGTAAAATGTTAAAAAAAAAAAAAAAAAAAAAGAAAGAAAGAAAAGAAATTCCAAACTCAGGCATAAATTCTAGAACCATGTACATACACACTCAGGGCAATTTAGAGAAACTGGACAATGCTGGACAATGATGGCATAGGTAGCTTCCTAATTCCTAATTCTTCTTCCTTCCACACTTGGGCCCTGAGGCATTAGCACCTTTGAAGGGGTGCAATTGTTGCCTTCATGTCTGGGGTATATACACATAAATTCTATGATTTCAAAGATGACTTCGAAGAGTGTTGTTCAATGTCTGGGATTGAAGGCCCCAGGCTGAGCAGGTCCCCTTACAGCAGCTCTTATTCCTTCCCTAGTCTGAATAATAGTTAAGAGAGGGAGGGGAAATAGAGAAAGTGGGTCTTAGAAGCTGTGGGGACACCCCCTAGTGGAAGCCCACATCTCTTCACCACCCTCTGCACCCTTGGCAGACACTGGGCCTTCTCATAAATCTGATCTTAGCCAGTGAGCTGAGTTAGACTCATCTGAGCAGAGAGCGTGAACCTAGCCCTATGAGCTGGAATGGTGTGACCTAGGCAGTCCTAGAGGCTCAGAGGCACAGAAACTGGGAGCATGAGCACTGGACAGAGAATACTGACTATGTCTGTCACGTGAAAATCCTCAGGACTCCCACGGTCAGCCAGGCCCCTGTGCTCCAGGGCTGAGGTCCTAAAATGCCATGTCTTTGTCCACTCACTACACTTGTGTCCTTCCCTTAAGTTCACATTTGGCAGTCTCCCCATCCAACTGCATCTTCTACAGCATCTGGCCTCACCTCTGTCCTCTGAGCGCCTGTACAGACCATGAAAAATGAAGTTCAATTTCTTTTTTTGCATTATCCTGGGAACTCAGTCTCCCTAAAAATGTCTTCGGGAAAGCTCACATTGCACAGACCTGAAAATTTGTACAACACAGTTCTGCCTGGGCCCCCAGGGTGGAGCTTCTCTCTTGCTTCTCTTCTATATCAGCCCTTGATCAAGTCAGAGTAATCTCTTTAACAATGATGTGCTTGAATTTATTTAAGTGTCTGAATTCCATTGACACAATCTGTTCCTATGAATCAGAAATTGAGATATTGTCCACAAAATCTATGGTGAATGCATTTTTATAATCCCCAATATAAACTCTGTACCTGTCCAGCAATTACTCCCCATTTAACTCTCTTAGATAGTAATACTCAGCAGAAAATGTAGAAATTAGTAAACTGAATACAATAGAAGAACCTTGGGTTCCAGAATCCCAGCACCATGCAGCATCTGCAGGAAGCAGTGGCGACATCTACTGGTGGGTCATGGGAGAGTCTATCAGACCATGAAGAACTGTCTTTGGCCTTTCAACATCATCCCAAACAAACAAGAAAGGTGATTATTCTTGGAATTAAATTGGAGAAAGTGAGTAGGCCCTGTGTCTAAGAGTCATGCCATTAATTAATTGAAGGTTCCATCTTATACCTGGGAATTAAGGGGCTGCTCCAGAGCATAATAAAAAAAAAAGGGGGGATGGGGGGCGGGCAAGTTTTCCTAAGGTTTGAGAGCTCAAGGAATGACCAGAATGGCTGGGACAGGTGCAGGGGGTATTGGGAAGGTCCAACAGAAGAACCCAGTGTCTCTCATCACATACACTGGACCTCTGCTTCCCAGACATATAACTACTCCATGCAGGTAGGGAGCTAAACAGCCTCTGAAGACAAAGGTTCTGTTTTTATCTGGATACCAGAGATAAAAGATTGTAAAGGTATTTGTGGCATAAAAATAATTAACAGCATCAGTGCTTCTAGTTTAATAGATCAGACTGGAGGTATGGAAGGCAGAACCTTATCTCCCTTCTCAATTGGATGAAAATGGATTAATATTAAAACAAATTACAAACATCTTATCATTCATTTGTATATGATTTAGCATAACCATAAGTATTTTTTCTGAGCTTCACTATTTATTTTGCTGCTTGAAACCTAAGTGACAGTATGCCACTATAATTATGGGGTTTCATCTAAACCTTTACTACACTGCAGAAATATATGGACACATTTTTAGAGAATTGACATTTTACAAAATGCAGCAAACATTTTCATTTATACATGAGAAAAGGAAGTGTTCAAAAGGGTATGCATTTCAAGTTATTGCAGGTTATTTGTGAGAGAATTTTTGCAGGTAAAACATGTTTAAATTTAATCAACAGTAGTGTGTCAGTGCATTTAAAATCATGACAAAAATCTTCTCTCTGGTCATGTTGCCCATGACAAACTACTATGATGTATTCTTTAGGGCAAGACGTCAATACAGCATAAATCCCATGATATTTTGCTCTGGAGATTAAAGCTGTTTATCTTGGAATAAATGCAGCAGCAAAACACAAAAACCAGTTGATCAAAAAAGTACTTCTGCCATAACTCCAATAATTTTCAGATCACATGAGCTGACAATAGTTTTGCCATTCCCAGTTCTTTTTATGATTACATCTCTGCACTGTTGCCTTAAGTACGTCTGTGAAAGCTTGTTCTCTATTAAGCCAGTTTACTGACTACAGCCAGCTTGAGAGAATTTAGTTGATTGGTTCACTTATCTAGTGCAGCATATTATACCCCTCGTCTGATGATCCAGTTCAAGGAGTTGATCGATTCGGCCGTGAATAGTGTTATCCAATATGCACTGCACCAGCAAGCTTTCCACATTGGCTACATCTATGTTGAACTCCTTAGAAATAAAAGGAATATGTATACTTGTGTAAAGCTAATTAATTTTATGAGCACTCGTATTCTGATGTCTCAAAAAAGCTCTTCAATATATTCTCTTATGAAAGGATCATCCATAATATTGCTGTGATTTGTTTTCAGAATCTTTTCAAATTCAGTGATGTCATTATTCTGCAAGGCTCTTACTAAATTCATCATTGCTAAAATTTCTAGATCATTTCTGTGCAGCTTGGACGCCTGTGAGTCAAATGGATTTAAACCTGATTTCATTAGCATGTTTGCTAAGACCAAATATTTTAAGCAAGTGGTTCATCTGGGACGTCCTGATTCATCATAATTCTTGAAGTTTTCAAAAAAATCAGTGTGTGCCTTTTCAAATTCACCTTCTCTCAAGTGCATTTTATCACCATGTTCTCTGATAACTCCCATAATCAGTGAATGAGGGATGGCAGACTTGATGTGAAGTGACTGTTCATGGAGTTTAAGTGTTTTGCTATTTTTCTGTACTGTGTACATTTGAATTTCCAAAGCACACATTTCTAATAACTGTGTATCTTTTTGCAAGTCATCTTCTCCATCATCAGTCTGGCACGACTCATCAGTAAAATCTTTTGAAGCTTTCCATATTCCTCTCATTAGAAATATAATTTTCCAAACTTTGTGTTTGTTTTAAACCACAGTCTGTCGTTCTTAATATCTTTCAAAGTTTCCAGTGTTGTTACATAGAATTCCTGCAGTAAATACATCTGTTTAGAATTGGAGATATAATCAATTCCTTAGAAATAAAAGGAATTTTATTAATGAATTTTTCAGAATAATGAATTTTTCAGAATAACTTCTTGTGACTGCATTTTAAATCAACATACTATGATTTATCACATAAATGTTTATAGCATCTCAATTCACAATAGCTCAACTATGGAACCAACCTAGATGCCCTTTAAAAAATGAGTGAATAAAGAAAATGTGATATTGGTATATATATTCCATCATATATATATTGGAATATTACTCATCTTTAAAGAAGAATGAAATTCTGGCATTTGCTGGTAAATGGATGGAGTTGGAGAATATCATGTTAAGTGAAATAAGTCAAACCCAAAAACTCAAAGATCTAATGTTTTCTCTGATATGCTAATTCACAATAAGGTACTGGGGATAGGGAAGAATAGAGTTACTTTGTATTAGGTAGAGGGGAGTGAATGGAGGGGAAGGGATATGGGGGAAGGGATGATAGTAGAGTGAAACAAACCTCACGTACATGTACCTCACGTACATGTTTGACTGCATGACCAATGTGATCCTGCAATATGTATAATCAGAAAAATGAGAGATTACACTATTTATGTATGATGTATCAAAATGTATAAATGCATTCTGTCATATACAACTAACTAGAACAAATAAAATATTTTTTTTTTAATTTGAGTAACAAGCCAGGTGCAGTGGTGCACATCTGTAATCCCAGTGGCTCAGGAGGCTGAGGTAGGAGAATGGAGAGTCAAAGCCAGCCTCAGCAGCAAGGCACTAAGCAACTCAGTGAGACCCTGTCTCTAAATAAAATACAACATAGGGCTGGGGATGTGGCTCAGTGGCTGAGTGCCTCTGAATTCAATCCCTAGTACTTCCTCAAAAAAAAATTGGAGGAATAACTCCCTCCTAACATGTACTCTCTTTAACTCTGTAAACTAATAAATAAATGTCAGAGTTTGATTTGTCATTTTCAATCACCACAGCCAATGTTTTTGACCTATTTGCTTCCCGTGCCCATTTTCACAACATGAGTTTTAATTCTTAGTATTGCCTTTCCCAGAACAGTGTGGGCAAGGCCTGGTGTGGTTGTTGCCATTGAATTTGAGAATGGGTTTGAGAAATGTTTAGGAGATACAATCTACAGACCCTACAGAGTGGGCAAGGAGATTTCCTGAGGATTCACTATGCTTATTGGACACACCCAGGAGGTCCTGGGGTAAGGACTACAAGTCTGCTCACATGTTGACACAATTTTTCACTGTTGGCTGCTTCCTGGAAGAAAATAGAACTTCAGAGTCACATGTAGGCTAACAGCAAAAATTTCTCTCAAGAGTCAGTCTGTAGAGCTAGAAATTCAGTAGGGTGAATTCAGTAGGGTAGAGTGGTTCATTATACTACCCCACAGAGAGGGTGTAGATACTGTTAAAGTATTAGAGTTTTTAAAATTCTTTCTTATTTATTTTGATACTGGGGATTAAACTGAGGAGTGCCTGACCATTGAACCACATACCCAGTCCTTTTTTTAATTTTTTTTTCAGTCAGGATCTCACTAAACTGCTCATGGCTTCACTTGTTACTAAAGCTGGTTTTAAATTTGCAATCCTCCCGCCTCTGCCTCCTGAGATGCTGGGATAACCGGTGTGTGTCGCCACTCCCAGCTTATATGTTTTTATAGTTTTAATTGTTCTCATTTAACAGGTGAGAGAGCAGAGTTATGTAAATTTTAAGTGAACTATGTAATCAGATAGTACACTAGAATTTTATGCTGTGACAGAAGTATTCTATATTTGCTCAGTCAAATATAATTTCCACTAGTCACACATAGCCATGAAGCAGATGAAATTCAACTAATGTGAATGAGAGAGAGAATTTTTAATTTTATTTAACTGACACACAAATAACTTACATACAAATAACCACTTGTCCTTAGTGGGGACTCCATTGCCTAGTGGCAGTAAAGACATGCCAATAAGGCAGAGTCAAAATCTGAACCCAGTTTCTCTGGCAAAAGAAAGATCATAGTCTCCATTCAGTCTTGCTGCTGCTCCTACCTGTTCTCTTACACTCATCTTAAAAACAAACTTCAAGAATCTAGGACCTTGTTATTTTTTTCATCTCTATATCCCATGCTTGATAAATTTCCTCATCAAATAAATGAGGATGAATGTACTACATTTTCACAAACTCCTATAAAGTTAAAAAAACTAATTATATACTTAGGCAAAAAAAATTATGATTCACTGTTTATCTGGGGGGAAATTCAATACAGTTGGGTAACAGGTTCTCTGTATTCATGGTGTATGGAATATTATTCATCTGTCAAAATAAGTTATTGAGTTATGGAAACCATATATCAAATGAGAAATCAGAAGCACAGACAGATAATACATCTAGTGTAAAGATTAACTGGGGTCCAACTGTAAGGGTTAAGGGGAGAGCAATAAAGAGGCAAGCACACAGGATGGTGAAGAGCAAGAAGTGACTCCATGGGAAAGCCAGTCCAGTTTTATTATCTATTCCAGGGTCATATCAAGTTATACTAGGTTACATAGTACAGTTAGCTTCGCGCATGTGCAGATCACATAACTTGCTTGCTTCTTAGAATCCACTACTACCAGTGGTTATTATAATAAGACAATGTCTCCAGGCCTCAAGGACAGAGGAGTTGCAGAGCATTTCTAAGCCATTCAAACAGAGCACCTTTTATGCAGAGGAGTTTGCTCAACTTGAAGGGCTTTTGCTCCTCTGTACTTTGACTGACCTGAAATCCCTACTATCTAGGCTTACACCCAGCCATTTGGCATAAATAGGATTCAAAGCCAACAGAAAAGCTAATAACACCCACTTTCGCCCCAGTAGGTTGTAAATTAGAGTGATTTCACCTACCATTTGATATTTAGCAACATCTGGAGATCTTTTGGCCACTACCTGGGGAGTAGTTTGCTCTGGAATGTTATACATGGAAACCAAGGATGATTCTGAACATCTTACGATGCACAAAATAACTCCCGTAACAAGAAATGACTCTCTCCATACTCTCAATACTTTTGAGGTTTGTATGTAAATCTTTTCCGTGAAGTGATTGCAAAGGGATTAGGGGGGGTCATCCCTCAAGACATAGGAGGAGAAATTTGTATTTTGAAAAACCATACAGGGACTGCTGAACCAAAACTTCCTATTCTAGCCTTCAAGAGCAAGACAGACCCTGGGTTGAAGACAGGCCCAGGGTGGAGATACCCTAGGGAGTTTTTGTCTTGCTTCCCCACAGATATGAATTACTGTGAGTTAATAGTTATCATAACCAGACATACAGTGGTAGTCAGCCTCGTCCTCAGGCTTCAGTCCAGTGATGGTCAGGGAGGCAGAATTGGAGGAGCTGTCTTTAGAGCCAGAAAACCGGTCTGGAATTCCAGAGGGTCTCTGGTTGTAGTTATAAATCAGGAGAGTTGGGGAACTTCCCAGATGCTGCTGGTACCAGTACACATAGTTGTTGCCAATGTCCCCACTACTGCGGGTGCAGGAAATGGTGACCTTCTGCCCTAGAGACCCTGACACATATTGGGGCTGAGTGAACACAACCTCAGCCCAAGATCCTGCAAGGAAGGAGTGAGACAGAGATCAGTGAGGACAGGTCTCATTTTAAGGGAGAAAGAAAATATTGTCATCCCTCCTGGTGACATTCAGCACCCTCCCAGAATCTTCTTCATTCATTCACCTGTGCAGTGGACAAGCAGGATTATGAAAAGTGGAGACCAAGCCATGGTGAAGACAACAGCAAGCTCTGCTTCTTGAACCACATAGACAGTTCAGAGCCCATCCAACCTTCTTATCTGTCTCTCTGATCTTCAGGGTGGGGGATCTCCATGCAAATGTTCCCCTTTCTGGAGGCTGTGGAAACCCTTAAAAATTAGTCTGGCTTCCATCTGAGAAAGAGAGTGACAGGAGGTTGTTGATTTTTACGCAAATGAATGCACAGAAACTCCCGTGGGGTGAAGGGTAAGAGAAACAGCTATAACAGAAACTGGGGAATGCTAAGCTACAGCCTAGAGGACAGTGCCCTCTGGTGAATGAAGGAGACATGTCAATCCTGGGCGAGTGCTAGTTCTCAGGATTTCTGCTGTCTTCAAGTTCAATTCTAGTCACATGTCCTTGGAATCTCTGCAGAACATCCTATGTGCACTGCACATTTGCATCTTCATATCTAAGCAGATAGGCCAAGGGCTGCTACTCTGCTTCAGATATTTTGGTTTACTTTGGCATCTAGGCATCCCATATCCACAGCCCTAGTTTCAACAGCTCCTCTCATACCCTATATAGCTTCTATTTTTAAAAAGTTGATTTAAAAGGTGCACAGCTACTGTATAGAGGGTAAAGAGGGGTGGGAGGGGTGGGGGGAAGGGAAAAAATAACAGAATGAATCAAACAACATGGCTCTATGTAAATTTATGATTACACAAATGGTATGCCTTTACGCCTTGTACAAACAGAGAAACAACATGTATCCCATTTGTTTACAATAAAAAAAAAAGAAAACTTTTCACAATAAAAAAATAAATAAATAAATAAATAAATAAAAGGTGCACAGAAGTTTTAAAGTTTGATGTAGTCCCATTTGTTTATTTTTAGTTTTATTACTTGTTCTTTTGCTTTAATATACAATAACTCATTGCCAAATCCTGTTACGAAAGTCTCCCCCAATGTTTTCTTCTATGTTTTAGAGTTTTACGTATTATATTTAAGTATTTAGAGCCATTTTTTAAATTATTTTATGTGCTCTAATTAGTTATACATGACACTAGAACACATTTATGCATTTTGATAAATCATACAAAAATAGAGTATAATTTCTCTATTTTCTGAATGTACATGTTATAGGATCACATCAGTCATGCAGTCATATATGTGGATGAGGTAATAATGTCTGTTTCACTCTACTGTCCTTCTACTTCCATACTCATTCCCCTTCCTCACTCCCCTCTACCTAATCTAAAGTAACTCTATTCTTCCCTAGTGCCCCTTCCCTTATTGTGAATTAGTATCCATATATCAGAGAAAACATTTGGCCTTTGGTTTGGGGGGTTTGGCTTATTTCACTTAGCATGATATTCTCCAACTCCATCCATTTACCAGCAAATGCCAGCATTTCATTCTTCTTTAAAACTGAGTGATATTCCATTTATATATATATATATATATATATATATATATATATATATATGCGCCACATTTTCTTTATCAATTCATCTGTTGAAGGAAACCTAGGTTGGTTCCATAGTTTAACTATTGTGAGTATGATGATTTTAAGTTGTTTAGGTATGAACCCAGGAGAGGGATACCTGAATCAAATGGTGGTTCCATTCCACGTTTTCTGAGGAATCTCCATAATGCTTTCCATGATGGTTGCACCAATTTGCATTCCCACCAACAATGTGTGAATGTACCTTTTTCCCCACATCCTCACCAATATTTATTGTTGCTTGTATTCTTGATAATTGTCATTCTGATTGGAGGGAGATGAAATCATACTTTTGATTTGCATTTCTCTAATTGCTAAAGATGTTGAACATGTTTTTTTATAAATTTATGATGGATTGTATTTCTTCTTCTGTGAAATGTCTGTTCAGTTCCTTAGCCCATTTATTGATTGGGTTATTTGGTTTTTTTGGTGTTAAGTTTTCTTATACATAGTATATGATAAGTGTCCAACTTCATTCTTTTTTCAGTGTGGATACTCAATTTTCTTGAAATAATTTGTTGAAAAGACTGACTTTTACTAATTAAGTGGTTTTGACATGTTTTGTTGCATTTGATCATATATGCAAGAGTTTATTTCTGGGCTTTCTAATCTGTTCAGTTTCTCTACCTGTCATTATTTATATCAGTACCACACTGGTCTGATTATGTAGCTTTGCAAAATATATTGAAAACAGGAAAAATGGGACCTTCAGCTTTGGTTTCATTATTATGTCAGCTATTTAATGTAATTGATATTTCATATGAATTTTTTTTAGCATTTTATTTTATTTTATTTTTTATTGTAAACAAATGGGATACATGTTGCTTCTCTGTACATGGCGTAAAGGCATACCATTTGTGTAATCATAAATTTATATAGAGTAATGTTGTTTGATTCATTTTGTTATTTTTTCCATCCCCCCACCCCTCCCACCCCTCTTTTCCCTCTATACAGTGCTTCCTTCCTCCATACTTGCCCCCCCTCCCTAACCCTAACTCTAACCCTAACACTAACCCTTCCCTCCCCCCATTATGTGTCATCATCCACTTATTAGCGATATCATTCGTCCTTTGGCTTTTTGAGATTGGCTTCTCTCACTTAGCATAATATTCTCCAATTTCATCCATTTGCCTGCAAATGCCATAATTTTATCATTCTTTATGGCTGAGTAATATTCCATTGTATATATATATATATACCACAGTTTCTTTATCCACTCATCAATTGAAGGGCATCTAGGTTGGTTCCACAGTCTGGCTATTGTGAATTGAGCACCTATGAACATTGATGTGGCTGTATCTCTGTAGTATGCTGATTTTAAGTCCTTTGGGTATAGGCCAAGGAGTGGGATAGCTGGGTCAAATGGAGGGTCCATTCCAAGTTTTCTAAGGAATCTCCACACTGCTTCCCAGAGTGGCTGCACTAATTTGCAGCCCCACCAGCAATGTATGAGTGTACCTTTCTCCCCACATCCTCGCCAATACCTGTTGTTGCTCGTATTCTTGATAATCGCCATTCTAATTGGGGTGAGATGGAATCTTAGGGTGGTTTTGATTTGCATTTCTCTTATTACTAGAGATGTTGAACATTTTTCCATATGTTTGTTGATTGCTTGTAGATCTTCTTCTGTGAAGTGTCTATTCATTTCCTTGGCCCATTTGTCGACTGGATTATTTGAATTCTTGGAGTAGAGTTTTTTGAGTTCTTTATAGATTCTGGAGATTAGTGCTCTATCTGAAGTATGATTGGCAAAGATACTCTCCCACTCTGTAGGCTCTTTCTTCGCATTGCTGATAGTTTCCTTTGCTGAGAGAAAGCTTGTTAGTTTGAATCTATCCCAGTGGTAGATTCTAGCTTTTATTTCTTGTGCTATGGGAGTCCTGTTAAGGAAGTCTGATCCTAGACCAACAAGGTGAAGATTTGGACCTACTTTTTCTTCTATAATCTGCAGGGTCTCTGGTCTGATTCCGAGGTCCTTAATCCATTTTGAGTTTAGTTTTGTGCATGGTGAGAGATATGGGTTTAGTTTCATTCTGTTGCATATGGATTTCCAATTCTCCCAGCACCATTTGTTGAAGAGGCTATCTTTTCTCCATTGCATATTTTTGGCACCTTTGTCTAGTATGAGAAAATTGTATTTATTTGGGTTTGTGTCCGTGTCCTCTATTCTGTACCATTGATCTACCTGTCTATTTTGGTACCAATACCATGCCGTTTTTGTTACTATTGCTTTGTAGTAGAGTTGAAGATCTGATATTGCAATACTCCCTGTTTCACTCTTCCTGCTAAGGATTGCTTTAGCTATTCTGAGTTTCTTATTCTTCCAGATGAATTTCATAATTGCTTGCTCTATTTCTGTAAGGTACGTCATTGGGATTTTAATTGGAATTGCATTGAATTTGTATAGCACTTTAGGTAGTATGGCCATTTTGACAATATTAATTCTTCCTATCCAAGAACATGGAAGATCTTTCCATCTTCTAAGGTGTTCTTTAATTTCATATGAATTTTCAACATTTTTTCCTTATGGAAAAAATACGAGTGGAATTTTTGAAAAAGTGGTATAGAAGCTCTAGATTCCACGTGGTAGTTTTGAAAAATTAACTATGTTGTTTTCCAAACCATAAACATGAAAATTTATTCTACTTATATTCTTTAATGTCTTTCATCAATGTTTTTCCTTTTTATTTTCAGTGTGTAAGACTTTTCCTTCTTGTATAGTTTAAGTTCAAAGTTAAGTTTATTCCCAGATATTTTATTCTTTTTGATGCCATTGGAAGGGGAATAATAATTTTCCTTTCAGGTTCTATAGGATTAACATAGGGAAATCCAAATGAATTTCATATGATGTTTATACTTTTAACTCTCATAAGAGATACTAAATAGAACCCTTTAAGAGGTCTATAATAAGGGCTGTTTTCCTATTTTGGAAAAGATAGCAACAGATAATAAATCATGTAGAAATATGAAAGTGAAGCTCTGTAATCCATTAGAAATGAGGTGCATGATTACAAGTGATGGATTTTTTTAATTACAATGACTTAAGGAACTCAAATGGGACAAGAGAAGATTCTGCTCTTATGGAGGGACCATTTAAATATTAATACTTTTATTTTTGTGTTGAATAGTCTTAAGTCAAATTCAAAGCTCTTTATTATGCCAAAGTATGATTATAGTAGTGATTTTGATGTAGGAATTTAAAAACAGTGTTTTGTGGTTCTGTGACCTTCATGATGTCCTCTTCTGTGAATTCCATTGATCACACATTCACAACTACTGTCATGGTGCTACTACCAACTGTGACACAAAATAAGTCAAATCCTAATACAAGGACTAAAATTATCCATTCGTCTATTGAAGGGCTGCTAGGTTGGTTCCACAATCTAGCTATTGTGAACTGAGCTGCTATAAACATTGATGTGACTGTTACTGTAGTATGCTAATTTTAATTCCTTTGGGTATAAACCGAGGAGAGGAATAACTGGGTCAAAATGTGGGTCCATTCCAAGTTTTCTGAGGATTCTCCACACTGCTTTCCAAAGTGGTTATTTATACACAATGGAATATTATTCAGCTATAAAGAAGAATAATATTATGGCATTTGCAGATAAATAGATGGAATTAGAGAATATCATGCTAAGTGAAATAAGCCAATTCCAAAAAAACCAAAGGCCAAGTATTTTCCCTGATAAGTGGATGATGATATATAATGGGGGTAGCAGGTGGGGGATGAGAGAAGAATGGAGGAACTTTAGATTACACAGAGGGAAAAGAGAGGGAGTTGGGTATGAAAAATGGTGGAATGAGACAGACATCATTACCCTATGTACATGTATGATTACACAAATGTATGAATCTACATCATGTAGAACCATAGAAATGAAATGATGTACCCCATTTGTGTACAATAAATCAAAATGCAGTCTGTACAAAATAAAAATTGATAAATAAAACTAAAAAAGGAACTAAAATTATAGAACATGCATAAAGTCTTTATAACACTGAATTTTGCCATGATTTATAATACTGAATTTTGCAACGATTTCTTGAATATGATACTACTAGTACAAGTAACATTAATAAAAATTATTAATATTGGCAAACATTCAAAATGGCTGAGTGTACTACTTTTCAGCATGACATAAGTAAAAGGGCAGATGCTGTTTGCTCCTATTCACAATAACACACACATCTTTGCACTCCATATCCAGCCTAGGTTTAACAGCTACCCTCATCTCCAGCCTGGTTTGTGTTTTAATTTTTTGTTTAAAAACAAATAACATAAATTTTACCATATTATTCTTCTTAAGAGTACTCAAGAGTGTTAAGTATATTCTACTTGTCAAGCAAAAGCTCTCCAGAAGCTCTTCATCTTGTAAAACTGAAAATACTGTACCCACTAAACTATAACCCCTCTAGTTACAGTCCTCTCCCCAAGCCACTGACAAACATCATTCTAATTTATGGTGTTATTAATTTGACTAGATACCTTATGTAAATGGAATCATACAGTGTCTTTTTGTAACTGGTCTATCAATTAGCATAATGTCCTCAAGATGCATCCATGTGGTCATATGTATAAGGAATTCCTTCCTAAGACTGAATTTCAATTTACTTACTACATTTTTTATCTATCCATTCTATCTAAATTGTTGAACATTCAGAGTGCTTCCACATGTTGGCTATTGTGAATAATGCTGCAATGAATATTTGCCTATAAATATGTTTTCAAGATCATGGCTTCAATTCTCTGGGATATATATTCCCAGAAAGATTTTATATGTGCACTGAATGCCTCAGCTTACACTGTTCCCAACCAAGCGACTTCATCCTAAACTACCTAATTCTGGGAGGGGAAGGGACATTGACATTCATGAGTCTCCTAAACCACAGAACAAAAAAGTTGGCTTTAAAGAGGTGTGCAAAGCAATTTAAAGAGCAATAACCCCACAGCAGAGAATGGACTAAAATGTAGTTCCCAGTTTCTCCCTAAAAGGGAATTTTCAGTATACTTGTCTCGCTGGGCCTGAATGTGAGGCTTCTAGCCAGCCTCCATTTGGAAGCCAATAAAACAGACAAACAATAAATATCCAGGAGCCTGAGGCAAATGTTATGGCATTTCCTATGCCTTCCCTCTCAGCTTGTTACAGTGATAAATCTGAATTTTCAGAGTTGCCCTAGAAAGAGTTTGTACATACATCAAGCACCCAACTTGCTTAGCTCCTACTCAAAATGCTGGCTCCTTAAAGATCTGGATGTAATATCTCTAGTGCTCATGGGACTCAGCGTTCCCAAGTATCCTTAAGTCATTGAGATTAAAGAGGTAACTTTTCAATGGACTAATTTCTAGCAATGATTTCCCAAGCTTGTAGTGTACAATCTGAACATCAAGATTTTTCTTGTTCAAGACTTTTCTTGTGTCAAGGCATTTCTATCTTCTCCCTCACTTAAGGCAGAATGAGTGGGAGATAAACTCCATTTTTCAGCTTCTTCCTGAGGGAAGAAAGAATTAGAATATATATGTATACAATACCCCAAAGTTTGCAGATGCATCTGAAGAGATGGACTTCTATCCCACCTCTCTGAGTGCACTGGTAGGACCTGGTACAATTTAATCCACAAGAGGATACTGAGAACACAGACAGCATTTCGGATAGATACAAAAGTCTGAGAGACACCTAGACTCTGTCTAAGCTAACTGGCAAAGTCCTTCTCCTACACGAGGTCATAATGACAAGTCTGAGAGAGGTGAATGTCCTATGTAACCAACACAGAGCATCAAAGAAAATAAATAAATACATTTCAAATAAAACTAGACAGATCTCTAGAAACTAACTTCTAGATACATGATTCTCTCAATGGAAAATACAAAAGAAAGGTCATAAAGATTCTCATCAAAGTCAGGATGATGACTGCAAGAACAAACTAAAAATTTCAACAGAGATAAGAAATATAAAATGCATTAATCAGAAATCATACAGCTAAAGAATGCAATACCTGAACTGAAAAATTCAATAGAGGAGTTCAGCATCAAACTAAACCAAGCAGAAGAAAGGATAACTGGCCTCGGAGAGATCATTGCTTATTATCCAAACTGAAGAGCAAAAAGAAAAAGAAATGAAAAGGAGTGAAGACAGTTTAAGGGACTTATGGAATACCATCAAGCACAATGTTGTACACATTCCTGGAAACACAAAAACAGAAGAGAGCAAAAGAGTCAGAATGCATATTCAAAGGAACAATAACTAAACTTTCTTAAACAGGGAGAAGAAAATATAAATTTAAACTCTTTAAGCCAGAAGGGCACTAAATAAAAGGAATTCAAAGAGACCCACAAAAATATACATCATAGCATTTTTAGGGCAAAGAGCAAACCTCAAAAGCAGCAAAAGAATTATAACATGTTAAACACAAGTGAATTTCCCTTGATTTTTTTTCAGCAGAAACTTTGCTGTTTGGAGTTTGTGGGATAATACCTCCAATAGTGATAAATATTAAAGTGACTTCCAATAAAGCATATTATATTCAGAAAACTTGTCCTTCAAAAATAAAGTGATGACAATGGACTATTCTTAGCCTTAAAGAAGAATAAAATTATGGCATTTGCAAGTAAATGGATTGGGATCAAGAATATCATGCTAAAGGAAACAAGGCAATCCCAAAAATATCAAAGCCTGAATGCTTTCTCTGATATGCGGATGCTAATTCAAATAAAGGGGGAGGGCCTAGGGAAAAATAGAGTTACTTTGGACTAGGCAGAGGGGAGTGGAGGGAGGTGAAGAGATATGTGGGTAGGAAGGACAGTAGAACAAATCGGACATTATGACCCTATATGCATATATGATTATGTGATCTGTGTAACTCTACATCATGTGCAACCAGAAGAAAGAGAAGTTATACTCAATTTATGTAAGATGTGTCAAAATGCATTCTACTGTCATGTATAACTAATTAGAACAAATAAAAAAGTAAAGTGATGATAAAGACTTCCTGAGACAAAAACTGAGGGAGTATGTCACTTCTAGGTCTACCCTACAACAAAATGATACAGGGAGTTCTCAAGGTGAAAACAAGAAAGACACTGAAGAGAAAAACGAGAGAATAAAAAAATGAAATTCATTGACAAAGGCAAATACATAGACAAAAATAATATTTTATTCATATAACAGTGTTGGGTGAATCAATGTAGTCATACTAGAAAATTCAAAAGACAAGGGTATCAAAAACAAAGCTGAATGATGTTAATATATCCATAATATAAATAGATGTAAATTTTGATATCAAGAACTTACACTGTGTGGAGGAAGTAAAACATAGGACAGCTTTTACATGAAAAGGAAATCAGTTTTATATTATAATAAAATTGACCATTATAACCACAACCATGTGTCACTTAATGGCTGAAATGCATACTAAGTAATGCCTCGTTGATGTGCAAACATCAAAAAGTGTAAAAACATAGATGGTATAGCCCACAACACACACAGGCTATATGGTGTAGCCTACTGGCACATTTGCTCTGCAAAGTAATTTTCTACTATAAACAGCTTATGTAGATTTTCCAAAAACATTGGCCCTATTGGCTATTCCTTTTAACTCCCTCTTTGGTAGATTATTACATATCAGTTTTTGCCTTCCTGGGGTGGCATTACTACCTCTTTTTCCTTACTGCCAAAATTCAAGCACTAAACCTCTGAGAAAACATTCATAAACAGCCAAAATGTTTAAAATTTCTCCTCCCATCATCACCTCTATCACTAATTATCTGAAGTTTTCGCCAGCATTTTGATAGAATTTCAAACTATTTTAAGTTGGAAGTTAAACTATCTTGGAAGCATGGTCATTCAAAATAAATTCAGTATATCACAGTGAGGTGTGCCATAATTCCCAGTATTTAAATCTGGAAAGGAGAATGTCCTTACACCCCATGTATTAACAATTTGGCAGATCAAAAATGGGCAATATGATCTATCATAGCATTTTTATCATTTCATCTACATATCATTCCATAGGAGCCCAGCCTAGCAACCTGGTTCCCAAGGATCTCTTGGCAGGAAATCAGAATGCATCAACATTTTTGAATATTAAGGACACCAGGAACTTTCTGAGAGCTCTGTGGAAGCCTTGGTAGTTGAATAAAGAAAAGATTTCTTGTCCCATTTCTCCATATGCCTGGACCACTGTGTGTTATGGTTTGGATTTAGAAATAAACAAAAGTTTATGTTTTGAAAGCATGATCCCCAATGCAGGAATGTTAAAAGGTGAAATGATTTGATTATGAGATCTCTAACCTCATCAGTGGATTAATCCATTGGATGGATTAATAATATGAGTAGACTACTGGGTGGTAACTGTAGGCAGGTAGGGCATAAGTGGAGGAAGTAGATCACTATAGGTATGCTCTTGGATTGTATTTTTTTTAAATATTCTGTTTTACTTGTAGGTGGACACAATATCTTTATTTTATTTTTATATGGTGCTGAGGATGGAACCCAGGGCCTCACACATGCTAGGCGAGCGCTCTACCACAGAGCCACAACCCCAGCCCTATTGGATTGTATTTTGATCCTTGGTCTTTGATTTTTCTTGTTCTCTATCCCCCCCTTCTCCCACCCCCACCTCTGCTTCCTGGCTCCTTGAGCAGCTTTCCTCCATCATGCCCTTCTTCCATGATATTCTGCCTCATCTTGAGCCCAGAGGAATGAAGTCAGTCAACCAAGTGCTGAACCTCTGAAATCATGAGCCCAAAATAAACTTTTTCTCCTCTGAATTGCTTTTGTCAGGTATTTTGGGCATAGTGATGAAAAGCTAACACACTGTGGTTTAACCAAATGACACAACAATGTTATAAGATATACCACAGGTACCAGTAGTCTCGTCCTCAGGCTAGATGTTGGAGCTGCTTAAGTAGTGGTCAGACCCAGAACTGGAACCTGAGAGCAATCAGTGATCTCATCCTCCTGTCTATGGCTTTCAACACTATTAAGTCACATCACATACAGTGAGACCTTCCCTGGATGCTGCCAACCAGCTTGTACAATGAATCAGTGTCCTGGAGACTTGGTTAGGCTTCTGCTGGAACCAGTATGGAAAGTGACCATTTGTGACTGTTGGGCAGCAGAAGTCATAGGTGAGAGGAAGCATCCCTTCTGTATACAAGGTCAGTGAGGGCTCCTGAGTCACCAGAGGCCAATAATTCAACCCTGAAATGGGAAACAAGGACACGTTCAGAAGGAGGAAAGAGGACAGAGGGATCACTTCAAGTCAGGTCTCTGGAATACTCGTGAACCTGGACAGAGAATGAGAAGAGAGAGGAGGAAGAGGAGGAGGAAGAGAGACACCCAGGCCATAGCATGCAGTTATTAAAGACCCCAGGGATCTTTGAATCTTGCTGCTGCTGGTCTACTCACCTCTTCTTAGTTATTGCCTTATATAAACGTGAGCCCTTTTACCAACACCACCAGCATTATCAGATTCTGGGAGTTAAGCCCAGGGAGCAGCTCCACTGTCAGGGAGTTTGGACTGTTATGATCTCTGAGTTTGCCCCATGGGAGGAAACACCTGCTAAAATCTCTAACTCAGTCCAGTGGGCACAACTAGTTCATTAAGTGTGAGCATTCTGCTGTCATGTATAACTAATCAGAACAAATTTTTTAAATAGATGTGAGCCACAAGTGTCTGTTTCAGGCCTTGCCAACCTCTGAGAAGACCTGCAGCACCCCCTGCTGTGCCGTAATGATTATGTGTACTTCCCTCTGGTGTTAATATGTGAATTTTCATTGCACTGTTACCTTTCCTTAGTTCCTCTGCAAATTCGCTTTTCTGGTGTATTTTACAGCTATATAATTTCCATTTGGTTGTTTCCATTACTTCTATGAGGTTTTTCTTTCAGATTTGTTTTTTCTTTGTTTCAAGGATGCTTTATATTGCTTACTAAAGGGATTCTATGATAGCTGCTTTTAAAATTTCTGCCACATAATTTCAGCACTTGAGTTGGTATTGGTGTCTGTGGGTTGTATTTACTCATTCAGGTTGAGGAAGAGATTTTTCTGGTGCTTGATAGAAGTGATTTTTAGCCTCTCAGACATTTGGGATATTGTGTTATGGGATTCTCTACAGGTTTGTCAATAGATCTGAAATAGTACTCATTTGATTTCCCTGGTTTTCTGTATTAATTTTCACTTTGTTTCCCTCAGGAGATGCAGGACACACCTTCACTTGAAATTACTTAGTTTCAGATTTTACAAGCAAATCCTGTTAGCTATGAGTCACCTGTCATCTGCTGTCCACCTGATGAAATGTTCCTGAAGTCTCACAACTATCTTCTCCTCTCTCTCCATCTTTCTCTTCCAAGTTGGCCAAATGTGCCTCAGTGTTGATGGTGTCTTGAGGAAGGGAAATGCACTTTTGATCTGAAGTGATTCTCTGTGGGTGAGAGGAAAAGTGCTTGTGATCATCCCATCTGGACCCTTGGAAACAAGTGTCCTGAGTCTACACTGGCCAGAAACCAGCCTCCAAACAGGAAGAAATTTTATTTAGATACAAAGCACTGAGGCTTGAACCAAGGAGTATGTGTCTCTGCACCACCTACACCTATCATGGTGGTGATGGCTTATATGCCACAGTGAGTGTCAGATTTATTCTTAGTTGACTTTGTCTTAATACCAGGAACTCAAGAGTTATGCAGAAATTTCAGGACCTGACTACTGGTATCACCCAATAGACCCTGGGAAAATGACAGGCCTACTGAACCTGCTAAAATGGAAAGCAGAGGATGCAGTCCCAGCACTGGAGACCAAGATAATTGTAACTATCCTTCCAGAAGTGGTGGAGAGCAAATGTTCCCGAGTCACCACAGCCTTGGAAGTGGCTCCTGAAAACAGGTAAGACAACCAATGGTCAGAAGAGGAGATGGGCATGAAAGGTCAGTGTTGCCCTCCTGATCCAAAGTCCAGAAGTAGGACCCTGACCCATGCAGTGAGCCTGAAGTGTGAAGAGAAGAGGAATCCAGGTCATGGTGCCAAAAGGCTAACACTGTGATTTCAAGAATTCTTACCTCATGGAAACTCCATGGCTCTCATTACAATTCCTAATGCTCAGGAGGGTAGGGCGTGCATGCAAATGAGCTTTTGTCTCAGAGGGATTCAGCTGACCAGGTCACAGATAATGAGTTGTCATACATCAGTGACCACATGTTAGTAGAACTCAGGAACTCAGGGCCAGGAGCAACATTTTAATACAGCCAGAGCTGCATTAATTTATTTATTTTTTCATTCCCAAAGACCAACCCACAGCACCATCTAGTGTCCTAGAGGGATGTCATCAATGTAAAGAGTGTTCCAGTAGATCTTTTTCTATTAAAAATGACAAGTATGGTCAAAATACCAATTCCCCCAAAACTCCACCAGAAAACTTCTAGAGCTGATAAACAAATTTATCAAAATGATACAAAATCAACATATAAAATCAATAGTTGTTCTTTATAGTAATTGTGAATCTGTTGAGAAAGAAATCAGAAAAGCGATTCCATTCACAATAGCTTCAATAAATAAAATAAAATGCCTAAGAATAAATTTAATCTAGGAAGTGAAATATTTCCACAAGGAAAGTTACAGAACACTGAACAAAGAAATAGAATATGAAAAGTCCTCCCATGTTCGTGGATAGGCAGAATAATGTTAAAATCTCCATATTACCAAAAGCAACCTATGGATTCAATGCAATCCCCATTAAAATACCAAAAACATTCTTCACTGAGTTAGAAAAAAATAGTTCTAAAATTTGTATGAAAGAACAAAAGACCCAGTATAGCCAAAGCAATTCCAATGCTAGAAGCATCACAATACCTGATGTCAAATTATACTACGGAGATATGGTAACTAAAATAGCATGATATTGGCATAAAAAAATATATGTAGACCAATAGAATAGAATAGAAGAAACAGAGACAAACCCACACAGATACAATCGTCCCAATCTTGACAAAGGTGCCAAAAAATCACAAAGGAAAAAAGACATCCTTTAAAACAAATCATGCTGGGAGACTGAATATCCCATGTAGAAAAATGAAACTCGATCCTTATCTCTCACCCTGAACAAAAAGTCAACGCAAAGTGGATTGAAGATACAAGAATTACATGAGAAATTTTGGAACTGCTAGAAGAAAACATAGGCTCAACACTCCAACTTATAGGCACAGGCAACTTCCTCAATAGGACTCCTAAAGCTCAGGAAATAATACCAAGAATTAATAAAATAATACCAAGAATTAATAATTAATAAAAAGTGCCTGTACAGCAAAAGAAGCAACTAATAGCATGAACCATGAGCCTATAGAATTGGAGAAATCTTTATTCATCTGACAGAGGACTAATATTTAGAATGTATAAACTCCAAATCTTTTTTTTTAATCAAGCAAAATTGAATTTATTAAACTTACTGCAACCAGGAACATCACCATCTCGTAAAAGTTTCAGTAGTATCTTATGAAAGTTGTTAGGGAAATTGATCTATACATTCTGGGATTCAGGTTAAATTAGGATTAGATGGGACTTTCAAGATGAGAATTGGTTGGAACTGGGCAAAATTTATAACATAATATTTTAAGTTTGGCAGACTCTTTGAGGCAAGGTTTTTTTGAATAATCTTGAAAAGTAAACTGGAAGAAGTAACTCCAAATCTTAACACTTGCTTGCACTTTCTCTCTCTCTCTCTCTCTCTCTCTCTCTCTCTCTCTCTCTCTCTCTCTCTCTCTCTCTCCTCTCCTCTCCTCTCCTCTCCTCTCCCTCTCCTTTCTCTCTCTCTCTCACACACACACACTCACACACACATAATCAAACAATAAAGGGACAAATAACTAAATAGACATTTCTCAAAAGAAGTACAAATGGCCAAAAAATTTATGGAAAAGTCTTCAACATCATTAGAAATCAAGAAATGTGGGGGAGACAGGATGGTCAATTAGTGGGAAGTGCTCCCAAGAGTGGGAACCGCTCTGTGGCTTGGGACTCAAACATGAGAAAACTATTTCTCTGGGAGGTGAGTGAAAGAAAAAAGCACACCACTGAGACTCAGTATTGGCCAGAGAGCCTTGAAGTCTAGAAATCTGGAGTACATAAGCCAAGGCTAAGGAACAGAATTGGAGCTGAACTCCAGGAGCAGAAGAAAAAAACACAAGGTCTGAAAAGATCTGCAAGTGCTGGAAAATCTTGGCAGGGAGAACGCCAGGATCAGAGGGGCAGCCTGCCTGGGCTGACCTAGAGACTATTCAGCCCAATAAACCGGTACATGAAAGTCACAGTTTGCCAGCCGTGTATGGGGAACCCAAGCTACAAACACTTGAATACCTCCGTGAGACAGTGGCATGAACGCAGACTGGGAGCTTAGATCCGTGAGTCCCGGGATGACGCCAACATTACGGCAAACGCCAACTTCGAGATCTAAAGTGAGCCTAGCAAATCAGGAGAAACCATTTTGCCTGGGGGTACTACAGATCAGAGAGGCCAGAGAAAGCCCACACACCTTCTCCACCTCACCATTGGACCAGCAGCCAGCAGCGGAAGACCAGCAACCGGAGAAACTGAATGGGCAGAGTGACAGAGCTCAGTGCTTGGAATCAGTCCTTGAGAACCCAAAATAGGGCAGTACCCCCAAAAAACAGAACCAGTAAAGGACCGACTTCCCCTTCCCACAGGAGGTGCACTGCAGAGAGAAGAAGGATACAGTCCTAGAAAGCGCTTGGATTCATTAAGGCCCTAAAACTCCCCACATAATAAAAACCTGGGGTAATGCCAGACCAAATCCCACACCGCTGGGAGCTTCACTTGCAGCGACTCATCACACAGAACCCAAAGAAAGACAGAACGCAGGAAATCAAGCTGCAAGCATCTTCCACAGCTCCTCACACCACCCTACTGAGAAGGGAAACCGAGATGTACAGAAAGGCAGTTTGGCACAGAGAGTGGGCAAAATCTCTCATTGACTATTTTGCTATTTTGTATTTGTTATGTTTTGATTTGTTTTTGAATATGTGCTGTTTAACAAATGATGGACATTAATACACTTTTACACATACATACTTCTTATGCTTTTTTTTTTTTTTTTTTAGTTTTTAGCCTTTCTTGATGCTATGCTCTTGTGCTCTTTTTCATTTTTTGAGTTTTTTTTTTTTTTTTTTTTTTTTTGGTGGCTAGGTTTTTGATTAGCATTTAAAAAAAATTTTTTTGTAGTTGTAGGGGAACATAATACCTCTATTTTATTTGTTTATTTTTATGTGGTGCAGAGGATAGAACCCAGTGCCTCACTTGTGCTAGGCAAGTGCCCCATCACTGAATTAAGGCCCGGCCCTTGGATTCACTTTCTACTGACTGTTTCACAACTCTGTTTTCCTTGTTTCTCCTCCCACCCCACCCCGCCCTTTTTTTTTTCAACAGCCAAAGTCTATTGTGCTCTCTCTTTAATCCTTTTGTTTCTACTTTTTTTCTGTTCTCCCCACTTATAAACACATCCTACATCAATGCTGCATACACTCCACTCACCTCTTGAATCTACAAACCCTTTTCTACTGCCCCATCTCTTCTTCTTTTCCTCTTAAAGAACTCTCTCTTTAATTGAATACTTACACACATTCATATACCTTTATCTTTTCTCATTTCTACCATTTCAACTGAAGGCAGTTATTTTACATGAATCAATATTTTGAGGACTAAGATGTTTCATTAGCATATATCAATTTTGAAGAGGTTTCAAAATGGTGGGTTAGAGTAGGTCGATTAGAGTAGGTTTTATGGCTCCATGCCATAAAACCAAGAATTCAGATGCACAACTTCTCAACAAGGAGCCCTACATACAGGTTCTCCCATCACTCCAACATCTGCACCTGACACACCTGAAAAGAATATTTGGAACTTCAACAGAAACAATTTCCTAAATCTCCATCAAGAACCTCTGTTTTATTTTATTTCTTTTTATTTTATCCTCTGTATTATTTACTTGTTTTTCTATCCCTACTCACTGTTAAATTGTAACCTGAATGGTGCATAGACACTTACACATATGTATACCTGGGTTTTTTTGTTTTGTTTACATTTTTAGTTGTCTGTTTATTATTCCTAGCATGTTTAAGGCAGTTATTTCTAATTGATCAATGTTTTGAGGACTAAAATGTTCTATTAGCATATATCAATTTTGTACTTATACTCTTTTACTCTAATTTTTGTTTTTATTTTACTATTAACTTCTAGATTTTTATTCGACACACTTTTTTCTCTCACGTATCTGTCTCCCTTTTCTTTCACTTATCTTCCCTTCTTTTCCTCTGCTAGCAACCAACCTTTATTGATCCATCACTCATCCTCTATTTTCTATTTCTGTTTTCTCTCTTCTTCCTTCACAATTGTTACATCCTACACTACTTCTTTTCTGGTCACAACTTAAAATTACGAACCCATTAGTAAATTTACTGTTTGACCAGGGGCAAAAACTGATCATATTATCTCTATTTTTGGCATAGTTGATGCCAAAACAGGAACTCTTTGGTTTGATGCTGTAAATTATTTGCATTGGTTAATATTTATCTCCTCCTAAACTGCGAGGTACTGGAAAACTTTGAGTCCCTATAAGTCTACAGAGTAGAATCTCTACTGCTTCAAAACCATACTATCAAATGGGTAGAAATACAAACAACATGAAAAAACAAGAGAACAAATTGCCTCAAACAAACCAATATAATTCAATAACAGAATCCATTGATACCACAGTGGAAGAAATTACAGAGAAGGAATTTAGAATGTTCGTATTTAAATTGATCTGCAAGGTAAAAGATGATGTAAGGGAGAAAATGTAAGAAGAGAAGATCACTTCAATAAAGAGATAGAAATGCTGAGGGAAAAAACAAACAGAAATTCTCAAAATGAAGGAATCAATAAACCAAATTAAAAATTCATTGGAAGGCATCACCAACAGACTAGACCAATTGGAAGACAGACTCTAAGACAATTAACACAAATTATATACTCTAGAAAATAAAGTTGACCATGGAGAAAGGATGAACCTTAAGAAACCATGAACAAAACTTCCAAGAAATGTGGGATATCATGAAAAGATGAAACTTAAGATTTACTGGATAGATGAAGGTTCAGAGACACAAACCAAAGGAATGCATAATATTTTCAATGAAATACTATGTGGAAATTTCTCAAAACTTAAGACCAAAATGGAAAATCAGAGGCATACAAGTACCCAAATATACAAAATTACAACAGATCCACACCAACGCACATTATTGTAAAAATGCCTGATACAGAAAAAGTACAGAATTTTAAAGGTTACTAGAGAAAAAAAAGCAGATTAATTTTAGAGGAAAATCAATCCAGATCCCAGCTATATCCCCAACCCAGATCCTAAAAGCTATGAGGTCATGGAATAACATGTACCAAGCTCTTCAAGAAAACGGATGCCAACCAAAAATATTATATCCTTCAAAATTAAGGTTCATATTTGATGAAATAAAAACCTTCCATGTAAACAAAAGTTAAAAGAATTCACAACTAGAAAGCCTGCACCAAAGAACGTTCTCACCAAAATACTTCTTGAAGAAGAAATAAAAAATAAAAGAGAAAACTAGCAACGGGAAGAAATACACTAAAAGAATAGTCAATCAAAGGAGTAACTAAATCAAGTTGAAAACATGAAAATAAACCAAAATGACAGGGAATAAATATCATTTCTCAATAATAACATTAAAATAAATGGCCTGAACTCATCCATCAAAAGACACAGACTGGCAGATTGGATTTAAAAACAAAACCCAACAATATACTATCTCCAAGAGACTCACCTCATAGGTAAAGACATCCACAGACTGAAAGTAAAAAGATGGGGAAAATTATCATTCACATGGATCTCATAAACAAGTAGGTATTTCTATCCTCATAACGAATACAGTGGACTTCAAGTCAAAATTAATCAGGAGGGACAAAGTAGGCTATTTCAACCTGCTGAAGGGAACTGCTCACCAAGACTTGATAATCTTAAATATGTATGCCGCAAACAATGGAGCACCTACTTACATCAAACAATTCCTTCACAATTTCAAGAATCAAATAGATGACAACACTATAATACTGGGTGACTTCAACATGTATCTCTCACCACTCAATAGATCTTCAAAACACAAAATGAATAAAGAACATGGGAGATCTTTCCATCTTCTAAGGTTTTCTTTACTTTCGTTCTTTAGCGTTCTGTAGTTCTCATTGTAGAGGTCTTTCACCTCTTTTGTTAGATTGATTCCCAAGTATTTTATTTTTTTTCAAGGCTATTGTGAATGGGGTAGTTTTCCTAACTTCTCTTTATGAGGATGCATCACTTACGAATAAAAATGCATTAGATTTATGAGCATTGCTCTTATATCCTGTTACTTTACTGAATGCACTTATGAGTTCTAAAAGTCTTCTGGTGGAATTTCCTGGTTCCTATAAATATATAATCATGTCATCAGCAAATAGGAATAGTTTGAATTCTTCTTTTCTTATTTGTATCTCCCATGTTCTTGGATAGGCAGAATTAATATTGTCAAAATGGCCATACTACCAAAAGTGCTATTCGGATTCAATGCAATTCCAAATACAATCCCAATGATGTACCTTACAGAAATAGAACAAGCAATCATGAAATTCATCTGGAAAAATAAGAAACCCAGAATAGCTAAAGCAATCCTTAGAAGGCAGAGTGAAGCAGGGGGTATCGCAATACCAGAACTTCAACTATACTACAAAGCAATAGTAACAAAAAAGGCATGGTATTAGTACCAAAATAGAGAGGTAGATCAATGGTACAGACTGAGGACATGGACACAAACCCAAATAAATACAATTTTCTCATACTAGACAAAGGTGCCAAAAACATACAATGGAGAAAAGATAGCCTCTTCAACAAATGGTGCTTGGAAAACTGGATATACACATGCAGCAGAATGAAATTAAACCCCATTCTCTCACCCCGCACAAAACTCAACTCAAAATGGATCAAGGACCTTGGAATCAGACCAGAGACCCTTCATCTTACAGAAGAAAAAGTAGGTCCAAATTTTCAACATGTCAGCCCAGGATCAGACTTCCTTAACATGACCCCCATAGCTCAAGAAATAAAAGCAAGAATCAATAACTGGGATAGATTCAAACTAAAAAGCTTTCTCTCAGCAAAGGAAACTCACAGTATTGTGAAGAGAGAGCCTACACAGTGGGAGAATGTCTTTCTCATTCATATTTCAGGTAGAGCACTAATCTCCAGAATATATAAAGAACTCAAAAAACTCTACACGAAGAATACAAATAACTCAATCAACAAATGGGATAAGGAAATGAACAGACACTTCACAGAAGAAGATCTACAAGCAATCAACAGACTTGAAAAAATGTTCAACATCTCTAGTAATAAGAGAAATGCAAATCAAAACTACCCTAAGATTTCACCTCACCCCAAATAGAATGGCAATTATCAAGATCACAAGCAACAATAGGTATTGGAGAGGATGTGGGGGACAAGGTACACTCATACATTGCTGGTGGGGCTGCAAATTAGTGCAGCCACTCTGGAAAGTAGTGTGGAGATTCCTCAGAAAGCTTGGAATGGAACCACCATTTGACCCAGCTATTCCACTCCTTGGCCTATACCCAAAGGACTTAAAATCAGCATACTACAGAGATGCAGCCACATCAGTGTTCATAGCTGCTCAATTCACAGTAGCCAGACTGTGGAACCAACCTAGATGCCCCTCAATTGATGAATAGATAAAGAAACTTGGTATAGTTGTACAATGGAATATTACTCAGCCATAAAGAATAATAAAATTGTGGCATTAGCTGGCAAATGGATGAAATTGGAGAATATCATGCTAAGTGAGATAAGCCTCTCAAAAAACCAAAGGATGAATGATCTTGCTGATAAGCAGATGATGACACATAATGGGGTGTGGGAGGGGGGCAAGAATGGAGGAAGGAGGGACTGTATAGAGGGATAAGAGGGGTGGGACGGTTGGAGGGAAGGGAAAAAATAACATAATGAATCAAAAAATATTACCCTATGTGAATGTATGATTTCAAAAATGGTATGACTTTACACCACGGACAAACAGAAAAAAATGTATCCCATTTGTTTACAATAAAAATAAATTTAAAAAAAATAAGGATAAAAACATAATAAAAAAATGAATAAAGAAGCTACAGAACTAAAAAAGACAATTAATACTTTAGATTTGGTTTCAAGATGGTGGACTAGAGGGCGGCTGCATTTCATGTTGCTCCAGGACTCAGGATTCAAAAGAGGAGATATTGAGAGACTTGGGGCCAACTCAAAGCAGCCGGGTGAGTCTCTCCCATTGGGGAGGCATCCCGAATGGGGCGGTAGTTCCGGAACACAGGGAACTTTGTGAAGTAGAGCTGCCCGGTGAGACACCCCTCCCCCCGCTGGAGCAGTGAACTCGGACAACTGGGAGCATCATAGAGGAGGCCGCTCAGCACAGCGCTGGGACTCAGAGCAACCACTGGGGCTCCAGTGGTTGCCCAGGGGAGGAGCGGCGAGGAGAGCTGTGTGGACTCAGAACACCAGGGCCTGCTCTGAGGAGGAGGAGGAGGAGCGTGGCCACTTGGATTCGGAGTGACTATAACAGAGCTACAGGCAGTTGCCAGAGGAGGAGCTGCGTGGTGAGCTGTTTGGACTCAGACCACTTCTGAACACCGGGGCCTGCCCTGAGGAGTAAGAGGAGGAGGAGGAGGACCGCAGTGGGTTGCTTGGACTCGCAGTGACTGCATTAGAGCTCCAGGCAGCTGCTCAGAGGAGGCGGCGATTGGTGAGTTGTTTGGACTTAAAGCGACCGCTCCTGAACACAGGGGGGCTGCATGGAGGAGAAGCACGGTGGGTCGCTTGGTCTCGAGTGGCCGCACCAGAGCTCCGGGCGGCTGCCCAGAGGAGGCGTGCAGCGGGTCACGTGGATTCAGAGCCACTCAGAGCGACCGCTCCTGAACACCCGGGGGGTTACCTGGAGGAGGAGGAGGAACGGGGCGGGTCACTACAACTCGGAGTGATTGCCCAGGGCTACGGGCTGTTGGTGGGAGTAGGAGGCATGCAGTGAGTTGCTTGGACTCCTAGTGACCGCATCGGAATACTGGGCAGCTGTCTGGAGGACTGCGGGCAGATTCTCTGAGGAGGAGCAGCCTAAGGAGATTCATCTGCGAAGGGTGAGGCTCCCAGGCCCAGGAGGTAGGGCCGGGCCCCTGGGAACTTTGCAGAGGAAGGCAGCCCAGTCCAGGCGGTAGCTGTAAATTGAGGGGAAACTCTAGGAGGGGAACTAACCAGCGAGACCTCCCCACTAGGTGAGTCTTCCCTGCCGGGTGAGGTTTCCCCACAAGGACGGTAAAACCAGAGACACAGGCCCAAACAGGCCTTGCCTCAGCCCGCAGCCTAGGTCCCCTTTGGATGACCATTGGTCAACAAGTGGAGGCACCTCTGCCCACTAGCAGGGAATATACCCCATCTGAAGGCCACCACTCCTAGAGAGGCAGCTTCCTTGTGGAGCACCGCATTATCAACTTCAACCAAGACTTTAGCCTACTGAAGGCTAAGAGGGGATATATATAGAAATCTTCAAGGACATTGTAAGTCAATAGAGGAAATCTGCAATATCTCAGTGGTCCACTGATAACTGAACAATATGAGAAAACAAGGAAAGAAAAAGCCACAAACAAATCTAGATGTTACATCAATAAAACCCAATGACAGCATGGCAGAAGAAATGACAGAAAAGGAGTTCAGAATGTACATAATTAAAATGATCAGGGAAGCAAATGATGAGATGAAAGAGCAAATGCACGCACTGAATAATGAGATGAAAGAGCAAATGCAGGCATTGAATGATCGCACCAATCGACAGGTAAAAGAGCAAATACAGGAAGCAAAAGATCATTTCAATAAAGAGTTAGAGATATTGAAAAAAAACAAACAGAAATCCTTGACATGAAGGAAACAATAAACCAAATTAAGAACTCCATAGAAAGCATATCCAGTAGGATAGAACACCCAGAAAACAAAACCTCAGATATTGAAGACAAAATATTTAACCTTGAAAACAAAGTTGAACAAACAGAGAAGATGGTAAGAAATCATGAACAGAATCTACAAGAACTATGGGATATTGTGAAAAGGCCAAATTTAAGAATTATTGGGATTGAGGAAGGCCTAGAGAAACAAACCAAAGGAATGAACAATCTATTCAATGAAATAATATCAGAAAATTACCCAAATCTGAAGAATGAAATGGAAAATCAAATTCAAGAGGCTTATAGGACTCCAAATACACAAAATTACAACAGACCCACACCAAGGCACATTATAATGAAAATACCTAACATACAAAATAAAGACAGAATTTTAAAGGCCATGAGATAAAAGAACCAAATTACATTCAGGGGGAAACCAATATGAATATCAGCAGATTCTTCAATCCAGACCCTAAAAGCTAGAAGGGCCTGGAACAACATTTTTCAAGCCCTGAAAAAAAAAATGGATGCCAACCAAGAATCTTATACCCACCAAAACTTACCTTCAAATTTGATGATGAAATAAAATCCTTCCATGATAAACAAAAGCTAAAAGAATTTACAAAAATAAAGCCAGCATTACAGAACATTCTTAGCAAAATATTCCATGAGGAAGAGATGAAAAACAAAGGAGCAAATCAGCAAAGGGAGGAATTATCCTAAAGGAACTGTCAAATAAAGGAGGAACCAAGTTGTGTCAAATAAATAAAATTTTAAAAATTAACCAAATGACCAGGAAACCAAATCATATCTCAATAATAACCCTGAATATTAATGGCCTGAATTCATCAATCAAAAGACATCGACTGGCAGATTGGATTAAAAAGAAAGATCCAACAATATGTTGCCTGCAAGAGACTCACCTCATAGAAAAAGATACCCATAGGCTAAAGGTGAAAGGATGGGGAAAAACATACCATGCACATGGACTCAGCAAAAAAGCTGGAGTATCCATCCTCATTTCAGATAATGTGGACTTCAAGCCAAAGTTAGTCAGAAGGGATAAAAAAAGTCATTTCATACTGCTTAAGGGAAACATAAATCAGCAAGATATAACAATCATAAACATCTATGCCCCAAACAGTGGCTCATCCATGTATGTCAAACAAATCCTTCTCAATTTCAGAAACCAAATAGACCATAACACAATAATACTAGGTGATTTTAACACGCCTTTCTCACCACTGGACAGATCTTCCAGACAAAAATTGAACAAAGAAACCATAGATCTCAATAACACAATCAATAATTTAGACTTAACAGACATTTATAGAATATACCATCCAACCAAGAGCGAATACACTCTTTTCAGCAGCACATGGATCCTTCTCTAAAATAGACCATATATTATGCCACAAAGCTAATGTTAGAAAATACAAGAAGATAGAGACACTACCTTGTATTCTATCAGATCATAATGGATTGAAGTTAGAAATAAATGAAAAAGTAAAACACAGAAACTATTCCAACATCTGGAGATTTAAAAATATGCTATTATATGATGAATGGATAACAAGATATTAGGAAGGAAATTAAAAAATTCTTAGAAGTAAATGAGAACAAAGAAACAACATATCAAAATCTCTGGGACACTATGAAAGCAGTACTTAGAAGGAAATTTATTTCATGGAGCGCATTTAATAAAAGAAGTAAAACTCAACAAATAAACGACCTAACACTACAGCTCAAAGCCCTAGAAAAAAAAGAACAGACCAGCACCAAAAGTAGTAGAAGACAGGAAATAGTTAAACTCAGAGCTGAAATCAACAAAATTGAAACAAAAGAAACAATACAAAAAATTGACAAAATAAATAGTTGGTTCTTCGAAAAAAATAAACAAAATTGATAAACCTTTAGCCACACTAACAAAGAGAAGAAGAGAGAAAACCAAATCACTAAAATCCAGAATGAACAAGGAAATATCACAACAGACAGGATTGAAATACAAAACATAATTAGAAGCTATTTTGAAAATCTATACTCCAACAAAATAGAAAATTTCGAAGACATCAACAGGTTTCTACAGACATATGAATTACCTAAACTGAACGAGGAGGACATACACAATTTAAATAGACCAATTTCAAGTACTGAAATAGAAGAAGTCATCAAAAGCCTACCAACAAAGAAAAGTCCGGGATCAGATGAGTTCTGAGCCGAGATCTACAAAACCTTTAAAGAAGAGCTCATTCCAATACTTCTCAAAGTATTCCATAAAATAGAAGAGGAGGGAACCCTCCCAAACTCATTCTATGAAGCCAATATCACACTGATACCTAAACCAGACAGAGACTCATCAAGGAAAGAAAATTTCAGACCAATATCTTTAATGAACATCGACGCAAAAATTCTCAACAAAATTTTAGCAAATCGCATACAAAAACAATTTTAAAAGATACTGCACCATGATCAAGTGGGTTTCATCCCAGGGATGCAAGGTTGGTTCAACATCCAGAAATCAGTAAGTGTAATTCACCATAAAAGTAGATTTAAAGACAAGAATCACATGATTATTTCAATAGATGCAGAAAAAGCATTTGATAAAATACAGCACTCCTTCATGCTCAAAACACTAGAAAAAATAGGGATAGTGGGAACATTCCTTAACATTGTAAACGCCATTTATGCTAAGCCCATGGCTAATATCATTCTAAATGGTGAAAATCTGAAACCATTCCCCCTAAAAACTGGAACAGTTTTTGGGCTTATTTTTGGCTTTTAACTTGACTTGGTTACTTTTGATTGGCTTTTCCTTTAGGGTAGTTCCTCCCTTTGCTGACCTACATTGTTGTTTTTCATTTCTTCCTCATGGAATATTTCTGAGAATGTTCTGTAGTGCAGGCTTTCTATCTGTAAATTCTTTTAACTTTTTTTTTATTGTGGAAAGATTTTATTTCATCATCAAATCTGAAGGCTAGTTTTGCTGGGTATAAGATTCTTGGTTGGCAACCATGTTCTAGGCACGTCTAGCTCTTAGGGTCTGGGCTGAGAAATCTGCTGATATCCTTATTGGTTCCCTCCATATGTAATCTGATGTTTTTCTCTCACAGTCTTTAAAATTCTATCTTTATTTTGTATGTTAGGCATTTTCATTATAATGTGCCTTGGTGTGGGTCTGTGCATTTGGGATTCTCTGCACTCCTTGTATTTGATTTTCCATTTCACTCTTCAGGTTTGGGAAATTTTCTGATATTATTTCATTTAATCGATTCTTCTTTCCTTTGATTTGTATCTCTGTGCCTTCCTCAATCCCAATAATTCTTAAATTTGGCCTTTTCATGATGTCCCATAGTCCTTGGAGATTCCATTCATGATTTCTTACCATTTTCTCTGTGTTTGGTCAACTTTGTTTTCAAGATTAAATATTTTGTCTTCATTGTCTGAGGTCCAATCTTCTAAGTGATCTAGTCTTGGTGATGCTTTCCATTGAGTTTTTTATTTAGTTTATTGTTTCCTTCTTTTCAAGGATTTCTGTTTAATTCTTTTTTTTCAGAATCTCTATCTCTTTGTTGAAATGATCTTTTGCTTCTTGCAGTTGCTCTTTCAACTGTTTATTGGAGTGCTCATTCATTGCCTGTGTTTACTCTCTTATCTCATCCTTTGCTTCATGAATCATCTTAATTACATCTATTCTGAACTCCTTTTCTGACATTTTCTCTACCACGTTGTCATTGGATTCTATTAATATAGAATCTTGGTTTATTTGGAACACTTTCTTCCCTTGTGTTTTCATGTTGCTCACATATCTTCCCCTCTGACAGTGCAGATCTGGGGTACTGCAGTTTCCCCCCATAGGCTTATAGTGACCCTGCATGTTTCCAAAACCTCTTCTTTAAGGGGGAGATTAATATTAGCAGCACCCAGTACAGATGATATGCAGCCCTCAATCAAATAGCCCCTATGAAGACATTAACAATATCATCATAATAAACAGAGAGGATGAGTTCAATTATTATCTATGGTATAACAAATAGATTTGTAATTTCTGCAATTTCTAATGGTGGACAAAGAGGATGGGGAGGTGTGTAGGATGTAACTGTTAATGGGATAAAAAAAGAATATATAGAAGTACTAGATCATAGGAAGTGTGAAAGCAGAATCAAAAGAATTTGGTTGTTAGCATGAGAAGAGGGAGAAAGAGACTCTGAGGAAACAGATAAACAAAAGGAAAATAGAGTGAGAAAAGTAAAGAAATAAAAACTTAAAATTTTTCAAAAAGAAGAAAAAAATCTACACTATAAATGTCAAATAATATTCAAACCTCCCAGTCTTCCATAGCCTGAAGCATGAGAGGTACCTGACACTGAGCTGCCAGTGTTCAGCAGGCATCTCAGGATGGGATTGGCCCCACCTAAAGATGGAAGCTTCGACTTCCAGGATAATCCAAGATAGCTATACTGGCTTCCAAATGTGTTGACAAATGGGGAGTTGCAGCATGGGGTGTGGGTGCTGAGTCTGTGTGGGGTGTGTTCAGTCAGGCGGGGGATCGTGAAGGTGAGGTGCAGTCAGGCCAGGGGTCCTGCAGGACCTGACTGTTGTCCCAAAATGGTGTAACCAAACCTGCGGATACTGGGACAGTGGACTTCCAGGCAACAGAAGGCAGCTGGCAATCTGCTGGCAGTCTACAGGCAGTCTGAAAGCTACCAACGAATGATCGGCAGGTGGACCTCAGATGGAGGGTGATGGGTAGGTGAAAGGCAGGTGATGAGCATGCAAGAAGCAAGCAAATGGGCAAGTGTCGAATGATAGGCGACAGTCAGTGAGCAATCTGCACTCAAAAAGTAGTCCATGTGCTGGCAGACTACAGGTGATCAAAGCAGACAAATTGTGTGAAAAGTAGGGAATTGATGAGCAACAAAGACTCCTTACAGAGAAACAGATTTTCCTCTGCTTGAAACCTGTGTTCCAGAGGGACAAGGATCGCAGCCTCCCTCTAGTCCACTATGTTGGATCTCCAGAAAAAGCCACTTGCATTATTTTAAGCTAAACAATCTGATATTTGGACGTGGCAACCCTAGGAAACTAGCAAAAGCACTATCAATCACATAGATTTAATTAGCATTGTACAAATACTTCATTCAACAATGAGATGATGCAATTTCTTCTCAAGTTCATGAGCATTTCACCAAAATAGACTATAATTGGGGCCCTAAAACATACTTTGACATATTTAAAAGAATAAAAATCATACAAAATATGCTCTCACAAAGATGTGGAATTAAACTAGAATTCAACAAAGAAACGAAAACCTGGAAAACACCCAAATAATTGAAGATTTAAAAACACACTCTTCAAACACATGGATCAAAAAGAAGCCTCCAGAGATATTTGTACAAATTTATAGCAAAGAGAAATTAATATACACCTTTTGAGATCTGTGGAATACAACAAAAGCAATGCTCAGAGGGAAATATGTAGCACTATATCTAGCAATACAGTAAATTAAAAGAACTAAATTTAGCAATCTAAGCTTCCACCTTAGGAAATTAAATAAAAAGGATCCGTGTATTATAAAGGATACAGAAGAAAGGAGAAAGGGGAATTGTTACAGAAACCAAGGTAGTGAAATTGGAAAATCCACAGAAAATCGCAACAAACCCAAAATCTCATTCTCTGAAATGATCAACAATATTGGTAACCCTGGGGCCAGGTTGCCAGAAAGAAAAGGAGTATACATAAAGGACCAATGCAATACATGAAAAAGAAATTGTCATTCCTGATTCCATGGACGTTAAATGAGAATAAAGGAATCCTTTCAGCAACTTTCTGCCCATAAAATCTGATAGACTGGGAGAAATCAACTAATTCTTCCAACAGCAGAAACCACCAAAGCTTAGTCAAGGAGAAAGACGGTATGAAGAGGGCTTTATCTATTACAGAAATTGAATCAATAAATAACTGCCAAAATATAGAACCTGGTCAAAATGATTTCACTGGTGATTCCTACTGAATTCTTAGAAATTAAAAACCAACCACACCATAAAGGCAGTTGATCTACTCTTACATGCTTAATCAATAAAATTAAAATATATATCCACAGAAAAACCTACACAGGAATTTTTCAGGCAACTTTATTCGTAGTTACTCAGACTGAAAGCCACCAAGACCTCATTCCATGGGGCACTGTAACAACAAACTTTACACATATATCCAGTGGAGTATTATTCAGTGATAAAAATCATTGAGTTATCAGCCTCAGAAAAGTACAAAAGAAATCTTAAATGGATATGGCTGAGTGAAGTAATTTGGTTCAAAAAAGTTGCATATTCTATGATTCCAACCAGGTGAAATTCTTGGACATAAAAATTATAGACATAGTAAAAATTTCCTTAGCTTATGGATATCCTGGAAAGGGAGAGAAGGATTAGTAGATGAAGCCAAGGAAATGTTAAGGACAATGAAAACTATTTGTAACAGTGATAAGTGACATTAGGCATTGGTCAAACACCATAGAACAGTGCAACACTGAGTGAACCTTAATGCAAACTCTGGACTATGACTAAAAATAATGTATTGATAATATTGGTTCAGCCTTTGTAACAAATATACCACACTGAGGTAAGATGTTATTTAAAAATGAATGTGGGTGTGGGAAGCACATTTGAGAACTTCCTGTACGATCTGTTCAATTTTTCAGGAATTTGAAATTGTTCGAAATGTCTATTAATTTATTTTCACTCTGGCAGTACTGTCTCACAAAGAGATCTAATTCATTCATCTAATATTCAACAATATACTACACATGAAGCATTCCCTTGAGATGTTTCCTATTAAGAGTGCACAAAACTAAGTGGTGAATAGATCTTCACTTCCAGAACTATAGCACTGTTGACAGATTCAATGAACATAACTTTGTACACACCAAACAAAAGAAGAATTGAAACTCTGAATAATTATTGAAGAATGAATGCAATGACAGAATTTCCTCAGTACCTTTGAGTGAAAGCCGCTGTTGGGTGGCCAGAGGCAGATTCCTCTGGACTAAGGCTTTCAGAAGTCATTAGGATGTCTCGATCTCTGAAGAACCTTATCTGAGAGATAAGAACCTGGGAAATGTGTTACAGAAGAGGAAGCTGTTACATCTTGCTGGCAGAAGGCTACAGGGTCACCAGTAGTAATCAATTGACAGTTCAAACTGTTTTGATTGACACATAACAATTGTAACTATTTAGGGGTGCAATATGATGTTTCAATTCCTGCATGCATTATGCAATGATAGCATACCCAGCACCTTAAGTATTTCTATTTTTTGTGGTGAGAAGAGTTAAGTCATTTGCAACAACATGATGGTTCTGGAGTCCATTATGTCAAGTGATATAGGTCAGACATAGGACAAAGTCTGTACAATCTCATTCAGAGGTGGAAGCTGAAAAAGTTGATCAGATAGGACTTGAGAGTAAAACATAAGTTACCAGAGGGTGGGAGATGATATTACAAGGAGATATGGGGAAACATTCTGGATCGATCAGTCAATTGACTGATTGATTTTTTTCAGTCAGTAACCATAGCTAAAAATAACACAATGTATGATTTGATAAAGTTAAAAGAGTGTAATTTGAATGTTTTTATAGTTCACACATTTGATCTCATTTTTCACTACTGAGGTAGCAAAGGACCTAAGTCAGAATGGGCATTAAGAATACCTTGCAGTGCGGTGAGCCCATTAAACCCAACAAATTACTGTGTTCACAAACAACTTTACTGAGGTAAAATCCTAGAAAGGCAGAGAGAACAGTCACCAAGAATAGAGGCCAGCGTCACATGACTTGTGTTCAAATCTTACTTCAAAGCTGTGAATACCTGTGAAATTTTAAAATCTCTCTGTGCCTCAATTCCCTGTTTGGAGATGTAGAAATATTCATCTGGCCTGTTATAAGACTGCCAATGATTAGTTACAGGCAAAGCCTTAAAACAATTGGTTCTTCATAAATGTTCTATACTGTCCCATCATTCAATGTGTGGAAGAATGAGTTGGACTTGTGATGCTGTTTGAACACAGAGATGTCCAACAGATGTCATCCTTCAGGACAGTGGAGAATGAAAGTATATTTTTTATTCTTTGCAAGTAGTTAATGCTTTGCTACTCATGGAGAATACCTGTTATTTAATGTGACCCATCTCAGTCCTGAGGGATGGGCAGAGTGGGGACTTTAACCCACATTTTAGAGTTTAGGCAATTGAAATTTGGAGATTATGTGTGATTTGCCCAGCATGACAAGAGTGATGAGTGGTGTATCTGGAACAGGAGTGTGGTTGTTTCCCTGGGGACAGAGACCTCTGAACATCTAAGTCCTCCAGTTGATGCCTTAGAACCATGAACCGAGAATTCTTCCTCAAATCCTTCTGCCCCAGGGTTTTCTGGGGAAAACTGATGTCCTGGACTAGATGTCTGAGCCAAGAGGAAGGCTCAAGTCATAACCCAGTCTCCTGCCCCTTCACTTCAATTACTGACCAAAAATATGATGATTTCATCCAAACAAAGCTTCTCTGAAGGTCAAGAGGATATTCCAGACTTGTGTCCATCTTCCCCCAGCATCTGCTCACTGCCAACTGTCTCACAATGAGCCTTTCTGATGAGCATTTATCACCCAAATGTCAGAGCTGTGTGTGGCCGGCAGTTTCAGAACTCAGGCCATTCTAAACCAACTGCCATTAAGAATTAAGTTTCCTACTATTCATCCCTAAATAAGCTGTTTGTACTAATTAATGGGGGAAAGAGGTCTCCAGTCTTGGTGCTTTCATGGTTCAGTGGAAGTTGACCTGCCCCCATATCTGTGGACAAATGTTCTGAGCCACCATCTGAGCAACTGGACAAAGGTCTGGCTGAGATTCACCAGCACTGATCAGGCATATTCCTGTTCCTGTCCTTCCTCATCTCTTTCTAGATCCTGCAGAGCCAAGAGACACAGACTTCTCTGTCTTAGAAGGGCCCATCCATTCCTGACTCACAATGGTGTAGGGGAGTGGACACTGGATTGGACAGGGAGGAGTGGGGTAAAGGGAGAGGGATGGGAATGGAAAAGACAATAGAATGAATTGGACATAACCATATAGGAATACACCACCAGTGTAACTCTACATCATGTACAACCACAAGAATGGGAAGTTGTACTCATGTGTGTATGGTATGTGATAATACATTCCACTGTCACGTATAACTAAAAAGAACAAATTTAAAAGGGGGGGGGGGAAGAAGGGTCCACCCATAAATACAACCTGTTAACCTCCACTGAAGGACCCTCGCTGAAGTCCCTCATTCCCTCCATTAACAGATGTCCATTCCACTTACCTCACAGCACTGTCCCTTGTTGCCTCCCTTCTAGAAACCCCCAAACAGCAGGGATGTTGTAGTCATCAACCACAGAACACATAAACTCTAAATCTCAGTCATTTTTCCTTTCTAAAAATGTCTGGACTTGGATTGCTCTAACATTGATTTTGGATGTTGACACCTATGTTCAGAAGAGTTTGGCCTCTAATTCCCCTTCCATGGGATGCCTATTGCCATACTTAATATTGAGATTCCCCTGATGAAAGCAGGGTGGGTGTCCTCCCACATCCCTACCTATCCATTGGAGGAGTCTGTATGCAAAACTGGCATTAGGAACTGTACATTTTACTAAATGTAGGAAAGGCTTCAAGGCGACCAGCTGGACAGAATAATAAATAATACAACCTGAGTGATAAAGCAAATTCATAAATAAAACACTCAAAACCCAGCAGAAAAGTTGGAGTGGTGGAGAAGGTAAAAAAAAAAATCAGGAGATAAATATGTTAAGTAAAAGTTAGCTGATTGATCCCTTTGAAGAAACAGCCTTCAGAAGGTCAATGTGAACATAACTTCGCAGCAGCAATTCAGTTTTCCCAACTCAGAGGACTCTAGGTAAGAACCCGAGAATGGTACAACTACTGTCAATTTTGAACCTGTCAGCTCACAGACTAACAGGTGGAATGCGCATACCCATATTACTACGGCAACAGGTCATTATAGAATTTTTAGAGTGAGCACATGCCACATTATGTGGTGCTGCTGTTGTCTATCTAAGCAAGTGTATTTTACAAGTCCAAGGGTATTGTTTAAGAGAGTATGTTTTATTTCATCAATTTTTACTTCTAAGAACCACACATTAGTATTCTCTGTTTATGTAAACAAGTTAAATTAGCAAGAACTGACCTTCTCCAAAATATTTTAAATGATTATAAAAACTCACAGGGCAAAAGGGAGATATAGTTAACATGTTGAGAATCAAAAGAGATTCCATTCCTTTTTTTTAAAATACCAACCCTACTCATTTCCCACTATTCCTGAATACTCAGATATTTCTAGATAAATTTAAAATTTGCTGTAGGTTAAATTTTAAAATATATGAAAAGAAACATTATTTAATATGTGGTACATTTTCAGATAGGGAAAATAATAAAACTATCCTACTTATTTTAAAATCAAACTGTTTTCTAAGTTCAGTACAAATTAACATAATCAGTTCAGTTAACCTTGCCTCTTCCATGACCCTTGCTAACAAATCAAGACCTGACTTTCCTTGTTATCTCATCCCATGAGGAGTCATGGTTTTAAAGAATCAAAACTGTTTTTTTAAGTTATTGCAAAAAGAGAATTGATTGAATATGTGATCCATTATGAAGAGGGGAAAATAATAAGATTTTATTCAACTTATTCTAAATTCGTAAACTAATTTTGTGAAGTTTCCTGAACACAGAAGGGAATTAAATGAAAAAAGCACAATTCAACCTCTCTCTGAACAATTTATGTATAAACACATAAGCACCCTGAGAAAATGCTCCCTGCTCTTCAGCTCGGTTCATTGCACTCTGCAAACTTCCTAAAACCCACCATGAAGCTAAAGGACATTTTTGGTTATTCTTATGAATTCTAAAAACAAAATTTCAGCATTAGAGATAAACAAATGGAAATTAAAACCATCTAAAATTTCCTCAGTGGGATCTTTGCACCTATGACCATTGGTTCTGATATGTATGATTTATTCATATTGAATAATCTAGAATTATAAAAAAGGCTTAAGTGTATCACATACCTAAGAAGAACCATCTCAACTCACAAACAATAAGAAAATCTCTAAGATACGCTTGTGCAATTAGTATGATAGTATACGCTTGTGCAATTAGTATGATAGTTCTAATCTAATAAAAATTGAGGGCAATTTAATTTTATCTTTGTGATGGAAGACAGTCAGGATTGAGCATTTGACTAAGGTTACCGTCAACAGGAGAAATATCACCACTCAAAACCTCTTTTCTGCTATGATTAAATTCTAGGGAGGCTAAAAAGGTGTGACAGGGCAAGTCTAAGGAAAGGAGGGAATCTAATCCCAAAAGTTGTGTCTCTGATGTAAGACTTAATGGAAGCAGTGGAAGTTGGGACATTTCTAGCAAAGGAGGTGAGTCCACTCTTGTAATAGTCTCATTTCTTTCGTATGAGTTATCATGTTTTCTCTTTTCACACTTATAATTTTGTTTCTCTCATCTTAGAGGTGTATTCATTTCTTTCTCGTTTTATAAAGAACTGGCTCTTAGTTTCGTTGATCGTTTCTATTATTTTCAAGTCTCTGTTTCATGCATACCTGCTCTAATCTTTATCAGCAAACTTCCTTTGCTAACTCTGGGCTTAGCTTCTTTTTCCTTAGCTCTTTGAGCCGTAGTTCGATTGTTATTTGAGATCCTTCTGTTTTGTTAATGCAATGTAAACTTCCCTCTTAGAAATGCCACTGCTGCTTTTCATCGGTTTTGATGTTTTTTCTCCATTTTTATAATCTCAAGATTTAAAAAATATTTTTTTTTCCCCTTTTTGATTTCTCTTTTGACCTGGCCAAGCCCAGGGTCCAGCGTCTTGTCCTGTAGGAGGAATATGACTGAGAAAGAGGAGGGTGTGAAGGGAGCAAGGCTTCAGAAGCCAGAGGCAGGTTCAGATAATTTGGGAATTTGAAGCTTTTATATGAGTAACTCAGAATGGGATGCCACATCCTTGAAATGGGGGCGGAGTTTTGTGGTGCTAATCGACACGTTCTAAGCAAGAGCTGGGGATTTTATGGATTCCGGACGCTCCAAAACTAGCATCTGGAGGGGCCGTGGGTGGCGCTCAGGGAAACTAATGCTGGGGTTCTGAGCCGTTCTGGGGAAATGGCTGGGAACGCTAAGGGACGAGGCACGGCACCGCAAAGCCTAGAGGTTCAGTGGGCAGCGTCTAGGACCGCTTAAGTCACGTTATAAGGACTGGGCGTGGTTCCGGTCCCCTAGTGTATGGCCTTTCGACCAGTCGCAGTGCTGCCTGCGTTTGGACACTGCCTTTCTCCAACCAGCATCACTCAGCATTGTGAGAGTGGGCGCGAGCGGACATGCAGAGGGTGGAAAACTGCTCACCCTCCTGGCTCGCCCTCTGGACCCGGTTAGGCTAGGCAGGGCCTGAGGGCGGGGCCGGCAACAGGGGCGGGGCCGAAAACTTGGCCTCGCTTGTCCGAGACTGTCTGACCATCCCGCTGGACACTGCGGTTGATTGATTGGAGGCATAGTCGTGTGGGCTGAGGAATGAAGCCTCGTTTCCTCAGGTGTCTGTCTGGTCCTTTGATGTTAGCCTGACTGAATAGGAAGAGCCCTGTCCCAAGTCCTCCTTGAAGGAGAAGGCGAAGATTTGTACTCTGTGGACTCCTGGGGCTCCAGGCCTGGACCCCGAGGAATACCAGGGTAGGTCTCAGGGCAGTTGAGAAACTCCTGGAGCCCCAGAGATTTCATGTATTTAGTAACCATTTGACTTGAGAAATTTAATAAGAATGAAATCAAGATAGAGTCGGGCAAATAGTTCACCATTGCAACTGGTGAATGATCTCATCCTTGAGAAGTTCATTTATGCAATATTAACATTCAACAAAGTGTATTGTTTTATATTTTATTAGTTTTGGTAAGTGGTCACCGAAAATAATTGTTTTGTGATCGCATTCAAGTGTTTATGTTACATCCTGTAATTTTAAGAGGTTGCTACAAACAAGAAAATAGTTATTGTAAAGAGTGTTAGGACAAACAAGAAAATATGGTATGTCCTACTTATGTGAGGTACCTGGAATGGGCTACTTTATAGAGGTAAAAGTTAGAATAGAAGTCACCAGGGACTGGGCACAAGGGTGATGGCGATTTATTGTCTACTGGAATTTCTTTTGGGGATGATGAAAAGTTCTGTAATAGTGGTCATGATCATACAATTTTGTGAATACACTTAGTGCTGCTGAAGTGTACATTTACACATAGTTTAAATAGTAAATTTTATGTTGTGGATGTTTTACCATAATAACAAATGAGAGAGATCATCAGGTCAATATGATTTGATGTTATATAAGAGATTTACCTAAAGAAGGCTCAAAGAGGTTGAAAATAAGAAGATAGGCATGGTGGCATGTATCTGTAGTCTTAGCTACTTAGAAACTGAGGCAAGGTCACTTAAGCCTTAAGGAGTCATTTGACTCCTTCAAATGTGGAATTCCATGTATCCTTTAGTCACTAGTTCAGTGAAAAAGTCATTTTCATCATGATCTTGAGGCAAAGACAAGAACCTGGTGCATCCTCTGAGAAGTAGCCAGGCCTGGTGGCATATGCCTATAATCCCAGTGACTCGGGAGGCTTTCTAGGCAGGAGGGTCACAAGTTTGAGGTCAGCCTGGGCTACTTAGAAAGAAACTCAGCAACTTAGAAGCTGTCATGAAATAAAAAAAAAAAAAAAATTTAAAAATTTAAATAAAAAGGACTGGAGATCTAGATCAGTAGTATAACTACTCTGGGTTCAATTCCCAATACAAAAGAAAAAAAGAAAGAAAAGAAATACTGACCACCGAGCAAGAGCATAATCTTGGTAGTTTGTTCAAATACCTCTTCCCTTTGCCCTACCATCTCCACACAAAAGCCTTTACTTGCAAAACAAAGAGAACTCTTTGCAAAATAAAGAATGGGACAGATGAACACGTCTGTTTCCTGTTGATTTGAAACTTAGTGTTTAGAGACAGATTCTAAATGGTTAGTTGTTGTTAGGAGTTAGTTCTTTAGTTTTAACATGAACTTTGAAAAATTATCAATACAGAAAAGGAAGTTTACACAGAAAACTCTGAGCAGGGACAGCTGTTCTGGAGTAGAGTTGTGACTTGTCAAGCAACCCAACAAAATATGTAACTTCTGAAGTGTTCAAAGTAGTTGTGCTCAAGTTGACTGAGGCAAAAGTTGTTGAGTTGATGATTTAAAATTAGAATGTCGATGTAACTAAATTTGAACATCTCAAACCAGAAGAAAATAAACATGATTCTATTGGAGAAATAATAAAGACAATCTTCGTTATCAACAAAGGTGGCAAATGGTACAGGAAAGGATAGCTGCCTTTCTACTCTAAATGTAGGTGAAAATATAAATTTTGCAGCTATATTTTAAGTATAGTATATTTAAATGTGATACTTTAAATACAGAACTTTAGAAGCCAGTCTTCTGTCGTCTGACACTCTCCTGGAGTTTTAACATATTTAAAATGCAATCTCAAATGCTCAAGTAAGAAAAATGGACTAGAAGGTCATAAAAGCTGTTTGTGAAATTCCTGTCTCCTATCTGCATGTGAAAGAATGGACATTTTTTTAAGCTGTCTGTTTTATCTCAACTCCCTAAGATTTCCCTCCCAGTAATGGGAACAAAGCCCTTAAAGCTGTTCCAGGAAACAGCCCCAAACAGAGAGTAAAAGAGTAATTGGAGCAAGATAGTATTCAGGCAGTTAAGACACCAGAATCTACACCCTGTTGTAAAACATTGTGAAACATGTTGTATGTTATCAGCAAACCCAGACTCCCTTTGAAATTTCCCCGCAGCTTTGTTCCCTTTTTCCCTTTCATGTGCGACCCCTCCCGATGTGTGGTCTCTGCCTTTATAAACCTACAAGATTTTCTGCTAGGGACTCACTCCTCAAGTTGGGTCCCAGCGGATGGAATAAACACCTCTTGCGGTTTGCATCAAGTGACGCCCCCTGTGGTTGATTGGGGTTGTCCTAGATCCATGGGACAGAGTTGGGGTTTCCTTTTTGGGGGCCTTATATTTGGCCCCCCCCATCCGCGGAGTGGACCTTGGAGGTAAAAGGGGTACCCCGAAGTTGTCTGTCTTTGTCTTGTGTTTTGTTAGTTGGTCTGGTTCTGTGAGCGCACGTTTGGTTTCGGTGGCAGCAGCTTCATCAGTATTCACGGTGGCACACTGCCAGGCACCTAGAGGAACATTAATCCTGGAAAAACCTTTGCTTGAGCGGAATTTGGGGTTGGGCGTGTGATTACCCTGGCAAGGAGGGGAGCCCACCCTAAGGAGGCAGAGGACAGCGGTGTGCGCAGGTGCAGCTGGGCGGGGTTTGCGGCGGAAGTGGCCTCTTTGAGCCTGGAACTTTACAGCAGCTACTCGGGAGGAGGCTGCGTCCTGAGTGGCTGTGGCAGTACCTGCGCCGTGGAGCCTTCTGATGGGGCAGGCGGCAGCACCCAGCGCGGTTGAGCGGAACCTGCCTTTCGCGATGCTGCGGGCAGAAGCTGGGTGAGTGGGCGCGAAGGCGGGGTCCAGCCTGCATGGCAGCAGGAGACCTGCCCAGGCCGGTGGACCTTGAGACTGGAGGGAGGTGTGTGAGGCCTGGGGGTTCAGGTGGGGCCTCTCTGGGATCCCCGAGACCCCCTCTCTGAAAGCCCAAGTTTTACTATTCAGCATAAAGGCAGGGAAGTCACTTTGCCTTTCTTGCGTGTTGGTTGAGCCTAAATGAAGTGGAATCAGACAACCTGCTCCCCCTACTCCGTCCCCTCCGGTGTAGCCGCGTGGGCTTAGGCGGGGCAACAAGGCGCTTGCTTCCTGTACCCCATCCCCTCTTTTCTCCTCAAGGGGCCAGTACTTAATAGTAATAATGGTAATGAGAGTTACTGAGCATTTCTTGTATACCATCTGTTATTGCTAAGCGCTTTGTATATATGAATTTATTTTTGCCTCACTGTAACTAGTGCGGAACAGTAGTGTTTCAACCAGGTTTTACAGAGAAATACAATGAAGCTCAAAAAGGTGACTTTTTTTTTTTTTTTTTTAAACCCAGGGTTACATGAGAAGCAGTGGGGCCAGTACTAGAACCTGGGTTTTGTGGGCCATAAAACGTTTGAAAGAATCTAAAATCACGCACGTACGTTTGTGCGTGCGTGCGTGTGTGTGTGTGTTGAGGCGGGGCGGCTTATGGAAGGAGCCCTGTAGTTTAAAGCTTGGCAAACTTCACTACGAATCTGCCTCTTGCTTTGCCAAAGTCCACTTTTCCCACTGTAACTGACCTTTCTTTCTACAGAGAGGCCACAGAGTATCTTTTTTATTGTCTTGACTCTACATCAACTAAGTAACCTTCATGTACTGACCACATACTGTGTACCTAGCACTCTGCTAAGTAGTTTATGAAAGTTATCCTCTTTAACCATTTAGAACAGGGTTTCTCACTTTATACTACTGAGATATATAGGTAGACACAGGCTTCCTTGAGCACTGTAGGAGATTTGACAGCACCCCCAGCTGAGAGCATCAAAATGTTTGCACCTATTTTCAATGTCCTCTGGTTGAAAATCGCCGTGGTTGAGACCAGTGTTGTAGAATTGCACTACTCAGAGGGTGGTCGGCTGCAGAAATGACCACAGAAATTGAGAGTGTTTCAAAACTTAATAGTGCAATGATGTTGCAATACCAAGCAGTTGGAGACCAGTTTTAGGTATTGCTGGAAAGCTTTGCAGGTGAAGGGAGCCGCTTCATAGTCATACATAGTAGAGCTATATAGTGGTCAGGGACGAAAATGATAAAAACTAGTCCTTTACTAGTTCGAGAAATATGACCCTATACAATCTCATGCAGTGGGTATTTTTATCTCTTTTTACAGACAAGGAAAAAGACACAGAGAGGTTGGGTAGCTTGTGTAAAGTTATATAGCTTATAAACGTACATGAAAGCCCAGGTGGTCTGACCCTAAACCCTGAACTCTTAACCACTGTGCCATGCTACCTGTCTTGACCATAGTAACAGTGCCTATTTATATTGTGCTTATGATATGCCCAGCACTTTGTTGAGCATTTTTTAAGGTAACCATGTTTAGGCCTCAAGTAATTCTTTTAAGTGGGTTTCATTTGTCCTGTGTTCAAAATGTAGAAAATGAAGCTCCATTGTGGAAACTGACTATAAAGATAGATGAAAGTCTTTTGAAATTCTGTCGGAGCCTACCAGCTAGAGAACAGATAATACCTGCAAAGAGCAGGGAGAGGTAGAAGGATAAAGAGCAGGTTGTTTTACTAAGCCCCAAATGAATAGCCAGCTATCCCAATGAATGTTGTATACCTAACAACATGATTTAAAGCTGCTTTTTATTTAAGTAGATTTCTATCTCCCAGTTCCAGTTCTCAGAATTTCTGTTTTGGAAGTTTTAATTTTTATAGTGCCCTCTGAAATGCAAGAAAATGGTTGAAATAGAATAAGACAATTTTAAATCCAATTGAAATAGAATAAGACAATTTTAAATCCAATTTAGAAATTTGGAATTCAAAACTTGAAAATTAGGGCAGATGTTTAGTTAATAAGGGCTGTTTTGAGGAATTATGCATCTGTAAGCCCATTTAGTGTCAGCATCAGTGACAGGGAAGCAAATCCTGCCACAATTTTTTAGGAACAGAATATATTGTGTTGCCTATGGGCTGGTAGAGAAGTTGGAATCAGAACTTTCCTACTTGGAATGGCCTTTGGTCTGACAATTGATAAATGCTAAATGACTTAGAAAAAAAATCTACTGGCAGTGATTTCGTTTTTCCTAACATCATAATGGAAATAATTGGCTAATTAATTGGCTGCTGAGTCTGCCTCTCAATTTTTTTTTTTTTTTTTTTGGGGGGTCTGGCTGTCCTTGTTAAAAGACCTGAAGCTCCAAGGTTCTGTGTAAATATGGTATGTGAGCAAGAAAAAAACATGGTGACCCTATAAGTGCCTGTAAGAACTACATTGAAAAGGACTTACTATTAATGCTTGAAATAATACTAAGAGGAAGGCTTAGCATATAGACATTCCCTGCTGTAGAACCATCTGGTTACAGCGGATTAAGAATCACATATGTTCTTCATTATACAAAATTAACTTAGAATGCCCTGATTGCAAAGCAGCATCCACCATGGGGAATTTAGACCCATCACTTCTCCTCTGCATGCTGTCCCCAGTGAAGTCAGGGTCACATCAGGTAGGTCTGTTACCATATGCACCCTTAGTGTGAAAGACTCTGAGGTTGAACTGAAAATATTACTAGTTTGCTCATCAGAAAAAGAACTCCATCCTCTTAAACACTGAACTGCTTTTTACAGACTTCAGTCTTTCCAGCTAATGGCCTAAAACTTATAGTAGCTTTTTAGATTGGGAATCTAAGAGACTTAGCAGAAACCCCTTGTCAGCCTGGGTATGGAGAGCTCAAACAAAGAAGTGCATTTCACTGTATGGGATGGTGTGTGTTAGTACAAATTTAACCTCAACTTTGAAAATGCTATTGGTTTACACTGCTGGTGAACTGAAATACTTTTGTACTTAATAAAGTGATTATTAGTATTTATTTTAAAGGTGCTAGTTTAAATTTTGTTGTAAAATTGGAATGCTTATCTTGTGCTTACTTAAGCTCAACACTGACTTTTTTTTTTTTTTTTTTTTTTTTTTTCTTTTTTAACAGTCTTCACTTAATGTGAAATAACCAACGAGGGATACTTCAACTATTTGGCCCAAGTATTTTGTTTGCAATCTCATAACATTGAGCCCTTAAAATGTTCATTGTTCTGTGCTTTTGAGCAGTCAGTCAGTTAAAACTAAAGTCATCCTCTGTGTGCTGTTTTATGCATAGTAATTATTTCTCAAGAGCTTACAATGTAGGTGTATGTGTGTTTAGATCTGATCTAAATTTTTAAAGAAGCACTGTGAAGTAGAATGTTAAATTTACATGTGAAATAACACTTATCATTAAGCAAGGTATTGAATGTATCAGAAAACAGTCATACATATTAGGTTCAAGATCTCTCTAACAGCCAGGCATGATGGCACATACCTGTAATCCCAGCAGCTTGAGAGACTGAGGCTGGAGGATCATGAGTTCAAAGCCAGCCTCAGCAATTTAGAGAGGCCCTCAAGCAACTTAGCAAGACCCTGCCCCTAAATAAAATATAAAAAAGGCTGCAGGTGTGGTTCAGTGGTTAAGCACCACTGGGTTCAATCCCCGGTACCAAAAAAAAATCTTGTTAACAATTGCCACCTTTTTAATTTTGACTTCCACTTTGATTCTGCAGATAATTGGAAGGAATTTTAATGTTCAAAGGTATATATTTATGCTAGGTATATGCTTGGAATTGATTTCAAACTAATGACTTTGTGTTCAGAAAATGTGATCTGAATATTACCAGTTTCTTGAAAAATGATTTAGTTTTCTGGCCTCTGATGTCAGTTTTGAAAAACCAATTTTAGTATTCCACATTTGAATATATATGAATATATATTTTAAATGTATCCATTGAAACAAACATTTGTATTCTTTTGCTTTTCTTTCATCTTAGTAGGTTTTGTATGTACTTCATCAGCTCAATTTGTCAATTATCAAAAGTAGTTTTTTTAAAGTATCAAAAAACGGGAGACTAATTGACAGAGAAGTCTAGAGCCTGAGTCTTCTCCTAGGAATTTCCCAAGGGGAACATGCCTGCTCTGGAGTCTAACCGTTAGTCCAGCAGCTCAGAAAGGTAAATAGGTCTGTATATGGGTCTGAGGTGGTGGCACAAGGAAATGAAGGAGGGGATTCACATTACTCAAACTCTAAGACTTGGGGATAAAACCAGAAAACCAAAAGCCTGAGTGAGTTTAGATGCTGGAAAGTGAGTACTGTCCTCAAAGCTTAGCAGCCCTATGAGGAAAGAAGAAAGCCATGGCCAAACAAATGGATAGCCAGGAGCCCAGGACACATGAGAATATGGGAAAAGCAGATCAGTCTCATTTAATAGAGTCACAGAAAGGAGAGGACAGAAGGAACTGAAGAGAGAGGAGGATGTCAAGCCTTGGATTGTCACAGGTGGGGTCTGAATGGACCATCACATAAGATGCAAAAAGGCAGCTGTTCGTAACCCAAGTCTGTCCTATCCTTAGCTCTACATTTTGCTAGAGATGTACCATCCCCTTAAATGGGGGATGGAATACAACATTTGAGTGAAAGAATTTGTATACAGAACCAACAACCATTTTCACCACATACTTAGCAAGTGTCACACAATGCATGGTCTTCCTTGGGAAAGAAGTTGGGATTAAAATCCCTTTACCACCTTCATCTAAGACTACTGACCCATAAATAATATTTCAGGAAAGATATGATAGCAATAAATTACCCTCAAATTACTGCTTCAGTACTAGAAAATTATAAAGCATACCCTGAAAAGTACATAATTATTAGTCACATGGACGAACATAACAGGAAAAAGAAAGTTTGTCTGATCTTATGTCTGTCTTATGAATGATACTGATGGGGGTTATGCTTTGATGGTGTCTTACATAATGAGTTTTGTAAAAGACCAAGTACATTAAATATAAAATGATCTATGTCAATACCATGAATGTGACAAACGATATGTAGAATAAGTTCTAAGGGTCAAACATGAGGGTAACATTTCTAAAGCCTTGCCATTTATCCTGACAAAGGCACATGGCTTCTGCTGGATTCTGAGAGTCTCTGTTTTATGACAGATTGCATTTTCTTATGGTCTTCATCTTGGAAATGTACATTTCTGCCATTGTCTTAAATGCATTAAGATTTACTAATTTCAAACAGACTGAGCCTCAAAGTTTGTGACTTGGGAGACTAAACCACAGAAGGCAACCATCTGGTGTCTGGGTTAATTATAATAAATTTCCAGTTCAACTTAAAAAAAAAAATCAACTTTTTGTTAATTTTGTTTTTGAGACAGGGTATCACTGTGTTGTTCAGACTGACTAGAAACTTCTGGACTGAAGGAATGCTCCTCCCTCAGCCTCTGGAGTAACTGAGACTATAGGTGCAAACCACTGTGCCAGCTTAAAATTATTCTTAAATGAAAAAAAAAAAAAATCACAGGAGCTGGGCACAGTGGTGCAGGCCTATAATCCCAGCAGCTTGGGAGGCTGAGGCAGGAGGATTTCAAGTTCAAAGCCAGCCTCAGATAAAAATGAGGGGCTAAGTAACTCAGTGAGACCCTGTCTCTAAATAAAATACAAAATAGGGCTGGAGATATGGCTTAGTGGCCACGTGCCCCTGAATTCAATCCCTGGTACCCCCCCCCCACACACACACACAAAGACAGGATCGCAGTGGTAAATCAAGATTTACTATTATGTAAGAGATTTTTGAGGAAAATGATTGTGATAATAAGATGTACTTTTTTCTTTGTACCTTAATACTTTAGGGAAAAAATTAATGCCTAGTCATAAAAAAATACAGAAGACTTCAAAATGAAAACCAAAAATTCCTCTCCCTACATCACTTGTTTTCCAAACTCCAGGGTTTACTTGTGTATTCTTTGAGAACTGTCAAGTATATATGTCTACATGGGTGGGTTTTTATGTATGTACATGCGCCTAGTCACACTGATGTGTTTTTTTTTTCCTTTTTTAATATAGTAAACATATAAAAAGGAGTTTATAAAATATCAGGAATGTCTTCCTTAAATGATTTAAAGTTTCACTTAAGTCAAAGTTTGACATTAAAACAATGAAGGTTATATTTTGATGCCTTTTTACATCTGTCTGTACCTTCTGTAAGTAGAACTGATGGTTGGAGATCTCTTCATTTTGATACACAAAATGAACCTAGAACTATAGCATTTCTTTATATCAGATTAAACCAGAGAAAAATTCAGACTCCTCCATATGTTTATTGTGTGTTAACTTGTACCTAATGTGCTCCAATTCAGGGAAGCACATTCTGTTACCCACAAAAATGAGTAGAACTTTACATGTGCTCCTGAGTTTTATTTGATGGTACCTATTTTGTCAGGAAAACCAGGTGGAAATTTTAGCTTGACAAAATCGCTCACTCTTGCAGAGTGAACACTAACTAGTTCAAGCCATGAGGTCAATGATGGGAATGACCTGCTCTGCCAGGGAGAGGGGAGGCTTCACACATCTACAGGGTGACCTATAGGATCCATTGAAGAAAAGACTTGCAGCCATCTCTACCACATGGGAAGAACAGAATACTACTCTGCAGCAGGATGACACCAGCCTCCTTATACCACACTCTTCCCTATTCTCTCTTAATTCAAAACTACTGAGGGACTGGAACCATAAGGAATTCATATCTCCCTGAAATCTGGCAATGGAGGAAATGGCCCACAACAGCCTTAATTGTTGCCAAGCCTGAAGAAATTGATAGCTCATTGAAATAACTTCACTTGATTGGTCAAGATTTGTTTGGGGTTAAAAAAAAGCCTTGTGTGTGTGTGTGTGGTAGTGGGGCTCAAACCCAGGGGCACTTCACCACTGAGCTACATTCCCAGCCCTTTTATTTTTTGAGAAAGTCTCACTTAGTTGCCCAGGTTGGCCTCAAACTTATGATCCTCATGCCTCAGCCTCCCAAGTAGCTGGGGTCACAGGTGTGTACCACCATGCCCAGCAGGAAAAATTCTGTACTCTTAAAAAAGGACTAATCAGAGAGGCAATCTACTGTTCACTTTCATCAGTTAAGGTAATTTAAAAATTATTTATAAAGAGAAGAAGCAATAACCAAAACTAATGACATAAAACAGCACAACTTCCGAGACAGTCTCTGAATTGAAAATAGCAACCGATTTGCTCTTTCTTTTGTGTACTAATCGTCAGCTCTTTTGGCCTTCCAGTCCTGTCTTTCGGGTCAAAGTCTCATTAAAATGCTCTTCAGGCTTGCTGGCCATGAGGTTGTTTGCAGTGGCACACTGATGAGTGATGAGGTGCTGCTAAGGAAGAACTCAGGAGAGTCACAAGTGGCCAAATGATAGAGGTGGAAGCACTGGTCTCTGAGGTGGATGTGTTGATCAACTGTGTTTTGTTTGTGTTTGAGGTGGATGTGTTGATTCTAGTCACTGATGTTTTTTTTAACACCATGAATTGCCTTTATTTCAGTATGCATCCATATTTCAGCATTTAGTGGTCCTGAACAGAAGGGAAAATACAGCAATGTGCCAGGAGGATAGGCCCACTGATTCCAGGATCTGCTGGGTGCTCTGGGCTCCTCTTCAGTCCTTGCTGCGCACCTGGGAAGCAGAGGCACCAAAACCAGGGTCTGCACTGGGCCCAGGTTCTCTGGTTCCAGTTTTTAGATTCCCCACTAGACCCAACCCACATGGATGGCATGGTCGACCCAATAAGAGGCCTAGTCATACCTTCTTTACTGTCTAAAAGCAAAGTCATTACAGGAAAAGGAAACAATCCAAAAGATCCCTTGCATGCCTACAAGTGTCTTGTGGTATTTCTCCAGGTCTAACCAGCAAGGACTATGAGTGCGGGAAGGACTGTGTAACTCTGATAACTGCCCTGTTCACCTTAAGAAAACGTGAGCCAAAGATGCATCAGTTGTGGGTGACAGCAAAGTGATGGGGCCCAGAATCCAATATTAATTACTTAGTGAGTGAATGAACGTATTCCCAAAACTAAAGGAGGGAGGTCAGAGACTTTCCATCTTTCCCTGATGGCTTCTGGCCAAAGCAAGGAGCATAGTTGAAAGTGTTGGGTGGTGACTATGTGACAAGGGAGTCGAGGAGGAGGGAAAAAGCAGAACTCTCAATAAAGTGGGGGAGAGCCCTGAAAATCCTCACCAGAGGCCAATTTCTGAGGGTTACAATCTATGCTTCAGCCAAGGATGAGAGTGGAGGAGAGGGAAGCAGGACAATGGCTTTGAAAGGGCATCATTTAAGACTTAAAAGAAACAGGGCTCAGGCAAAGCACTCCCCACAATCGGCAGTAGTCCCCAGGTTGTGACCTGAAACCTTTACTCTAGCAAGCCTCCCACTGGAGGACTGTCCTGGGGAGGGTGGAGGCAGGGGAGGTAGGGAGAATGCGAAGCCCCCAGACCAAGTAATCAGCAGCAAGGTGACTGTGGCTTCACAAATGAGTTACATGTGCTCCACCTGTCATGACGGGAATCAATTTAAATAGACTTTCCTGATCCCAGAAGTTCAACTACATGAACAGTGGTTATACTTGACAAAATAATTCGTTATGGCACAACTTATGTATTTCAAATGGACAAAAAATTAGTATCATTTACAGTATCTTAAGATAAATTGCCTCTGAATGTGAGTTTCCTTTCCAGTACTTTGAGATCTACAAGATGTATCTCGAAAAGTTAATGTGGTAGAAAATGAAGACTGCGTACATCAAATAGGAGGGAGGGCCTGTGGGTTTTTCTTTTTGATTAATTGCTGTAACCACTATCCTTCTGGCAGCTGAGAGAATTTCATTGTTAGCACAAAAGGACCAAGCCAGCTGCAAACTTCACAGATCATCTCAGCCTTTGTATTCAGGAACAAAGTTTCATGCAGGAACGGGGTAGGCAAGAAGTGGGTGACACCATTGAATTCACTTTCCAGTGAATTCACTTTCCAGTGGAAAATGAGCTGCCGGACAAAGGAGGGGACTGGGCTTATATAGGTTATACTGAGAGATGACTTAATTAGTGAGCACTCAGGAATTTGGAGTCTGTTTTACTGGGCTAAATGGGAGGGAGTCTGGGGTCAGTGATCAGTCTCTGGGATTTATCTTACCAGATCCAGTGGAGAGCCTGGGGTCAGTGCTTGGTATCTGGAAAGGAATTGTTTAGGGAAAGATCATCGCTTTGGCCTCTTCCCAGAGACTGCCTTTGTAGGTTTGAGGGATACCTCATCCCCAGGGTTTGTTTTATCACTGGGAAAGAATGTATTGGGAAGGATCAATGCTCTCAAATGTATGGTTTTCTTTCACACTCCCTTTTTCCCAGGTCTTTGTCATTTTCCATATCTAATATTCATATTTTCTCTAGACATCATTAAACACCACAGCTCTTGTAGAATAAATTTGATGCCATATGAATTCTGCCATTTTGCTAACAGTAATGTGGCTCTTGGGCCTACCACTCCATTAGAACTATTAATTCCATTCATATTAATTTTTATTACAAATCTTACAAAGGTGGGTGCATCTGGGTACTTAGGTCCACATTCTCTCTTAAGTCTGTATATTCAGTTTTCATAAATTGTTCTTGGAGGCCCAGTTATCATCCTGTTTATCTTATAAGTGCTATGTCTGCATTATCTTGTAGACCCCAGCTAACTGTGCCATCTCCTACTCCTTCCTGGCCTTCTTCGAGTTCTTCCAATAGTCAGAAATTGTGAGGGACTTTTACTCCCAAGCTCAGGGTGGCTGCTATCTTGTTGTCCCAGTCACTGAATTTAAAATCAAGTTACTGCATGGAATAAGCAAGTCTAAAAAGACATTACTTAAGTATATAGCAAGTCTAATGGGTTTCTGTTGAGGCAGGCCCACAATGGCTATAGTTAGGCTCTCTTGCTGGGGCTTCTGAGAGGATATGTTATGTTTTTAGTGTGTAACTGTAAGCACAAAATGACAGATGCAGACTTCAACAGATTCAGAGAAGCTGTTTTATTCATTCACAGACTCGGACACCATAGAGGCTCATTTTCTGGATACGAAAATGGCCCTCAGTTATAGAGGGGATTTAGTGTTATAGGGTACAATGAGGGTGGTTTATTCATTGGAAACTGTGGACACGTGTTTGGACAGTCGGGGGCTAGTTGTACAGTGAAAACTTTAACTAGGGAAGGCAGTTGTAAAAAGGTTGAAACTCATTGTTATCTGGAGAGATGGGAGCCCAGATCCCAAGGAATGAGTACTCAAATCTTGCCCATTGCTTTTTTCTTTCTCTGGGATTCATCGTTTCCCAGAACTTCGGTATTTACTGTGCTTCCATTTAGGACTATTTGCAATGGAGTAAGGTCAAAATCCAGATTCTGGCATTTAATATCCATCCCTTTCCTTCAGGTACTACTTTTTTGGGAAAGGATTTACTGGGAGAGGTTACTGCTGGACTAATTTCCCCTCCCTCCTACTGAGCCTGCACTGTCTTTGTTTTTCTCTGGGGACTATCTTGTAGGAATATTATTTTCATAACCCTTCAATAACCAGGGCCATGAATTGACTGTGTTATGGTCCAGTGTGTAGTCAGGTCAGAAACACTGATTCAGCACATGTACTCAGGTGTACTCAGGGTCATAAACAGTTCCTGTGAGCATATGCTCACTTATGTGTGCCTCTTCATTGGGCCTGGATATAAAAAGGCCTATGGAAGTGGCTAGGAGGATGGGGGGCACTGACGAGGGGTTTTTGCGGCCTCCTAATAAAGGATGACCAGTATTTCCACCATGCCTCATATCTTTCACCTCCCGTCCCTGAACCTTGTTTCCCGGGCCTGAGCCTCATCCTCTGACAGTTTCCCTATTTAAAAATGTTTCTCTGTTCTCCTTTGCAGTTTTATTTCCAGATTACAGAAAAGGAAGAGGGAAAAATATTTGAAAGTATGTGAGATGTGAAAGACTTGGAGTTTAAGTTCCAACTCTATCATTGTCTAACTTTGAGAAACTTTGGAAATTTTATTTTTTTGAACTTCAGTGATATCCACTGTACCAATTGCATATAGTTATTATGGATATTAAGTAAGAAAATGTTAAGGTGCTCTGTTACAGCATATGAAGTCCTGAATCCTTTTTAAGTGCCATGTTTATAGAGAGGGCCCTAGTTTGTAGAGAATGAAAGAGAAAGAATACCTGTTTTCTATCACCTTACCCCTGCAAAAAAACCTTTATTTTCAAAGACTCCCTCATGTAATTATCTGCTATGGTTTGGATGTGAGGTATCCCCCAAAAGTTCATGTATGAAACAATGCAAGAAGGTTCAGAGAAGAAATGATTTTAACAGTCTTAATGTAATCATTGAGTTAATCCCTAGTGGGATTAATTGAGTGGTAAGTGGAGGCAGGTGGGGAGTGACTAGAGGAAGTGGTTAATTGGAAGCATGGCTAGGTGGTATATATTTTGTATCTGGAGAGTGGAGTCTCTCTCTCTCTGCTTTCTGATCACCATGATGTGATCCGCTTCGCTCCACCACCCTCTTGGGCCATGATGTTCAGCCTCACCTCAAGCCCTAAGAAATGGAGCCAGCCTTCTATGGACTAAGACCTCTGAAAACCGTAAGCCTTCAAATAAACTCTTCCTTTCTAGTTGTATTGGTCAGGTCATTTAGTCACATCATCAAAAAAACTGACTAACAGCATTTTCCAAAAGAATACTTCAAACTCCAAATTAGGAGTCTCTATCCTTTTTCAAATAGAGTTGCCTAACCAGGATTCAGTAAGTACCATCACAATCCCACATTAAACTGGTAAAGTTTTATTAAACTGCTGAAAGCATGTGCCTTCCATTTACCCCATGAGTACCAAACTGGTTTTTCACAGTTCCCAGCAGATTCCAGTGGGTTCCTATTTGCTATAAAGGTGGTAGTGGGGGATTTTTTTTTTTTTTTAATTTGTTCTAATTAGTTATGCATAACAGTAGGATGGTGTGGGATTTAATGTCTGATATTGTATCTTGTAGATGTAGAAAACATTTTTCCTCATTTTAAATTTCTGATCCACTTTATCTGTATTGGGAAATTCATTTATAGTCAATATGATAAAATCAGCCATAAAAATTAATTTACCATTTACAGTATACTTTTTATTATCTCTGAACTAGGGGAACAGTCATAAGAAGTCAGGCAGAATAGTGGGAAAAGTCTAGATTAGGAGTGAGCCAGATCTGGATTCTAATCCCACCTTGATCACATAATACTATGTGTTACAGTTTGCTCTGTCAGACTGGAAATGATGATAGCCATCATAGTTGTGCTGGTGGATAACAGTAAGTGCATGCTTACCACATACTACAGGAACCATACTAAAGGTTTGCATTTGGTAACTCATCTCAACAATTCTAAAAAAGGTCATCACCTGTATTTCACTACAGAGGAAACTGAGGCACAGAGGGTAGGTAATTTTACAATGCCACTGGGCTAACAGAACCAGGGTAAGGTGACTACATTTGGGCAATGTTTTGACTCAGTCCAAATTCTATCCAAATCTTTCATCACAGTAGTTTAAATCACTCATTCCAATGATAACACTTTCCAATATCCTTATATGCATTTTTAGTTGTATCCAACAGTTATTCATCATAACACATAATCAGACTCTCCATGAATGACTTTAATTACAGCAGAAGCCAACTATGGGGAAACACTCTAAGAATGAGTGAGTCCGTGTAAAGGAAATTTTTATAAAAAGAAGTTAGGTAACATATCCTCTTGTTCAAGGTAATTAGATTTTTGGATGTGCTTACTAAAAGCCAGTTGGTGAATAGTTAAAAACAGAAAAGTCAGAGCCATTGCGCGTCCTGCTTGTTTTCTGGCTTATCTCTGTGCTGGCCTTTTCTCAAGGGGCATCACAGAGCACTCCTTAGAGTCCTCTCCTGGGTGATGGCTATACTATTCCTCACTAGATAAATCTCAGGGTTGTGTGATCTCGATTAACAACAGATAAGGGTTTTGAATCTGTTAAGTTCTTTTTATGGCACTAAACCTTTTGTTCAGAGAATGTGTGGCTCAGTGGTAGAGCACTTATCTGCATATCTTACACATGCAGTGCCCCACGTGCATTTGAGCCCCAGCACCAGAGAAAAAAAAAGGTGAAGACAAAGTTCTGATATTTGCTTAGGCTTCTCTACATGCAAAGCACTTGCCCTAACATACTCTATGGTGAAAAAATAAAAAAATCGTAAAGGCCTTATTTCTGTGACTATTCCCAAGTCGTATTCCCAACTCCCACAAACGTAGCAGATCTACCTCCATTTGCTTGGCCCCCTTCATTTGTAGAAAAGTTCCCATGCCTCTTGTCTGCCTGGGTCACTGTCTCAGTGCTCCTACTGATTCCAGCTCAGAATGGCTTCTCTCAATTCATCTGCCAAAGTCTTACTTGGAATCACAATATGTAAAAGTGAGAAAGTATTAGTGTCCTCTCTGCTCTCATAGATCAGGCACTGATATATAACATCAAGGAGGCCTGGAGTTCTTGGGACGACTGTCAACCAGTGCCTTGGCTTGGTGTCCATCATTTTTGTGAATACCAAATCCTATCACCTTTCTCTCTGATTCCTCATGCTGGCTTGACAAAGGCTAAAGCACTTGACATCTGTGGCCTCCTGTCCTACAACTTGCCCTCTTTTAGTTTGCATGGCAGATACCCACGTCTTACTCTCCTCTGGGTCTTTCTACCTACAGGGCCTCTCTATCTGCCTTTCCCTTGCAAATGTCTGTTTTTCCTCTGAAGCCCAGCTCTAATATACCTCTTTTGTAAGTTCTGTGGATCCTTCCTGTACTGCCCCTAATAGCAAGTAGCTGTTTTTTTCTTCAGCTTCCAGAGCTTTTTATATTGTCTGTCTTATGCTGAGACTGATGAGAATCATACCACTTAACTACTAAAGCTCAACAGAATCTTCAATTTTGGCTTCTGTTTAGTTGCAAATATTAACTGGAGACCAGCTTGAAAACACAAATGTTGATTTTAGCCTTGTAGTACATCCGTTATCTTTATTAAGGCTATTTTGCCATCATTATGGTAGATGCTGCTGTCAACTGTAACTACTCACCAAATGAGGAACCAGGAATGAGCAAGGATTAGTTGTTTGGCCAGCTCTGTAAGAATGATGTGCTCACATTGTTGGGGTTATATCTTACTTGTTTCTGCAGTGCAGGATTCAAACCCAGGGCTTTGTGCAAGCTGGGAAAGCAGTCTTCTGCCATTGAACTACACTCCCAGTTATTATAACTTAACCATTCAGATTCATTTCTCAGTTTAAAAATAGCTACTATTTAATTATATACTGTATTTCATGGTTTTGAGTTTAGTTCAGGAAGTAAGGTAAAAAGTAACTACAGAATAAACAAAATTGTATTGAACTAAAGTTTTGCAGTTTCTCAAATTTTAAAGTTTCCTGAATTATTACTTTATTTTTCATTCTAAATTGGTTCTCTGGCGCTAGTTAATTACACAGGATGGAACCACATGTGGGAGACCTTCTGAATCTAAGAACTGGGGGACCTTGAGGCCTGCTTTTCACATTTCACTGTGAGCCCTGCTTGCTCACATCATGTGATGGTGGGAACAAAGGGGCAGAGATGGACAGCTGTCCCCAGGAGCCATTGCTCTCTTCCTGTCAGCAAAGCCTCTTCAGAAGTGGGCAACATGTTCCCACTAGAGTAAGGTCAGAGACCTTAGTAAGTGTAATAAAAGTCTTCAGTAAGACCTTAATACTCCTCAAAGTACTTTTTGACTGATGATGAAAATCACTCACCAAGTAAATTAATATCAGATATATATAAGAATTACAAAGGTGGGATGTATGGGATATGGGAGGATATAACTGGGATCTGTCTTGGAGATCACATTGTGCAATGGAGAAAACAGTTCTAGAGGCAACCCCTGCCTGGGGTTGAATATGGTGTCCATGACAACTCTGCAACTGTTAGTTTTAGTCATTTGAAATCATGATACCCTCAAAAATAGCAATTTCCATGTGGCTCATTAATAGAAACTCTCCTTCTGACATTATCACTCAGCTCTTGTACAGTTAGTACCTGAGAAGAGAGGAGCAACCTGCACTTGGTACTTTCCTTGATACCCTGGGGACAGGCTAACCTCCAGGTCTGACAGCAAGTGACATTCTTATGTTCTTATAAACTTACTATGCCAGTAGGATTGTCCCATGGTCCATTGATTATCCAGTAAGATTACCCCCCTTAACGTTTTTATTTTTGCTTATGGTAAGAGATTTGATTGAAAAGTGGGGAGGGATATTCATAATTCCAAACCTCACTTACAGGTTGATGACAGATAAAAGAGAATATGAGAGATGCCAGAAGAATAGAAAAGTCTGGGCAGCGTCTATTCACTCATTCATTCAACATACCCATTGCAAATCTGAGCTCCAGTTTTCTTGTGTGCCTGACATGACTTTAAGATTATTCTCAGAAGAACTGGAAGTTAATGATTTCTGTCATCTTTTCTTGAATACTAACCTTTCCTTTCTTGCTTGGGTTATTTTTTTATTTATTAAATGCTGGTTATTCGATGAATGAGAAGAACCTCCCTTGGGCCCAGCATTATGGCAATTAGGGTGAGAAGTACCATGGTACAAGTAGATTTAATCCCTACTATCAGGAGGAGAATCTGATCTAGTTAGGATTTAGAATGAGCACATTAAACAACTTAAGGGGAAAAAAAGAGTACAACAACTAAAAATACAGTAAATATTTTGTAGTAATTGCAAAAGAAGTTAGAATTGGGAAGATCAGCAAAGCCTAAAACACTACTCACAGAAGTGCAGATCCATGCCTGGGATTGTAACTGTGTCTTCAGGTTTAAATTAATGACACTGTTTGTTTCTTTACAGTTTTCACATAACCAAAACAGTTTCATTCCACAATAAACAGGCAGGAAAGAAATCAGGTGCCACTAACCCACAGAACCTTCACAGAGTGGCACACATGGATAATTCTTACAATCCTGAGGTATACTCATCTCCCCACAGGGTTACAAATAAGATTTAAGAAATTCATATTAAAGCTTTACAATTTTTGATTGAGTATGGTGGCACATGCCTATAATCCTAGCTACTCAAGAAGCTGAGGCAGGCAGATTGCAAGTTCGAGGCCAGCCTTAACAATTTAGCGAGACTGTCTCAAAATTTCAAAAAGGATTCAATGGTAGAGCATTTGTCTACCATGTGAAGGCCCTGAGTTCAAGCCCCAGTATAAGAGGGAAAAAAAAAATAAAACTTTACAAATTTTTATAGTAGATATATAAGAGATAGTAGGGCTTGGTACATAGCTCAGTGGTAGCCTAGCATACACAGGACTTGGGTTCAATTCACTGAACTGAGGGGGTGAAGGAAGGAAGGGAGGGAGGGAGGAAGGGGAAGGGAAGGGAAGGAAAGGAAGAAAGAAAGAGACTATGGCTCTAGCAGCCTTTCCTCTACCATTATACTTACTTCATTGAGGCAAACTGGACATCTATGGAGTTCTCAGCTCTAGACAGGTGATGGCACCATGGTGGAGGGGGAAACATGCAGGGTCCCAGTCAGGTGGAACTGAATTCATACTAGAAAAAACTGTAGATTGATGTGAAAGTCTGGGCTTGGGTTTCGGCTCTCTCACCGGCTCATTATATGACTTTGGGCAAGTTCCTTGTTCTATATAGCATTGAATATCCTTTACTGTGAAGTAGAGTTCATGCCCCCATTGGATGGGATGGTGAGAATAGGTGAGACGTGAGGTGGGATGTAAGGGACCTTGCAGGGACTGACACGATTAGCTCCTGCCTTCCCATCAGTTATGGAAAGGGTCAAGATGTGGTCTCTACCCTAGGGAGCAGCCAAATACCTACTGTACATTGGGAGATGAACTATGGCAAAAGGAGAAAATGATTGAATATCCATTTATTTATAGTCTGCCTCTGAGAAAGTAACAAATAGTCATGATAAATGTGTTTTTTTGAAATCTTTTATCATTTTTAGAAAGAACTAGCTAACCCTTGGCAACAAAATTATGTGAAGTTGCTTAATACTTGGGAGACCTGGGTTCTCTCTGAACCACCTGTGGAAGGTTAAAACAAACTGATGAATGGGTTATTATCCCATTTTATCAGGGTAGATGATGACCACTTACGCCTTGCAGATTTTGGTGAAGACCCTCTGCAAGCATCTGTGTGAAATGTGTTTGGGTGACAGTTTGTACTATTTGTGTATTTCAGCCCTTGGAACTCCACAAGAACCTGAGAACGCCCTTCCCATCCAAGGAGATTACGATGCCTATGATGCTCAAGTAAGTTTTCAGTCTTCCTGGTCCATCATCCCAGAATCAGCACCTTGCTACCACCTGCTTGTTCTCACCTGATTCACTTGTGGGTGCATATAAGAATTGTTTAGAAAAACCTGAGGTCCCAATACAGATCTTTATGAGAGCAACTCTGAAAATGTTTTAAATTAAATTAGCCAAATGGAAGCTGTGCCATGTAGAACATTAGGATCTGTTTTCATGTTTTTTGGTCCAGCTATTTTGTATGCCACAAAGTAGTATCTTAAAATAGGGAGAAGGTTCTGAGGCTTTTTCTGGCAGTTTACAAATTCCATAATCGTTCTCTAACTGGGATGGCACTGATATAGATCCTTCAACACAGAGTTTCTTGTAGGTTTATTATTGCAAAAGCTTACAAACTTTTTGTTATTTAATTTCTGCTTGTTAAATTTGTTCTGGATGTTTTGGTCATGCAATAATTTCTAATTGTTATGGAGTTACATATACCAAACTGTTCATTCTACTCCACATTATAGATAATTTTTTTCAAATACTTGATAATCTTGAATTTTATGCTTAGTTCTTTATATTTTTAATATGAATGTATACAATAGAAATTTAGCTTTTTTTGGGGGGGGGGGTTGATGTTTTGATTCCTTAGTTCACCAAATAACATTGAGTCCATTTTCCAGGTTTCTTTCCTTCTGTTTTTGTTTTTGTATCTTGATTTTCATTTATTTGCTTATTTTTTTAACTTTGGTAGCTCTGGGGAATCAAACCCGGGGCTTCATGCATGTTAAGCAAGTGTTTCACCACTGAGCTATGTCCCCAATCCTTTTTTATTATTTTTTAAGACCGGGTCTTGCCAAGTTGCTTAGGGAAGGCAACTTACAGGTCTGAGTCTTCCTTTTTTTATTTTTTTTTTTGAAATGGGGATTTTTTCCTCAGGCCCATCTCAAACTCCTAGACTCGAGTTACCGTCCTGCCTCAGCCTCCGCAGTAGTGGGGTCTTCAGGTATGCACCACCAAGTCCAGTTACACAGACTGTGTCTTAATTGGTTTTCTGTCACCTGTACTTGGCTACACATATACTGGTGCTCACATATTTACTTTTGAAACAGCAAATATGTTGTAGGCACTTGGAATCTATTTTCAGGCTTTGATTAAGATCTGAAATAATAGAAAATCCTTGTTGGAAGAAACAGTTCTGACGCCAGAAGGGCAGCTCTGTTGGTAGGGTAACACTTTGATTCTAAGGGTTCACCTCCTCGTCGTACTTCCCTTTCGCTCTTTCCTCTGAGTACTTCTTGAGATTTTCTACCTTAGGGATGTTTTAATAAAATACAAAGTTTTAATAATATATAAATATAAAGTTTTAATAAAATATAAAGTATTAATAATAATAATAAAGTTTTAATAAAATATGTTTAATAAGATGTTTAATAAAAGTACATTATTTTTAATATTTTAAGGAAATGTTCAAACCTGCTCAGAGAGAGCAGTACCCTGAATAACTGTTTAACATGTTGCCGATCTTGTTTCCTCAAATTCCCCACATTCTAAATTTTTACTGCAGTATTTTAAAACAAATTCCACGCATCCTATTTTTCTCGCACTTGAACATACTTCATTGTATGTTTCTAACAAATGAGAATTTTTAGACAAATAACATGACCTCAGTACTATTATCACTACTAACAATACTAATTCTTTAATGTTCTTAAATGTCCACATTCAGATTTCCCAGTTGTCTTAAAACTGTGTTTTTGTAGTTTGTTTGTTTGAATTGGGATGTAAACAAGGTCCACATTATGCCAGAATTACATTTGGGTACAGTGTCTTTTTTATGAAAGAATATTTTGTTTCCTTCATTTAGCTGATTGTTTTTTAAATAATGTTTAACTTTTTCTCTATTCCCTGAATTTCTGTAAAGTGTTAGTTATCTGTACAGTGTTGGTTAGATTTAGGTTCCATTTGGGGTACAAGAAAGCTTCTGAGATGGCACTAGATACTTTTTCTTGCATCACATGGCACCTTGTCTTATTACTACTCCCATGTCTAGTGATCTGAGAATGATCATTGGGGTCAGAATGGAGTAATCACTTCTTTTTTCTTTATAATTTTTTTTTATTGTAAACAAATGGAGTAAAACTTGTTTCTCTATTTGTACATGAAGTAGAGGCATACCGTTTGTGCAATCATACATTTACATAGGGTAATGGTGTTTGATTCATTCTGTTATTTTTTTCCTTCCCTCCCACCCCTCTTTTCCATCTGTATAGTCCCTCCTTCCTCCATTCTTACCTCCCTCCCACCCCCCATTATGTATCATCATCTGCTTATCAGCGAGATCTTTCGTCCTTTGGTTTTTTGAGATTGGCTTATCTCACTTAGCACGATATTCTCCAGTTTCATCCATTTGCCAGCAAATGCCATAATTTTATCATTCTTTATGGCTGAGTAATATTCCATTATACATATATATATATATATATATACCACAGTTTCTTTATCCATTCATCAATTGAAGGACATCTAGTTGGTTCCGCAATCTGGCTATTATGAGTTGAGCAGCTATGAACATTGATGTGGCTGTATCTCTGTAGTATGCTGATTTTAAGTCCTTTGGGTATAGGCCAAGGAATGGGATAACTGGGTCAAATGGTGGTTCCATTCCAAGCTTTCTGAGGAATCTCCACACTGCTTTCCAGAGTGGCTGCACTAATTTGCAACCCCACCAGCAATGTATGAGTGTACCTTTTTCCCCCACATTCTCTCCAACACCTACTGTTGCTTGTATTCTTGATAATCGCCATTCTAATTGGGGTGAGATGGAATCTTAGGGTAGTTTTGATTTGCATTTCTCTTATTACTAGAGATGTTGAACATTTTTTCATATATCTGTTGATTGATTGTAGATCTTCATCTGTGAAGATCATTAGCCCATTTGTTGATTGGTTTATTTGTATTCTTTGTGTAGAGTTTTTTGAGTTCTTTATATATTCTGGAAATTAGTGCTCTATCTGAAGTATGAGTGGCAAAGACTTTCTCCCACTCTGTAGGCTCTCTCTTCACATTGCTGATAGTTTCCTTTGCTGAAAGCTTTTTAGTTTGAATGTATCCCAGTTATTGATTCTGCTTTATTTCTTGTGCTATGGGAGTCCTGTTAAAGAAGTCTGATCCTAAGCCAACAAGTTGAAGATTTTGGACCTACTTTTTCTTTTATAAGATGCAGAGTCTCTGGTCTGATTCCAAGGTCCTTGATCCATTTTGTGTTGAGTTTTGTGCAGGGTGAGAGATAGGGGTTTAGTTTCATTCTGCTGCATATGGATTTCCAGTTTTCACAGCACCATTTGTTTAAGAGGCTATCTTTTCTCGATTGCATGTTTTTGGCACCTTTGTCTAGTGAGAAAACTGTATTTATTTGGGTTTGTGTCTGTGTCCTCTATTCTGTACCATTGATCTACCTGTCTATTTTGGTGCCAATACCATGCCGTTTTTTGTTACTATTTCTTTGTAGTATAGTTGAAGTTCTGGTATGCGATACCCCCTGCTTCACTCTTCATGCTAAGGATTGCTTTAGCTATTCTGGGTTTCTTATTCTTCCAGATGAATTTCATGATTGCTTGCTCTATTTCTGTGAGGTACGTCATTGGGATTTTAATTGGAATTGCATTGAATCTGTATAGTACTTTTGGTAGTATGGCCATTTTGACAATATTAATTCTGCCTGTCCAAGAACATGGGAGATACGAATAGGAAAGAACTCAAACTATCCCTATTTGCTGGACATGATTATATATTTAGAGGAACTAGGAAATTCCACCAGAAAACTTTTAGAACTCATAAGTGAATTCAGTAAAGTAGCAGGTTGCAAGATCAATGCTCATAAATCCAGTGCATTTTTATACATAAGTGATGCATATTCAGAGAAATTAGGAAAACTACCCCATTCACAATAGCCTTGAAAAAAAAAAATACTTGGGAATCAATCTAACAAAAGAGGTGAAAGACCTCTACAATGAGAACTACAGAACACTTAAGAAAGAAATTAAAGAAAACCTTAGAAGATGGAAAGAGTAATCATTTCTTAACAGTTGTGATCCAAGAACTTTGGGTGTTTGAGAACTGGCAGCCACTTCTCCCCATTCTTATGCTGTATCTCAAGCTACTCAAGGCAAATACTTTATGACCCTGCATGCAGCATGCTGAAAAATGTTTCCTGGCTGCCAGACCCTCTAAGGTTACTTCAGAATTTAAAAAGTAATGTTTCTATTGCTTTGTTAAACCAAGGAAGCATTTTTGTAGGAACCTAGAGTTTGAACTTCCTGGGCTATTTGGGTTAGAGCTCCCTAGACTACACCTTGAGCTAGTTTCTCTAGTAGCAACCTGAAGTATGAAGCATTAATTGCAGATTCAGATGGTAGCAGCACCAGCATCTGCCCAGGGTAATGTGGTGGCCTGGGGTAGTCTTGGTAGACCAGATCATTTCCTGAATGTGTCTCTAAGAATTTTACAGTCTAGTCTGGAGAAAAAAGGAAGTGAAGAGTGACCTTTCAAAGAATCATTATTGGGGGATGGTTGTGAAAGAGCCTCAGATGACATCATCATAGAGTCCTCTCAGCTAAGCATTTGCTACTCCCTGGATCTTTTTCTGCCTTCTACTTCTTCTGCTCCTGAGTTGTAGACCTGCCTAACTCCTCTTCTTGAATGACTCCCAGATGCCTTATCCTTAATGTGTTACCAACAGAAATCACATCTAGGCATCCTCCAACCCACCCTTCCTTCTCTGTTCCCTTTTTCTTCTGACATTGTCTCATCTCCATTTTAACTTGCTTTGATCAGACCCCATATGGTTTCTACAGAGGGACAAGGATCGCAGCCTCCCTCTAGTCCACTATGTTGGATCTCCAGAAAAAGCCACTTGCATTATTTTAAGCTAAACAATCTGATATTTGGACGTGGCAACCCTAGGAAACTAGCAAAAGCACTATCAATCACATAGATTTAATTAGCATTGTACAAATACTTCATTCAACAATGAGATGATGCAATTTCTTCTCAAGTTCATGAGCATTTCACCAAAATAGACTATAATTGGGGCCCTAAAACATACTTTGACATATTTAAAAGAATAAAAATCATACAAAATATGCTCTCACAAAGATGTGGAATTAAACTAGAATTCAACAAAGAAACGAAAACCTGGAAACACCCAAATAATTGAAGATTTAAAAACACACTCTTCAAACACATGGATCAAAAAGAAGCCTCCAGAGATATTTGTACAAATTTATAGCAAAGAGATTAATATACACCTTTTGAGATCTGTGGAATACAACAAAAGCAATGCTCAGAGGGAAATATGTAGCACTATATCTAGCAATACAGTAAATTAAAAGAACTAAATTTAGCAATCTAAGCTTCCACCTTAGGAAATTAAATAAAAAGGATCCGTGTATTACAAAGGATACAGAAGAAAGGAGAAAGGGGAATTGTTACAGAAACCAAGGTAGTGAAATTGGAAAATCCACAGAAAATCGCAACAAACCCAAAATCTCATTCTCTGAAATGATCAACAATATTGGTAACCCTGGGGCCAGGTTGCCAGAAAGAAAAGGAGTATACATAAAGGACCAATGCAATACATGAAAAAGAAATTGTCATTCCTGATTCCATGGACGTTAAATGAGAATAAAGGAATCCTTTCAGCAACTTTCTGCCCATAAAATCTGATAGACTGGGAGAAATCAACTAATTCTTCCAACAGCAGAAACCACCAAAGCTTAGTCAAGGAGAAAGACGGTATGAAGAGGGCTTTATCTATTACAGAAATTGAATCAATAAATAACTGCCAAAATATAGAACCTGGTCAAAATGATTTCACTGGTGATTCCTACTGAATTCTTAGAAATTAAAAACCAACCACACCATAAAGGCAGTTGATCTACTCTTACATGCTTAATCAATAAAATTAAAATATATATCCACAGAAAAACCTACACAGGAATTTTTCAGGCAACTTTATTCGTAGTTACTCAGACTGAAACCACCAAGACCTCATTCCATGGGGCACTGTAACAACAAACTTTACACATATATCCAGTGGAGTATTATTCAGTGATAAAAATCATTGAGTTATCAGCCTCAGAAAAGTACAAAAGAAATCTTAAATGGATATGAGTGAAGTAATTTGGTTCAAAAAAGTTGCATATTCTATGATTCCAACCAGGTGAAATTCTTGGACATAAAAATTATAGACATAGTAAAAATTTCCTTAGCTTATGGATATCCTGGAAAGGGAGAGAAGGATTAGTAGATGAAGCCAAGGAAATGTTAAGGACAATGAAAACTATTTGTAACAGTGATAAGTGACATTAGGCATTGGTCAAACACCATAGAACAGTGCAACACTGAGTGAACCTTAATGCAAACTCTGGACTATGACTAAAAATAATGTATTGATAATATTGGTTCAGCCTTTGTAACAAATATACCACACTGAGGTAAGATGTTATTTAAAAATGAATGTGGGTGTGGGAAGCACATTTGAGAACTTCCTGTTCGATCTGTTCAATTTTTCAGGAATTTGAAATTGTTCGAAATGTCTATTAATTTATTTTCACTCTGGCAGTACTGTCTCACAAAGAGATCTAATTCATTCATCTAATATTCAACAATATACTACACATGAAGCATTCCCTTGAGATGTTTCCTATTAAGAGTGCACAAAACTAAGTGGTAAATAGATCTTCACTTCCGGAACTATAGCACTGTTGACAGATTCAATGAACATAACTTTGTACACACCAAACAAAAGAAGAATTGAAACTCTGAATAATTATTGAAGAATGAATGCAATGACAGAATTTCCTCAGTACCTTTGAGTGAAAGCCGCTGTTGGGTGGCCAGAGGCAGATTCCTCTGGACTAAGGCTTTCAGAAGTCATTAGGATGTCTCGATCTCTGAAGAACCTTATCTGAGAGATAAGAACCTGGGAAATGTGTTACAGAAGAGGAAGCTGTTACATCTTGCTGGCAGAAGGCTACAGGGTCACCAGTAGTAATCAATTGACAGTTCAAACTGTTTTGATTGACACATAACAATTGTAACTATTTAGGGGTGCAATATGATGTTTCAATTCCTGCATGCATTATGCAATGATAGCATACCCAGCACCTTAAGTATTTCTATTTTTTGTAGTGAGAAGAGTTAAGTCATTTGCAACAACATGATGGTTCTGAAGTCCATTATGTCAAGTGATATAGGTCAGACATAGGACAAAGTCTGTACAATCTCATTCAGAGGTGGAAGCTGAAAAAGTTGATCAGATAGGACTTGAGAGTAAAACATAAGTTACCAGAGGGTGGGAGATGATATTACAAGGAGATATGGGGAAACATTCTGGATCGATCAGTCAATTGACTGATTGATTTTTTTCAGTCAGTAACCATAGCTAAAAATAACACAATGTATGATTTGATAAAGTTAAAAGAGTGTAATTTGAATGTTTTTATAGTTCACACATTTGATCTCATTTTTCACTACTGAGGTAGCAAAGGACCTAAGTCAGAATGGGCATTAAGAATACCTTGCAGTGCGGTGAGCCCATTAAACCCAACAAATTACTGTGTTCACAAACAACTTTACTGAGGTAAAATCCTAGAAAGGCAGAGAGAACAGTCACCAAGAATAGAGGCCAGCGTCACATGACTTGTGTTCAAATCTTACTTCAAAGCTGTGAATACCTGTGAAATTTTAAAATCTCTCTGTGCCTCAATTCCCTGTTTGGAGATGTAGAAATATTCATCTGGCCTGTTATAAGACTGCCAATGATTAGTTACAGGCAAAGCCTTAAAACAATTGGTTCTTCATAAATGTTCTATACTGTCCCATCATTCAATGTGTGGAAGAATGAGTTGGACTTGTGATGCTGTTTGAACACAGAGATGTCCAACAGATGTCATCCTTCAGGACAGTGGAGAATGAAAGTATATTTTTTATTCTTTGCAAGTAGTTAATGCTTTGCTACTCATGGAGAATACCTGTTATTTAATGTGACCCATCTCAGTCCTGAGGGATGGCAGAGTGGGGACTTTAACCCACATTTTAGAGTTTAGGCAATTGAAATTTGGAGATTATGTGTGATTTGCCCAGCATGACAAGAGTGATGAGTGGTGTATCTGGAACAGGAGTGTGGTTGTTTCCCTGGGGACAGAGACCTCTGAACATCTAAGTCCTCCAGTTGATGCCTTAGAACCATGAACCGAGAATTCTTCCTCAAATCCTTCTGCCCCAGGGTTTTCTGGGGAAAACTGATGTCCTGGACTAGATGTCTGAGCCAAGAGGAAGGCTCAAGTCATAACCCAGTCTCCTGCCCCTTCACTTCAATTACTGACCAAAATATGATGATTTCATCCAAACAAAGCTTCTCTGAAGGTCAAGAGGATATTCCAGACTTGTGTCCATCTTCCCCCAGCATCTGCTCACTGCCAACTGTCTCACAATGAGCCTTTCTGATGAGCATTTATCACCCAAATGTCAGAGCTGTGTGTGGCCGGCAGTTTCAGAACTCAGGCCATTCTAAACCAACTGCCATTAAGAATTAAGTTTCCTTCTATTCATCCCTAAATAAGCTGTTTGTACTAATTAATGGGGGAAAGAGGTCTCCAGTCTTGGTGCTTTCATGGTTCAGTGGAAGTTGACCTGCCCCCATATCTGTGGACAAATGTTCTGAGCCACCATCTGAGCAACTGGACAAAGGTCTGGCTGAGATTCACCAGCACTGATCAGGCATATTCCTGTTCCTGTCCTTCCTCATCTCTTTCTAGATCCTGCAGAGCCAAGAGACACAGACTTCTCTGTCTTAGAAGGGCCCATCCATTCCTGACTCACAATGGTGTAGGGGAGTGGACACTGGATTGGACAGGGAGGAGTGGGGTAAAGGGAGAGGGATGGGAATGGAAAAGACAATAGAATGAATTGGACATAACCATATAGGAATACACCACCAGTGTAACTCTACATCATGTACAACCACAAGAATGGGAAGTTGTACTCATGTGTGTATGGTATGTGATAATACATTCCACTGTCACGTATAACTAAAAAGAACAAATTTAAAAGGGGGGGGGGAAGAAGGGTCCACCCATAAATACAACCTGTTAACCTCCACTGAAGGACCCTCGCTGAAGTCCCTCATTCCCTCCATTAACAGATGTCCATTCCACTTACCTCACAGCACTGTCCCTTGTTGCCTCCCTTCTAGAAACCCCCAAACAGCAGGGATGTTGTAGTCATCAACCACAGAACACATAAACTCTAAATCTCAGTCATTTTTCCTTTCTAAAAATGTCTGGACTTGGATTGCTCTAACATTGATTTTGGATGTTGACACCTATGTTCAGAAGAGTTTGGCCTCTAATTCCCCTTCCATGGGATGCCTATTGCCATACTTAATATTGAGATTCCCCTGATGAAAGCAGGGTGGGTGTCCTCCCACATCCCTACCTATCCATTGGAGGAGTCTGTATGCAAAACTGGCATTAGGAACTGTACATTTTACTAAATGTAGGAAAGGCTTCAAGGCGACCAGCTGGACAGAATAATAAATAATACAACCTGAGTGATAAAGCAAATTCATAAATAAAACACTCAAAACCCAGCAGAAAAGTTGGAGTGGTGGAGAAGGTAAAAAAAAAAAATCAGGAGATAAATATGTTAAGTAAAAGTTAGCTGATTGATCCCTTTGAAGAAACAGCCTTCAGAAGGTCAATGTGAACATAACTTCGCAGCAGCAATTCAGTTTTCCCAACTCAGAGGACTCTAGGTAAGAACCCGAGAATGGTACAACTACTGTCAATTTTGAACCTGTCAGCTCACAGACTAACAGGTGGAATGCGCATACCCATATTACTACGGCAACAGGTCATTATAGAATTTTTAGAGTGAGCACATGCCACATTATGTGGTGCTGCTGTTGTCTATCTAAGCAAGTGTATTTTACAAGTCCAAGGGTATTGTTTAAGAGAGTATGTTTTATTTCATCAATTTTTACTTCTAAGAACCACACATTAGTATTCTCTGTTTATGTAAACAAGTTAAATTAGCAAGAACTGACCTTCTCCAAAATATTTTAAATGATTATAAAAACTCACAGGGCAAAAGGGAGATATAGTTAACATGTTGAGAATCAAAAGAGATTCCATTCCTTTTTTTTAAAATACCAACCCTACTCATTTCCCACTATTCCTGAATACTCAGATATTTCTAGATAAATTTAAAATTTGCTGTAGGTTAAATTTTAAAATATATGAAAAGAAACATTATTTAATATGTGGTACATTTTCAGATAGGGAAAATAATAAAACTATCCTACTTATTTTAAAATCAAACTGTTTTCTAAGTTCAGTACAAATTAACATAATCAGTTCAGTTAACCTTGCCTCTTCCATGACCCTTGCTAACAAATCAAGACCTGACTTTCCTTGTTATCTCATCCCATGAGGAGTCATGGTTTTAAAGAATCAAAACTGTTTTTTTAAGTTATTGCAAAAAGAGAATTGATTGAATATGTGATCCATTATGAAGAGGGGAAAATAATAAGATTTTATTCAACTTATTCTAAATTCGTAAACTAATTTTGTGAAGTTTCCTGAACACAGAAGGGAATTAAATGAAAAAAGCACAATTCAACCTCTCTCTGAACAATTTATGTATAAACACATAAGCACCCTGAGAAAATGCTCCCTGCTCTTCAGCTCGGTTCATTGCACTCTGCAAACTTCCTAAAACCCACCATGAAGCTAAAGGACATTTTTGGTTATTCTTATTCTTATGAATTCTAAAAACAAAATTTCAGCATTAGAGATAAACAAATGGAAATTAAAACCATCTAAAATTTCCTCAGTGGGATCTTTGCACCTATGACCATTGGTTCTGATATGTATGATTTATTCATATTGAATAATCTAGAATTATAAAAAAGGCTTAAGTGTATCACATACCTAAGAAGGACCATCTCAACTCACAAACAATAAGAAAATCTCTAAGATACGCTTGTGCAATTAGTATGATAGTATACGCTTGTGCAATTAGTATGATAGTTCTAATCTAATAAAAATTGAGGGCAATTTAATTTTATCTTTGTGATGGAAGACAGTCAGGATTGAGCATTTGACTAAGGTTACCGTCAACAGGAGAAATATCACCACTCAAAACCTCTTTTCTGCTATGATTAAATTCTAGGGAGGCTAAAAAGGTGTGACAGGGCAAGTCTAAGGAAAGGAGGGAATCTAATCCCAAAAGTTGTGTCTCTGATGTAAGACTTAATGGAAGCAGTGGAAGTTGGGACATTTCTAGCAAAGGAGGTGAGTCCACTCTTGTAATAGTCTCATTTCTTTCGTATGAGTTATCATGTTTTCTCTTTTCACACTTATAATTTTGTTTCTCTCATCTTAGAGGTGTATTCATTTCTTTCTCGTTTTATAAAGAACTGGCTCTTAGTTTCGTTGATCGTTTCTATTATTTTCAAGTCTCTGTTTCATGCATACCTGCTCTAATCTTTATCAGTAAACTTCCTTTGCTAACTCTGGGCTAAGCTTCTTTTTCCTTAGCTCTTTGAGCCGTAGTTCGATTGTTATTTGAGATCCTTCTGTTTTGTTAATGCAATGTAAACTTCCCTCTTAGAAATGCCACTGCTGCTTTTCATCGGTTTTGATGTTTTTTCTCCATTTTTATAATCTCAAGATTTAAAAAATATTTTTTTTTCCCCTTTTTGATTTCTCTTTTGACCTGGCCAAGCCCAGGGTCCAGCGTCTTGTCCTGTAGGAGGAATATGACTGAGAAAGAGGAGGGTGTGAAGGGAGCAAGGCTTCAGAAGCCAGAGGCAGGTTCAGATAATTTGGGAATTTGAAGCTTTTATATGAGTAACTCAGAATGGGATTCCACATCCTTGAAATGGGGGCGGAGTTTTGTGGTGCTAATCGACACGTTCTAAGCAAGAGCTGGGGATTTTATGGATTCCGGACGCTCCAAAACTAGCATCTGGAGGGGCCGTGGGTGGCGCTCAGGGAAACTAATGCTGGGGTTCTGAGCCGTTCTGGGGAAATGGCTGGGAACGCTAAGGGACGAGGCACGGCACCGCAAAGCCTAGAGGTTCAGTGGGCAGCGTCTAGGACCGCTTAAGTCACGTTATAAGGACTGGGCGTGGTTCCGGTCCCCTAGTGTATGGCCTTTCGACCAGTCGCAGTGCTGCCTGCGTTTGGACACTGCCTTTCTCCAACCAGCATCACTCAGCATTGTGAGAGTGGGCGCGAGCGGACATGCAGAGGGTGGGAAACTGCTCACCCTCCTGGCTCGGCCTCTGGACCCGGTTAGCCTAGGCAGGGCCTGAGGGCGGGGCCGGCAACAGGGGCGGGGCCGAAAACTTGGCCTCGCTTGTCCGAGACTGTCTGACCATCCCGCTGGACACTGCGGTTGATTGATTGGAGGCATAGTCGTGTGGGCTGAGGAATGAAGCCTCGTTTCCTCAGGTGTCTGTCTGGTCCTTTGATGTTAGCCTGACTGAATAGGAAGAGCCCTGTCCCAAGTCCTCCTTGAAGGAGAAGGCGAAGATTTGTACTCTGTGGACTCCTGGGGCTCCAGGCCTGGACCCCGAGGAATACCAGGGTAGGTCTCAGGGCAGTGAGAAACTCGTGGAGCCCCAGAGATTTCATGTATTTAGTAACATTTGACTTGAGAAATTTAATAAGAATGAAATCAAGATAGAGTCGGCAAAAGTTCACCATTGCAATGGGAATGATCTCATCCTTGAGAAGTCATTTATGCAATATTAACATTCAACAAAGTGTATTGTTTTATATTTTATTAGTTTTGGTAAGTGGTCACCGAAAATAATTGTTTGTGGATCGCATTCAAGTGTTTATGTTACATCCTGTCAATTTTAAGAGGTTGCTACAAACAAGAAAATAGTTATTGAAAGAGTGTTAGGACAAACAAGAAAATATGGTATGTCCTACTTATATGAGGTACCTGGAATGGGCTACTTTATAGAGTAAAAGTTAGAATAGAAGTCACCAGGGACTGGGCACAAGGGTGATGGCGATTTATTGTCTACTGGAATTTCTTTGGGGATGATGAAAAGTTCTGTAATAGTGGTCATGATCATACAATTTTGTGAATACACTTAGTGCTGCTGAAGTGTACATTTACACATAGTTTAAATAGTAAATTTTATGTTGTGGATGTTTTACCATAATAACAAATGAGAGAGATCATCAGGTCAATATGATTTGATGTTATATAAGAGATTTACCTAAAGAAGGCTCAAAGAGGTTGAAAATAAGAAGATAGGCATGGTGGCATGTATCTGTAGTCTTAGCTACTTAGAAACTGAGGCAAGGTCACTTAAGCCTTAAGGAGTCATTTGACTCCTTCAAATGTGGAATTCCATGTATCCTTTAGTCACTAGTTCAGTGAAAAAGTCATTTTCATCATGATCTTGAGGCAAAGACAAGAACCTGGTGCATCCTCTGAGAAGTAGCCAGGCCTGGTGGCATATGCCTATAATCCCAGTGACTCGGGAGGCTTTCTAGGCAGGAGGGTCACAAGTTGAGGTCAGCCTGGGCTACTTAGAAAGAAACTCAGCAACTTAGAAGCTGTCATGAAATAAAAAAAAAAAAAATTTAAAAATTTAAATAAAAAGGACTGGAGATCTAGATCAGTAGTATAACTACTCTGGGTTCAATTCCCAATACAAAAGAAAAAAAGAAAGAAAGAAATACTGACCACCGAGCAAGAGCATAATCTTGGTAGTTTGTTCAATACCTCTTCCCTTTGCCTACCATCTCCACACAAAAAGCCTTTACTTGCAAAACAAAGAGAACTCTTTGCAAAATAAAGAATGGGACAGATGAACACGTCTGTTTCCTGTTGATTTGAAACTTAGTGTTTAGAGACAGATTCTAAATGGTTAGTTGTTGTTAGGAGTTAGTTCTTTAGTTTTAACATGAACTTTGAAAAATTATCAATACAGAAAAGGAAGTTCACACAGAAAACTCTGAGCAGGGACAGCTGTTCTGGAGTAGAGTTGGTGACTTGTCAAGCAACCCAACAAAATATGTAACTTCTGAAGTGTTCAAAAGTAGTTGTGCTCAAGTTGACTGAGGCAAAAGTTGGTTGAGTGATGATTTAAAATTAGATGTCGATGTAACTAAATTTGAACATCTCAAACCAGAAGAAAATAAACATGATTCTATTGGAGAAATAATAAAGACAATCTCCGTTATCAACAAAGGTGGCAAATGGTACAGGAAAGGATAGCTGCCTTTCTACTCTACATGTAGGTGAAAATATAAATTTTGCAGCTATATTTAAGTATAGTATTTTAAATGTGATACTTTAAATACAGAACTTGTTTAGAAGCCAGTCTTCTGTCGTCTGACACTCTCCTGAGTTTTAACATATTAAAATGCAATCTCAAATGCTCAAGTAGAAAAATGGACTAGAAGGTCATAAAAGCTGTTTGTGAATTCCTGTCTCCTATCTGCTGTGAAAGAATGGACATTTTTTTAAGCTGTCTGGTTTATCTCAACTCCCTAAGATTTCCCTCCCAGTAATGGGAACAAAGCCCTTAAAGCTGTTCCAGGAAAGAGCCCCAAACAGAGAGTAAAAGAGTAATTGGAGCAAGATAGTATTCAGGCAGTTACGACCGAGATCTACACCCTGTTGTAAAACATTGTGAAACATGTTGTATGTTATCAGCAAACCCAGACTCCCTTTGAAATTTCCCCGCAGCTGTGTTCCCTTTTTCCCTTTCATGTGCGACCCCTCCCGATGTGTGTCTCTCTGCCTTTATAAACCTACAAGATTTTCTGCTAGGGAATCACTCCTCAAGGTTGGGTCCCAGCGGATGGAATAAACACCTCTTGCGGTTGCATCAAGTGACGCCCCTGTGGTTGATTGGGGTTGTCCTAGATCCAATGGGACAGAGTTTGGGGTTTCCTTTTTGGGGCCTTATATTTGGCCCCCCCCATCCGCGGAGTGGACCTTGGAGGTAAAAGGGGTACCCCGAGTTGTCTGTCTTTGTCTTGTGTTTTGTTAGTTGGTCTGGTTCTGTGAGCGCACGTTTGGTTTCGGTGTGCAGCAGCTTCATCAGTATTCACGGTGGCACACTGCCAGGCACCTAGAGGAACATTAATCCTGGAAAAACCTTTGCTTGAGCGGAATTTGGGGTTGGGCGTGTGATTACCCTGGCAAGGAGGGGAGCCCACCCTAAGGAGGCAGAGGACAGCGGTGTGCGCAGGTGCAGCTGGGCGGGGTTTGCGGCGGAAGTGGCCTCTTTGAGCCTGGAACTTTACAGCAGCTACTCGGGAGGAGGCTGCGTCCTGAGTGGCTGTGGCAGTACCTGCGCCGTGGAGCCTTCTGATGGGGCAGGCGGCAGCACCCAGCCCGGTTGAGCGGAACCTGCCTTTCGCGATGCTGCGGGCAGAAGCTGGGTGAGTGGGCGCGAAGGCCGGGTCCAGCCTGCATGGCAGCAGGAGACCTGCCCAGGCCGGTGGACCTTGAGACTGGAGGGAGGTGTGTGAGGCCTGGGGGTTCAGGTGGGGCCTCTCTGGATCCCGAGACCCCCCTCTGAAAGCCCAAGTTTTACTATTCAGCATAAAGGCAGGGAAGTCACTTTGCCTTTCTTGCGTGTTGGTTGAGCCTAAATGAAGTGGAATCAGACAACCTGCTCCCCTACTCCGTCCCCTCCGGTGTAGCCGCGTGGGCTTAGGCGGGGCAACAAGGCGCTTGCTTCCTGTACCCCATCCCCTCTTTTCTCCTCAAGGGGCCAGTACTTAATAGTAATAATGGTAATGAGAGTTACTGAGCATTTCTTGTATACCATCTGTTATTGCTAAGCGCTTTGTATATATGAATTTATTTTGCCTCACTGGTAACTAGTGCGGAACAGTAGTGTTTCAACCAGGTTTTACAGAGAAATACAATGAAGCTCAAAAGGTGACTTTTTTTTTTTTTTTTTTTTAAACCCAGGGTTACATGAGAAGCATGGGGCCAGTACTAGAACTGGGGTTTGTGGGCCATAAACGTTTGAAAGAATCTAAAATCACGCACGTACGTTTGTGCGTGCGTGCGTGCGTGTGTGTGTGTTGAGGCGGGGCGGCTTATGGAAGGAGCCCTGTAGTTTAAAGCTTGGCAAACTTCACTACGAATCTGCCTCTTGCTTTGCCAAAGTCCACTTTTCCCACTGTAACTGACCTTTCTTTCTACAGAGAGGCCACAGAGTATCTTTTTTATTGTCTTGACTCTACATCAACTAAGTAACCTTCATGTACTGACCACATACTGTGTACCTAGCACTCTGCTAAGTAGTTTATGAAAGTTATCCTCTTTAACCATTTAGAACAGGGTTTCTCACTTTATACTACTGAGATATATAGGTAGACACAGGCTTCCTTGAGCACTGTAGGAGATTTTGACAGCACCCCCAGCTGAGAGCATCAAAATGTTTGCACCTATTTTCATGTCCTCTGGTTGAAAATCGCCGTGGTTGAGACCAGTGTTGTAGAATTGCACTACTCAGAGGGTGGTCGGCTGCAGAAATGACCACAGAATTGAGAGTGTTTCAAAACTTAATAGTGCAATGATGTTGCAATACCAAGCAGTTGGAGACCAGTTTTAGGTATTGCTGGAAAGCTTTGCAGGTGAAGGGAGCCGCTTCATAGTCATACATAGTAGAGCTATATAGTGGTCAGGGACGAAAATGATAAAAACTAGTCCTTTACTAGTTCGAGAAATATGACCCTATACAATCTCATGCAGTGGGTATTTTTATCTCTTTTTACAGACAAGGAAAAAGACACAGAGAGGTTGGGTAGCTTGTGTAAAGTTATATAGCTTATAAACGTACATGAAAGCCCAGGTGGTCTGACCCTAAACCCTGAACTCTTAACCACTGTGCCATGCTACCTGTCTTGACCATAGTAACAGTGCCTATTTATATTGTGCTTATGATATGCCCAGCACTTTGTTGAGCATTTTTTAAGGTAACCATGTTTAGGCCTCAAGTAATTCTTTTAAGTGGGTTTCATTTGTCCTGTGTTCAAAATGTAGAAAATGAAGCTCCATTGTGGAAACTGACTATAAAGATAGATGAAAGTCTTTTGAAATTCTGTCGGAGCCTACCAGCTAGAGAACAGATAATACCTGCAAAGAGCAGGGAGAGGTAGAAGGATAAAGAGCAGGTTGTTTTACTAAGCCCCAAATGAATAGCCAGCTATCCCAATGAATGTTGTATACCTAACAACATGATTTAAAGCTGCTTTTTATTTAAGTAGATTTCTATCTCCCAGTTCCAGTTCTCAGAATTTCTGTTTTGGAAGTTTTAATTTTATAGTGCCCTCTGAAATGCAAGAAATGGTTGAAATAGAATAAGACAATTTTAAATCCAATTGAAATAGAATAAGACAATTTTAAATCCAATTTAGAAATTTGGAATTCAAAACTTGAAAATTAGGGCAGATGTTTAGTTAATAAGGGCTGTTTTGAGGAATTATGCATCTGTAAGCCCATTTAGTGTCAGCATCAGTGACAGGGAAGCAAATCCTGCCACAATTTTTTAGGAACAGAATATATTGTGTTGCCTATGGGCTGGTAGAGAAGTTGGAATCAGAACTTTCCTACTTGGAATGGCCTTTGGTCTGACAATTGATAAATGCTAAATGACTTAGAAAAAAAATCTACTGGCAGTGATTTCGTTTTTCCTAACATCATAATGGAAATAATTGGCTAATTAATTGGCTGCTGAGTCTGCCTCTCAATTTTTTTTTTTTTTTTTTTTGGGGGTCTGGCTGTCCTTGTTAAAAGACCTGAAGCTCCAAGGTTCTGTGTAAATATGGTATGTGAGCAAGAAAAAACATGGTGACCCTATAAGTGCCTGTAAGAACTACATTGAAAAGGACTTACTATTAATGCTTGAAATAATACTAAGAGGAAGGCTTAGCATATAGACATTCCCTGCTGTAGAACCATCTGGTTACAGCGGATTAAGAATCACATATGTTCTTCATTATACAAAATTAACTTAGAATGCCCTGATTGCAAAGCAGCATCCACCATGGGGAATTTAGACCCATCACTTCTCCTCTGCATGCTGTCCCCAGTGAAGTCAGGGTCACATCAGGTAGGTCTGTTACCATATGCACCCTTAGTGTGAAAGACTCTGAGGTTGAACTGAAAATATTACTAGTTTGCTCATCAGAAAAAGAACTCCATCCTCTTAAACACTGAACTGCTTTTTACAGACTTCAGTCTTTCCAGCTAATGGCCTAAAACTTATAGTAGCTTTTTAGATTGGGAATCTAAGAGACTTAGCAGAAACCCCTTGTCAGCCTGGGTATGGAGAGCTCAAACAAAGAAGTGCATTTCACTGTATGGGATGGTGTGTGTTAGTACAAATTTAACCTCAACTTTGAAAATGCTATTGGTTTACACTGCTGGTGAACTGAAATACTTTGTACTTAATAAAGTGATTATAGTATTTATTTTAAAGGTGCTAGTTTAAATTTTGTTGTAAAATTGGAATGCTTATCTTGTGCTTACTAAGCTCAACACTGACTTTTTTTTTTTTTTTTTTTTTTTTTTCTTTTTTAACAGTCTTCACTTAATGTGAAATAACCAACGAGGGATTACTTCAACTATTTGGCCCAAGTATTTTGTTTGCAATCTCATAACATTGAGCCCTTAAAATGTTCATTGTTCTGTGCTTTTGAGCAGTCAGTCAGTTAAAACTAAAGTCATCCTCTGTGTGCTGTTTTATGCATAGTAATTATTTCTCAAGAGCTTACAATGTAGGTGTATGTGTGTTTAGATCTGATCTAAATTTTTAAAGAAGCACTGTGAAGTAGAATGTTAAATTACATGTGAAATAACACTTATCATTAAGCAAGGTATTGAATGTATCAGAAAACAGTCATACATATTAGGTTCAAGATCTCTCTAACAGCCAGGGCATGATGGCACATACCTGTAATCCCAGCAGCTTGAGAGACTGAGGCTGGAGGATCATGAGTTCAAAGCCAGCCTCAGCAATTTAGAGAGGCCCTCAAGCAACTTAGCAAGACCCTGCCCCTAAATAAAATATAAAAAAGGCTGCAGGTGTGGTTCAGTGGTTAAGCACCACTGGGTTCAATCCCCGGTACCAAAAAAAAATCTTGTTAACAATTGCCACCTTTTTAATTTTGACTTCCACTTTGATTCTGCAGATAATTGGAAGGAAGTTTAATGTTCAAAGGTATATATTTATGCTAGGTATATGCTTGGAATTGATTTCAAACTAATGACTTTGTGTTCAGAAATGTGATCTGAATATTACCAGTTTCTTGAAAAATGATTTAGTTTTCTGGCCTCTGATGTCAGTTTTGAAAAACCAATTTTAGTATTCCACATTTGAATATATATGAATATATATTTTAAATGTATCCATTGAAACAAACATTTGTATTCTTTTGCTTTTCTTTCATCTTAGTAGGTTTTGTATGTACTTCATCAGCTCAATTTGTCAATTATCAAAAGTAGTTTTTTTAAAGTATCAAAAAACGGGAGACTAATTGACAGAGAAGTCTAGAGCCTGAGTCTTCTCCTAGGAATTTCCCAAGGGGAACATGCCTGCTCTGGAGTCTAACCGTTAGTCCAGCAGCTCAGAAAGGTAAATAGGTCTGTATATGGGTCTGAGGTGGTGGCACAAGGAAATGAAGGAGGGGATTCACATTACTCAAACTCTAAGACTTGGGGATAAAACCAGAAAACCAAAAGCCTGAGTGAGTTTAGATGCTGGAAAGTGAGTACTGTCCTCAAAGCTTAGCAGCCCTATGAGGAAAGAAGAAAGCCATGGCCAAACAAATGGATAGCCAGGAGCCCAGGACACATGAGAATATGGGAAAAGCAGATCAGTCTCATTTAATAGAGTCACAGAAAGGAGAGGACAGAAGGAACTGAAGAGAGAGGAGGATGTCAAGCCTTGGATTGTCACAGGTGGGGTCTGAATGGACCATCACATAAGATGCAAAAAGGCAGCTGTTCGTAACCCAAGTCTGTCCTATCCTTAGCTCTACATTTTGCTAGAGATGTACCATCCCCTTAAATGGGGGATGGAATACAACATTTGAGTGAAAGAATTTGTATACAGAACCAACAACCATTTTCACCACATACTTAGCAAGTGTCACACAATGCATGGTCTTCCTTGGGAAAGAAGTTGGGATTAAAATCCCTTTACCACCTTCATCTAAGACTACTGACCCATAAATAATATTTCAGGAAAGATATGATAGCAATAAATTACCCTCAAATTACTGCTTCAGTACTAGAAAATTATAAAGCATACCCTGAAAAGTACATAATTATTAGTCACATGGACGAACATAACAGGAAAAAGAAAGTTTGTCTGATCTTATGTCTGTCTTATGAATGATACTGATGGGGGTTATGCTTTGATGGTGTCTTACATAATGAGTTTTTGTAAAAGACCAAGTACATTAAATATAAAATGATCTATGTCAATACCATGAATGTGACAAACGATATGTAGAATAAGTTCTAAGGGTCAAACATGAGGGTAACATTTCTAAAGCCTTGCCATTTATCCTGACAAAGGCACATGGCTTCTGCTGGATTCTGAGAGTCTCTGTTTTATGACAGATTGCATTTTCTTATGGTCTTCATCTTGGAAATGTACATTTCTGCCATTGTCTTAAATGCATTAAGATTTACTAATTTCAAACAGACTGAGCCTCAAAGTTTGTGACTTGGGAGACTAAACCACAGAAGGCAACCATCTGGTGTCTGGGTTAATTATAATAAATTTCCAGTTCAACTTAAAAAAAAAAATCAACTTTTTGTTAATTTTGTTTTTGAGACAGGGTATCACTGTGTTGTTCAGACTGACTAGAAACTTCTGGACTGAAGGAATGCTCCTCCCTCAGCCTCTGGAGTAACTGAGACTATAGGTGCAAACCACTGTGCCAGCTTAAAATTATTCTTAAATGAAAAAAAAAAAAAAATCACAGGAGCTGGGCACAGTGGTGCAGGCCTATAATCCCAGCAGCTTGGGAGGCTGAGGCAGGAGGATTTCAAGTTCAAAGCCAGCCTCAGATAAAAATGAGGGGCTAAGTAACTCAGTGAGACCCTGTCTCTAAATAAAATACAAAATAGGGCTGGAGATATGGCTTAGTGGCCACGTGCCCCTGAATTCAATCCCTGGTACCCCCCCCCCCACACACACACACAAAGACAGGATCGCAGTGGTAAATCAAGATTTACTATTATGTAAGAGATTTTTGAGGAAAATGATTGTGATAATAAGATGTACTTTTTTCTTTGTACCTTAATACTTTAGGGAAAAAATTAATGCCTAGTCATAAAAAAATACAGAAGACTTCAAAATGAAAACCAAAAATTCCTCTCCCTACATCACTTGTTTTTCCAAACTCCAGGGTTTACTTGTGTATTCTTTGAGAACTGTCAAGTATATATGTCTACATGGGTGGGTTTTTATGTATGTACATGCGCCTAGTCACACTGATGTGTTTTTTTTTCCTTTTTTAATATAGTAAACATATAAAAAGGAGTTTATAAAATATCAGGAATGTCTTCCTTAAATGATTTAAAGTTTCACTTAAGTCAAAGTTTGACATTAAAACAATGAAGGTTATATTTTGATGCCTTTTTACATCTGTCTGTACCTTCTGTAAGTAGAACTGATGGTTGGAGATCTCTTCATTTTGATACACAAAATGAACCTAGAACTATAGCATTTCTTTATATCAGATTAAACCAGAGAAAAATTCAGACTCCTCCATATGTTTATTGTGTGTTAACTTGTACCTAATGTGCTCCAATTCAGGGAAGCACATTCTGTTACCCACAAAAATGAGTAGAACTTTACATGTGCTCCTGAGTTTTATTTGATGGTACCTATTTTGTCAGGAAAACCAGGTGGAAATTTTAGCTTGACAAAATCGCTCACTCTTGCAGAGTGAACACTAACTAGTTCAAGCCATGAGGTCAATGATGGGAATGACCTGCTCTGCCAGGGAGAGGGGAGGCTTCACACATCTACAGGGTGACCTATAGGATCCATTGAAGAAAAGACTTGCAGCCATCTCTACCACATGGGAAGAACAGAATACTACTCTGCAGCAGGATGACACCAGCCTCCTTATACCACACTCTTCCCTATTCTCTCTTAATTCAAAACTACTGAGGGACTGGAACCATAAGGAATTCATATCTCCCTGAAATCTGGCAATGGAGGAAATGGCCCACAACAGCCTTAATTGTTGCCAAGCCTGAAGAAATTGATAGCTCATTGAAATAACTTCACTTGATTGGTCAAGATTTGTTTGGGGTTAAAAAAAAGCCTTGTGTGTGTGTGTGTGGTAGTGGGGCTCAAACCCAGGGGCACTTCACCACTGAGCTACATTCCCAGCCCTTTTTATTTTTTGAGAAAGTCTCACTTAGTTGCCCAGGTTGGCCTCAAACTTATGATCCTCATGCCTCAGCCTCCCAAGTAGCTGGGGTCACAGGTGTGTACCACCATGCCCAGCAGGAAAAATTCTGTACTCTTAAAAAAGGACTAATCAGAGAGGCAATCTACTGTTCACTTTCATCAGTTAAGGTAATTTAAAAATTATTTATAAAGAGAAGAAGCAATAACCAAAACTAATGACATAAAACAGCACAACTTCCGAGACAGTCTCTGAATTGAAAATAGCAACCGATTTGCTCTTTCTTTTGTGTACTAATCGTCAGCTCTTTTGGCCTTCCAGTCCCTGTCTTTCGGGTCAAAGTCTTCATTAAAATGCTCTTCAGGCTTGCTGGCCATGAGGTTGTTTGCAGTGGCACACTGATGAGTGATGAGGTGCTGCTAAGGAAGAACTCAGGAGAGTCACAAGTGCCAAATGATAGAGGTGGAAGCACTGGGTCTCTGAGGTGGATGTGTTGATCAACTGTGTTTTGTTTGTGTTTGAGGTGGATGTGTTGATTCTAGTCACTGATGTTTTTTTTAACACCATGAATTGCCTTTATTTCAGTATGCATCCATATTTCAGCATTTAGTGGTCCTGAACAGAAGGGAAAATACAGCAATGTGCCAGGAGGATAGGCCCACTGATTCCAGGATCTGCTGGGTGCTCTGGGCTCCTCTTCAGTCCTTGCTGCGCACCTGGGAAGCAGAGGCACCAAAACCAGGGTCTGCACTGGGCCCAGGTTTCTCTGGTTCCAGTTTTTAGATTCCCCACTAGACCCAACCCACATGGATGGCATGGTCGACCCAATAAGAGGCCTAGTCATACCTTCTTTACTGTCTAAAAGCAAAGTCATTACAGGAAAAGGAAACAATCCAAAAGATCCCTTGCATGCCTACAAGTGTCTTGTGGTATTTCTCCAGGTCTAACCAGCAAGGACTATGAGTGCGGGAAGGACTGTGTAACTCTGATAACTGCCCTGTTCACCTTAAGAAAACGTGAGCCAAAGATGCATCAGTTGTGGGTGACAGCAAAGTGATGGGGCCCAGAATCCAATATTAATTACTTAGTGAGTGAATGAACGTATTCCCAAAACTAAAGGAGGGAGGTCAGAGACTTTCCATCTTTCCCTGATGGCTTCTGGCCAAAGCAAGGAGCATAGTTGAAAGTGTTGGGTGGTGACTATGTGACAAGGGAGTCGAGGAGGAGGGAAAAAGCAGAACTCTCAATAAAAGTGGGGGAGAGCCCTGAAATCCTCACCAGAGGCCAATTTCTGAGGGTTACAATCTATGCTTCAGCCAAGGATGAGAGTGGAGGAGAGGGAAGCAGGACAATGGCTTTGAAAGGGCATCATTTAAGACTTAAAAAGAAACAGGGCTCAGGCAAAGCACTCCCCACAATCGGCAGTAGTCCCCAGGTTGTGACCTGAAACCTTTACTCTAGCAAGCCTCCCACTGGAGGACTGTCCTGGGGAGGGTGGAGGCAGGGGAGGTAGGGAGAATGCGAAGCCCCCAGACCAAGTAATCAGCAGCAAGGTGACTGTGGCTTCACAAATGAGTTACATGTGCTCCACCTGTCATGACGGGAATCAATTTAAATAGACTTTCCTGATCCCAGAAGTTCAACTACATGAACAGTGGTTATACTTGACAAAATAATTCGTTATGGCACAACTTATGTATTTCAAATGGACAAAAAATTAGTATCATTTACAGTATCTTAAGATAAATTGCCTCTGAATGTGAGTTTCCTTTCCAGTACTTTGAGATCTACAAGATGTATCTCGAAAAGTTAATGTGGTAGAAAATGAAGACTGCGTACATCAAATAGGAGGGAGGGCCTGTGGTTTTTCTTTTTGATTAATTGCTGTAACCACTATCCTTCTGGCAGCTGAGAGAATTTCATTGTTAGCACAAAAGGACCAAGCCAGCTGCAAACTTCACAGATCATCTCAGCCTTTGTATTCAGGAACAAAGTTTCATGCAGGAACGGGGTAGGCAAGAAGTGGGTGACACCATTGAATTCACTTTCCAGTGAATTCACTTTCCAGTGGAAAATGAGCTGCCGGACAAAGGAGGGGACTGGGCTTATATAGGTTATACTGAGAGATGACTTAATTAGTGAGCACTCAGGAATTTGGAGTCTGTTTTACTGGGCTAAATGGGAGGGAGTCTGGGGTCAGTGATCAGTCTCTGGGATTTATCTTACCAGATCCAGTGGAGAGCCTGGGGTCAGTGCTTGGTATCTGGAAAGGAATTGTTTAGGGAAAGATCATCGCTTTGGCCTCTTCCCAGAGACTGCCTTTGTAGGTTTGAGGGATACCTCATCCCCAGGGTTTGTTTTATCACTGGGAAAGAATGTATTGGGAAAGGATCAATGCTCTCAAATGTATGGTTTTCTTTCACACTCCCTTTTTCCCAGGTCTTTGTCATTTTCCATATCTAATATTCATATTTTCTCTAGACATCATTAAACACCACAGCTCTTGTAGAATAAATTTGATGCCATATGAATTCTGCCATTTTGCTAACAGTAATGTGGCTCTTGGGCCTACCACTCCATTAGAACTATTAATTCCATTCATATTAATTTTTATTACAAATCTTACAAAGGTGGGTGCATCTGGGTACTTAGGTCCACATTCTCTCTTAAGTCTGTATATTCAGTTTTCATAAATTGTTCTTGGAGGCCCAGTTATCATCCCTGTTTATCTTATAAGTGCTATGTCTGCATTATCTTGTAGACCCCAGCTAACTGTGCCATCTCCTACTCCTTCCTGGCCTTCTTCGAGTTCTTCCAATAGTCAGAAATTGTGAGGGACTTTTACTCCCAAGCTCAGGGTGGCTGCTATCTTGTGTCCCAGTCACTGAATTTAAAATCAAGTTACTGCATGGAATAAGCAAGTCTAAAAAGACATTACTTAAGTATATAGCAAGTCTAATGGGTTTCTGTTGAGGCAGGCCCACAATGGCTATAGTTAGGCTCTCTTGCTGGGGCTTCTGAGAGGATATGTTATGTTTTTAGTGTGTAACTGTAAGCACAAAATGACAGATGCAGACTTCAACAGATTCAGAGAAGCTGTTTATTCATTCACAGACTCGGACACCATAGAGGCTCATTTTCTGGATACGAAAATGGCCCTCAGTTATAGAGGGGATTTTAGTGTTATAGGGTACAATGAGGGTGGTTTATTCATTGGAAACTGTGGACACGTGTTTGGACAGTCGGGGGCTAGTTGTACAAGTGAAAACTTTAACTAGGGAAGGCAGTTGTAAAAAGGTTGAAACTCATTGTTATCTGGAGAGATGGGAGCCCAGATCCCAAGGAATGAGTACTCAAATCTTGCCCATTGCTTTTTCTTTCTCTGGGATTCATCGTTTCCCAGAACTTCGGTATTTACTGTGCTTCCATTTAGGACTAATTTGCAATGGAGTAAGGTCAAAATCCAGATTCTGGCATTTAATATCCATCCCTTTCCTTCAGGTACTACTTTTTTGGGAAAGGATTTACTGGGAGAGGTTACTGCTGGACTAATTTCCCCTCCCTCCTACTGAGCTGCACTGTCTTTGTTTTTCTCTGGGGACTATCTTGTAGGAATATTATTTTCCATAACCCTTCAATAACCAGGGCCATGAATTGACTGTGTTATGGTCAGTGTGTAGTCAAGGTCAGAAACACTGATTCAGCACATGTACTCAGGTGTACTCAGGGTCATAAACAGTTCCTGTGAGCATATGCTCACTTATGTGTGCCTCCTTCATTGGGCCTGGATATAAAAAGGCCTATGGAAGTGGCTAGGAGGATGGGGGGCACTGACGAGGGGTTTTTGCGGCCTCCTAATAAAGGATGACCAGTATTTCCACCATGCCTCATATCTTTCAACCTCCCGTCCCTGAACCTTGTTTCCCGGGCCTGAGCCTCATCCTCTGACAGTTTCCCTATTTAAAAATGTTTCTCTGTTCTCCTTTGCAGTTTTATTTCCAGATTACAGAAAAGGAAGAGGGAAAAATATTTGAAAGTATGTGAGATGTGAAAGACTTGGAGTTTAAGTTCCAACTCTATCATTGTCTAACTTTGAGAAACTTTGGAAATTTTATTTTTTTGAACTTCAGTGATATCCACTGTACCAATTGCATATAGTTATTATGGATATTAAGTAAGAAAATGTTAAGGTGCTCTGTTACAGCATATGAAGTCCTGAATCCTTTTTAAGTGCCATGTTTATAGAGAGGGCCCTAGTTTGTAGAGAATGAAAGAGAAAGAATACCTGTTTTCTATCACCTTACCCCTGCAAAAAAAACCTTTATTTTCAAAGACTCCCTCATGTAATTATCTGCTATGGTTTGGATGTGAGGTATCCCCCAAAAGTTCATGTATGAAACAATGCAAGAAGGTTCAGAGAAGAAATGATTTTAACAGTCTTAATGTAATCATTGAGTTAATCCCTAGTGGGATTAATTGAGTGGTAAGTGGAGGCAGGTGGGGAGTGACTAGAGGAAGTGGTTAATTGGAAGCATGGCTAGGTGGTATATATTTTGTATCTGGAGAGTGGAGTCTCTCTCTCTCTGCTTTCTGATCACCATGATGTGATCCGCTTCGCTCCACCACCCTCTTGGGCCATGATGTTCAGCCTCACCTCAAGCCCTAAGAAATGGAGCCAGCCTTCTATGGACTAAGACCTCTGAAACCGTAAGCCTTCAAATAAACTCTTCCTTTCTAGTTGTATTGGTCAGGTCATTTAGTCACATCATCAAAAAAACTGACTACAGCATTTTCCAAAAGAATACTTCAAACTCCAAATTAGGAGTCTCTATCCTTTTTCAAATAGAGTTGCCTAACCAGGATTCAGTAAGTACCATCACAATCCCACATTAAACTGGTAAAGTTTTATTAAACTGCTGAAAGCATGTGCCTTCCATTTACCCCATGAGTACCAAACTGGTTTTTCACAGTTCCCAGCAGATTCCAGTGGGTTCCTATTTGCTATAAAGGTGGTAGTGGGGGATTTTTTTTTTTTTTAATTTGTTCTAATTAGTTATGCATAACAGTAGGATGGTGTGGGATTTAATGTCTGATATTGTATCTTGTAGATGTAGAAAACATTTTTCCTCATTTTAAATTTCTGATCCACTTTATCTGTATTGGGAAATTCATTTATAGTCAATATGATAAAATCAGCCATAAAAATTAATTTACCATTTACAGTATACTTTTTATTATCTCTGAACTAGGGGAACAGTCATAAGAAGTCAGGCAGAATAGTGGGAAAAGTCTAGATTAGGAGTGAGCCAGATCTGGATTCTAATCCCACCTTGATCACATAATACTATGTGTTACAGTTTGCTCTGTCAGACTGGAAATGATGATAGCCATCATAGTTGTGCTGGTGGATAACAGTAAGTGCATGCTTACCACATACTACAGGAACCATACTAAAGGTTTGCATTTGGTAACTCATCTCAACAATTCTAAAAAAGGTCATCACCTGTATTTCACTACAGAGGAAACTGAGGCACAGAGGGTAGGTAATTTTACAATGCCACTGGGCTAACAGAACCAGGGTAAGGTGACTACATTTGGGCAATGTTTTGACTCAGTCCAAATTCTATCCAAATCTTTCATCACAGTAGTTTAAATCACTCATTCCAATGATAACACTTTCCAATATCCTTATATGCATTTTTAGTTGTATCCAACAGTTATTCATCATAACACATAATCAGACTCTCCATGAATGACTTTAATTACAGCAGAAGCCAACTATGGGGAAACACTCTAAGAATGAGTGAGTCCGTGTAAAGGAAATTTTTATAAAAAGAAGTTAGGTAACATATCCTCTTGTTCAAGGTAATTAGATTTTTGGATGTGCTTACTAAAAGCCAGTTGGTGAATAGTTAAAAACAGAAAAGTCAGAGCCATTGCGCGTCCTGCTTGTTTTCTGGCTTATCTCTGTGCTGGCCTTTTCTCAAGGGCATCACAGAGCACTCCTTAGAGTCCTCTCCTGGGTGATGGCTATACTATTCCTCACTAGATAAATCTCAGGGTTGTGTGATCTCGATTAACAACAGATAAGGGTTTTGAATCTGTTAAGTTCTTTTTATGGCACTAAACCTTTTGTTCAGAGAATGTGTGGCTCAGTGGTAGAGCACTTATCTGCATATCTTACACATGCAGTGCCCCACGTGCATTTGAGCCCCAGCACCAGAGAAAAAAAAAGGTGAAGACAAAGTTCTGATATTTGCTTAGGCTTCTCTACATGCAAAGCACTTGCCCTAACATACTCTATGGTGAAAAAATAAAAAAATCGTAAAGGCCTTATTTCTGTGACTATTCCCAAGTCGTATTCCCAACTCCCACAAACGTAGCAGATCTACCTCCATTTGCTTGGCCCCCTTCATTTGTAGAAAAGTTCCCATGCCTCTTGTCTGCCTGGGTCACTGTCTCAGTGCTCCTACTGATTCCAGCTCAGAATGGCTTCTCTCAATTCATCTGCCAAAGTCTTACTTGGAATCACAATATGTAAAAGTGAGAAAGTATTAGTGTCCTCTCTGCTCTCATAGATCAGGCACTGATATATAACATCAAGGAGGCCTGGAGTTCTTGGGACGACTGTCAACCAGTGCCTTGGCTTGGTGTCCATCATTTTTGTGAATACCAAATCCTATCACCTTTCTCTCTGATTCCTCATGCTGGCTTGACAAAGGCTAAAGCACTTGACATCTGTGGCCTCCTGTCCTACAACTTGCCCTCTTTTAGTTTGCATGGCAGATACCCACGTCTTACTCTCCTCTGGGTCTTTCTACCTACAGGGCCTCTCTATCTGCCTTTCCCTTGCAAATGTCTGTTTTTCCTCTGAAGCCCAGCTCTAATATACCTCTTTTGTAAGTTCTGTGGATCCTTCCTGTACTGCCCCTAATAGCAAGTAGCTGTTTTTTCTTCAGCTTCCAGAGCTTTTTATATTGTCTGTCTTATGCTGAGACTGATGAGAATCATACCACTTAACTACTAAAGCTCAACAGAATCTTCAATTTTGGCTTCTGTTTAGTTGCAAATATTAACTGGAGACCAGCTTGAAAACACAAATGTTGATTTTAGCCTTGTAGTACATCCGTTATCTTTATTAAGGCTATTTTGCCATCATTATGGTAGATGCTGCTGTCAACTGTAACTACTCACCAAATGAGGAACCAGGAATGAGCAAGGATTAGTTGTTTGGCCAGCTCTGTAAGAATGATGTGCTCACATTGTTGGGGTTATATCTTACTTGTTTCTGCAGTGCAGGATTCAAACCCAGGGCTTTGTGCAAGCTGGGAAAGCAGTCTGCCATTGAACTACACTCCCAGTTATTATAACTTAACCATTCAGATTCATTTCTCAGTTTAAAAATAGCTACTATTTAATTATATACTGTATTTCATGGTTTTGAGTTTAGTTCAGGAAGTAAGGTAAAAAGTAACTACAGAATAAACAAAATTGTATATGAACTAAAGTTTTGCAGTTTCTCAAATTTTAAAGTTTCCTGAATTATTACTTTATTTTTCATTCTAAATTGGTTCTCTGGCGCTAGTTAATTACACAGGATGGAACCACATGTGGGAGACCTTCTGAATCTAAGAACTGGGGGACCTTGAGGCCTGCTTTTCACATTTCACTGTGAGCCCTGCTTGCTCACATCATGTGATGGTGGGAACAAAAGGGGCAGAGATGGACAGCTGTCCCCAGGAGCCATTGCTCTCTTCCTGTCAGCAAAGCCTCTTCAGAAGTGGGCAACATGTTCCCACTAGAGTAAGGTCAGAGACCTTAGTAAGTGTAATAAAAGTCTTCAGTAAGACCTTAATACTCCTCAAAGTACTTTTGACTGATGATGAAAATCACTCACCAAGTAAATTAATATCAGATATATATAAGAATTACAAAGGTGGGATGTATGGGATATGGGAGGATATAACTGGGATCTGTCTTGGAGATCACATTGTGCAATGGAGAAAACAGTTCTAGAGGCAACCCCTGCCTGGGGTTGAATATGGTGTCCATGACAACTCTGCAACTGTTAGTTTTAGTCATTTGAAATCATGATACCCTCAAAAATAGCAATTTCATGTGGCTCATTTAATAGAAACTCCTCCTTCTGACATTATCACTCAGCTCTTGTACAGTTAGTACCTGAGAAGAGAGGAGCAACCTGCACTTGGTACTTTCCTTGATACCCTGGGGACAGGCTAACCTCCAGGTCTGACAGCAAGTGACATTCTTATGTTCTTATAAACTTACTATGCCAGTAGGATTGTCCCATGGTCCATTGATTATCCAGTAAGATTACCCCCCTTAACGTTTTTATTTTTGCTTATGGTAAGAGATTTGATGAAAAGTGGGGAGGGATATTCATAATTCCAAACCTCACTTACAGGTTGATGACAGATAAAAGAGAATATGAGAGATGCCAGAAGAATAGAAAAGTCTGGGCAGCGTCTATTCACTCATTCATTCAACATACCCATTGCAAATCTGAGCTCCAGTTTTCTTGTGTGCCTGACATGACTTTAAGATTATTCTCAGAAGAACTGGAAGTTAATGATTTCTGTCATCTTTTCTTGAATACTAACCTTTTCCTTTCTTGCTTGGGTTATTTTTTTTATTTATTAAATGCTGGTTATTCGATGAATGAGAAGAACCTCCCTTGGGCCCAGCATTATGGCAATTAGGGTGAGAAGTACCATGGTACAAGTAGATTTAATCCCTACTATCAGGAGGAGAATCTGATCTAGTTAGGATTTAGAATGAGCACATTAAACAACTTAAGGGGAAAAAAAGAGTACAACAACTAAAAATACAGTAAATATTTTGTAGTAATTGCAAAAGAAGTTAGAATTGGGAAGATCAGCAAAGCCTAAAACACTACTCACAGAAGTGCAGATCCATGCCTGGGATTGTAACTGTGTCTTCAGGTTTAAATTAATGACACTGTTTGTTTCTTTACAGTTTTCACATAACCAAAACAGTTTCATTCCACAATAAACAGGCAGGAAAGAAATCAGGTGCCACTAACCCACAGAACCTTCACAGAGTGGCACACATGGATAATTCTTACAATCCTGAGGTATACTCATCTCCCCACAGGGTTACAAATAAGATTTAAGAAATTCCTATTAAAGCTTTACAATTTTTGATTGAGTATGGTGGCACATGCCTATAATCCTAGCTACTCAAGAAGCTGAGGCAGGCAGATTGCAAGTTCGAGGCCAGCCTTAACAATTTAGCGAGACTGTCTCAAAATTTCAAAAAGGATTCAATGGTAGAGCATTTGTCTACCATGTGAAGGCCCTGAGTTCAAGCCCCAGTATAAGAGGGAAAAAAAAATAAAACTTTACAAATTTTTATAGTAGATATATAAGAGATAGTAGGGCTTGGTACATAGCTCAGTGGTAGCCTAGCATACACAGGACTTGGGTTCAATTCACTGAACTGAGGGGGTGAAGGAAGGAAGGGAGGGAGGGAGGAAGGGGAAGGGAAGGGAAGGAAAGGAAGAAAGAAAGAGACTATGGCTCTAGCAGCCTTTCCTCTACCATTATACTTACTTCATTGAGGCAAACTGGACATCTATGGAGTTCTCAGCTCTAGACAGGTGATGGCACCATGGTGGAGGGGGAAACATGCAGGGTCCCAGTCAGGTGGAACTGAATTCATACTAGAAAAAACTGTAGATTGATGTGAAAGTCTGGGCTTGGGTTTCGGCTCTCTCACCGGCTCATTATATGACTTTGGGCAAGTTCCTTGTTCTATATAGCATTGAATATCCTTTACTGTGAAGTAGAGTTCATGCCCCCATTGGATGGGATGGTGAGAATAGGTGAGACGTGAGGTGGGATGTAAGGGACCTTGCAGGGACTGACACGATTAGCTCCTGCCTTCCCATCAGTTATGGAAAGGGTCAAGATGTGGTCTCTACCCTAGGGAGCAGCCAAATACCTACTGTACATTGGGAGATGAACTATGGCAAAGGAGAAAATGATTGAATATCCATTTATTTTATAGTCTGCCTCTGAGAAAGTAACAAATAGTCATGATAAATGTGTTTTTTGAAATCTTTTATCATTTTTAGAAAGAACTAGCTAACCCTTGGCAACAAAATTATGTGAAGTTGCTTAATACTTGGGAGACCTGGGTTCTCTCTGAACCACCTGTGGAAGGTTTAACAAACTGATGAATGGGTTATTATCCCATTTTATCAGGGTAGATGATGACCACTTACGCCTTGCAGATTTTGGTGAAGACCCTCTGCAAGCATCTGTGTGAAATGTGTTTGGGTGACAGTTTGTACTATTTGTGTATTTCAGCCCTTGGAACTCCACAAGAACCTGAGAACGCCCTTCCCATCCAAGGAGATTACGATGCCTATGATGCTCAAGTAAGTTTTCAGTCTTCCTGGTCCATCATCCCAGAATCAGCACCTTGCTACCTGCTTGTTCTCACCTGATTCACTTGTGGGTGCATATAAGAATTGTTTAGAAAAACCTGAGGTCCAATACAGATCTTTATGAGAGCAACTCTGAAAATGTTTTAAATTAAAATTAGCCAAATGGAAGCTGTGCCATGTAGAACATTAGGATCTGTTTTCATGTTTTTTGGTCCAGCTATTTTGTATGCCACAAAGTAGTATCTTAAAATAGGGAGAAGGTTCTGAGGCTTTTTCTGGCAGTTTACAAATTCCATAATCGTTCTCTAACTGGGATGGCACTGATATAGATCCTTCAACACAGAGTTTCTTGTAGGTTTATTATTGCAAAAGCTTACAAACTTTTTGTTATTTAATTTCTGCTTGTTAAATTTGTTCTGTGATGTTTTGGTCATGCAATAATTTCTAATTGTTATGGAGTTACATATACCAAACTGTTCATTCTACTCCACATTATAGATAATTTTTTTCAAATACTTGATAATCTTGAATTTTATGCTTAGTTCTTTATATTTTTAATATGAATGTATACAATAGAAATTTAGCTTTTTTTTGGGGGGGGGGGGTGATGTTTTGATTCCTTAGTTCACCAAATAACATTGAGTCCATTTTCCAGGTTTCTTTCCTTCTGTTTTTGTTTTTGTATCTTGATTTTCATTTATTTGCTTATTTTTTTAACTTTGGTAGCTCTGGGGAATCAAACCCGGGGCTTCATGCATGTTAAGCAAGTGTTTCACCACTGAGCTATGTCCCCAATCCTTTTTTATTATTTTTTAAGACCGGGTCTTGCCAAGTTGCTTAGGGAAGGCAACTTACAGGTCTGAGTCTTCCTTTTTTTATTTTTTATTTTTTGAAATGGGGATCTTTTTTCCTCAGGCCCATCTCAAACTCCTAGACTCGAGTTACCGTCCTGCCTCAGCCTCCGCAGTAGTGGGGTCTTCAGGTATGCACCACCAAGTCCAGTTACACAGACTGTGTCTTAATTGGTTTTCTGTCACCTGTACTTGGCTACACATATACTGGTGCTCACATATTTACTTTTGAAACAGCAAATATGTTGTAGGCACTTGGAATCTATTTTCAGGCTTTGATTAAGATCTGAAATAATAGAAAATCCTTGTTGGAAGAAACAGTTCTGACGCCAGAAGGGCAGCTCTGTTGGTAGGGTAACACTTTGATTCTAAGGGTTCACCTCCTCGTCGTACTTCCCTTTCGCTCTTTCCTCTGAGTACTTCTTGAGATTTTCTACCTTAGGGATGTTTTAATAAAATACAAAGTTTTAATAATATATAAATATAAAGTTTTAATAAAATATAAAGTATTAATAATAATAATAAAGTTTTAATAAAATATGTTTAATAAGATGTTTTAATAAAAGTACATTATTTTTAATATTTTAAGGAAATGTTCAAACCTGCTCAGAGAGAGCAGTACCCTGAATAACTGTTTAACATGTTGCCGATCTTGTTTCCTCAAATTCCCCACATTCTAAATTTTTACTGCAGTATTTTAAAACAAATTCCACGCATCCTATTTTTCTCGCACTTGAACATACTTCATTGTATGTTTCTAACAAATGAGAATTTTTAGACAAATAACATGACCTCAGTACTATTATCACTACTAACAATACTAATTCTTTAATGTTCTTAAATGTCCACATTCAGATTTCCCAGTTGTCTTAAAACTGTGTTTTTGTAGTTTGTTTGTTTGAATTGGGATGTAAACAAGGTCCACATTATGCCAGAATTACATTTGGGTACAGTGTCTTTTTTTATGAAAGAATATTTTGTTTCCTTCATTTAGCTGATTGTTTTTTAAATAATGTTTAACTTTTTCTCTATTCCCTGAATTTCTGTAAAGTGTTAGTTATCTGTACAGTGTTGGTTAGATTTAGGTTCCATTTGGGGTACAAGAAAGCTTCTGAGATGGCACTAGATACTTTTTCTTGCATCACATGGCACCTTGTCTTATTACTACTCCCATGTCTAGTGATCTGAGAATGATCATTGGGGTCAGAATGGAGTAATCACTTCTTTTTTCTTTATAATTTTTTTTTATTGTAAACAAATGGAGTAAAACTTGTTTCTCTATTTGTACATGAAGTAGAGGCATACCGTTTGTGCAATCATACATTTACATAGGGTAATGGTGTTTGATTCATTCTGTTATTTTTTTCCTTCCCTCCCACCCCTCTTTTCCATCTGTATAGTCCCTCCTTCCTCCATTCTTACCTCCCTCCCACCCCCCATTATGTATCATCATCTGCTTATCAGCGAGATCTTTCGTCCTTTGGTTTTTTGAGATTGGCTTATCTCACTTAGCACGATATTCTCCAGTTTCATCCATTTGCCAGCAAATGCCATAATTTTATCATTCTTTATGGCTGAGTAATATTCCATTATACATATATATATATATATATATACCACAGTTTCTTTATCCATTCATCAATTGAAGGACATCTAGTTGGTTCCGCAATCTGGCTATTATGAGTTGAGCAGCTATGAACATTGATGTGGCTGTATCTCTGTAGTATGCTGATTTTAAGTCCTTTGGGTATAGGCCAAGGAATGGGATAACTGGGTCAAATGGTGGTTCCATTCCAAGCTTTCTGAGGAATCTCCACACTGCTTTCCAGAGTGGCTGCACTAATTTGCAACCCCACCAGCAATGTATGAGTGTACCTTTTTCCCCCACATTCTCTCCAACACCTACTGTTGCTTGTATTCTTGATAATCGCCATTCTAATTGGGGTGAGATGGAATCTTAGGGTAGTTTTGATTTGCATTTCTCTTATTACTAGAGATGTTGAACATTTTTTCATATATCTGTTGATTGATTGTAGATCTTCATCTGTGAAGATCATTAGCCCATTTGTTGATTGGTTTATTTGTATTCTTTGTGTAGAGTTTTTTGAGTTCTTTATATATTCTGGAAATTAGTGCTCTATCTGAAGTATGAGTGGCAAAGACTTTCTCCCACTCTGTAGGCTCTCTCTTCACATTGCTGATAGTTTCCTTTGCTGAAAGCTTTTTAGTTTGAATGTATCCCAGTTATTGATTCTGCTTTTATTTCTTGTGCTATGGGAGTCCTGTTAAAGAAGTCTGATCCTAAGCCAACAAGTTGAAGATTTTGGACCTACTTTTTCTTTTATAAGATGCAGAGTCTCTGGTCTGATTCCAAGGTCCTTGATCCATTTTGTGTTGAGTTTTGTGCAGGGTGAGAGATAGGGGTTTAGTTTCATTCTGCTGCATATGGATTTCCAGTTTTCACAGCACCATTTGTTTAAGAGGCTATCTTTTCTCGATTGCATGTTTTTGGCACCTTTGTCTAGTATGAGAAAACTGTATTTATTTGGGTTTGTGTCTGTGTCCTCTATTCTGTACCATTGATCTACCTGTCTATTTTGGTGCCAATACCATGCCGTTTTTTGTTACTATTTCTTTGTAGTATAGTTGAAGTTCTGGTATTGCGATACCCCCTGCTTCACTCTTCATGCTAAGGATTGCTTTAGCTATTCTGGGTTTCTTATTCTTCCAGATGAATTTCATGATTGCTTGCTCTATTTCTGTGAGGTACGTCATTGGGATTTTAATTGGAATTGCATTGAATCTGTATAGTACTTTTGGTAGTATGGCCATTTTGACAATATTAATTCTGCCTGTCCAAGAACATGGGAGATACGAATAGGAAAAGAAGAACTCAAACTATCCCTATTTGCTGATGACATGATTATATATTTAGAGGAACTAGGAAATTCCACCAGAAAACTTTTAGAACTCATAAGTGAATTCAGTAAAGTAGCAGGTTGCAAGATCAATGCTCATAAATCCAGTGCATTTTTATACATAAGTGATGCATATTCAGAAAGAGAAATTAGGAAAACTACCCCATTCACAATAGCCTTGAAAAAAATAAAATACTTGGGAATCAATCTAACAAAAGAGGTGAAAGACCTCTACAATGAGAACTACAGAACACTTAAGAAAGAAATTAAAGAAAACCTTAGAAGATGGAAAGAGTAATCATTTCTTAACAGTTGTGATCCAAGAACTTTGGGTGTTTGAGAACTGGCAGCCACTTCTCCCCATTCTTATGCTGTATCTCAAGCTACTCAAGGCAAATACTTTATGACCCTGCATGCAGCATGCTGAAAAATGTTTCCTGGCTGCCAGACCCTCTAAGGTTACTTCAGAATTTAAAAAGTAATGTTTCTATTGCTTTGTTAAACCAAGGAAGCATTTTTGTAGGAACCTAGAGTTTGAACTTCCTGGGCTATTTGGGTTAGAGCTCCCTAGACTACACCTTGAGCTAGTTTCTCTAGTAGCAACCTGAAGTATGAAGCATTAATTGCAGATTCAGATGGTAGCAGCACCAGCATCTGCCCAGGGTAATGTGGTGGCCTGGGGTAGTCTTGGTAGACCAGATCATTTCCTGAATGTGTCTCTAAGAATTTTACAGTCTAGTCTGGAGAAAAAAGGAAGTGAAGAGTGACCTTTCAAAGAATCATTATTGGGGGATGGTTGTGAAAGAGCCTCAGATGACATCATCATAGAGTCCTCTCAGCTAAGCATTTGCTACTCCCTGGATCTTTTTCTGCCTTCTACTTCTTCTGCTCCTGAGTTGTAGACCTGCCTAACTCCTCTTCTTGAATGACTCCCAGATGCCTTATCCTTAATGTGTTACCAACAGAAATCACATCTAGGCATCCTCCAACCCACCCTTCCTTCTCTGTTCCCTTTTTCTTCTGACATTGTCTCATCTCCATTTTAACTTGCTTTGATCAGACCCCATATGGTTTCTAGCCCAAATTATTGCTTCTAAATGAGTCTTCCTGCTATATTCTTTGTCCCTTCTGATTCGTCTTCCATATTGTTTCCAATAAGGTATTTCTAAATGCAGATCTTATTAGCTTCTCCTTCCTACTCAGTGTTGTTTTACTGTTGTTATTTGTTGGCTGGTGCTGAGGTTTATACCCAGGGCCTCATGCTACTCAAGTACTCTACCACCGAGCTACATCTCCAGCCCCTCTTGAGTCTTCATGGCTTGTAATACTAGCCATCACCTGGTTCTGCTCATATTTATATCTTTACTGCCTCCATTACCACATAGCACTGCAGGTGGAACAAGCGCAGGTTCTAGAATCTTAGGACAGGAGGCCCAACACTATCTCTAATGAGCAGTGACACTCTTGAGCTAGTTACCTAACCTCTGTATTCTCAGTTTCTTAATTATGTGGAGGAGGATACTCATAAATATTAAAGTGGCAATTCACATAAATGCTTATTTAGGATGGTACCAGGAACACGTAGTATGTGTTACAGAGACTACTATTGTATTATTAGATGAGTATATTTTATATTCCAGCCATTACTTATGACCTCTCAAAAGAATATGTCCTCATGTTTCTTTGCATAATATAGTCCCTCTGTATAGAATACGCCTCTTCCCTGTCTTCAGCCCTTGATTCTACCTGGCAAATATCCACTCAGTCTTTGCGCTCCCATTTGTACAACTTGAGACATCATAATCCTGCTGTGTTCCCCACTAAACTGAAAGAGCTTATCTTTACTCATCTTCTTCCCTCCCATTGTGTTTAGTACATAATTTATTGACAATTAAATGTACAGTTATAAGACTGAGCTGTCAAATCTGAGAAGTACTTGAACAACCCACAGAATCGTTTGATATTCAAGTATTTTACTTATATTTATGTGTTCTAGAATGTTTAACTTGTTATAGAAGTTGTGGGCTCCCTTGGATTGTTTTTCTAGTCAGGATGATGTAGTTAAGTAGGGTCACCTTTTCCTTGCCTACTTCCCTCATGACCCATAGCTTATGTTTTCAAAGGGGCCAGGAGTCTCCACCAGCTGGTGGGCTGTAGCCACATGGAACTGAATTCTCATCTTTGACCCTAAGCTACCTGATCAGTTACATTAATCAAAAACAGTATTTAGGTACCATCATCCTAATTTTTATTGCCATATACAATAACCAATTAATGTCAGATCTATCAGACTATATCCAGAACCTCACCTTCACCAGTCCTACCCTATCCAAGGTCCCACCATCTTTTGCTTGGATGCAGTAGACTGCTAAGGGGTCTCCACTTGCCCTTTTAGCCTTTGTATGGTTTATTTTCAACACTACCATTCTAAAACAGAGGTCAAATCATGAACCTTATGTAGCTCAAAACTTTCCAAGGGCTCCCCAACTCACTTGGAATAAAAGTCAAGGCATACAGTAGCTGACAGAGCCCCTGGACTCACATTTCCCATGGTTAGCCTTAGAACTCATTCTATGCTTCCCACTCTCACTTTGCTCTAGTGGTCCTCTAAACAGATGAAGCACACTTTGAATCTCTTGTCCTTTCTTTTGCTCTCTTCCTTACTATGCTCTTACTCCGGAAGACCTTATGGCTAAAGTCCATGTGTCTGAGTTTGCCCAGAACATTCCTGGTTGAAATTTGTTGACCTCTATGATTATTAGTAGTGTTCCTTTTCAGTCTCAGTGGTGTCCTGGATTGGATGATAAATTATGACACCCCCCCCAACTCACATGCACATACCGTTTGCTCTCACACTTCTTCAAGTCTTCCTTGAATTGCACACTCTACCCCAAAACTCTCCATGCATCCTCCCTACCTAATATTTCCCCATGGCATCACCTGATATTCTGTATTTTTTACTTTTGCATTCTTATTGTAAGTTCCCTGAGAGCAAAGATTTTTGTTTTGCTCGTGACTATATCTCCAGAGCTTAAAACAGGTCTGTACACAGTAGGTAGGAGGTACATGGTAAAGTAGACAATTGAATGAATGCTAGAAGCCATCTTAGGAAGCTTTCTCTCACTGAAGCATGATGTGATTTTTCTTCTGATGCTTTTATTCTCTTATAACCTTGTTGAACAATTAAACTGAATTTGTTCCTTCAAGGACTTGGTCACTCTTTTTCTACCTCATTTGGTTTTTTAGTGACTTACTTTCCAAGCCATCTCATCATGGAATATGGTTTGCTTTCATCAGACTCATTAAATCGTTGCCATTCTCAGAGATGTTTGTTGAACTCTAGGCACTGTGCTAAGCTCTGAGAAGAAACAAAAACAATTAAGTACACCAACTTTCCTGACCCCAGGGAGCTCTGGCTTCTCACTCCTTTGGAATTCTATGTGAGGCAGCTCCCTTGTAGAGTAGCAGCTGTGAAAGGAAAGCCTTCTGGAGGGGAGTTCGACTGAGTGCTGCCAGCGATGCAGTGTGGTTTGAACATGTGATCTCTGCTTAATCAGGACGTGTTAAGTGAGGGGGTGTGCATCGATGAAAGCAGCATGGATCTGAGTCCTACCCCTGCTCCCCATGGCTGTTTGGAATTGAACCTTCAGCATTACCTGAGCCTCAGCCCCCTTTTTGGTTTTCGTTTTGTTTTCCTTTGCTGGGGATCAAATCGAGGGCCTCGAGCATGCTAGATAAGCATTCTACCACTGAACAACACAGGGAGCCTTAGCTTCCTCATCTGTGTAATGGGCACAGAGATTCTCTGTCAGCTGTCTGCCCCACAGAGTTACTATAAGGATCAAAAGTGATTGACTTCATTTAGGACAAAGTTGCCACATAAGAGTCCTCGTTTGGGGATGAGATAGAGTCTAAGCACACAACCATGTTTCACTCATTTTAAAAAGAAGAAACCAGAAAAGACTCAAGAAAACCTCATGTGTGACCCTATCTTCACCTCCCCAGGCTTGACAGTTTGTATCATCCCAAGGTACTCAAGTGTGACTCACATTTTCTTCTGCATTTGGACATGATTCATGAGACATGATTTACAGTCGTGTCTCCGCAGGTTTCCCTCCTGGCTCTGTAGAATTTCATTTTGAACACTGTCCGCAAGGACCTCACAGCTATGCTTTTCACTTATTTTTCACTATACTGCCCAACAGGGACCAGGCAGTTACGGTGAGTAGGATTAGGCAATTCAGTTTTAATTTATTCCTCTTTCTCTCTCTCTCTTCTCCTTTTTTCCCTCCTTCACTCCCTCCCTCCTTCCCTCCTTTCCTTCCATCATATTTTTTTGAAGTGCCCATAATTGGACCCAGAAATGTTCTCTACTCCCCAGCCCTGTTCATTTTTTATTTTAAGCCAGGTTCTTGCTAAGTGACTGAGGTTGACCTCAAACTTGCAATCCTCCTGCCTCAGCCGAGATTACAGGCGTGTGCTCCTGACTGGGCAGATAGTTTTTATTCTTTTCCCTTTTTGTTTTTTGGCACTAGTAGTTCAACTCAGCCTCACACCTGCTAAGCACACATCTACCAGTATGCTACACCTGCAGCTTTTTATCCTTTTGTTTCTTTAAATAGGTAACTTGTTAGGAGACTTGTTCATTAGTGTCATTTCTTCATTGGAGGTGGGTAATTTTGGAAAAGAAAATAAATGAAAGCTGTTTTCTTTCTCTTCAGTCTTGGGACTCAGAATCTTCATCTTGGTATTTTGTTTTGCATATTTGGTATGAGCAACAATCTTCGGCTAAAGTAAACAGTAGATGATATACATTAGAGAAAAAATAGTCTCTTCAACAAATGGTGTTGGGAAAACTGGAAATCCCTGTGTAGCAGAATGAAATTTAATCCCTATCTCTTACCCTGCACAAAACACAGTTCAAAGTGGATCAGAGACGTACACATTAGACCTGAGACCCTGTGCCTACTAGAAAATGTAGAACCAACTCGGCATGTGGGCTTAGGAACCAACAAGACTCCTAAAGCACAAAAGGTAAGTATATTTGTTTTTTTCATTTCATATTACCTGGAATATATTTCCCCAAGTAGGCAGTAGTAGGCAAATTGATTATTTTCCAGAAGGTGGCCAGCAGTGAATAAATGATCCTATTTTTCTATAATTCTAGCACTGGGTTTTATTACCTATTTAGTATTTCTGAAGTAGGATCTCTTCAGAGGCCTTCTTTTCAGAACTGGAATGTACTAGGTTTAGATAAGAACCATGTTTTCTTCCTCCCAGAACAGAAAATCATTAAACTAAGAATCTGAAGACTTTCTCATCATGGGATTTTGGACCAGGCATTCGAGGTCTCTCTATCTTGGTATGTGCCAGCAGAAAGCATTTCTACAGATTTTTATAATCTTCAGGAGGCTAATGTTGTCCAGCATGACCTACAAGGGCATAAAGATGTAGCGGACTTCTGTTTCTGGCTTCCCTGCTATGGCTTCGATCAGGTCTCTTAGTTCTTTTCTTGGGTCAACCAGGAAGTAGAAATAAGTTTAGCTCCTTGTCTTCCACTGGGGACATTGAGGTGATTCGGCTATTCTGTGCTGTGTTTTGAATTTCTGAAGTATTAGTGAGTTAACAACACCTGTGTAGACCATGAGGGTAATCCTAAGCCAGTTTAATCATCTTCCCCACTTGAGTGTGGTGCTGCTTGGGACATCTTCTCTCTGTGACTTAGCACATACAAGTGTTCATCATCCCTGTGAGGCTAATGTGAGGGCAGATGGGGCAACAGGGTCTATACCATGTTGTATGTTATAATCACTGTTCAAACATAGGGCGTATGCATATCTCACTCAGGTCTCAGAGTCAAAGGCATGGAATTTTTATGTTCCATATTGCTTCTCTCTCTCTTTTTTAATATTTTTAGTTGTAGATGGACACAGTACCTTGATTTTATTTATTTATTTTTATGTGGCACTGAGGATCAAATCCACTCCCTGTAGGTGCAAGGCAAGTTCTCCAGCACTGTGAGCCACAAACCCAGCCCCATATTGCTTCTCTTACAGAGATTTGAAAATAATCTTCACATAAAGAGATCTACACTTAAAGATTAAAATAATTCTCACCTGAATAGCAGCCTAAATTAGCCTGTTTTTCATTACTATAATGAAGTACCTGAGGTGGAATAGCTTTGTAGAGAAGTTTATTTAGTTCACAGTTTGGGAGGCTGAAATTTCAAGCTGCACAATGCAGCTCTGATGAATGCCCTCTGAATACATCACATGGTGGTGGATGGCATAGCGATGAAATAACTTGTGAGAGGGGATGATCATGTGAAGGGACAGGAACCAGAGCATGGGGAGGGACCAGAACTATCAAGAACTGGTCAAGAACTACCTTGAAATCCCACCTAAGGGCATGGCTCTAATCACCTCCCATTAGGAACCTCTCAAAGTTTCCACACTTCTCTCCCCACACTGAGGACCAACTCCCAACACACAAACCCTTGGAGGACAAATTGTCTCCAAACCATAGCACTGCCTTACAACTCAGTGATTCTTGCTGGGTAAAATGTTGATCTCTGGAGACTGTGTGGCAGTACCTGCAGACATTTCTGTTTCTTACCGCTAGAGGGAGGCACTGGCACCTCGTGAAGAGAGTCCAGTGATGATGCTCAATATTCTACAATGCCCAGAAGAACCCTCCACAACCAAGAATTAATCTGGTTCAAAATGTTAGCAGTTTCCAAGGTTCAGAAATGCTGTTTAACTAAAGAGCAGACAATTCCAGTCAGACTCATGTGGTTGATCCTACTCTGGTGATCACAGCTTTTATTTCTGGATTGTCAAACTCTGTCTCTTAATGTTTCAGTCTCATAATTTTCTCAGTCTTCCTTGGTTTTTCTTCCTACCCCTGTAAATCTGTTACTTATTCTTGAAGTTCTGAAAGTTTTACTGACTTCTGCTGCTGTATGTTGTTTTGCTCTCGAAGCAGGCTGAGCTCTTCTCCTTCTACCCAGCCACTCTGCAGTCATCTTGAGAGGTTCTGGCCTGAGTCTGTCATCTGTTTTCAGAATGTTGATTTGCTTGGATGTGTAATCCTGCCTGCCCTACAGTAATCTAACTGGTACTGTGGTCATAGCTCATGATAAGCAGGAAATGTAAATATCAGCTGTGAATCCCACTTGCATGATGGGATTAGAGAAGCTTGTGCACTGCATTGTCTAACAAACTGTTTCTCTCTTTCTCCCTCCCTCACCCCTTTCTTTTTCTCCCGCCCAATCCTGGCAATTGTATCACCTTTTACCATGAACAGTTTTTCCCACCCTTCCCTTGTCCCCTGCCCTCACATCCCAAACCCGCCATGGTGACCACACATACTTGAACTTCTCCCACCCCGGTGTGCGAGGCAGTTCTGACAGGGTCTGCTCCCGCTGTAGTGCCAGGCTTCTTTCGCACAGTCGGAGTGGACTGGAGGGCGTGCTCTGACATGCCCTGCCTCACCACCGACTACTTCCCTGAATGACTACACAGAAGGCTGCTACAGTCTCCTCCTGGAAGCAGACGTGAACAGGTTATGTCAAAGATAAAGGTACTCAGCTTTGTTCGCCAGGGTCCAGAGCATGTCCAAACACATGTATTTGAACACCAGAGTTTCAAACCTGTGTCCTATTACATTTGGGAAATTTTTTTTTTTTTTTGATGTAAGAACTGTTCTTCAAGACTGTTGACATTAAGTTTCTCCTCAGTGACTGCTCTCATATTTTCTGTTGCATTTATTTTGGGCACACTACATCTTTTCTAAGATTATGTTCTAAGATTATTCATTTTGGCCTAGAAATATTATCTGCCTTCTATTTCCAGCCTTTTGATCTGATTGATTGTCCCAAGGCTGATTTATAAATTGTTAATTTTATGAATTACCACAGAATGATTATCCAGGATGAAGCAAAGGAGAATACAGCAGAATGGACTCACAAGTGTCACTGCCCCAGGCCAAGCACATTCATGTGCACTTTCATTTGTTTTTTCAGGAAGAATGAGGAGGGTGCGCATCAACGACTGCCCAGCAGGTGTGTGAAACGTTTATCTGCCAGTGCCTCATGCAGAGTTACCAGATCATAGTGCAGCGCAAAGCACAGACAGCCAACCCACCGCCCCACCCCCACTGAACAGTAGCCCACTCTGTAGTGGAGGGGAGTGTTCGCCTTATATTTTTTTCTTTTGTACTAAATTTATGGGATTGGGTTTTCAAGAATACAGGAAATAGATAAATTTAGGAACAGTCATTTTCAAGACAGAATTTTTCTTTGTCAGTTTTACTTATGTGGAATAAAATCTCTCTTAAGTGCTAATTCATCTTTAACACTTTAAGTTACAGCTCTCCTTTCAAGATAGGTGACCAAGTTTAGGAGTGGTATACCTGACTCAGATGTACCTAGGAGTAGCAGGCAACAAAGTCAATACTGAGCTGTCAAAAGTGTATGATTACACAAAAGTTAAAAATCTACATAGTGCACAACCATAGAAACGAAGTGATATACCCCATTTGTGTACAATGAATCAAAATGCAGTCTGTAAAAAATAAAAAGTCACGTTCAGGAAAGAAAAAAAAACCACAATGTCACAATCTGTATGACTGAACCTAGAAAACACTTACAGAGAGAAAGCTGGGACCAGGTGATGGGGGTGGTGTGTATTGTGAATATTCTAAACCCAGAAATGGATATTTAGTTATTTTTAGTACAGTACCAGTCACACTGCAGTTTCTCAAATACTACCTAAACTTCAAGTTTATTCCTGTTTTTCTTTTCTCCCTATCCTGGATTCATCTTTCTCTTCTCTATTATTGAAGCTTGGTGACTTGAAGCAATAACAGGCCATTTGTCGGTGACAGAGGCTAAGAAGTAACAAACGATCAGTAGCACTCTTAATTAAATAAGAGTCAGGCTATGGAGAGCTTTTCTAAAATAAGTCTAGTAGAGGGAATGAAACGTGGGTGCTGGGAATCAGAAAGCGGTCATCACTTCCTAGAACAGTCAACAGACTTTGTCTCTTGTTTCCTCATTGTTGCTAAGGAGACCTTCACTCCCCTAACCACCCAAGGCAAAACTCAGATCATTTTTGGCTCCATTAGTGCTCCTCTGACCAGAGGATCAGAGAAGTGTGACTCTGTTAGTGGGGCTTAGTGGTCCAGTTCAGACCCCACTGTTCATAGCTGAAGTTTGGACCCCCTCTGGATTTTTATTGAAAGCTCCTTTGGTCATCTTTTGTACATTGTCTTCTATTCATATTTCAAACACATTAGCCTTTTGGAGTGTCAGGACTTTTTTCATCGTTTTATCCTCCACAATGGAAACCACAGGGCATAGAATACAGCAGTGAGTGTGGGTCAATAAATACATGAATTCATTCATGCATTCATTCATTCATTCACTTATTCATCCAGCTGTCTTTGAAGCTCTTACTCAGAGGAAGGATTTATAGCCCAGTGGGGAAAAATAATTTAGTCAAACTATGAAAAAATTGTTGTGATAAACAAGAGCCTGTGAGATTTTAATTATGGTCTGATCTGGTCTGGAAGGGACAGCTTCGCGGAGGAGGTGACATTTGAGTTTAGACCTGAAGTATTACAGGGGTTATTAGGAGAAGTATCAGGTTGGGAGTGGAGGGTAGGAACTGAAGGGAAGAGCATGCCAGGGATCCATGTGTGCAAAGGCCCTGTCATGGGAGGCCTTGTGACACAAGGAACCACAAAGAATGCTGGTGACAGAGCACAAGGAATGAACTACAGGTTCAGCCAGAGGTGTCAGGAGACCCAGGCCTCACCAGACTCTGGAAAGGATTTTGTTCTCTAACCCAAGAACACTGGAATGATCTCACCTGCATTATGACCCTAGTAAGTCTGCCCACTAGCTGCTCTCTGGAATAGATGGTATATGTTCTTCATGGGTCTGTATTTACTCTGCGTCCAGTGCTGATTCTGATTGATTCATGAACCTTATCGTCAAGGACAGTGGACCAGAGGCAACTTGCCTGATGTTACCCTTTCTGTTTATTTTCTTCTTCCATAAATTCAATCTCTTATTTCTGTAGTAACAGAAATGGTGCCATTGTTATTATAATTACTGGAAAAGTTGTCATCATAACTAAGTTTGTGCTGCTCGCTTGTCACAGATTTATTGATTATCCAATGTGAGCCATGCCCTGTTCCATTAGAGAACAGAACAGCACTGGCCTTGCCTTGGGGGACAGAGTCTCTTGGGAAAGATTGACTTTAAACTAAAAATCACAAGTATATATTTAATCAGATTGTGAAGAGTGCTGTGCAGGATGAAAACAGAAATAGCTGCAGTGCACCCAGTTTATTTTTAAATGTTTTTGTTAGTGCATTATAGTTATATATAATATTGGGGTTCTTTCTCACATAGTCAGACATGCCTGGAATATAATTTGCTCCACATTAGGATGCAATATCAGGGTGCCTCACTATATAACACCGTCTTCCTAATAGCCAGCAGGGTGTTTCTAGCATGGACACAGGAATTCCTAGATGGGGCATGTTCTCTTTCTACTTGCAGAAAGTGAAACTAGGGGAGATTTGGTCCTTGAGATCATGAGCTGTCAAAAGAAAGAGTTGAGGTTTAATCTTGGGTAACCTGAGTCAAAGTCTAGCTTCTTTCCCAGGTGAAGCTGGTCTGCCACTTCCTCTGCATTATCTGATAAATTTCCATAATCCCAGCGAAGATCCTTTCAGCTTCTGCCATCCTCTTCTCCTGACCACTACTGTATTACCTGCCATTATGTGACTGTCAAAGCTGAACACCTCATTCATAGCACTGAATTTCATTTTGAAATCAAGAGTCTTGCCTTAGCTTTTTTGTTCTATGCAGCACAATTTTCACTCTCTCGAATTCATGTCTTTTTGAGTCTTCATTATTTTCCTCTTTCTTGAATTCAATTCCATTCAAATTTAAAAAAAAAAAAATTTTTTGTGATACTGGGGTTTGAACCCAGAACCTTGCACAGGCTAGGCAAGCATTCTACCACTGAGCTACATCTGTAGCCCTCAGTTAATATTTTTTGAATAACTGCTCTGGGCATGGCATTTTACCAGGTGCTACTGAAAATATATGAACAAAATTCAGCCCTGGCCTCCTAGAACTTTTATTTTTTAATTTTAATATACCCTTTTATTTATTTATACTTTGAGAGGGGATTTCACATGTTGCCCAGACTGGCCTCAACCTGGGCTGAAGTGTTCCTCCTGCCCCCTGAGTAGCTGGGACTATGCGTACACCTTACTGCCCAGCTCTTTGAATCTCATAGTTCATGAGAGTATGAAAGACACACCTAAAGAGCTATATACAAGTTACCATTCGAGCTGTTCATAGGGTCTCACAGTGTTCTGGAGGAAGTGGTATTTGATGTTGACTTTAAATGATCTGAAGGATTTTGATGGTGGCCCATGAAGTGAAGGCAGCAGAAGCAACATGAACAGATGTTTGAAGGAGGGAAATTACAGTGAATAAATAAATGGTCCTTTAAGACTGAAGCTTAGAACAGCAGTGTGGGAGGCCTGGGAGTGGAAGCTGGGAAGGTGGGTCCGGCCACCCTGGGGTAAGAACCTCAGATGCTGGGGTATGCAGCTGGTGCTTAGATGGAGTGGAGTTCCATTTTACTTCCTGTCTCTCTTTTTAAAATTTTTTTAATTAGAGCTTTATGGTTATACATAATAGTTGGCTTCATCCCAACAAACTCATACATGCACAGCAGTCAATTTCAGTTCATGATCCCCTCTCCTTCCCCTTTTGCCTCCCGTCTCCCCTCTCCCCACCTCTGTCCAGTCTACTAGACTTACTTTCACTGGTCTAGTAATTTGTATTTGATCAGTTCTTTGTGTAGTCTTATCCTTCCCTCCCTTTCCTTTTTTTTTTAATTCTAACTTCTGCATATGAGAGAAAACATCTTACCTTTGAGTTTCTGAGTTTGGCTAATTTCAGTTAGCGTATTCTCCATTTCCATCCATATAACAGCAAATGCCATATAATATCATTATTTTTGGTGGCTGAGTAAAACTCCACTGTATACATATACCAAATTTCTTAATCCATTCATCTATCAGTGGGCATCTGGATTGCTTCCATAATTAAGCTATTGTGAATTGTGCTGCTATAAACATTGATGTGGCTATATTGCTACAGTATGATGATTTCAGTTCTTTGGGGAAAATACCTAGGAGTAGAAAGGCTTGTTCTTATGGTGGTTCTATCCCTAGTTTTTTAGGAAATCTCCAAACTGCTTTCCAGAGTAGTTGTATTAGCCTGTAGTCCCACCAACACTGTGCAAGTGTTTACAGTCTCTCTTAACCTGTTAACATTTACTCCAGAATGTTCTTCCTTGAAGGAGGAAGCATCAGGCTGTTCAGCTCGGCATGTGAAATCTAGGTGTTATCAGCACCACTTGGGTCTAGTCTGCTCTTGGTTGGTTTGATAACAGAAAAATATGCCAACTTCTGGACTTATTTTAAACAAGAATTATATTCTATAAAACTTCCCCTCAAAAGAAAGTGTTGCCTCTTCTGTTTCTCACTTTCTGCATCTGTGTGGATGAAAAAGAACACCTTTTTAGGAATGAGCCTCAGCCAGTTAGAGGAAGTCTTATTATTTTTCCTATTAGGCCTTATGTCTCGAAACTGTCCTGAGGAGGAGGACCAGTATTGGTGGAGTATGGGCATAACTTTCCACAAAGTGACACTGAAGGATCACAGTGATGCCATACCTTCCCACGTGAGTCCTTTTATATTTAAGGTCTTTAACTACTAATCTGGATTATGTCTGCTTGCTAAATTGTGTATAGTTCTTAGTTCAAACCCAGGAAGTTTAGCAGTTGGTTTTTTCTTCAGAGTGTTTGTTTTGAAACATCCCTGAGGTTATTTTAAGGTATAGGTTACCTACTGAATCAAAGGGATTTGGTTGAGCTTATGCTATTTAGTATGATTAATATCAATTAAGAACAAAGAACATGAAGGGAGAAGAATGAAAAAAATTAAGATCTGGTAAATTTCCATTAAAGTCCCCTGGAATGAGTTGATTACTATAGTCGAGGGTTGAATGCCAAGGATAATGCTAAGTGCATTAGACAGAAAAGAGAACTGGGAGGAATGATCTTTTGAATGTCTAGGCATGACCTGTATGAATCTGTCCAGATCCACTGCACCTATAGTCTATGCCTTTTGCACTTATACTCAGAATTTGTCTCTTATTGGGTTAATTTCTCCCACAAGCAGCTGGAACAGTACAAGTAGAATTACTTGTTCTGCTGGCTCTGAGAATTTTAGGATTGAGAGCATCTTTGCTGCTTAGTTGTATGCATACTCTATCATTTGTCTTTTTTTTTTTTTTCTGATGATGAGATGATATCTATTTTGTCTTCCCAGAAAAAAAATGTAAGAATTAAAACACAATTGCACAATTGCATGGGTTAAATATAGTGATGAAGTAGATAGGGTGATGGTTATGCAACAGTATGGAGGTACCTAATGTCACTGACTTACACAATCAAAATTGGTTTAAGTGGTACCCTTTGTTATGTATATGTACAATTTAAAAAACATCAATGGACTCAGTGATGCTGTGCTCTTTTGTGCAAGTGTCAGTGCAGACTGTGTTCTTAACATTTTCTTGACTGTGTGACTAGTAGCTTTGTCTCATTTTTGACTTTTTACTTTTGTGCACAGTTAATGATGATGTATAGTTACAACCTTGCTGAGCCTGGGTGCTCACAGTAGTTCTGATTCCTCTGAGATTAAAACGAAAGCTGCGTTCATGGCCTTCCTTCAAAACTCGTATCTTAAATGAAATCACAAACGTCAGCATCAGATGAAAACACACTCATGGGGAGGTGGACCTTCATGCACCAACTCCAGAGAGAGTTCACTGAGGTGCTCTGAGTATCTCTTTTATTTCTTGCCACCACCCTGCTTTCCTTTGCCTCTGTAGCTTAACTGAATCTCTAAAATTCTGGAGGTCCTGTGTCCTGCTGCTGCCAACCCATATCACTGCCACCAGGCACCTTTTGTGGAGGACTTGAACCAGATTCGCAAGTGGTATCACTCAGATCTCATGATGCAGTGAGGGCTCCTGGGGCGCCTTAGGGACTGTGCCTGCTGTTGGATGCAGAGTCTGCCACCTCCTTTCTCAGGGGCCTCTCATTGGTTGGTTTATTTACCCAGTGTATTCCTGTACTGTATGAAGAAGAGAGGTTAAAGGGTATGTCAAACCATGGGGGAATGTCCCATGGTATAAGCTACCCCCTCTAAGGACACAGTGCCTTTATCTGCTCCCCAACTGGGATCCAGTGTTGAACACAGCTGCCTGTGTGGTATGGTGCTGAATTGCTGAGTTCAGACTCTTAGGAGTTTAACAGGAGCAGTCCTTTCTTACTAACATCACTTTTAAGAGTGCCCAGCATTCTTCATCCTTCATTTCATCACACTCTTCTACCCAGTGGGAAGACTGAGGCTCATGAGGCTCGTGGAATGTTTCTGAGGGCACCCTGCTAATAAGGGGCAAATCTAGGATTCAGCATTATTGTGTTTTGTTTGCATTAACATGTATTATAATTTGCAAGGGTGTATAAGTGCTTGCATACAGGTCTACAAATTTTGGCAAATGTATAGATTCATGCAGCCTCCACTTTGATCAGGATACAGATTAGTCTTATCTCAAAAAAAACTCCATCATGCTCTTCCTTGTGGTCGTTTCTCCTACAGCCCTGTCCCCTAGCAACTGCTGCCTGGCTCGTTGACCATCACAGCACTTCTATCTTTTCCAAATGTTACAAAAATGAAATCATACAATATGAAACCTTTTGAGACTGACTTCTTTCACTTAGCATCATGCTTTGGGATTCATTCAAATTGTTCTGAGTATCAGTAGTTCACTCATTTTAATTGTCTTCTAGTGTTGCATCACGAACCCTGTTTTTATTTATTTTTTTAACCCAAAACAAAGTTCATTAGTCTTTCTCCCACATCATCTACTTTTGTATGCAGCATCACTTACAATTTGGAACATTTCTAGGAGACCTTCTGTAATGGGAAGAATGTTGGTTTTGAACTGAGGCAGCTAGAGTTTGAATTCCAGTTCTAGTGGGATTTGTAATAAATTGTTTAACCTCTCTGAGCCTCGGTTTTCTTCTTCCATCATTTGTTGAACACAAAGAACCTGTGTTCCTCTACTGTGTGAATTGGGTTCTCAGTACCTACAGATGGAGCAGCCTGTGCTGGAATGTGAGTGGTATCCACTGAGAGAGTCCACTAGAGCCTCATCTGCTCTTCTCTGCTTTAGAAAGGACCCACCACAGAAAGCTTCCAGATGACCAGGCTCATTTCTACACACTCTCTTGTGTCTGTTAGCCACACACTACAGAAGAAGAAAGGAACCACAACTCTGCCTGCTCGGCTGGAGATGGAGGCAAGTCGAGACTGCCTGGTTTGAGAGGAACCTGTTCACTGCAACAAAGGGTTTTCAGTGCTTCACTACTGTGACCAGGACAAAACAAGATTTCCATCTGTTAGGAGCTGCTAAGAAGATGGAGGCCAGCCATTCCCTGGTAAGTCTTGAGGAATATGAAATAGATCAGCAATTACAAATTTTTAGTCTGAAGCTTAATTTAAGTTACAAGACACATTTAGTTTGTCCCACAAAATATTTTAATTTTTTTATTTTTTTGAGATGGGCTCTTGCTATGTTACTTAGGCAGGCTTTGGATTCCTGGGCTCAAGTGATCCTCCTGCCTCATTCTTCTAAGTAGCTGGGACTATAAATGGGCTCCTCTGCAGTCAGCATTTTAAAAATATTTTTTAAATATTTCAGCCAAATTTTTCCAATTTGGAGATTTCATATATCTTGATTTTATATGAATTTTCATTGATAATAAAAAGGTATATATAGCATGTAAAGTCCAGCTTTGCTTTTCATTTTTTGGACATACAGTGTTACTCTATATCCCACACTATCCTGGAAATCACAATCCTCCTGCCTCAGCCAGCTTTGCTTTAAATAGTGGAGGCTGTCTGCATTTATACCCAACCACAATGGGCTGTACTTTAGAAGGGACATGTGTTTCTGGTTCTCCATCTGGTTTTGGACTTGTCTTGCACCCTCAACCATGATACCTAACTGCTTTCTGTAGGCATTTGGGTATGTGGCTACAGTTGACAGGATACTAGTGGGACCACACCTTGCATTGGGGGCAAGGAGAGCATCCCAGGAAGTAGGATTTGGAAATTGTAGGCAGTGAAGTATTTACACAAGGAGAGAGGTGGGATTCAGGGAAAAGAGATAACATTCCTGTGCACAGGTGTAACCTGCCTTGGGCAGCCTTCCTGGTCTTCCCTTCCCCTAGCTAGATCACATTCCCTTCTGCTTGCCTACATCCTAGGCCTGTGTTCATCAGGACATCTGTGTATTCCTATTCCCTGTAACCTGACTGCCAAAAAAATAAAAATAAATAATAAGAAAAAATAGATATTTACCCTGGAGTGAGTGTGTTAGGAGAGTCTGCACTTTATCTGTCAGCTCTAAGAGTGGGTGTTGTGCCTAGCAAGAGGCAACACACATTAGACTTTCAGAAAGCAATGTTGAAGCAAGTGGAAGAGCAGGGGGTATGATGGGAGGTGCAATTGGAAAGACAGGGTGGGAAGCTGAATGCCAGGCCATCCATACCTGATCTCATAGCCAAAGGAATCCTTTGAGTTTCTTTATACTGGGGAATACCACTGGGGGGCGCTTTAGCATTGAACTACATCCACACTCCTTTTTATTTTTTATTATGAGACAGGGTTTCACTAGCTAGCAATCCTCCTTCCTCAGCCTCCTGAGTTGCTAGGAATCCAGGCATGTGCCACTTGCCCAGCTCTAAAGTTTTTTTTTATTTTAATGGAAATTTTTCAGACAGATGGAAAAAAAGTAGACAGAGTAGTATAATAAATTCCTCTTTCCTCATCACTCATCTTCAATGATCTGTAACTCAGATCATTTTTTCTCAAGTTGCAGACAGCATACCTCTTCTGTAGTATTTCAAACTACATCTCTGAAACGTAAGTCCTCTTAAAAACAAACAAACAAAAAAAAAAAAAAACCAAAACCCAAATGGAAATCTTCTAGTTTACCTTTAAAAATTATATTCCTTAACATCATGAACTATATAGTTAGTGTCTTTGACAGAAATGGTTTCTTCAGAGATGAGCCCCATGTATAGGAAGGCTTGGTGGGTGGGTGCCAGGAAGCAGAGGTCAGGTGGAGGCTGATGATGAAATAGAAAGGAAAGGATGATGGAGAGGACAGGGCAGGTTGCCTGGGAGATGGCAAATGAGAGATGAAAGCAGGGTTAGGATGGGCTCTTTACTGAAGGCACCGTGTCCTCTTCCAAAAATAACTTTATCAGACCCAGGAAAGAGCCCAGAACTCTTCCTGGCAGCTTCTCCCTATAACTAATCACAGACTTTTCCCTCTGAAAAGGAGAACAAGGACCATATGTTGCTGGGAGGGTGTGAAGCTGGGGGTGAGGTATCTTATTTTAATTTGTCAGTGAGTCATCATTTAGTACACACCAAGGATCCTCTTTCTGCTCATACTGGGAGAAGGCTATCTTGGGGTAGTAGCATCCCCTAAAGTAAAGAGTGACTGACAGTAGGAGGCAGGACAGAGTCCTGAAGACTTTTTCCTTGCCCCTAGCAGATTGCTCCTGGGGACAGATGTTTTCTCAAGGGTGAACACACAGTAGAGAGACACAAATTTACATAACATTTGCTCATACAGCGTTTTTTGGTATGCTTTTCTTCTGTACCAAGCAGATTCAGTTATATTTATTGTGAAATAAGTGTTATGTTATGACCAAGTTTCTCTCTCTTGGTATTGGAGATGATTGAACCAATAGGTGCTCCACCACTGAGATAATTTCCCTACGCTTTAAAAAAAAAATTTTTTTTTTTTTTTTTTTTTTTTTTTTTTTGAGAGAGGGTCTTACTGAGGTTGCCCAGGCTGGCCTTGAACTTGCAATCCTCCACCTCAGCTTCCTAAGTAACTAGGATTGCTGGCATGCACCACCATGCATAGCCTATGTTTATTTCTTTCAGTTTCCTTCTGTATCTGTAGGTGCAGATGTTTGGTCAGGTTTTTATGGAAGGCAGAGGTCTCTGGAGTCTCAGGCCCTGATGATTAATAGCAGTGGAAGGAGCCTGGCCAATAGATATAGGCCAACAAGCTCCTCTGCTTCTATTAGATGAGTATAGCTTGATAGCCAAGCTAGGGTGGAGGGGAGAGATAGACAGACAGACACTTCAGCAGATAGGATGTCCTCATCCTATCCAGGGTGGCTCTGGTGTGTGCTCGTTACTTAGGGCTCCATGTTGAAAGCAGGCCAGAAGTATGGTGCAGCATACCATCAACCTGCAAAGGCAAGTGAAAGGCATCTCCATTTGTCTTCCTGCTTCTTGTAGTCTGTCTTCCTTCTACCCACCTTCCCAGACCCACCCACTGCATATGGCACTGCATCTATGGAGGCTTGGCTGCCCCACCCGTTAGAATGCAGTGTGTCCTTGTGTGTGGTCTCATGCATGTGCGTATACATTTGCACTCATTATTTTGTGGCAGTCTCCTCCCTGAGCCATTAGACAAGTAGCCTCTAAAGTCAAGGACAGGGTCTGTTTGATGTCTGACTCTGATTCCTGATCTGTGGTTCAACATGTGGAAGGCAATTAAGTCAATGTGGATTGTTATGTGTATCCGAGTGTGCATCTGAAAGGGTGCTGGGGGTAACTGAGGCTTCTTACCATTGCTGTTCCAGTCATAGCCCACTGCTGTAGCCCTCAAGAAGTACCAAAGAGTGTCGGTGTGCATTGGTGCATGTGGCTTAGGAAAACATGTGACAATGTGGTAGAGAGAGAAACACACATAGACAGGCATTCAGTGTGATGTCAGTGGAGGAGGGAAAGAATCAAGCATGTATTTTGCCTTTCCTCTGTGATACCTCAGAGTCACCAAATAATTGGTGTGAGAAGTTTCTCTTTTAGAATATGTGTAGAATAAATGTAGAATATGTGTAGACTCCAAAGAATTATAAGATCATCAGTGGCAGCTAGCGCCACCAGAGAGAAAGCCAGACACTATGGGTCTCCAGATAGAAATACATAACTCCACTTAAGAAGAAGTGTTGCCCCAAATTGGGCCTAAATCTGCCCAAACCTCTAGGTATAACTTTTAGTTCTTAGGAAGTTCAGGGCACAGAGGAACATGTTAAGCAATAAAGGAATGAAAGCAACACATCTAGACTGTATCTTTACAGAGAAATGAGCTATTCTCTTCAAGAGATGAGTTTCAAGGAGAGATAAAGAGGAGCTTATATCTTAAAGAGACTTAAGGGACTTAACATTATAGAGTAGGGATATTATTTGAATCTTGCACTGGATGAAGAAACTAGGGATGTTTTGTTTTGTTTCTGAGATAGTCGGGCAAATCAAAAATATAAAATTATAATTTTGGTTGTTCTTTTAAGTTATTTTCTTCTAGAGAAACTGCAGGGTTTTGGATAAAATAATATGTGAGTTTTGCTTCAAAAGAATTGGTGTGGAGAGGTAGGAGATACAGATAAAACAGATTGGCTCCAAGTATATAATTTTGGTGGCTGGTTATGTAGGGGTTCTTTATATTCTTTCATTTTGTATGTTTGAGATTTTCTATAATAATATTTCAAAAAGTGTGCAACAGGTTACCATTGACACAGATTTTTTAATTGCTGGTATGAGATTATTTCACATAAAATATCAGAATTCAGGCTGGGGGGAGTCCAAATTTTGTGTTTCAATGGTAGAGCTCTTGTATGGCATGAGTGAAGCCATGCACCACAAAAGAAAAGAAAAACGTCAAAAAATTTGAGAAGAGAAGTGTGGCAGGTAGGGGTCCTGAGGAAGCAGACTAAGAGGGGATTCAGCATGTGGGCAGTTATTAAGGAGTGTCCTTGGGCACAGCATCATTGGAAGGGAGTAGGAAGAAATAGGAGGGTGCACAGGGAGATCTGCAGCATCCAGTGACAGCCTCGGGTGACCCTGTGTGAACCCTGAATCTGTCATAGCCTTCAAAGATAAGCAGGCCTTCACACATGCACACACATACCACACATACAAACTCTCTCACACTCACAAACACTGATGTTTAATGGGCTGTGACAGCCGGCAGGTGGGAGCTCAGAGGAGTCTCCTCTGCAGCCTCCACTTGGACAGTGCTCCCAGCTGCTGTGGCATCCAGGCCTCAGTGGAGGGATCTGAAGTGGTGGCTCACAGTGTCAACTGCAACAGTGTATTTGGTACTCCGTGTCTGTGGGTATTGTATTCAGGGATTCAGCTGACCACAGATTGAAATTCTGTAAAAAATATTACATCTGCATTTCGTGCTAGTTAGAAGTTCTGATTAGCAACTTTAGATTTTTTTATTAAAAACCTAAATAAGTTCGGGGCATTCTTTCAGTAATAAAGGTGTTTTTGGAGAAAAGATTGGAAAATGTTCTACTTGGGCCTAGTGAAAATATTTTGAATTAGTGTATATATAAGTTATCATAATTTCTTTATGTTGATTTAGAAGTCATTTGTCAAATAAATAATAATTTTTCAATATTAAAATAATTGCATCTGTACTGAATATGTACAGATTTTTTTACTTGTCATTATTCCCTAAACAAAACAGTGTAACCACTATTTTTATTTACTTTGTATTGGCTATTATAAGTAACGTAAAAATGAATTCAAGAATAAGAGAAAAGGTGCGTACCTGCTATTCAAATATTATGCTATTATATATAAGGGTCTTGGGCCTTCATAGATTTTGGTATCCATAGGGTGATCCTGGAGGAGTCTCCATATATAACAATAATAATGAAGCATTTAAGACTGTAATGTGAACCTTCTGAAATTAGCCAAGTAAGAGTACAGTATTTTTTTTTTGAGGTCTCCAATATGTTTCTTTCTTTCTTTTTTTTTTTTTAATTTAAACTTTAATTATCTTATTTATTTGTTTGTTTTATGTGGTGCTGGGGATCAAACCCAGTGCCTGATATCTGTGAGGCAGGTGCTCCACCACTGAGCTACAAGCCCAGCCAAGAGTATAATATTTTAAAACAATATAATTTAAGTTAAAAATAGTTCATAGTTCATTTTATTGTGAAAAAATTGAAATTGAACACAAGAGTTATGCATTGAATCACATTAGAACTGAGATATCATAAGAAAGCCCCATTTGCCTTGTGTTAAGAAATAATGTCTATTAGATTTGGATGGGGATTTCAGTGGGGGATAGGGATATAACTATTGGAAAGAATTACATAAATTTCTTCAAAATATATAGTTAACATATTTCCCCCTATTTAACTTATGTCATACTTGAAAGCAACCCTAATTTTCAGAATGTGCTTTTGCTGGTATATTTCATAAAAATTGAGAAAACATCTTCCTAGAGGACTGAAATAATGGTGTTCATGGATGGACTCTTTTAAATTGTTGACCTTTTAAAGTAATTCAGGCTGTCCCTAAAATCCCCAGTACAGTTGATCATCCTGCCTCAGCCTCTTGAGTTGCTGGGTTGTACCACCACACCCAACCCAGAATGCTTTTTAAATCAGGCTGTTTACTAATTTACTGGGGAGGACTTGCAGCTGTTCAGGACAATTTAATAAAATTAAAGATACCATTTAGGTCCTAATGGAGAAATAAGGCAGAAGTTGTGTGTGTGTGTGTGTGTGTGTGTGTGTGTGTGTGTGTGTTTGAAGATACCAGTAAAGAGCAGTCCTCATCATCTTGGCTAATGTGGATCCTTCACCAGGGAGCTCTGCAGAAGCTGAACTCATGTGCTTTTCTTCCTTTCAGGTGCCTAGGAAAGCAGTAGCTTTCCTAGCCAGCTAAGAGCATCAGCATTGCCATGACTCCCATTTACAGGGACAGCCCATGAAAGGTAAAGGAGGCCACACCAGAGGGGAGCTACCTAGTGTGCTCTGAGACCCAATGTGAAGGGTAGAATGGGTAGCCCTTCCAGTTCAGGATCAAATATGATGAAACTTTGGATGAACCCTACCCCAAACCCTTTTAAGGCTCTATGACTATTACTGACTTTATTAAGGAACTTTCTTGTGCACAGTTGTATGGAAGCTAACTTCTAATTAATTGCAGCTATAAAACAAATTCAAATTGAATTCTTTTCATCCAAGCCCAAGATCTGGCATGAGCTTTGAAATTGGCCATGTGGTTTTCCTTCAACATCATTGTTAGTTTTCCCAGACAGAAATAGAATATTTCTGAAGAACCTTCTACAAGAGTTCACTCTTCTTTGATAATGGAATTTGTTTTAGTCAGCTTTTTCACTGCTGTGACTAAAGGACCTGACTAGAACAACTGTAGATGAGGAAAAGTTTAATTGAGGGCTCTCAGTTTCAGAGGTGTTAATTCATAGAGAACCAGCTTCATTCCTTGGGGCTTGGGGGGAGGCAGAACACCATGGCAGGAGAGTGTGGCGGAAAGAAGCAGCTCTTGTGATGATCAGGAAGCAGAGAGAGCAGATACTCCACTCTCCAGATACAAAATATATACCCCATAGCCACATCCCTGATGAGCCACTTCCTCCAGCCATACCCCACCTGCCTCCAGTTACCACATCTAAGCTATAAGGGATTATTCTGTTTTTTTAGACTCCTGAGAAATATAGTCAAAACAGGAACATCCTGGGTTAGGGAGAACACACACACACACACACACACACACAAAAAAAAAAAAAAAAGAACAGAATTTAGCCCTCTATAAGGAATAACAAGTATAGTCAAAGGGGAGAAAACTCCATAGGTGTGATATTTTTGGATTTTAAGAGCAGTAGACAGCTCTGTCAGCTTCACCTCCTGGGAAATTCAGTTCGTATCTGGTCTCTACCACTGGGAGATGAAATGTATCGGTGGACATATTTTATTTTTCAAAATTGTCAAGTTGTATATTTATTCCTGTATTTTATTTTACTTTCATGTCATAAAAGCTTTTCATGTCATTTTTTAAAAGCCTTTTTTCATTTTCTTTCCAGTACTGGAGATCAAAGCCAGGGCCTCGCACATGCTACATAAGTGATCTACTACTGAGCTAAACCCCCAGCCCCAAAAGTATGATTTTTTTAAAATAGCTGTAGGCTGGAGATATAGCTTAGTGGTTTAACATGCACAAGGCCCTAGTTTCAATTCCTCAACATCACACATGCACATAAAAAAACATAGCATTTCGTTGTATGAATATATATTCATTTAGAACTTGTTCATTAAAATTACAAGTGGTTTCTGATTTATAAGATAAATTTTAGCAATTCTATAGATTTTTATACTCTAGTGCATCACAATGATAAACATTATAAAGAACTTTCATATAATAATTATTTTACCACATTGCTGATTATTTCCTTCACATAAGTTACTAGAAGTGTACTGTTTGGCTACTTGGATGGAGGGATTAAAATCAGAAAAAATACCACCCAAGGCTATAGGTAACTTGTGGTCTCTATGAACCAGAGACCAGTAAACCTAAATACATACTTAAAACTTTATAGGTGAAAAGGCAAAATAAAGCTATTGTGTAGGTATTTCTATAACCATTTAACTTTGTAAAAAACAATTTTTTGCTCAAAGGCTATAAAAATACAGATGGCTAGATAGATTTGGCCTGCAAACTTAGTTTGCTGACAGCTGCTCTAGGGAGTAGCTTCAGGTCCCAAGGAGAATCTGTGCTCAAAGAATGTTCTGTTGGCCAATAAAGAGGATTTTTTTTACCTGTTCTCACTTATTCATACATAAATCTCAGCATCATCAGCACTTCTGCTGGAATACTTTCTGGCAGAGAGGGTACAGGAATGGAATAATGAGATATATAAGTCCCCTGCTGCCTACTAGCTTTTTTTCCTTTTCTTAACATCTGTTTATGCTATCTTTCAGGATTTTAAATGGTGCCAAGGATTAGACAGAAAAAATAGAGAAATTATAGAATCACAAGTGTTAAGGCTTAGCTGCACCAAATATTAGGCTGCTGTTTAGAACACTCTCCTGATCTTCCAATTGAACCCTGAAATACAGCATAGGAGCCATCAGTAGTGCTGGATGTAGACTCCCAGGTTTAGAGAAGGGGAAGCAAAACTATTGTGAGATGTCCTGCTGACATTCTCAGAAATTCTCACCAAGGTCTCGAGGCAGCACCTCGTGTTAGCTGCGTGGTGGATATCTGCCTGTGCTTTTCCACAGCCACGGTTTTCCAAATTTTGTGATTTTGAGTTTGCAGCGGATGATGGGACATGGTAGCAGTATTGATTAAAAAAAAAGAACACACCCGTATTTGAATTATTCTACTTTTCAAGTTGAAGGAAAGTTGTAAGAAGCAGTGACCTCAACAAATTGCCACTTCTGTTTTCACTGGTAATCAAACATAAAAAGTAAAAATATTTTGAAGAAGTAGAGCGTCTTTGGAAAAATCATCTATGTCATTTTTGTTTCAAGTAACATGAGTGGTTGCACCCAGCGTAAGTAGAGTAGGGAGGGGAAGCTGCTTCAGAAAACCCCTCCAATGAGTGCTTGTATACCTGACATTCTGTGTGTATCAGCTTCTTGTTGATTTTGTCACACAACTAGTGGAGGAGAAGGCATGGCCACTTCTGTACCTCTGTGGGCTCAGGGAGATTAATAGAGACTTCTTCCTGCATTGAGCCATCTTCTTCCATCTGGCTGACACATTCGGGAATGGGCAGAAGAAACTTCGTATCTCAGTGTCCCCCCAGAGGGCTGCTTATCACTGGCATCACTGCAGCTTTTTCCCTGCAGCTTTTTCCCTGCCATCCCCACCACGCCACTCTGTGGCCTTTCCCCGCTCCTTGCCATAGGTCTGAAGACATTTCAGAGCTATGTTTGAAGGCAGAAGTATCCAAACCACACTCTTAGGAGTCCTGAGGGACCTATCCAGGTGCTTTCTCCCGCACAGATGGGATATTCTGCCCGGGAAGGTATGAGTTCCTGCTCATACTTTGCATGTGGATATTGTCTTTCTAGGCGACTCTCTCCCTCTCTTTCTTCTTATTCTTCCCCACTTCTCTCTTTTCTCATGAGTCCTTGTTTCTCTCTGCCCCTCCTTCTTTTTTTTAATCTTTTTTTATTTTTTCTAATTAATAATACATGACAGAATGCATTTTGACACATCCTACATAAATGGAGTATAATTTCTCTTCTGGTTGTACATGATGTAGAATCACACCAGTCGTGTAGTCATTATATATATATATACACACACATACATAGGGTAATAATGTCGGATTCATTCTACTATCCTCCTACCCATACCACCACCCCACCTTCACTCCCTTGTGTCTATTCCAAAGTAACTGTCTTCATTTTGTTTTTGTTTTCTGTTTCTTCTCTCTGTTCTTGCCCCAACAGTGAACCGCTGGTACACACTCTATTTCTTTGTTCCCTTGCATCTGCTTCTACCATTGTTGCTGCTGCTTCCTCCTTTGACTTCAGGATGGGGCCTTCTTTATGGAATTTGTCTGCAGCCCACACAGAGCGTCATCTGCCTTCTACCCTCAGATTATTTATGCTGCAGGGTTCTTCAGCCCTTGCATGCCTGTCATCTGCAGAAGCCACAGGCTGGCCTGTTCAGCTCTGAACAACTGAATATGAGTTTGAGGGGCTTAAAATTGAATTTGGTCTCTGAGGTATACATCCCTTCCCTGGTGTTCACTGCAGTGCAGGGGATGAAAGAGATTCATGTAAGAGAACAGTGATCCCAGTTTTGAGTCAGGTGTCTCTCATCGCTGCCTTTCTGAGTCACATGAGTGCTGTGATTGTCACCACACTGCATCATCTTTCTTTCAACTAAGCGTGCAGCATGATAGATGCACACTTAGCTGGGTATGGTGGCATGTGCCTGTAATCCCAGCTACTGGGGAGGCCAGAGCAAGAAGATTCCATGCTGAGGCCAGTCTAGGTAATTTAATAAGTCCCTATCTCAAAATAAAAAAATAAGAGGCTGAGGATATAGGTCATAAAACACCCCTGGGTTCATTACTCAGTACAAAAAAGGAAGAAAAAAAATAAAAAGAAATATGCACACCTAAGGATAAAACAGTTATTTTTCTCCTCACAGGATAGCCAGTTAGATTTATAACAGTATGGCAGAAAGTGGTGAGAAAACAGTCAACATTTACAAAAAGACATGTGCTATGCTATGTCATAGGCTAATGGCATGTGACCCTGGCCAGCTCTTCTACCTTCTGGGTTACTCTTAACTCCTTTGTCAAATATAAAGTTTGGAAAATATTTTTAAGGGCCTTCCAGGCCTTAACATTCTTCATGTACTGCATGCATGCACACACATTATCTCACTTCCTCTCAAAATACAACCTTTGCATTAAGTAAAAGTTTTATCCCAGTTTCACAAACAGAAATTAAGGGACAAAGAAGTTGCTTCATACAGCATGGGGTAGAGCTGGGATTTAAATACAGGAACCACAGGCTAGTCTCAGGACCTGCTCTTTAATTAGCATTAGTGATTACTGTTTTGATCGGTTCCTGTGAAGAGGAATAGAACTCTATCCTTTATCGAGACTTCTAAGTAGTATAGGTAATCGACTTCATTACAGAGAATCTGAAAAGAGTAAACAGTTCATGTTTAATGAGGCAAAGTAAGGAGGATGGAAGTTGGGAGGTACAAGGACAAAAGTTAAGTATTTCATATTTACTGGAAGTCAGAAAACCAGCATTTATTGCGTACCCACTCTGCCAGTGCTTTATGAACATAATCTTTACAACCTCTAAGATTGAGTTATCACCCCATTTTCCAGTTGAGGAAACCAAGACTTAAAGAAGTTATCTGGTCAGAGGGCACTCAACTAGCAAGTGGCTGAGCCCCTACAGTGCACTGAGTGGAAGGTTTTGGTTTACATCGAAGTCTTGCTTTTCTTAGGAGATCAGAGATTGCCAGGCCTCTCTCTGCATGTCTTCAGATGTCTACACCTGCCTTTTTCCCATGAACTTCATGTCCCTGGGCAAATGCCTCTCTGGACCTCCAAGTCCTAATCTAAACATCTCTTATGTCTGAGTATGGGAGGCACACTGTATTTTTGGTTTCAAATATATTTAGATCAATCCAGATAGCCTTTTGCTTTCTACCAAGATACTCCCTTGTAAATAGTTTTGGACTTAGATTAGAATTTATTGTAAGAAAAAACAACAGAGCTGCAAGATAGTTGTTTAATAATTCCCACAATCTAATGATTCACATACTTCATGTTGTAGGATTTACCTGTAGAACAAAAGTGGGTGATTCCCCACAGATTTGAATAGCACATGAAGGTCACACTTTAGGAGAGGCACATGAACAGTTTTTATTGCCCACCAGATGTGTTGTTAAAAAATGTAAATTTTTTTTAAAAAATTAACTCATACCAGAGGATGTAAGGGAGCTCTCTAAATATATGCAAAAATAAATTACACCTTTTTTCATTTTTATTTTCACTTTTTTTCTTTTTTGTGCTTGGGGCACTCTACCACTGAGCTATATCCCCAGCCCTACTTATTTTTTATTTTGCAACCAGGTCTCACTAAGTTGCAGAGACTGGCCTCCAATTTACAGTCCTCCTGCCTCAGCCTCCTGAATCTCTGGGATTACAAGCCTGTTTATTTTTTTTGTGTGTGTGATAAAATGTACATATTATAAAATTTATCTCTTTTCTCACATACAGTATAGCTTTGGAGAAAGGGACTCATGAAGTGAGATGGCTGCTTTTGTATTTTGGCTGTAGTGCTATACCTGGGTGCTGCTTAAAGCCCAGTGATTAAGTATCTGAACCCCAGTTTCCTCATTTGTGAGGAAACTGAGTGTTATAAATAATATACATAATACCTAATATATATTTTTCAATAAATTTCAAGGGAATAGACTCATAAAGGTAGATTTCTGACCACAGTGCAATTAAGTTATATGTCAACAATAAAACGATTAACTAGAAAACCCCCATGTGTTTGGAAATCAAATAACACACTTCTAATTAATGTTGCAAGAATTGTATATAAGTATACAGCTGGCATCAAGCTGGGTATGTGATGTGTACTCAGTCAACACTAGCTCTGATTAGGGTTAGTATAATCAGCTTTCCAGATCCATCCACAGATTCAACCAACTGTGGATGAAAAATATTTGGAAGAAAAGTAGTATCTATACCGAACATATGTATAGACTTTTTATTATCATTATTCCCTAAAGAATATAGCATAACAGCTATTTACTTAGCACTCATACTATATTAGACATTATAAGTCATCTAGAGATGATTGGAAGTATACAAGTGGATGTATACAGGTTTTATGTAAGTAGTATACCATTTTATGTAAAGGAATTGAGCCTCCTTGGATGTTGTGGGGTTTTTTTTGTTTGTTTTTTGGGTTTTTTTTTAACTAGGGGCCTTTACCACTGAGCTATGCCTTCAGTCCTTTCTATGTTGTATTTTGAGACAGGGTAAATTGCTGAGGGTCTTGCTAAGTTGTGCAGGCTGGCCTCCAACTTGCAATCTTCCTGCCTTAGCCTCCCGAGTTGTTGGCATTACAGTCATGTTGCACCACACCTAGTATCCATGGAGTTTTGTATCCTGAGGGTGGTAATGTCCTGGAGCCAATCCCCCACAGATACTGAGGGATGACAGTTACTATGATGCCAGATTATGATATCAATTTGATGTATCTCTGCCTGTCAGGGATTACTCCCTCTGCTGCCTCTTCTCTCTAATCCAGAACCAGAAAACATAGTGTGTAATGACCTCCATAAAAGAGAGGGGCTATATGTTTCAAGACTCTTAGCTTGTAGGCTCTGGTGTCGGGCTGCCTACCACTCCATGGACTGGTGGTGAACCCTTGCATCAACTGTGCTCATCTCTCCCAATCTTGAGTTTGTCATCTGTAGAGTGGGCTGATAATTTTGCTTTCCTCATGGGGTTGCCATGAGAGCAAAGATGAAACATCTCTGATTAACTCAAACCTAGCTCACAGTGACTCTCCATAGCCTATAGGGTTAGGAAGGAATACAGGGTACAAACCCGTAAATGAACTTGACCAAGCCAGTCAGTTCTTTCCCCATGAGTGTATGTGTAAAAAAGGGCTTGGATCAGGTGACCTTTCCCACCCTTTCTAGCTCTATAATGACCCTGCTGGACCTAAGAAAGCAAAGTCCTCTAGCTATTGTCGAGTTATAAAGTGATGCCGTGGTATTTGTTCCTCAGAGCAGCTCTTTGCTAAGTGGGATTCTTGTTGGCCAAGCTGCAGGGAGGAGCCGTCACTGCAGTCCAACTTTGCCAAGGAAAAGAAGTACCTGTAAAATTAAAGCAGACAGCAGTACACCCAGGGTTCCAAGTAACAGAACTGTGTGCCAACCTTGAGAAATGGTCCTTTTTGCCACCAATTCATCATTCTGACAATAATGTTTGTCTTGCTGTCTGTCTGATAAGTAGAATAGAGTTACACAGTATTCCTCTCTATGTCCTTTTCTCTGGAAGGTGATTTTTATATGACTTGTATAAGAATTTGGAAGATATGAGAAGCACTTGGTCATGGGACTTTCCTTAGGAGCCTACCTAATGATGTCCAGAGCCTAAAGGGACATGGTGGCCAAGAGAGGATCCAGCCACATGAGACCTGAACCACTGTTAAGGCCTCTTCCCTCCCCTCACTCCATGACCCCCCAGCAGGTACTCTCATAAAGAGGCTTGGGTCTCAGCAGCCCAGCCCAGTGTGCTGGGTTGCATTCGTATGGTAAAGGTCTCTGGAGTCATTATTTTGCTCAGTCGCCTCCAGCTCCATGGACATCCCCTGCAGCAGCCTCCTGCATGCTCTCTCTGCTGTCTTCTAGGCCCTGTTTAGTCTGTTTTCTACCTTGCCTGGAGTCACTTTCTGCAATGAAGTCTGATTGTATCATCCCTCATTAAACCTTTCTGTGGCTTTTTTTCCTTTAGGATAAAAGCAGAAATCTTTAAAAGCCTGAAATGTCTTGCAAAATTGGGACCATACCTTCCTATTCAGCCTCATTTTCTTCTTCATCTTATACTCCAGTGACCTCTGTAAGCACCAGATTTCCTCCTGCAGCTCTGCTCTGACATATACTGTCCTGGTCATGCCTGTTAATTCTTCTTCATTGAATAAGATCCCATTTCAAGCACTTGCATAGCTCTGGTGTCCCTCTTTTCAGCATCTCATTTCACAGAGTTCTACTTTGTGTTTGTATGACTGGTATTTCATAACTGCTCACCTTCCACACAAGACTAAGCTCCAAGAGGGCAGCTGCCATGTCTGTTTTCTGCACTGTTGATTCTTCATCACCTAACCCTCTGGCTCAGACACAAAAAACAGTGGGGCCCTTCTCATTTAAGACAATGGGACCCTTTTTTCCCATTGATAATTTACGCCAAACCCTGAAATATAAGTCAAATGTGGAACCATTCTAGTTTAAGTATATAGGGAGAGGGACCTGAGATGACACATAGCCCCAGAGATGCTGGGATCTGTAGAGTACACTTTGGGGCCACATCAGTTAGGGCAGGAATTTTTAGTGTGTTTGTGGAATCCTGGAGAGTCTGAGATTGTGATGTGTCCAAAAGTAGACATTTTTCCCTTTGCTCACTGTTTCTTCTTCAGAGATAGGAATGAATCAAAGGCTCATATTCCCAAGGATCATTCCCTCCAGAAGACCCTGAGACCTTCTAATCAACTTTGCCCTGACCTAAACCCTCCACAATTATGCAGGCTCTTACTTGGAGTCTTTGTGCAAGGCTTCTGCAGCATTCGGGATTCAGTTCAGTCACAAATGTCTCCAAAATGTATTTGGCCTTGCAGTATTTTTTCTTTTTAATTTGAACTGGTTGGGAATACTTAAAAATCTGGAGATTTCATACAAAAATCCAATTTTCTTTGGGTTTTTTTTTCTTTTTTTTTATTGTAAACAAATGGGATACATGCTGTTTCTGTGTACATGGCGTAAAGGCATACCATTTGTGTAATCATAAATTTACATAGGGTAATGTTGTTTGATTCGTGTAATCATAAATTTACATAGAGTAATGTTGTTTGATTCATTCTGGTTTTTTTTTCCCTTCCCCCCACCCTTCCCACCCCTTTTCCCTCTAAACAGTCCTTCCTTCCTCCATTCTTGCCCCCCTCCCTAACCCTAACACTAACCCCTCCCACCCCCCATTCAATTTTCTTTATAAATAGACTCTGAACCTGGGTTCCTGCCTGGCGAAAGTCACGTGGAAAACTCTCACCACTCCTCTCTGTAGTAGAGTGGTAGAAATTCTACCTAGAACAATTAGGCAAGAGAAGGAAATATAAGGGACAAAAATAGGAAAGGAAGAAGTCACATTAGCACCATTTGAGGGTGATATGATCCTATACCTAGAAGATACAAAAACTCCACCAAAAGACTGCTAGAGCTAATAAACAAATTTGGCAAAATAGCAGGTTACAAAATCAACATACAAAAATCAATAACTTCCCTATATACCAACAACGAATCTGCTGATAAAGAAATCAGGAAAACATTTCCAATCACAGTAGCTTCAAAGAAAATGAAATATCTAGGAATAAATCTAGCCAAGGAGGTGAAAGACCTCTACAATGAAAACTATAGAACACTGAAGAAAGAAATTGAAGAAGGCCTCAGAAGATTTGGAAAGACTTCCCAGGTTCGTGGATAGGCACAATTATTATTGGTAAAATGTCCATGCTATCAAAAGCAATATCTATATTGAATGCAGTCCCCATCAAAATACCAATGACAGATCCTTCAGTTCATGAGTGTGATGATTGGGTGTTCACACTATTGTGTGAGCTGTGCCTCCCTCTAAACCTTGTTACAACTTCAGCACTTACACATCTGATGTGAAAAGAAAAAAAAAAAGCCAACGACACTCTTCGCAGAACCAGAAAAAAACAGTACTGAAATTCATTTGGAAAAAAATAAAAGACCCAGAACAGCCAAAGCAATTTTAAGCCAAAAAACCAATGCTGGAGGCATCACAATACCTGACTTCAAATCATACTGTACTGTTATTGTAACAAAAACTATGGTACTGGCATGAAAACAGAATCTTAGACCAATGGTATGAAATAGAAGACAGACAAATCCGCACATCTACATTCATCTGATCCTTGACAGAGGTGCCAAAAACATACATTGGAGAAAAGACAGCCTTTTTAATAAATGCTGCTTGGACAACTGGTTATCCATATGTAAAAGAATGAAACTAGACTCTTATTTCTCACCCTTTACAAAAAAACAACTCAAAGTGGATCACAGGCCTCAGAATTAGACCAGAAACTATGTCACTCCCAGAAGAAGATGGAAGGTCAATACTCCAGCTTTTAGGCACAGCCAATGACTTTCTAAATAGGACTCCTAAAGCTCAGGAAATAACACCGAGAGTTAATAGATGGGATGGCATCAAATTAATAAGCACCTACCCAGCAAAGGAAATAGGAATGTGAGAAACAGGATTGTGAAGACAGAACCCACAAAATGGGAGAAAATCTTTGCTAACTACTCTTCCAGCAGGAGATTAATACCTATAACATATAAAAAAACTCAAAAAACTTTACACCAAAACAAATAATCTAATTAATAAATGGTCAAATAAACTAAACAGACATTTCTCAAAAGAAGAAATACAAATGACCAACAAACACATGAAAAAGTGTTCAACATCATTAGCAGTTAGGGAAATGCACCTCAAAACTACACTGAGATTTTATCTCACATAGGTCAAAATGGCATTCATTAGGAGTGCAAATAATAATAAATACTGGCAAGGAAGTGGAGAAAAAGGAACAATTCTACATTGTTAATGTAGAACAACTAAAAAATAAAAACAAAAAATAAATGTGGGGGGAAAAAAATCATGACACCTAGCAGCCTACAGCCCATTCCCTTTAAAAAAAAAAAAAAAATGTAGCCAAGCCAGGCATAGTTATGCACACCTGCTACTTGGAAGGATGGAGGAGGAGGATCACAAATTCAAGGCCAGCCTGTTTATAAAAGTAAAGGTCTGGGGTGTAGCCCAGTGGTGAAACGCTAGCATACACAAGACCCTGGGTTTTATCCCTAGTGTTACAAAAAGAAAGAAACAAATAAACAACAAAACAACAACCAAATCTCAGCTTTGTCAATACATATTATCTATAGTCTCCACTTTTTTACTTTTTTTTTTTTTTTTCTTGGTGCTGGGGATTAAACCCAGGGCCTTGTGCATGCTAGACAAGTGCTCTTCTACTGAGCTACATTCCCAGCCCTATACACAATTTTTTTGGGGGGTTAGGGGGCATCTTTGCTCTAAACCAGTGCTGTCCAAGAGCAATTTCTACAATGATGGAAATGTTTTCTATCAGCACCATCCAACACAGTAGCCCCTCCTCACACATGGCCATTGAGCTACTTGCAGTGCAGCTAATATGACCCAGGAACTGAAGGATTCTGTTTCAGCAGATTTATATTTAAAAAGCCGCATTTAACTAGTAGCTTCTGTATTGAATGGCCCAACTCCAGACATTAACAAATGTTACGTCAAAAAAAGTACTTGGTTAGACTATAATTCCACACTTCCTATACTCCTTTTCTCTACCCTGGATTTTCTTGTGTATTTATTTCATCTTATGTTTTTACTTATTGGTAACCTCAGGTTTTATGGCATGATGTGAGATATGAAATTATAAATAGCCATTCACAAAAAGGGGTTAGGATGGATATGTGGAGAGAGGAAATACCCTACCCATCATCTGCTGGGTATAGGTCCATGTCACATGCCATTGGAGGTATAGGAATGAATGAAACTCTTTACAAATATTGTCTAATGTATATCATCTCCTCCCTACCCCCCAAATGGTAAGCTCCATGAGGACAGGGAGGATTTTCATTTGGGATGATATTCTTTCCTTCCCTAATATTATAAACCTTGGAGAACACCTAGCCCATGGGTCTGGGAGTTTATTCCCAGTCCTTCAGTCTTGCTCTTCAGGGTATATGAGTTTCTGTCTTGGGTTCCTTTCGGGAGCTTCTGTCTGACTTGAAGGAGCTGGGTGACTGAAAGGAAGAAGCACCACTTAGCCCATTAGTCTCCAGGTAAGACAGAGCAGAGTGCTGTCTCCAGCAGCCAGGATTTGGTTGTTTCCTGTTAGCTAATTATCATGCAGCCTGAAAATGGGGATGCAACAGGTATCCACTTCTGGGAGAGGAATTCAGGACCTTGTGCATACTAGGCATGTGCTCTACCACTGGGTTGTACCCCAGCCTCATTTTCTTGTAATTGTTTTTTTAAGACCTTAATAGTCTTTACAAGGGTGTCCTGCAGAATATCCCCAAATCTGGGTTCTTCTGGTGTTTTTCTCCTAGTTAGGATGCAGATACTTCAGAAGTAAGGTGCCTTTCCCAGTCACGTCACATTGGGATAGATGAGATCAGCAGGACATGCCTGTGATGGTAACCTTCATCACTTTGTTAATGTCGTATTTGCCAGCTGCTTCCACTTCAAAATTACTTTTTGCCTTTTGTAGTCACTAAATTTAGCCCACTCGAAAGAGGATGGGGGAAGTATCTACATATGTTAAATGGAAGCTTCTTAAGGAAGATTTTTGGACAGGGTTGTTAGATGCATCATAACCACAAGACTAGTATCCTAATTTAAGATGTTTGTATAAATATGTCAAAATATACTCTATTGTCATGTATATCTAAAAAGAACAAATATAATTTAAAAAAAAAGAAATTCATAGACTAACATCTTCCTGTTTGGCTGTTTGCCAGACTTTGACCAGTGGTGACTGCCAAGATTCTATGCATCCTACCTTTTCATTTTGTTTATCAATGCCCTAACTCTAAAAAGTTACTCCAGGTGGATTGTGGAACTAAATGCAACCTCCAGAAAGAAAAAAAAAAGTGTCCAGATGGGGAAAATTCAAGAAATGAAAAAATAAGATAGGACATAATATAAGGCTTTGTAAAGTAACTAGAGTTTTGTGCTAAATTCAGCTCTGAAATTCTTGCTAGCCAAAGAAATGTGGGAAACATCTCCTTCAAGATTCAGAGCAATAAGAAGAAAAAGACAAACCAATTCTTCGGGAGAAGCATAACTTTTCCTCTTATTAAGATCTGAGGAAAATGTGCAGCCCATGAAATGCGCACTTTGTGTGATGCAGAACAGGGATCAGGCAACTATGTGTCAAATCTGTCCCACAATCTTGCTTTTTAAATAAAGTTTTATTGAAACAAAGCCATACCCATTCATGTACATACTAACTGACTGCTTTGATTCTTCCTTTTGTAGAGTTGAATGGTTGTAACAGAGACCAGGTGGCCCTCAAAACCTAATATATTTACTATCTGGTCCTTTACAGAAAATGTTTGCCAACTTATGATTTAGAGAATAGCTCCTTAACCACACCCCTACCAAAATAAAGAATCATCAGGGACCATAATTTGAAATAGCCCTTCAAGACAGATGGGCTTTTAGTCAGTGATTGTGGGGAGAGGAACCCCAGAATAACAACACAGAAGGATTATACAAGCAGTGTTTGATTTGGCTGGAAATGTAGTTGTGGGTGAATGGTTTGTGGTGGGGCAAGATCACAAGTTAGGCAAATGTTAAACAGAACCCTCGATGCCATGGGGGTTGGTTCACAGTGGTATAGCTCATAGGGAGATGCAAGATGTAGTAACAGAAAAATAGGGTGGGATCTGTTCTTTAGGAAGATGCAAATGTCAGTGGCTCATAGGCAGAGTTTTCAGGGGAGAGACAAATCATGGAGCCCCAGTTAAAAGACAATTTCAGTCCTCAGAGGAATGATAAGCATGACTTAGAAGTACATGTGACTCTAAAGGGGAAATCACAGCGGAGAAGGGAGATGTCAGATGCCTACAGGTTTGAACCTGTACGATTGAAAGGCTAAATGTATTGCTACAGATACAGGAAGGACTAGGGTAGAAAGGGCAAGGCATAGTAGATGGAGGGTACCCATTGTGAGGTTCACCCTTTTGTCTCTAAATATGTTTTCTTCCCTTCTTCCAACTCGCATAAGGAATGATATTGACTTCTCTACTGTTTGGGGAGTTTTCTGTATTGTCAGTCTCATGCATCTGAGTGCTGAAGCTGGTGCTGAAGCAGAGTCTTTGGTTCTTGGGGTTTACTGTGAACCTCTGCCTTGCCTCTACCTTGGTTTCAGGGGTGGGAATCCCCAGTCACTCTAGTAAAAGGCAGTGCACACAAGACTGAGTGTGATCTCTAGGTTCCTTAAACTCCTCCATCAGGTTCCAGTGGGAACTGGAAATGAGAGGAATAGAAAGGACCATGTATGTTAGTAGTTTTAAAGATTGCAGGAGATGGGAACATATATGAACATAGGAAATTCACATTCAATTTATTCTACTGTCTATCCTATTCCCATCACCCCTCCCATCAACTATTTCCCATCATCTCTCCCTTCCCTTCATTTCCCTTTGTCTAATCTAGTGAACTTCTATATTCTGCCTCCCCTTATTGTATGTTAGCATATGCATATTAGAACAGTCAACCTTTGGTTTTTTGGAATTAACTTATTTCACTTAGCATGTTAGTTTACAGTTCCAGCAAATGCCATAATTTTGTTCTTTATGACTGAGTAATATTCCATTGCGTATATATACCACATTTTCTTTATCCATTCATCTGTTGAAGGACACCTAGGTTGGTTCCATAGCTAAGCTATTGTGAATTGAGCTGCTATAAACATTGATGTGACTGCATCACTGTAGTATCCTGATTTTAAGTCCTTGGGATATATATGGAGGAATGGGAAAACTGGGTCAAATGGTGGTTCCATTCTGAGTTTTCTGAGGAATCTGTTTTGCTTTCCAGAGTGGTTGGATCAATTTGTAGTGCCACCAGCAATGTGTGAGTGTACCTGTTCCCTACATCTTCGCCAAAATTTATTGTTACTTGTATTCTTGATAATCACCATTCTGACTGGAGTGAGATGAGATCTTAGTGTAGTCTTAATTTGCATTTCTCTAATTGCTAGAAGATGTTGAACATTTTTTCATGAATTTGTTGACTGATCATATTTCTTCTCCTGTGAAGTGAGTGTTCAGTTCCTTTGGCCATTTATTGATTGGGTTTTTGTTTTTGTTTTTTGGTGCTTTGGCTATTCTGGGCCTCTTATTTTTTCCAAATGAATTTCATGACTGCCTTTTCTATTTCTGTGAAGAACATCATTGGAACCTTTATTGGTAGTACTTTTGGTATTATGACCATTTTGACATTATTCATTCTGCCTGTCTAAGATCATGGAAAGTCTTTCCATCTTCCAAAGTCGTCTTCAACTTCTGTCTTTAGTGTTCTATAGTTTTCATTATAGAAGTCTTTCACTTCTTTTATTAGATAATTACCAGATTATTTGGGGGGGGGGATGTTGTGAATGGAATAGTTTTTCTGAATTCTCTTTTAGTGGATTCATCTCTGATATATAGGAACACAATTGATTTGTGGTGTTAATTTTATATCCTGCTGTTTTGCCAAATTCCTTTATGAAGACCAAAAGTTTTCTGGTGGAGTTTTTTGAGTCTTCTAAATATAGAATCATGTTGTCAGCAAATAGGGATAGTTTGAGTTCTTTTTTTGTTTGTTCTTTTTAGATATACATGATGGTAGAGTGCATTTTGAAAAATTATACATACATAGCATATAACTTATTCTAATTAGGATCCCCTTCTTGTGGTTGTACATGATGTGAAGTTTCACTGGTCGTGTATTCATACATGAACGTAGGAAAGTTCTCTCTGATTCATCTAAATCCATCCCTCTCCCTTCCCTTCCCTTTTGTCTAATCCAATGAACTTCTCTTCTTCACCCCCACCCCCACACACCCACATGTGTGTTAGCATCTACATATCAGTGGTTGTACATGATGTGAAGTTTCACTGGTCGTGTATTCATACATGAACGTAGGAAAGTTCTCTCTGATTCATCTAAATCCATCCCTCTCCCTTCCCTTCCCTTTTGTCTAATCCAGTGAACTTCTCTTCTTCACCCCCACCCCCACACACCCACATGTGTGTTAGCATCTACATATCAGAGAGAAATTCAGCCTTTGGTTTTTTGAAACTGTGACTCTGCCACAGTCTCTTATGTGGGACCTCGGGTGAATCATTGCTTACCCACGCCTATGTGATAGGGCTAGTGATCTTGTCCTGCCTTCCTCAGGATAGCTGGGAGTTCCCTCAGAGATATAGAAATGTCTATGCCTAATTACAGGGCTGCAGGAAGGGGGTCCAGACCAAGTCTCTCTCGCTCACCACAGCACCCATGGCATGAGGCTGGCATGAGGATAGCATGCAATCAGTAAGAAAACGAATATACAGTGACTAAGTCACTCATTGTGGCTAAACATGACTGTTCTTTTCCTGAGTATCCAGCAGGAAAAGAAGCTGCCCATACCGTATTTACTTGAGCAAACACCCCTACTTTAAAAAATATATATTATTTTATGATTGTATGTGTTTGTTTATTTATTTGCAGTACTAGGGATTGAATCCAGGGTCTCGTGCATGCCAGGCAAATACTCTACCACTGAACTATATCCACAGCCCTTTTCATTTGATATTTTGAGGCAGGATCTTGCTAATTTGCCCAGTCTGGTCTTGAACCGAGTACCTGGGATTACAGGTGTGCACTCAGCTTTAAATATTTTTTTTAATTTTTAATCAGCATATCATATAATTGTACATATTTATGGAGTAATATGCCCTGGATTTTAATGTTTTTAATTTTGGGAAAATGTTCTTCTTATTTCCTTCCCGCTGTTTGTTTTAGAACAATTCTGCCTAGCCTGTTCTTGTTGCCTCACTATGCTGACTCTGCAGTTTTTGGGTAAAGATCTTAGAAATTTGACTTTTGCACTCCTTTCCCTAAAAGCGGAAGGTTCTCTTTGGTACTTACTTGGCTGCCCCCTGCCAGCAGTCACTCGGTTTCCTTAATGTCATAAATTCTATCTTGGTTTTACCTCTACCTCATCCAATGCAGCATGTTCATTTTGGCCAGTAGAGGTGATGATCAGTTTAGTTCTGCATTTCTCTACTCTCTGTCTTTTCCCAGGCCCACAACCCTGGCAAGCCTGGCTGGCTTTTGGCTGTGACCATGGAGAAGATTGGAAGGACTTCCCAGTACATAGGAAGTACTCTCTCTGCTTCCTCATTGAGGGATTGGGGATGTTTAGGCTAAAGGTAAGAAGACCAAAAATGACATAACAGGCAAAATAAGGACCAGTGACTGAAAATTATAGACAGCAGATTTCATTTCATGATAAGGAACTCACTAGTGGAAATAGGCTACATTTGGAGGAGTCCAGTTCTCTGTCTTTGAAGGTATTCTTGCAGTGACAGCCATTTGTCCAGACTCTTGGACTCAGAAGAGACTCAGGACTGGGAGAGTGAAGTGGCTGCAACATCTGTCACCCCATTGATCACCAGGGTTGAGCTGGCTAGGCAGGTGTCCCCTTCCTCCCTCATTTTGAAGAGGACTGTTCTTTGATTAAGGGTATACAAGTCACTGCACTCCCCTGCTAGAAGATCCAAACAAGCTTTCAGGTTTTGCTTGAAATACACTTTACCTCAACTTGAAAATCTAGCAGAATTTATTGTCTGAACTGAAATATTCAAGAAGGAATCTGCACTTTTGAACTTCAGAGTAATTTCTGTGAAAGATTTTAGGAGAACATTCTTCTCCTCAACTTAAGCCCCATCTCCCTGAGAATACTAGTTCCTCCCTGAGAATACTAATTTCTACTTATTCAAGATTTGAGTCTGAATTTAAGGCTCTGTTTCAGGGCCTTGAGGTTGTGTGTACTACTTTATCAGAGCCCTTAGCATGCCAGAGTGAAGAACCTGTCTTCATCTCATTTGTGCCCTGCTTAGAGAGGTGCCATCCCTTGTTGTCCTTTTGTGTATCACAGACTTGCTGAATTTACTTATACTGTTGAGAATTGGAACTAAACATGAGAGGAGAGAAAAGGGCGAGGTGAAGTTGACTGAGCTGGTTCACACATTCCTGTCCATATGGAGGTTTCTTGTAGAAAGTGATAGTTGAGCAGCTGATTGTTATCACTGAAATGTAAAAATCAGTAAATGATTTGAATTAACATGTGATCCTTAGTTCTCTCTTTGATGGTCTCAATGTGCTATTTTTCATAGCCTTTCCCTAAAAACTTCATATTCTCCCATCTCCCTGAGAATACTATTTCCTTGTTCATACAATGAAATACTACTACAACAGTTAAAATGAAATGAACTGGAGGTATATGTATCAACAAGGATAAATGACAGAAACATGATGTTGATGAAAAATAATTTATAAAATTATAGAGTATCATGCCCTTTTTTTAAAAAACTTAAAATCCTCAATAACCTTTCTTGTGTCAATATGTTTCTACTTAATATTTTTTAAACATTCTGGAGAATATTACCCTAGCCACTTATTTCTGGAAAGAGAGAAGTGCTTTAGGGGTCTTAGACCATACCCCTCTCAGAAGGGGACTGCTGTATAATAAATGTTAAATTTGATAAAACTTGATGATGTTCTATTTGTATTTTCTTTATACTTTTCTGTATGTCTGAAATATTTGATAATATAATATGCATTTACATTTTGATATAACTTACACCAGGCACAACATTTAACACAGTATAATCTTTTGTATAGCAGATTTTTCTCTTTTATTAATGCATTATATTTATACATAACAGTTGGGTTCATTTGACAAAATCATGTATGCATGGAATTTTATTTACTCCATTTCATTTCACAAGCCCCATCCTTTCCCTCCCTTCCACGTCCTAGTCTCCTCTGCTGGTCTTCCTTTAACTCATTTATTTATTTACTTTTAATTGCTGCTTTATAAATATACACAAAGGTAGAATTCACTGTGGTAGATTTATACATGCACATAACATGATTTCATTAAAATCATTCTACATATCCTTTTCCATCCCCTCTCCCTCCCTCTCAAGAGATCTCCCTCTTCTAATCCACAGATCTTCTGTATATCTTTACGATATCTGATACCCCCCTATTTTCCCTTCATTTTGCTCTACTGTATCCAAGAGAAAAACATTCTACCCTTGATTTTCTGAGACTAGTGTATTTCTCTTAGTATGTTGTTCTCCAGTTCTTTTCATTTACCAGAAAAATGCCATAATTTTATTCTTTATAGCTAATAATCCATTGTGTATATATTCCACATTTTCTTAATCCATTCGTCTATTGATGGGCATCTGGGCTGATTCCATAATTTGACTATTGTGAATTGTGCTGCTATAAACATTGAAGTGACTGTATCCCTATAGTGTGCTGATTTTAGTGTCTTTTGGAGATAGCTGGGTCATATGGTGGTTCTGTTCTTAGTTTTTTCAAGAATCTCCACGCTGTTTTCCACAACAGTTGTGTTAATTTGCAGTCCTACCAACAACGTATGAGTGTACATTTTGTCTCACATCCTCACCAGCATTTATTACTTGTATTCTTGATAATTGCCATCTCACTGAACCAAGATGAAATCTTAGTGTAGTTTTGACCTACATTTCCCTCATTGCTAGAGATGTTGTACATATTTGCATATGTTTATTGGTCATTTGTGGTTCTTCTTTTGAGAAACATCCATTTAGTTTTTTTGTTTGTTTGTTTGTTTTGTTGTTGTTTTGGGTTTTTTTTTTCTACCCTTTTATTGATTGGTTTGTTTGATGTAAACTTTTTGAGTTCTTCATACATTTTGGATATAAATTCCTTGTCAGATGAATAGGGGGCAAAGATTTTTTTTCCCATTGTGGAGGCTCTCTTTTCACACTCTTATTAATCATTTCCTTTGCTGTGCAAAAGGAAACATCTAATTTGATGCCATACTACTTAATTGATTTTTGGTTTTATTTTTGAGCTTTAGGGATCTTGTTAAGAAAGTCAGCTTCTACACCAGGATGATGGAGTGTTGGATCTCTGTTTTCTTCTTGCAGTTGCAAAGTGTCTGGTCTAATACCTAAGTCTTTGACCCACTTTGATTTGATTTTTTTGTAACAGCACAATCTTGTAGGTGGGTGGAGGGTAGAGTTTCCTCAGTGTGCCTATCACTCCCTTGATTCCATTGCAAAACTAAGGACTACTACTCTGAGGTCTCCCTGTGTAGGAATTTCAGAGTTTTATTGTCTTTTCTAGAAAATGATGGAAGAGCAGCTCATCATGCACATATCCGGTGAAACCTGCAAAACCCTCATCTACAATTTCTCTTTCTACAAGACAGTAATGCACAAAGAACCTGACAGAGGTCACAGTCTCGGTAAATGCAGTTGCCCAAAGGGGCACGTTTTTCCTCATGACTTGCTATTTGACGTGACAGAGCTTCTTGAGCTTTATGTGTGACTTTGTATTCTGATTTGACAAATCTGTCTACTTCCTTGAGCATTTGTACTTAAGCATAACGAGAGTGACAAGGATTTCTTTCTTTTTATTTTTTTTTTCTCTTTAGGTTTATATCCATTTGTTTTCTTTCCACGTTTTTTTTTAATATTTTTTAGATGTTGATAGACCTTTATTCTATTCATTTATTTATATGTGGTGCTGAGGCTCGAACCCAGTGCCTCACACATACCAGGCAAGCGCTCTACCACTGAGCCACAACCCTAGCCCATCTTTCCACGTTTTTATTGGCACATTATAGTTAGACATAAAGATGGGATTTGCTACAAACATTCTGTTCATACATGCACAAAATATAACCAGTTGGGCCAATGTCACTCCCCAGCACTTACCTCCTCTCAAACCACCTGCCAACCTCTGGTACTTTGCCTCTACTGGATCTCCTTTTGATTTTCATGAGATCCCCACTGCCCCCCAACCTTTCTTTTCCCTTTTCCTCTGTAGCTTCCATATTATGAGAGAAAAGACTTTCTGAGTCTTTTTCTTGACTTTCTGAGTTTGACTTCTTTTGTTTAACATAATATTCTCTAGTTCTATCCATTTTCCTGTAAATATCATAATTTCCTTTTTCTTTATGGCTGAATAAAATTCCATTGTGTAAATATACCACATTTACCTTATCCATTCATCCATTGATGAACTTCTAGGCTGGTTCCAGTTCGGCTGTTGTGAATTGTGCAGCTATAAATTTGGGTATACACATTATGATTATAATATGATGACATTAATTCTTTTTTTTTAAGGTTTTTTTTTGTTGTTGTTTTGTGGGGTTTTTTTAAGATGTTGACAGATGTTTATTTAATTCATTTATTTATATGTGGTGCTGAGAATCGAACCCAGTACCTCATACATGCTAGGCAATTGCTCTACCACTGAGCCACAACTCCAGCCTGACATTAATTCTTCAGGATAAATACCAAGGAGTAGTATAGCTATGTCATATGGTGGTCCATGCCTAGTCTTTGGAGAAAGTTGCATGCTGATTTCATAGTGATTGTAATAATTTACAGTCCCTAGCAGTGTAAAAGTGTTCCTTTATCTCTGCATCCTTTACAGCATTTATTATTATTTGCATTCTTGATGACTGCCATTCTGACAGTGAGATGAAATCTCAGTATAGTTCTGATATATTTCCTAACTTCTAATGATGTTGTACTTTCTTTCATGTATTTGTTGGCCATTTGTATTTCTTCTTTTGAGAAGTGTCTGTTTAGTTCATTTACCCATTTATTAATACAGTTATTTGGTTTTTTGGGGTAAAGTTTCTTTTAATTTTTTATATATTCTAGTTATTAATCCTCAGTCAGAAGAGTAGCTTCCAAAGATTTTTCTCCCATTCTGTGGGTTGTCACTTTGCATTCCTAATTGTTTTTCTTGCAGTATAGAAGCTTTTTAATTTGATGTCATTCCATTTATTAACTCTTGATATTATTTCTTGAGCTTTAGTGTCCTATTGAGAAATTTGTTGCCTGTGCCTATTTGCTGGAGTATTGGTCCTATATTTTATTCTGGGAATTGCATACTTTCTTGTCTAATTCCTAGGGCTTTGATCCATTTTGAGTTGACCTTCGTACAAAGTAAGAGATAAGGGTCTAGTTTCATCCTTCTGTATATGGATAACCAGTTGTACCAGTACCATTTGTTAAAAGTGCTGTCTTTTCTTCAGTATATTTTTTTCCACCCTTTATCAAGGATCAGATGAATATAGATGTGTGGATTTATCTATATGTCTTCTATTCTGTACCATTGGTCTCTGTGTTTTTATGCCGGTACCATGGAGTCTTTGTTACTATAGCTCTGTAGTATGATTTGAAGTCAGATATTGTGATGCCTCCAGCATTGCTTTTTTGGCTTAGAATTGCTTTGGCTGTTCTGGGTTTTTTCTTCTTATAAATGAATTTTAGTACTTTTTTTTTTTCCTTCTGGTTCTGTGAAAAGTGTCATTGGCATTTTGACAGGAATTGCATTCAGTCTAGATATTGCTTTTGGTAGTATGGGCATTTTATCAATAATAATTATGCCTATCCATGAACCTGGGAGGTCTTTCCATCTTCTGAGGCCTTCTTCAATTTCTTTCTTCAGTGTTCTATAGTTTTCATTGTAGAGGTCTATCACCTCCTTGACTGGATTTGTTCCTAGGTATTTTATTTTCTTCGAAGATAGCATGAATGCAGATGTTTTCCTGATTTCTTTATCAGCAGGCTCATTGTTGGTATATAGGAAAGCTATTGATTTTTGTATGTTGATTTTGTCACCTGCTATTTTGCCAAATTTGTTTATTAGCTCTAGCAGTCTTTTGATGGAGTTTTTTAGATCTAGGTATAAGATCATGTCATCTGCAAACAGTGCTCATTTGACTTTTTTCCTTTCTTATTTTTATCCCTTTTATTTCTTTCTCTTGCCTAATTGCTCTAGGTAGACTTTCTAGCACTCTATTAAATAGGAGTGGCGAGAGTGGAAATCCTTGTCTTGTTCTAGATTTTAAGGGAAATGCTTTCAGTTCTTCTCCGTTTACTATGAGACTAGCTTCAGGTTTTTCATATGTAGCCTATATGAAATCGACATAGGTTCCTTCTATCCCTAGTTTCTTCAATATTTTTATCATGAATGGATGCTGGATTTTGCTAAAGGCCTTCTAGTCGTCTATTAAGATAACTAAGTGATTTTTGTCTTTAATTCTGTTCATATGATGAATTATATTAATTGACTTGAATATATTACACATCCTTGCATCTCTAGAATAAAACCAATTTGGTCATGATGTACAATCTTCTTAATATGTACTTGCTAATACTAAGTACTTAATATGTACTTGCTAATATTAAGTATTTTTGTGTCTGAGTTCATCAGGGATATTGATTGTAGTTTTCTTTCCTTGATGTGTCTTTATCTGATTTTGGGATGAGTATAATACTGACTTCATAGAATGAATTTAGAAGTGTTCCATCCCTTCCTATTTCATAGAATAATTTGAAGAATATTGGCATTAGTTCTTTAAAAGTCTGATCAAATTCAGCTGAGAATTCATTTGGGATTTTCATTGTTGAAAAGCTTTTTGTTACTACCTCTATCTCATTACAGTTTTTGATGTGTTCAGATAATCTATGTCCTCTTGATTTAATTTTGGCATACCATATGTATCTAGAAACGTATCCAATTTTTCTAGCTTTTCCAATTTACTAGAGTATAAATTTTCAAAATGTAAATTTTCACCAGGTGCGGTGGTGTACACCTATAATCCCAGCAGCTCAGGAGGCTGAAGCAGGAAGATCACAAGTTCAAGGTAAGCCTCAGCAAAAGCAAGGCACTAAGCAACTCAGTGAGACCCTGTCTCTAAATAAAATACAAAATATGACTGAGGGTGTGGCTCAGTGGTCAGGTGCCCTTGAGTTCACTTCCCGTGTCTACCTCCAAATATATAGATATAGATATAGATATAGATATAGATATAGATATAGATATAGATATAGGTATAGATACAGACATAGATGTAGATATATTTCATTCAATATTTCTTAATGATGTGCTGGATTTCTGTGCTGTCTGTGGTGTCACTTTCTCCTTTTTCATCTCTAATTTTATTAATTTGAGTCTTCTCTCTTTTTTTAAGTTTGGCTTTGAGCTTATCAGTCTCCTTTGATTTTTTTTAAAGAAACAATACTATGTTTTATTGATCATTTGTATTGTTTTTTATTCTCAAAATCTCACTGATTTTTGGCTCTGATCATAATTATTTCCTTCCTTCTACTAATATTGGAATTGGCTTATTCTTTTTTTTTAAAGGCATTGAGCTACATAATTAGTTGTTTATTTGAGATATTTCTGATTTTCTCTTGTAGACACTCTCATGTAGGAAAGGCTATAACCTTTCCTCTTAGAACTACCTTCATCCCAGTGATAATGTTACATTGTATCGCTACTCTCATTTCAGTCTAAGAATTTTTAATGTCTTCCTTGACTACTTCTATCACCCATTCATCATTCAAAAGTGTATTGTTCTATCACCATGTGTTTATATAGTTTCTGTAGGGTTTTATTGTGTTGATTTCTAATTTCATTCCATTATGATCTGATAAGGAATTGTATCAATTTTTTTTATATTTACCAAGAGTTGCTTTGTGGTCAAAAATATCACCTGTTTTGGAGCAGGTTCCATAAGCTATTGAGAAGAAAATGTATTCAACTCTTGTTGGGATATCTTCTATAGATGTGTGTTAAAGTCCCTTTGATTTATAATATTTTTTATGTTCAATGAATCTTTACTGAGTTGATGTCTGGATGACCTGTCTAATGGTAAGAGACATATATTGAAATCACCCAGTATTATCGGACTAGGGTCCGAGACTTCAATATGAGTTGTGTCCCTTTTATATAATTAATTAGTTGCACCATGTTCAGGGCATAAATATTTATTATTATTTTATCTTTTTGTTCCTTTACCAGTGTGAAGTAATCTTCTTGGTCTCTTTTGATTAATTTTGATTTGAAGTTTACTTTTTCAGATATATGAGTAGCTACTCCTGCTTGTTTTCAGGTTCTATTCACATAGTATATCAATTTCCATCATCTCACTTTCAGGCTGTGACTATCTTTGCCTGTAAGGTATGTCTCTTGCAAACAATACATAGTTGGGTCTTGTTTTTTAATCCATTCTGCTAACCTGAGTCTTTTAATTAGAGAGTTGAGATTATTTACTTTTAGTATTATTATGGAGAGTCCTGACATTTCGATTTATTTATAATGTTTAATGTGGTCCTGTTTCTCATTTGCTTATCTACTCTTCCATTTAGAGTTGTTCATTTTGCTCTTGGGTTTATTTTTTACTTCTTCTGTGTGGAGTATTTCTTTAGGTAAGTTCTGTAGTGCTGGTTTCTTAATCATGAATTCTTTTAGTTTCTACTTATCTTGGAAGGTTTTATTTCCCTTTTGATTTTGAAGAATATCTTTGTTGGATATAACAGTCATAGTTGACAATTATTTTCTTTCAGAATTTAGAACAAATATATTATTCCAAGCAGTCCTGGCTTTCAGTGTTTGTGCTGAGAAATTAGAAGTCACTCTGATAGACTTGCCTTTAAAATGACCTAATGTTTTTCTCTTGAGGCTTTTCAAATTTCATCCTTGTTCTATGTGTTAGGCATTTTTACATGGAGAGGTTCCTTTTTTTTTTTTAATCTTGTCTGTGTGAACATGAAGTTAAAAAAGCGTTTTTAACTTTCTTTTTTTTGGAAAAAATGGCAAAATGCTTCCTGTTTTACAATGTCACCTTTAAACAGATCAGATTCTCCTTATTATCTTCCAAAATGCATTTAAATTCCTATTCCAGTGTAAAGAGTAACACAAAATTATATATATAACATATATATATATATATAACTTTTTAAAAAACATTTTTTAGTTGGCAATGGACCTTTATTTTATTCATTTATTTGCATGTGGTGCTGAGAATCAAACCCTGTGCCTCGCACATGCTAGGCAAGCATTCTGCCACTGAGTCACAACCCAGCCCTATACGACTTACTGACAACAGGTTACTTTTATCCAGCTATAAAACATCAAATGATATGAAAAAATACCAACCAAATTTGTTACTTCTATATAAATCTGAAGGAGACTATGGTTATAGATAATTTTAATTTGGAGAACACCAACTTGGTAAAGTGCTTTCTCCTAAGCTTTACATTTAACTAAGCTTAACTTTTAAAGTACAATTTAGAATCCATAGTGTATGATAACAATAATCACAGGTCTGCATGGGTTAGCAGTACTAACCAAAAATCAAAGGATACCCTTAAGTCTGTCATACATTTAGGAAACAGTGTTAATGGTCATAATTGAATTCAAAGCAAACAGATATAAGACAAGTCTTCCAATGACAGTATGGTCTTTCTATGTCAGATACAATAAATAAAAGAAAGCACTTATTGGTTACCTTGCCAGTAAGCCTAGATAAACTTTTATTTTACGAACTTTTACATAACATTTAGACAAGACTCAGATAGATATAGTTCTCAGATGTATACATAATCAAGTCAACTGTATTGTTATAACCTAAAATAATAGTTCTTTTTCTAACCAGTTACAAAGTAATCATTTAAGACTTTAAAACATGTACAAACCCTAGTTCCTTTAAGTCTTAGTTTCCCTAAGTAATAAAACTTAACAGATACAAGGGAATCGTCTTGATAAGAGCAGATCAGTGTTTCAGACTTTGCTTCATATCAGTATATTTGTGCTAATTATAACCAATTTAATCACAAACACACTTTTTGAGATTTATGTTTCACAAACCTTCTACAACTTACTTAGACATTCACAGCTTATTTATATCCTTAGTTTTGGCCTCTTTTATCTTGGACTTTAGCACAAGAATATTATTTTACCGAACAAAATACTTTCTCATCCAGAAATATCCTTTTCACCTTCTAATTTTCTATGCTAAAATATATTTTCTTACCTATAACTTTTTTTATCTTTTCTGGTTTCAGACTCTTAAATTTCTTAAATTCATATTCTGAAACAATCCTTATGACTGTTATCTGTGCATTTAATTTACACAACAAATTTCATTATACACCAGATCAGATAATCTGGTGTATAAAAAAATAAAAAAAAATATGCCATAATCTTTTTTCTCTAAGGTTGCATTCAAGGGATTGGAGCACAGGCTATGTTTGAGCCTGACCTCTCTCCCTTATTATTATCACAATGCCATCAATTTAAGTAAGTTCCCCACTGTAAATTGTACCCAGAATCTCTTTTGGACCTTTTTCTTACACTGGGCATATTGATATTCAGTGGAGGAGGCCCTTTTTCATCCTTTTCTTTAGGCTTCCTTGAAGATCCCTTTGCAGAGGCTGCCAACAGAACATGAGTTAGCCTTTGTTTCTTTTCTGGGTATAGTTGCTTATTCTTCCAGTCTCTCCAGGCATTTAGTTTGATAAGATACTGTTATAGCAAGAATTGCTTTGCCCCAGTGATGAATATCCCATGACAAATGGGATGTCCTGTCAGATCTCAAAAGGGGAGACTATTCCTGTCCCCAGGTCATAAACAGACAGTTCTGGAACTTTCTGCCACATTCTTTGTGGCCAGCAACATGGGCAAAGGGGATGAAAGGCAGGAGAGAAGCCAGGTTCTCTTTGGCCATCTTTCTACAGCCAAGGCAGCTTTTCTGGGAGCTTTTTTTTTTTCCAGCTTAGGGCTGGTGTCCTTGACTCTCAGTGAGATGATCTATGGCTACCTGGGACCAGGCTGAGAAGCGGTGCTGGGAGTGCCAGCACTGGGTTTAAAAGATATGAATCTTTCTTAACCCTTTCTTCTGGTGTCCTGCTCTCCTTGCACATCAGAGACAGTGCGTTTTGGCATCTTCAATTTAGTTCCTCACTGTTCAAACCCCTTATCATGCAATTGCATAAACGCCTGTACATACAGAATCTCTTTCATATACTGTACCCCTGATAGGTCAGCTTCAACATCAAGACTGTATAATAATCCAGAAAAACCATTCAAAAGGCAGATTGTGTTACAGTAAACCATCTTTCTCTTGGACAGGCTTATACCCATAGGTGGCCCATTAAGCCAAGATCTCTCTGCTCAAGAGATTACCGGTAAGATTAAGACAGCATGGCCCATATCATAAAGGGCCAGTAACAGATACAAAAAGACAAGAAAGTATCACCGAAACTAGGGCTGACAGATGGGAAACTTTAAAACAGACAAACCTGCATGTACAAATTTCTTCCACTTACTTTACCTCTGACAGACCAACTCCAATTGCAAGATTGCAAAAAAGAAACACAGAGACAGACAACCAGAGAGGAGACCCAAAACCATGACTGACAGACAGGAACCTTTAAATTGACCAGGCAAGATCTTTCCCAAGAGACTATCTTGAGGATCAGTGCAGTATTGGCCATGTCTTAAAAGGGGCAGTAACAGATACAAACAAAACAAAAACACAGAGACAACCAGAAGGAATTCTCAAACCCAAAGCCTACAGATGAGAACCTAGAACAGACCAGAAGGAAGTAAATATTCCTTGGTTCTTGAGGCCCACTTAACCTTGACTTCTATACCAGTGGTGCCACAGATGTCTCCAGAAAGAGGGACCAGATGTTCCCACGAAGAGGAACAAGATGTGTGGAATCAAGGGTCTCAGCATGCACACTGGAGGACTTAACAGATGGCCAAGAGTGTCACAACTTTACTGAGTTCAGTTTCCTTTTTCTCAGAGTGGACCATGATGCACTTTTCAGGGAGAGAAGGCAGGAATTCCCCAAAGCCAAAGGAACTTCATCAGCTGCTGGGATAGTCCCTTTCCCTCCCTTTACTCACAGGAACAAGCTCCTGTGGTTGGACCTGAGGCAAACTCACCTGTCTCCTAACTCTCCTGCAGTTGGCTCTCAACAAGTTCAACCATCTTGCATCCTCAGCATGGAAGTGGGGTTCCTTGGAGAGCTAGGCCTACCCAAGAAAGCTGGACCTGGGGCTGATCTCAGGTCCTACTTGGGGTGCCAAATTTATTGCCAAAAGCTCAGTCCTTATCCCCAGTGCCAATCCAATAATAAGGACACAGTTTTGAGAAAAAGAAAAAGGAAAAAGAAACTTTATTGCTTTTCTAGCAAAGGAGAAATACAGGGGACTCCTGTCCCAGGGGCTATGATTCTTAACCATCAGCAGGAACAGGGGGCTTTTAAAGAGGTGATTCAAAGGGTATATTCCCCGTGTTCTCTGTTGGAGTTGTCAACACTTTTTCTCTTAAATTCTAAGTTTGACCAGTAAATACCTATTTTATTTTTGAATTGAAGTGAGGGTGGGGGAGGTTATCATTATAGTCTCTGAAGTCATGGGTTTCAAATTGAATAAACTATTTTTCAAATTGAAGTAAAGTTCATATTACATGAAATTAGGCATTTTAAGGGGTATTTGGTACATTTTGGTACATTTAGTGCATGCACAACCACCACTTCTATCTAGTTCCAGACTTATTTTCATCCCCCACAAAAGGAAAGGAAATTCTCCTTTAGCAGTCACTTCCAGGAAACCTCCTCCTCCCATACCCTGGGCAACCACTAATAGGCTTTCTGTCTAAAGATTTGCCTATTCTTGACGTTTTATATGTATGGAGTCATGTGGTACGAGGCCCTTTTTGTCTGGCTTCTTTTACTTAACATGTTTCCAAAGTTCATCCATGTTGTAGCATGCATCAGTGAGAAATCAGCATCTGCTGAGGGATCCTTCTCTTCCCTCTGCTTTTCTTAGTGGCCATGCAGCAACCCACTGCTATCTGGCACGCTGCAGGCATGGATGACTTTGCCATTTTCCAGCACAAGTGGTTTGAGGTGGTCTTTGTAGTAGAAGAGCTCTTGCACTCCAAGATTCCTGCCTTCCTCCTGCCCTGGCTGCCCAGCTGGCCAGCGTCCTACACAGGCAGGCATAGCTCCTTTGCCACAGTTTTGGAACATGGAGCCAGGTGGTCACACTTTTAGATAATTGTTGATCCAGCTGGATGTGGGTATTGTATTAGGAGGTGCTTGGGAAAAGGGAGCATCCAACCAAGGGAAGGATACCACATGAACCAGTATTAGACCTTTTATATCTCCCATACCTGCCACTGTGTCTTTTGGCACTTTGGACTCTTGTGCTCTCTTCTACTAAGTGGGTCCAACTTCATTGTTTTCCCAGCCAACAGATGTATTTAGCACCTCTCAAATCACAGCATGGTGCCAAATTTGCAATTATAGAAGGGAACAGAAAATGTGACTCTTAAGATACAGGAGGTATAAGCTGGTGCTCACTGCAGATTTACTTCCTGCCAGAGACCTTCCCTTGAACTCTAGCATCCAAGGATCTCAGTAGAAGAAGGAACCTAAAAGGTCACCCATTGCAGACATTGAATGCCTTCCTCCCCAGATGTACTTACCACAAGGAACGAAGTCAGTTGGAATTCTTTCCCCCTTTTCCTGGTTCCTGCAACTCTTAAGATAGGGGTGGATACCTGCTTATAAAAAGGAAATGGTGAACTTTGATAGGTAATGGAGACTTCTACTCTGGATAACAAGCCCAGTGAGTTGTTAAGAAAATATATGCTCTGGGTAAAGCACCATAGGACTTACCTCTAGATTAGGTTGGAGTGATCCTGGAAACCTCTAGAAGGAAGAAAGCAGCCATAAAGATCAACCTCCAGTGAAATGCCTTGATCTGCTTTGTTTGCTTATAAAGGCCCAGCTATTGAATTTCTTATCTGGCTGCTAGAATGGAAATGTTAATAACCATCACAATTTCCATAGCTTTGGATTTGCTCAGATCTGGGTGTGGCTCTGACTTCACCTCACAGCTACACCCATCCTTGCCCATGTTCCGTTTGAAAAGCAAAGGGCTAAAGGACAGTGCCGAACCCTGAGAAAAGTAGCTTCTCCTCCTTTCACTCAGGCAGGCATGGCTTACCCTTCTCCATTTTGTTGTGTTTCTAATTCTCTACTTCTTAGAAATCATTTGGGATCAAAGAGGGCTTTATCCTGGAGAACTCACTTCAGCAACCTAAACTATGTAAAGTAGCCCCAGGACTTGAGACCAAAGGCCTGTGAGCACCAGGAATAGCAAGCAGCAGGCTGGTGTGTTTTATACCCTGGAAAGGTCTATTAGAAGCAACAAGTTAAGGGGAGGAAACCTGATGTCAGTGGAAAGCAAAACCAATACTCCAACAATAAAATGGAGTTAGGAAAATATAATGCAAATATAGCAAGTGCAAGAACTTAGTAAGTACAGTGTTAATCATTTGGTCATAGCACTGGATTATATATGGGAAACATCTAAGAAACCAATTTTTATGCCATTTTCCCATTGAATCAAGCTGAGTTTTAGTAGCCAAGTTTTAAAGCCATTTTTTTCTATGTGTTTAAAAGTTAAGAATTCTTATCTTCTCAGAAAAGCAAGAGTTAAGCCAGAAAGCTAGTTGTTTTTGGATATATACCAAAGAGAATTGAAAATTCAACTTCCCACTGTCTTCAAGGTTACTTTCTGAAACAAAGACACAGTGAGTCACTGTAAATAAATATTGGACCATGTTTGGTGACATTGTATTTACCTAAGAGCTGAAGGAAGCAAAAAGGTTTCAGAAGAACCTAATATAATAAGAGGCCCTCAACCAGCAAGAAACTATTTATTGAGTTCCTACAAGTTTGGTTACAGGTCAGTCAGTAATACCCCAGATTATAGATAGGAAATTAAGGGCACATGATGGCAGCAGGAGTACTAATCCATGTTGTCAAAATGTTTTTCAAAATATACCTGTTATGTTTTGGTCCTTTTAAGAGGGGAGATAGATAATTATCACTTATTTGGAAAATGTCCTTTTCTTGAAAGTGATAAAATGAACTATTCCTGTATGAATCTTCTCTTGCAGGGCATATAGGCCTTAAAATAGGATTTCTCAACTTTGATACTACAAACAATTTGGGCCAAATAATTTTTTTTTCTTTTCTTTTCTTTCTTTATTGTGCTGAGGATAGAACCCAGGACCTCATACATACTAGGCAAATGCTATACCCACAGCCCTGGATAATTCTTTATTGTGGATAGGGTAGAGGGCTGTCCTATGGGATATTTAGCAACATCCCTGGATTCTGCCCACTGTGTGCCAATAACAACCACCCACTGTGACAGAATGTCTCCTCACATTGCCTCACTATTGCGTGGGGGTTGCAGAATTGCCCCCAGTTGAGAATCACTGCCCTAGGGTAATTGAAGGATTCCATGGAGGAGGCATGATAGAGAGTTAAAAACACCTGAGAGCTTTGAAACTCATCAGTAACTTCCCTAAGGATGTGTCAGGACAACATATAATATGGGGGTGTTTTCAGAGCTTAGAAGTAGAGCAGAGCTGGGGTTGCAGAAGGAAGCGTTATTCTCTGTTCCATCCTGGCCCATGGGCTCCTCTTGTGTTTCTGTGATGGCATTTGTGGTTGCTTGAGCCTTGCCTGACGTGGGGCAATAGTAATAGCAGCACCAGTGCCATGATTTCTAGAAGAGATATATATATCAGGCACTGTACCAAGCAGAAAATGATCTTATTTCCTCTTCATCCCAGTTCTATGATAGATATTAGGGTCTTTGTTCAGAGTTTAGGGAACCGAGCCTTAGGAAGGAGAAGTTACTTGCCCAAGGTTCTGCATCTACTAAGTGCTAGAACTGGAGTTTATTCACAGGACTTCCTGGCCCTGAATTCTTAGCTTTAACCATATGGTATCTAGCCTCAGGAAGACAAAAGTCAAAGCCCATCTTTAGTAAAGCATCCCCATTAAGCATTCCTGTCTCTACAACAGGGAGACTCTGTCCTGTTGACCAAAGCCAAGGAAGACAAAACAAAAATGGGAAGCTTAAATTAGGTTTCCCTCTATCCCCTCATCTAGAATAGCCCTTCCCGAGCTTACCAGGCAGCCCCACATTGCTTAGTCTAGTGGCAAATCCTTAGTCCTAGTTCCTGCGCCCTGTCAGCAGCATTTGTCTGATAACACTTGATTCCTCCTTTATATGGTTTCCCTGCCTGGCTTTAAGACAGTCAGTACTCCCTCTCAGTTCTTTTTTGTACATCTCCTTTGCTGATTTCTCTTTAGTAACCTGATCTTTCAACATTGCAGCAGGCAGGCTGCCTCCTACAGGCTGGTAAAGCCCTCTCTAGGCCTTCACTTCTATATCCTAATATATCTTGTCCAATATATAACTTGTCCAGTCCAGTGTCTTTGATTACCCAGAGGCTGACCGCTCCTAAATTCCCATCTCTATCCCAGTCCATGCCATTCAGTTAGAGACACCTTTCTCCTTGACTGTCAATGGATGTAGAGTGTTCAAAGCTCTGCTCTACTGCCCTACCCCCATACATCTTCTCCCTTAACGTTCCCTTCTCTTTCTGGTTACTTAGGCCAGGAAACTCAGTCACCTTTATTTCTTTTTCTTCCACCCTGCATCCATTCCATCGTCAAGTTCTGTCTTCCTTTTATCTGCCTTCAATATAGACCCAGAATTGAACAGTTCAATCCTTTGGTGTTTTACTAGAGTCACCATCATCTCCTGCATGCAATACTACAGTCATCTCTTAACCTTCTCATTCCCCATAATCTACTTTCCATGCAGGACCCAGAGAGACTCCTTCATTGTAAATGGGATCGCATGCCTCTTCTGGGCAGCATCCTCTTGTGGCTCCCATTTTCCTTGGAATACAAGCCAGTTTTAGCAGTCCTTGGGCTCCAACTAATATAGGCTGCTCACTCTGCCCCATCTCCTGTGGACCTCCCATGCACTTTACTGTTCACACTGGCTTCTACACACGTGGGCCAACACACCAAGCATGCTTCTGCTTCTAGTCCTTTCTTCTACCTGAGATACCATTCCCGCAGATGTCCTCAGGGCTCCCTCCCTCCCTTCAAGATCATATGTGAGACCTTCTCTGACCCTGCCCTGTACTCTCTGGGGTCCCTGATACCCACCGTCTTTGCTTTGGTCTTATCAACTCTGGACATTGTATGTTTGTACAGCTTGTGTGTTTTTACTTCCATGAGGACTTACACTCTGAGATGAACTTTGTTTATTCTCTGGCTGTCCCCACTCCTAGAATAGTACTAGATGCATAGTTTCCATCAATATTTGTTGACTATATGAAAAAATATGAACAAATGTATTTTAGCAGAATTGGGGGAAAATTGCATTTGGATTGTTAGGTTTGGAGTCAGCAAACCATCTGACAGTAAGCAATTCTCAAATTTTCGTAAAAATAATAGTAGTTCCATCACTCATTCTGTAGAAGACACTACCAGCCTGGGGACAGACAAGCTGCCTATTCCCTAGTTGTATGCATGGTCCTTCCCCTGTGAACAGATAAGGAGGTGTGTGCATAGTCCCAGCCTGTTTGCAGCACTTGCTCCTTGGTTAAAGTTACTGTTTCTAGGAAATGCTTCCACTGTTGTCACCTTTGCATCTTTTAGCTTCTGGAGGCTCTCTTGACAATGTTCAAACATCCTCCTTTCCAAAGTCCTCTCCTTCTATAGGCTGGAAAAATCCTCTCCTGGCTGCCACAGTCTTCTGTTCAAGATGAGATTCAGATCATCTCAGATGAGCTTTGGTTCTTATTGCTTAGAGAATGACAGACTATAGAAAAAATAAGTCAAAAAATTATTCAAAACCAAGAGAAAGTAGAAAGGAAAAAGGGATTTATATCCACAGCAGTTAGTTGACTGGACAGGTATTGGTCACTGGGATCTGTTTGGGCTTTAGGGGTTCAATGAATATGAAACTAGGCAGAATTTTGCACATGTGTATGTTTTCTGGGGAAGCATCTTTTAATTAGCTTTTCAACAGCTCCCATGGTTGTTACAGAGGAGTGTTATTCCATCAGCCTCCTTATCCATCACCCCTCCCACAGGAAGTGAGTTTCTTTTCCTTTTAAATCTGAAGTGACCTTATTACAGCTAATTCTGTCCAATGACAGCTCTCAGACGTTTGTGTTAGGTTTGGCATGTTTCTCCTCAGTCTTTTTCCAGGTTAGAATATGGAGTTTACTTTGTCATTTACTTAAGTGAGAAAGATCTATTGTGTTTATTTATTGTGTTTTTTAATTGAAACTCAAAAGCTCACACATGCTAGACAAGTGCTCTCCACTGAACTATATCCCAGCCTAATCTATTATCTTTACATCTTCAATGTTTGGGTTTTTCATCTCAGAGCAAAAAAAAAACTAACATTATTCATGATAGGAAAACAGCCTATGTATCCTATGTGACCTGCTCATTTTTTGTCTTTGTTTGTGCTTATATTTTATATGCTCCTTTTAAAATATTTCTTATTCTCAAATGGCTTTTAGTAGTGGAAAGTTGTTTTGAAACCCCTGATGTTGGCACTTGGTCCTCTCCAGCTTCACCTGTGGTAGCTCCCACTTCCCCATCACTATGACCCTGTGTTGCTGAGCTAAGAAGCTTCAGGGTCATCTGACTCTGGAAGAAGCAGCCACATGCCTAAACCCACTCACATGTCTTCTACTTCTCATTCTTTTCTTGATGTCATGCTGCATATCAGGGTCAGGAGAGGTGACAGAGTACCTTTATCCAAACCCTAACACTTGCACCTTTTCCTCCCAGTTAATAGAAGCCAGCTCCTCTTTGAAAACCCCTTGACATGGCACTCACTCCTAAGATCACTCACTTCATTCTCTGGCAGTTCTAGTTGTTGTGCAGAATTTCTGTCCCCTTTCTGGGATTGTGTTCATTCTCTGCCAGTGACACAGATCCCTTCCCTGGGTCATTAATAGTACCCTAGTTCTTACCTGGGTGAAGGATGCTTAGTCTGCCCTTCCCCTGAATTTGAATGTATTTATTGGACTCCACATATCTCTATGTCCCTAAGATGAATAAGTTGTTTTCCATGGAACTCAAGGAATGACTTCACTGAAAGCTGCATCTCAGGTGGGCTCATACTTTTGTCAACACTGTAAGCCTACTAGAAGCATCTGTACTGTTAGATCTGACTTCCGAAGTATGAAACCAGTGATATCTTAAACAAATAACCACTTGGCTGAACAGTTTACTCCCTTGAGCTTCTCTAGACTGGCCTGTGCTGAACTTAACATGCCAGATGAAAGAGGATCACTGACAGGAACACAATCACTGCTGATGTTTATGGAATACCCTTATTTTTGATTGGTGCTTTTTACCTGCGGAAGAATACAGTGTTCAAGACTAGAGAGCAAAGATTTCTGTCATTCGATCTGTGAAATACAGGACTAATTCTGTCAGTGTCATGAATCAGGAATATGAAGCAGAGACAGAGTTTAGCTTTTTTGAGCTTTGTAGGATCAGAGTAGCCAAGTAAAAGTTCCAAGTGCCTTACGCATAATAGAAGTGTTCATGGAGTCATACACAGGCCTCACCTTGAACATTGGCAAGCTCCTGGCTTAAACTAGGAGCAAGGGGAAAGGAGGGGAGATAGAAGTGAGGTTGCTAGAGGAGAAATCAAGAGAGGACATCTGTAACCCCTTCGCTGCCATGTTTCACTTGGTCCTCACCCCTGCTGTGTGAAGCAACCGAGCTGCCACGTCTCAGTTTGGAGACAAAGAACTAAACCAGAGCTACATTCTCAGAAACACATGTGAGTAAATGGCAGGATTTATGGCTTCCAACTCCAGATCCAGATCTTTTCCCATTTTATATGTTCTCCTTTTGAGAGAATGATAAGTGGTACACCTGGCAGCTGAATATTGGTTTGACTAGGTGCTATTCAGTGCCTTAGCCGACACACCACTGTCTCCCAACAGCAGCTCATTAAAACTGCTGACTCAAGAGCCATTTTATCCTTGTCAGAGATAATGCCATTCAATGCTTCTACCTGCAGAACCCAGGTCTAAGATGACTATTTCAGATGAGAGAAACCATTGAACTCATGAGGATGGGGGACAATGAGAGCAGACCTTAATTTATACAAACCCTGGATATGACAGTGTCCGGGCAGGCAGAGCAGAGCCCTGACCTTTTTTTAACTTCTGAACCTATTTCAAGCCTTTATTCTGATCAGGAAGTTGATTTTCTGACTCATCTTTAAAATATCGCTATCTTGGGTTGAGCAGAATTTCTGAGCAGGGATCCCAGATAGGATGAGCAAGTTTGGTATTGAGCCAGAATCCTTCAGTGACATGTGGTTGAAAACTTCATTATGATATTTTACTTACTGAGAAAAGGTATTAGAACTACTGTCTTTCTGGTCAAAACCGAAAAAGCAAGACTTTTTCCTCACCTTTCTCCCTGTGTTCTCTTGTGGATAACTGGAATCAGAAAACTGGGGCTCAGATGACTGAGTTTCTGACTCTACAATTTTGACCAAGGGATCACTCCTCTTGGACTGCTGTTTCCTCCCTATAAATGAAGGGAATCTATTGGATTAAGTAGAGGCAAAATACAGCTTAACTGGCCAATTCTGATTTACCGTTTGTTCTATAATTGCTCATTTTTTTAAGATGAATTTTAGGCTCACAGAAAATTTGAGCAGAAAATTTCCTAATCTTCCCTGATAGCCTCCTTCCCCACAGCCAGCCTCCCCCAATATCCGTGTCCCCCCACCAGAGTGACATTCCTTACAGTCATGAGCCTACGTTGACAAATTATTATCACCCAAAGTCCATGGTTTACATTAGGGTTCATTCTTGGTGTTGTATATTCTGTGGGTTTGGACAAACGTATGATATACATCTACCTTTATTGTATCATAAAGAATAGTCTAACTACTCTAAAAAACCATCTGATTTTATAAATAAAGCTGGTTTTATTCCTAGCCAGACTGGGGATTGAACCCAGGGCCTGGTGCATTCTAGGCAAGTTGTTCTACCCCTCAGCTATAGCCCCAATCCTTTCTAGTCTGTGTTATCATTATTTCCTTAAAGTTTTTAAACTCTAATATAGATAAATTATCATTTTAATACAATGTCCACATTTATTATGCATCAGGTTTTATAAAGATAAATATTTCCTAAAATTTAAAAAAAAAAAAAACTTTTTTACTGTCTTAGGAATTAATTTGGCTAAATCAGAGATCTTGGTTTTGTTGTTATGGTTGTATGTTTGATATTATGAGTGTTTCTGAGGGGAAAAAAACTAAAAGTAATTCATTTCAGTTATTTACATAATCATATTTAAGTCACACTGCTTTTTTTGTTGTTTTTACAGTGGTTTGGTTTGGTTTTTTTTTTTTTTTTTTTTTTTTATAGATCTCACTATATTGCCCAGGCTAAAGTTCCAAATCCTGGGCTCAAGTAATCCTCCTGCATCATATCTGGTTCTGCAGTCATGAACTACTATGCCTGGAATATATCTTTTTAAAATAATGTTTGACCTGTAGTTGTGAGCTACTTGGAGTCTGAGATGGGAGGATCACTTGAGCTTCCATGTTTGAGACCAGCCTGAGCAGCAACATACCCAGATCCTGTATGAAAAATAAATAAATAAATAAATCATTTGACATAGATCTCATCTGTATCCCAGAACCACATCCATATCTATCACTTTTTTAAATTTTTATTTATTTATTTGTTTATTTTTGGCAGTATTGTGGATTGAACCCAGGTTCTCTGGGATGCTAGGCAAGCACTCTACTACTAACCTATTCCCACAGCCCCCGCTTTTTCTTTTCTTTTTTAAGAATACATGAGTTTTTATGTTATGTGCATGTACAAATATGGTATAATAAATTCAAATATAATATACCAATAGAAAAAAGTATACATCAGCTTTATGGTTAAAAAAAAAAAGTATCTCAAAAACTGGAAAACTGACACTCTTCTATAGAAAAATGGTATTGATGGGAAGTTTGTGTTTAGGGACTATTAAACTCTTGTGCCTGGTCTTCAGACAGATGACTTTGGGAAGTTTCCTAGGAAGTAGCTCTCATTCTGCATGTCAGTGCCAGTCACTTTTGGCCAAAGGCCACCAGTCATCTTCTACTCTATATCATGTTCTTCTCAGCAAATCTGAGTGGGTTGTTTTCTTATTTGGTGCTTTCAGCTTATTAAATTCCTGATCCAAGACAAAATTGGAAGGATTTAATCTGAATGCTGTGATGTTGCTCTAACATCCCACAGAATATGAAGGGTTTCAGCTTCTCTCCAGTACTTTCTTTGCACAAGAAACACTGAAGCTGCAGAAATACAGGCCATGAGGAGGAGTTGTGCTCGCCTCAGTTTTCAAGTATTCATCGGGAAGTAAAACTGCACTTCTTCCTGTCCAGGGTCTGTTTAGAGCCAGCAAACATGCCAATTATGATGTGTGCCACTGCTCTTGAGGGTTCACTCCTTGCAAAGTATTCCTCTTGTCTGAAAGAATTTAGAGATGACACTGTTTCTATACTTTCCACTAGGTCAAAGGTTGACATTGAAAGCCACCTCCTGTGACTTTTTTGTTGGTCCCAATTTTGGAGTATCCTTTTCTACTTATATGATGATCCTCTTCCTGCCCTGCTCTTTATCCCCCTCTGTATCAGATACTTGCTCAAGGAGGGCAGCAAGACTGTTAGATACTAAGAGCTACTTCCCTCTGGAGGGTCTATCTCAGTAAGATACCTCCCCTCGAGGACATCTTTCTGGGTATCTAATCAACACAGGCTAGTGAAAAGGGAGTGCCTTAGCACAAGGGCCCAAAGACATCTGAATTCCCACCTTAGTTCTTCCCTTGGAAAAAAGCACTTAATATTTCTGAGCCTCAAATTCCCTATTCCTACAGTGGGATTGGCTAGAGCTGCCTTGCTAACTCAGGAAGGTCATCTTAAGACCTGGAGGCATGGGTGAGAGAGGGTGTCATGCATTGTAACTCTGGCAGCACTGCTGTCTTCCCACATCCTCCCTTCATGTGCTCCAGCCTAACTAGTCTGAGCTGCAAGGATTTAAACCTCATAGGAGGCTTGTATATGCTGTTCTGTACAAAAAGACCAAAAATGGGGGCATTAAAAAAAAAAAAACAGGAAATAGTGTCTTATTGTGCAAAACTGTGATGTGTCACCTCCTGGAACCCTGCATGTGGCTCAAGTCCTACATTTCAAGGAAAACAAAGTAGAGCAGGGAGGAGGCTCAGAAGACAGCAGGACCCAGTTCAGAGTCATTCCCTCTGAAACAGGGTTGTCAATCACAAAGGGAGCACATAGGGCCCATCCCAACCTGTCACTCAGCCCTAGGCCACCAGGTTTAGGACAGATCACAGGAGGAGCTCAACTTGACACAGCAAATCGTTCTTTATATCCATGCATTCATTGTAGGCGAGCATATATATAGCTCCTAAAAATCCTCCAATGAACACAGATGATATTTTTCAGAATGAAAAGCAAGAGTTGATGATAATACATCAGAAGCCCTCAGATACAAAGGTTATAAATGTGAAATAAGTAACTTTGGATATAAGGGAGATGCTTTCTTCCTGTGTCTGTATAAGGCGTTGTCATGCAGACAAGCTGCTCAGAGGATGAAGAGGTCTTGCCAGGTGGAACAGACTCCAAGTCAAGTATTCCTGCACTTTTCATAAGATAGGCTGCCCTATAGGAGCAAACAACTTTACTTCCAAAGACCCATCTGCAGATTCTTTGTTTACAATTTGGAATACATTTTTGTATAAGGGGTGAGCCCCACAGACCCCTCTCCCTGCCAGATTCTGAGATACATAGAGTATACAGAGTCTCCTTCATACACAAATTCTCATTTAGCTTCACAGCATGGCTGGGAGAAAACCATTTATATAGTCCTAAAATGCAGGATGATGTGTTTCTGTCAAACAATTTTAAGCCAGGCAGCTCCTTGTAGTGTTATAATATGTTAGGGGACAAGGGATCTTCCCTCTATAGACCCCAGAGCTCTCCCTTTCTCACTGTAACAGCAAAGAATTGTTCACAGGGCTGGCAATAGAGGACATTTTGTGCGACTTGATGGTTTTCCCTACCAGTTGTAACCCAGTCTTCAACACCAGAATCCTCTGTTGGTTGCCATGGTTACCACTGGGGGGGGGGGGGGGAAAGAGTCCTAGTTTAAAGGAATAAGGACTCAAATCTAAAAATCAATTTTCTTGCTTCCGTACCTCTTCTTGTTCTCTCTGTTTCCTGTAATAGTGAATTCAGAATCTTAAAAATCTGACAGGCTTTTGTTCTGTGTGTGTGTGTGCTTTTCTATGAAATCCAAAACCCTTTTTATTTTTCCTTTTTTTTTTTTTTTTTTTTTTTCCTTTACTTGTCCTGAATCCTCAAATCTATCTTAGAAGTTCCAAATATGGAAGAGTAAAAAAGCTACCACAGGAAACCCTAGTCTCTGGGTTGTCTGTGCAATAGCCACTCCAGCCCACAGCACCTCCACCCCAAGAGCAGCCCTTGGTCCACAGCAGCCGTCCTACAGAAGGAGCAAGACAGGACAATGCAATGGGTGATGGGGAGGGGACCAACATGCTCTGTTCCCTCCCCCAAAAAAATTTACTTGTCAAAAATTCATTTTTATGTTTACATCTTTCAATTCCCTATCCCTGAAGTGACACTTATAAAATTTTTCCCTATAGGAAAACGCAAGATTGATAATATAAAAACATGCATAGTTGTTGTTGTTGTTATTCCTTAGAAGAAGCTAACTTGAATTTAAGATTTGCTATTTTGTACTATAAGATGCTCCTTTTGGCTTTTGGCATAGAATGTCATTACAATTAGTCTTATACTGAGTTCTGGCAGTTCACACTGGCTCCTGACGATTCATCTCATTTCTAGACCCTGCTATAGCTTAGGGGAAGGGATGGTGAACACAAAACTGTCCTTTCTTTGACCTTGGAATGGAGGCTGGTCTTTCCCCAAGTAGGTAGTGTGGGAAAGAAGAATATAGGCTAAATGAGCAAGACTTGCCAAGAGTAGTGAGGGGTGCAGAAGCTCAGAGGCAGGCAGAATTACAACCCATGTGATCACAACCCAGCACTAAATCTTTTTTCCTTTCAGGCTTAGAACCAGAAATATTGGGATCAAAATGCTCCTTTTTTTTCCATGAAGTCATTGCACTCAGGTTTGTTACCAAGAATAGTAGGAAGGAATCATTGTTTATTGGACAGCAGTTATACCAAAGTGAAATCCAGTTGGTTTTTTCCCTGGGGAAAGGGATCTCTTCCACCAGTGACAAATTAGCTGCTTATCTCCAACAGGACTCTTGCCTTGGTTTCTGAGACAAGTCCTACCCTGCCAGTTCCTGTAGCTGTTGTTTTCAGACCTCATTGCCTTCTTCCAGTTGAGGGAATATTTTAGAGCTCTCTCCTTAGCCTCCAACAAGAGTCTGAGCCAAGCTCTCCAGAAGATAATATGAAAAGAAAAATTATAAAGTTCATCATGAGACCCTCAGCCATGTTGAAAAGACAATGAATGGTGGTTAAAAAGCAATAGATGAACTTGTAGTTACTCCTTGACACCTACTGTGTGTGTAGGGAAAGCCTTCCTTGGCTTAGCTATCTCCCCCTAGACCAGTCCAGCAAACCACACTGTCTCCAGGTTTCACCAAGTCAGCATCCAATTGCTACTTCATGTTAACCATGGTGAAAACACAGCCTCCTATTCTTGCTTCAGTAGCCTTCTTGCTATACCTTCATCGATGTCATATCATCTTATTCAGGCATCTTCAACTGTTATCACCTGTACCCCATACACACCCCATACTCACACAGCCACATAATGAAATCCAGACTCTTAAGCCTCAGCCTCAGTCTAAATCTTGGCTCTGGCATGCTTAAGACCTTATTCTAAGGCCTAGACTTAGCTCAGGTGCTTAGAAAAGGCTGTGGGATCAGTGTTTCCCTGACTCCCCTTCCCATAAGAAGGGGTAGAGGTTTGGGGCAGAGAGGAAGGAGTACAGTGGTCAATGGAAAAGGGTCTTGAATTGGGAAGGAGACAGGCCTGACCCATCCTCCCTTCTACCAGCATATGGTTGAGCTGTGGAAGTTCCATGGCAAGTCCTGGAACTGCCAGGCCCTCATTTTCACTTCCGGAAGAAAATTGTTGGGCTCGACTGTGAGTTGGCAGAGGACATTAATCATTGGGAAGACCCCAGCTCATTGATGAGTCTGCAGGCAGCTGGACACTGCTTGCCTTGTGCCTCATCAGGCAGTCATTGCACTTCACTGAATGCATATCTCTTGAGATGTGACCTCTGTGTGCGAAATCTGCTTTATTTGTTTATTTTTTTCCTTCGCAGTACTGTCTTCTGGATCTCCCTCAGCCCTGATTGTGATCATATTTTCTCTAAATGGTTGCCCTTTACTCTTCATCTTCATTGTCCCATCTCTGATTTCCTGTGTGTCTTCCGAGTTCCTTGTATCACTGTACCACTCTACTGGGTGTCACCTTCCACTGTAACCTGAGCCCCTGTTCCCTCGACACCTGTCAGATTCTCCCCTCACCAGGGAGTCCCAGGTTCCTCCCCTCTGAATTCCTCCTTCCATTGCTCCTGAACATTCTGTTAATCTATTAAACTGACTTGGGGCCCCTGAAGGACAAAGGTATGCTTTTTGCTCATTTATGTTTCATTCTACAGTGCTTAGCACAGTGCCTTGCCCAGAGTAGCGGTTCTTCTTGCCAGTTTTGCACAGAGTGGAACGCTTAGTGGGAATATGGCTCTAAAATGACTCATTAGCCCATCCAAAGATCTGAGGATGTAAACTGCCTACATCACTGACTTTGTTACATAAACCCCTCATACACAGGTCCACTGCAGACAAAGTAGAAGTGTCCTTCTTTCCTGGGTCCCCTCTACTGTGATTCCCAGCTCTTTTCCTTCATCTGGGTAGTTGGGTGAGATTAGTACAGCCCCTTCTCTGGGCAGGAACCCCTGACCTTCACTGCAATTGCATTCCTGCCTCGCATTCTTTTTTTTTTTTTTCTTTTGTTTGCAGTGCTGGGGGAATCGAACCCAGGGCCTTGTGCTTACAAGGCAAGCACTCTACCAACTGAGCTATATGCCCAGCCCCCTGCCTTACATTCTTAAGCAGAAAGGGAGAAGACAGAAATGTGATTAAATTGTTCTTGTTTTTTTTTGTTTTGTTTTGTTTTGTTTTTTAAATAAAATATGTTCCTGGTAATCTAAAAAAGAAATGAGGGAAGAATACTCTCGTGAAGCTGATCCATGCTGAGTAAATCAATCAGTAGGCTTGACTGGGAAGTAGAGAAAGCAGGAACAAAATCCAGACCATTCCTATACATGATGGAAGCTGCCTGTAGATGAGGTTTGCAGTGCACTTTTGCCTATCCATTTAATTTGCACATTCGACTTCATGTATTCTTTGGTGAATTCTTAAGGAATACCAGAGTAATGCCAGCAGCTTGGATAGAGGCTACAACACACCCCCTCCTGGGAAGCTCAGCCCAGGATAGGAGACAGGCCGTTTACCTCCTTTAGCTCTGCCTACATCACTGCCTTCATTACATAAACTCCTCAGACTTAGAGGGCAGGAGCCACATCTGTTAGCACGTCCTTTTTACAGCTCTTAGCAGGTAGGGCTATAATAAATGTGCTTTATGGAAATAGAAAAACCAGGAATAGTACAAGCCATAGATGAGAAGGGGAACAGAACAAGTCATAGATGAATAATGGCTCCTCTTGCCCATTTCCAGAACACAGCAGAACCAAGAACCCCAGGTTGTTCTTCCTCACTTTTAAAGAAAGGATTTCAATTAAGGTACTTCATTTCATTTTGGTTCAAGGCCTTTGTTGAGAAACTTCTACATGTTAGCCTGAGAACAGTGGGGAAAGGGAGAGAGGTGTAGTTAAGGTAAATTAAGATGAGGAATGTATGTGGGTGGATGCTGCAGCCATTAGCATTTGGGATATATTCCAGCCAGAGGCTGAGGGAAGGCCTGGGGTGACTGGGGGAGAATGCACAGTAGGGAGGGCTGCTTGAGGATCTGGGGGGTGTGGCAGGAGAGGGAGTTGGCTGGATGAAGAATACAGCAGGTAGGAGGGCTTTCATTCACTGAAGTGACATGGTGGACCAAGGAGATGAAAGGCAGTGGGGCACAGGACAGCAGGAGAGTCACGATGTCAGAAGGGGTGAAGGTTGGGGAGTGTAGAGGACAAAAATAAGCAGTCTGCAGAGTCACCTTAAATGCGATCATTCCAGATTACTTTATCTGAGGCAGAGAGTCTGATTAACCTAACTAGTGTGCTTTTCTGTCCTTCCCTTAGGATTGGCTTTGTACAAGATGAATATTCTGCCTCTGCTTTTAGCTTCCCTGCTGAGAACAAGCCTCAAGACATCCATGTTACAGGAAAGAGCTATGGGCAAAATGTTGATCAGGTGGGACCCTGTGGCAGGTGCATGAGTCCTGGGGTACCTGGGCCTCTTCACAGAGATCTCTTCCCCTACACCAAGCCTGCGGTGGCAGAAGCACCTCAGCCATCTCCGGGTGCCTTCCTGGCAGCCACACAGATCCTGCCCTTTCCTTTCAGGAACAATGTTTCTACAGGTGCCCTACTCCAAGTTTAAGTTCTCTGGTTCAGCCACAGTAGTGGAACTTCACCATCTGCACCAACCAGAACATGCTCTGTGAGGACAGGTCAGTTACAACTGGGCCTACAGAACCATGCTAACCAAGACGAAGTGTTTTTGCTCCAGGGGACCAAGAAGTTTTCTGATAAACTGCTGAATGATTTCACAGACTTCTGCACCAACTGCAATAACTGGCTGGTTATGTTATGAATAAGTTGCCAGAACAAAACAAGATACACATCAGTGCCCCATGAATCCAGGCCACACAGGACTTAGAAGATATGCTGGGGCAGAGGAGTCCTGTCAGGCGCTGAGCATCAGGTTATCAGTTTGCTTCTGCTAGTTAGTGGGAGCCCTAGCTTCTTTTTGGCCCTCCCACAAGTATTCTATTCTACTCAGGAGAAAAAGCTGGGAAGCAGCTGCTGCTGCTGCCTCCACCCAGATCCTCTCAGCAAGTGCCCAGAGCAGGTGGGAGGCACAGATTTTCTGTGGGAGGGCTTCAGTGTCTGGGAAAGGGGGCAGGCAGCCCCCATGAATGTCTTTGGAGAAGGAATGGCCCCTGAGAGCATCCTTTTCCTCCACTGTCTATGGAGTAATCAGAGCAGAATCTGCTGCTTCCCATCCAGGAGTGTGTATAGTGTGTAAGAGAATTAAGTAAAATAATGGACATAGACTCACACCAATTATATATACCTGTACCTATCAGAAGCTAATAAAGCTCCACTTACAGCATCTCTTTCCCCAAACTCATTCCTAACCACAGCAGTCCAACCCTGGACTGGGCATCATTCCAGGTCAGTGCAGTAACTGCAGAAGGTGAAGACTTCAGAAGGTACTGACTTGTAGAGTGACTGTGAGTTGACTAAGAGATTTGTTTTCACAGGCCCTGGTGCAGGAATGAGGCTACCTCCAGTCAGGACTAGTGAACAGAGTACAACGTACTAGGTTACTTAACCATAGACTTGTTCTGTCAGAGGTGGATCTTGCTGAATGGGTGAGCCCAGCTCTGTAATGCAGACACTAATGTATTCCTCTTTTTGATGGGTATATCTTTCCACTCACTTATGCAAGCCAGAATCTGGAGTCTAACTCAGTGCCTTCCTCCTCCATCATCATCCAGTTCTCCCACCTACCCATCCAAATTGTACCTCATACCTTGCTACCTTCCTCTATGCCTTCTGCCCAGGTGTAGAGCTCAGCCTCAGGGAATAGATGATTTGGTTAAACATTGATATGATTTGAATGTATCCCCCCCCCAAATTTTATGTGTTGGAAACTTAATCCCTAAACTCATGTTTGTAGGATTTGGGAGTAGAATCTTTGGGAAGTGATAAGGATTAGATGAGATTATGAGGGTGAGGCCCCCTTGATGGCATTGGTGACTTTGTAGGATATGGAAGTGAGACTCTGGATAGCACGCTTGCTCTGTCTTGCTATGTGATGATGCTCTTTATCCTGTTGTAATACAGCAAGAATGCCCTCACAAGATGCCAGTGCCATGCTCTTGGACATCTCAGCCTCCAGAATCAGAAGCCAAATAAACTTCTATTCTTTGTATATTACCTGGTATCAGGTATTTTGTTACAGCCACAGAACACAAACTAAGTCAGATATGGGTCAGGTGCAGTGGTACATCCCTGTAATCCTAGCAGCTCAGGAGGCTGAGGCAGGAGAATTGCAAGGCCAAAGCCATCCTCAGCAACTTAGCAAGCTCCTAAGCAACTCAACGAGACCTTGTCTCTAAAGAAAATATAAAAGAGAGCTGGGGATGTTGCTCAGTGGTTAAGCACCCCTGGGTTCGATCCCTAGTATCAAAAGGGGGAAAAAAAGACATACAGGCAGATGTATGCATGCAGATTCTAAAAGTCCACCAAGCCATGCCTTGGTATAGGGTGAAGAGCAATAGGCTTAGGGCCAAGAGAACCAGGATGTAAATTCTAACCTTAATATTTATTAGTTGTGAAAATTCAGGATGGCCTATCTCTTGAGCCTATTTCCTCGCTTGATAAAAACAGATGATGTGGTTTCACTTTTTTCCTCAACCCCTGTATATACATACACACACACACACACACACACACACACACACACACACACACACCCCTCCTATTGTTGGTCTTCTGTGCTATGACATGTATTTATCTGCTGCATATTTCAAGTCACTAGGCTGGGAATTCCCTGAAGGCAGTTACCAGACCTCCAGTCTCTATCTAGCCCCTTGCACTGTACCTTCTGGCATATACTTCAGTCAATCATTTGTGAGAAGAGACCCATCAAAATAATTAAAACAGAAGCTGAGCTTGAGGCTTTGTAGTACAGTGCTAGCCTACCATGCATAAGGCCGTAGGTTCCATTCCCAGTTTCACCAAAAAAAGACACTTTGGGTGTTAAATATGTGTCATATGCCTGAGACACTAAGTGAATCCCTGAGGCTCTGCTGGAGGTGGATAGAAAATAGTGGAAGAGAAAGCTGGAGAGAAGTCAATTTACAGGCCTCTCCATTTACTCACAAAACTTCAGATGCATGCAATAACAATGGTTACTCCATTTTTTTTTTTTTTTTTTTTTAGTGTTTTGCTGTGTTCTATATAACATGTCATTCTTTACATGTCTTTTCACCTCAATCTTTTTGGGGTTTTTTTGTTGTTGTTGTTTTTGGTTTTTTTTTTTTTGGGGGGGGGGGGGTTTGGTACTGAGGATTGAATTCAGGGGCACTTGGCCCCTGAGCCACATCCCCAGCCCTATTTTATATTTTGTTTAGAGACAGGTCTCACTGAGTTGCTTAGTGCCTCACTTTTGCTGAGCCTGGTTTTGAACTCATGATCCTCCTGCCTCAGCCTCCCAAGCTGCTGGGATTACAGGCACATGCCCCGTGCCTGGCTCACCTCACAATCTCATCAACATAGCAGAAGAGAGGCAGAGGTCTCAGGAGGTGGAGCCAGGATGACACCGCTAACAAACAACTGGCCACAAGTCAGCTTTGTGGGACCCAGGAGCCTAGGCCCTACTCACCATGCTGCCCCTTTTACCTCCTGGGGATGCTGAGTCAGTGAAGCACTATCTGCTGCTGTCCCAGGGCCTTGGCTAGGAGTTCCTCTGTTCTCAGTTGACTATAATTATATGTATCTTGTAAACCTATGGGAACCCAGGTGCCATGTAACATCTGGACATGGCCTCACAGCTATTTTGGCAGGGATTGGGCAGTGACTTTGAGCAGCGCCAGTCATCTTTCCCCTCCCACAGGCTCCTATCTGGAAGGCTTTGTTTAAATCTTCCCTTTGACCTGCAGCTGCTGGCTTCAGCCTGCACATGCTTCAGGCAACCTCTGGCCCTTAGGCCATGACCATACACTTGCCCTAAACCTGGCCTAAAATGCTCAGTTGCCAAGAACTCAGTCCTACCAGCCTTCAGATTTAACCTTCATCTGATTCTCTGGCTGTGGCAAGATTCCTCTGTTTCTTCATTGAATCAGTACACAGACCTTCCAAGAAGACCCACCGGAATGAGGGGTGGTAATGAAAAGTCCATCTTCCCTAAACCCTTTCTCCTTGAGCCTTGAAACTTCCATCTGAACTCGTCTGGGAGAAACCTTAGAGAACACAAGATTACAACTTCTGTCCTCTTCAACCAAAAGGAAGACTGACTGCAAAGAGTGAATTCAGTTCTATTATGGCTTAGATACTAGGTGTCCCCCAAAAGCTCATGTGTGAAACAATGCATTAACATTCGAAGGTGAAATGATTGGGTTAAGACAGCCTTAACCCAATCAGTGAATTAATCCCCTGACGGGAATTAACTGAGTGGTAACTGAAGGCAGATAGGATCTGGCTGGAGGAGGTGGGCTTTGGGGGCATGCCTTTGGGGTATATATTTTGTATGTGGTAAGTGGAGTCTCTCCGCTTCCTGGTGTGATGTCTTAACCTCTTTACCACATTCTTCTGCTATGCTATTCAGCCTCACCTCAAGCCTTGAAGAATGTTGTCAGCCACCTATGAACTGAAACCTTTTGGAACTGTAAGCCCCCAAATAAACTTTTTCTCTTCTAATTGTTCTTGTGAGGTCCTTTGGTCATAGCAGCAAAAAAGCTCTCTAAAACAAGGTCCCTCAGGCAGCTTGTGGCGGTTGCAACTGAAACTCAGTCTCTCACCTCCCCTCTGTGCTCTTTGAATTGTACCAGAGTGCTTATCTAGGCTTAGTTCCCAGCCCCAACCCCCAATAGTCCTCAAATGTCTGAAGAGACAAAAAAATTGTTTTTAAACCCATGGCATACTGAAAGACATTTTCCTAATGCCTCTGATATTTGTCCAATCCTAGTAGCTCATTCTCTGGGTCCTTTTCATCTTCCCTACAGTATGAAAGCATATTGTAGTCATGATCAGGTGCTGTCTTGGGACAGTAGTCTGTTTGCAAGGTGAAATGCCCTGCATCTCCTCAGGCTATCTGTCCTCAGAACCTGAGGATGGACCATATTGAGTAGGTGGGCAGGGACTATGCCAAAGGCAAATTGGAAAGACTTATCCCAGTGCTGTCTCAAAAAAACCTTGACCTAGCCAAGTTCAGTAGTGCCCATTTGTAGTCCTAGCTACTTGGAAGGCTGAAGGAGGATCACTTGAGCCCAGGAGTTCAGGGCCAACCTGGGAAACATGGCAAGATATTTTCTCTTAGAAGTCAAACAAAACAAAAACCACCTGACTCCTTTTCCAAGACCCTGGATAAAATGCCAGAGGAGAAGCAGAAGCTAGCCAAGAGTTCTCAACTGGGGGTGATTTTGCCTGTCAGGGAACATTTGGTAATGTCTGGAGACACAACTGCAGGGGGTGGTACCGACATCTAGCAGGTACTTCTAAACACCCTCTATGCACACAACAGTCCCAACAACAAAGAATGAGTCAGCCTCAAACATCAAGTGTTGGGTTGAGACACTAAGAAGTAGACTGTGATCTGGTAAAATGTCCAGATATGGGCCTTCTCTCCACTATGACTTTGGAAGAAGAGGAACCTGCCACTTTCCTCTGGATATAAAGATATGAACCCTCTCTTGATGGCAGCCCCATCTCCAATCTCTACAGATATTTCTCTTGCTAGGTTCCAAGGCCAAAGTGACAAAGAGACCTACTTAGAGCCACACAGCAAGTTTGGACGGAACCAGGTTTAGAATCCTGGTGGTATTTAGTGTTTACATACTGTCCTTGTTCTTACAGCTTGTCTCTTCAAAGCTCTTTGAGGACAAAAAAAGTACATCTTTCTGTTCCTTGTATCCTGCACTGGAAGTGTCCATCAAAGTAGGTGCTCCTTCAAAATTGGTTGAATTGATTCATTCAGGCAACATTTTATGCAAAGCCAAAACAATGCAGTCCCTGCCCTCCCTGTGGAGGGAAACAGACAACTATGGTCTATTGGAGAGGTCTGTACTGGCAGCAGGAAAGTCACTGCAGGATTAGAGAGAGCTTAATTTTGTGCAGGGGAACTGGGAAAAAGTGGAGAAAATGATATTAGGCTAGTATTCACAGGTCTCTTATCAGGAAAGGAAGATATGGAGGAGGAAAAGAATGCTTGAGGTCTGGAGGGCATTGGCACCAGATTAGTTAAGAGAAGGGGACTGAAAACTGATCAGAGAAAACTGGGGGAGAGAATTCTCCAAACCTGTGCCACTCAGATTATACTTAGAACAACCAATTTCTGGAGGGAAGTGAATGTTGTCAAGTCCCTGGGTACAAACTGGAGTGACAAATGGCCCATTGTCTAGAAATACTGATTCACCTGTCTTCTGGGGTCACACCAGGTGGCGCCTTGCTCACTTGTCAGGCTTGTTCTTCCTGGCCCCAGATCTGGATAAAACAATGGGCTCTAAATACATCCATACTCAAAGGCAGTGGCTGGCATCTCAGGACAGGCGAGGGAATGATCCTCTTTCATGACCCCCTTTCTCTTCAGGGATCCAGAAACCTGCTCTCAGGTTCAGCTTTGGGTTTCTTTGTCATATGACCCCGCATAAGCTTCTGAAACCACCCCAACATGCATCTATCTGTCTCCCTATTGACAAAATGGGAAAATGGGAATCTTTGAGTCTTCATTGCATAACTCAGAGGGTTGGTAAGAGAACCTGGGAGATAAGGACTGTGAACACATTTTGAGAATTGGGCCAGTAGAGCCTGAGGTAGAGTCTTTTTTGTTTGTTTGTTTTTTCCTAATCTGAGCTTAGTTCAGCTACCAGTGTGAACCTGAGCAAGTCCATTCACTTCACTGGACCTTAACTTTGGCATATAGATGATGATGGTGGTATTTCCCAGGTTTCCTTCAAGGGGTCATGGTGAGGATCTGATGCTGTTAACCTTGTGAAGGTATCTGGGTGGTGCAAAGCGCTCGGTAATTTTAGTATTATTATTATTATTATTATTATTATTATTCTGCAGTGCTGGGGATCAGACCCAGGGCCTCAAGCATGCTAAGCAAGTGCTCTACCATTGAGCTACACCCCGCACAGTAATTTTAAAACAGCACTGTTTACACTCCATTTTCAATGTTCCTGACCAGAGAATGGTCCACAGAGAAACTGGTACCCCATCAGCTAGTCTAATGCTTGGGAAAAGATGGAAAGAAAGCAAGAGTTGACTTGTACATTAAACACCAAACAAATTTGTACCCGTGTCCTAGGGCCAGAGGACAGCCCTAGGAGAGGTGGATGTGTATCAGTCCTTCACATCTCAGAGGAGAAACTAAGTCTCAGGGCAGTGGAGGGAACCACTCAGAATTAATGAGATCACATATCAGAGAAGGGATTAAACCCATCTGGATTCTTCAGCCCCAAGGCTCTCCCCTTTAGAGTGAATGACATAGGGTATGGGAGACAGAAGCAATAAATTGGCTTCCAGGGTAGGGCAGTCTTCTGGGAAGGAGGGAGGTCAGGCTTGGAACTGGGGCTCCCTATTGTGATGAGAGCCATGTCCCTAGGCTCTCCTGTTCCTGGTCACCACACTGACCTCTGTGAGCTGTTGGCACGGGAGGACAGGAGTGCTCCTTAGGTGGTCTGACATACAGGATGTGTTCCACTTCAAAGCAGAAACAAGGGAAACAGTTTCCCTTGAGAGACAAGAAGCAAGTCTGACCACCTCTGTGATATCTTTCTCCTGTGGGAACCAGGAAAGTGACTGCCACCACTGGGAGCCAGATTGGGTGGATGAGAGAGAAGCAGGTACATGCAGGGAACTGGATATCTACCTCCCTCCACGCACATCTTGGGATCACATTGAGCCTGCCTGCAGCAATGCAGTGATTGGAGAATACTGTTTATGTCAGGTTTTATGATTTTGATTTTAAGGACGATTGTCCTTTATATAAGTGTGTCCTGGCAGAATTGCAGTTAGCCCATCTCTAAGGGAGATTTATTTGTGGTGTGTTGACTCAGTCAGTATTCATGTGTTAATGCCCTTTCTCTCATCAACAAATGAGTATTAACAAACATCTATGTACCAGCTACCGGGTGGATGCAGGAGGGAGAAATTTGTTAAACAAAAAAATTACACAAATAGTGATTAGTATGGATATGAACTAAGTTAAGTTATGAAAAGTATTACAAAGGCACAGGAGAGGCTACAGTGAGAACAATGGGGAACCAACCTGTTTTGGGGCTCAGGGAAGTCTTCTGGACATTTCCATGATGACCCAAGGGATGGCAAAGATGGCAAAGAGCAGAGATATTGGGGACAGAGAAGTTCAAGTCTATGAGGACCCCAAGACTGTGAGATAGAAAGACGGTGTATCCAAGGGAGAGGAAGGAGCCCAGTGTGGCTGAAGAAGGAAGAAGAGACCAGATCAGATAGAACCACACAGGAGTCCCTCCTGTTTTATGTACTAAAGAGAAGGAAGCTGGATGACCTCTGGCAAGCCTTCCTCTTCTCTTGGCCTGTTACCTTATCTTTTCAGTATGAGTATGCTCTCCCTCCATGCTTGGTTATTAAAGAGTCTTTAGATAAAAAGCACTCAGCACAGTGCCTATCACATTGAAGGTGCCCAATAAATAGAGACATAAGTCTAACTTTTATGACAAAGGCAGGCTGGGATTCCGGGTTACCTGTTCAGCCACCCTTTCTGTGGCTGAAGTTTCTGTCTTCTTCCCAGAGCTGTTTCTAAGGGGACACAGAGTGAGGAGCCAGGGGTTAAACATATTGGCCCAAGTTCCAAATTGCTCTTTGCTGAAGCATTTCCCTGCTGTCATATCACTGCCCTTTGCCAGTCAAGTTAATGCAGACTGGGAAAATGTTCAAGTCTGCAGCTAGGGTCAGCCTTAGAAGCTGTTTGTCTCCTTGCCCTCCTCCCAGGACACTTCTCCCTTCACAACTCCCCAATGTTCCAGCTAGATGACCTGTGCAGTCTTTGCAGACTCCTAATTCCTCTTATTAGCTGGGGAGCCATGTGCTGTGCGGGCTACAGAGCGGGAGCCCTGGGGGCTGGGGATAACAAGCAGCAAGACCACATTATTCTGCAAGGGTAGAGCCACTTTGGATTCGGTCTTTTCTGATTCAGGGAAGAAATCTCCCTGAAGCACAGAGGTCACATGCATGGATCACACCTGGAGCTGTGCAGGATGCTTTGCTTGTACTCGGTGTAGTTTTAGCAGCAATCCCTCATGGTGGGTGTTACTGGCTAGCTTTTACACACACACAGTCCTTTAATTTTTTTTTTTTTTTTTTTTAATTTTGAGACAGGCTCTCTAGGTTGCCCAGGCCGGCCTCCAATTTGCAGTCCTCCTGCCTGAGCCTCTTGAGTCCCTGGGATTAGAGGAGTGTGCCACCACACCCAGCTCAGTTCTGTGATTCTAATTACCATCTACATGCCCTATATGCCCCTGAGTTTCAACTTAAGATCTTTTTCACTGACCCCACCTCTGAACTCCATCCACTGCCTTCTTGGCTTCAGATTAGAGATCTAAAAGGAATAACAAACTTATATCAATAACATGACTCTTGATTTAACTCTGCACCCACTCTCAGCTCTCTTCCAAACCTGTTCCTCCCACAGTCTTTCCCAATTTAGTAACCGTACCATCATCTACCTAGTTATTCAGGTGGAAAACCTTGGAATTATATTTCCTTTTCTCTCAACCCCCACATCTGATCCATTAAAAAGAAAAAAAACATTGTAATCCAACCCTTCTCCCCATGTCCTCCTTCATCAAATGCAGCATAACCAAAATGGTCCTCCTGTATCTTTTTTTCTCTTCCACATCTATTCTCCTCACCGCAACCAGTGTGCTCTCTTATAAACATATATCAGGACTGAGTGTGCAGCTCAGAGATACAGTATGTGCCTAGCATGTAGAAGGCCCTGAGTTTGATCCCCAGCACCAAACAAATAAATCAAACAACCATGTGCTATTCTATGTCACTCTCCTGCTTCAAAACCCTTCAGTGACTTTCCATTGATTCAGGATAAAATCGCAATTCCTGGCCAGGGCTTGCCAGGGCCCATGGAGCCTGGACTTCTAGAAGTCTGTCTGCTCCTACTCACTCAGAATGATGCAGACTCTCCTCTTTCTGTTCCCTGAACACAAGGTTGCCCCTACCTCAGGGCTTTTGCACTCCTCTCCCCTCTTCTTGGAAGTCTCTTCCCAAGTCTATGACTGGGTTGGTTCCTCCTTGTTGGTGTCATTGTTTCCATCTCAGAGAGGCCTTCCCTGACCACTCCGTCTGGTGAAGCACCCCTCTCTGCCTGCCCCTGGCCAACACACAGCCCGCTTGTCTCTCCTGTAGCTCTTGTTATCATCTGGAACTGTCTGCATTCTCTCCCTGTGTGTCGTCTTTTCTCCTCGCTAGAACATAAGTTCTGGACTGTTTTGTTGTTTCTGTTGTTTGTTGTCCCTGTCACATCCTCAATACTTACACAGTGTGCCTAGCACATGATAGGTGTGCATAAGTGCTCATTCATAGAGCAAACCTCAAGGATCAAAAGCCTGAATTATAGGATGATTTTATTCCAGGTTGTTTTACCCAGACTCTCTAATAGGACAGGATTTTCCTGTCTTGTGACTTCTTTAAGAGAGTGATTTCTTGGGCTGGAGATGGAACTCAGTAGTAGAATGCCTGTGTGAGGCCCTGGATTTAATCTCCAGCACTGAAAAAAAAAAAAAGGAAAAAGGAAAAAGAAGAAGAAGAGTAATTGGGCAAGTTTCTTAATCTCTCTGTGCCTCAGTTTTGTCATCTGTAAAACAGGGATAATAACTATCTACCTCATAGGGTTGACATGAGGATTAAATGAATGAATGTATAACGAGTGTCTAAAGCAGTACATGGTATTTGGTAACAACTATTTTTTTTATCACCATTATTATTACCACTACCATTGTTGTTAGTTTAACTCCTTGAAGAGGCAGCTGGTTCTTCTTCTCCACTTTAGAGTAATAATATGTATGCCTTACCATTTTTCATGCTTAGCACCCTTCAGTGACTTTCTGTTCCACCTAAGGAAAGGACAGAACCCTTTAAATAGTATGTGAGCCCCCACTGACTTCCCAGCCTCATCTTGCAGTTCCTTCCCTGTTGTAGTCATACTGAACTCATTGTAGTTCTTCATATGATTTATGCTCAGTCACACCAAGCACTCTGCCTGGAATATGCATTCCCTCTCTTCATCTGCTTTATGTCTGCTCTTCTTTCCCATCTCAACTTCATTATTAATGTCTGAATCTACCAATGACCAGCAACTGGAGGTTGCCCATATTTCATGCTCTGGGGTGTCCTATGCCTCTGTAGTACTTCTTAGTCATAGTAGAGGGTTTATGTTTATTCTTTCCCCTTGGATTAAATCTGTCCTTCCTAATAGATTCTACATTCCCCATAAGAACAGAGACCAAATCATTCTTTGCTCACCTTTGTACTCCCAATGCTAGTACATTGTTTTGCACATAGTAATTATTTATTAAATATCTAATGAATGAATGAGTGAGTAGTGAGAAAGCCCATGCTAAGAAATGCCCCCAAGAGAAAATGTTTTGCCTCTGCAATACCCACTAGTATGGTGTCATGGGTTCAATTCAGCCCTCCTCTTTCCATAGGTTCCACTTGCTAGAGAAGTGGCTTCTAGTGGTCACAGGGCACCCACTAAGTTACAAGAGTAGGGAACAACTTTGCTTCTCTAAGCCGAGACAGAATCTGGACATGAAGCCACAACACAATGGAGAAGTCTGTCTTGCTTCCTGCACTCGGTTGTCTCACTGTCTCATAGTGCTAGACACTTTCGACTTTTCCTTCCCTCTTGAAACAGGGTAACCACCATGTCCTGACACTGGAGTGCTCTGTTCTGTTTTTTTCTGGATGACAGTGTTTTCTTTAATGGGTTAGAGCAGAGGTCCTTGCAGGCCTGGGCCAGTCCCCCACAGAGTCAACACCAGGACATGGCGAAATGAGAACAACAGGAACAATGTAGGGAGTTTTCATAAAGCTAAATTAATTCTGAGATTGTCTGCCCTACTTCTTTTCTGTGTCAGCCTGCCCTTTCTTTTATGAAACCAGGGTGAGAGGAGTTGGTGACTTTTATGTCCTTGCTTATCAAAATCACCTACTTAATTTTCTTTTGAAATTTACTGACTGTGGACAGTGGCTGGTCCAGGATGAGAATCCAGGTTTGCTAGTTCCTCATGAATCTTCTCTCCACTCTGTAGGCCCTCCCTAGAGAGGATAAGATGCAAGGGACACATGAGAACTGGCTGTGAATTATTGACAGGCTGCCATGTAGAAGAGGGAACAAACTTATTCTGGTTATAACCAGGGGCAAATCAGGGTCACTGGGTAGCAGTTTCAGATGGGCACATTTCAACCATTTAGAATAAAGTCTTTGATAGGCAGGTAATCAGCAGTAGCATGGGCTGCCAGTGTTCAGGCACAGGCAGAGGAACCATAAATAGACTATTAGGATTTGGACCTGGAATACTGGTTAAGGATCTTGACTTTGGTTTCAAACAGACCTATATTTTAGCACCAGTTTTACCATGTATTGTTTGTGGGATCTGGGGCAAATCCATTTCCTGCTATTCAAAATGGGTACAATCATGTCTCCTTCTGGGTCCTGTGAGGACTAAAAGAGGCAGTGTGTGTGCAATGCCCAGTCTACCAACTGACCTTCTGTGAGATGTGAATCTTCATAACAGTCCCCAGGAAGCTTCCTGATAGTCTGATGGTAAGCAAGAGACCCACGGAGAAAGGATAACATGAAGCCGTTTATAATAAATGACCAGCAAGAGTTTCCCAGACCTGTGCACTGGGGCAGTTCTGAGAATGGGCAGTTGGCATGGGCTCACTGATTAGGGGCAAATTACTGGATGAGACAACACCTCAACTGAAACTTGAAACACTGCTAGGCTTCTGGTCTCTGCTACTGAATAAGCAGAGAGAAGAGAGTAGGAGTTTCCAAGGAGGAGACCTCCAGTGGTCTCTGGCACACAATATTTATTAGAACCACTGTTATTATTATCTAAGTTTCAAGGGCATGGAACTCTCTCTCTCCTTGGGTTCCCACAGAATTTTGGGCACATTCTTTGCACATCTGAGATCTTTGAGTGAGTGAACAGGGGGAAGATTGGTTAGTCACAGATAGAGGGAGATATAATCATATGAGATCTAAGTCAGCTGGGGTTAATAGGAGCATCCAACAATCTATACACATATCCATCCATCCATTCATCTACATGTTTCAGGCAGAGAATAAGACAAACTCACTGTCCTCCTGAAACTTCCATCAAGCAGGGACGAGATTAAATTTGTGAATCAAATAATTACACAAATAAGTACAATACTGGCTATAATAAGTGCTACAGATGAAAGATGTGCCTGGAGAGCCTGTCAAAAGGCAATTTGACCTGGTCACAGAGGTCAGGAAAGGTTTTCCAAGGAAGTGACCCTTGACCCAAGAGCTGAGGGTGAGCAGGACTAACTAGCATAATAAAGGAAGAATGTTTCAGGCAGAAAGGGAATAATATGCAAGGACACAATGAAGTTGGGGGCAGAGGGTAGGCCTAGTGATGAAGTGCCTCTTGGTCATTCTGAAGATTTTGATTTTTATCCTTATAAGTTCTAAGCAAACACCTGGGCACAGTGACACACACCTATAATCCCAGCAATTGGGAGCCTAAGACAGGAGGATCACAAGTTCCAGGGCAGCCTGGACAACTGTCTCAAAATTTAAAAAAGGGGCTGGGGGCGGTTGGGGGTATAGCTTAGTAGGTTGAACACCCCAGTACCAGGAAAAAAAAAAAAGGATTAAGCAAACAGCAGGTAACATGATCACATTTGTATTTTTAAAGATCTCTTTTAGCTATTATTATGGAAGATGGAAACAGTGAAGGGGATGGGCAAGTGTGAAAGCCAAAAGCCTGTGGAAAGCCAAGTTAGTTGTTCAGGAAATTAATGACAAAACCTTGGACTGGGGAAGTGGTATAGAGAAGGGAGGAGTGGATGGACTCAAGGACCATTTAGGAGATAAAGTGGACATGATTAAGTGATGGGTTTTCCGGGAAGGGCGAGGGTGAGAGAGTTGTCTAGGATGACACCCAGGTTTCTGGATAGAACTGTTGCCAGGCAACAGAATGAAAGCCAGAAGGGAACATGGGAAGGGTGGAACACATTTTCCCTTGCAGTTGTTATTATGTCCATGTTTGCAAAATAAAGGGTGTTGGGAGAATGGGCATGCACATCTCCCTGATTGCCTTCCCATGGTGCTTTAAGAAGATTGCATGTTGTCTCACTCCAGTCGGAATGGCAGCCATGAAGAATACAAACAATAATAAATGCTGGAGAAGGTGTGGAGAAAAAGGTACATATTCATACTGTCGGCGGGATTATAAATTAGTACAACCGCTATGGAAATCAGCATAAAGGTTCCTCAAAATATTAGGCATGGAATCACACCATATGACTGAGCTGTACTACTCCATGGTATGTATCCTGAAGAATTAAAGTCATCATACTATAGCAATACATGCATACCCATGTTCATAGGAGCATAATTCACAATAGCCAAACTATGGAACCAACCTAAATGTCTGTTAATGGATGAAGGAATAAAGAAAATGTGGTACACATTGGAGTTTTATTCAGCTATAAAGAAGAATGAAATTATGTTATTTCAGGAAAATGGATGGAACTTGAGAACATTATGTTAAATGAATCAGAAAGTCAAGGTCATTTTCCTCTTATATAGAGAAGCTATAGAGGAAAAAGAAAAGAAAGGTGATGAGGGGAGAAATCTCAAGAAAATAGAAGGGAGCTCAGTAGAGTAGAAGAAAAGGACCAGGAGGAAGGAGAAAGGGAAAGGAAAAACATAATACTGGAGAATGATATTGGCCAAATTATATTGTCATATTGTGTGCATGTACAAATATATAACAATGAATCCCACCATTCTATATAATACAATGCACCAATAAAAATATGAAAAAAGAAGAAGACTGCATGTTGTAGGCAAAAGGAAGCTAGGACTTCCAGTCTTGGCTCTGTATCCAGGTAGCTGTATGACTTTAAGGGGCAAATTCACCCCTCTGGGCCTAAGCTCTGGAATTGATTTCCCTCCTAGTCTGGCAAGTTAAGGCCATGAAAGTGACCCATGGCTTATTTGTGTCCACTGGCACTATTCACAGAGCTCCCCCTTGGCAATTTATTTCTTGTAGATGTACTTTATCCAGAGCCCAAAGGTAAAAAAGTATTAAGTCTAGAATGTGAGATCTGAAAGGAATCACAGAGCCCATTTGCTCACTCATATAATTTTAGAGTGGAGCAGCATATAAGTTTTTAAAAAGTTTTTAGTTGTAGATGGACCCAATGCCTTTATTTTATTTATTCATTTATTTTTATGTGGTGCTGAGGATCAAACCCAGAGCCTCACATGTGCTAGGCAAGAGCTCTACCAATGAGCTACAACCCCAGCCCCAGCATGTGAGTTTTATCTCTATCCTCTGCACTACCCTTCTCCTAGAAGGAGAGGTTAAGCAGTTTGTCCAAAATCACAACGCTGTAGGACAAATGCATACCCTTTGGGGGTGAGTCTCATGTTCCTTTTTTTAATTTTAGAATGGGGATGATTTTGCAGCATACAGCATTTCCTAGGACAGAAAGGGCTGAGTAGAGCTATGGGGATGGTCTAAGACTAGAGAGACAGGTTATGCTGAGCATCTGGGGGAAGAATGATAAAGGGATATTATAAGCCTTGCCTAGCTACTAAGCTGAAGTCCTTTCTGATTTCTTAAAGATGCCTCTTGTCATGTACCCATGCTGTGACTCCTGAATATCTTCTTCAGGCTGCAAGATGCTCTTTGAAAAAAAAAGGGGAGGTGGGCAGAAAACCCATCCTACTCCCTGCAAATGAGACGCAGAGACAAACCATAGTTTGAACCTCACTGCTGAGGTTTCCATGGTGGCTCCACTCTGCCGCTCTTCCTATTGGCTAAGATATCCTGCTCCAGTTTTAGCAGCTGAAGCTTGGATATGGGTCTCCTTCCTGATTGGCCAGCCTGTGCTGCAGTGTCATGGCAACAGAGACAGAGGAACCAGTCTCTGCAGAATGACTTGACTCATCATCTTCCTGGGATAGGCTAAGATTCAGAGGGCTGCTTATGTGGAATAAAAAAGGAAAAAAGTGACCCCCCCATCTAAGCTCACAGTGAGCCCTCCTCACTGGTTGCCCAGGAATTTGTTAGGCTGATGGGCTTCTTGTCATCTTGTCTATCCTGTATCTTGCAAAACTTGCTCAGTCCTTCTCTTTTCCCAGGGTCACTGTCTCCTTTAATTTTTACAAAGTCATGCAAGCTGCAAGTCACTATGAACCCATATTGCATTGCAGGATTTAAAAGTTTTAAATAAAGGCTTTCTTTATTTAAAACGAGTTCTTTCAGTTTCAATAGTCATTCCTCTTTTATTCATCAGTGAATGCTTTTCAAGATTCTTTTTCCTCTGGATTACCTGATCATCTCAACAACTCCAGGAGTTTACAAACCAGGAATAAATGACACATTTTATAGATGAGGACATCAGAGCTCAGAGAACAAGTAATTTGTTCCATGACTGATAGCATGTCAGTGCCAAATTTAGGCCTCCAACCCTTCTGAACCCTTGTTAAAGCTCTACCTCCAAACTATTGACTTATCCATAGTAGGGGCCTCCAGGAGGGATTCTCTCATCTGTTAGAGATTCCAATTTTAATTAGGCACTTTTAAGTTGGGTGTAGAGCTTAGTGGTAAAGCACTTGCCTGACATGGGTGGGGCCCTGGTTTTGAACTCCAGCACCACAATAAAAATGAATAAACAAACAAAAGAATGAGGTACTTGGCTACCCCTAGTCCCTGCCAAGCAACTCCTAAATGTGGCCCTGGTCCCCAGAAAGGATTCATGTTAACTGCAAATCCTGCTCTCTTCCCACCTCACATTCACCAACAGGTAAAGAAATACTCATAAGCTTAACTACAATCAGTTTAGCTGTTTCTGTGTGCTCAAAGATGTGCTGAGCATATCTGTTCTCACTTAATTCTCCTAGATGTTAATATAAATATTAGGTTTTAGTTATCTATTGTTTATAGGTACAGAAACTGGTGCTCAGGAAGATTAAGCAATATGTCTAAGGTGTCCCAGCAGTGCAGCTAGAATTTCAATACAAGGTCACCCAACTTCACTGCAGCATGAATTGAACCTCAGCCATGCTCTCTCTGTTTCCACAAAATGCAGAGAATGAAACCTCTAAGAGGCATCTGAGCCCAGATTCATTTGTGTTTGGATGTGCATTTTTTCCTCCGTTGAAGCTATATCTTGATCAATTTCTTGGTGCTGGAAAAAGCAGACTGTGGACTAGCTTTGTCTTAGGGATTAGAAATAGCTGGTCCCCAGGGAGTGACTCAGCATACCCAACAGTGTCTCCTATCTCTCAGTTTCTCAGCTTTGTGATCTTAGAGGAGGGTATGACTGGTCACAGCCGAAGTGGGGGAAGAGAATTACCAGTAACTTCCTTGCTCTGAATCTGAGTCCCTGCTGAACATGAACATTTAATAGTTTCCTTTCTTTTTTTTTTTTTTTTTTTTTTTTTCCTGCTCAACTTGGGCTCCCTGAAGCTTACCCTTGAAACATAGTCCAGACACCTGGCCCGCCCTCCTGTTCTCTTAAGGGCATTGGTTTTGGAGGACATAACCAAGTGAGAGCTCACACCTGCCACTCTACACCCCTGAGCACCACCAGGAACTGTCCAACCAAAAGAATTCAAGATGTCTTCTCTGCACCAGTCACCAAGATGTTAGGAAGATAGTAGGAGACAAACCATTATAGCCCCTGGTCTTGTGAAAACTGCAGCCTAGAGAAGGAGATGGCTAACAAGTCAGTCCTTAAGTGAAGTAGTCACAATTTCAGATAGTGATAAAAGCCTTGGACAGGATGAAAGAGTTGGGGGGATGGAGTTGGGATAGAAAGTACTAGGTTAGCCAGGATGTTTGGGAGAGACCTCTCAGAGGAGGTGATGTCTGAGCAAGTACCTGAGTGAGGAGGTAATTGCATGTAATAAGAAGGCTACGACCCTGTAATAAGTCCCTAAACTTATTGACTTACAAGACCTGGTGATTATGGCTCATGCATCTGTGGCTGGTCTGGCTGGTTCCGCTGTCCACTTCCTGATCACACATGCAGCTGCATTGAGTTGGAGACCCAGTAGAGCTGGAAGATGCAAAACGGCTTCACTCACACATCTAGTAGTTGGTGCTGACTGGTGTCTGTCACATGGCCTTTCATCCTTCAGTTGGCTAGACTGGCTGACTGCCTTATGGGGCAGTCTAAGACCAGTATCCAAGAGGGTAAAGGCAGAAGCTCCTAGGGCCTTTTGAAGGTTAGGATCCCAGACTTGGTAAGGGTCATTTTTACCACATTCTGTTGTCTAAACAAGTCACAGTCTAAACAAGCCTGGACTCAAGGGATGGAGAAAGAGATGTGTCCTCAAGATGGGGGGAGGGGTCATTAAGATATTTGTAGCCCTCTTTAATCTGTCACATCATCCACATGAAGATCTTTAGGAATAACAGGTGAAAAAACCCTGGGGTAAAATGGAATCCAGAGAAATGAGCCTTGAACAATGAGTTCCTCTAGTTCCTTGGTTTCCTACTGTGTAAAGTTGGAACCAAGGATGCCTTCCTGCCTCCTCTGTAGACATAGAGGATACCTTCAGGATGGGTTTAAGATGGTGGTTATTGGCCACTAGGTGGGAAGAGGAACAAACATGGGAACTTGGTTTGGCGTACTATAAGCTCACCAGCATTTGCTGAGCACCATCTGGCAGGAAGGAACAGTTCTCAGCACTGCCAGTCACAGCAGGAGAGTCAGAGTTGCTGATCTTGCTGAGTATGGGATGAAAAGACTGCTCACCACTCTGCGCGGTGAATGAGACATGCCAGGTGCATCTCAGAAGAACTTGGAACCAGGTATGATGGCGCACATCTGTAATCCCAGTGAGTCCGAAGTCTGAGGCAGGAGGATTTGCCAGCCTCAGCAACTTAGTGAGACCTGTTCAAAAACTAAAAAATAATTAAAATAACGAATGTAGATCAGGGGTCAATCCCCAGTCCTACAAAAATAGCTGGGAGGGTTGTGAGGCCCAGGGAAGGGTTGGATGAGATGAAGTTCCAGTAAGGCCATTGGTCTGGGGTGCCAGCCTTAGCAAAGATGCTTTCTCAAAATGAAAAATAACAGGAGGCTAGGGATGTAGCCTACTGGTAGAGTGCCCTGGGTTCGATCCCCAGCACTGAAAAAAAAAAAAAAAAATACACACACACACACACATACACACACACACACACACACACACACACACACACACACACATACCCACATACTTGGGATTCTCAAATAAAGGTAAAGCATTTTATCTGAAGCAGAATTCATGTGGCAGAGAAGAGAGAGATGAGCTTAGAGCTAAAATAGGCCTTGTGGGCCAACTAAAGACTCCAAACCTTTTCCTGAGAACAATGTACCTAGGATTGCCAGATTTACCAAATAAAAACACAGATTGTCCTGTTCAATTTGAATTTCAGATACGCAACAAATCTTTTTTTAGTATAAGTATGTGCATGCTATATCTGGGACATTCCTATACTAAAACAACATTCATTATCTATTGGAAATTGCTTTAACTGGGTCTACTGTATTTTCTCTGGCAATTCTTAATGTGGGATCATAGAAGGGTTTTAAGCCGGTTAAATGAAATGGTTAGGATTTACATTTTGAGAAGCTCTGAGGATTTATGGGAAAATAGACTGGAAGGAGACCAGAAACGAATGGGGGATGAACTACCTGCAATTGTCCAGGCCAGAGGTGTTGCAAAAGTCCCCATCAGAGAACAGGGGCATTTCATTACATCTGCCAACCTTCTGCCTTTCCCACCAGGCAGACAACCTTGGTAAATCCATCAGCTGGTGAAGTCTGGGGGGACTACTGAACAGGTCAGGCCCCAGCTCTGCTGTGTGTGTCTCTGGCCTGTTCTGTTCTATCCAGGACCCTCAGTGTCCTCATCCGTTAAATGAAGGTCTCAATCAGAGGGATGGTCTCTCTGGAAGTCCTTCTGCTTCTGCCATTTTGGAACTCTCTGCCCATCCTTACCCTGATAGCTCTCCTGATGCAGGCCCACTATGGTGAAAAGTCCGAATCTGGGACATTTAACTCCAAGCCCTTTATGGGCCTCCTTGTTCCTTCTTCCCTTGTGCCATTTCTCTGGCCAATGAATGTGTGAAGAGTCCCCCTCAGTATTGAGTATGTGTCTCACTGGTAGAGCACTTGCCTAGCATGTACCAGGCCCTAGGTTCCATTCCAGTACCACACACACACACACACACACACACACACACACAAAATGCCACTCTGCTACATCTTGCTCCAAACTCAGGTCCCATGCCTAGTTTGGGAGAAAGGACCCAGTATTTGTGAAGGGCCTACTAAGTGCTAAGCAAGCCCTCTACCTTTCCTGTCTCAGTCCTCACAGCAGCCCTGCAAGGAAGATATTAAACCCATTTCATAGATAAGAGGACTGAGGCTCAGTGATCTAGTTGCTCCTCCAGTCACACAGCTGTACAGGGCAAACCTGGAGTGGATTCCAGGTCTGGTTGGTGTCAGAACTCTGTCCTCCCTCTCTCTCCAGGAAATATGCCCTGGAGCCCCTAATCCCTCATTTATTTAGGGCTTGGGCTCAGTCAGCAGCCTTCTTGTCCCACTGCAGGCACATCCTGCCCTGGCTCTTTCTAAGTTAAGCCAGGGACTAAAATGGGCTGGCATAATGTTCATCCTGCTGTGGGCTTTATGGTTTATGAAGCCTTTTCCCATCTGTGCCCTCCCCACGACCTCATGTAGACTTGACATAGCCCCTTCCATTTCTTGCCTGCAGCTCTGCCGCAATGAAGGCCACATTAAATATTAACAGGGCAGCTCTTCGGCACCACTGTGACGTCAATTATTGCTTGGTGAGGGCTGTGGCTGCCTTCCCAAGGTGAAGCAGTGACCGGAATTCAGCCGACTCCAGTGATGTCCCAGGAGGCTGGCTGTCGGCATTTGAAGAAAATGCTGTTAATGTAAGGTGTGGCAGGAATCCAAAAGCTTTTCTCTGATCTCCCTGGCTCTCCCCAGGCCTGGGGTGGCATCGTGATACTGGCATGATGCATTCAGTTACTTGGCAAGTATTCACTGAGCACCTGCTATATGCCAAGTACAGGGCTAGGCTCTGGGGATGCAGCTGTGAGAGCGACAAGGTCTTTGTGTCACAGAGCTGTCTTTTTGGTGAAGAAAAGAGAGAAACCCTGCACCGTATGTTGACAGGTATCCACCCCAGCCTGAGACCAAGGATAGGTCCAGAGGGAGCCAGGAGAAGGAGCCTGAGTTAAGAAAGCAAAGAGGAAGGAACATGTTTCAGGCAGAGAAAATAGGATCAAAGCTCCAAGCCTGGTTCTATCCCTTCTTAGACATTTATCTGCAAATTAGGTTCTCACCTTTTTGGGCTGCTGTGGGGACTAAATTAAGCCACTGCTAGGGGAGATGAATCTGCACACATAGTGGAGTGCACAGAGAGAGCTAAGGGGTAGCTGTTATGAAAATAGCTTTATATGATTCCTTTGCCCTCCCAGTAATTCTTACCTCTATTTGGGGAGCAGAAAAACTGAGGGTCACAGAGGTGAACTGATATGCTTAGGGCCCTATTGTGTATCAGATGGATACCTGACTTCAGGCTATGACTTGCACTTTTAGCCACAGGCAATTCTAGCATTGTTTCAGCTCAGGGAGGGAGAAAACCCCACTTATGATCCCAGTATGAGTTCAAAGGCAGCCTCAGCCTTTTCTGAGGGAAGAACATGGCTGGCTGAGGATAAGCCTGTGTCTGGTCTTTGGGAGGTCTGGACACAGACTTGGTTTTGCTGCTAACCTGTTCTGTAACCATGGGTGAATTATTTCTCCTTCCTGAGCCTCAGTTCCTCCCAGGGTCAGTTGAATGACAAGCTGTTATTGTCTGAGTCTCTGATTCTCCCAACAGTTGCTATGGCAAGAAAACCACTTTTGACTCCATGTTAAAGATAAGGAAACAGTCTGGGAGGGGCAAAAAGTGATATGAACATGGCTTCACTTTGGCAAGTGAAGTAGGGCAGGATACGGAGCCAGGTACAACTGCTGGCAGAGTGTCCATCAGTCAACCACACCATGCTGCCTCTTGGAGCAAGACAGGCTGAATTGTCTCCAAAATCCCTATTATGGCTCTCTGATTCTGTGAGTTACCTGTTGCCTCCAGGCCTTCAGGTTCACTGATCTTGTGGGAAGGACATTTCAGGTTGGGCCAATTCTCCAACTATCCCCATTTAAAGGAATTAATAGCACTGTCACAGGGCCCTTCCCCCCTCAGTTACAGCCTCATTTCTTCTGGTTACAGCCCAGAGGGTATAGTAAGGACAGAACTGTCACAATGTACCCATTTTATGCAAAAGGAAACTGAAGTTAAGAAAGGCTCAGTGATTTGCTCAGGTTCCCCAGCTGCTGTGGAAGAACTAGGATTGGAAGCTGAGTCTGGTCTCAGAGGTTGCAAGCTGGCTGAATTCAATCTGGGAGCCCCTCTCACTTTCAGCTCCTCCCTAGTTTCTGCAGCCTTACCTTCATCTCTCTTTGCCCTCCCTTTTATTTTCCACTCAACCACCAGTTAATCAGTTAGCTGTCAGCAAAATTAAGATGTCCCCTCTTCTGTGGGGCAGGGAGTAAAAGAGGTACCTTGCGGGCTGGGGAGATAGTTCAGTTGGTAGAGTGCTTGCCTTGCAAGCACAAGGCCCTGGGTTCGATCCCCAGCACCCAAAAAAAAAAAAAAAAAAAAAAAGAGGTACCTTGCCCACTCACAAAGAGGGTTCTTGTGGTGGGAATTCTGTAAATTGCAGAAGGTGTAACTGGATTCAATACTGCATTCATGGAGAAGTGCCTGACTTCAGGACTCTCAGGTGAGGATGAGAACACAGGGGCCCTGTCCTCAGGTGCTTCCATTTCACAAGGGAAATAGCAACTTCCTAAAGAAGTGGAACACAGATGGTTTAAGTGACAAAAAGCATGAATTGTATAGTCAGAAAGACCTGAATTCAAATCCCAACTTTTTCTCTACTGCCTGAAGACCCTTGGGTAAGTGATGCCTGCCTGAGCTTCAGTTTCTCCATCTAATTAATGAATACAAAAGGAATAATTGTCATGATGATTAAATTAGATCATATAGTACATTAAATGATATAACATGATACTTTTTGCCTACAAGTTGGCCAGGAAACATCAATCCTACCCATGTCACGCTATACAGATGGCTGCTGCTAGAGTGGCGTAGGCAAGAGTACTTCTTGTTGAAGAAATTGGGAAGGCTCTTTTGAAAAGATAAGATTTCAGCTGGTATTAAAGGACATAAAAAACACCAAGAAAAGAGTTAGAGGGTTGGGAAAAGACATCTAGTTGGTAGAAGTTCGCAGGCAATATGGGGAACCTGGGTGGGGCGGGTGATGAGCTTAGAAGTCCAGGCCAGCGTCACGTTATAAAGAGCCAGGTGGAGGAGCTGGTGTCTTTTCTGAGGAAGGGTCCTACACTCAACCGCAAGGGCAGCTCAGTGTTTTGTCTGAGAGACCAACCCCTTGGAGTCGGCCCTCTTATTGACATTGCTCCTCCCACATCTCTGTTTCCTGAGTTGGGCCAGCCTTCTGCCGGTCTGGAAGAAGCCAGAAGGCTGCAACAATCTGTCTGCCTCCTACTAACATCCTGGGGAGGAAAAGATGTTTTTTTAGCACAATTGCCTGGCAGGGAACTGTGGTAAAAACTCAGTGACCCTCTCCTTTACTTCTCAGGGTGTAGTTTAAGCAGCAGTTGATGACAATTATGATCAAAACTCAACAACCAAAAGAATGTTCTGAGACTCTCAGAAGGTTGGGGCAGCAGTGAAAGAATGATGAAGACAAGACAGGGTGGTTCTAGAACCTGCTCCTGTTACTTGTTCTCTGTGCTGCAGTTCAGCAAGACACTTAGCTTCCCTAGTCTCAGTTTCTTCACCTGTAAAATGGGAATAATACTCTCCTTGCCTTAAACAAGTGGTAAAATACTGGCAAACTGCTGCCCCATGGCCTGCTATAGAGGAGGAATTCATTTTCTTCTTCATTTCATTGACATGGTCCCAAAACTTCTCTCTCTCTCTCTCTCTCTCTCTCTGTGTGTGTGTGTGTGTGTGTGTGTGTGTGTGTGTGTGTGTGCGAGCATGTGCACGTGCTTGGGATGGAGCCCAGAGCCTTGTACATGCCGGCAAACACTCTATCATTGAATTACACACGTCTTTTGAAGCATCCCTGTTTTACCTCTTGAGTCGTCACATTATTGCATGTTGATCTTTCAATGGTGACACATAATAGACCTTCAGAGTGGAAAAAGAACTTACTGCAGAGCTTATGCAGGGCAGCCTGAATCTGGTACTTGGTATCAGAATTAAACAGCTCTCGTGTCAAGCAAAAAGACAAAGACCAAGACCACCAAGAAGTGCTCACAGCATGCAATATCCAATGTGTCTGTCATGGTTGACCAGTCACAAATTCAGGAGTTCAGAGAGGCCTTCGACATGATTGACCAGAACAGAGATGGTTCATCAACAAGGAAGACTGGTGTGATATGCTTGCCTCACTGGGGAGGAATGCCACTGACGTGTACCTTGCTGCCATGTTGAAAGAGGCTCCAGGATCCATCAGTGTCACCATGTTTGGTGAGAAGTTAAATAGAATCAGAAATGTTTTTGCTTGCTTTGATGAAGAAGCCACAGGCACCATTCAGGAGGATTACCTGAGAGAGCTGCTGATCACCATGGGAGATCGCTTTATTGATGAGAAGTAGATGAGCTATAAAGAGAAGCCCCTATTAACGTAAAGGGGAATTTCAATTACATCAAGTTCATGTGCATCCTTTTTTTAAAAAATTCATTTTTATTGTAAACAAATGGGATACATGTTGTTTCTCTGTTTGTACATGGAGTAGAGGCATACCATTTGTGTAATCATACATGTACATATTCATTCTGTTATTTTTTTCTCCCCCCCACCCCTCTCACCCCTCTTATCCCTCTATAGAGTCCCTCCTTCCTCCATTCTTGCCCCCTTGTGCAACCTTAAACATGGCGCAAAAGACAAAGATAACTGAAAGAACTATAGCTAAAATCTTCCAATTACATTATCTTTCTCTATTTTATTTCTCAGACACTTCCCTGACCCTCACAGAACCTATTGCATGCAACTTAGTTTCATAGCTTTGGTTGTTTTGGTTTTTTTGTTTGTTTGTTTTTTGTTGTTGGTGGTTTTTATTGGGGGGGGGGGTTGTGATGCCTTTCTGCCACTTAGTTGTATAATCAGACTGGAAATAGGGATGATGTTATAAATTGTATTGAGAAAGAAATTGCAAATAAAAATCAGTAAATGTGAAAGCCTAGGAAAATATGTCCATATTTCTCAGTTTGCTGGATTTTTACATTTTTATATAATAAAAATGCTATTTTGAAATAAAAAAAAGAACTTAGCCATTCACCAACACAGCCTTCCATTTTCCCATTTCACAATAAGAAACCAAAGGTTCAGAGGCAAAGTAGCAGCATTTTCAGGCCCTGTGCCCTAACTGTCCTAGGCCAAGATTCCCCCTCCCACTTGGCCCAGGGGGAACTATGCAGAAGTTGGAGGCAATTATCTAGGTAGTTCAAGCCAAAGATCTAGAAAATTCTTGCTAAGAAACACAAGTTGCCCGACCATCTGCAAAACTGAAGCAAAAGCCTTTTTTTCCCTCATTTTAACTGCAATTCCATAGGTGACAGCTTTGCCTTCTCCCCAGAATTGAGCTCCTCTGAACAAGCCTGAAGAAGGTGGGGGTTGTGGATGGGGCTCAAAGAACCAGCTCACAGATTGCGACTAACAGGACATTTTCTCACTTCTTAATGCCAAAAGCTGCCTTGGGTGAGGGTGGGCTTCTATGGCAGGCTTTGAAAGAGTGACAGGAGGACCTGGATGATTCTGATATCTGTGTGCTTAAGCCAATCTTAGACACAGGGAGAAGGATTTGGTATTAGCAAAAGAACACTAGGGTTGAAGCAAATGGCAAAAAACAGGTACAAGGGAGGGAGGTTCAGGTGTCAATCTCTGACCCTTCTTATAGTTCTCAATTTCTTTATCCATATAATGGGGGTAAGAACCTCCCTCTAAGTGGGGATTTGATGAGATAATGTCTGGGGGTAAAGTCAGGAAGAGAGTAAATGATTAATAAACAAGAGTTGCTGTTGATGCTATTGTTGATGGTGTTATCATTGGCTGGGGAATCGGTAAAGTCACCTTGGCAGTAGGCAGCCCTACCTTGAGGGCAGGAATTTAAAATCTTATCTGGGTGACACGAATTTGTGTGCAGGCAGCCCCTCCAGTTCAAGATGGTAACCATGCCAACAGTGTGAATGCCACCTCTCTGAAACAATAGGAGGTCTTCTTTGTAACATGTCCTTTGGTGTCCAGATTTCTCAGGCAGCTCAGAGTGTCCAAGAGTATCTGAAAGAAAGGGAAAAAAAAAAAAAAAAAAAAAAAACAGGACATGCCTTTTCTAGGTCACCTCTTCACTGAACTCCAGTGGAGGGTTTTGACAACTGCTACATGATGAGCAGTCATCCCACTGGGTCGGGGTAGAATGTAGCAAGGAATTATTGCATAGATGGGAGGTTGGTGCTTTTCCTATTCCTGCATTATGCAGATACTATACATAAATGCATATGCTGATCCCTATAGCACCCCTAAGAAACAGATGTTGTTAGACCTGTTTTACAAGTGACCTGTCCAAGGGTAGAATCATGTTCTTTGTCCCCATCATAACACACTCACGAAGCCACGTGGGTTTTTGCTCGGTTCCCTGAGACCCTGTACCAGGTGAAGACAGACCTGATCCTTGCATATTTTGATGTTAATCATTGGCCCCCTTCGTCTTATTTAGGGGCTCCCTTTGGAGTTCTTTAAAGGTCATGTTTAGTTGGATGCGCTGGTGCATGCTTGTAATCTCAGTGACTCTGGAGGCTGAGGCAGAAGTATTGAAAGTTTGAGGTCAGGCTCAGCAACTTAGTGAGGCCCTATGCAACTTAGCAATACCCTGTCTCAAAAAATAAAAAGAGCTAGGGGATGTAGCTCAGTAGTAAAGCTCCCCTGGGTTCAATCCTCAGTATGGGAGGGACAAAAGAGTCATATTTATTGATGAAACTACTTAGCATCCTAGTCTGTCTTTATGAGGCTTTGAGGATCTGGCAGGTCTCTCCCTAGGGCAAGGATGATGGGTGGCTTTTACAATCTGAATGACTCTGAAAGGGGAACCACACTTTGAACCCTTCTCATCTTATGGGGCAGCATGATGGTTGTCGGGCTTGGGACCCTGAAGGACCAGGGTTTGAGCCCTGGCTCTGCCAATGCCCAGCTGTATGACTTGTTGAAGTCATAGAACATCTTTGAACCAGTTTCCTCAGCTATAAAGTGAAAATGAAAATTGTAACTATCTTACAGGGATGTCTTGAAAAGAAAAAGAAATCTCCATCTCTGCAAAGTACCTCATGTGATCCTGGGAACATGGTAAAGGATCTCTTCCCCTCAAGAGTGGGCAAGAGTACCCAGGATGAAGCAAAGTGAGAAGAGGCCTGGATCAGAGCCCTGAGGAATTTCAGCACTTTGGGGTAGGCTAGAAGATAAGCCCATACAGGAGGCAGAAGAGCGGCCAGAGCTGCAAAAAGAAGCCAGGAGTGCAGGGTCATAAAGACTAACAGAAGAGCTAGACAAAAAGGGATAGACAGTTGCCCCAGCACAGACAAGAGGGGCACAGAGAAAAGAACTATGGAATATCCTTGGATTTGACAACAAGGAGGTCTCTGGTGGCCATGGTGAGGCTGTCTAGGTGGAAAAGTGGAGCAGAGCCTGAGTATGCTAGGCTGCCAAGAATGAATAGGAGAATTAGAAATGGGGAAGTTTGGTGAGAAGAAAAACTTTGTGAGAGAATTGAAGTGTCATTTATGTCATTTCTTAGCCATTTCATACTGCTATAACAGAATGCCTTAGATTAGGAAATTTATATAGGAAAACTGATTTGTCTCATAATTCTGGAGGCTGGGAAGTCCAAGGGCCTGGCACCAGTAGGCATCTGCTTGACCTCTTATCATTCCATAGCAGAAAATGAGAAGAGCAAAAAACAAAACAAAAAAAAAATTCAAGATAGTACTCTCCAGTTTTTTTATAACTGTCCTTAATCCCCTTAGGACCCACCTCCCAACACTGTTGCATTGAGGATTAAGCTTCCAGCACATGCTTTTCAGAGGATACATTCAAACTGCAGCACATACCCAGCATGGTGGGGCATGCCTGTAGTTCAAGTCACTCAGGAGGACTGCAAGTTTGAGGTCAACCTAGGCAATTTAGAAAGACCGTGTCTCAAAATAAAACATTTTAAGGGCTGGAGACATAGCTCAATGGTAGAACACTTACCTAGCTGGCCTGAGGCCCAGGGTTCAATCCCTAGCACTGCTAATGAAAACACCAAATTGTATTACATGTCAAAATCAATTATTCAGAATGTTCCAGCTCTACCTTATTTTCACTATGTGGAAATCAATTTCTGTTCAACAATGGTCTGAAAAGCTTGAAGGATTGTAAGCCTTCTAAGTGCTAAAAGGAACCCAGGAGTTCTTCCCTTGCTGTGCTGGTCCTCTTCCCAGCTTTCACTAGAAGCCCATCCTTATGGAGGGTGGAGTGAATGATTAATACTATCTATCACACCTTCACAAGATATTCACTAGGGAAAGATCAGCCTTGTTTGTTAACCTTGATTCCACCAGCAAAGGTGACTCTTCAAACCGTGGTGAAGGCTGGGGTGGGGGCCTCACTTGAATTCAGTTTCATGAGTATGAAGGTCCTTATTTTAGCATCACAGCAGGGAGAAGAAAGTCTGGGAAGCAGGAGACCTGGTATGGAGGTCCCAGCCCTGATCACCAATTGCACAAATGGGTCAGCAATCCTCTTCAGAAGTCGTTTTCCCCCTTATGCAGGAATAAGGCATTGGATAGAAGCAAGTGTAAAGGTCCTGCAGGCTCTGACATCCCAGGATGTGGATTTCTAGTCTTTTTTTTTTTTTTTTTTTTGGTGGTACTGGGGTTTGAACGCAGGGCCTTGTGCTTGTGAGGCAAACACTCTACCAACTGAGCTGTATCCCCAGCCCCTTGTCTCTGGTACTTTTAACAGTTCAAGTCGGCAAAACTGAAGTCTGGAAAAGGCAGTTTCCAGTCCCTACCTTCTCCTTTCTAATGCATCTTACTCTTCAGAGCAAGACTCCTGGCCTGAGATATGATTTTAGTGGTTCCCAATTACCTTAGGGTAAAGCTTCGACTCTTCAGCCTGGCATTTACACACTCCATAATCTCACTTTATCCAACCTCATTTCCCACAGTCAGGCCTCTCTTCTCATCTTTGCCAACATTTTGTTTCTATCCTAACTGCTCATGCTGAACCCACACCTTAGTATCATTTTCTGATTCATGCATCCTTCCAACTTACTTGCTCTTTTATATTTAGATCTCAGCTTCTCAGAAGCAGGGGCTGTTATCTTACTTAATCCGTGATGAGCATGCAGTAGGTGCTCAATAAAATTCCCAGCAAGTCCAAGGCCCTGTCTCCTATGCTGCCTTTGGCATGCTGTATTTCAGAAGATCTGTTTTTATCATTGGGTTTTTCCTAGCTTGCCAGGAACCTGCGACATCAAATGAGGACTGTGAGGAGTATGGTGTGCAGTTAAGAGACTCCTCTCTGCCACAAGAGGAAGCCCAAAGTTTTAATTCAGCCCTTGTACCTTCACTTACAACTCTTGTAACCTTGAGCATTTGCCTTTGCTTTGCATTTTCGCTTTCACTACAGCTGTGCCCACTGGGGTGGGTTGTGAGGATTAAACAGCATTGGCCTGCTCCTGGTAGGTGTGTGGCGAACGTTATTCATCCCAACCCAGTCACCCCATCCCTCCTCCTCACAGAAGGCACAGTTGGTCCAAGGCCACTTCTTAGGTGGCAGCACAGCTCCGCAACCAGGTAGGTGCCAGTGTGTGTGCATGTACTCAAAAGGCCATACCGGATGCTGCCATTGCCAGGGCAAACCCAATAGCAGGGTGTGGCGCTGAGGAGCAGAACCGCCTGGTTGGGCTCTGGTGGGAAGGACAGCATGGGCGGACACAACCGCCCTCCGGGGCAAGCTGCGTCTCAGCTTCTCCAAGCGGTTTATTTGGTTTGGGGGCCTTTCTCAAGCCAAGTCTCTAAAGTGGATTGAATGGCTGTGACAATGCGCTGCCTGTGCCGCCGCCATCATCGGGGTTCCTCCTAGTGCTCCGCAGTCTCCACCCCGGCTCTACCCTCTCCCACCTCCACCTCTGCAGCGGTAAAATGCAGCACTCGCAGGGCGCGTGCGCGACTCTCCAGCAGGGCGGTGGCGGTAGCTATTTATAGTAGGTGACGTCACCTTGAAATAGACCGTTAGGGCTGGCCCGCCCTTCCCCTCTCCCACTCCCGCGGCTTGGCCCGGCCTCTCCCACTGCGCAGGCGTCGTTCCGTCCGCCCATCCCCCACCAGGAGGCCGCTTCTCCTCCCTCCGCGGCGTCAGGGGCGCGAGCCACAGCGCGCGGAGCGAGCCAGAGAGAAGGCGCGAGTGGCGGCGCTGCCTGCAGCCTGCAGCCTCGGGCCAGCCGGCGAACCAGTGCGCGTGCGCGGCGGCGGCCTCCGCGGCGACCCGGGAGCGGACGGGCGGGCGAACGAGCGGTGCGGGGTGCGAGGCGAGGCCGGGCCTAGAACGACATGGGGGACCGGGAGCAGCTGCTGCAGCGGGCGCGGCTGGCCGAACAGGCGGAGCGCTACGACGACATGGCCTCCGCCATGAAGGCGGTGAGCGCGCCGCGATCCCGGGCGGCCGGCCCCAGGGCCCCAGCATGGGGAAGGGATGGGGCGGCGGACAGCGTCTACCTCCTGGCCTGGCCCGGTCCGGGACGATGCAGCTGGGCGCGGCCACCCACAGCTCGCCTTCCCGCGCCCGCCGGGCTCCCCGCCATTTCCTGAGGCCTGGGCCGGGGTGGGGTCTCCGGGGAGGCAGCCGTACCGGTTCGCGAATACGGCCCGGCCGGAATGAGCGGGCGGGGGTCAGCGCATCCTAACTCGGTGCTCTGGACGGGTGGCGGGGAGTTGTCCGAGGAAACACGCGGGAGCCACATTTTGCTTCTAGACTGTTCTATCGAACCTGGGGGCTCACGTCTCTCTAACCTTCCACCATTCACCAACTTGTAATAAAGAATCACATAGCGAGTGGCGCGCGCGCGCTCTTGGTTTTCTCTGCCACGACCTGAAACTTGTGTAATTCCGATCTGTTTGTTCTGCTTGCTCGTTGTTCTTTCCCTACCTTCTCATGCTTGGGGTCTGGCTTTGTGTTGGAAGACCCCGCTCCTGCAGTGTAGGCTTGGAAGAGGGCTGGGGGGCGGAGGGTGTGTGGCCTCACATTATAGCCCCAGGTTTACTGTTGCACCGTCTGGAGATTAAAATGAGACGTGACTTCTGGGCCACACGAATCCTTGTGCCTTTACATTCCCAAGACCCTTTCGGATTCTGCAGCTTGATTGCCTGTGAAGGAGTCGTGACCAGCCACACCCTAGCAGATAACCATGGATTAGACACCACCTGCATTTCTGGGACTTTTGAGTTCCGGTTACCATCTCACTGTCCCTGTCGTTCCATATTATCTTATATTTTCTCTAAGTGAACATTACTTCTGTGTCAAGGTCACTCTGGTAGAATTACAACCGGTGGCCACCAACTTGCTATATAGTTAGTGTACACCCTCCAGGTCCCCACCTTGAACCTACTAAAAATTGAGAAATCCTGAGAGTGAGGTTCAGACATCTGCATTTTTGCCAGCTTTGGGGCAATTTTTAGGTGGATTTTAAATTTGAGAATGACTGCCCTGGATTATAGCTCAGATGCCCTTTGACTGGCCTTTTGAAGGGATTTCTAAAAGAAAAAACTATAACCCAGAGACTCTGCCATATTTTAGACTCATTTGAAAATCTCATTTTATGACATTTGATAGTCATATCAGATGAAACATACTTGAGGCCAATATTTAGGATTATCCAGGTAAGAAAGGTATTTGAGTTATCGTACAAGTCCTTCTTAACACAGCTAAACTAGGTGTGTTTGGAAACTAGCAACACTTCAAGGCCCATTTGTTGACGAATTGATGATCATCATTCAACACTGTGGCATCCGTATTTGGTTAGATGGGAGCATTTTATCTGAATCGGGGGATGGTCTAAGGTTGGGGCTTGAACTTGCAAAAAATTCTTGAGGCCCCCCCCCCTTTGAGAAAAAGGAATTAAAATATGATTTTACAAATTTTAAATGAGTGAGCATATGAATGCATTTCCCTGAAAGGGAAACAGTTCTCTTGGGGAAAAACCTACCTCTGTCCACTCAGCAAGTTATATATGCTTCTTTTCCCCAGTAACTGAGAACTTACAGGTTATGCAAACAAAAAACTTTTGGACATTTTGGTGTGGTCCGTGTGAAGCCTGGGAGTGGGACATGAAGTCTGCACGGTTAGGAGGAGCCCTTTGGGGAATGATGTTAGAAGGAATGGAATTTGAAGTTTAATTGAGGTTAGGAAAAATGGCTAAAAAGTGTTTTGTGGAACTATCAGGAACTTGAGGCAACTTGAGATGGGAAATAAGGGGAAAAAATGGAGGGAGTTATCTGAACAAAATTTGAGCAAGGAAAAAAAACCCTTTCTGGTCTTCATAAGCAGGGTTGAAAAATACAATTAGCTATTTTTGTCTTCAGATTTTCTCTGAGGCACTAGGTAGCATTTTGCAAACTGATGAACCCTTCAGTGTGTTGGGAATTAATAATAATCCATATCTGTAATGATTGATAGGTTAGAAAAGCCATCTAGCTTTGAAAATTCAGTCCACATTCATCAGATTTGTAATAAATCCTTCAAGATAACTAAGAATTTTTTTGTCATCTAAATTAATGAAGTGTATTTATTGGTCAGTGGAGAATGGTTTCTTATATTTTGCCTGTTAAATTGGTATTTGTAGATTAAACTCTTTGTTGTAGAGAACTGATTCCCCATTTTGTCAATACAAACCTTAAGTAGAGCTTTTGGAAAAAGTGAATTCTAGATACCCTCGGTTTATATGGGCTTTTTTCAGGCAGTGGAAGAAGCAGGTAAGTAAACTAGGGAGGATGGATCTAGGCACCACTTCTGTGACAACCTTCTTACGTGGTCTCTAAGCATAAAACTAGGAATATTGTGTTATTAACAAATTAGTTTCTACCTCAAATCATCTAACTTGTTTGTTTCTTTTGTAATTTAAATGGTCACCTAATATTGCCTGCCTGTAATGATTGATGTTTCTTAATCTACCAGCATCACCTGGAGGACAGTGTTGGTAAGCTTTAAGAAAAATCATGCATTTTGGAAACAGTGATATTGCCTCAAATCATTTGAGAACTACAATTTTTTGCCTTAACCCATAATTTGAAGAGGCAAGAAATGTTTCTGAAGAGAAGTTAATAAAGGAGTATCTTCAAAACTCTCCTTACCTCATACCTACTAGCTTATATACAGTGTATAGGGGGAAGAAACATTGTGAAAGATTTTAGAAACCACGGCCTTTCTAAAGTGGCATTGACTGATTTTACACAATTCATAACTTCTGTAAAATGTCTGTAATACCATTTTATGAGAACTATGAAATAGGTGGGATTGAAATGTTAAATGTAAGACTAAGTGATTCAAGGAAGGAGGGAAAGTAATCAGATTTCCAGAGAGTGTGCATGGGCGGCCACAATATAGTCATGCCTCTTATTGCTCTAAGTCATCTATTTTTCTGTTGAAGCATTTAGGCAGTAAACGTGAAGTTATAAAATGTAAAAATGATGTGCGTTTTAATACTGACATTAATCACAGTGTTGATAGAAGACAAAGAAATGTGTTTAAAGAACTGGAAGAATATAGAAATCTTAAACATTTTTTTTAGATGTCGATAGACCTTTATTTTTAAATTTTTTTTATATGGGATGCTGAGAATCGAACCCAGTGCCTCACACATGCAAGGTAAGCGCTCTACCACTGAGCCACAATCCCAGTCCCATACAGAAATCTTAAGTGCAGAAAACAACCCCAGTTAGGGAAACAGGCATCTGATAGGTAGAAGCAGTTGGCCCAACCAGTGGCAAAAGGCTCTTATTCCAACAGCTGTGAGATTGTGGGAAGTAGGGAAACAAGCAGGTGGTGTATAAAAAGAGAGTACCACTGAGCGACCCTGGGTAAGACATAATCCATTTTGCAGATGTTAAGGATAATTTTGAGGTATACCAAAATTGTGGTATGAAAGCTTAAAGCCACATTGGCATTATTGTTCAAATATATAAAAACTAGAGAAGCTCTGTTTCCTATCAGCTGGTCATTTGAAGTGTAATTATCTCTTGTCATGTATGAGCTGAAAAAGAAAGCAAGTCTTGGATAATTTTTGCAATAGAATTAAAAGGCACTCAAGTGGCAAACAGACTGGGCTTTGTTTCCCTGAAGTGTTAATCATGACCATCTGGGTTTGGGTTCCTGAATTATATTCTGAAGAACTCCCATAGCCAAGACCCCCCTACTATTCACTTCCTTAAATAAACAAAAAATGCATTTTCCTTATCTTGGGTATTTTATATTAGTGGTAGCCTTTGTAATGTTAGACTTTTCTAGAAATAATAGTTTTGGGTAGGAGTACCCCCAATATTTCATTTAGCAAGATTATGGAATTTTATCATTTTGCTTATTAGGTATTATTAGGTACCCAGTAAATGGTAGCTGTTAATCCATGTACAAATTTTGATTTAATCTTGAACAACTCTGGGTAGATATTGACTTCCATTGTACAAATGAGAATTAGTTTGATTTTCTCAAACAGTAAGTTATGCCAGGATTTGAACTCAAATTCACAGCTGTAAGGGTAACCGCTGTATGATATTACCACATGAGGCTAAGGGATAATGTTCCTAGTATACATTCAGGTATATTAACCATTGTCATCTTTGGCAGACACATTCCAGTTACTTTTTACAAGTGGGCTTTTGAAACAATTTTATTTATTGGATATAAGTAATTTTTGCCCAATTTGATTATAAACAGTTTGTCATATAAGGGTCTTAGTTATACCAGATAAGCATAAGAGGGAAACTCAGATCTGGAGTTGGCTTTTTCTGAAGGTCAGGAGTATTTTTTCAGTTTAGCAAGTCAAGTGTTAGTTGGATTTGAGTTCCTGCTATGAAGTAAGTATAGGACTGTATTAACTTGTGGTACTTCAAGAAGTTGTTTTGTATCCTCAGCACCAGTTGTTTCTCCATCTTTCCTATAGTATATTTTGTAAGCCTATAATGTTCCCTAAGTAACATATTCTTGATTGCTGGTAAAATTCTCTCCAGTGTCCAGGTAGAGGCAGCTGGACTTCTACTCCAGCATTTTGGTGCTTCTCCCACTCCTGGCTACAGTTACATTCCCTTTGTGTTGGCACTTTGCAATCAGAACCTGCTTCTAAAACTACCTGTCCTGGTACCTCCAGGGACAATAGCATTCAGTAATGCCATTCGAAGGGGGTTGTATTTAACCCCTGCTGATCCTTGTGAGAAATTTTGATGATGTCAGAAGCAAGGCAAAGAGAGTCTCTTGATGATAAGGATAGGTATTTTATAACACTAAGATGAAAGTGAAAATTGATTATCTGAGCTTGAAATTTAGCCTATTGTATGGCCTAACAGAACTGCAGCCTCACCTTAGTGAGGATACTTACTGGGTTCAGCCTGGCCTTAACTGATGATGTTTTTGCACAATGGCCTGTAGGGGAGTAGTCTACAAGCTTGGGTCCAAGCAGGATCCTCACTTCCTGAGAATTAACTTGGAAAAGAGCCTGAAAAGGCTTCATCTTTCTGACTTGCTTTAAACACACACACACAGTGTTCTGCCAGAGAAGCTTAAGGATTTTATTATATGGTTTTGTTAACCTAATTGCTCATGAGAATTGTTTTCTTCTGTTACAAACTCAACATCAGAAGCAAGCTGTTCAGTAACATGTGGGCAAAGTAACTATAAATGATGGGACAGTAATGTATGTGTAGGCATGAGTAGCTGTGAAGGATGGGAGAGGTGTTCGGAACAAGTAACATTATTAACTGGTAGTATGGCTTGGCAGTCTGGGTGGTATTTTGTTTGGTCAGTATTACTTTTGATGTTGGATGTTTCCCAGATTAAGAACTTAAAATTTTCCTAAATAGTCACTATTCTATTTTTGGCATGGATCTATTTTTACTCAAAAACACATAGTTTATTGCCTTATGAGTAGTGGGAGGAGGCCCCTAGGGATTTTTGAGTAAGCGAATGGTGTCATGGGAAGATAAATGAATTAGCAGCAGGCTGGGTTATTTGTGACTTTCAGTAATGCTGTGTAGTCCCAGAGCAGAGAAACTGGGTGAAGCGAGTGCCCTGGGGTTGAGAGTCAGTATAGCCAAGGGCTGTGTGGAAAAGACACCAGAAAAATGGCTGGCAGTCCTTAAATGGTGAGGGAATCTTTGTAAATGGGGAGGGTTAGTCAGTTTAAATTTTTCAGAAAGGATGTATATAGGATAAAATGAATTGGGGAATTATGCAAGAGAGCAAGAAAGCAGAGACTCCAAGTAGAAGTGGTGTAACCGCTTAGGTGCTTGGAAGCCATATGAAGAACGTAGTGGCCAGAGTGACTGCTCTGATGGCAGCTGATAAGTGGTGGAAATGAGTATTACACTAGTATTAGAGGGGAAAGAAGATTGAGAACCCTGTCCTTAAATCTCTTCTAGCTAAAATTCTTTGTCTTGTCTTTGCTTTGTATTTCTAATTAGAAAGTATTTGGAAACCTGTGGTTGCAGAAATGCAAAATCTCATTGCCATAGGTTCTGCAGATAATTGTTAAGCTGATTTAGTGTGTAGTATGGTTCTTCCCATTATGTTAAGTTTCTGCTTCTTGAGCTTTTTTTGGGGGGTGGGGTGGGGGTGGTGCTAGGTTTCAAATGCAGGACCCTCAACATGCTAGGCAAATGTACTACCACTGAACTGTATCTCCAGCTCCTAGGAATGAACTATTGTTAGTTCTGGCTCCTATATTTTGGTATTTGAAGTATTGGCAACTAGTGCTAACATCAGTGGAGGTTAAATTTGCAATACACATTGTCAGTCGAGGCTAGCTGCAAATCTTTTGTTTTAATGGGCCATCTGGTGTTTTGGGTCTCATTATAATTTTCCAATCTGGGAAAATTCAGTTTTCTCTAGTTAACTGATCAAGTGATTAAACTCTTAATTTCATAAGTTTCTTTTTACTAGTATTTAAAAATAATATATTTAAACATACCCAGTTATTTTCTAGTTAGGATCTGGCTGAGGTTCTAAGAACAATGCTTACTTAGTTAAGTTAGTCACGCTCAGCTGATGCAGATAGTGATTCATTGGGACTGGCAGGCAACCAGATGATTATTACATAAACACTGATGTTCCTAGTAAATTATTTTTCTTGTGAAGGTACCATAAATATTGCCCAATACTTATTTTTTGGCAGTTTATTCCCAATGGAAAAAGAATATTTTTGCATGAATTCCTGAAAGTCATAGGTATACCTAAACTTCACTTACATTAATAGGGTCAACCTCTTGCCTTACCACACCTTTATTGATGCTTATTAGGAAAAATGGTGAAGCTGAAGTTGGAGATCGTTTGGGCTGATCCTTTTTATTTTACTTTTGATGCCCAGAAAGGTTGTGATTTGTTTGAGGTCACATGCAACTAGCTAGGACTAGTTGAGACTAGTTGTCTTAGGTTTTAGTAATTAATAATGCCTCCTCTGCAAACACATTGTTTAATATATAAATGTATTTCAGATATGCACTCTATTTTGATGATATACTCTGGGAAGTTACCTTGGTGAATCTTTGGAGCAGTCTAACAGAAGCAGCTTTATTAGTCACAGGATGAAATATATTGTGACTCTTTATGGGTTTTATTTGAATTTCAATGTCTAGTGGCCTTATCTGGATTTAATTACTGCAGAATCTAAGGAGATCTTTGAATTCTATTCTTGCCTTTATGTTTTGTTTTATTGATTTATTGCCCTAGAGAAGTGAGTAATTCTGTAGGACTCAAGCATTCTGTTTGTCAGAATGAGATGGAACTTTGATTTGAAAGGGTTGCTTCCTTAAAAGACTAATAAGTATTTACAAAGTTTCTTTGTATTTCCATTAACAAATGCAAATGGATGTTTAAAGACACTTATTAGAGGTGAAAACTGGAGTGGGGTCACAGGTCTTCAACTAGATTTGAAGGGAGCATGGATTTTTGACCAGTAAAAGGGAAAAGATGGCCCTGGATTAGGGCAAATTGCAGTGAGAGTTATAGAGACTATTAATGTACTTGTGAGGAGGAATGAGGAACCTGGCTTGACTGGATTCAGGGCAGCTCTTCTGGGAAATGACTAAAGACACACTGAAGAATGAAGTGTGAGTCTGGTTTAAGTAGGCAAAGGAGGGTGCACATGATCCTAGGTTGAGAATGTGTAGTGAAACATAGATGTCCTAGGGATAGGGAAATGGGGAAATTAGAACAGGGAGCTAGTGTTTTTATTTTGACTAGGGTTTGGGGCAGAGGGACTCAAACAGGGGCTTGATTTGCCTTGTAAAAACTTGGTACAAATTCTCTGATTTTTAAATATAATGATTTCATTTATTTCTTATGTTCTTGAATCACTCTTTCCCCAAATAAACTATCACTGTTTCTGAATCTCTACTGCTCAGTCTTGCATGTCCATTTGAATTTGCTTTGGATAACTCTATTCAATTTTGTTTCCCCCTTCTTTGGTGGAGGTTTGGTCCCTCATTAAAGTTCAATTGGAGTAATATCTTTATTTTATGGTTTCCTAAGTGCTTTGCTTCCTTCCTTTTTTTTCCTTTTAAAATAAAAGGACTATACCACTAGGTCATATTAAGGAGATGTTTTGTGAAGGAGTTGCAGGCTCTTTTGAGGGCCTGTGAAATGTTCTAGGTTACTTTAGCAAGTTATCTACTTTGCTGACCCCAAACCAGGATATTTTTGATTTTAGAGAACTGTGTTGGTTTCCTAGGGCTACTGAACAAGATATCACCAAGTAGTGTAAAACTATAGATATGTTTTTCTTGTAGTTCTAGAGGCTAAAAGTCTGAAATTGGGGTGTTGATGGGGCTGTGTTCTTTCTGAAGGCCCTAGGGAAATACTCTTCCTAACCTCTTTCCTAATTTCTGGTGGTTTTTGGCAGCTCTTAGGTTCTTGGCTCAGGGAGGCTTCATCATTCCAGTCTCTCCCTCCATTGTTACATGGTGTTCTGTGTGTGTCTCTGTCTCTCCAAATCTTACTCTCCTGATAAGGACACCAGTTATTGGATCTCAGGCATACCCTACTTCAATGTGACTTCATCTTAACTAATTATATCTGCAAAGACCTTATTTTTAAGTAAGGTCACATTTGCCAGTACCAGAGGTTAGGACTTTAACATATCTTAGTAGGGGCACAGTTCAACCCCCAACAGTCTTACTAACTATATAGCTGATTCACCTTGAGTTGGCATCATAGAGAACTAAGGGAAGTCAGCAACTAGTGAACTTTAACTCTTCCATTTAAAATAATTAGTGCTTCCAGGGCCAGTCAAGGGCTCCTGTCAGACAGGTCGGAGTAAATAGGGCTGCTAAGTAGCGTTGTTTCCTTTTAACAGAGATCAGGGCATTTACTGGCACTAATGCATCATTCAGTTTGGCTTAAGGGAAGGCTGGAAGAATCTTTAGGAAAATAACCACACAGGATAAGGTCTCAATGTTTTCTTCCTCAACATGCCTTTCCATCCATTCCTTGATCATCCTTATCACCATTCCTCCAAGATGAAAACATCTTATATACAAGATTTGATATGACTTTTTAAGGCCCTATTTCTATATTAAGTTCCAAGTATTTATCTCTTTTCTTGTACTGTAGTCTTCCTTCAGATGGGATATATATTGATTTGCCCACGAATGGTTTTTATTCTCTGAGTTGGCTTGTCCATAATTCCTTTCTTAAGAAGGATTGTAAATTATGTTGAAGAAAGAATTTTCCAAGATTTTTGGATTTAGCTCTCAAATGTTTGTCTCTTTGGGGTTTTTCAGGTGACAGAACTGAATGAACCTCTCTCCAATGAAGATAGAAATCTCCTCTCAGTAGCCTATAAGAATGTGGTTGGTGCCCGGCGATCTTCTTGGAGGGTCATTAGCAGCATTGAGCAGAAAACCATGTCTGATGGAAATGAAAAGAAATTGGAGAAAGTTAAAGCCTACCGGGAGAAGATTGAGAAGGAGCTGGAGACAGTTTGCAATGATGTCTTGGCTCTGCTTGACAAGTTCCTCATCAAGAACTGCAATGATTTTCAGTATGAGAGCAAGGTATTTTACCTGAAAATGAAAGGCGATTACTATCGCTACTTGGCAGAGGTGGCTTCTGGGGAGAAGAAAAACAGTGTGGTAGAAGCTTCTGAGGCAGCCTACAAGGAAGCCTTTGAAATCAGCAAAGAGCACATGCAGCCAACACATCCCATTCGGCTGGGCCTGGCCCTCAACTTCTCTGTGTTCTACTATGAGATCCAGAATGCACCTGAGCAGGCCTGCCTCTTAGCTAAACAAGCCTTTGATGACGCCATAGCTGAGCTGGACACTTTAAATGAGGATTCCTATAAGGACTCCACACTCATCATGCAGTTGCTGCGAGACAACCTCACCCTCTGGACAAGCGACCAGCAGGATGAAGAAGCAGGAGAAGGCAACTAAACATCCTTACGGTCCCTGGCCCTTCCTTCACCTACCATTCCCATCATCACCAATTCTTCCTTGCCACAGTCACTAAATATCTAGTGCTAAACCTATCTGTATTGGCAGCACAGCTACTCAGATCTGCTCTCCTGTCCCTTGGAAAGCAGTTTCAGATAAACCGTCATGGGCATTGCTGGACTGATGGTTGCTTTGAACCCATAGGAGCTCCCTTTTTGAATTATGCAGAGAAGTGTGTTCTAAATGAGGCATTTTACTATGCCTATTAATCTGTGGCAAATCCAGGCAAAAGTAATTGGGGAGTTTAGAGAGGAGAATTAGCCAACATAGGCTATGGTTGATATTTAAAACAAGCTGATAGTGTTTTGTTAAGCAGTACATCTTGTGCATGCAAAAATGAATTCAGCCCTTTCACCTCTTTCTTCAGCTAATGGAAAACTGTTAAGGAAAGCTGATACAGAGAGACAACTTGCTCCTTTCCATCAGCTTTATAATAAACTTTGATGTGAGGTTTCAGTAGCGCCTTGTTTTGCCTCTTTAAATTATGATGTGCACAAACCTTTTCAACGCAATGCATCTAAAGTTTTGATATGTGTAATTTTTTTGGTTGCGATTGTTTAAGAATCATGGATTTATTTTTTGTAACTTTGGCGATTGTCCTTGTGTATCTTGACAGCACCATGTGTGTCAGCCCATGTCAATCAAGAGGTGATTATGAAATGCCAGACTTCTAAAATAAATGTTTTGGAATTCCATGGGTAAATAAATGCTGCTTTGGGGATATCATCTCTGTGTGTGGCCTTGATTTTATTTCTCTCCCAAGGACCTGTTTAACCAGTCATCATTTTAAATTAATTTTGAGGCTGTCAAGCATTGAAGAATCAGTAGTATAGTATCCAGGTTTTCCTGCCATCTGATTGATTCCATTATATATTTTGCAGCACCCATTTAAGGGTCATGAGTTTTAAATAGTTTTCTGTGAACCCAGCTGTTAAGCCTCTATGATCCACTCTAACCAATAACTGATGCTTGTAAACGAACCTAACAGAGCAAACCACTGTCTTCTATGGTATGGTATGGTATCTCTGAAAGTTTGTGGTCTGTTTAACTTGGGAGGATGGTGTTTAACCCATTTTGGATTGTTGGTTCATACTTAGCACTATATGTCCTCTGATTTTCCTCATTAGATGTGAAATGTTAATTAGGGGCACAGCCTAGGTCCTGAAATAAATTTTAGTGAATATTAAAATTTTAGGTGTTAAACATGAAAAAAATGAACCTTGATTTGAGTATGAAAAAATAAATCTTTTTTTCATTCAAGGGGCTAACCGAAAACTTGGCCCCCAAGCACCCTCTTCATTTACTTCATTCCAGTGTGTTTCTTGAGGCTCGGCATTATCACTTCGTATCCTGAGTGATGTCTCCAGTCCCTCATAATTTTTATCTTAGGTGTGATACTTAGGACATCTTTGTTCAACTGGATTTGGTTCAATTACACAGGTCTTACCTTACTCTTGGCTAAAGCTTGGTACTAAATTGATGAAACTGGCCACATGCCAGCCTCTCCTTGAATTTATATTGTATTCTGAAGCATGGGAGGAAGTTTAATCTACTTTGTTGTTTCAGAAGCAGAGGTATGACCCCCAGATGTTCATAAATACTCATTAGGAGGCCTCTTTTAAGTTGACCTGATTTTAGGCTAAAATGGTTACTCAGTTTCACTTCAACTAGTAGATTAGCTATTTTAAAGGTATGGACTTGATGTAGCCAAGATAAATGTGGACATAAAATCGCTCTTAGGTTTGAAGTGTCCTTGGTAAATACTCACATTTTCACACCCATCTTCTAAAAGGTTTTGTCCCCACTTTACTGGTAAGGAAGCTGAGTTGCAAGAATATGGATCTCTAGAATTCATACAGCTGGTAATTCACAGAGAACAACCTCCACTCAACACTTGTGGTTGAGTTCTAACTACTCTCTGGTGGGTTCTTGCACAGCCATGACCTCAAGGCTCTGGACTGCCTTGGTGAGCTATGCTACTTCTGAGTCTTGTGTCCCTCTTTTTCAAGGGTAGGGTTTGTATTATGTTTCAGCTCCAAGTACTGTAAGACACCTTCTTTGGTCTGGAAATTGGGCATACGGAAGTACGAATATGCATAATTAAAATGTAGCCCCATCAGAGATTTATGGACTTCCTTGAGAGAACTTAGAAGGAAGCTATATAAATTGCATGTAGCTCAAACCTGGAAGGCATTTCTACTTTTGATAAAGAGGTCAGGGTAAACTAAGTCCAAGGAAATAAAGTAGCTTTTTTAGGTCACAGCAAAATTAGGGACAACCTAGAACAGCATTCAGATCCACTAAATCCTTGTTCATGCTTCTTTTTACTGTGCTATGCCCTTTGGATTGAAACTAGAAAAAAAAAAATGTGACACTTATTCTGAGGACAGTTTCAATGCTTTGGATTTTTTTGTTGTTCATTTTTCTGGTGCTACATGGGGAACCCAGGGCCTTGGGCAAGTTAGGCAGGCACTCTACCACTTAGGCTACATCACAGCCTACTTTCATTGCTTTTAATGTTTTCACTTAGAAATAAAGACATTGTACTTAGGAAAGTCTGTTCAAATTGGTGACTTCATATTTCCAGTAGCTCCTCAAGCCCTGCTCAAATATCCATTTCCTTGTTTGGAGAATCGATAGGGTTCTTAATTATGGAGCTTTTATCAGGTAAATCACTTGGTTATCTAAAATCACTTGAAAAGAGGGAGCCCAAGTCCTGGCTCTAAGATAAAGTAGGCTGTGTTTGGCCTGTTAGGTTCTCCATGCATTACTTCCACACAGCCTTAGAGGATATATGTCCTATAGAGTTTGAGGGGATCCTCAGTTCCCAGGAAACCCAACTACTAGGCAAGCATCAATGCTATGATTAAAGCATCAATACTATGGTGGGACTTAATAATCTTCTGTTATAAAGCCCAGTAGTTAGGTTGACTGATGAAAACCACTATTTCAAATACATAACTATGTTCTGGGCACTTTCTTTTCATGGTCTCTGAATCTTTACAGTGACCCTGGAAGATAGGAATATTAATATATTTTTTAAACAAGAAATCACACACAAAAAAAGAAAGAAATCACATACCAGATGTGGCTTACAGTATATGGCTACTAAGAGGTAAAACTGAATATCAAAATGGGTTGTTTTGCGGGGTATGGTGATGCATGACTGTAAAGCAGGAGAATCACTTGAGCCTAGGAATTTGAGGCCAGCCTGAGCAACATAAAAAAGATGGGCTGTCCTACTTCAAAGCTATTTCTATTGTGTCATGGGTATTTTGATCCCCATCTGGAAAAAATTAGTCCTAGGAATTCTTCCTTCAAGACCTAATGAAATACTTTCTTTTGCAATCCTCTGATCTGGCTGGAAGCTTCCTCTTTCCTTTGAACTGCTAGGTAACTTTAGATCAGTCTTTGTTATTATTCTAAGTTATTCAGCATGTTGTCACCTCCACTGGACTATAGGCCATATGGCACCTAGCAAGGTTGGATGAGCTAAAGATTGAAGGAATCCATTGTCAAACTCATTTCCTAAAGTTCAACTCCTATTTCATTATGGAGTACAGAAACTATACCAGAAAGGAAAGGATAAATAACATTTTCTATTCTCTGTGGGCTGGTCACCTTGCTGAGTGGGATTTTAAATTAAAAACTAATACTCTTGTGAATTAAGTTGTAGCTCCAATTACAAGGCTCAGAAAAAGTGACTTTCCTGAGGTCAGACAGGAAGTGGAAGAACATCTTTGCGCAGGACTTCAAGGTCCTTTATTTTAATGGTACTGGGAGATTGAACCCAGAGGTACTCTACCTCTGTACTATATTCCCAACTTCCCCACCTTTTTAAAAAAAAATTTGAGGCAGGGTCTCACTAAATTTCTGAGACCTGAGCCTCTTGAGTAGCTGGGATTGCAGGCATGCACCACCATGCCTGGCTTAGGATCCTTGTTCTTTTTAATACTATGTTGCTTTCAATATGTGCAATTTAGAAGAATAATGCAAAGGCAACCACAGTCACACAGCAGTTCAAAGGGGAGAGATTACTTACTTTCTACTTTATTGATTCCTTCAGCCAGATGGGTACTACTCCTATTCCCAGGCATACCCTGTAATGGGGACCTTAATGCTTTTCTTTCTCCTAAGACTTGGAGCTCCTTTGCTTCAGAAAGTGCTACAATGACAATTGTAGCTTAATATGGACTCAAGTACCACTAGTTGAAATTTCTCTCTAGCTGCATCCAACTTTTTCGATCTGCTTTCATGTTTTTGCTCAAGTCCTTACGCTCCCTCTGGAATGGGTTTCTTCTCTTGCTCTATCCAAATTTGGTCTATGAAATCCTGTCAGTTTCTGGGATCCCTTTCTGGGATCGGTTCTATGGATCTGTACCACAAAATGGCATTTATCACTCCTTCGTTTATGCAATAATCCCGTTGAACTGCTACTACATGGTACATCTTGGGTGGGTGGCTGGAGATACCTTGGTAAATTGACAGGAGTCTTGTTCTCCTAGGGTTAACACTCTAGTGGGGGATAAAAAATAAAAAGCAAAGAGTGAAAGTGTCAGCTAAGGTCCTCTCCAGGTCTAACACACAAGGCATAATAAGAAATTCTTGAAATTATGAATAATTAATTTGAGGCCAGAATTTTTTAAAAAAGAAATGACCAAAAAGAATCCTTCATTTCCCCACCCAAATCTATTGATGAGCCGTACAAAACAACTGAAGTCTTGTCTCTAACATTACTTGTAAATTGGTATTATGATCTGGAGCAAGTCCTGGCCTCTTGGAAGTGTCTATAAAAAGTGAGGTTGTTGCTTTTGGTGGTCTCTGGGAACTTCCATTTCTGAGATTTTGTAATTCTGTATTATTTTCAACTGTTCTGGGGTGGTCCACATCCTATTCTTGGTCTTTTCCCTTGCACTTCTCCTCTCTTCCCCTTTTCCTTCCACTCTTCACATTTGTCCCTTCTGCATCTGAACTCCACACTCCACTTTCCTGGCTATCCCACATTCTACCCAGATAGTTACCATGGGAATCATCTTCTGGAAATGACATCACTCATTTCCTAGGCAACTGTTTCCAGGTCAGTGACATCATCCAATCACCATGGCAACACTCCAGGAGGACAGAGAAATGGGCAAACAGAATTCTTATATATTTCTGGGGGTTGGGAGCAAAGCAGGAAGAATATTAAAAGAAGAAAAATATCTCAGGAGCAAGAAGCTTTGGCCTTTTTGGGGAAAAGTGGAAACCACTGAGAGGCTGAAAAAGAACAGAACCCTCTCCTTTCCTATAACTGGGAAGATCATGTAACTTGTTACCAAATTGGAATACTTGAAAGTGAACAAGGGCACCATTATTATTATTCAGGGATAACAAATGAACACTGGATCTCCCCAAGCAAATCAAGGGTTGTGACCCCCTGCCCATAATCATGCAGCTGCCTAGCTTCTTTCTCTCACCCATGACTCATCCAACAAGCAGTGATTCAGCATTTCCTGTGTGGAGATATTGGGAATACCATAGTGAACAAAACCAGCCCAGCTTCTAATAAAGTATATAATTGTGTGTGTACTGTGTGTTGGGGTGAGGGTAATCCCATAGTCACCCAAATGCATGCTGTGGTATGGACTGCATATAATGTTCAAAAGGGAAAGTGCCAAACTCCAGGGACATCTAACAAAAGTTACAGGAAGCAGCTTGGGCAAGAGGGTCCAGAAGCCTTATGGAAGGCAGTTGGGTGGGGCTGACTTGGGGGAAGACTGGCAAAGGAAACAGCAGTGCAAAGAGAGCACGGGGAATATCCAGAATGGAAAGGAAGGCAGGGAGGCCAAGCAAAAACCAAGAGGGAGCTGAAGGTTGAGAGGGCAGAGCAGCAGGGACTAAGCCTCACAAGACCTTGGAGGTTAGAACTTTGGCCTCCGTTTTCCCAACACTGGGAAGCCCTGTGGGAGGATTTTGAGCAGCAGGCAACAAGATCCTGTTTGCATTGTTAAGAATCTCACCCTGGCTGTCTGTTGTGTGGAGCACACTGGGAGAGCAGTTCCTCTAGGAGGGATTTTGGGTGGTAGGGACTTTAGTGGTGACTCTGAGATGGAGTATATTTGGGATGTGGAGCTGACATGATTTGCTGAAGGAATGGATAAGGGTGAGGGCAAGGAAGGATTCAGCTGAAACTCAGGTTCCTGGTGTGAGTGATTTGGGGTACAGGAGGGATACTGCTATCCTTTCAGATGAGGGTGGTGGGGCAGGCCTGGGACTAGGCCAAAGTAAGAGAGGTGCCGATATTTACAGAGGCTTACATTTGCAGGGTCAAGTTTAGAAAGGAGTACCCCTCAAAACGCTGTACCTTGGTAAGAATAAATTGTTTATTTGTTCAGGGGTAGAGTAGAGATGGTGAGGCACGATCGTTCAGCAGTAACAATGGCAATCTCTTATATTTATAGTGGGGTCTTCACTGTCACCAGACCCCTAATAAAGGTGAAGAGATCAATGTGTGCAAATTAATGCTGTTTTACTGTCTGGCCTCTGTCCATAGGCCCTCGTTCACCTATCTTGCAGATGAGTAAACCAATTCCTAGATAGATTGTAAAAACTGCTGAAAATCTCATACTTGCAGGCAGCAGCACCAGGTCTCAAAACTCAGGCTTACTGACTCAGAAGCCCACTGTTTTCCCACCAGATGACTTTCATCAGCCTCCTCGGTTTCCTGGTAAAAAGAAGGAAGGGAAGCCAGGTGCCTATAAGGCCCCAAACGATCTTAGATCAGCCATCCCTTCACCATCACCATGTGGGCTGAGGAGCAAACAGAGGGCTTGAGAAGTGATGAAACCCTTCTGTTTGACAGAGCTTCATATCAGAGCTGTATTTTCTCTGCCATAGATGTTCTCAGACCACCTGGAAGGTTCTATCAGGGGCAGATGGAAGAGGTGCTTTATCTTCCTCATCTGTAAAATGAGATGATGACAGTAATAATTCCCATCCCACAGGTTGTGGTGAGATTAGATGAGATAAGTAAAGGGTGTGGCATGGTGCTCCAACATAAAATGTAATTGATGAATGTGAGTGACTATTAAAAGTAAGATGGGAGGGCAAGAGGTGTGGGCTTGTGCATGACACATGGGCCTGTGGGATGGAGGTGGGGGAGGCACGATGCAGAGACATACAGGCAAGCTGGTTGCTGAGAAGCCTCCTCCTCACCAGCTGGCTCCCAGGGACACAGCATGGTTCATAGCCCTCATTCCCAATCCTACATCCATTACTGAAGAAAGGATGAGCCTTGCCCTCCTTGGGAAGAGGTGACTGGAAAGGCTGGAAACTAGCAGGTTACATCCATGAGGCTGAGGCCTGGGGACAGGGTTGGTAGAAGGGGACCTGTGCCTTATCTCAAAGCTCTATGCCCAGCTCTGACAATAAATGACCATGGTTTTGTTATAGCCTCCAACTGCTGGACTCCCAAAGGCACAATTTTTCCTGGGGTTTAAAACGGAATGAATAAATGTGAAGATTATAGGCCTGGACACACACACACACACACACACACACACACACACACACACTGTTCCTCAATGTATTAGTCAGGGTTTAACCAGAGAAACAGCACCAGTAGGATGTACATAATATGAGATTTGTTGCAAGGAGTTGATCTGAGTGATTTGGTGGATGGTTAGACAGGTCTGAAATCAGTAAGTGCAGACTGGAACTCTTGCTAAGGGCTGAAGCTGCTGTGCACAGGCAGAAATTTTCTGTCTACAGGGAAAGCTCAGATCTGATTTTAAGGCTTTTCAACTGATTGCATCAGACTCACTCAGATTACTTAGGAGACACCCTCTTAAAGTCAGTTGATAATGGACATTATTTAAATCTTAAAAAAACAAACAAACAAACAAACAAAAAAAAACTTCCCTGGAGGTATTTGATGGAATAACTTTGGCCTGTACCTATCCAAGTTGACATTAATGTCAAGAGATATCACACTCAGATGCCAGCCAGGCATGGTCTTGATTTACAGAATGTTGTTTTACATTTTTAATGTGACTACTGAGTCACTGCATGCCAGACATTGGGCTAAGGGATTTCCATGCTCAAACATCTGGCAAGCAGGTATCCTTCTTGTCCCTAACTTTATAGGTAAAGTAACTCAGTTTCAGATACTAGGAGACTGCCACTATCTGGATGGCAGGTATGAGTCGACCTGCGCTCTGAACTGTGCTATTGTATCCTCTCAGCCTATTCCCTCTTTGCCTTGTTTCCTTTTCTCCTGGGGCAGAAAGTCACTTCCTGATGTGAGGATATTCCTGCCATTGTGGACCTAAATTCTCTCCTTTGTGAAGGGGTTCCACATCTTTTCTGACCTTTCTGGATTCTCAGGGGATGCGCCAATCTGTCCCACTTTTTCAGGCCTTTGCTGCCACCTAGCGGGCTCGGTGGTGCCCACCACGTTCCCGACTGGCTGTCAGGAAGGCCGGTGAGTTTGCAGGAGAGTTGCTGAGGCCCAGCGGCACGGCGGAAGAGAGCGAGGGTGAGGCGTAATTTGGAGCTCAGTTATAGAAACAGTAAAATTTCCTCTGGCCTCTGTCCCCATCGGCTCACTTAGGACTCCCCCCCACACTTTTATAGAATCCTCAAGGTTTTCTGAAGGGGTGACGGGCTTTTCACTCCTGTAAATACTCTGGCGCCCAAAGGTCCTGCGCTCCCTTTTCCTACAGGGTCCCTGGAGCGATCCGGTTACCCGGGTAGGCCGCCAGGGATTACTGGGGAAAGCCAGAAACTTCTTTCACCGTATCAGGTGACCGGACAGGTCTTCAGGGCGATTCAAGCTCCTAAGGGGACAGGGAAGGAGGAGAAGGCCCAGCAAAGGAGGGAGGGAATGGAGGAGATGTTGAGCAAAAAGGTCTACTGTGGCGCTCCGCCCCGCCCCGCCCCTTTGTTCCCGCCAATTCCCCACCACGAGCCCCGCCCATACACAACTACGCCCACACTTACAGTAGCCCATCGACCAGCCCCTTCCTTCCTCGCTTGGCCACGGAGTGACACCTTGGAGCTGCGGAGGGGCTGTAACAGCCCCTGGAGCGAGCCGTGGTCCCCAGTCTCCCAACTTGCACCCGTTGGTTCTGGAACCCTTTCGTGGTGGGAGGAGCCTCGTGGTGACTTGGCGTGAAGTGGGAGAAGGAGGGGACTGAGGTTGAGAGGCTGGCAGTCTCTGGAACACCTGCAGCAGCCAACCTGCTAACCACCCCTGTCGTCATCCCGTCAGCCAATCTAGTCAGATTGCCAGTTAGCCCCGTGAGGAAATCTAGCCATCCTGTTAGTCAATCTTGTCAGCTATCCTGCCAGTTAGTGCAACCATTCTGCCAGTCAGTCAGCACATCAGCTCGTTGGTCACATCAGTCCTTCAGTGGTTGAGTTTTTTGCCAGGTGGTCAGCTGGCCATTCATACCCTTGTCACCTGTGTCCTGGTGTTCTTGCCCTGGAAACAGGGAGGGTGTGAAGGGCTCTTGTGGTTGATGAGGGGAAGAAATATGTGGAACCCAGGCCCTGTTCCCAGGCCCCCCCCCCCCCCCCCCCCCCCCCCCCCCCCCCCCCCGCCTTCAGGATCTTCCAGTCCCTGGAGATGAGTGGACAATGATGCTGACAAGATCCTGAGCTGGCACTTGGGGCAGTAGAGCTGCAGTGGAAAAGACGAGGCCCACACTTCATAGGTGTCTAAGCTGGGAGATGCTTCCAAGTTCAACTCTTTACTCTGTAGTGGACTTCTGACCTAGGAGAGACTGTGGATTGGGACTCCTAGGAGATTCAGGCACCCTGGGGTCTGGACCTGAGCTGGAGATAAGATTCCCGGTTTCTGCCTCACTGTGAATCTTTGTGCAAGGTACAACTGATCTGGACCTTAGTGTTACCATGTACCTTTTTCAAGTGGGGGAAACAAGCTTCATAACCTGTTACCTGCTATCAGTTGGAAATGAGACCACGAAGTTGAAAGCCCAGGTGTGGAGTTTATAACTGAACTGGTTTTACTGAGGTGAGGGAAGAAGATGGAAAGAAAAAAAAAAAAAAAAAAAAAAGGTAAGGGTGACCTGAATCCCTGAGCTTCAGAGGAGACTGTGGCCTGTTTTCCCTTCACCCACAGGAGCCTAGGGTTCTGGACTTGGCTGTGGGGCCCTGGGTAAGTTCTTGTTCCTCTCTGGGCTTCTGTAATAGTGAGGAACTTGTGTTCCATAATCTCTAAAGCCTTAGACTTGAGTTAAAGGAAAATTGGCCTAGAGGTATACAGGTAGAACGTCCTTTATCTGAAATCCCCTGTAAGGACACTGTAGAACTCTATTCAGCCACAGAGTGGGACTGGGAATAGGCTCTTGCTTTTTGACACTGTATGCCCAAACTAGTGGAGGTTGGAGTAGGTGCTGAGGAGGGTGGTAGCTGGACCTCATGGGTCAGAAACCCTCCCTCAGCCCAACCTGGGTGGGCTCTTGAGACCCTTGTTAGGAGGAGGGTTCTGATAACCTCGGGTGAGGGAGGTAGGGGAATGGGTAGTCATACCGGGGACAACAGTCCTCCCTCTTTCTACCTGGGTCTCTTTCATTTCTTCAAAGTCAGATATCCAGATCATATTAAGTTCAGGGAACCTCAGTGATCTAGTGAGGTGAAGGCTGCAGCTCCTGGAAGTCAGAGGAGACTAGGGCCAGGCCCCCTTTAGGGGACTGGTAGGATACCCCCAGGAAATCATTTCCCTGGGAAGGGCTAAGAGGTCCAAGCAGGAGTTGGTTATTCATTCAACAAGTATTTATTGGATATTTACCACATGCCCGCTTTTGTGCTGCACAGTCATTGCCCCTATTTATGAAGTGCAGAGTCTAGAAGTGGTAATAAAGGGCAGTGGGAGAAGCCAAAAAAGAAAGTAAATTAATTGGCCAAAGTCAAGATTGTGGTATGTAGCAAAGAGGATGCTGAGACAGAGAATAAGGCAAGGCAGTCTGGGAAGAGTGGGTGACACTCATCTTAAAACCTAAAGGAGGGCTGGGGAGATAGCTCAGTTGGTAGAGTGCTTGCCTCATAAGCACAAGGCCCTGGGTTCAATCCCCAGCACCACACAGAAAACAAACAAACAAACAAACAAAACCTAAAGGAGAAGGAGCCAATCCTGGATCAGGAACATTCCAGACAGAGAAAATAGCATTCACTCATTCAGTGTTATTATGTGGCTGCCAGATATTATTCTAGTTACTAGAAAGCCAGAAACAAACAATGCAAGAGAAATCCTTTTTTCTCATAGAGTTCATGTTCCAGTGAAAAGGGACTGAAAACAACCAAACAACCAATTTCAGGGAGTGATTAATGCTATGAAGAAAATAAATCAAGGTTTCTGGCTAGAAAATGACTACTACTGAGGGAACTATTGCAGATGGTGCTGAGGGAAGGTTATTCAGAGACCTGAATAATGAGAAGGAGCCATGCAAATGTCTGGAGGAAGAATTTTCCAGACAGAGGGGTCAGGGCAGGAAGAGAAAGTGAGTTAATTCGTTTTGAGGCATGTGGCTGGCAGTAGATGATGGGTAATGAGTTGCAAGGCGCAGGTAATAAAGGGTGTGGTAAAGCTAGGTGAGGAGTTTGGGTTTTATGAGAAGGCATCAGGAAGCTGGCGAGGAACGTCGGGGAGTAGCGATCTGACCCTCTCACTGTTCTGTGTGGAGTGAAAGGGCGGGAAGGTAGGGATAGAAGCAGTTAGGAATCATTCAACAGTCCAGACAAGACGACGTTGGCCTGAACGGGGGCAATAGCAATGGGATTGGAGGAAGTGAATAGATACAGGTTGTGCATCCTAATCTGAACATCTGAAATCTGAATCTTTTCGAATGCCGACATGACTCAAGTGGAAAGCTCTTTACCTGACCGAATGTGATGGGTCACAGTGAAAACATAGGCACACTAAAAATATTGTAAAACATTATCTGTAGACTTCTGTGTATAAGAAACATACATGAATTTCATTTTTAGATTTGGCTTCCATCCCCAAGATATATCATTATGAATAGGCAAATATTCTCAAATCCAAAAATTCTGAAATCTGAAACGTTTATTGTCTCAAGCATTTCAGATAAAGGGTATTCTACCTGTGTGTCTAAAGGCCAAGTTTGTAGGATTGGATGATGGTTTGGATCAGGGATGCAGGAAAAGCGTAACTTTTTGGATTTTAGTTCCAGCAACTGGTGGACTGTGTGGTTTCATTGGTTGAGTTGGAGTGGGTTGTAGAAGATAGTTTTGGGGAAGGAAAATGAGAATATAGTTTTGGAAAGCTTATAGAGATCTCTGTTAAACAGACCTGTGGAGATGACGATCAGGAAGCTTTCTCTGTAAGCCTGTAGCCTGGGAAAGAAAACTGGTCTAGAGATGATATTTGGCTCAGGAGGCAGGATAGCTTTGGTTAAGCTCTTTGAAGCACAGAAGCTAACCTGTCCAGTACAGTAGCCACTAGCTATGGGTACTTGACACATAGCTTATCTAAACTGAGGGGTGCTTGAGGTATGGACTATATACCATATTTTGAAGATTTAGTAAGGAGAAAAGAATATAGAATATCTCAATAATTTTATGTATTGATTACACATTAAAATGCTAATAGTTTGGATCTATTGGTTTAAATAAAATGTATTATCAGAATTAACTTCACCTGCTTAATTGTGCCTTTGTAGGGGGATTCTGTAGATAGAACCTGGGACCTTCTGTATCTTTTTAATATGACTAGTAGAAAACTAAAAATTACATTTGTGGAGGGCTGGGAGTGTAACTCAGTGGCAAAGTGCTTGTCTAGCATGTGTGAGGCCCTAAGTTTCATCCCCAGCACCCCTCCCCAACAAATCACATTTGTGGATCCTGGGGTATTGGCACACAAAATGTAATCCCAGCTATGTGGGAAGCTGAGTCAGGAGGATTGCAAATTTGAAGCCATATTGGGACACTTAAGATCCTGTCTTAAAATAAAATTTTGAAAAACTGCTGGGGGCGTAGGACAGTGGTACAGAGCTTGCCTGTCATACATCAGGCTCTACATTCAAAGTGTGGGTGGGGATTACATTTGTATTTTTATTTAAGGGTAGAGCTGGCATCGTAGAGCATAGGTAGTTCGAACACCAGGGGGCAGTAGCAGTTAGGAAATCTAAGGACATTTCAAGAGAAGCCAATCCCATAAAAAGCCCAGAGTGGGAGTTTGTTAGCTCTCCCTCCTGGGAACTTATCAGAGCACAGCTATGGCACATATCCTGGATTTCCCAGTTCTTTGGGTGACATAGTTGGAGTTGAGGAAGAGGCAGGAGGGGGTCCCAGTGAGGTGACAGTGTCAGCAACACAGGAATTTGCTGGAAGCTCAGCTAAGTTTTATCCTCTTCATATCACCCCTGGCTGACATAATCTTGCCCAGGGAACATTTCCACCCGTTGGGGCTGAGCAGGGTAGTCAACAACCAACAGCTGGGTAGTCAAGGTAAACAAGGCAATAAAGCTCACAGAGGTTACTTTATATGAAATAAATGTGGCTGTAGCCCATTTTCCTCCATTAGCATTCTGAATGCCTTGTTCAAACTGCCAGTAGTGTTGCTAGTTGGCAGGAAAACTGCCATTAGGGAAAAAAGAGCAGCGAGATGATTGGGGGTAAGATTGAATTTACTTCAGTTAGAATGGTGTGACTTTGCTGAGCACTGTCACGTGCCAGACTCTGTACTGGCTGTTTTGGGTTGTTTATTATGCTCTCCTCAAGGACCATGCACCCAAATACTTTAATACAGGTAGAGATGTGTAGGAGTAGACCCATGAGAGCTCAGAGGAAGTGCTATTAGTTCCCGTGTGTATAACTTTTAACATGGAGAAGGTGCCAGGTAGCATCAGAGCAGATAGACAGGATTTGGCTATGCAGCGGGGAGTGGTTTTCCAGGCACATGAAACAGGAGGGAAAGTACATGATTCAGGGAAGGGCAGGGAGATTTGTTTGGCTAGAGTGTTGGCCATGTGAAGCTAGATCTTAAGAAGCTTAGATTTCTAGGTTGAGATTGGATTTTATTTGTTTATTTTAATGTTTTATTTTTCAGGGCTATGAATGGAACCCAGAGACTTATGCATGCTAGATAAATGATCTACCACAAAGCTATATGCCCTGTCCCTGAGAGAGTGGATTTTAGATAGTAGGCACTCAAGAGTTTTTGAAGAGAGACTGATCTGGACAAGACCATGCATACAAAGAAGGAACCATTTGTCCGGAAAGTTTGGTGCTCAGCAGGCCAGGCAGGAGAGAAAAAGGAACTTATATGAATAAAGGAGGGAGTTAAAGAGCGCTTAGGGGATTAGTCAACCTGCAAATAACGCAGAGTGGTATAAAATTAAATGTATTCATTTTCGAAGTGGAAAGACCTGGACTTGAACCTTAGTCCTATAAGGTTTTTGTTGTTGTTGTTGTCATTTTTTGGTGAAGAGGGTTAGTAGGGTTAGTAGCTTTATTGAGATACAACTCATGTACTATACTATTCATTCATTAAAAGTGTGCAATTCACAAATACTTGACCATTGCCATGATCAATTTTACATTTCAAAAACTGAGATACAACCCACATAACATAAAACTCACAATTTAGAAGTGTACAAAACAGTAGTTTTTAGTATTTTCACAACATTGTTGTGCAACCCTTGCCACTGTCCAATTCCAGACAATTTTTTTCATCAGCCAGAAGAAGCCTATATCCATTATCGCTCCCTCTTTCCCTAGTCCCATACAACTGCTAATTATTTTCTGTTTCTATGGATTTTTCATTTTGGACGTTTTCTATAAATGGACTCATATAATATGTAGACTTTTGTGTCTGTCATCTTTCACTATATATGATGTTTCCAAGGTACATCCTATTGTACAAAGTATCAGTACATCATTATTTCTTCTCCTTCTCCTCCTATTCTTTCTTCTTTTTGTAGTACTGGGGATTGAACTCAGGGCCTCACACATGCTAGGCAAGCACTGTACCACCGAAAATTTTATTCTGAGACAAGGTCTTGCTACGTTGCCCAGGTTGGCCTCGAACTTGCAATACTCTTGCCTTAGCCTCCTGTGCACCTGGGATTACGATGTGTGCCATAGTACCATCATTTCTTTTTTTTTCTTTTTTGTTTTGGTGGTGCTGGGGATTGAATCTAGGGCCTTGTACATGCTAGGCAAGCACTCTACCAACTGAGCTATAGTCCCAGCCCCCCATCATTTCTTTTTATGGCTGAATAATATTGCATTGTATGGCTATACCACAGTTGTTTATCCACTCATCAGTTGATGGACATGTGGATGCTTTTCACTTTTTGGCTTACATGAATAATGCTGCTATGAACATTCATGTGCAGGTTTTTTGTGTGGTCACATGTTCTCATTTTCTCTGGGCATATATTTAAGGGTAGAATTGTTTGGTCAGACCCTATGCTTAACTTTTTGAGGAATTGCTAAATTGTTTCCCAAAGAGGCTGCATCATTTTACATTCTCACCAGCAATGTGTAAAGATTCTTCTTTTTCCACATCATTAGCAACATTTACTACTTCCATTAAAACAATTATAGCCATCCTACTGTGTATGGAATGGTATCTTATTGTGGCTTTGGTTTGCATTTTCCTAATGATACTGAACATCATTTCATGTGTTTGTGAGCCACTTGTGTATCTTTTTTTTTTTTTTTTTTTTTTTTGTAGATATCTTTATTCAAGTATTTCACCCAACTTTTTTTTTTTTTTTTCCCCAGAGCTGGGGATTGAACCCAGGGTCTTGCATATGCTAGGCAAGCACTCTTCCTATGAGCTTCATCGCCATCCCTTTTTGGCCACTTTTGCACTAGGCTATTTGGGGTCTTTTAGTTGTAAGAATTCTTAATATATTCTGTATACAAGACCCTTATCAGATATAAGATTTGAAAATATTTTCTGATATTCTGAGGGTTTCCTTTTTCCTTCTCTCATCCTCCTTCCCCCCTCCTCCTCCTTCTTCCTTTTTTTCTCTCTTTCTCTCTCTCCACTGTACCCCCGCCCCCCACCAACTCCCTCCTGGGAATGAGAACCCAGAGTGTTGTGTAGGCAAAGCACATGATCCACCACTAAGCTATGTTCCCAGCCATACTATTCACTGTCTTAATAGTGTTCTTTGAAGCACAAGTTAAAAAAAAATTTTTTTTTTGGCGGTACTGGGGAATCAAACCCAGGACCTTGTACTTGCAAGGCAAGCACTCTACCAACTGAGCTATCTCCCCAGCCCCTCCCCCCCCCCCAAATTTTTTTGATGAAGTTCAATTTAGCAAATTTTTTTCTTTGGTTGCTTTTGCTTTAGGTGTCATATGTAAGAAACTAGATGATCATGAAGGTTTATATCAATGTTTTCTTTAAAGTCTTATGGTTTAGCTTTTACATTTAAATTTTTGATACCATTCTAATTTTTGTATATGGTGTGAGGTAGGGGCTCAACTTTATTCTTTTGTATGTAGATATTTAGCTGTCCTGGTACCATTTATTGAAGATACTATTCTTTTTCCTTGAATTGTCTTGCGTTCTTGTCTAAAAGCAATTGACCATAAGTATATTCCTACCATTCTTAGCTCTGTAATTTAAGCTTTAGTTTTCTCATATGTACAATGATGACAACAATATCCAGGACTGACACCAGCAGGCACAGGAGGCCCATCTAGGTCACTTGATACTTTTAGGTGCTTGTGCGAGGTAGCAATTTCAAAGAATAAAAAATTAATTTTAGGTCAAAAAAAGTCTTCATATACAATATTAGGACAATCTTAATATTTTTATGCCAATGCAGTTGTGGAATAGAATTTTTAGTATTTTTAATGGAGAAAGGGACCCTTGAAGACATCAGTCCCTAGGGCCCACAAAAGTCCTATTGTGGCCTTGATAACATCTATCCATCTATCTCATAGGGTTATGGTGAGGATTCAATTTGGTAATCTTATCTGATACCATGTGCTTTGCTGGCCCATAGTAGGTCAAGAGAAAATTGTTGCTAAATAACAGAAGAGAGTTTTTTCACTCCATTAGTGCCTTTTGCAGGCTGGTAATTATTGACTGTTCAAACACAAGAAGGAAGCACTTAGTGAGATCAAGGGAAGGTCAGCACTAAGGAGTTGCCCCTCAGCCCCGATTTCCTGCTCTGACACCTCAGAGGTCTCTAGGGATGCCTCTGGCCTCACTAGGCAGAGTGAGAGAGTTGCTGAGGTGGAAAAGAGGAATGTGATGAAGGAATCCTCTATCTCAGTGGCTGGTGGTTTGGTGAAGGTATCTAGCTGTGAGTCTCTGACTATGGTAGACAGAGACCTGGTGTCCTCCTTAGTGGAGAAGGCAGCGAACATGTAGTGTGACTTAAATGGCTCTGATAATCAAGTCCTTTTTGGTTTTGTTTTTTAAAATTAAGGTAAAGCAGGGTTGTTGATGTGGCTCAGTGGTAGAGCACTTGCCTAGCATGTAGAAGGCCCTGGGTTTGATTTCCAGCCTTGAAAAAAAAAATTAGGTAAAACTCACACAACATAAAGTTAACCATTTGGAGCCATATAAATTCTGTGGCATTTAGTATTTGTATATTATTAGACCATCACCTCTATCTAGTTCTAAAACATTTATATCACCTTAAAAAGATGCCCTCTACCCATTAAGCAGTTACTCTCCGTTCTTCGCTTACCCCAGTCACTGGAAAATGCTAATCTGTTTTCTTTATGGATTTACCTATCCTGAATATTTCATATACACAGACTCATACAACATAGGACCGTTTGTGTTTGGATGCTTTTACTCAGCATCCAATGTTTTGAGGTCATTCATGCTGTAGTGTGTATCAGTACTTCATTCCTTTTTATAGTTAAATACTATTCCATTGTATAAATAAGGCCATATTTAGTTGCTGGAATTTGGATTGTTTCATCTTTTGGTGATTGTGAATAGTGCCACTATGAACATTTGTGTGCGAAGTTTTGTTGTACACCTGTTTTCAATTCTTTGGGGTATATGACTAGAAGTAGAATTGCTGAGTCATATGGTAATTCTGTTTAACTTTTTGAGGACCAACATTTTATATTCCCACCAACAGTGTATGAGGTTTCTAATTTTTCCACATCCTCATCAACACTTACCTTTGTCTTTTATGGTTAAACCATCTGAGGGATTCAAAGGGGTTTCCTCATTATAATTTAGGTTTTCTTCCTTTTTTTTATTAGTGCTGGAGATTGAACCCAGCTGCGGTTTTTGATTTTTATTTCTCTAGTGACTAATGACATTAAGTTTCTTTTCATATGCTCTTTGCCATTTATTTTTCTTTTGACTAGAATTAAGTTCTGTCGGTAGGCCCGGTTGGATAGAACTGTGTCAAACAGAGGAGTTTCATAGATGTATTTGTGGCATAGTCTGAGATTCCTTTTTTAAAAAAGCAAGTCATGGCAAGTTTTATTTAAAGAAAAAATTCACATTCTTTACATTTTACTTTCAGACTGCTTCTAAGGCTATCAGAATCATTTACATCAATGATAGCCAGGGTGTCTACTTTGTTGCATTTTTTACACACTGTGTTCAATTCAATGTTACTGCCACTGTAGTGATGGACACCAGTTTCAGTCAACATGGAGTAGCAATTTCTTTTGGATTTCCTCAAAGGTGGGCAATTTTTAAGGATGACTGATTTCTTTTCCAGAGCCAGAGTCTTCCAGAGACCTCCCCACCCTTCCTGGTAAGAACTGAATTATGAATCATCTGCCACCCCAAACTCCTTCACATCAGGGAAGGTAAACAATAAGAAATCTATCAGGACAAATGCAAAGAGCTCCTGATGACACAGTTGTTACCCCTTGGGAACAGTAAGGCCAGTGGGAAAGTCCCAAAAGCCAAGGCAAGGCCTGGAATGAGGTCAGGTAGAGACCTTGTCGGATCACCTTAAGAGCCTGCCTGTACCTCAACAGGCACTTTGTATTTTTCACTAGTAGTTTAAGTCAAGAGTTGATCAGCTCCAGCAACTTTTTCATCTTCTTTGCAGACACTGTTTTCCTGCCTTAGGTGTGTGGGCAACCACTAGCAGATGCTTAGATAACTAGGGAGTGAGATTCTTTTGAGCTAGGCCTAGCAAATTATCTCAGAGGCCCTTTAAGACAACACTGCTGTGTGGGAGCTCCTTAAGGACTGTGGGGAAGCAGCTGGATGTACATGCTAAATATGCAGACTAAGTGCAGCACGTGTGCCGGGTGATACTTCTCTACCTGGCCTCGTTCCAGGTTTTGCCTTAGCTTTTGGGCTTTTCCCACTGGGTCATACTATTCCTGCAGGGTAATAATTGTGTCATTCAGAGCTCCTCACTTTTGTCTTGACAGATTCTTTATTGTTCATTTATCTGGGGCTTGTGCACCATAGCCTCTGTCCACTTTGGTCACACTGAATTCTTCTCTTCACCTCCTACTCATTCCCAGTTATCTTAGATTGCTTGCCCTGCATGGTTGCCTAGGCTCTCTCTCTAGGTCCTGGGTTGATGTGGTTGGCAAACTTTCCATCCTGCAGGTTGTTCCTGTTCTGGTACAGTGAGAAAGGACAGAGGACTAGCTGGTTAGCCTCCCTGAGGTGAAGGGTTTGGGATGGCAGATGATTCATAATTCAGTTTTCACCAGGAATGGTGGGTACGTCTCTGGAGGACTCTGGCAAAAGGAGAGGATTGCCATGCCAACCACTGTGGCAGGAGCACACAGTGGTAACAACCTGCATGTCATTTGTAAGATAACTAACCCCTGGTATGGTATGGGTTCAGGGGTTCCTCCTTTCGGCAAGATGACTCTCACTTTCTCCAATCTCCCTCTTACTCACTCACTGACTAACTCACAGTATGCATTTGCTGAGTGCTGACTCTGCAAGGCACCATGCTAGGCTCAAAGACTGAACAGCCCAGCATTTGAGGATCTCACAGCCTAGGAGCTAGGCAACCAAACACAGAAATGTAGTTTGAAGTGTGTTGTGATTGAGGTGTTTAGGAAAGACAACAGGAGCTCAACTGAAGGAGAAATAATTCTGCCTTGAGAGAAAGAATGGGAGCATAGGCTGTAGGGACAAGGGGACATTTGAGCAGTTATGGACGGAAGAGTACGTGACATGGAGGAGAAAAGATTTCTACATTAGGGACTCAGGTTCTTCCATGGACTCAGAGCATTAGGGATTTTTGGGGAAGCTCAGAAGCCTACTGCTTTTATTTTCATTTGTCTCCTGTACTACGTTGGAAATGCCTTGAAGTTGAGAGACCCTGTCTTCTGAGAAGTGAACTGGTCCTGGATTGTCTGTTTTCTTCACATGAAAATTCACAGCTGACCAATGTGATAAACTCACTCATGCTGTGTGTTATTGGGAATGGATAAGTTAATTAATTTATTAAAGAATTTGCTAGCATTTATTTAGACTTACTATATGCAAGGCAAAGGAAAGATCATAGAGCAGCATTTAAGAAGACAGGCCTAAAATCAGAATGACTTTGGTTTGAATTTTATTCATTAACTGGGAGGTCTCATTCAAAGTACTTAATCCCTTACTTATTTCCTCTGTAAAATAGAGATACTAATGCTCTATGGTATAGTGGAGATTAAGTGAGAGTGCATGTATGAATTTTGAACATGGTGCCTGGTATAGTAAATATTAATTAACTGGTGGCATATAAGGTACCTATAGCACAGTTATATAATATAGATAAATGTATACATGTAAAATATATATGTATGATATTTATATATAAATATATAAAGTACATTTTATACATTTATATATAAACATAGTACACATATGTACATAGTATAGTATTTTATATTTATCTATCTTTCATTTATCCCTGTTCCTAGGGATTTTAAGACCTTAAAATGGGAAGAAAGAGCACTCAAATTATCAAGTAATAATGTTTTCCCCCCAGGCTATTATTAGCATTTTCAACAGGGACCTTCTAGAGACATTAATGAAAGGACAGTTATTTCCAGGGATATTTAATTTCTTTGAGAAAGTAGAATCAATGAATGGAAGGATTCAGAATAAAGCAGAAACTTTTATGAGAGCATCTTGAAGGTAGTAAGTTACTCATTCTGGGAAGTGACCAAGTGCAGGCTAGCTGGCTATTGGTAGAGGGTATTCCTGGACCCTTTAGGAAGTTGTGGAGGGGATGCAGGGCTCCAGGGAGCAATTTGCAAATGAAATGTCTTTTCCACTCATGTTCCCAGAAGCCCTTGTTCTCTCCCTGTTTGGGTGGCTCCCTCCTTTGGTATACCTGGAACCCTGTAAGGTATGATAGTGCCAGAAGTGGCTGCTAAGGCAAGTGCCTCTTGCAGGTGACCTGACACCTTATCTCCCCTGCCCCCATCTGTCTCCCGCCTTTTCTGGCTGACCTCTTAAAGCAGAAATAACCCAAGGCGAAACATTAACTGTGAAGCCATAAAACCACGTGAAGCTCAGGCGGCTCCCAGTGGCCTGGACTCTGGGTACCCTGTTATCGGGAAATGCCTCACCACCCTATGGGTGGGGAGGGCAGAGTGGCTAGGACCCAGCATTCCAGGCTCCCACCATAATAGAGCAGTGGACAGAGGATGCCTCTGTAACCTTAGACTTCCAGGAAGCTGTTTGAATCTGATCTTTGGGGTTGGGGAAAGAACCCACAGCAAGACCTTTTAGTTTGACCAGAGATATATCCCTACTTATGCAATCAAGAACTCTCCTAGCTTGATGTGGGCTCTGATGTACACATACATATACATAGAGATTTCAGAGACACCTACACAGTACTGAAAAACATGTCTCACCTTCATGTATTTTGGTGTGCACCATTCACACACAGCGTTTTATTTATTCCTAGAATTTGTATACTGCCTGCTCTGTAAATACATCTTTGTTAAACTGATGAGTGAATGATGAAGGAGGACATATTTATGGTCACCCACATAGTCATTCACATGTACACATTTGCAGGAGAGTACCTGCAAATACACATGCATGTTCACATTATATCTATACAACACACACACACACACACACACACACACACACACACACACTCAAACCAAACATGATGGCATAAATGCATTTGTTCATACATACCTGCACCTAATAGTCATGTGCCTATGAATAAGTATGCAAATTCATTGATTCCTGCATGATCCTACTGAATGGCCTCGGTGGTGGCTATGATGAGATAATATGGTTTCTTGAATGCTGTACAGGGGAAAAGCAATATATCTACTGGGAAGACCACATCTCATTGTGTGTTGGGATGCTTGCTAAAATTCATATGTTGAATTCACAACACTCACTATGTTAGAACCTAACTGCATTTGAAAAAGGGGCCTTTAAAGAGATAATTAAGGTTAAGTGAGATATGTGGATGAGACTGAATCCAATCTGACTGATGTCCTTATAGGAAGATTAGAAGATTAGGGATTCAGAAACACAGAATGATATCAAGGATACAATCACACAGAGGAAAGATCATATGAGGACAAGTGAGGAGGTGGCCAAGGAGAGAGGATGAAGGAGACTCCAATCCTGACAACGCCTTGATCTTGGACTTCTAGCCTCCAGAACTATGCAAAAATAAATCTGTTGTTTAAAGTACGCAGCCTGTGGTATTTTGTTGAGGTCATCCTAGTAAACTAATACATATGCCAGAGCTTTCTTTTTTCTTTTCTTCTCACTAAGTAAGTTGTTGCAAAAGGAGAAGAGGGAAGGGTCTGAGGGGAGCTCTTCAGAGCACATAGGGCCAAGGGCAGCATTTCCTGGCTCCTTGCAAGATCTTTGAGAAAATGCATTGTGAGCTCACTGGGAACAGTCCTGGTTTGTTGTTCCCAAGAAGGGAGATCAGTGGAGTAGAGGAAGGGAATTGAGGGGGAGGGAGGAGGGACAGGAATGAAAGGGACCAAATTGAGGGGGAGGGAGGATCTGTGGAATGAAAGTGACCAAATTATGCTATATACATATATGAATATACCACAGTGAATTTCACATTTGTGTATATCAAAAAAAGCACCAATTAAAAAAATAAATAAACAGAAGTAAGACCAGTAGAGTAGAGGAAGGGGAACAGGGAGAGGGAAAGAGGAAGTACTGGAGACTAAAATGGAACAAATTATATTTCATGCATGCATGATTATGTCAAAATGAATCCCACCATTATGTATAACTATTATGTATAAATATTATACATAATATGTATATTATACATAATATGTATTATGTATAAATATTAATAAAATATTTTTTTAAAAGAATGATGCTAATAGGGGGAGAAAAATAGCCTTAGATTCTAAAAGGGCGAAGCCTCAAGAGACTGGAGCCAGTGTAAAGATATATATGAATTGTGTGTGTGTGTGTGTGTGTGTGTGTGTGTGTGTGCATGTGTGTATGTGAGTGCATGTGTGTTTGTTTTCACATGTTTGCGTGGAGGCAAACCTAAGCTGCAGTTTCTTAAAAGGAGGGTGAGGTTATGATTTCACCACATGCTGCACACTCTGGTACCCTGGAATGGAAGGGAAGAACTCTGGAATACGTTTCAGGTTCTATCAACTTGCCAATCCAGCTTTAAGCAAATGGCTTCACTTTCATGGGCTCTGGATTCTTGTTTGTTAAGCTGTCAGCCTGTCTCATAGGGATTCCAGGAGAATCCAAAGAGCTAAAAAAGCAACAGGTGCTTTGAAGAGTTAAGAACATTTCCTAGTATCCAGGGTTTATTTATTTATTTTTTTTCGGTTTAGTGAAAAGCATTTCAAATATTCAGGTATCCTCAGCAATAAACCTGTGTCAGGCCCAGGTCCTGAGGACAAAAGATTGAACACAGAATGGTTTCAGATCCCAAGGAGAGTAGCCAAGCAGAAGACATGGACAGGAGATGGTTTCTCTCCTAAGAAGTCCAGCTACATAATGGGATACAGTCCAGTATACTAAGGTGATCAGAGGAAGTTGTGATTATAGGATATTGGGGAGTCAGAGAGGATTTCATGGGGGAAGTGAGGAAGGCAGAATCTAATGGGGGGAAGGGGAAGTTCTGGGGGGTGGGGAATGTAGCACTCTTTGTGAGAGGGTGGCTGAATGGCACGTGGACCCTGGAGACGGTAGAGGAACGATGCCTCACCAGAGTTGCACGTGGTTAAGATTAATAAAAGAACAAACAAGAGTAACCAGGTTAATTTTTGAATCTTTCCTGGAACTCACCCAGTCCAATGGTTAATCTGTTTGACCCCTTTAGGAATTGTTTGGACCCCATCCCAGGTGTACACAACACAACCTGAGAATCCATAGCAGTCCAGAGCAGAGTGAGGGAGGACCTGGGAGGTCACCCTGACCAAAACTGACCTGTTCCAGAGGCAACATGGAGACCAGGAAAGGACAAATAGAGTGACCGAGGTACCACAGAGAGTTAGTTGGCAAAGCAGGAACTTGAACTCACATGTCTGGAGACCAGAATCTCGGACCTTTTCTAGATCATCATCCGGGTTTGGAAAATGGATTGAGTTTGGGGGACTTTTAGTGTTGGTAAATGTTAAAATTTGAGTCCTTTCTTGTTAATGTAGTTATGAGTACTTGTCTATTGTTTTGGAGTACAGAGCTGAGGTTTGCATTTATGCTAGGTTTCTGCAAGTAACCAAGTAGGCAGTTCCTTGACCCAGGTGTTTCAGGGGTTATAAGAAAGCCCTTTGGGGCTGGGGAGATAGCTCAGCTGGTAGAGTGCTTGCCTCGCAAGCACAAGGCCCTGAGTTCGATCCCCAGTACCGCAAAAAAAAAAAAGAAAGCCCTTTGTATTCCCATCTGGCTAATGGATAGCTATGATCCCACTGGAAGACTTTCATACTTAGAGTTATAGGCCTTGTCTTTATCCTAAAGCTGTTCTGACCTGGAAGGAGAAGCATTCATAGTAAACCGTGAATTAGTTGATGAAAATTCAGTGTAAATGGGGTGAGTAGATCCTTTCCCGAGAGCCAGTTTTAAAAGGGAAAGAAAGCATGAAGTTATTTAGTCCTACGAAAAGATAAGAGTGCCCAGGGAGACACAACCATTACGATCTGGTGTGGAGGTTTGAAGCTTAGTTTTAAAATCTGGCAGAGTTCTTTCTTTTTCTTTTTTTCTGAAAAGTGCTGGGGATTGAGCTCAGGGCCTTACACATGCTAGGCAAGTGCTCTACCACTGAGAACACACCCAACTTGCCCTTTATTTCCTTGTGAAGAAAGCAGTAGGAAGCAGGGCATCTAACTCAGTGATAACTTGCCTAGCAGTTGCGAGGTCTTATTTGTCTAACAAATGCCAATGCTGCTGGTCCAGGCACCACATTTTGAGAACAACTACATTAGAGAGTTTGCATTAGTTTTCTAGGGTTATGATAACAAAATCCCACAAACGGGGTGTTTCAAACAATAGAAAATTATTGTCTCCCAGTTCTGGAAGCTAGAAGTCTCCTATAAGATCTTGTCAGGATTGGTTCCTTCTGAGGGCTGTGAGGGAAGGCTCTGTTCTCTAGGCTTGGTATTCTCCCTGTGTATCTCCATATCCAAATTTCTTCTTTTTATAAAGACACCATCCAGACTGGGTGGCCTCATTTTAACTACCCTAATGACCTTATTTTAACGTGGTTACCACAGTAAGACTGTAGGTCCAAATGTCACATTCTGAGCAACTGGGGGTTTAGAATTTCAATGTATTTATTTTTTATGAGGTGGGCAGTGGGAGACACAACCCAGTATATAACAGAGACTGCTATGCACTTGGTGACTTGAGACTAGGGGCACCTTCTTTGTGCCTGTGTACAAGATGACCTTGCTTCTCTTGCTTTTGAACTTTGGATGAATGTTGGTCTAGATGAAAGTTTCTAGAACCAGGAGGCAGGAGTCTTAGCTTTCATTCCTGGTCTGTTGATACCGTTCAGGGGACCTTGGACAAATCATTTGTCTCAAGGCCTTAGTATCTCCCTGGTGTTTGGTTAGCTCTGACAATCTGGGATTCCCATGGGGCAAGACAAGTTTAGCTTTTGGTTAGTTCTTGGCATCCATGCTATCTTGTACGCCCTAAATTTGTGTCGATGAGACTAAGGCTGATCTTTTGCTGGATCAGTCTTGGGTCCTTGTTGGACGCATTGATATTTTTCTGTGCTTGCTTTATCAATTTTCATTCAGGCACCCATTCATTCAACAAATAATTACCGAGCACTTGTGTAGCAGGCATCGTGCTCAACAGGACGGGATCTCAAATCTTCTGAGCAGTCTGTTGGGGAGATAAACATGTAAGCAAACAAACAGAATCACACTTAATGAGAGGTTTAGCTGCTGTTAATTTTTTTGAGAGGTTGAGAGAACTCTAGCACTTTATGTTCTTTTGTTATTTTTGTATAGTTTTGCAGTCCGGGGGATTGAACCAAGGGGTCCTCTACCACTGAGCCACAAATGAATTCCAAGTAGAAGAAATAGCTTGTACTATTCCTGTTGCTGGTGAGTAGGAACGAATAATCAGGTATGGCTGATGCTCTGAGGCACGTGGATGACTAGTATGGGAGATGAGGTTGAAAATGTCACTTCAGACTTTACTATGAGGTTACATGCCAGGGCAAAGATTTTAGATGTCATTCTGAGACAAAATGAATCATGAGGGTTTTCACACCAGGGAATTATATGTTCATGTGTTAATTTTGAAAGTACCTAGCAGCAGGTGAAGGGGCTGGAAACAGGGAAGGAGTTAGAGGGTCAGCCAGATGTGCATGCACATCAGCTCATGTGACCGAGAATACAGTTTGAACCAAGGCAGAAGTCAAGACCGGTAGAGAAGAGAGGACAAATTCAAGATGTTCAGCAGACCTTTAGCTTGGGTAGATATTTGGTGGTGCAGCAGCTGATCAGGGAAGAGGAGGGAGTTTAGTTAGAGAAAATAATGTGTCTTGATTTGAACATATTATATTCAAGGGGTCTGGGAGTCAGCTTGTGAATTATAGATCTGAGTTCCAGTGAGGCAAGGGGTCATCTGATGACATCCTTCTTCCTTATCTCTGTTCCAGCCATTCTGCCCTTCTGTCCCTTCCAATTCATGACTACCATAGGCCCCCTGATGCCACTCTTCTTCTTGCTTTTTGCATGACTGGTTCTTCTTATTCTTCAGGTCTCAGCAATGTGAAGGGAAGGACCTTCCTTAATCCAGGCCAACTACAGAACCTGGCACAAAGTAGCTGCTCAGTAAACGTCTGTCAAATCAATAAATGAACAGTGTCTGAGATTGAGGAGTCAATCTGGAGGAAATGAGGTGCATTTACACTACAGGGATCTGAAGAGAATCAGAGGACAGAGCAGTTTACTCCACAGTTGGAGGGAGGCACTCTTGTGATTTTTCTTGATTGTAGTGATATTAATAATATTAGTGTAAGAGTCAGAGTGTCTGGGCTCAAATTCTCCCCTTACTAGCTATGTGACCTTGGGCAAATGCTTCAGTTTCCTTATCTATAAAGAGGGCTAATAGTGTCTACCACTCTGTGTTGCTGTGAGAATTAAATGAGATGATGCCTGCATAGACTGGCACAGAATAAGTGTTCAATAAATATTAGCTATTATTATTAATTAAATATTACTTTATTGAAAACCTATGCAAAGGGCTTTCAATGCAAGTCCTTGAGTAATCTTCACAATAAACAATCTGGTAAAATAGGAATTTTATTTTCCTAAAACTCACATTTCATAGCTGAGGAAACAGAGACTTAGAAAAAAGTCATAGAATCATACATGTACCCAATGGGAGGTGGAAGCATTAGGAATTAAGCACACATTTGCCAGACTTTAATGCCTGTGCTCTTAGGGTTCCACCACACTGCACCTACTCCATGCCTTGGAGTCCTAGCAAGATAAAGAAAACTGGTGTCAGAGGCTGGTAAGAACCCAGGGGTCCTGCCTCCTAGCATCTAATTTAGCTTCCCTGAGTCTGCAGAGGGACTTCCTAAAAGGGCAGCAGAGATGGTATCTCAAGATGAAGAGCACCCAAGGTTAAGTCTCTGTATCTCTGACTGGGAAGATGGAGCGGGGGATCTGGGAGACCTTATGACCTTATAAGAACCTGGTGATCCACACCAACCTATAGACCAGAATTTTTATAACCAGTCATCACATTTTTTCTCTCATATCTACAACCTTTGAGTGGGATAAGAGACTTCAATTAGAACACAAATTATCCCTGTGGACAATTAATCTTTAATTATCTTCCCAGGAGGTAACCTTGGTTGATACTATGATAAGTAAGAGGAAATGACTTTTGACTTAATTGGTTGACAATGAAGTCTTCTATGGAAACAGTATTTTGTATATACAGAGATACACTTGCACACTCCCTCTCAGCTGCAAACACGTGCCTCCCATGGCACCTGGCTACGTACTCTTGGGGAACATAATGACTTACAAGAAATTGGCTACATGTGCAAGGGCTCTTGTCTACCCAACTAGGCCCACACAGAAAAACAAACAAACAAAAACCCAACCACACACACAGAAAAACAACAAAAAATTAAAAAACAAAATCTTCCAGACCCCAGGTGACTCTTAAGTTTGGAAAGACAGAGACTAAGCAAAAGCAATAATAGTTTACATTCATGGAATGCTCACCAAATGCTCAGAATTGTGTTAAGCACTTTACATATACTGTCTCACTCTTCATAACAACCCTATGAAACACAGATACTAGCACCCCTATTGTTTCCCACGACAAGCATGGTAAAACCCTGGTGGCCCAAGGACATGTATAAGTAGGAGTTTGGAAGTCTTTTGCTGGAGTTTGCTCAAGGTCACACAACTGGTAAATCACAGAAGCAGACATTGAGTGCAGCATGTTCTGATCCTAAACACTAATATCTTTTCTATCTGCGTTTTGTTAAGAAAAAACATTATTCAATGAAACTTTTAAAAGCCAGGTAAGGAAGATTTTATTCAGGATCAGCATGACAGATACAGGGAACAGAGGAGTTTCGCAGCAGAAGATTGGACTCGAATACAGCATGGGTAAGTGGGAACTTATAGCCAACGAACAGGGTAGGGCTCAATGGAAGGAAAATTACTAAGAAGAAATGTCAGGGCTAAAGTGGGTACTGGCTAATCTAATCTAATGGATTCTTGTTGAAAATAGGCCTGATGATCAGACATTATCTAGGAAGTGGTGGAGCACTTCCTGATCACAGCAGAAAATGATCAGATATAGCAAGGGTGAGGAATTCTTGTTAAACTGACTTAGCAGAATTCTTTGCTAAAACTGGATTTTATAAGGAAGTACACAGATGGACTTAGAAAAGATCTCTGGAACCTGAATAAAGTTTATGCACGTGAAGAATCTTTGTCGATTTCCATGGCAGAGACAGAGGGATGAAACATGAATTTATTTTTTACTGAACAGCAGCATGAGATATCTTCTATAATTATCATCCTTATCTTAGAAGAAGAAGCTATTTTAAAAATATTGTGGTAAAATAAACACAAATAAAATTTTAAATATTTTTTATATTAAACCGTTTTTTATTTTTTAAACAGGACTCCAATAGGATATATTGGGAGTTCAGTACTGAATCTTCCTGAGACAATAGGTATTTTCCTCTGCAAAATTGCAGCTCAGTGCCTTGATGGAGAAAAGACAATCTGCACTTTAAAATGTAAATGTTGTGCTGTCTCCAACATGCTACAATATCTACAAATCTTCTGACCCATTGGGAGACAAGTGACATTCTTCTCTCAGTTCCAGACAGCTGGGAGGCTCAAGTTTGATCAACTGCTGATTTTACTCCTTTATACAGAGTTATTGATCAAATCACTTACATTTAGGATAAAATATGGTATATAATAATTATGGGATTAATTCATGCATTATAACAGTAAATTTCTTCCAACTTTACTGATACACAAAGTAATGAATATGGTGGTTTGTTTTTTGTTGTTTAGTATTTTTTTCTCCTTTGTCTTTTTTTATTTTTCTTTTTAGTTATACATGACAGTAAAACATATTTTGATATAGATACATTGAGTATAACTTATTCTAATTAGGATCCTGTTCTTGTGGTTATACATGATGTGGAGTTACCCTGGTTGTGTATTCAAATACAGGGATAGGAAAGTTATGTCTGATTAATTCTATTCTCCATCCTCTTCCTCTCCTTGCTCCCTCCCTTCTTTTCCCTTTGTCTAATCCAATGAACCTCTATTCTTCCCTCCCACCTTCCCTTGTCGAGGGTTACCATCCACATATCAGAGAAAACATTTGGCCTTAGGTTTTTTGGGATTGGCTTATTTTACTTAGCATGATAATCTTTAGTTCCATCCATTTACCAGCAAATGCCATAATTTCTTTCTTCTTTAAGGCTGTGTAATATTCCATTATGCATATATACCACATTTTCTTTAACCATGCATCTGTTGAAGGACACCTAGGCTGGTTCCATAGTTTAGCTATTGTGAGTTGAGCTTCTATAAACATTGAGGTGGCTGTGTCACTGTAGTATGCTGATTTTATGTCCTTTGGGTATAGACTGAGTAGTGAGATAACTGAATTAAATGGTGGTTCCATTCCAAGTTTACTGAGGAATCTTCATACTGCTTTTTATAATGGTTGTACCAATTTGCAGTTATTTATTCTTTTTTTTTTCATTTATTATTAGTGCATTATAGTTATATATAGTGGAGTTCATTTTGACATAATCATGCAAACATGGAATATAACTTGCTCTATTTCAGCCCCTAGTTCTTCCCCTTTTCATTCCCTCCTCACTACCCCTGCTCCCCTTCCTTTGCTCTACTGGTCTTCCTTCCATTTATTTATAGTTTCTGTTTGTGTGTTTGTTTTTTGTTTGTTACTGGGGGATTCAACCCAGAGGTACTTTACCACTGAGCCATATCCCAAGTTCATTTTATTTTTTTATTTTGAGTCAGTGTCTCACTAAGTTGCTTAGGGCATCACTGAATTGCCTAGGCTGGCTTTGAACTTGTGATTCGCCTGGCTTAGCCTCCTGAGTCACCAGGATTACAGGAGTGTGCCACCTTGCACAGCTATTTTTAGTTTATTTAAATAAGTGCCTTCACCCAAACGTTTTAATTTACAAATAGACCTGACTAGATCTTTGTTGTTGTGTTTTTGTGTTGCTGGGGATTGAACCCATGCATACTAAGCTACTGTTCTATCACTGAGCTATATCCTCAGCTCTCGCCCAAACCATTTTAAGTATATTGATCAGTAGAGTTAAGTACATTCACAATGTTGTGCAACTATCACTACTATTTCCAGAACGTTTTCATGATCCCAAACAGAAACTCAGTGTCCATGAAACAATTCGACTCCACATTACTTGCCTTTTTTCTGGCACCTATCAACTATGACTCTACTTTCTATCTCCGTGAATTTGCCTGTCTTAGATGATTCACATAATGTTGAATGTTTTCAAGATTCAACTGCATTGTGGCATGTATCAGAACCAGGAGGAACAGACTTAAGATAAAAAGTGAGAAAGCCATCTCTTTTATCAAGCAAAGAGTTCACACAGAAAATACCCCAAAGTGGCTCTATAATCAGAAAATCAAACAGGTTCAGTACAGGTTTGACATAGCCTAGATGAGAATTCTTGATTTTTTTCAGGTTTTTTTTTAATTAAAATTTTTAAAATAATTCTTGAACAGGTTAAAAATAGGAATTCAGGAGATTTGCGGAAGATGTTCACAAATAAGAAGGACAGACAGGATTTTCCCTGGTCCTTGACTCAGAGTCCTTACCTCAGACAACCTTAATCAGATGCTGTTCATTGCTCTAACCCTGATAGCCTTCTTTTAGGAGTTGGGAGGCTCTGGTCAAGAATTTGTCTTATCTCAGATTGCCTCAAGTCTCCAAAAGAGGTCAAGAGGATGTAATGGGAAACAATCTCAGAAAGGGAGAGCTTCAGACTGATTCTCTTGTTCCTCACTGTGAGATTTTTACAAGACCTTTCCTGTCTTTGAACCCTGCTTTCTGCATCTACAAAGAACACAACCACAGAGTGTTGTTGTGAGGATCAAGGTAAAGACAGAAATGTGAAAGGCGCTTTCTCTGTACCCATGGAATTCACTGTGTTTCTGCAGGATCTGAGTCTTCCGATTAAGTAGTAAAGACTTTTTACTCCTACCTTCTGGCAGAATTCTACTCATCATTCATTCTCTGAGGGTAACCAAACTCAGGCACCAGGCTCCAAATTTTCCAATGAACTCTACAAGATGGTAAGTTACCCCTCTTACGTTAGACTTGTTTGTAGATTGGAGAAGTGGGTTCCAGAGAAGAGGCTGTGAGATCCTTTCTCAAACTACCCAAGAGTCTGAGAAGGTGGTTCAAGTAAGAGAGAAGCAAAGATGCTTGAACTAAGGAAGGATTGAGTTTTAATGTCCTCATCCATAATGGGTGATATTGTCTTCATCATTTTTTATTTGTGTGTACAAGAGAATTAAAGAGATAATGAAAATGCAGTGCCCCATAGTAGAAAAAGGCACCAAGTTAAGTGTTTCAGGCTTGTTGATTGACTAAGCAAACAGAATAGGAGGTTGGGGGAGAAATGATCCATCACGTCAGCTGGAGATACTCTTCTGGAAGTTTTCCTGGGAAAGGGAATATAGTTGTCTTGCCCTCATCATCCCCAACAGTGTCTGAAACATAGAAGATTCTCAATAAAAACATGTCAAATCAAAGAATGAACTAAGGGCTGGGGATTTAGCTCAGTTGGTAGAGTGCTTGCCTCACAAAATTATAGTAAAGCCAAGGTTTTTTTTTTTTTTTTCGGATGCTTTTCCCTGTGCCTGTGATGTCCCCTTATCTTTCCCACCTCTGCTTTTCCAGGAAAACATTCTGAGGATACTACTTAAGGAGAAACAGTAGTGAGCAATAGAAAGAGTCCTTGATCAGTTATCAGGAGACCAGATACTGTGGTTTAGGTTTTCAATGTCCCCTAAATGCCCGCAGGCAAAAGACTCTATCGCCAACCTGTAGCGTTGGTGGGAGACAGTGGAAACTTTAGGAGGTGGGGTCTAGTGGAAGGAAGTTGGATCACTGGGGACATGCCCTTGAAAGAGACACTGGGATCTCAATTCCTTTCCCCTCTCTCTTTTTGCTTCCCACCTGCTATGAGATGAACAGTTTTCTTCTGCCCTGTGCTTCTGCCATGAGGTTCTGCCTCTCCACAGGTCCAAAAGCAATAGGGCAAGTGACCCTGGACTGAAACCTCTGAAACATGATGCAAGATAAATTTTTTCTCATTGTAAGTTGTTTATCTTAGGTATTTTGTCACAGCAATGGAAAACTCACTAACACAACAGGGTTGGTTTTACCCTGGCTTCCACATTTGATAATCATGGCCCTGTCCCTTCTCTCTGGACTCACACTTCTCATTATTAATGTGGATAAAATCTAAATTTTGTTCTGATTTTCCAGATTTTAGGCAACACATGGACTAAGGTGACAATGGTCCCTTAGTAACAAAGGTATTTGCATTTAAACAGGGCAGTTTTAGGCAACAGGGAAGAAGAGCTAATGGTGAAACTTTAGGTATCCTCAGTGACTGGATGAGATATTTATATGTCATTACAAACTCGAGGAAAGTACAGACAGATGAGTTCTGAATTCAGTCCTTGAAACTTGACAGCTATTAAATTCAGCCCTGACTCATGTTCAAGGAAGTAGCAGAGGATGCTGTGGAGCAATCCCTGGGAACAGGACCTCTTGCCAGATTTGTCTGAATCCATGGAGTAGCTGGTATGAATAGGCTTGAATTCCTGGACATTCCCTGGGACCACATGGGATGAGTATGCCTTCTGTATAAAAGGAAAGGGTTTCAGGGAAGAGTTGGTCATTGGAGAAGCAGGAAGATTGAAGTATTGTCCTGAATCTACCATTTGTTAATTGTGTGACTTGAATAAGTCTCTTCTCTGGGCACAAGTTTCCCCATCTGTTATGTAAGGGAGTTGAATCTTATGGCCTCTCTGCACACTTTGGCCACTTGAACCTTCCAGTTGCTCAGATATGTCATAATTTCTCTCTGTACTGGACATTTGTTTAACTGGGACACTCTGTCACCCGACTCACCAGACTCACTCCTTCATGACATGTCCTTCAGGGTCCAGGCTACCTACTTGGGAGAGAATACTGAGTAGAATACAGTATGGTGGGAATTATGGAAAATTGGAGGGAGCTTGTTCTACTGAAGCTATTCAAGTACTTTTAAAAGTTTATTTTTTTTATTGTGGAAAATATGTATTGTTGGGACTAATGACACGTTAACTAACTCAGGTTGACTCCTTACTCCCTGGCGAGTGAGCAAAATCAAGGCTCAAAGGCGGTTTCAAAGGTTCATAATGATAAACCGGACCACAGTCAGGGATTGGTTAACAACAGTTCCGCGAACGTGATCAGCTCGTGCTTGCCATATAGTCCAATAGGACTCTCGCCTGCGCGAACCCTCCTGCCTTGCTGACCTTTAAGCTGATTGGTTCCCGCCCAGCCCCCACCCTACATAAAAGCTGAGCGATTTCCTCAATAAACGAGTTCCTGCTGTGACTGGTCTCCCTGATGGGTCTGATTGTCCTCTGCCCGTGGGCTGGGAGCGGGCAGTCAGTCGGCCCTACCTATCCCGGACTGACCTTGTTGGGGAGTGTCCCCTTCCCTTGTCGCTGGTAGAGAAGAGCAAGGGAGCTTAAGACCCCGACAATGTATAACAAAAAATTACCATCTCAACTATTTTTATAGTTTAGTCAACATATTATAACACATTCAAAATATTATGCAAATATCACCATCATTTGTTTCCATAACTATTTTTTTTTAAATTTTGAAATGACATTTTATTTTGTTAACCATGTGTAATTTGAGGTGGGGGGTTGTCCCATCCTTTTCCAGTCACTGTTGAATGATAAAACAAAGGCCAGAAGCTGAGGTTTAGATAAACCTGAATTATGCCAGCATGATTCTTAACACGAGCTTTTCCAAAAAGCTCTTCTAGCAAATGAATTCTTTCATCATCCAGAAAATGTCATGTAAACACTCTATAACTATTTTTTATCTTGTAAAACTGAAACTCGGTACTCATTAAGCACTAACTCCCTTTTTCCCCATCTCCTCAACCTATGGCAACCACCATCCTCTGTTTCTATGATTTTGACCACTCTAACTACTTCATCTAAGTGGAATCAAACAGTATTTTTCTTATTGTGGCCAGCTTATTTCACTTAGCATAATGTCTTTAAGGTGTTATAAAGTATGTCAGAATTTCTTTTCTTTTTAAGGCCAAATAGTGTTCCATTGTATGCATATACCACATTTTGCATACCCATTCATCTGTTGATGTACACTTGGGTTGCCTCTACATTTTAGCTATTGTGAATATTATTGTTAAGAACGCAGGGTACATACATCTTTGAGATCTTACTTTCAGTTCTTTCAAGTGTATACCCATGTCTTAGTCTATTTTCTGTTGCTATAACTGAGTGCCACAGACTGAATAATTTGTAAAGAATAAAGGTTTATTTGGCTCACAGTTCTGGAGGTTGAGAAATTCAAGGCTGGGCAATTGTGTCTGGTGAGATCCTTCTGGTTGATGAGGACTCTCTATAGTGTTTAGGCAGTGCAGCATATTGCATGGAAAGACAGAATGTCTAAGCTCAGGTTTCTTCTCTTACAAATCCACAGTCCATTGAATTAGGGTTTCATACTTGCAGCTTCATTTAACCTTAATTACTTCCCAAAGGTTCCACCTCCAAATAACATATTTGGATTAAGTTTCTACCTTCCTAATACCTCATAATGGAGAGATTAAATTTCAACATGAATTTTTTGGGTACACCAAAATTTTGATTTGTTGCATCAAATGATCATTTTATTTTTAGTTTTTTGAGGGACCACCATACTGTTTTTCACAGTGACTGCACAATTTTATATTCCCCCAAATGTGCATAGGGGTTGCAATTTCTCTACATGTTTGTTATTTTCTGCTATTTTGATATAGCAATCCTAACAGGTGTGATATCTCATCATATTTTTTATTTCCATTTGTCTAAGTGATTCATGCATCTTTTCATGTGATTATTGGCTATTTGTATTGTCATTTCAAGGCAAAGGACTTGAAATGTATATTCCAGTTCTTTTATTTTGGTATCGGGGATTGAACTCAGGGGCACCTGACCACTGAGTCACATCCTCAGACCTATTTTGTATTTTATTTAAAGACAGGGTCTCACTGAGTTGCTTAGTGCCTCGCTGTTGCTGAGGCTGGCTTTGAACTTGCAGTCCTCCTGCCTCAGCCTCCCAAGTGGCTGGGATTATAGGCATGTGCCACCACCCCCAACTCAAGTTCTTTGCCCCATTTTTTAGTTGGATTTTTTTTTTGTTGTTGTTGTTGTTTTCATGAAGTTCAGTTTGTCTGATTTTTCTTTTGTTGGCTGTGCCTTTGGTGTACCATTCAAGAAATTAGTGCCAAATCCAATGTTGTAAAATTTTACCCTATATTTTCTTCTAAGAAGTCAATAGTTTTAGGTTCTACATTTAGGTTTTTGATGAATTTTAAGTTAAATCTATCTTGGCTATAATATAGAATTCTGTTAATATGCCACTGAATTCAGTTTGCTAGTATTTTGTTGAAGATTTTTGCTTCATTGTTTGTAAGGATATTGGTTGATAGTGCAAGTCTGGAGATAGTTAAAAAAAACAAAAGGCTATGGCTAAATGTGTTCCAGGCACCATGAATTAATAACCTCTGGCAGACAAACATTTAAATCTCATTCCACAGGCTCTGCTGACCCTCTAATTTCCCCCCTTTCATAACTTTCACCATTTTAATGCTAATTTTTGTCTATTGTTCATCTTTCGAACTTGGCTACAAACTCTATTAGGATAGGTATCTAACTGTCTTATCCTTGACTCTTCCTAGCCCTTGCATGGAACTAGCACATAGTAGGTGCTCAATAAATATCTGTTAAATCAGTAAATGAAAGGATGTTTAATAAGTAATTATTGAGTGAATTAATCTAAGGGCCCTCTAATGATGCTTTTTGGTTCCATTGTATTCCATCTTTTGTCTGAAAAAACTGGAGCACTGAACCAGGAATTCCAATTTCACAACTGATGATTTAACCTCTTTAGAAGTCACATTACTTAATGTATTTGACTTGGTGTTATGATGCAATTTTTTTAAAAACAATGTTCTTTGGTTCCTTCAATGGGGTTTAGGTTGGGAAAGGCACTCAGCAACAGGAGTCATCAGATCTCTTTTTCATCCAGGGATGTCCATGGAAATACTTGCACCATCTCATACTTATATATTCTTTTTCTTTTTGTGGTGCTAGGGATCAAACCCAGGGCCTATCACATGCCAGGCAAGCACTCTATCACTGAGCCACATTCTCTTACTCTAGGGTATTCTTAGTTTTCAAGACTCTTCAATTCCGTGATCATCATCTCCTCCCCATCATCCTTCTCCCCTTCCCCTGCTTTCTCTTTCCATCCCCCTCCCCCACCTCCTCCTCCTCCTTTTCTTTTTGGCACTGGGGATTGAACCAGGGGCACTTTACCACTGAGGTAAATTCCAAGCCTTATTAATTTTTTTATTTTGAGACACGGTCTCTATAAGTAGCTGAGGATCTCACTAAATTGCTGAGACTGGCCTTAGATTTGCAATCCTCTTGCCTCAGCCTCCCAAGGTGCTGGAATTGCAGGTGTACACCACTGTGCCCTGCCCATGATCTTCTTTTTGTGAGGTAGAGTTAGAATAAAAAATTATCTTCATTTTATAACTGAGAGAAACAAAGCTTCAGAGAAGTTAGAGCTACAGAGAGTTCAAAATCTATAGAACCTTCCCTAAGAAAGGTGCCTTATTACTTATTTCTCCCATAGCTGTGACAGATATTGTGATCATTAATGTACTTCTTTCCCATGAACTAAAACTCTGCCTCTGAATCCTACTTAACAGAATGTTCTAGTTAGCTACTACCAATTAAAGTTGACACTTGTGAAAACTATTTGCCATCTATGGATGATGATCCCTGCTTCTGCTATTGGACAGTTTTATATTTTAAAAAAAGTTTAATTTATTTTTCAGGAAGGTCTGAACTTCATCAATAACCAATACTAGGGTTGGGGATATAGCTCAGTTGGTAGAGTGCTTGCCTCAAAAGCACAAGGCCCTGGGTTCAATCCCCAGCACCACACACACAAAAAATAATAACTAATACAACTTTATTTCTGTCACATGTGCACATCATTGTTAATTATATTCATCTTCCTATAGTCCCTCATTTAACTTACCTTTCATGCTTTTTGATCTTGGCTATCGCAGTCTTGCCTTAAGTACGTTAGGAAGAAGGGAGGCTTCTAGAATTTCAAGGGAGCCCGCAGAACAACTACCTGCTGTTTAGCTTTTAGCTTGGCTTCTGCTGACCACTCCCCATTCAGTGTCTTCGGACCCAGGCAAGGCAGAGTGTGACTGAAGTGCATCTCAGTGCTGTGCTGGGTCTTACCACAAGGGGGGCTGTTTCCTTTGCTTTTAGTTTTTATCTTGAATTTTTGAATTTGTATATTGTCACTCAACAAATAGAACTGTGACTAACATGTGACTCTACAATTTAAATATCCTGTTTTCAAGATCCATCAGGGTTTTAGGCAGTTACAACTAATTCTGTTTCCTTGCAGTGCTTTTGTGATAATTGACAGTGTGTTACACTAGAAAGGATGGGGACTCTAAACCCTGACATTAAACACATATATATGAACTTTCCAGAACTTTCTCCCAAACCCTGGATTCCTTATGTGTTTTATGAAAAAGAAAAAAGATGGAGGTAAATCATCTGGTCTTTCCTTTTTTCTAAACTCTAGGAGCTTTAGATTTCTCTTTCCTTTTAGCTTGTATCCTGTTTTTTGAACATGCAAGGTTCTGTCATATAGGACATGAAAGATAGGGCTTGGGCTTCAGTCATTCCTACAGGCTTTTGGAGGGCATTCTATCAAAAGAGAATAACACTCCTCTACCCACTAGTGGGATCTGTCACTCCTTCTGTAAAACTGCCCAATAGCCCTGGGGTGAGCTGGTTTCCTAGTTGTCTCTAAGTTCTCATCTCTCTGCCTTTGCTTATCTGTCTCTCATCCTGTCTCAACCTGTGGAAAGCCTTCCTACCATTCAAGGCCCAGCGCCCAGGTTTTCCCTCTAAGAAGTCTCCCTGGAGCTTCCCACACCCATCGATCCCTCTCTTTGTCTATTTTTTTTTTTTTTTTTTTTTTTTTTTTTTTGCCCTTTACTTGTTCTGATGTTATCATATTCTCTCTTTATATAATACTTATTTGTGTGTGTGATTTTGGTTTTGGGTCTCTTTGTTCTTTCATAATTCAACTGTAGGGCTTCAGCTCATGTTTTGCTGGCCAACCTTTCTTTCTCCCTCTCCAGAGGTAACAATTAGCTTTAAAGTTGCCATGCATCATTCCTGTGGTTATGTTATGCCTTTATTCCTACATGTGTATGTACACATAAACTTTCTCTCTTTGTTTCTATCTTTCTATAAAACACACAAAGGCTTAGTTTTTGGTGCTTTAAAAATCCTCTAGTGAGCAGAAGCAGAAGTTGTAAAATTCTTTTGCAGCTTGTTTTCCATTTTTTTACTCAACATTATGGTTTTATTTCTCCATTTAACCTATTATGGCTATATGATATTTCCTTCTAAGAATAAGTTATTTGACACATAGTTATGTTATTCCTTGTCCTTTTTTGTTATTACAAACCAGGACTGCCATAAATATTATTATATCTTTCCTTTTGTGCATATATAAAAGTTTCTTTAGGATAGGTACCCAGAAGTAGAAGTGCTTATGGCTGTTTGAATGTTTCTGTCTTTATTAAGTATGGCCAAAGTTTGTCCAAAGTATTTATACTGATTTATACTGCCACCAGTAATTCACATTAGAATTAGAATTCACATTTCATCAAATTCTCTGCAATACCTACAGTTTTCAATCTTTAAAAAATATTGGTAAATCTGATAGATATAAAATGGAAACTTTAACATATGTATTTCCCTTATTACTCTTAAGGGGAAATTCCTTTTTATATGATTGATGACCATTTAGTGTCCTTTTTGAATTTCCAGTTCATGTCATTTGACATCTCCCCCATAGTTGGGTCATTTTTTTCTTCTTGAATTTTAAGAACTCTTTATACAAATCTTGAATAATTTTTGGACACATGCTTATTTACTTTTTTGGTTGACTATTTTGTGTTTATGCTTATCTATGCAAATAGATTATGGAGTCCAAGTCTGCAGGGAAAACATGTTTTTTTCATTCAGTAAACTTTGAGTACCTACTGTATATATACCATGCTAGGCAGACGGGAACAATGGTAAATACTACTCTTTTTCATAAACTTCATAGTCAATGCAAAGAACAGGCAATGGCATATGGTGGATGCCATGAGAAGTACACCTACGTTACTTTGGGAGGGGAAGAAGTTTTCCAAGAAGTGATATTTAATCCGAGATCCTGGGGATGAGATAAATGGAGAATCAAATCTGTCTTTTTTGTTTTGATCTTCCAACAATACTTTTTCTGCACAGTTTTTCCTGACTATTGAGCATTACTGAGAGTGTGTGGAAATGAAATGGAATTTCAGGTAGTGGAGAGATTTAGGCAGAGTATCTTACAGTATCTTCCAAGTTTTACTCATCTGAAGAATCTACAGAAATTTACTTTCCTCTGTATATCACTTGGGACCTCATGTATTTTTTTTTTTTTTTAAGATTTGGCATAGAACAAAAAGATCATTAAATCTAATCTTTCACCCAGTACAGGAATGCCCTGTATAAAATTATACATAGATGGTTACCTGCTTCAGTTCTTCAGTCCCCCGAGGCTGGGAAATTCATTCCTTCATAAGGCATTCCATTGTATCTGTAGATCAATCTCTTTCTTTCTCAGGTTCTATGCCCGTCTGCCCACTAGAAACATTATAGAAATGTTAGCTCTATCTGATCACCTTTAAAATATCTAGAAAACAACCTAGTATCTTTTTTTTTTTTTTTTTTTTGGTGGTGCTGGGGATTGAACCCAGGGCCTTGTGCTTATAAGGCAAGCACTCTACCAGCTGAGCTATTTCCCCAACTTAGTATCTTTCAAACTGCTTTTTCTCCAAGAGAAATAGTCCTGGTCCAGTCAACCTCCACTTTCATCCTGAGGTATTCATGAATCAATCACGGTTTCCAACTTGAGTAGTCTTTGTTACTGATGATTGGGGTAGGAGAGACTTGGTGTCTTCTCTAGAGGAGTTTGGGAAGAAAATGGAGCTCTAGGAGTCTATCTATCATTTACCTATCTATCATATATTTCTCTATCATCTCCACATGTGGGAATGTAACTCTCTTGGTTATGGCTCTTAACTTTCATTGAATGCTAAAACCACCTGGGAGTTTCTCTTTTAATAAGCTGTAAGGAAATGGTAGTTTATTAATTCATACTTTATTACAAACCATAGATCCTTCACTAAAGTTTAAAAAGTTATTTTTAATTTACATACAGTAAATTGCGCTGCTTTTTAGTGTTTAGTTCTGAGTTTTGACAAATGCAGAGTCATGAAACCACCACCACAATCAACATACAGAAAGTCTCCCTCTTTTCCGAAATCCCCTCATGCTGCCATTTAGAGTACCCTTCCACCCTCCCACCACCCAGCCTCTGGCAACCTCTACTCTGTTCTCCAATGCTAGAGTTTTATGTTTTTTTGAATGTCATATAAATGAAATAGTACAATGGTTAACCTTTTAACTCTTTTTTTTTTTTTACTTATCATAATGCATGAGATCCATCTGTGTTATTGCATGTATCTGCAATCTGTTACTTTTTATTGATAAATAATAATCCATTTTATGAACGCAGTACTCATTTTAAAATTTTATTCTCCAGTTGAGCAACATTGTCTCCCATTTTTGGCTCATATTGTTTTTTAGTGAGAACATAGTTTTTCATTTCATTTGAGTAAATATCTATGAATGTGATTGCAGGGTCACATGCTAGTTATAAGAAACTGCCAAACAGTTCTTCAGTGTGACTGCATCATTTTATATTCTCACCAGCAACGTATGAGATTTGCTTCACATCCTCTCCAACACTCCAACACTTGGTTCTGTCAATATATATGTATTTTATCATTCTAAAGTTTTGTAGCTGTGTCTCATTATGGTTTGGTTTTGCATCTTTTTACTGACTAGAGATGTTGAACATTTTTTCATGTGTATAAGTATTATCCACATAACTTCTTTGGTGAAATCCTTCACTTTCTTTTTTTTTTTTTTAATTGCCTTGTTTATTCTCTTCTTGAATTTAGAGAGTTATATAGTCTGTAAATAACTTTGTCAGATAATGTGATTTTCTCCTAAGTTCTGTCTCATCTTCTCATGCTCATAACAGTGTCTTTAGAGAGCAAAAATCTAAATTTCAATAAATTCTATCATTTTTTATTTTGCAGATCATACTTTTGGTGTCATATCTATGAAGTCTTTGCCTAACATAAGATCACAAAAATTTTCTCTTATATTTTCTTTTAAAGGTTGTGTAGTTTTTAATTTTTTATTTAGTTTTATGATCTATTTAGAACTATTTTTTGTGTAAGTTATGTGGTAAAAGTAGAAATCCATTGTTTTGCATATGAACGGCCAAATGTTCCAGCACCATTTATTGAAAATACTGTTTTCTTTCCAATGAATTGTCTTTGCATCTTTGTGTTGTATATACATAATAGAATATTATTCAAAAATAAAAAGCATGAAATCCTGTCATTTATGACAATGTGGATAGACTTGAGGGCATTTTGTTAAGTGAAGTAAATCAGGCACAGAAAGACAAATACTGCACGTATGATTTCACTCAAAGTATACTTTTTAAAAGTTGATCTTATAGAAGTTGAAAGTAGAGCAGTGGTTACCACAGACTGGGGAGAATAGAAGGGTGCGGTTGGGAGAGGTTGGTCTACAAATACAATGGTATTGTTTTGATAGGAGGCATATATTCTGGTGTTCTATGGCACAGGAAGGTGAATATAAGGAGTATTAATGCAATGTAAATCTCACAATGGTTACAAAAGAGGAATTTGAATGTACTCATAAGGAAGTGATAGAAGTTTAAGACAACAGATATGCTAATTATCCTGAGTTTATCACTCCCCAATGTATGCATGAATCAAAACATCACATGGTACCTCATAAATATGAACAAATGTGCCAATCAAAAATTTTAAAATCCAAAAAAATTTAAAAATCAAAAAAACCATGTGGATACTGATAATATCAAGTGCTAGTGAGGAGGAGGAGCAACAAGGAACTCTTATGCCTTGTTGATGGGAATGCAAAATGGAGCAGCCACTTTGGAGACAGTTTAACAGTTTCTTACAAAACTAAACATAATCTTAACATAAGATCCAGCAATTGTGTTCCTAGATAGTTACCTAAACAAGTTGAAAAACCTGATATGAATATCTATAGCAGCTTGATTCATAATTGCCAAAATTGTAAGCTACAAAGATGTGTTCTTTAATAGGTAAATGGTTAAACACATTGTAGTGCATCCATACAACAGAGTATTATCCAGTGATAAAAAGAAATAAGCTATCAAACTAAGAAAAGACATGGAGGAAATTTAAATAATACTGCTAAGTGAAAGAAAATGAATCTGAAAAAACTACATAGTCTATGATTTCAACTACATGGTATTCTGGAAAAGGCACAACTTTTACTGACCCTATAAAAAGGTGAGTGATTACCAAGGATTTGAGGTTGAAGGGATAAATAGGTAAAACATAGGTTATTTCTAGGGTAGTGAAACTATTCGGTCCGATACTGTTGTGGTGGATGCATGACACTATAATTTGGCAAAACCCATAAAATGGTTTGACACAGAAGAATGAGCTCATCTTACAGTGACAAGCTATAAAATAGGAAGTTAAAATGAATAGACTTTACGTCCAATAACTTTCCTATGAAGTGTGCCTTTCCTTTAAGCAATACAAAGACACTTGATTCCTAATTTCTTTCTATGGCAGAGAAAGCAAGCTATGTCTTTAACCTGAAGTTAAAGGTCTGAGGTAAGAATAAGGTGCAGATAAATGTTGTCCAAGTCTTAGAAGGCATCAGAAAGTGGACTTGCAGATCCTTTGATGTACAACCTAGCTGTTCAAGTTAGCACATAATCATTTACATCTTCCTAATAAAACTCTTCTTTAACCTTACAAAGAAAGAATGAGCCCTAATGTAAACCATGTACTTCGATAGTAATGTATCGATGTAGTTCACCAATTGTAACAAACATCACACTAACACAAGATGCTAATAATAAGGGAAGGTACAAGGAGTGTATGGGAACTCTGTAGTTTGTTCAATTGCTTTGTAAACTGTTCTGAGAAATAAAGTACTCATTAAAAATAAGTTTGTTACATTTATGTGTATTTATCCTTTCACCAATATCCTATTGTCTCGATTATTTTCGATTTATGACATCTTGAAATCAGATAGTGTGAGTTCTCCAACTTTAGTATTCTATCCTATAACTGTTTTAGCTATTCTAGTTTCTTTACCTTTCTAAATTTTAAATAATCTTGTCAATATCTGAAAAATATTGCTGAGATTTTTGATTGGGATTTGGTTAAATCGGTAGATCAATTTAGAGAGAATTGATTTTGTAGTATTTGATTATCCCAATCAACAAGCATGATGTACTTATCCATTTATTTAGGCCTTTGATTTCTTTCTCTTCTTTTGTTTTATAGTTTTCAGCATTAATAGCCTGCACTATGTTGTCAGATTTTTACCTCAACATTTCAGTTTTAGGAGGATACTTTGTGTTAGCTGTCTGTCACTCTGACAAAATGCTTGAGAAAAACAACTTAAAGGAGAAAATATTTATTCTGGCTTATGGTTTCAGTCCATGGCCAGCTGACCCTGTTGTTTCTGGGTTTGTGGTGAGGCAGTACATCAAGGAGGATCAGCAAAACTGATCACCTTGTGACAGCTGAGAAGGCAAGAGCAAGAGGGAAAGAGGGAAGAAAAGAGGGAGAGAAGGAGAGAAAGAGAGAGAGAAGAAAGGGCCAGGGACAAGATATACACTTGAAAGACGTGCTCCAACTGGGTTCCACTTTCTAATAGCTCACTAAGATATGAACTTATCAGTGGATTAGTCCATTGATAAAGTGAGTACCCTAATGATCCAATCACTTTCCGAAAGCCTTGCCTCTGATTATTGCTGTATTGTGGACCATAATTATACAATTCAGTCCCTAGTAGTTCCACTTTCCCTCTCCTCTTCCTTCCCCCGTTCCCTTTCCTCTACTCTACTGGTCTCCCTTTTATTTATTTCTAGTTTCTTATTTTTAATTGTTGCTTTATAGATATACATAAAGGTAAAATTCACTGTGATTTGTACATAGCATAGTTTGGTCAGTTTCATTCCACTGTTCCTCCTTTTCCCCTTCCTTCCTCCTCCCCCTCAATCTCTTTCTAATCTTTCTTCTATTTTCATGAGATTCCCACCCGCTTTTTCTTTCCTTATTTGGTCTAGCCTTCACATACAAGAGAAAACATTCAACCCTGGACTTTCTAGGTCTGGCTTAGTATAGATAGCTTTTTCTGTATCTGTTGAAATGATCATGTGATTTTTGTCCTTAATTCTAATTATGTGGTGAGTTACATTTATTAATTTATGTATGTTAAGCCAGTCTTGCACCCTTGGGATGAATTCAGTTTAGTCATTGTGCACAATCTTCTTAAGGTTTTTTTGAATGTGGATTGCTAATATTAAAGATTTTTGCTTCTATGTTCTTCAGGAGAATTGGTCTATAGTTTTATTTATAAACTGAGTTTCTGTCACATGAGTCAACTCTGTATGTTATTTTAAGTCATTGAGTCTGAGGTAATTTGCTGCAGTAGCATAGGAAAGTAATACACCTGCACTTCCCACATCTTGACTTCATTTCCTTCTTGGAGGAGCTGAATGTTTGAGATGCTGCTCTCACATTTGTGGATCACTGCAGTTGAGACCTGGTATATTACATCCTCTCTAAGACGATATACATAATCCTAGGACAATTAAAAAATGCAAAAGATGAACTAGATTTTTTTATTACAAGATTTCAGTTTACATGGTGCATATAATTCAAGTGGAATTTTTTCCATTAGTTACAGAATGATTTTTTTTCCTTAAAACTAGGTAGCTAACTTAAGACTGAATCAACAAAGTTGGTTAGTTTATACAATGTGCATTTTCCCCTTTTAAATGATCACTTCTAAATGCAAGTTATCTGTTTGTCATCAGATGAATCAAATACTCAGTGAAAAAAAAAATTGTACTCACTGAAGTTGCTTACTTTTTCTCTGAATTACCCATGTTCTCTCCCAGTGGTCTTATGGATAGAATCCAAGACCAGGTAGCTCCCTAGAGTTTCTGGGCTGCCCCCAACCCCCAAGCTGTAAAAAGGGGGCAAGTCTCTAGATTTCCCAGGAAGAGGGTGTGACAATTCTCATAAGGCAATTAGTGTTTCTTGCTCCATAGATAGGTGTGACCCAAAGAGGGTGATGCCAACTTCTGCAGGCCAAACTCCTCCCAAATTGAGCAGGTAAAAACATGCCCCTCCATGACTGAGCCAAAGGAATGAAGGAAGGACAACCGAAAGATTCAGTGTTACTTTTTGTATCTCAGAATCCTGGGGTCCGATCCCATGTATCATCTAATGACATAGCTCAGTGCTGGGGTGGCACTTACTCCAGGTCATACACCATGATTGTGGCAAAAATTCCAGCACTCTCTTCTCTACTCTCAGCTGACTCTCATTCAACAAACACTCATTGAGCACGAGCCTTTTGCAGATTCAGAGATTGCTCCAACTTGACTCTGTACTCTTTGTCCTATGCAGTGCCTTCTGTCAGCTGTCCTAGTTTGCCTCTTCCCACTAGATCATTATCACTGGTCTTTCCAAATGCTGCTCATGTTGCTATTCTGGGGAGCTCTATCTTTCTGATCTCCTTCTTTCCAAGCAACTGTCCCCATTTGATTCCATTTCTGGAAGCTCCAGAGGAACGTGTGGATCTCTTTGTCATAGTACTTATCACTCTGTGTGGATATGGGGGTCAACTGTTGCCATGTTATTTGTCTCCCCTACTAGTCCAGAGTCTTCAAAGATATAAGCCTAGTTTTATTTACTTCTGGATATCAATCATTCTTCACAATTCCAGGCATGTAATATGAGCTCTGTTTATCATTATGAATGATATTGAATTAATGAGCACTCAAGGCTTTGTGCTGAATATCTACCATATATTATTAATTAGGGATTACTAAGAGGTGTTATTTTACAAAGAAGAAAAACTAAGTCTCAGAAAGACTAAGTAATTTGCTCAAGATCATAATACAGGCATGTGGTAGAGTGTGGTACATACTAAGATCTGCTGGACTCCCAATCTCTGTTCAATAAATTATTAATGAATGCATGAAAGAATGAATCAATGCAAAAGGCACTGTACTGGGTGTGTAGGACACAAACAGACCATTACGTATTCTGTTTTTGACAAGGCATGTATCCTGCTAGGAGAGAAACAGGTACATAAATACTTAGACCTAAGGTAGATCCACCCATCACAGGATCACAGAAAAGTCAGAGGTGGGTCCAGAGGAGGGAGCAATTACTTCCATTGGGAGTGGAGTATGAGGATGTTTCTCAGGGTCAGAGGGCATTGCAAGATAGTAGAATTCAGACAGGTGGAGGTGGTCGATGGGGCAGTAAATATTCAGGTCCTACAAGCTTGGTGGAAGAAACAGCACTGATTCATTGCAGAAGTAGAAAGGAGATACTAGGAACAGCAAACAAACCAGTTGGGCTAGACTTAGAATGTATGAGGAAAAGAGGCAGAAGGAGAAGGGAGACTGGAAACAAGTTGGCACCAGATGGTGGAGGAGGTACCAGATGGTGGAGGATCTTAAACTCTAGGTTGAAGTCTTTGGGTTTTCTTTGGTAATGTTTGAGGAGTGCCTGTCAGCTCTCTGGATCAAAGAGTAGCATGGCACATCAAGCAGGATGAATTGGAGGAAGGGTAGACTTGAAGGCAAGAGACCACAAGACTCTGTTCTAATAATCCAGGGATAAATGAGTTGGCCTGATCTGGGGACAGCTACTGTGGGTAGCAATGAGGAAAATGCTGGGAGGGATATTTTAAAGTAAAACTCTATTGGGTTCAGAAACTGAAGGGGCGAAATGGAGGTAAATGTGAAGAAGCAACTTTGAGTCAGAGGCCTAGAGTTCTGGTTCCAGCTAAGTAATGAGACTACTTAACATCAGTGTCTGATTTATAAAAGGTAGGGGGTGAGTTGTTCAATATATAGTGGAGTTTCCAGGATTCAGGTTCAAGCTACTTTTTAGTTTATATCTTCACAAAAGCTGAAAGAGTTGCAATTGAAGTGAGTAGATTTGAAATTGCAGATCAATTGGTTTCTTCAGAGGTACTGAGATTTCAACTCTGGGTTCTTCTGTGAAGTAGCTAAGAAGCTATGATTATAGTTTCAATGTGTATACTAAGTATTAAATATCCTGTTCCCTTTAACAATTTTTTTACAGGAGGAATGTCTGGCATGATTTATGTTATCTCCTAAATTGTGTACCTGAGAGGGGAGTGTATGTTTTCTTGACTTCTGAAAATACCATGCTTATTATGCAATAAGGCTCATGTTAAGGGCCTTGCTAAAGATCACGTAGAAAAAGCCAAGGAGCCTGAACTGAGCAGAGCTTCCTGGAATGTCCTCTCAGTCCTTCCACCCACAGGGACTTTGGGCCCGGATCAGAACTTCAATCTGTCACAGTTGGAAATGTGAGAAAAGGGGCCAGTTGTATGACGCTAGAATCACAGAAAGGGTGATGGAAGCCAATGGACCAACGAATCAGGACGATGCCAGTGGAGGTGCGTTGCTGGGAAGCACATGGTCCCACAAAAAGCAGTAGATAGAGAGGAGAGGGGACTCGTCAGTGTGATACAGTGAGTTGGTCTTAAGTTTCTCTTTTTCCCCCTTTGTGATGTGCTCTCTCTGAACCCGTATTTTAAATGTGTGGCTAAGAGCAATGAATTCAAATTCTAGTTCTGCTTTCATTAGCTGTATGTAACCTGGGGATTACTTTATCTCTCTGTTTCCCTATCTATAAACTGTAAATAATAGCACTCCTGTGTCAGAGGAGTGCTTTGAGGATTAGAGAGATATTTGTCAGGCACTTATTGCAGTGTTCAATAAATCACAACAAATGATAGATAAGTGGAAATTCTTTTACTGTTCTTCCAATAGTGGCCTCAGAGAACCACTGACTTGGTCTCTGAGGGAGGGCAGGTATGGTGCAAGTTCCTGAACTTCACCCTCTTCCTTGAACCTCCTCCACTCCTCTGTAAACTTTCTCTTCTGGCCCCAGTGCTTTAGACTTACGTGGCAGAGTCCATCCCTTAACACACACACACACACACACACACACACACACACACACACACACCTGTCCGAAATATAAAGGGCTTCAAGCCACCTCACCTCCAGGTCATGTGGACATTTTTTAGGGGGTTTCTAAAGACAATTGTTGTACACCCTGATTTCTGCAACTGGGTCTTCGGAGGCTACTTCAAAGTGATTTTAAGGGTACTCAAGTCACCTCTTGTGTTGCCTATTTTGGGGACAACAGATTTCTTGTTTAATACCTTTTCTTTTAGAGTGTTTCTTTCCAAATAATGACCTCTGAAAGTATCAAACTCACTATTATTCACAATAGCCAAGAAGTGGAAAACCCTAATGCCCATTGACAGATGAATGGATAAACAAAATGTGGTAAAGACAGTCCCCAACTTACAGTGTTCCACTTACCATTTCTCAACTTTACCATGGTACAAAAGTGATTCACAGTCAGTAGAAAGTATCCTTCTAATTTTGAATTTATCTTTCCCCAGGCATTTCTATATGGTGTGATGCTGTCTTGTGATGCTGGGCTGCAGCTGTAAGCTGCAGCTACCATCAGCTCTGTGATCACAAGTGTAAACAACTGGTCCTCACAGTGTATTGTATTGCCAGCATTTTTGGATACAAGTATTCAATAAATTATATGATATTTTTGATACTTATTATAAAGCAGGGTTTGCATTATTATTTTGCCCAACCCTAGGCTAATATAGGTGTTCTGAGTACCTTTAAGGTAGGATAGGCTAAGCTATGATACTTGGCAGATTAAGTATATCAAATACATTTTCAGTTTGTAATATTTTCAAGTTACAATGCATGTATCAAAATTTAAACAATTGTTAGTTGAGAAACATCTATATATACACACAATAGAACGCTATCCAGCCTTAAAAAGCAAGGAAGTTCTTTTACGTAGTATAATATGGTTGAAATTTGGGGGCATGATACTAAGTGAAATAATCCAGACACAAAAGAACAAATACTGTATGATTATACTTAGGTGGGAGGGGATTGGGGAGTTATTGTTTAATGAGTGCAGAGTTTTAGTTTGGAGAAATGAAAGTTCACGAGTTGGACAGTGGTTGGTGATGATTGCATAATAATGAGAATGCACTAATGCCACAGAACTATAAAAACAGTAAATTTAATGTTGTGCATAATTTACTATCATAAAAAAGAAAAGTTTTATCACAGTAAATTCTAAATCCCATTGTGGTGAGGATATGGGTGAACTCACAGTTTTATACAGTGTTAAAGGGAGTGTCATCTGAGATAGTCTGCAGGGCAGCTTGGTGACACATATCAAAGTCTTAAAAATACTCCAGCCCTTTGAGTAGCAGGGCTTACATTAGGAATTTACCCAAGAAAATAAACAGATAAGTATTATCTCAGTAATACCTACAATGAGTGTCCAAAGATAAGGATTTGTTAAAGAAACATAAATATATTAAAATACTGGCATAATTTGTGGTCATTATAAAGAATATTGTAGATCTACAAAATGTTGTGCATAGTTCAATTCACTTTTATAAGTATGTGATGCTTGTTTATAGATAACATAATTATATGTAGCATTTTATAATATAACTACATTATATTTAAAGTCTGAAAGAATATATATGCCAAATGTTAACAGCATCAATTTATAGAATGTGATTTAAGAATAATTATTTTTATTTTAACCTATTTATATTGCCTTCCTTTCCCCAAATAAAATAATGCATTTTATGAATAATTAGAAAAAAATGAATATGGGCAGGACTCACATCTAACCTGTGGATGTCAAAGTGGCTGTTTTCAAAACAGTAAGTGACTCTACTGGCAAATCTTTTTTGCAATCAACAAAAGCATAACCTGAAACCTTGGCTTTTGTATCCAAGGTTGTAGTTTTAAAATTTTATTCCATATAGAAAGATGTACATAAATATAAACCTAATGGAAGTCATTTTGAGGACATGTTTGTTAGAACGCTACAGTCCTTGAGAACAAGCTGAGAGAGGGCCTGAGGAGCTCACCCAGAGTTTACATGGGGAAGGAAGAGCACAGAACTGGGATTCGTGGCTTTGCTTCAGGAAGTCAGTTTTGGAGCTCCCAGGAGGGATCTGAGAGCATCCCAGAGCAGCAGAAATAGGACCTGGGCTAAGAAAAAAAAGAGGGAGGAAGGCACAGTGGGGAGACTCAAGAGTCCTGTGCATAGGAGGAGCACACAGGACAAGAGGGCCAGGGTCCAGGGCCCTGGTCCCAATCCTGCCACTGATTCATTGTGTGATTCACAAGCCCCTGCTACTCTGAGCCAGTGTGTCTGTCTGACAAATGGAGGAGGGGGACTTCATGCCCTCCAGGTCCAGTGGCCACAGAGGCATTCCCAGTACCTGTCCTAGATAGTTGAGGTTGTTGCTGGTGAGCCTCAGTTTTCCCCTGTAAAATGAAGATAGTATGCCCTGACTCACTGATTTAACAGGGCTGTTGCCAGATGGTTGTTATATGTGAAGGGATTAAAGAGAAGTTAACAAAAATATGCCCAGTTGGTATATTGATTCTTTAAAGCTGAAAACATTGGAGAAACTAGTTACAGGGAGGATTACCTGTCCTGTCTTTTCCTACATATAGCAAGTCATGATAAAGATTCCTTTGGGAGGGATGCCTTCCCCGTCCTATGACGAAAACGTGCTTATCACTGAAGACTTGGAATTGGTACTGCAATGGACCTGCATAAATGAACTCACTAAAGTAAGCCTTATCTATCTGTAGCTTTACACTCCACCCTTCATATATCTCCTAGTGACTTCCCTAGAATTAATTACATGTAGCCCAGAGATCCTTTCTGTGATTTTTTTCATAAATTTGTTCTTTGTCTAAAAAGCATAAAAGAAACGTGTGTGCTTCTTTCTTATTAATCCGTCTTGAATTAATTTAACTCCTAGATCCCTTGTTTTGGTCCTAGATTCAAAAGCCCACATAAGAACTAGGAGGAAAAGGAATTGTCTCCTCTCCATAACAGATGAAAGGTAAGAAAGTACAAAAAAAGAGGGATGCAAAAATAAAGGCTTATCTTTTGTGTGTGTGTGTCTGTGTGTGTGTGTGTTTGTGGTATTAGGAATTGAACTAGGATCACTCTACCACTGAGCTACTTCTTCAATCCTTTTTACTTTTGAGACAAAATAGGGTCTCATTAAGTTACCTAGACTGGCTTTGAACTTGCAATCCTCCTGCCTTAGCCTTCCAAGTATCCAATTATAGGTGTGTGCCACTGTGCCTGTGGGTTTCCTTTTTTTTAAATCAGCCTTTTTAAGGTATAATTTATATACATATGTATTTTATTATACATCGATTTAATGTGTATAGTTTAATGAGTTTTGACTAATATTTATCCCCCAAATTCTTCCACACCCCCTTTCAGTAAATTATCCCTCTCCTGCCCCAGACAACTATCTCCTATTTCTTTTCTCTTTCTTGGACTTTTACTTCTTTAAAATAATTCTTACAAATGGTTACAGTCACAAACAAGATTTTAACCAAAATATTGCTAGCCTAACACATTAGCAGGACGGGCGACCGCCTCCCCCAGGACAGAAGTCAGTTTCAGGAGCTCGCGGGCGCCCCCTCCTCTGAACTGCTTCGAGATGCCATCTCCATTTTGAACAAAGGAGTTCATGCCCAAACCAGAAAAACTGCCTCTGTTGTTTTTCTAAATTATTCTAAAAATAAGAGGATCGGGTAGAAAGAACAATGCGCTATGTGGCATGAAGGAAAGCGGGAAGGACCCATCGTTCTGGGAAGGGGTCCGCCTGGCTGGTGTCCAGCAGAGGGGGAGCTCAGACCACGGCTGTAGGCTCCTGGGCTTGCTTTTGTTGACAGCCAAGCCAACGAATCCTCCTGAAGACTGTACACAGAGGCGAACATCCATGATAGAATTAACTACTAACTTCTTTTGCTCAATGAGGAACGCAAAGGACACTGGCCCACCCACTCCATGCCCCTTCTCTTGGCCGAATTGTCAAGCCCGAGGCGGTTAGAGACCATAGATCAGTTGTAGCCCGCGGGGAGCTCTCCAGCCTCCGCGCTTGGGGAGGGCTTGGTGCACCTCAGCCCGAGTGTGCGCAGAGGCGCCCGGGAGGTGGCGGACCCGGAGCCCCGGAGACTGGCTGGCCCAGGGGTGTGCAGCGCGAGAGGCAGCGCGGCTTCCCGTGTCGACTGTGGTTGTCCGGTTCCCTGGGCTGGCTCACTATCTTCTATTTTTAATCTCCATAGACGAATTACTTTTGCCTGTGGTAGTGTCACATATAAATGTTATAATACAGTGTATGTTCTTTTATGTTTATCCTCTTTTCCCAATTCAGTGTCTACGAGAGTCATCCCTGATGTTATGTCTCAGGAGTTCGTTTGTTTCCATTGACCTGTAGTATTCCATTGAGTGAATAGACCACAATTTGTTTATTCATTTACCTGGCAATGGACATGTGGGTGGTATCTAGTTTCTGGCTATTATAAACAAAGCTGCTATGAACATTTGTGTATTCTTTTTGTGTGTATGTGAGGATATGTTTTCATTTCTCTTGAATATGCACTTCTGAGTGGAATTGCTAGGTCATAGGGTAGATGTAGGTTAAACTTTACAAGACATTCCAAGAGTTTGTTCTGAACAGTATATTTGAAGGTGAAAGAGCATTGGATTAGTTTCTCAGAGATCAGAGCATGACTTTGGACTAGTCTTTCCCTACTCTTTGGGTCTCAATTTCCTCACCACAGAATGAGGAGTGGAGTAGGTTGGTTGAATGTTTTTGACCATTTTCTATCATTCTTAGAGGTTTTGGAAATCCCACACCTGTCACATGCCTTATCCAGACTTTGAAGAAATTGGTCCCCAAGTCATTCACCTGTACCTCCCTGTGCTCAAGAGGGCACAAGCAGCCCTTCTGTATCAAGGCCATGTTGTGGGTAATCACAATGGTAGTAACACCTGTAGTTTAAAGAGGCCTTTGCCCCAAAGAGATCACAACTCTTTCACATGGAACAATGACTTTGGAGTATACTTTGCACTCTCCCAGACCAGGTGATTTCTCAAGAAATGAAGTGAGAAGCAAGCAGTGAGTAACTTAGGATGATTCAAAATAAGGAATTAAACTGCAACCTGGAATAACCGTTGGTTGGAGAACAAAGCATATGTACCTTGCAGTGGTCTTCCATGAAAAACAAGGCCCTATGGTTGGTATAAGCCCATATTAAAAATGACTTTGCTTTTTTCCAAGCACAACCTTGAACCACTTGTTCTCTCCATTCAGCATTCCTATCTCAGCAGGAGAAACTCCTTGTTCTTCACATCTATGAGAACCAAAGTAAAGCTGGAGAGTCACTCATCAGGCCCTTCTCCAATAATAAAATTACTCCAAAGTCAGAGATTTTAGGGTTTTGCATTTTGAATCATCATGGTGGGTCACATTATCTAAGTAAAGTCAGTTTAGAATTGATTGTTTTTCAATTTAGACTTTGATTCTGTGCTTTCAGGTTGATATTTGTGTATTTGTCTATGTGGATAATATTTATGAGGATATTTATCTATTTGGGTGTACATGATCACATTTTTTGTTATATAATGTTTTGATCAACATTAACATTAGGCTAAGCTCAGGTTCTTAATTATTGCACCTTTGTTAAGATGATGAGAAAAATCTCACAATCATTCAAATTTTCTCCCTAAAGGTAATCAATTTAATCAGTTTCTTGTATATTCAAGAGATTTAATATATAAATGAGCACATACGTATCTATATCCTTCCCTCACCCCTAATATTTTAAGCTAGTGTTAACAAACTATACGTTGTTCTACATGCTTTACTTTTTGAATCTAACAAAATATCTTTGAGATCAATCTATATCAACATAAAAACATTTTTGTTTTAAAAATAGTTGCATAATATTACTCCATTAAAGGTATATACCATAATATATTTAACCATATACTTGAATGGATGGACATTTACATTGCTTTTAATCTTTTTCAATTACAAAAAATGCTGCAATAAGGAAAATTTTGCATTGGTTATTTTTCTATTATATGAGTTATTTATGGCATAAATTATTAGAAGTAAATTTGGGGTTCAAAGGGTATAAGCATATATAATTTTAAAAAGTGGACTTTATTTTTTTTTTCGAGTAGTTTTAGGTTCATAGCAAAATGAAGTAAGAAGTACAGAAAGTTCCCATATTCTCCTGACCCGCACAACACTATCAACATCCCACACTAGAGTAGAACATTTGTTATAATCTATAATCCTACACTCTCACTTTATTATCCACCAAAGTACATAGTTCAGACTGGGGTTCACTCTTGGTGTTGTACATTCTGTTGGTTTTGATAATGTCTAATGATACAAATCCATTATAGTATTATACACAATGGTTTAACTGCCCTAAAAATCTTCTGTATTCTATCTATTCATTCCTTCCTTTGAAATACAAATCTGCAACTACAGATCTTTGTACTATTCCCATAGTTGTACCTTTATCAGAATGTCATGTAGTTTGAAACATACAGTATGTAGTCTTTTTAGATTGGTTTCTTTCGTTTAGTTATATACTTTTCAGTCTCCTGCATGTTTTACCATGGCTTGACAGCTCACTTTCACTTCTGAATAATACTCCATTGTATGGGTGACTACAGTTTGTTTAAGCTTTCACCTATTAAAGGATGACATTTTGGTTGCTTCCACTTTTTGGCAATTATGATTAAAGCTGCTATAAACATCTGTGTGCAAGTTGTCGTGTGGACATGTTTTCAACTTATTTGGGTGGGGTACCAAGGAGGGTGAATGATAGAATTTATGATAAAACTATGTTTAGATACTGAAGGAAAAACCAAATTAGGAAATCATCATTTTGCAATCTCAAATGAAATAACAGAGTTAATGAATGATCATAGCACTGAAAATAGAAGTTCCAGCCAACAGGAAAAGGGAAAAACTGAGGAAATGACACCATGAGGAAGACACTGGGCTATGGGTCTGACTCAGTGGTCCAAAACATGACTAGCATGTGCTAGGCCCAAGGTTTCATACCTAGCACTGCAGGACCGAGGGAAGTAAGACATTGACTGCATTATGTGGGATCTTTTGCTGAATAACTGATGGGAATTCTTCAAGTTAATGCCCAGAAAAGGAGAGAAGGAAAAAAGAATTCCGATTTGGGCAAATCTATTATAAAAAACCCATTTGAAGATACTTACAGAAATATGAAAATAGACTGTGTATTCAGTGACATTAAGAAACTAATACTTACATGTGTGAGGTGTGGTAATTGTTAGAGGTTAAAAATATTATTGATATTTTTGTAAATGCATATTAAAATTCATGTAGGTAAAACTCAATGATTCTTCAGTTTCAAAATATGGGAAATCAATCTATTAAAACCACAGCAAATTATTGGTGGTTTTGGAGATAAGTGATGGACATAGAGAAACCCCTAACATTACTAGGTTGACTTTGAAATTTTTCATCATAAAACATTTTTCGTGAAGGGTTATGGGGTTAGGAAGGCTATTGAGTGAAACAGACATTATTACCTAATGTATATATGTGACTGCATGACTGATGTGATCCTATAATAGGTACACTCAGAAAAATGTGAAATTACACTCCATTTATGTATGATTTATCAAAGTGTATAAATGCACTTTACTGTCATGTACATCTAATTAGAACACATTTTAAAAATTAATTTTAAAAGTTTTTTTGCAAAAAAAAAATGACTATGTTTACCTTTGTAAGAAACTGTCTCAGTTTTATCCAAAGCAGTTGTACTATTTTGCATTCCCACTAACCATGAATGAGTTGCTATTGTTCCCCATGCTCACCAGCATTTGGTGTTTTCAGTAGTTGGGCCACCTATTGGTTGTTGCAATAGTTGCATAGTGATATCTCATTTCTGTTTTAATTTGGAATTTTTTAATGGCATTATATTGCATTTATTTTTATATGCTTATTTACCATCTGTTTATCTTCTTTAGTAAGATGTCTGTTCAGCTCTTTTGTCAATATTATTATTATTATTATTATTATTGCTTTGGTGGTAGGGTTAAACCCTGGTCTAAACCTTGGTCCTAGCTCGTGCCAGGCAAGCACTCTACCACTGAATTACACCTTCAATCTTTGATGTATTTAATACATAACATACAAACAGAATCACAAAAATCATCAAAAACTGTCTTTAAAATGCTCAAGTCTTTCTTCCCGACATGAGAACAGACTCATCAACATATAGATGATGGACATGCATGTAAACCCAGGTACTATGAAGGCTGAGGAAGGAGGAATAGAAGTTTGAGAATGTCCTCAAAAACTTAGTGAGAACCTCTCTCCAAAATAAATAAATAAATAAAATAAAATGTGGCTGGGGTTATAGCTCAGTATTAAAGTACTCCCTGGTTTTAATTCCTTTCATGGCTATAGACATATCATACCTATATGATAAAAATAATATAATTTTCATAACTTTTCATGTGCACCTAGACAGAACCAATTGAGGCAAACCATACAAGTCATAAGGAAACGAGGGGTGATATTTGTAAGAGCAAGTAAAGGCAAATATAATTTTATTGTCAGTAGACACTGGATTGTTAACAATTTAATTTTGATTTATATTATCCTATTATGTGAAGTAATAGCAACTGCTCTCCAATCATAACATGTAGGTAAAAATATAAAAACATTATCAAATGATATGAGCAAAACTACTCTACAACATAAAACCTACTGCATGAATGAAATACAGAAAAGGAATCAAGAAAAACTTTAACTTACAAAACTCATAATAACCATGGATGTATTACTTTTAAAATCCTTCTCTATAACTACAATTCTCATCTGTGACTATATACCTACAAAGAGTTGTCATTGAATCATTGACATTCATTATATAGCTGAAAAATTTCACAGAAAATTCATGAGAAGTATTCATAAATAGCTCAGATGAGAAAAAATACTCAATAAATATTAGAGAAACTTTTTTTATGATATTAATATATAATAGTTATTTAACCTAGAGGTCTCCAGGAAATATGCACAGATTTTCTAGAGACCACCTAAAGAAATGGAAGAGCTGTCAGATAATGCAGACCCTTACAGGCAAAGGGGAGTATTTTTGCTGTTACTTTGAATGTACTCAGAGATCACTAGAGGGGAAAGAGAAAACTCTAAAGAATTTGAAAGAATGATAAACATAAGGCAGGAAATGTCCTTCTATGATATCAAGAGAAATAAATCTAGGCTTCTGAAAAGTCATTTCTAATGGATAATAAATTTTCATCCAACATTCTAAAGTCTGGCTTCCTCCATGGCTTTTGGGCCTCTCATCTGTGTCTTTTGTTTTACTCATTTCTACACATCTGAATATATGGCTACTGTTTCTTTTCTCTCGAGGGCTCTTTCATTTGCTCCAGAAAGATGGCTTAAACTCGCTTATAGGAAAATGGAACGACTCTTCACTGGGATCCTCCCTGTAACTACTTGATGTTTCTAGCCTAGTACTGTGCTGATTAGAAATAAAGAAATAGACGCAAGCGGCTTCTGGGAACAGGGCTGGGCAGCCAGAGACCTCTCCAGGCAGCATTGTCCCCCTCCAGCTGCAGGCTTTTTCCACGGGGCCATCCAAGATGGCGGACTAGAGGGTGACTGCATCTCCAGTCGCCCCAGAACCCAGGATTCAAGAAGGGGAGGTATTCAGAGAATCAGACTAAAATAGAACCACGGGGTGAGTCTCCCCCACCCAGCGAAGCTCAGCTGGGCGGCAGGCCAGGATTCGAGTGGCTTATTAGAGTGGGACAGGGCAGATAGCGTCTCCCCCAGGCAGCTCTGGGGAGTCTGGCGGTGGGCTCTGCTCACAGGGACAGATCCTCCAGCCTCACGGAGCAGGCCCCCCAGTGAGAGCCCTTCTGCACAGAAGCAGCGCGGCCAGCTCCAGCCCGCCCCGCTACCATCTCCGCCCACCCGCAGGTTGCTTCAGAGACCAGCACAGGGCGCCATGGACTCCCCCAAGCAGCCCAGCCCCCTCCTGCAGGGAGCGCCTCTCTAGACTAGCTTCCCAGGGCAGACCGCCCAGTGAGAGCCTCTCGACGCAGAGCCAGCCACAAGTCCCCAAGCCAGCGGAGACATTCAACATGCAAGCAGCTTCTGGGACCAGGGCTGGGCAGCCAGAGACCTCTACAGGCATCATTGTCCCCCTCCAGCTGAAGGCTTTTTCCACAGGGCGATCCAAGATGGCGGACTAGAGGGTGACTGCATCTCCAGTCGCCCCAGAACCCAGGATTCAAGAAGGGGAGGCATTGAGAGACTCGGACTAAGATAGAACCACGGGGTGAGTCTCCCCCACCCAGCGAAGCTCAGCTGGGTGGCAGGCCAGGATTCGAGTGGCTTATTAGAGTAGGACAGGGCAGATATCGTCTCCCCCAGGCAGCTCTGTGCAGTCTGGCGGTGGGCTCCTCCCACAGGGACAGATCCTCCAGCCTCTCAGAACAGGCCCCCCAGTGAGAGCCCTTCTGCACAGAAGCAGCTCGACCAGCTCCGGCCCGGGCCACTGCCAGCTCCAGCCCACCCACAGGTTGCTTCAGTGACCAGCACAGGGTGCCAGGGACTTCCCCAAGCAGCCCAGGCCCCCCTTCGGCCGGAAGCGCCTCTCTAGGCTAGCTTCTCAGCGCTAACTGCCCAGGGAGAGCCTGTCTACACAGAGCCAGCCACAAGTCCCCAAGCCAGTGAAGACCTCCGACCTACAACCAGCCTCTGGGACCAGGGCTGGGCAACAAGAGACCTCTCCAGGTCTCTCTCCCTGGAACCAGTAGCGGGCTAGGGGCAGCATTCTTCGGAAGCACTGCATTATCAAATTAATCCAAGATTTCTGGCTACCGAAGGCTGGTAGGTGATACACTGGAAATCTACAGGGTCACTATAAGCCAATAGAGGAAATCTACAATATCACAGAGTCCCATTGACATCTGACCAATATGAGAAAACAAGGGAAGAAAATGTCCGAAACAAACCTAGATACTATATCAATAAAACCCAATGACAGCACAGCAGAAGAAATGTCCGAAAGGGAGTTCAGAATGTACATAATTAAAACAATCAGGGAAGCAAACGAGGAGATGAAAGAACAAATGCAGGCATTAAATGAACGCACTAATCAACAGTTAAAAGAGCAAATAAGGGAAGCAAAAGAGCATTTCAATAAAGAGTTAGAGATACTGAAAAAAAACCAAACGGAAATCCTTGAAATGAAGGAAACAATAAACCAAGTTAAAAACGCCATAGAAAGCATAAACAATAGGATAGATCACCTGGAAGACAGAACCTCAGATATTGAAGACAAAATATTTAATCTTGAAAACAAGGTTGACCAAACAGAGAATATGGTAAGAAATCATGAACAGAATCTACAAGAATTATGGGATATCATGAAGAGGCCAAATTTAAGAATTATTGGGATTGAGGAAGGCTTAGAGAAACAAACCAAAGGAATGAACAATCTATTCAATGAAATAATATCAGAAAATTTTCCAAATCTGAAGAATGAAATGGAAAACCAAGTACAAGACGCTTATAGGATTCCAAATATGCAAAATTACAACATTATTATGAAAATACCTAACATTCAAAATAAAGACAGAATTTTAAAGGCCGCGAGAGAAAAGAATCAGATTACATTCAGGGGGAAACCAATAAGAATATCAGCAGATTTTTCAATCCAGACCCTAAAAGCTAGAAGGGCCTGGAACAACATTCACCAAGCCCTGAAAGAAAATGGATGCCAACCAAGAATTTTATACCCAGCAAAACTTACTTTCAGATTTGACGATGAGATAAAATCCTTCCATGATAAACAAAAGCTAAAGGAATTTACTAAAAGAAAGATAGCATTACAGAACATTCTCAGCAAAATATTCCACGAGGAAGAGATGAAAAACAACGATGTAAATCAGCAACGGGAGGAACTAGCCTAAAGGAATAGCCAAATAAAGGAGAAACCAAATCATGTCAAACAACAAAAATGAGTCCAATGACTAGGAATACAAATCATATCACAATAATAACTGTGAATGTTAATGGCCTGAACTCATCAATCAAAAGACATAGACTGGCAGATTGGATTAAAAAGAAAAATCCAACAATATGCTGCCTGCAAGAGACCCATCTCATAGAAAGAGATACCCATAGACTAAAGGTGAAAGGATGGGAAAAAACATACCATGCACAAGGACACAGCAAAAAAGCTGGAGTATCCATCCTCATTTCAGATAATGTGGACTTCAAGCCAAAACTAGTCAGAAGGGATAAAGAAGGACATTACATACTGCTTAAGGGAAGCATAAATCAGCAAGACATAACAATCATAAATATTTATGCCCTGAACATTGGCTCATCCATGTATGTCAAACAAATCCTTCTCAAGGCCAGAAATCAAATAGACCACAACAGAAGAATACTAGGTGATTTTAACACACCTCTCTCACCGCTGGATAGATCGTCCAAACAAAAATCGAATAAAGAAACCATAGATCTCAATAACACAATCAACAATTTAGATTTAACTGACTTATATAGAATATATACCATCCAACAAAGAACGAATACACTTTCTTCTCAGCAGCACATGGATCCTTCTCTAAAATAGACCATGTTTTATGCCACAAAGCTACTGTTAGCAAATACAAGAAGATAGAGATACTACCTTGTACTCTATGAGATCATAATGGACTGAAATTAGAAATAAATCACAGAATAAAAAACAGAAACTTCTCCAATACTTGGAGGTTAAATAATACACTATTATATGATGAATGGATAACAGAAGACATCAGGAGGGAAATTAAAAGTTCTTAGAAGTAAATGAGAAGAAAGACACATCGTATCAAAATCTCTGGGACACTATGAAAGCAGTACTTAGAGGAAGATTTATTTCATGGGGCACATTCAACAATAGAAGTAGAAATCAACAAATAAACAACTTAACACTACAGCTCAAAGCCCTAGAAAAAGAAGAACAGACCAACACCAAAAGTAGTAGAAGACAGGAAATAGTTAAAATCAGAGCCGAAATCAACGAAATTGAAACAAAAGAAACAAGCGGAAAAATTAACAAAATAAATAGTTGGTTCTTTGAAAAAATAAACAAAATTGATAAACCTTAGCCACGATAACAAAGAGAAAGAGGGAGAAAACTCAAGTTACTAAAATTCGGAATGAACAAAGAAATATCACAACAGACACAAGTGAAATACAAAACATAATTAGAAGCTATTTTGAAAATCTATACTCCAACAAAACAGAAAACCTCGAAGACATCAACAAGTTTCTAGAGACATATGAATTACCTAAACTGATCAAGGAAGACATACACAACTTAAATAAATCAATTTCAAGCAATGAAATAGAAGAAGTCATCAAAAGCCTACCAACAAAGAAAAGTCCGGGGCCAGATGGGTTCTCAGCCGAGTTCTACAAAACCTTTAAAGAAGAGCTCATTCCAATACTTCTCAAAGTATTCCATAAAATAGAAGAGGAGGGAACCCTCCCAAACTCATTCTATGAAGCCAATATCACCCTGATAAACCAGACAGAGATACATCGAGGAAAGAACATTTCAGACCAATATCCTTAATGAACATCGACGCAAAAATTCTCAACAAAATTTTAGCAAATCGCATACAAAAATATATTAAAAAGATAGTGCACCATGATCAAGTGGGTTTTATCCCAGGGATGCAAGGTTGGTTCAACATTCGGAAATCAATAAATGTCATTCACCATATCAACAGACTAAAAGTTAAGAATCACATGATTATTTCAATAGATGCAGAAAAAACATTCGATAAAATACAGCATCCCTTCATGCTCAAAACACTAGAAAACATTGGGGTAGTGGGATCATTCCTTAACATTGTGAAGGCCATCTATGCTAAGCCCATGGCCAATATCATTCTAAATTGTGAAAAACTGAAAGCATTCCCCCTAAAAACTGGAACAAGGCAGGGATGCCCTCTTTCACCACTTCTATTCAACATTGTTCTTGAGACTCTGGCCAGAGCAATTAGACAAACCAAAGAAATTAATGGGATACGAATTGGAAAAGAGGAACTCAAACTATCCCTGTTCGCTGATGACATGATTATATATTTAGAGGAACCTGGAAATTCCACCAGAAAACTCTTAGAGCTCATAAGTGAATTCAGTAAAGTAGCAGGTTACAAGATCAATGCTCATAAATCCAACGCATTTTTATACATAAGTGATGAATCTTCAGAAAGAGAAATTAGGAAAACTACCCCATTCACAATAGTCTCGAAAAAAATAAAATACTTGGGAATCAATCTCACAAAAGAGGTGAAAGACCTCTACAATGAGAACTACAGAACACTAAAGAAAGAAATTAAAGAAAACCTTAGAAGATGGAAAGATCTCCCATGTTCATGGATAGGAAGAATTAATATTGTCAAAATGGCCATACTACCAAAAGTGCTATATAGATTCAATGCAATTCCAATTAAAATCCCAATGATGTACCTTACAGAAATAGAGCAAGCAATTATGAAATTCATCTGGAAGAATAAGAAACCCAGAATAGCTAAAGCAATCCTCAGTAGAAAGAGCGAAGCAGGTGGTATCGCAATACCAGATCTTCAACTCTGTTACAAAGCAATAGTAACAAAAATGGCATGGTATTGGTACCAAAATAGACAGGTAGATCAATGGTACAGAATAGAGGACACGGACACAAACCTAAATAAATACAATTTTCTCATACTAGACAAAGGTGCCAAAAATATGCAATGGAGAAAAGATAGCCTCTTCAACAAATGGTGCTGGGAAAACTGGAAAACCATATGCAACAGAATGAAATTAAACCCCTATCTCTCACCCTGCACAAAACTCAACTCACAAGGAACAAGGACCTCGGAATCAGACCAGAGACCCTGCATCTTATAGAAGAAAAAGTAGGTCCAAATCTTCACCTTGTTGGCTTAGGAGCAGACTTCCTTAACAGGACTCCCATAGCACAAGAAATAAAAGCAAGAATCAACAACTGGGATAGATTCAAACTAAAAAGCTTTCTCTCAGCAAAGGAAACTATCAGTAATGTGAAGAGAGAGCCTACAGAGTGGGAGAATATCTTTGCCACTCATACTTCAGATAGAGCGCTAATTTCCAGAATCTATAAAGAACTCAAAAAACTCTACAAGAATACAAATAATCCAATCAACAAATGGGATAAGGAAATGAACAGACACTTCACAGAATAAGATCTACAAGCAATCAATAGATATATGAAAAAATGCTCAACATCTCTAGTAATAAGAGAAATGCAAATCAAAACTACCCTAAGATTTCATCTCACCCCAATTAGAATGGCAATTATCAAGAAAACAAGCAACAATAGGTGTTGGCGAGGATGTGGGGAAAAAGTACACTCATACATTGCTGGTGGGGTTGCAAACTAGTGCAGCCACTCTGGAAAGCAGTATGGAGATTCCTCAGAAAGCTTGGAATGGAACCACCATTTGACCCAGCTATCCCACTCCTTGACCTATACCCAAAGGACTTAAAATCAGCATACTACAGAGATACAGCCACATCAATGTTCATAGCTGCTCAATTCACTATAGCTAGATTGTGGAACCAACCCAGATGCCCTTCAGTTGATGAATGGATAAAGAAACTGTGGCATATATATACAATGGAATATTACTCCGCCATGAGGAATGACAAAATTATGGCATTCGCAGGCAAGTGGATGAAATTAGAGGATATCATGCTAAGTGAGATAAGCCAATCTAAAATAACTAAAGGACGAATGATCTCGCTGATAAGCGGATGAGGACATATGGGGGGGGTAGGAGGGGTTATTGTTAGGGTTACGGTTAGGTTTAGGGTTAGGGATAAGGAGGGTGGTAAGAATGGAGGAAGAAAGGAATGTATAGAGGGAAAAGAGGGGTGGGAGGGGAGGGGGGAAGGGAAAAAAATAACAAAATGAATCAAACAACATTGCCCTATGTAAATTTATGATTTTTTAATTAAAATTAAAAAAAAAGAAATAAAGAAATAATCTAAGGAAATTAAATATTAATAGCAAATTAGGAAGTCTGAAAAGAAGTTATCCTCACCCAGGAAGACCAGGTTTTGTAGTTCTCTAAAATCACATCTCTCTATAAATTCTGCTGAGCAGGCTCCAGGCTATCCCACTACCTTTCAATCAATGGCCACATCTCTGAATGTCAGCAGTTACATTTTCTGGCTCTCAGGATGTCTTGCCTTCTCTCTATTGGTTTTTCCAACACTTGCACAGAAGAGCAAAGTGGGCCTTCTGAGCACAGGAAAGGGAGTCTAGAGATGGATCCCAAGAGTGGCTTTAATGTTATTTTTAAGACAGGGTCTTATTAAGTTGCCAAGGCAGTACTTGAACTTGTGACCATTCTGCCTCAGCCTCCTGAGTACCTGGGATTATAGGCACATGCTACAGCACCATGCCTGGCTTCTTTTGCCTATTTTTTGTTACCTTTCTTTTTGAGTTTTTAAAGTTCTTTGTATATTGGTATAGTACTCTTACAAATATTTTCTCCCAGTTTGTGGCTTATCTTCTTAAAATTATTCATGATATAATTTTCATATAGATGTCCTCAAATTACTGCTAGAGTGACACAAATTTATGTCCCCTATCAGCCATGTGTGAGAGTACATACTTCCTCTCACACCATTGTCCATTTATTTATAATCTTTTCCAGTCTGGTAAACATAATATCTCATGTAGTTTTAATTTGCATTTATGTTATTAGAGATACTTTTCATAGCTTTTAATATGTGCCATTTATATTTCCATTTATATGAACTAACAACATTTTTTTCCTTTTTCCATTGGGGTTAGCTCTGATATTTGCCATAATGAGACTATGGACTCTGGATCAGCAAATCCCAAGGGCCAGAGCAGGGCTCAATATCCTCAAAATTCTCTCCCTCAGCACTTTTCATTTACATGTTTCCTTGGCATTTGGACTCATTCACTGCCAGCATCCTCTGTAGCTCATGTTCCTGAGTTTTCATTGATCCTGCTTTTGCTATTTTGACTGATGTTCTGGTTGTTTCATAGTTGATACTGAGTGCGGTTTCACTCAACTTGAGTTACTTCCTTCTTTCCCAAGGGTAACATTCTGGGAAACTCCATTGTCCCTAGTCAGCAACACCTTAAATTCTAGTACACAATTCTTTCATTGACTAATGTTGATTGTGATCATGGACAAGCACAGAGTTACTCATCTTTATAAATGTTTTGAAACTCCCTTTAATTCAATACTACTGCCATTGTTATTATGGAATCACTGTTACCTCACGGTATCTCTGATACCTGGTGTGTCAGCTGGAAAGTGTCACACTAAGATAAGGTACAGCTCTCCTAATGTGTAATTCAGAGTACTTTCATCTATCTATCCTTCCATTATTTATCCATTCCTCCATCCCTAAATTGTACACTCATTAATCACTCCTCTATCTATCTAAAAATTTATCCATGCATCCATTCATTCACCCACCTATTGGGTGACTGTGCTTGTTTGCTTGGGTGCCTGGGATTGAACCCAGAGCCTCATGCTAATGATGTGCTCTACCACTGACTGAGCAACATGCCCAGCCCCTTTGCTTACTCTTTAATTCAAAAAAGATAAAAAAATACCTACATACCCATGTTCATATAGCATTATTTCCAATCATCAAATGATGGAAGCAAACCAAATGCCCATAAGTGAATGAAAAAATAAACAAAATGTGGCATATGCATACTATATATATATATATATATATATGTATATATGTTATTCAATTTTAAAAATGAAGAAAATTTTGACAGATGTTACAGTAGGGATGAAGCTTCATCATACTAAATGAAATAAGCCAATATGATTCTATTTATATGATTCTATTTATGTGAGGTACCTAGAGTAGACATGGAAAGTAGAATGAAATTCAGAGATAGACGGTGGAAAGTGGTTGTCAGGAGCAACTAGGCCTGGGTGAGGGTTATTGTTTTAATGGATTTTAATACTAATTGTTTGATAGGTAAGGAGTGTCAGTTTTGTAAGATAAAAGGAATTCTGTAGGTGGATGGTGGTGATGGTAGCACAACAATATGAATTTATTTAATGCCACTGATGTATAAACTTAAAATTAAGATTGTAAATTTTAAATTACATTTATTTTACCACAGTGAAAAATACCTATGGTAATACTTATTTAGTCAAGAAGTGTTTATTGAAGTCATGTGTGTTAGACACTAGAGAATGAGCAGTGAATAGGAAAGACAAAGTCCCTGCCCTCAGAGTTTGCCTTCTTGTGGAGAAGACAGGTAATAAGCAGACAAGATATTTATATTTTGTTATGAGTACTCTGATAGTCACTGAGGTGGGAATGGGATTGTTTTAGTTTGGGTGGTTAAAGTAGGTGGTATTTCTTAACCAGAAGGACCAGTGGGAGTCACCAATCTTTCTGGGAATCTTATAAAAATTGTGGGCCCTCTTCCCAAGGAAATACAAATCTGCATACAATTTTAGTGAGTTAATGGATATCTGAAACCCACCACTGAGTGGTCTGTAAGTCTAAAGATAGGAATCCCTGCTTTACATGTTCCCCACTATTCTATGGAATGAATTCCAGTAGGCTTGGCATACTGCATGAGCTCTTCTAGGGTCCAATCCCTGTCCACATCTCTTGCGTTATCGTCCATCTGCTGTTTCTTCCCAGTCATGCAGTCCACAGGCGCTTCTAGTTCCTTGAATATGCACACCAGGTGCTCTAACATCTCTTTACTTTTCTCCAGTTGTGCTGCATCAGGAGTTCCTACTTGTTCCTTAAGACTCAGTACAACTATTCCCTCTTCATGATTGTTTCTTTCGCCACTCTTTCCCTTGGAAAGACAAAGTCAGATAGGTCCTGCCTCACTATCAGAACATCACATTGTAATTGCTTATCTTTATTATTTTTATTCATCCAGTTAATATGTATTCAGCATCTACTAATGCTAGTCCCAGTCTTAGGTACAGCGAAGGCTGAGAGACCCTGGTGCTACCTTCATGAAGATTATAGCTTAGTGGGGGATTGTAGACATTAAACATATATTTATACAAATACATGTAAATAAAAAATTGAGACAACTGTAAGAAGAATAAGGATTTCTGAGGCTGCCTTTAGGTAGGGGTGGGGTGCAGGTCAGGAAACCTCTTGGAATAAGTTTAAATTGAGTATAAATGTTGGTGAGAGTTAGCATGGTGAAGAGGAGAGGGAAAATCTTCCTTACACAGGAAACTCCAAGTGCATATCATATGCACACTTTCCTTGATGAACCAGGAGGGCCTGAGGCACAGATATGTGTTATTCAAATTGTAACACCAGTGTTAGACATAGAGTAGATATTATGAGTGAATGAATAAATGAGTTTCTCAGTATAGAATTATCAAGATGGACCACTAGATGACATGGAGAGTCATGTTTTTTTTTGTTTGTTTGTTTTTGTTTTTTCCGGTGCTGGGGATTGAACCCAGGGCCTTGTGCTTGCAAGGCAAGCACTCTACCAACTGAGCTATATCCCCAGCCCAAGAATCATGTTTTTGATGGTGAAATAAACTCCTCTTTTCATTCATTCTCATCAAATGTTGTGCTGGACAAAAGAATAAGATACATGAAAACTTTAGAACCAGTCAATAAATCAAAGAAAAATCATCTGGGTGGGGAATTTGATTTTTATTATCTCCAGACCAGGTACCTTATTTATTATTTGATTTGTTCATTCAAATGAAGTGAAATTCACATGACATAAAGTTTAACCATTGTAAAGTGAACAATTCAGTGGTGTTTGGCACATTTACAGAGTTGTGCAATTACCATCTCTATCTAATTCCAAAATATTTTTATCTTCCCAAAATGTCTCCCTCTCTCCAGTGCTCATTAAGTCCTGGAAGGCAGGGACTATCTGTCTTCTTCACTTTGCACCTAGTGTTTAGACCAATGCTCAACCAGTATTTATTGAATACACAAATAACTTCCTAACTCCACTGTTATCTTCATGGGTCTTTTAGTTGTTCAAAGATTTCTCTCTCTCTCTCTCACTTTTTTTTTTAGTACTAGGATTAAGCCCAGGCCTTCATGAATGCTAGGCTAGGCAAGCCATCTACCATTAAGCTGTATCTGCAGAACCCAGATTTTTTTCTTAATCATGTTATTTATAACATATTTACACATCACTAGAAATTTATTAATTTAATGTGGAATAATACATATAACATTAAATTTACCATTCTAGCTATTTAAAACTGTACATTCATAGTGTTGTACAACCATTAGCACCATTTACCTACACGAATTTTTGTCTTCTAAAACTGAAAATCAGTATTTATTAAACAATAACTCCCACACTAGGGGTGTAGCTCAGTGGTAAAGTATTTGCTTTGTATGTGCAAGGTCCTGGGTTGAATTTCTAGCACAGAAAAAAGAAAGTATTAATAACTCCCCATTTTTTCCCTATGACTGTATTTTCTGTCTCTATGATTTTGACTCCTTGAACTACTCCATGTAAATGAAATTTCCCAGGGAGTTTTGAGCCTGAGTTTTGTGTTCACAGAATCCCATCTCAGTGGCAGGTTGATTGATGGGTGGGTGAATTGGCAGGGTCGGGTAAGACTCACAGATGAGAGCTTTGGTGAGTTCCTCAGCCAGGGCCTGCAGGTCTCAGAGCCACCTCCTTCTAGGAGCTTTTTATCTTGTCTCATAGAGGTAATTGAAACACATGGGGTGCCAATAATACTGAAGCTTTGCTCTCAGAGAACTGATTTCTTCAGGACCCAAGAGGAGTTAACACTTCTACTCTACCTGCTAACCTATATTTAGGCTCTGAGTTTTCAGCAAACCAAGATATTTTGTAGAAGATGGTGCCTAGAAGAGTGCTGACTTTTGCCTGAATTTGTTATAATTAATGACTCATTGAAATGCCTCTGTCTATGGGCAACTGGGGCAAGTGCCAAATTAGAGGGAGGGATGGAAGGTGGCTGGCCAAGAGCAGCCTCAGAATCAGAACTAAGACTTCACTTCTCCTTGCTTCATCTCCTCCTCTCTGTACTACTGGGTACATGGGACTGAGTGACAGCTTGGCCATCTACCAGCTAATGGACCTTGGGGCAAGTTATTTAACCCTTTTCACTCTCGGTGCTCTTGCCCATAAAATGGGGAAAACAATAGGATCATTGAGAAAAATGAAGTTGTACAACTTGTCACAACCTGTAGGTCTTGTATTTTTTTTTTTTTCATATCTGTTCTGTGAGGGCAGGGGCCTGATGAGGACTCCTCATCTTTGAGTCCAGACAAGGTAGCCAGGAATAAGAGGATGAAAGTTAACCCCACCATTTTTTTTTTAATTTTGCCTTGCTTAGGATTGAACCCAGGACCTTGAGCATGGAAGGCAAGTATCCTATCATTCAGTTACATCCTTAACCTCAAAGTTAGCTATTTTATTGAACAATAAATATGTGTGTGGTATTATACTGAAGTGTTTCCCATATGTTCTTTCATATATCTTAAATATTATTATTCCCATTGCAAGTGAGGAAAACAAGCCCCCCAAAACCAAAGTTGGATAACTTGTTCTGATGTTTTCTCACTAATGAGAGAAGGAGCCAGAATTCCAACCAGATAAATCTGACTACACAGCCACTTCTGAGCTCACTGAGTGAGGAACATCCAGGGAGGAGCTTGATGCTTTATAAATCATGATCATTCCCCACTTCTATGTTTAGAAATGCTGGTAAGCAATAGAAAAATCTCATCTCTGGAGCTGGCAGATGTAGCAGGGGATGAAACTCTGAAAGAAGTGAGGGTGACACACCTCTCTCATGTACCTATCCAGGGCTTGTTCCCACTGAATAGAGAAGAGCTGGAGGCCCAGGGAGCTTCAGGAGCCTGAGTAGAGTTACAATGGGCATCAGGATCCTTCTTAAGAGACCAACTGGCCAAATTTTTCCAATAAGATAGGATAGGAAACAGTCTCAGAGGGAGAAGTGATTTGTGTAATGCTACTTGGCAGAGGAACTGGTGTCTGAACCCAGGTTCTGATTCCCAGCCATGTACCCTTCCTGTGATGTCAGGGACGCTCGCCTCTGAGGGCCCGCAGAGGTGGGCACGCCCTGGCCTGATCTTCAAGATGGCACCTGGCGCGGTGCCAGAAAAAGCTTGAAGCTGTTAAAAAGTTTCAGGAAATACTCCTGATTGGCTGATGAACCTTGTGCTTGGCTTGTTGTGTACAGTACATGTTTTAGGCATTTACTTGATATGTCTATGCATTCGTCACAGGGACAACTTTCTGATTGGTCCCTGTATTCCTGATAACCTGGAGTATTTCCGCATTAAAGAGCCTTTTGTCCACATTAAAGAGAAGAAACTTCACTGCACCAAAAAAGGCGTATGTGTTATCATTTCCTCTGCAGGTGGTGGGAAGTGATACTGCTATGCTAGGCTGAGAACAGAGTTGAGGCAACTGTCCTCTGAAGAGCTCTGGGGAAGGCAGGCGGGTGTCTCCTTTGTTCTGTAGTCCTCTCTGAAGCCAGTCCAACGTTTAGTATCTAGAAGAAAGAGGTATAGTCCACCGTCAAGCAACCTGGGTTCTGGTCTCAGTGTGAAGCTGGCATGGATGTTGGGTACTCAGCAAACCTCTGTTAAATCAAATTGGGTCTTGTCTCTATACCATTATATTAAGTGAAATAAGCCAAATTCAGAAGGTCAAGGGGTCACATGTTTTTCTTATATATGAGAGTGAGAGAGAAAAAGAAAAGAAATGGGGGGGGGCAGGAATCTCATGAAAAGCAAAGGGAGATCAGTAGAATAGAGGAAAGGGACTGAGGGGTGAGAGGAGGGGAGGATGGAGGGAAATGCTGGGGAGGGATATTGGTTAAATTATATTGTATTATATTATAAATATAATATAATACAATATATAATATTGTACAATAATATTGTACAATAATACAATATATAATATAATAATATACTTATATATGAATATATTATATATATATGAATATATTATATATATTCATATATATTCATATATATATGAATATATTATATTATATTTATAATATATTATAATATAATATAATATATTATATTATATAATATAATATATATTATAGTAATATATATAATATATAATATATATAATTATATAATATAATATATATTATAATATATATAATTATATAATATAATATAATATATATTATAATATATATATATAATATAATATAATATATTATATTATATTTATAATATAATATATTCATATATAAGTATATTATTATATATTCTGTGTATGTACTAAGATGTAACAACAAATCCTACCATGATATATAATTATAATGCACCAATAAAAGATAATGTACAGAAATTGGGTCCGTACTTTAGAGGTGATATTCAAAACATTTAGAGGACTTGCTCAAGCTAACCCAGCAAGCCAGGGGCTGAACTGATGCTTGGATCCTTAGCTGAAGTACACAAGGGGTCAATCTGTTGCTGATTACAGTTTTAGAGGAAAGGTCAGGGACACTTTGTCTTTCTTGCTTTTCATCTTCCCTCCGACTTCGCCCCCTCTTCATTCCTAGACTGGGGGTAACCTGAGGTGAGCTCAATAGTTTTCTTTCCAGACCCTTCTCACTCTTCTTCACCTCCTCTTTTCCTGGCAATATTTTGGTTTTTATCCTTAAGCCTGGACTCACCTTCAGCAGCACCTTCTCTCTACCCCACCCTCTCAAATCATCTCCAATCCTGCTTCCTCTGACAGATCCTTCCATATTCAGACTCCAATATCATCAATGATTATAGTGACCTGAATAATGGTCACTCAAATATATCAGATAGAAAAAAATGAAAGAAAGAGGAAGAAGAGGAGAGGGGAAGAGAAGAGAAGAAAAGAGAAGAGAGGAGAAGAGAAGAGAGGAGAGGAGAGGAGAGGAGAGGAGAGGAGAAGAGAGGAGAGGAGAGGAGAGGAGAGGAGAAGAGAGGAGAGGAGAAGAGAGGAGAGGAGAAGAGAGGAGAGGAGAGGAGAATAGAGGAGAGGAGAGGAGAGGAGAGGAGAGGAGAGGAGAGGAGAAGAGAGGAGAGGAGAGGAGAGGAGAGAGGAGAATAGAGGAGAGGAGAGGAGAGGAGAGGAGAGGAGAGGAGAAGAGAGGAGAGGAGAGGAGAATAGAGGAAAGGAGAGGAGAGGAGAGGAGAAGAGAAGAGAAGAGAAGAGAAGAGAGGAGAAGAGAGGAGAGGAGAGGAGAAGAGAGGAAAGGAGAGGAGAGGAGAGGAGAGGAGAGGAGAAGAGAAGAGAAGAGAAAAGAGAAGAGAAGAGGGAAAAAGAGATAGAAAAAGAAAGGGGAAGGGGAAAGGATGACTAGCGAGGGAAGGGGAAGGGGATGGGAAGGGAGGGAGATGGATATCAAGTCCCAAATCCTGGAACCAGTAAATAATACTTTATTTGCAAAAAGGGTCTTTGAGGATGTGATTATATTAAAAATTTGAGGGGGATTTAGATCGTCCTGGATTATCTAGGTGGGTTCTACAATCCATCACAACTGACCTTATAAAGGAGAGGCAGAGAGACAAAGGAGGGGATGTGAAGACTGAGGCAGATTATGTAACTCATTCACATGAAGTACCTAGAATACCTCATAAAGACAGAAAACAGAATGGTGGTTTTCAGGGTCTGGGAGAGGGGAAATGGGGAGTAATTGTTTAATGGATACATAGCTTCATTTTGGGACTGTGAAAAAGTTGTGTAATTGGATGGTGGTGAAGGTTGCCCAACAATGTGAATGTATTTAATGCTTCCAATCTGCACACTTAAAAATGGTTATGAGGTAAATTTTATGCTATGGCTATTTTAATACACACACACACACTACACCTGTGAATTGGAGCAATGTGACACAGTAAGGAATGCCATTTCCATTAGGAGCTGGAGGAGGAAAAGAAGAATTCCTTCTAGAATCTCAGGTGTGTGGTTTCACTGCCTCCTTGATTTTTAGCTCAGTGAAGCAGCTTTTGGACTTCTGCTTTCTGTGAATGAAACAATTTCTGTCATTTCCAGCTATTGAATTTGTGGTAATGTGTTACAAGAAGTCACAGGAAAAGAATATGCTGATCAACAGCCTGCTTTCCTGGACTTCCCATACCTGAACTCAGAAGGAGGAAAAGGAAAAGGAGGAAATAAAAAATTATGTTATTTTTCTACACCCCTCACATTTGATGATGTCTCGCTGTCAGTAAACTGTTTGAAACAGTTATTACTTTCTATGCTATAGTATAGATATTCTAATGGAGGATCACAGATGTTGAGTGAGCTGTCCATGGTCTACTAGTTGGTGGCTGAGCTCAGATTCAAACTAACCATGTAAGTCCCTCCTCCACCCCACTTCCCTGAATCCACTGCCTCTGCTCTTATGCTATTGACTTTTTTGTGCCATAAAAGTTCAGTGTTTCATGGTTATTCCACTGTTGGGTGCCTTGCCCAGAAGCACAGTTTAGAATGAAAGGTATACAGTGCATACTTGAGGACTGCTAAGGAAGAGCTCCTAGGCTGTCAGGAGAGGGCAGGGACTTTGCCTGGCACAGAGCCAAGTGTAAAAGCTTTGCTAAATGCATGAATGAATTAACAAAGGAACATGGCTGAAAGGAGAGTTGCTTCATGCTGTGACTGAGAGCTAAGCTCTAAGTATTGGAGGCAACCACGCAGAAAGCCTTTACTTCCAAATTTCTTGGAAGAGGAATTCCTGCTCTTTCTGAACAGGCACTGTGCTGGACCCTGGACATAACCTTATGCAGTTTAAAGTTCTGGGGAAAATGAGATGAGCTACATGGATGTTGTCTAAATTATGATTTTCTTATTGCAACCTCAGTGGGAAGAACAAGTGCTGATGATGAGCGGGATGGGAAGCAGACCTTGGAGACAGCAAGGTGCAAAGGAACAGTCTGTTCACATTTGGGCAGTGGATGGTTATTAGTGGGGGGCTTGGAGGACCCAAGGCAGAACAAAGTCCTGGTAGGGTTTATGTGTTTCTTTCCCCTCCCTGTACTTTCTCATCAGGGCAAGGCTCTGCTCTCCCAGAGCAGCCACTTTTGGTTGCTCTGTGGCCTTCATGGACAGCCCTTGAGATTATCTTCCCAAGCAACCCTCTGAAAGATTCCCTGGCCTGACCTGGGTTGCAGGGCCAGCTCTGCCACTCCCTTACTATGTGACCTTGGGTAAGTCTTTCTGTTCCCAACCGTCTCTTTCCTGAGCCCAGGGTTGTGGCTCAGACATGTGTCTTCTAATGAGCAGCTTCACATATATTAAATACCATATTACTTATTTAATACCTAATACAATGTAAGTTCTATGTAAATAGTTGTTATAGTGTATTGTTTAGGGAATAATGGCAAAAAAAAAATTCTGTTGTAGTTTGGATGCCAAACCCTGGGATATGCTGGGCTGACTGTATTTGGTGAGACACAAAGTAAGGAAATGCTTCCTTCTTCCAGTCTCAGTTTCTTCCTCCTATATTAGGGTAACAGTGTCCTTGGGGGCCTTGGAGGTGGAACCAGGAATGTGAGTGACTGGTGACCAGGAATTATGACTGTGCATCCAGCAAATCCCATTTTCCCAGAATGTTCTCCACTAAGACCAAGAACTTGGCTGATTTCTTAGAAGAGCACTGCACCCATTTTACACATGGGAAAAAAAAAAAAAAAAAAAAAAAAAAAAAAAAAAAAAAAAAAAAAAAAAACAGGTCCATAGAGTTTCCCGGACTTGTCCAAGAACAGCAAGTGGCAGGTGATCAACAGTCTCTAGGTCCCTGGCCCCAGGCGCAGGGATCCCTCTATGGAGCCACTCCTGCTCTGTCCCAGGTGGAATCCCAAGGCAGGCCAGGCGTGGCAACCCGGTGGTTTCCCGTTGCTAGAGAACCTCGGCCTTTGTGCCACGCGGGCACCACCTCCTGGTCAGCCCCTCCCTGCTCATGGGACAGCCTTTACCTGTCCTGGACGACACCACCCCGCTAACAGCTTGGCTGACTCCTCATTCAGCACTCAAATCCGGCACAGCTCGCCGACAGCGCAGCACACCTGCATCAGCAGCAGCAGCAACAGTAGCACAGGAGCTTTGAGTCAGGGGCCCGCTGCCGCATCATCGCGGATCCCCTCCCCCGGGGCTGATAATTAACTCGGAGGTTGAATAAGAAGTGAGCAGTCGGGCGAGTAGGAGGGATTTGCGGCCACCGCCATGGACGGTAACACCTGGACCTCGGCGCCCGCAGCCACTGCTGCACCAGTAGAATCCTATGAGCGCATCCGAAATGCTGCGGACATCTCGGTCATCGTCATCTACTTTGTGGTAGTGATGGCCGTCGGGTTATGGGTATGTAGGGGTCCTGAGACGGGAGCTGAAGGGGGCGGGACCAGGGAGTGCACGGTGTCGCTGAGCTGCCAGGGGGAGGATGGGCTTGCAGGTATTGAGGGGTACAATGTGTGGCGGGCAAGCAGCATGAACAGAAATTAGAGGGGTGCCAAGGGAAGCGTCAGGAAAGCCAAGGGAGATTCCTGGGCCTGTGAGCAAAGAAGGAAGGCAGGGCATTGCTGAAATTAGGAGAGAGTGTAAAGGGCAGGAAAGGGCCAGGCTGAAGAAAGGGTCCCGTGGCAGGTGACTACTGTCCTACCTTAGTTAACCAATTTCACATGGAAAAGAAACTGTGTAGAGCCAGGAAGTCATAGACTCTGTCAGGCTTAGGTGCTTGGGGCTGTCTGTCCGGGTGGCTGAGCAGTGTCACTACTCCTGGGGAAGGTTAAACAAGAGGTCTTTGGGAGGGAATCCCAGGGGCTGGAGCTAATTAGCGATGGGGAAGTTAGGTGAAGCAGGAGGCGGAAAACCAGAGAGTGACTGGGTACAGCGGAGAGGGAAGTGCATGTGTCTCCCCTTGGGACTCTGGGGACACACCAAACCAGAGAAACTTGTTCTCTGCTTCCTGGAACTTGGAAAGTTCATTTGTGACAGACTCTGGCACACCTAACAACTAAGAGAGAAGGTGTTTTAAAAGTGTGCAAATATCCCAGTCACTTTTAAGGGTTGTCTTGGTTGGGGGTGACAGATAGTGGGAGGCTACTGTACCAGCAGGATCTGGTTGTGTTGAATTCTTTGGACTTAGAGGGAAGAGTGGGCACTAACCCTTCTATGAGCACTGAACCTTTCAGGAGTAAAAGGAAGTGTGGATTTTTAAAAAAGGAATTATGAAAGCCACACATAACAAAAAGACTCCTTAACTGTCACATGGGGTTGGTGTGATTTACTCTTCCTCGATATTCTCAGCTTTCCCCATGCAGTGGAAAATGTTCAAGTAGGAGCCAGAATACTCAAATTTTGTACTGGCTTTCACATGTTCAGAACCAAATGACCAGGTAGGATATGTTCCTGCAGCCTCAGTTTACCCAAGTATAAAATAGGTACAGTTGCATCTTATGACTTCCCAAAGATATTGTGAGGATCTGCAGAGACGAATCTGAAAACTCTTTATAGACTTTAGAATTTTTTTTATACAATTGTCATTTACCCTTCAGGGTGTCACCCTGACTGAAAATTTTGTCCTGTTAAGTAAAATGGGCAAAATGGTCAGCTGGGTAGAACATTTTTACAAAAAGTCACAAGACAGGGAAGACAGGAATGCTAATCCCCAATTTACAAAAGAGGAAGTTGAAACCCCATGTGGTTGTGATTTGCCTAAGATTTTGCAATACAAGGGCTTGTTCCTGGAACTCAGGTATCATGACTCCTGGTTTCTCAAGGTACTAGGCACCCTGTCACTGTGCTTGCCTTAAGACCTCCCACCCCTCCCCAGTTGATATACATTGGAGCCAAGATGTGAATCCATAATTTGGTAGCCATGCTATATTGCCCATTTCCCTGACAATCCCGATAATCTCAGTTCTCTAAACCAATCTCATTTTAGCCCTGCCAGTAATGCAGATGTTTACATTTTTTATGGTGTTTGCACTTTTGAAATATCTGTGAATCAGTACCACTTGTCCTTTTAAATGCTAGTTAATGAGCCTGCTGGTATTTGTCTACATTTACTCTTTCCCCATTAGCAGTGTCCCTGTACCCTGATCATTTAACATGCTGAATTTCTTCCAGTTAAGACTCCTCTTTTTGCCATTAAAGTGTTAAGATTGGCTCGACTTTGGGATAGGCATTCTGACTCACGCATAATCCCTGGGCTGCACCTATACAAGGGTCCAGGCCCATTGCACTAACACCCCTCCAACCCTATCCCTGTCACTTCCAACATTCTTCAATTGTCTCATATTCCTCCATCTGTGCCTCATTCAATCATATTTGAGCTTTGACTTATTACTTCTTTGGTATTTATTTTCATTTTTCTTTCACTACCTCTTAGTTGGCTTCTTGGGGGTCTTTATATCCTCTGAAAATGAATCTTTATCTTTGTTATGCTGGAACATTTCAACTATCCTATCAAGTCACAGGTTGTTAAAAATTATGGTCTGTGGGCTGAATCTGACCTACAACTTGCTTTTGTATGATACACAAACTAAAAAGTCTTTTCACACTTAAATTTATTTATTTAGGTTCCAGGGATTGAACCCATGGGTGCTTAACCACTGAGCCACATCCCCAGCCTTTTTATTTATTTTTAATTTTGAGACAGGTTCTCACTAAGTTGCTTACAGGCTCTCTAAGTTTCTGAGGCTGGCTTTGAACCTGTGATCCTCCTGCCTCAGCCTCTGGAGCCACTGGGATTACAGGTGTGTGCCACCACACTCACCTGCTTTTCACACTTTTAAAGTGTCATAAAAATAAAACAACACACATGAAAAATAATGGGGCAGCATGTAGCCCACAAAATATTAATTATTTGCTACCAGACTCTTTTCTCTTATAGAATAAATTTACTGACCCCTGTCTTATGTGCTGATTTGAACCAACAGCATCATTGAATGCCTAAGCTAGAATGGTGTCTGGGGAACCCTACTTTCCATTTTACAGACTAGAATCAGAGAGGGTATCTGGAAGTCAGTCAGACGAATCAATATACAACTGGGATTAGAACCTAGGTCAGATGATACCAAATTCAGTGCTTTCTCCAATATTCCTTCTTGCTTCCTCTAAGGCAATGTTCTTTTTTGGAATACCCTTTCCTTTGGTCTTTCACCCACTGCATTGCAATGACAGTATCCATGTTGTGCTGGATTCCTTTTTTTTTCTATTTATATCTTCATAAAGATGAAGTTTATTGACTTCAGCCCTCTACATTTGATGCTCACATCTCTTCTTTAAGCCGTTTGCTAAAATCATTTTGACTAGTTGTCAACAGCTTTGACTTGAATACTTCCAGCAGAAAATCTCCCCATTGCCATCTCTGAACAGCTCTGACAAGAAGGAGCTGGTACCTAGCTTCAACCTGACATTCTAGTGCTTCTCCCATTTTGTTTGTTATTCTCTTTTTTTTTTTTGGCGGTGCTGGGGATTGAACCCAGGGCCTTATGCTTGCAAGGCAAGCACTCTACCCACTGAGCTATATCCCCAGCTCCTTGTTTGTTATTCTCTATGCTCTATGCAGGGTGTATTGAATATGACTGTCCTATTTTACATATCAGAAGGTAACAAGCCACACCTGAGTCTTCTCTCCAGATCCAGCATCTCCAGTTTCTTAATCCGTTCCTCATTTAAATGGAGGTCTAAAGTTCCTTCCTCTGGCTCAATGATGTTTTTATTTCATTGAGAAAAAAACAAAAAACATTGTAATTGTTCTTCTTTTGACCTTACAGCTTGCCATTGTGAGTTCATTCTCTTCTAGTTGTAGGATAGATGGGTGAATTTAACACTATGGTTTACAAAGTGAGCCCTGGGACCTTGAAGTTTCCTTTGTGCCTATCTTGATCACGGGACAGTGCCTTTCATTGTGTAAGGCATTTATTAAATTCTATAGGGATTAAAAATTTGTAATATGGTAACACAAAGTAAAAAAAAATGTAAGGACTTTGAACAAGATAAAAGTGGAATTCTCTAGGTGTTCAGAGGATAGAGAAATTATTTTTGCTTGGGGAAGAGAAGAATTCATAGAAGAACCTTCCATGGGGAAGTGTCAGGTAAAGTTGCACAGGGAAGGTGGCATTTGAAGAGCCTTGAGGGATGGGTAGGCAGAGGTAAGAAGGGGATAAGCACACTGGTGCAGAAAGGCCTTTGGAGGTGTACCTCTCTTTACCTTTGGTCCATCCCCAATATCTTTCCTGAATTACTACAGCACCCCACTCTAAACCCTACTCTCACATTCTTCCTTTAAGCCCTTCATTTCTGAGACCACCTGGGAAATCCTGGACCCTAACTCCTGTGTTCCTAACCAGGCCTGGGAAGTACCACCTTCTTTGATTTCAGAAATGACCTTCAGAATGATCTTTTCCCAGCCCACTGCTGGAGGATGAGTTCTTGGGATTTATTTCTATTTCAACCCTAGTGACCTTCTTATGTAATTTTTAGATCTGTTGGTTCTCTTGTTATTCTCAAAAAATCCACTACAGAGTCTTCAGAGTATGTCCAAATGCAATGGAGGACCCTGCTAGGAGTCCAGAAAGCCCTGATGATGCTCTTCCTGGTACTTCCTAGCACCCAGGGATGCTCAACAAATCTGTTATTTGATTAGATGCATAAATGGCCCTGCTTCTTAAAGGACTATGTCCAGTACTTCTTTGTAGTATGAGCACCTAGCAATGTGTCATTCACTTCGGACTTGTTTGCTGAATGAATGGCAAGTTTCCAAATGCCTGAAATGTCACCATCAGAGATCAATTTCTCCAGTGATACTTTTTAGCCTCATGATCAACTATGAAAACACAAATACCTTTGGTGGCTAAGTCACGATTGGCCATTAACATCTTCAGAGAGATTAACAAGTGCCTGCTGAGAGAAAGCCAATGACAGAGAAAGAGGAAGGGGGAATAGGACTGGGAACAAGAGCAGAAACACTGCCCCATTTTGTGCTAGAGGGCTGGACTTGGGCCTGGGCCTGAGCTCAAAAAGAAATAAACTACAGTCTCAGAAACAATATTCCAAAGAAGGATTGAGGAGAGCTGGTCATCATGCATTAAACATATAGGTCACATTTCTCCTCCCAAGCCTTCATTGGCTGTCTACTGCTTATGAATACAGCCTATACTTTTTAACCTGTCATTTGTGCTGATCGTCCATTCCATCTCACCTCTCACCGTTCATATGCCTCAGTCAGGTTCAACAGCTAACACTATTAGCCATTCCTTCCCTCCCCAGGCTGGGTGCAGTTCCACACCTAGATCACTGACCTGCTCTTTCTACAGCCCGGAATCTCCCTCCTTTTTTCTTCCCTTTAATATAACTTCACTTTTCCTCTAAGATTTGCTGAAATGCTGCCTGCTCTGTGAAGTCTTTCCTCTTGTCCTCTTTTTAGAAGAAATTGCCCCTTTCCTCTGTATTTACTATTAGTCAAAATATATTGCCAAATAATGATTCCAGCAAGCTCCTCCTTACATCTTCAGAGAGGAAAAATTTGTATTGAGTTCAAATGTCTGTATTTTAATGCAATATTTAGTATCAGTGCCTTGTAATCTTACAATATTTTTTCTTCTTTTGACAATAGATTTATTGAGCTATAAGTCACATACCATATAGTACTTTTCAAAAGTATGATATTTCATTAGGTACAATGATATTCTTGTAGGGAGGACTTAAAAAGTTCCATTTTCAAAAGGGATTGGGGAGAGGAGGGAAGAAAGCTATTGGGGAACAAAACTGACCAAATTATAGTTATATTTTGTGCATGTATGTATATATTACAGTAAATCTATTATGTACAATTATAAAGCACCATTAAAAATTTAAAAAGAGTTCCATTTCCTCCTATTTAACACAAAAGATGGAGGGACTTGTTCAAAGCCATGGTGTAAGCCAATTTCAGAGTGAGATAGTGTTACTGATCTAGAGATCCTGCCTGGATCCTGACTGAATGGATCTGGCCACCCACCCACATAATAGACAAAAGATGGACAAGGAAAAATGAAATTTTTTTTGCAGTTTGACCAAACTAGGGAGAAGTGGCTAGATTGTTTATCTGCAGGACCCACAGAAGTGGTTGTAATTTGTAGAACAAAAGCCAGTTGGCATACATATGTATATTTAATTAGCCTGTAATAGATAGACTGGGGCAGGGGGCTTCCTTGGCATTCCCCCAAAAGCTTTACTCTCAGTATGAGGAAATACACAATGCAGAAAAACAATTACCAGGAAGTTATCCTTAATTTCAGTTTGTTTCACTGGCAGTAGGGGTAATTATTTAAGCCTCTGAGGCTCAGTTTCCTTGTCTGTCAACTGTAGGTCCATGCCTCCTTCATCTGAGTATTTTGAGGATCCAGGGGAATAGGAATGCGAAAGAATATCAAAAAATGGAGTGGCTAAAGGAAGTACCAGTGAGGGGAGGTATGTCCTTTGGCTGATAAGGTCATTCTTCTAGTTTTCTATTAAATTTTGGACCCTTTCTTCTTTAGGCCATGTTTTCCACCAACCGTGGGACAGTTGGAGGCTTTTTCCTGGCAGGTCGAAGTATGGTATGGTGGCCGGTAAGTTTTCTCTGAAATACTATTTATTTGGGATAATTCTTTTAGGAGCCCATTTTCTTGGCTTTGGTTGGTGGTGATTCTTCATTCTCACCTAAAATTTTTTTGGGGGGGTACAGGGGATTGAACTCAGGGTCACTTGTCCACTAAGCCACATCCCCAGCCCTATTTTGTATTTTATTTAGAGACAGGGTCTCACTGAGTTGCTTAGCACCTCACTTTTGCTGAGGTTGGCTTTGAACTCACCATACTCCTGCCTCAGCGTCCCTAGCTGTTGGGATTACAGGCATGTGCCACCGTGCCCAGCCTAAATTCTTAATTATAGGTCTCATGCTCACCAGGTCTCCTAAGCATTTATAACCTCTTGTTTTAATGAAATAGCCTTTAAATAAGCAATGCTTGGAATTCTTCAAGGGATAGAGGAAAAGACTTCATATGGTGGGCAACGTGGAGAAACAAGAACACACAGATTGAAGTAGTCTTGGACAAATCTGAGCTTTCATTTCTCTATTTATAAAATGGAATTGATCATATTTACTTTCCAGAAGTGTTATGAGAAATGGGGACCTCTTACAAGGTGGAAAAATCAGTAAATAGAAGCTCTTTTGCTACCTCATTCTTACTTTCTCTCATTTAAGAGAAATTTTTATCTGTCCTACCTTTCCTGGAGTTTTATGTGGTGCCTGATACATAGGAGACATTCAATAAATATTCACTGAATAAATGGAAGAGGAACCTTCTACTGTTTTCAGCTGCAGTTCTTAACCATTGGTGGATTTTATATTTTGTATATTTAAGTGTTTTTTTCTCTGATGCTTTCACATGGGAAGAACTATTTCAGTCAAAGGACAGGTTGTGTGGGTGGGAGAGAAACTAAGACATCCTCCCATCATATCAGCATAGGAATTTGGCTGGGTTATCAATTAAGCACACTAGCCATTTTGATCCAGAGTTCTCACTGAAGCAACTGGTTGAACAATTTGTCCAAATGTTGCAATTCCTTGGGATTAAGATACAAGTGAGATTGACCTGGTGAAAGATGGGAGTAATGACACATATATACAATGAGAAGGTGATGACAACTGTAAGTTGATTGAAGAAAGAAAAGCAAGAAAGTAAAGACTGTCACTGTTGACAGGACATCATTACATCCTGAAGTTGGCCTTTGGCCAACTATTTTAGGATGGAGTTTAATAACTGAAATTTTTACAGTTGCTTAGGTTACTCCTGAAGTCATTTCTATTAAAAAAATTTTTTGACAAGTAAAAGTTGTATATTTTTACAGTATATAATGTGATGTTATATATATATATCATGAAAAATGGGGACCTCTTATAAGGTGGAAAATATATATATAATGTACATATATATATAAAAACACATAGTGAGATGATTAAATCAAACATTTTAATAGACCCATCAGCTCAAAATTTTTGCAACAAGTCTATCTAAGATCTAAGTTCCTAACAATTTTTAAGTATACAATCCATTATTATTAACTATGGTTACTGTGCTGTATAGTAGATCTCTGGAATTCATTCAACTCAACTGAAATTTTGTACCCTTTAACCAACATCTTCCCATTCATTCCCAAATCCTTATGCATTAGCTCCTGGCAACTAACATCCTATTTTCTGTTTCTGTTAGTTCAACCCTTTTAGATTCTGCATGTAAGTGGAACTGTGAAGTAATTTGTATTTTATCCTTATGCTGGACAGAAGCAGTGGGCAGATGCTGACTTTGTGATGTGTACCTCATGGTGGTCTTTCTCTTACTCCTTAGTGGGTAGAGGCACACATATCTAATACTTCCGTTCAGTTCTGTGTCAATGCTTTTTGTCTTCTCATTTTTGGAATTTGGTACTTTCCTAAAAGCAGGACTTAAAGAGGCAGCTCTGATCCCAAAGTTCAAAACAAAGTTTGAGTATCCTTTCTAGACCTGTCCTGTCCTATGTGATTTAGTCACAATCAATTTAAAATAAAATCATCCCTTGGTCACTTAACCATATTTCAAGTACTTGATTACCATTTGCAGATAAAGGCTGTCATATGGGACACTGCAGATCTAGAACATTTCCAACATCAGAAATTTCTATTGGACAGTGCCACCCTATGGATTTCATATGCAAATTGGCATGAAATATTAGTGGATTTGAGATTTTTCATATTAGAGAATTGAACAGCTCCTAGAAGTTTGTTTAATTATTTCAAAAACAGTGCATTCCCGATACTATGTAATGCCTCAATGCCCCCTTTAGTAAGCCTGCCAAATGCTCATCCATTCTGTTTGTACCCAGTCCCCCTTTCTTTTCCACATCCCTCATGATAGGAAACTCGCCACTTGACAGTGGTGATAAATCAATGCATTTTTAAGATAGCTATTTTCTCTTCTATTGATTATAACTGAGATGCATTTTTGTCCTTAGGGTTGGTTTATTGGGGGTGATACCTCAGTTTCCAATTTCTGAGACTTGGAGAAGCCAATGAGAGGGAATGCCAGGGGCAGAATCACCATTAGGAGATTTGCATTTTGGTCTGATCTGGGTCTGGGAATACCTCATACCTTGACCAGCAATGGTTTCTTTCTTCCTGATATTGTCTGTAGTCTAGCTCTGGGCTATGGTTGATTGATGAGAGGAATTATCCCCACCCTAAGCAGGTAGGACTCAGTGGTTTATATGGGGTTTTCTGTGGGTGTTGTTTTCCTTGTGCAAATCTCAGGATTGGATTATTCTAACCAAAGAGGAGCATGGCATCATTCTTTAGTGCAGAATCCACTGCTTCTGTAATGAGGCATTTGAATCTTCTTTCCCCAACCATAGTTTCTGTCTAAGATAGATTATGTAAATCCAGGTTTCTAAATCTGTCTATGTATCAGAATAACATGAAGTAATGCAGGTGTAGCACTCAACACTGTGCATTGCCAGTGATCAATCAAGGATAATGTTAGCTGGGTGTCATGGTGTACACTTGCAGTTGCAGCTACTCAGGAGATTGAGGCAGGAGAATTGCAAATTTGAGGCCAGCCTGAGCGAGACCTTGTCTCAAAACAAAAAATAAAATGGGCTATGGATGCAGCTCAGTGGTAGAGCCCCTGGATTCAATCTTCAGAACTGGAAACAACAACAACAACATACGAACAAAAACAAACAAACAAACAAACAAAAAAAAAAACAAAGATGATGAAGAGAACATTAAGATATGGAAGATATGGAAGTAAGGAGTGCTGAGGCATCTCCCTCAGTTGGCATCTATCTGGTGCATGGTATTTAGCAGTGCTCAGTAAAAGGAAGTTTAGTGTTTACCTGAAACTATTGCTGCTAACTTCTTAAATTTGACTTTTAGGTTCAATGTGTGAATAAATTAAGATGATTTATATGCATATTTACTTATACTCCTGAAAATTATCAATTCTAGATACACATTGGCTACATTTTAACATGAATTGTTGATTTGCAGGAATATAAATAAAAATAAATACATACATACATATGAATCATGTTAATTTGAGTTGGGCTGTATCTCAAAGCCAACCAGTGCAATACCATAGGTTAAGTGCCACCATTTGTTTTCACTGCTTCTATTACATGATACATTTTATGATAGTTGGTGTCTTGGATGCATTAAAATATGGTATTAGATTTGGATCTAAAATGTCCCCCAAAGGCTCATGTGTTGAAGGCTTGATTCCCAATATAGCAATGTTCAGAGATGGTGGCTTTGGGAAATGTTTAGATCATGATGACTGGGACCTCACCGGTGGATTAATCCACTGATAACCGAAAGAACTACTGGGAGGTGGTGGAAACTGTAGACTGTGGGCATGGTTGCAGGTGTGCCCTTGAAGGGTATTTCTTGTTCCTCTCTCTCTGCTTTCTGGTTGCCATTAACTGAACAGTTTTCCTCCACCATACTCTTCTGCCATGATGTTCTGCCTCACCTCCAAGCAATGGAGCCAGCTGAACATCAACTGAAATATCTGAAATCATGAGCCAAAATGCATCCTTCATCCTCTAAGTTGTTTTTCTTAGGTATTAGCAATGCAAAGCTGACTAATACAAATATATAAGATGTACTCCATGTTTGTATAAATATGTCAAAATATATTTTACTGTAATGTATAACTAAAAAGAACCAATTAAAAAAACAAATATGGTTGCATTCTAAAGAAGTGTTTTTATACTATGTTCACTACCACACTTGGGTTCTGCAGAATTGCTTCAGGGACTGCTTTTCTCCTTTTCTCTACTCTCCAACGACTCAGTTTTAATTTATTTTGTATAAGGGGAATCCACCAAAATTTTGCTTAAGAACAACATTCTGTTGACCTAGCAAAGTTTAAAACCTGCTACTTTAGAAAAAACTAAGCACAATGATTTTCACTTTAGAATTTTAAAGAAATTTTTTAAACACATAGCACCTATAAGAAGGGATTAAAGGAAAACATGGGATGCAAGAAAATACGAATTTAAGAACCTTCCTTCCAAAACTGAAAAATTTCAAACATCATCAAAACTATACTCAATTTCTCTTTGAAATATAAGTCAGTTCAAGCCTGCCATTGGTCAATAAGTCCATAACCAGAATATCAATTCTCAAATGTGCTGGCCCAAAGACATCATTACAGAATCAAAGGTTCTCCAGAACTAATACTTCTCTTGACCTGCTGGTTGTGGCAAAAGCTTTCAATGGGGCCCTGTGCCCCTTCCATCTGCCTTTTGCCCCAGTTGTTTTATGCTGTAGGAAGAGAAGACAGCCAAGATGAGCTTCTGAAAGGCAGGGAAGATTTTAGGCAGGGAGGAGTTGTGTTGACCCTGGGTTGATACCTGAGGCATGGAGGGCTCAAGTGTCACCCACGAGAAAAGTCGGAGGAAATCAGCTCATAAAATCTGAAAGGAGATTGGATAGAGAAGAGGCTGGTTCTGTGCATTCCTGGGATTTAAGGGAGCCTTGGAAAGGGTGGTTACGATGTACATACCACAGGTGAAAATCTAGGAGCTTTGAAAACAGGCCTCATTCCTAAAAAGTTAGTGAGTCCCAGAGAGGAAACAAGTTTGCACCTTGGTCTAAGGATAGAAGTGAGGGATGGTTAAAGGACTCCAGGGCTGAAATGACAAGAGTTAGCTTACACAGAGAGTCAGGCAGGGAGGCCTGCAGGAGCCTGAATCACTCTTAAAACAAGTCAAGCCAACTCAACTGAGTAACATGAAACCATAAAGCTGTACTTATGTAATTGTGGACTGGTTGGTAGCTCAGGATTCCTTTTTTTGGTGGCACCTTGTCTTAGCACTTTTAACTAGCAGCTGCCTATGTGCTGTATTGTGATGATTATTTGAGGGGCATGGAAGATATGAAAGCAGGAAGGCCAGGAAACTTGTGGGCTGAGTTTTGAAAGGGAATTTCCTACTTCTTGACTAGAGGCAGCAGAAATAGGTAGGCCCCCAGATACACCCAGGGGGAACGCTCTCTCTCTCTTTTTTTAATAGTTTTTTTAGTTGTAGAGGGACACAACGCCTTTATTTTATTTATTTATTTTTATGTGGTGCTGAGGATTGAACCCAGTGCCTCACTCATGCAAGGCAGGCACTCTACCACTGAGCCACAATCCCAGCCCCAGAACTCTTGTTTTTGAGAGGAATTTGGTCATAAGGATACATTGGCAGAGTGGGCTCCATGGGAGCACTGGGTACAGGGCTGGGCCAACCCCTTGGGAACTCCTTCTACTCAGAAGTAAGCATTCCAAAGGGCAGGGAGTGAGAACTGCACAAGGAACCAAAGGACCTGACTTAACCAAGCTTTGTGACATTGGGCAATTCATTAACTTCTCTGAGTCTCAGGGAGTTTCCTCTGTAATGTTAGGGGTCAGATGAGGCGTCTCAAATGTCAGTTCTCAAATGTGCTGACCCAAAGGCATCATTATAGAAGCCAGAGGCTTTCCAGAGCTGGCATCTCTCTTGGCCTGCTGGCCATGGCAAAAACTTTCAGTGGGGTCTCAAATGCTCTTCCAGAACTAAAATTCTAAGACAGAATGCCAAAGAGGAGGGGGAAGTATAGGAAGTGGGTGCGGCCATGCTAGTTAGTCCATTACCAGCAAAAACCCTGGTGATTACAGTATCTCTCAACAGCTAGACTTCCTTTCCTTCTTTTATTGTTAGAGAATTATATCCCAGTGCCTTAGGGAAAGAGTTAACAAACTTTTTCTGCAAAAGGCTAGAGAGTAAATACTTTCATCTTTTTAGCTGTGATCTGTCATGACCACTCAACTCTGCTTTGTAGCACAAAAGCATCCATGAAAAGTGCATGAATGAATGGGTATGGCTGTGTTCCAATAAAACTTTATTTACAAAAACAGGCAGGGGACCAGATCTATTGTTTTAAGAACATATATACAGTTTCAGAGTTGTATCTGGCAGTAAAGCCTCAATATTAACTCTTTTTCTTCTTTTTTTTCAACTAGAAACTTTTCAAAGATTGTCACATCACTAATCTGATTGACTTTTCAGTGATTTAGTTTGCAAGTATAATAAGGATGATGATTAACTCCATGGCCCAAGTTCACACAAAGATAAGGACAGAGCTAGACCTCCCTCTGTTCTTCTGGTTATTCAGGTCTCTTTCTCTTTGTCCTTTGAGGACATTTATGAGGCCAATAGGTGTGGTCTAAAGGTTAATCTGAAAACCAAGAAATTCTTTCATTTAGTGTTGACCAGAGACCCTTATGGAAATTATCCCTGGAGAAAGAAGACAGCTTCTCAAACTTTTAAAACCCTCTGGAGAAAAATATACCAGATTTGATTTTAAGTCTCTAAAATCTAATGAGCAAATCAAAGTTTGGTCACTTACACTGCCTCTAGAGGACCCAAAGTGTGCCTTGTAAAAACCTGGCAGGCCTGAGACAGATGGGACCTCATGAATCAAAGAGAAAAGAGGAGGGAACTAGGCAAATGGATGCAGGAGAGATAGAAAGCCCACCAAGGGAGAAATCCTCAGGGGGAAAAAAAAAAAAAGGAATGACAAGGAGTTTACCCTTCAAAAGTCTAAGAGAAGCGATTTCTGTTTCCTTTGATGCCCCAAGTCCATTCGACCCTGTCTTCTTATTGTGATTGCTTTCTACCAACATGAAGCTGTCTATATTCTTTTTTATTGAATACCCTGTGATGAGGGCTAATCCTATACTTTTCATGATTTTTCTTTATCCCTTACAATGACTACTCCAAGAGCTTACACTGAAAGCAAGCACTTGAGAAACAGGAGCTGAATTTGAGAAAAGGGAGAGAGGTGAGGGAAATGTCTGCAGATCCTCATGCTGGCCCTCTTAGTGCTATCACCTGGGAGCTCAGTTAGTATTCTGTTCTGTAGTGTAGCTGCCACATAGTTTAGGCAAGTGTAAGAATTCAGGAGATTAGGAGGGTGCAGGATTCAAGTCAAAGCCTTTCTCCAGCAGTGCTCCAAATTTTTGTCCCTGTGCATAGGGAAAATATTTTTGCTGCTCTCTTTTTTCTCTTTTAAGGCTCATAAGAGTAAAACTGGAAAAACAAGCCTGTCCCTATTTAGAGTATCCAATTTCAGTCCACACTGGACCTCTTGGTTAAGTCTGGTGTGACCATGCTTCCCCACTATCTCAAGACATTGGATTTTTTTTGAGTTGAGTCAAGTTTTTGTAAAAGTTGAAAGTTCTCTTATATCTCCTTTTTAGTGAAAATTTTTGCTAGGTCCTGCTTTGCTCTTAAACAACCTGGTTCTTTTGTTCTCTTCCTCCTTCTCTTCTTCCTTTCTTCCTCTTTAGGCTGCTTCTCACTTTCATCTTGCTCTACCACCTTCTCATCCTTTCTTCTCTTCCTCTTTTTCCTCTTATCTTACTTCTTTCCCTCCTTTGCATTTTTTTTTTTTTTTTTGGTAGAGCAATTTGCCTCCCATTCTTCTTATCTGAGTCTCCTCTGAGGAGCTTCTTTGACAAATGTATTGCCACTCACCTCCCCATGTATTATTTGTGTTCCTAGGCATCAGTCCACTGGTGTGTAGCCAAATTGCTGTCACCTAGTTAGTATGTAAGCTCCCAGATTCTCCTTTCCCACTGGCTACCTTCCCAGTATTTTCTAAGAGATTAACACTTCTGTAAACAGAAAGGACAAGCTAAATTTCAATCAGTGTTTCTAGTTGGTCAAAGTCAGATTATTGCTAAAACTATCAACTAAGATGAAGTCTTTGGATTTTGCATTAAGAAATACATCTGGGCTTTCCTTGTCTATATGACAAAGTGAGTCAACTATATCAATCTTTATGGGTGAACTTTATATTCAGAAAGTGATTTAGAGTTATTGTTAAGAGCACAAACTTTGGAGTTAAAATGCCTTGGTTAAAATCCCAGCTCCATGCATTCCTACCTACATGACTCTGGGTGAGTTACTTTCTCTGTGCCCCAGTTTCCTCAACTGCAAAATAAAGATAATTGCCCCTACCTTGTAGAGCTGTTTTTAGGATTGAATCAGTAAACACATGTGAATATCTTAGAACAGGATACACTTAGTACTGATCAAGGGTTGGCTATCATCATTATCATCATTTTATCTCATTTGCAGATACTCTCCCTTAAACTGTGAATTCAGTCATTTATCATTTATCTATTTGCGTTTTGCTATTCTTTTTTTCCACAACTACATGTGATTACTATATGACAGATTCTGTGATAGGTGCCCATATATATGCATATGTATATATGTATACATGTGTATGTCACTCACATTTCTACAAGATATATATAAAATTCTAAGTAATTGTTAAGTGTTACGAAAGAAAAGCATTTGAGTCGAGGATAGGTGGGAAGGAGAAGGGTCTTCTTTGCCTACATACGGAGGACCTCTCTGAATATTGGGCATTTAGGCTAAGACCTAAAGAATCAGAAGAAGTCATCCAGAAATGAGAAATGGTTGAGATGATTACTCTGATTTGATCATTACACATTGTATACATGTATTGAAATACCACTTTTACCACATAAGTTTGTATAATTTTTATGTATCAATTAAATGTTTAAAAAATATAAAAGAAGGAAAATCGTGGATGAGCAATCTAAGCAAAAGAAACAGATGGTCAAAGGCACTAAGGTAGGAAGGAATGTGGGGGGTATACAAAGGACTGAAAGGGCCAGCATGGGAGAGATACAATACATTTAAATCGGGCCTTTTGAGTTGTTGATGATTTCAAAGATGGGCTCGACTGTTGGTGGGTGGGTTGCTCTCCAGCCTCCTAAACCTCTAAATGCCGCCAGAAGACCTCACCTGCCAAAAACTGGTGGGAAAATACCAGTTTGGCAGTGGCTTCCTGACTGCCCATCACTTTGATTGATTGGTCAGGGGAGAGATGTGTGTGCATGGAATGAATGAAAGACAATCATTGTCTGTGGGGATGTGAACTGATGTAGAGTAAACAGAGATTATGATGATTCTGGAGCAAAGCTGTGTCTAAATATTTACCAGAGACTCAGAAATAAAATATTCGGAATGTACAAACCCCACCTTATTTTTTGTTCCAATCCAGGAAGTGTGATCCCTGAGAAATGGCCAGTGTCAAAGGTTAAATCCTTTCAAATTTCCCTTATTGAAAAGAGAGTTCCTAAAGGGAAAGAGATATTGACATTAAAGACCAGTTCCTGAGAAGATGAAGGAAGAATCTGAAATAAAACATGATGCGGTGGAGCTCATGCAGCTCCTGAGTTTACAGTGAGGCAGTCAGTAGGAGGTCTCATTGCACTGTGCCCCTTCATGGAAGTTCAGAAGAAAATATCAGAAAGGGAGGACGTCAGTGGAGGGCTATGGCCTCTCCTGTGCCTCCTGGTCTTCAAGAACCTTTGGCTATGGGAATTTGGGCAGGTACTTCACTCCTCTGATCCTTAAACTCTTCTGTAAAATAAAATTGTGAATAATACCAACTTGGCAGAACTTTGTGGGCATTAAATAAGAAAAAGTGAATTAAGTTCATGGCTGAACACTTGGAGGCACTGTAAAAGTCAGTGTTCCTCTTTCCTTTTCTTATTTTCCCAGGGTAGGGCTCTCTAAGTGAGGTACCCAGACCTTGTTCGTTTTCTAGCCCTAACCTAGACCTACTGAATCAGAAACTCTAGAGAATGGGACCCAGTAATCTGCTTTAATAAAGCTTCTGGGATATTTTAATTAGGATTGCCAAATTTAGCAAATAAATGTATAGGATATTCTGTTAAATGTGAATTTCGTACAACCAATGAACACATTTGTAGGATAAGCTATCCCAAATATTTCATGGGACATACTTATACTTAAAAAATATATCCATTACTTATTTGAAATGCAGACTTAATTGAGTATCTCATGTGGTGATGTGTGCTAAAGTTTGAGAATCACTTGGGAGGACATCCCAATGATGCTCTAGCACAGCCCAGAGAAAGGTTGGAGAGGACATTCTGGCATCTCCTTATGTCCCTTAAAGAGGAGGACAGAGCAGGGGGACAACTCCAGTGTTCTGGATATTTTTGGAATTACATGCTACATTAACAAAGAAAGCAGTTTCTTGAAATTTGTTGAGTGCATTTCCATTTGATCTATGATCTTTCTCCCTCCAAGAGGAATTGACAACTCTCACTCTCTGATGAAACTCAGGGCACACCATAAAAACACAGGTCATAAAAACATTATTAGTATTTTTTATGAATAGTTTGACTTTGTGGGGCAAAATTTCTTAGTGGTCTCTTACACTCATCACCTCATTTAAGCCCAACAATACCCTTGTGGATTAGAGTAAGGAAGATTCTTATCCTTGGTTTATAATGGACAAAATTAAGGTTCAAAGCAGAAAAGTCACATAGTTTGGAATGGAAAAGCCAGGATTAGAACCAGGTTGAAATGTTCCCAGTGTGCTTAGAAGGAGGGGAAAGAAGGGAATGTAAGCCTTTACTGCATTCAAACATGATTTTTGATACAGGATAGTTTAAAAAATATACATTTTTATAATTTTTAGTTGACATGGAATAATTGTGCATATTTATGGGGTAAAATGTGACATTTCGATACATATATAAAATGTGTAATGATAAGAACATTTATCATTTCTTTGTGTGGGAACATTCAAAATCCTTTCTACTAGCTATTTTGAAACATTTAGTATACTTTCTCAAATCCATTGACTGCTCCTAATTTTTAAGTGGGAAGACAAACATGATTTTGTCCATTTCCTTGGGTAATTCTTGACTTCTAGGTTAGTGGTCTTGAGATGTGCTCAGGGTTATTTTCCCTGGGGTATGGAATTAAAAATAACATTTATATGTAAACCTGAACCACATTCTTTCTCTGGGCTATAATTTTATTTTCATTTGAAAATAACAAAGTTGACCAATGTTTCCCAAGGTAATTCCAGCTCTAACATCAGATGAAGTGGATTAAGATGTCCATCTTCTATTTCCTGTCACACAAAACACTATTGTAGTTAATATTTAGTGACATTTTCATGTCTTTTTCTATGTCCCCCCAAACAAATACATAACTTTGTTCTTATCTCAGGCTCTGCCAGAGAGTCTAAGAGAGGAGCCTTGGAATTGTTGTCTTTCTTTGTCAAAGATTTTAAAGAATAGTGTTGATTATAAAATTACAGAATTCATCATGAAAAAATTGAAAAAGTATAAAGAAGAACAATGTATTTATTATTTTCTTTTTCAAAGAGTCACTGTTAAATTTGGATATTTCCATAAATTTAGGTACAAATCTGCACACATGCATATCTTTAAACATTTTGGGGATTACATGGTGTATAGGTTGCATGGTAATGAACATATTAATGAAATTCTTCTAAATAAATCTTTGTGTCTCAGATAATTTGCTTAAGATAGAGTCCCTCCAATAGTATAAGTCCTCACATAGTATAAGATCAATTTTTTATTCTTAATTAAAATACCAGAAATATAGGGAAGAGAAAATTTACTTGCCAATACCAAGTATTAGCATGGAAAAAAACTTGTCTGTTTGATAGAATATAACCCATAAGATCAGATCTCCCCTACCCCACTTGTGGTATTGTTCTTACTAATGCTGAATTTAATAGGTTGTCAAACTGACATAGAGACATTTCTCTAGAATGCCCTGCTGTCCTTATGGGCTCTCTGTAGGCTCTCTTATTGCCTCCTCTTCAGATCAGAGAGAACCTTGGCATATTCCTGTGAAGAGTGCCAATTTCAGGCAGCCAGTAGGAAGAAGTGCAACTGCAAGGTATTTGGTTGCCACAACGCTTCCTATTGTTTTCCCAACATTCAAACTTTTGATATCAGTGAAACCATGAATAAGGGAGCACTACAGTGCCAACAGAGGGTGTGAAATTCACCAGGAGAGTGGAACAGACATGTGGGAAAAGAGATCAGAGGGGGAAGAGATTAGCTCTGATGATGTCAGTGGTGAGATACCTCATTATGACTAGCACAGTGTTTTGGTAGGCAGAGCTCAACAAAGAGGGAGTTTCAAGAAGGAGAAACACATAAAAATAGGAGGCAGGAAAGCACAGAGCATGTCTAGCAGACTGAGCTGTTGTGATTTTGTCAAAAGGTAGAGGATGTGACAGAACATGGCAGGGCTGCTGGTGTTGGAGAAAGTAGAACTGTTCTGATTGTGAAGAGCTTTCAGTACCTATTACTCCTCTTGTGAATTCCATGCCATGTCAGAAAGTAGATGAGTTTTCCAGTAGACCATCTTTGTTGTCTATGATGGTTGGGATAACTATCTGTAAACTCCTTATAATCCTGTTTCTTGAACTAAATTGTTTGTGGAAGTATTTCTCACAGTCTTTGACTTTGGTGGATTTCCATTTGGATATTTCAATAACTTTACTGTGATATGAGGATATCCTGGGAGTCTTAATTTGAGCCTTTCAACTCTAGGATTTTAGAGGTGAAATGGCCAAAATTTTGTTGTCTTCAGGACATATGTTGACATGTGGTTTGAGTAACAGTGTCTCCCACTGGGCAGGATGAATGCCCTGGTAACAGATCTTTAAAATTCTGGAGGTAAAGCAGGGGACTTTGGAGACAGCCTCTTTCACCCCAAACTTTTTGTTCTCCAGAGCTTAGTATTTATATAGCTAGGGACTGCACTTCTACTTCCCAAGAGAGGTCAAAACAACATTAAGGAGAGAATGATGACTTCTAATACAGGTTAGGACAGGCTCCTTAAACTTAATTGTGCTTAAGGATCACATGAAGAGCTTATTACTGTCATTCAGTAAATCTCTGGGAGGCACAAGGTCCAAAGTGAAGCTGATGTTCCTTGTTTGCAGAATACTGTGAATAGCACAAGTTCCAGGAACACATCTCTAGGACTGAGTTAAACACTGAAGGAATTATCATTAAACAGAGTAATGTCTGTCTGGTTCAAAAGATAGATACAATCCCCACCAATTCCAACATTGGTGGGGAGAAACGATTTGCCTGGATATTTTCCTTTGTAATTTAATTAGTTTTCCCTTTAGAGAAGGCTTACAGGAAGCCATCTAATATGTGCCAAATCCTGGAAGGATCGGAGTGAAAAAAATTTAAGTGACTGTATTAAGGCAAACCAAATTGGTCTTATCAGGAATCTAAATTGCAACAAGAGGAAAACCAGTCTTCTTAAATATTCCAAATAATTTAGAGCTGATCCTCCAATAGTGATGGGAATTAGAGGAACTGGCTCAATCTTCATGGCTGCCAAGAATTGTGAAGGTTTAACATAGAATTTGGAGCTAGAGGAAAGCCAAATGGAAAGGCAAGAAGGGCATCCTGTTTCGTTCCAGATCAGCTTGTGTCTAGATTAATCTATTTGATTTTGAGGCCCACTAGGGAAGAGAGAAGGGGCTGAAGAAAACAGAGAGAAACAGGGTGATGAGATACAAGTCCATGGCTAGTGAGAGGCAGACATACAAAAAGAGGAAACTTGGATTGGCGAATAAGAGGGGAGTGCACTACCTCTGTCTTTACATATAATAAGAGCTTGTGGAAGAGAGATTTGACTTGTTCTGGACCAGTAGAGTAGAAGTAGGACATGGGTCAGTTTCAGCTCAAGGTAAAGAGGGTCTTAATAAAAAAAAAATACTCCACCATAGATTTGGATGCCTTGAAAGGTGTGAGTTCTTATCATTAGAGGTGTGCATGCAGCTGACCATCACTTGGGAGGTGTTGCAAGAGGGACACAAACTGATATCTGTGCATCCATCGAATTCTGGGAGATTCTCTAATTTCTCTATCTTTTCTTTTGCCAACCTTGTTGGATAGGAAATGTAGGCAGTCAAATGTGGTCATTAATTGCCTAACGTCAAAAGGAAACACGTAGTTTTCTTGCCTTTTGTGGTATGACATTATGTTATTTTCCCAATTACTATTCCATCAAAACTGCTGGGTTTGGTCTGATGTAGATCCTCAAGCACAGTGGCAGTAAAACTATGTGAATGTTTATAATAGCCTTTTGCACCCCATCAGGGGATGAGGAGGGCTTATTAGTCAGAATCAAGGTTAAGCTGAAAAATTTTAGATAAAGTCTACAATACCGAATTCAGAAGGGATGTGGGAGGAAATTACAGAGAACATGATTCATGTCACTGGGTTACTCTCTAAATTGGGCATGATTCTCAAATCAGCATGAGCATGGGTGAGGAGAGGACAGATAGTGTTTGGGAAGTCAGTATGATAAAATTATTAAATTAATAAGTTCCTGTGAGCAGAGGAACAGTATGACAATCTGGCAGAGGAGGGTACAAGATAAAGCAATGATGTCTGTCTTAGTCGTCTCAGGAAGCTATAACAAAATATCACAGGCTGTGTGGCTTAAATGGAGAAATTTATTTTCTAACACTCTGAGGGATAACACTTCAAGGAACTGTCAGGGTTGGTTTCTGGCAAGGTCTCTCTTCTTGGCTTTCCATCTGTGTTCTCATGGCCTTTTGTTTTTCTATATGCATGCAAGGAAAGAGAGATTTCTGGCATTTTTTCCTCTTTTTATAGGGAGACCAATCCTATAATATCATAAGGCCCTACACTTATGACTTCATTTAACCTGATTATATTCATCATGGCCCTGTCTACAGATGTAGTCATATTGGGGTTTAGGGATTCAATATATGAATTTTGTGGGAAGAACACAGTTCAGTTCATAATGGTGTCCATTGTAGCTCTTGTGAATTTCCTTTAGGGTGACATCATTGTCTTCTTGGCAGGACATAGGAGAGAAAGGATATGCTTCTTAGAACCAGTTGAGTGCCAGTCATTACTGATTCCTCATCTCATTTGACTCTTGCATCGCCAGACATGAGAGAATATGGGAGACTCACAGATCTTGTGAGCACCCAGATGGTAAGGGTTCAAGAAAGCATTCCAATTGGACTTTTTAAGTTCATGCTGCCTTTGTACTGGATGGAACTTTGCCTTGAAATCTTACTGAATTCTTAGGACTATGTCTTTAAGCCCAAAGCTGTCAGGGAGTCTGCTTCTCAAGTCTATGCAAGAAGTAGTATCTGGGAGAATCTCAGAATGGGATCCTAATTAGAATAAGTTATACTCCATGCATTTATAACATGTCAGAATACACTCTATTGCCATGTATATCTAAAAAGAACGACAACAAAGAATAGGGAAGTGATGTGATCAAAGTTCTGCTTCGGGAGGTAACTGTCCATGTGGGTGGGTGAGGTGACTAATAGGAGGGAGAGACTTGAGATCACCTGGAAGAATGCTTGGTAGTCATGTTGTGGGGAATAGTAAGCAGCCAAGGGTGATATAGCAAGTGCCAAGTGGCAATGACATTGAGAAGGTAGAGTCAGCGTTTTTGTAAATGATTGAGTCTGAGTCACGGGGTAAAAGGAAGGAGAGCAGAATGAGACTGAAATAGTACCTCTGACAGAAGTGAAACTAACCAGGTCCCACAACATTCTAGCACCCCCAAACACTCCTATCTCCATATTGTCCCCTCTCTGATGGTAAGGGGAGGACAGGACAGCTGGAGATGTCTTAAAGTCCAACATCTCCCTTCAAGGGAGGGATATTATAGAGGACCTCTTGAATTTAAGATTAATCTAATTCAGTTAATCATTTCTGATAATTATGTCCTTAATAGTAGAGCATTAGGCTTAATAATTTATCAAGTGAGAGATGATAAAAGAAAAGATAATGCATCAGAATTGGGGCTGGAATAGTAAGGACAGTTTCTCAGAGTAATCTGTCTTTTGGGAAATATATATTTTGTTCTAGATTTGGGCCTTTTTAGGAACACTAGGAGAAGGAATGTTTTTATTAAAAGTAGACTTTTATCCCCATCAAGCTTTGATCAGACACAGGTGGATGTCTCTGAACAATCTACTTTCTCAGCTTCCCCTTCTAAATGAATGGCATTCACTCAGTTATTCAAATCCCAAATCATAGAGATACTCTTTCCCTCATCAAGTCCCTCAACAAAGCTTGTCGACTTTGTGAAACAGAGCCCCACTCTCTCTCTGCTTGTCTTTGTCTCACTCCTACCAACCTAGACCAACCCACCATCTGTGCTTACCTAAATGTAGAGATAGCCTCACACCTGGTTTCTCTGTTCTTCTTTCCCCCCCAACCCTATACTTTCCACACAATGTAGAGAAATCCTTAAAACAAATCAGATCTTGTCCACACTCTATTTAAAACCCTTTACTGGCTTCCATCACAATTAGAATAAAATTCACTTTCCCTATCTTGGCTCACTAGCATCTTCATGACCCAGGCCCTCCTGACTATTCGGCCTCATCTCAAACCACCTTCTTCCTGGTCTATCTTACTCCACTCTACTCTGATCTTTATGCTTCTCAACCATGCATGCTTTTCCCAGCTGGGGATCTTTGCTTTGTTGGAATGATTTTTCCTGAACTCTACACAGGTAGCTTGTATCATAGATCTCAATTTAAAGATCACCTCTACCAAGGGACTTTCTCTGACTCTTTAACCACTCTCTCATACTCTCTCTACTTTATTCCCTTTGCAACACTTAACCACTCTCTGACCTTTCTGTTTTCTTTATTTACTGTGCTTCTTGTGAATATTTTTGTCTATGTTATTTGCAGCTCAATCTCCAATGTCTAGGCCAGCACTGGACACATTAAATAGCTGCTAAGTTAATATTGGTTGGGTCAATGAATGAATGCATTTACACCACTGTTTCCTCCTCATCATTCTGAGGCCTCCTTTTGCCTGAGCCTTCAGAGATATCCCTCTCCTATGACTTAGCATTTGGCACTAAGCACCAGCTGCCTTGTATTGGGGACAAGGGCTGGTATAGTTAGGACAATTTCTTGGAGTAATCTGTCTTTGGGGAAATACGTATTTTCTTCCAGATTTGGACAGTTTTAGGGACAATAAACAAACAACTACAAGCATCCTTTTATCTGTTTAGTAAAGATAAGGGAAATTACACAGATGGTCCCTAACTTATGATTATTTAACTTAATAATGTTTTCAACTTTATGATGGTGCAAAATTGTGCCAATACAACCATTCTGTTTTTCACTTTCAATATGGTTTTCAATAAGATATAAGAGATATTCAACACTTTACTATAAAATAGGTTTTGTGTTAGATATCTACCTGTAGGCTAATGTAAGTGCTCTGAACATATTTGAGGTAGGACAGAGTGAGTTGTGATGTTTAGTAGGTCAGGTTCATTAAACAAATGCATTCCGGACTTTTAATATTTCAATTTATGATGGATTTATTGGGACATAACCATATTTTTAGTTGAAGAGCATCTGTACTTATTTGGTACTTATCAAATGCTTTTGTTCCTTATCTTTTTGCATACAGAAAGACTCTAGAACTCTCTGGAGTTCTTTTGCACCTCAGAGGCAACTGAACCCTCTTCTTTCATTTGATATTTTCTTCTTGGATTCCCATTCACAGTCCCACTCGCCTTTCTCCTTTTAGGTTTCCATTCTTGGGCATTTAAATATGTCCTTTTAATCTGTCTTCTAACCTATGTCTTTAGATATGTGTATCCTTGCCATGTTTTCTGCATTTTCTGTGCAATCTCTGGGCCCTTTTTAAAAAATAAAATTACTATATGGATTTAGAAAGTTATTGTTACTATTAATATTATCTCTTGCTACTTGGCACCACATAGAATCACAGTAGTTTAGAAGCTAGGAATCACTCAGAAACCCTCAGCTCCATGCCCCTTTTCCTTCAAAAAGGTGACCAAGACCCAGAGGCTTCTTTTAAGTGATTCATTTTAAGAGCATTATCTATATTTACTGAAAGTCAATGTTGGACAAGGCCCTAAGCAACCAGGAATGCTGAGAACACAGATGATTGGTACAGTCCCTGTCCCTGAGCAGACAACCTGGAAGGAGACTTTTAGAGGAATCCTGATGTATGTCCCATCTTCTTCATTATTGGACATGAGGCTCACAAAAGACTTATAGATGTTCTGATTTGAGGAACATCTGCTTCTTCACCAATTCTTTCCTTCCCATCTTCACTATTTCCCAAGTCCCCACATCTGCCTTGTGAACTAGTGGTATCAATAAATTCCAGCACAGTCAAATTTTCAGTTGTCCTCTTTGGGCTGGCATATCTCTTCTTTTGTAGCCTACCCCGAGTGTCCTAGTCAGGTATAGAGCACTCACCTGACTTTATCTTTGTGTTTCCAGATTGGAGCCTCTCTCTTCGCCAGTAACATTGGAAGTGGCCACTTTGTGGGGCTGGCTGGGACTGGAGCAGCTTCAGGGATCGCCACTGGGGGCTTTGAATGGAATGTGAGTACCATCAGTGCCACTGTGCTATACTGTTTTGCGTTACTATTATGAAACACTCAGAAGTCAGCTAATTTTATGAAGATGAGATTTATTTAGCTCATAGTTTTGAAGGCCAAAAGTTCAAGCAGCATGATGCAGGCACTGATGAGGGCCCTCTTGACTGCAGCATCTCCTGGTGGAAGGCGATAGCAGCACTGTGTGTGAGAGATAATATTGTCCAAAATAAGAATACATCCCATGAGGATGGGTGGGGCCAGGCTCAGACACTTATCACACTTTCTCTCTACAGCTACCAGGGGATTACTCCAGATGTACCTTAATCCCTTCTGTGAGCAGCACTCTCAGTGACCTAAGAACCTCCCACTCTGCCCCACCTCTTAAAGGTTCCACCACCTCCCACTAAAATGTATCCAAACTGTACCAGAACCTTAGAACTTAGCTGGATCAATCTATGTTCAGAGGAGCTTGAGACAGTAGGGGACCTCTCAGAGCCATCCTGGGATGCAGATGGAGGAGCATGGCTTTAGGAGCCCAGGGGTTGTTTTCCTTCCACCAGAGTAGCATGAGGGTGGTAAGACTATTTTTTCTTTTTCCCTTTGGTGTTAAAAAAATGAGGCCCCAGTACCCTTCTAGCCAAGTTTGGAAATGCTTATCATCAGATTTATTATTATTATTTTTTATTATTACCATTATTGTCTAAATGGTATTTTATCCCATGTAGTATAGGGAAGAGGCAAAGGAGATCTCAGTGCTCTGGTTGGGGCCCCAGGGCTGTGATGTTAGTGGTATTTTCTGTTTCTTTAGGCCAATTGGGCAACAAAACATCCGGTCTCTAAGGGCCACCCAGGAGCTGTTCTTAGATCCAAAAGAGAAAATGCCGGGTGATTTTTCTTCAGAAGTTGAGGGGCCCTTCAGGTAAGCAGGGATGAGTTAAAGTTTCTCCTAATTTGAATCTACCTGTTGTTTCGGTTTCAGGCCCTGGTTTTAGTGGTTGTGCTGGGCTGGGTGTTTGTTCCCATTTACATTAAGGCTGGAGTAAGTATTCACTCTGTTATTCCATTCCCTGCTGACAAATGTATGTGTGATTTTGATCCTTCTGGAGGACAGAGAAAACTTTATGGAATAAATGGCAGAGAAAACCCTGTGTTTGTTTTTAGTTCCAGGTTGTAAAATAGTTCCTGACTGCCTCTAGGGTCATTAAACAGATCCACTGGCTCTTTTCAGTCAAGACTCATGACTCTTCCCTCTAAGAAGGTTTCCTAAGAAACCTCACACTATTCAAACACCTCTGAAACATCCTGTCCCCTCACTCTGGGTATGTCCATGCACTACATTGCCATACATTTGCTCTTGATATACAACTATATCTAGTCTCTCCCTCTAGAAAGGAAGCAGATTGAGAAAAAGAATGTATTTCCCCTTTACGTACATCAGTAGCTCTTATTTGCTGAGCATGCAGCTGGTACTCAACTATTAAATGCATGGTTGGTCTCCTGACTATGTCTCTCTGACATTTTAGATAGAGCAGCTTTAGTATCATCTGTTTGGTGAGATATACTGAGCACATCCTATGTGTAGGTTTATACATTAGGAGCTAAAAGCAATATGGGAGAAACAGGGAAGGTGCTACATCTTCTGGAGACTCGCAGATTGAAGGTGACACATATTTGGTCCCAGAGGACAACAGGCTCAGGACGGAGTAAGTAATATCAGAAGTGTGGTTGAAATTTGCAGGAAGGAACTGGGAGAACATTTGGGCAGACATACAGCTACAATCATGGCACTGCCTATGTGAAGAGCATGGAAAAGGTCACATGCAGGCTGGTCAACTTGTTTGGTACACTGGCAAGATGCCACCATTGTTATGATATCTTGTTTTTCAGTAGGCGTTTGTATGGGAATATATCTCTCTATATAGAGATATATTTATTTCTATTTATATATACATTTTTCCTCCTCTCCAGGACAAGGTTCTGTCTCCTTAGTTAAGTCCAGTCATGTAGTCATTCAAAAACAGGTGTTTTTTGGGCATTCTTTGTGTGCTGGGATAACACCTAGCTACTCCTATAATGATAAGACAGGTGAGATTGGAATGAGCAAATGGCTGAATGTCTATGTTCATCTGGTCACTTTGCAGACTTCCCAGACCAACAAGGATAATGAATCCTTGACCATATAATTGTGGCTCTAGCACCAGGATGGATCTCATTTTTCTGTGTTCTCTGGACTCTCTGGTCACTCTAGCTAGTGGTGACCTCTCTTCTATTCCATGCAGGTGGTAACAATGCCAGAGTACCTACGGAAGCGGTTTGGAGGCAAGAGGATTCAGATCTACCTTTCTGTTCTGTCCCTGCTGCTCTACATTTTTACTAAGATCTCGGTGAGTACACTGCACTGGGGACTGGGCCCTGGCTGTCTCAGAAGCTGCCTGCTCTCATTCACCAAGAGGCAGCTCTGTAGGTTCCTATGAACTTGTCCTTTAAGCTTTTTTGCTGCTTAGGGTAAAGTCCTGTTTCATGCATGAAGGAGCCAGTGGAGTTTAGTGGAACTCCTTGTTCCCCACTGAGGTACAGGTTGGGAACGTAACAGGTTTACAAAGTTTCAGTGAAAGCTGTATTTAATAGAAGATTAAGAGGGAGTTAAGGAATCAGGATACCATATGATTTAACAATCCCATTTCTGGGGATATATTCAAAGGATATGAAATGAACAGGTCAAGAAAATTCCTGCACTATCACATTTATTGCAGCATGATTCATAATAGTGAAGACATGGAATCAACCTTAGTGTCCATCACCAAATGAATCGGTACAGAAAACGTCATATATGTACATACAATAGAGTACTATTTAGCTTTTCAAAGAAAGAAGGAAATATTGTTCCTTGTGACAACATGGATGAACCTGGAGGATACTATGTGAAGTGAAATAAGCTGAACAAAAAAAAAAGCAAATACCCCCTGATCTCATTAATATATGGGATTAAAAATATTGATTTTATATAAGTAGAGAATAGAATGGTGGTTACCAGAAGCTGGGGGTGGGGAGGGGAGGTCAAAGAATGCAAATGTTACATAAATAGGAGAAATAAGTTCAAGAGATCTATTGTACAACATGGTGACTATAGTCAATGACAATGTATTGTATATACTTGAAAATTGCCAAGAAAGCAGATTTTAAGTGTTCTCACATACACACATATTTGTGTGGTAATAATATGTTAATTGGCTCTATTGAACCATTACATAATGTGTACTCATTTCAAAACATTATGGTTTACAGGATAAGTGTGTTAAATATTTATTCATCAATTTAAAAAAAGGAGTTAAGGACATCTAAGGACTGACCTCAACCTCGAGGCAGCCATAGGTCTTTGTGTCCTGTCAGGTTAAAATCTGATTCCATGTGATATTTCTGAGACCCTTCAACATAGAAAGTCAATACCAATTTTGAAAGGGACCAGTGACTTTTCTTTTTAATTGACAGGTTCATTTTCTGTACTATAACTGAATACCACAGACTTGGTTAATTATAAAAATAGAAGTTTACTTGGCTTATGACTCTGGATACTGGGAAGCTTAATATCAAAAGACCTTCCTGACATGACAAGAGGCATTACATGGCAAGACAGCGCAAGCGTATCAGCTCAGATTTCCCTTCCTTCATCATAGGGGCTGGCCCCCATGACCTTATCTAATCCCAATTGCCTCCCAAAGCTTTACCTCCAAATACTATCAATACATGGATTTGAGGACTAAGTTTCAGTGTGAGTTTTGAAGAGGAGACATACAATCCTTGGCAGCAGGGAAATGAAAAACCTGGGGATGTAAATAAAGTACTTCTCAGAATCCTAAATCAGGAGTAGAAACAGATCTGTGTCTCTTAGTTCACTGTTCTTTTCACTGAAGGAGGCTCTTCATATTCAGTTGGAATTGGTTCCCCGGGCCTTTCATTGCTGACCCTCTGAGGGATTTTTATTCTCTCTAAACCTAACCCCTAGGATGTTCCCCTACCATTTAGCCTTCTCTCCCTGCCAACCTGGAACTGCAGGCTCAGTTTGCAGGCTGAGAGTTCTCAGGGATTGGCTAATCACTGCGTACCTTTGAAAGCTGGGAAGAGCTCTTGACCGACCTACAGGAACAAGCCTCCTATTCCTTCTTCACTTTTCCTTTCTTGAAACTGTTCAAATCCATTCTTTATGATGGTAAAACAAAACCAAGCAAAAATCCAAAAATAAAACAAAGCAACCCTTTCCCACCAACTTCAGAAAACTCTGATTTCTAAGATATGCCCTTGACAGTCAGAAAAAGACAAGAAAAGAAAACTTCCTTATAGGATTTGGTGGGCATTTTTCTATCTCCAAAGCGAATCTCTGATAAAGGTTAAAGCAACGGTAGAAGAAAGAAAAAAAAAGAAAGAAAGAAGGAAAGAAAGAAGGAGAGAGAGGAAAAAATAAAAAGATGGAAGGAAGGAAGGGAGGGTGAGTAGATGAATGATAAAGAATAAGAACAAACATAGGACCAGTAGAACCTTGGTGACAAAACCATCTAGGAGAATAATTGGAGGAAGTGGACTCCGGGTCTGTTCGTTTCTCACTAACAAGTGATCTGGGAGCAAAGAGCATAAACTCTAGAGCTTCCTTCATCATGAGTAAATTGGGCATAATAATTCTTGCCTTGTCTACATTGAGTGGTGGGTGGTGAGGATTTAGTGAATTTATTTGAAAACATAAAGTTACTGAAATGTAAATGATAATAAACCTAACTGATTGAGAAAGAGCCTTCAGCACTCACTGAGAAACTCTTTGGGTTACAGCAGGGCAGAGAGAGAAGTGGCATTTCTGATAGCACCTAGGAATGGTTCTGACTTTTCCCCTTTTCAGCAATTACAAAGTGCTTATTGCTCTATCAAAAAATTATTGGCTATAGCAAAATCTTATTGGCTATAGCAAGTTTTCTCCTTTTTCTTATCCTTCCCCATCCAGCACCAAAGGAGAGATTAGCACAATCTCAGCATTTTGCAAAAGATCTGCCCTGGCTAAGATCTGAGGTAGGGTTGATTTGAAGTAGAGCCTTCTACTCTAGCTAGGGTGCTGAAAAAAACAGTTGCCAGTGCTTTTATTTTTCTGATTACCTAAAGCTGAGACAAAAACATAATTAAGTAACATTTGCAATTTTTTATTATGGAAGATTTCAAACATACACAGACAGAGATGTAAGAGTATAATGAGTACTCATATATACTATGCTAATCATTTGGCTTTAATAATTATCAATAGTTTGCCATTTTTCAGCAATAGTTTACATCAGATCCTAGAGATCATGTCATTTCATTGTAAATTCTTCAGGATGCAACTTTGACTTTTTAAAACCATAACAGTTGTGCTGTAATAATGTCTACCAAAATTTACATTGATTTCCTAATTTAGGTTGTTTAATAGCTATTCCATAACCCAGACTTCCTGATTATCTAAAATATTCTCTCTTACAGTTAGTTTATTTGAATCCAGACCCAGATGAGGTCTACACATTGCATTTGGTTATTCTTTCTTTAAAGGAAATGTACTTGTACAAATCTTCTAAGTACCAGAATTATTTTTCCTTTTTGTATTATTATTTTCCTGTCCTGGCCTACATATACTTTTTTTTTTTTTTTTAATTTAGGTTGCCTGTTTTTTTGTTGTTCAGTTGTAAAAGATCTTTGTATGTTCTGGATTCCAGACCCTTATCAGATATGTAACTTGAAAATGCATTCTGCTATTCTGTAGATTGTTTTTCACTTTATTAATAATATCCTTTGATGCCCAGAGATTTTAAACCTTGGTGAGGGCTGGGGTTGTTGCTCAGTGGTAGAGCACCTGCCTGGAACACACAGGAGACACTGGGTTTCATCCTCAGCACCACATAAAAATAATATATATTTTAAAAAACTCTTGGTGAAGTTCAATTTATCTATTGTACCTTTTTTTATACTCCTGGTATAACGTCTAAGAGTCCATTGCCAAGTTCAAGGTTTTGGAGTTTTGTCTCCATGTTTCCTCCTTAGTTTCATAGCTTTAGCTCTTACCTTCAGGTTTCATCTATATTGAGTAAATTTTTGTGTTTGGTGTGAGGCAGGGGTACAACTTCATCCTTTTGCCTGTGGATATCCAGTTCTCCCAGCACCATTTGTTGAAGATACTGTTGTTTTCCCATGAAAGATTTTGAACATGTTCTCATTGATGAAGCCGATAGGGTTTTGTCTCAGGAGTTGGGACTGACAACTAGAACATATTCTCCCTCTTTCCTGGCTTGCTCTGCTATTGTCCTTGACCTGTGCCAGCTTTCTGACTAGTGCTTTCTCCACTAATAGGATGATTCTCTCTCCTTCTTGTTCTTCTCTTCTTCAGGATTAGTTTTTAGTTACAAGGTGAAAACTCTGACCTTTTAGATCTTATTTCACTGGAGACCCTATTGGACTAGACTGGGAAGTGCTGGGAGGGCTGAAGATATCAGACCCCTGCTTCATAAGGAGGGGAGGGCACCAATCTAAGAAGAAAAAAAGGAAGATAAGCAGGAGGGTAGGGAAGTCACTCTGAAAGTAGCAGGAAGCTGGTGAGGGGACTGCCCCTGAGTCCAGCCTGTGAGGTGGTACCCAGCTCATGAGCACATAGAGAAGGATAGTGGGTTTCCCTTTTTCAGAGGGAAGCATTCTCCAAGTCCACAGTTCAAGCTGGCGAAAGTCTGTTGATGTCAGTTGCCATGGAAAGGGCATTCTTTGCCCTCGGAGCTTGTGTAGGGGTAGTCATATAAATAAATGCCCAACCTCTCTTCCTGCCTTCCGTATCACCCCTCCTATTTTTTCAGGTTACTGATTAATCCTCCCTGAACTTGAGAGTCCCCAGGTAGGTGAGGGGCAGCCTCTTTCTGCTCAGATCTTAATGAGGAAGGTTTCCTAGCATCGGCTTTTCCAAAATTTTGCTGATGAATCATACATCATGATTTCTGGTGCTTCTTATTGGAGGCCCTAAGAAACATCATACTTGTTCCATCTGTTGCCCAAACACAATTCCATGACAAATGCACAAGGATGACAGTTGCCCTTTGGTCAGTATTGTCATTTAGTCTCCTGTAGGGACTGTACTTCCACTATCTCTTCTTCTCATAAGTGTACTGTATGGGTAGGGATTTCTAGTTTTAGTTTTCGCTTCATGGAAGAAAACAAATAAACCTCAGAGAAGTTAGATAATCTTCCCCAAATCACATAGCTAGTATATGGCAATGTCTAGTCTCAAAGTCTGTGGTTTCACACTTCTGCCCTGTGCTTAGGTAGGATGAAGGTATAAAATGAAGGAATGGGATAGACCATCTAGTCCTATTTCCTAAGGTCTCATTTTATAGATGGGCAAGCTGAAGTCTAGAGAGGGAAAAGGACTTTTGGGGGGTTAAAGAGGAGAAGAACCAGGACGAAAAGCAGGTTTCCTGACACCAATCTAAATCTTTTGGCCTTATATGTTTTTTACTTTCCAAGTCTTTGGTTAAAACTTAAGACTGCATGAAAAATTAAGGGAAGCAGTTAAATGAATCTCATAATATCAACCAGTTGGCAAGAGAAGGATTGAAAGGACTGTGATGAGAGAACATCAATTGCACACTGGGTGTGTAAGGTCCTGAAGGAGGGCGATGTATGCAGAAAGACAAGGCTTTGACTGTCCATTTATCTGACTTCAGGTTCTCCATGGGTCATAGGACTTGAAATTTTTAAAAGAAATACATACATATAATTCAGACATGAAAACAAAAGAAATAACATTGATGTAAATTGTACCTGCTGGGAGCCCAGTATACAGGAGTACAGGGATCATGGATAAAAGAAAAGAACTGTTAGTTAATAAAGTTTAGTAGTGAGTATAGTGTGTATTACACACAGACAAAGATTAACCAGTTGGGGGGGTGGTGTGTGCATAGATGGTTTGTGATACATGAGAAGAGAAAAGAAAAGGCCTTGTGAGATCCATGTACAGAAAGGGAACAACCAGGAATTTGCCAGGAAGTGGGGAAGACATAGGGTCCCAGCATGCGTGTAATTGGTGGGAGAAAACAAAGGGCATTGCAGGTGCAGGTCCAGAATGTGGCACCAGCCACTGGGAAGTAGAGGCTTCGAGCCTTGGCTGTGGCTGCCATCTTGAGGTTATATTCTTTCCAGCTCAGAGACTCAGAACTGATTGTCTCTCCATGAACTCCTGAATTTTATTGATTCCCTTGAGCACCTGCTTTATCAAGCTCTGAGAAGCATTTTGTTCTGTAAGGTTTCCTGGCGTGGTACATCTTATTTGAATGTGCGCAATCACTTGAGATAAAGCCTCAGATTTTATGAATTACATATGATAACTGAATGTCCTTGTTTGTATTTCCCGGGGCTATTATCACAGATCATGACTGCAATAAAGTTTTACAGCGACTCTGCTGTCCATTTGGAATCCTTGGGTAAAAATAAAAGGTTTGACTTTGGCTTAAGGTTTGAATGCTTATTACCTGGGATGTTCACTTTCACAAATGGAAAGAGAAATTTGATGGTGATTCTCCATCTGAACCCTCATTGCCAGGTATGATTTATTGGGTACTCAGATACATTTTAGGACCAGAACGGGCAGCAAACACACATAGGAAATCACAGCATCTTAAAAACATCTGCACTGAAACCAAACAACCTACACAAGGCGCACCAAAATCAGAGTCTCAGTTACTCCCAGAGATTTTCTAGCTGGGATCTGTATTTTTATTGATCCCTAAGAGTTCCAATGACACTGATCAACTAAGCTTTTGAAGCCCTTGGGATAAACCAACCTACTATTTGTGTAAATATGTTTTATTGGAACTCAGCCAAGCCCATTTGTTTATGTTGTCTATGATGCTTTCATGTTTCACCTGCAGAGCTGGAATGATGGTATGGCTTGCAAAACTGAAAATATTTCCAATCTGACCCTTTATGGGGAAAAAAAAAAATTACCAATCCCTGAACCTAGAGGACCATACTTTTCTATTTCACTTTGAGTTGATTTTGTTTAGCATCATCAGGGAAATTTCCATCTCTCTCCCTCTTCTCTTTTCTCCCCTTCTTTTTTTCTTTCCTTGCTTCCCTCCTTCCTGCCTTTCGTCCTTCCATCCTCCTTTCCTTCTTCCCTTCCTTCTTTCTCTTTTTCTCTGTATCTCTTTTTCTTAAGGCATGTAACAGTAGTTTAGGAAAGGAGCAATCTGGGATGACCTGTGAAACAAATTACCTCAGAGGATTATAGAATACTTCTTTTATATCAAAGCTGTATGTTATTCAGATATGCATGATCACTTGAAATAAAGCTTTTTTAATGAATTATACATGATACATGAATATCCTTGTTTGTATTTCCTGGGACTATTATCATCATTGTTCTCAGGGCTATTACCATACCACTATTACCACTATTATGGTGTATTTCCTATTCAGGCCCTGCTTTTATATAAAAAAATAATTTAATGAAAATATTTCAAACAATACAGAGAAGCACAACGAATAATAATATGGTGAAACACCTTTATATCTACCCACTCAAAATTTTATATATCTTAAACTATTTATTATTGATTTATTGGTGGTACTGGGGATTGAATGGGAGGGAGATTTACCACTGAGCTCATCTTCTCTCCTGCTCTTAGCTCTTCTTTTAATTTTGGGACAAGTTCTCCATAAGTTGATGAAGCTGGTTTTGAATTTGCAATTCTCCCGAGTCACTGAGATGTAAGTATGTGCACCACACCCTGACACAATTTATTATAACTTATCTGTACTCCTTTCTCTGTACTTTCTTCTTGATCCTATTTCCCTTCTTTCTAAAAGTAAATGCTAACTTGAACTTCATATGTATTCTTTGCCCATTTTCTATTTTTTTTTATTTTCACTACACCCCACATCCATTTATCCTTAAAGATTATTTTTTTAAAATTTCTGCTCCACTTTTGAAACTGCAAGATATTTAAGAAAATTTTAGGGGGGGAAGCACCCATATTCCTATAATACTAATACAACTTTTCATTTCCATATTTCAATCTTGTCATAATTTGTGTTTTCTTTTATAAATTACAATCAGAAGGTACTCACTGGCTGGGGATTTAGCTCAGGAGGACAGAGGCACTTGTTAGCTAGTGCAAGGTTCAGGGTTTGATCCCCAGCAAACCCCCCACTACACACAACACACACACACACACACACACACCACACACACACACACAAGAATACTCACAACATTTTGTTATGTTCCTCTTGCTCTTAGCACAAATTTTAAACATTTTCCAATTTCTGTCAGCGTGTTACTTCAGCGGGATGGAGAACACTAAACTGTTGATGCTTAATTTCAGCAAACTATTATTAAAACAACTGGTAGACAACAAAACTCTCAACAGTGTTCCACCGTGGGCAGAGTGATGATTTTTTTAGCGTTTAACACTTTTACCTTTCGATATGAACTTCCCATGCTGTTGTTTTCAAACCACACATGTGTATTTTATTTAAAATTTTGCTTTATTGTATAAGTAAGTTTTTTTAAAAATAGGTAAAAAAAGGACTTCACAGAAATGTATTACAGAAAAGTGGATGCCTTACTTTTTCAATGTTGTTTTTGAAAATTAAAAAACCACATGCATCTAAAAATGCCCTTGGTAACTATATAAGATTTCCTGGAAAAGAAAGGAGGAAAAAAAACACAGTAGTGAAGCAGGAAAAATTGGGGCATCTAGAGATAGTCAAAGACTAATACCAGAAACCCAGGCTAAAGCAGGTTCTTTCAGATACAGTCACTTCCATGAACTCAGCTATTATTCCAAGGCATTTCTTCTGGCCTTTGGGGTTCCAAGGGCCAGAATTTATCTTGGAGTTAGGAAGTGACTCAATGGGAGGAGGAATTTGTTCATCATGGAGGTTTTCTTAGAATTCTTTATCTGTACTAGATGGAAATAGAATGTCATAAAACAAGATTTCTATGAGTTCAACACTTCAAGAAGTCTTAATAAACTTCATTTATAGAATTATCTTTGGATTGTGTAATACTTATTTGAGACTAATGAAGGCAAGGCAAGTATTAATGGGAGAATCACAGTTTACCATGACATGTTATAAAGCACTAAAAGTTACCTTCCATGGAAAACAAGCCAACTGTGGGCATTTTTAAGGCCATAGTAGCAGCCTTAGAATCTTTTTATAGCTCATTTGTGTTTGTTAGCTAATCCACCAAATCAAAAGTGTGAATTTGACAGAATCATGCTGTAACCAGTGAATGAGGTCCCTTTAACTTACATAACTTCATGTGACTATGGGAGGCATGGGATGAGCAGGAGCCAGCGTTGTGAGTATTCATTGCAATTTCAAGTGGCTTCGTGTGCAGTCAGAAAGAAGAAGTGGCCATTTTACATTTAGTGAGTAGAGTTCAGCAGGGATTCTTCCTTCCTGGGGCTGTTGCAGAGGGCAGCATGGAATTCATCCTGGAGTTGGTTGGGGAATGATGCAGGCTTTTCCCATTTCAAACCAGAGACAAGCAGCTGGAGTCAGGACTTCCTGCTTTAAAGATGAGAACACTGAGAAGCAGAGAGGTAAAATATTTTGCCTAAGGTTGCTCAATGACAATGCCTAAAACTCAGGTCCTTTGACCCATGTGTTTTTTTTTTTTTGTTTTGTTTTTGTTTTTGTTTTTTTTCTAAGTCACCCTCTCTCTTTCCTCCTCCTAGCTCTGCCTATTTTCCTTCACCAGGAATGATGATGGCATTAACTCTCTGGAGTGAGAGAATCTTCAGGGAAAGTCTGGGAGGACTGGTGATAAGGCATGTGGTCCTCAGAAGGCCCATCTTGGGAGAGGGGGTTGACTCACACTCCAGGGCTCAAACATTAGCACATGGAATTGACATTAGACCAAAGAATAGAGGTAAGGAATAGAGGCAGTAGAGAGGAGAGTCCATTGGGAGGGTGTCTTAGTACATTTTACGTTGCTATAACAGGATGCCTGAGATTGAATAATTTATAAAGATCAATTTATTATAGTTTTGGAAACTAGGAAGTCCAAGTGCACAGCACTGGCATCTGCTGAGGGCTTCCTTCCTGCATCTAACATATGGATCACATGGTGATAAGGAGCTTGGAAACTGGGGTTTCTCTTCTTCTTAAAAGTCAACAATCCCTTTATGGACCTCCTGCCCTTATGATGTTATCTAATCCTAATTACCTCCCAAATAGAGCATCTTTAAACATCACCAACATATGAATTTGGGGATTAAGTTTTCAGCACGTGAAAATTTGGAGGACACATTCAAACCTAGCAGAGGGACAGGAGGGTGTTGTGGGGCATCTCAGCTGCTAGGGGGAACTGAGAAGCTGCAGTAAAGGGGAAGAGAGGAGATGAGACTAGAGAGGAGATGCAAGAGAGATGAATCCAACTCTATTGACCTGTTGTTCCCCAGGACTCTGAGCAAGGTTTGCATATCCTGAAATGATTTTGTGCAATAAAACAGCTCACTCATCTCATCTAGGGGAAGTCAAGCTTCTTCTTTACCTAAATATTTGAAAAGATTCACCACGATCATTCCTTAATACTAATCTTTGCTGGAGAATCATGAAAATTGATTTTGGTTGAGCCTCTCGCCCTCTGCTGGTTTATATTAGCAACTACATCATCCAGTCAGGTAGAGGTTAATTAAGAGGCTCCTGAAAGAGACAAGGAGAAAGAGGCCATGGAAGAACTGCACCAAGAACATACCGAGTTCTGGAGCAAAAAAGGAACAATTTCCCTGACAGTTTGAATCAAGATGAACTCATTCTCGGTCGGGAAGATAAAATTATAATCTTTCTGAAGTTCTTCGGTTGGGGTTGGGGGTCCCCACTCATGGATTCTTTGGCACTAAAACTTGCTTTTGGGACTAGATCTGATAGACTTGTGTACATTGGGTTGTAAATTATGGATAATAGCTAAGAGCAGCAGTCTACAGGTGGGTTGGGAGGAACCTCAAAGTGTTACTAGTTACTCCTTGTTAAAAAAGTTTCACTCAAAACATTTCAAGTGTTAATGATGTATGATTATTATATTGTAAATTTTGTATGATTATTCCTTCATCTTAGGTTTGATGAATAGCTTGGTGAAGTCTTCTCAACTGATAAATAGCTACCTGGTAATGAAAACAGAGAAAAACTATCAGGGAATCAATTTTCCTTATGAAAAGATGTGGAAAATAGACCTAGTTTTGGGGTTATTATACCTTAAATAAGGCAATTAATTTGCTTACTCTTTCTGCCTTTAGATTTGGAAACTTAGGAACACGAGTACTCTACATCATTTCAATACATTAGAGAAGTAATCTCTTTCCCTTTGGAAAGCCTATGATTTTCATTTCACAACTTAATATTTAAAATATAAATATATGAATAATTAGTCAAAACCACTATTTATCCATTGAAATATATTCTAAGAAACTTGTTTATTGACCCCTTAATGTGGTAGAATACTAATACCATTAATACTCATAGGAAATGTGAAATTTCAAATAATTGACTTGCTTTATGTGTGGACTGAAAATGCCAGTTACTCATTTTAACTCTATTCCCTTGTCTAGAAATTTGTAATAAACATGCTTACATGGCAAGTTGGACATCAAAATAGAATGTGTGTGTATTTGTAAGTACTTAGTAATCCCAAAGAGGTATTTCCCTTAAGTATGAAGTCAAAGTAATATATTGAGAACTTAAGTATAGAAAATTGCACTTAAAAAAAAGTTTCAAAGTAAAATAAGTTGGTGAAGCTCTGTATACAGTGCTCATGTTCCCCTTATAGGGATTCACAGAAGATGGTGTATGTTAAAGGCTCATAGAAGTTGTGTGGTAAAGAAACGGCCTCAACTTTTTTATTTCAGCATTTCCCAGACCATTTTGATCATGGAATTCTTTTTCAGGAATACAAATTATCATCCTGAATAAAGCTAGTTGGAAACTCAGGAATACAGTATGCACCCTGTGGCCAGCTGACTTCTGTCACTTCTAATTCTGCCTTTTCTCTCCTTCTAGGCAGACATCTTCTCTGGGGCCATTTTCATCAATCTGGCTTTGGGTCTGGATATATACTTGGCCATCTTTCTCTTATTAGCAATCACTGGACTTTACACAATCACAGGTGAGTCTGTTCGAACAAACCGGCATCTCAAGTTCAGCTCAATATTAAGCACTTCTTGAAGAAGAGAGATATACCCAGGAAACAGTTTGAGAATGGGCATTTGCTTGGTATCTACTCCTAGTTACATGAGTGGTCTCAGAAATCTCTAGTAGTGGCTGGGATAGGGCAACTTCTTACAAGACCTCAGGGAGAACTTGGCTTTGACCCTGCTGGTTGTAAAATCAATGTGGCTACATTGGGAAGATCGGAGGAGTGTCAGGTACAAGAATGTGGGAGCCGGGAGTGAGGTAGGAATGGCATGCCGTGGGGTAGAGGCAAGGGTAGCAAGCAGATGCACTTCGCTGAAGGACAGTGGCCACTGAGAAGTAATGGGGGCAAGTGTGGGCCATAGGTTTGATGATTCAAATGAGGTACAGAGGCCTTGAAAGACAGACTGGGCCTTGGATTTTATATGATGGGGACTGGGGGCTACTATAGTGAGGGAGAAAGGAATGCAGAGGTGTCACTTTGCCTAGTTTGGTAAGGACAGGATCATCAATGAAAATTGCAGCTGAATTGGGGTTCCATATCTTTAAGGACAAGAAGTTACTTAGCTAGTCCAAGAAGATAGCAAATAGACATAGAAGTGATCCTCTGAAATGTGCCAATTTTATATTGGCCCCAGGCATCTCCCTAGCCACCTCTTTGCTCTTTCCTGCCTTCATTTGGAAGCTGCTTTCTCTTACCATAGAGCAGCCATCTCCTTTGAACCATCCCTTGGCTTAAAAGGGTCACATCAGGTTCTTCAGGAACATTCCCTTTTCCTAAGGCCTTGATAGCATTTCTGTGAAAGGCGGGAGTTGAGAACACACTGAGTAACAGAATAGTGTAACAGGATAAGGGAGGGAAAGGAGGAAAGGCAGACTGATGACTGGGGGTGGGGTTGGTTCTCAAATTGTGTACAAGAGGTAGGGTTTGGGATTGGGATAGGAAGAAGTAGGCAGACTGGTGATCTTCCACATGAGGTCAGCTACGTTGTTGTTTGAGTTAACTTTTTTGCTGCTGTGACTGAAAGATCTGACCAAAACGATTGTAGAGGAGGAAAAGTTTATTTGGGGGCTCACAGCTTCAGAGTTCCATCCATAGACAGCTGACTCCATTCCTCAGGACTTGAGGTGAGGCAGGAACAACATGAGGAAGTGTGTGGCACAGGGAAGCAAAATGTCAAAAATGACAGGGAAGCAGCTCAGATGATGATCAGAAAGCAGAGAGACTCCACTTGCCAGATATGAAATATATACCCCATAGCCACTTCCCCAATGAAGCACTTCCCCCAACCACATCCCACCTGCCTCTGGTTACCACTCAATCCCACCAGGAATTAATTCACTGATTATGTTAAGGGCATAACCCAATCATTTCTCCTCCAAACCTTCTTGCATTGTCTCATACATGAACTTTTGGGGGACACCACATCCAAACCCTAACAGTTGTCTTCTTGCCTGCTTAGGTGGCCTGGCAGCTGTGATCTACACGGACACCTTGCAAACAGCAATTATGCTGGTGGGGTCTTTTATCCTGACTGGGTTTGGTAAGTGGGGTGACAGCAAGCTGGGGAGGTAGGGGAAGATGTACAGAGCTCCAGGAAGAGACAGTCTGACCTTTCTATTTGCTGCCTGCCAGTCAGTGAGCTTGGGCATGCTCTGTCCTCTTAAGGGCAGTGGTCCAACCTGTATTGGCCATCACCATGGGTGTGCGGGGGCAGCTTCCTCATCCCTGGAGGACTCAGTTCTCCCTTGATAGCCTCAGTCAGTTTTCCCCAGTCTGGGCCTCTAATAACATAATGTTCTGTCTGCAGAAAAACTGGGTGGGGGAGAGAAGGCTAAATATTCATCAAGCTAAATATATCCAAATTTTGTGTTTTTAGTTTTAGAAGTTAAATGTCCACTCTCATGAATTGTTGACAGTATGTGATAATTTTCCTTTCAATGCACTTCTTTGAAAAAAAATTAAATTGGCCGCTCAATGTAGCCCTCTGCCTTTTTTGACATTTTGCTTGCCTAGAAAATCCTAAAGACCATATTGGGGAAACCTATGTCCAGGGATACTTGTTAAGAGAGGATGTAAATGCATTTTATTTTTAGGTGCACAAGGTCTTCTGTGTGTCCTGCAAAGACTCTTATGTTTTCTGTAGTGTTCAGTTTTCCAAGAACTTTCATTTGGTATGAAAGTTCCCCCGTAGGTCCTGTGGGTCAGCAAGGTAGGGGCTTGGAATGACTTCTCAAGGACACATAGCTGAGAGGTGGCAGGGTTCCAGACGCCTCATCTTCTTGGTTTGTCTCATTACACTGCTGGAACCAGGGGTGATAGGTCTTTGTCCAGGTTCCTAATGGTCACTGAGGGTCTCTAGGCCTGTGACCTGAGTTCCAAGGACCATGGCTGATAACAGGAAATGAGGGAAGAAGTCTTTGCATGTGATCCCATACTGAGAACTTCCTTTAATTCATTGAAATACCTTCCATTTTGTAAAGAAGTTTGTGGTTGGAATACTTTTACAAGTTATTGCTTTGGATCCTCATAGTAGCCCCCAAGGGGGCTGGGCAGGGTTAATAATCCCATTCTATAGATGAGAAAGCTGAGGCACAGAATGGGAAAATAACTTGCCCAAGACCACCACAGTAAGGGCTGTCTCTGGTGGTGGGGTCCTCTCAATTTCTCAGGCCCCAAAGAAGAAATCTCTACGAAGAGTTGAAAATTTCAGACTGTTTTTGTACCAATGTTTTTCAGCTTTCCACGAAGTGGGAGGGTATGAAGCCTTCATGGAAAAGTACATGAAAGCTATTCCAACGGCAATTTCTGATGGAAACATCACCATCAAGGAAGAATGTTACACCCCAAGGGAGGACTCCTTCCATATCTTCCGAGACCCCCTCAAGGGAGACCTCCCATGGCCTGGGCTCATCTTTGGGCTGGGCATCCTTGCCTTGTGGTACTGGTGCACAGATCAGGTACTCAAGCAGGATGTGCAGGGTGAACAGTCTCCCCAGGGCACTGCAGGAATTCCGGGCTATCTGTGGCTTGTGGGGTTGGGGAAGGCCTCACATGGTCTTGGGTGACTGAACCCTGGTGACATGGGAGTCTCAGGCCAAGGACCAGGATGGGGAAGCTGGGATAACAGTAGGGTGTCATGGGCTCTCTGGGCTGCACCCCTCTCTCACTGGGCTTTCCATTGCAGGTGATCGTGCAGCGCTGCCTCTCAGCCAAGAACATGTCTCACGTGAAGGCCGGCTGTACCCTGTGTGGGTACCTGAAGCTGCTGCCCATGTTCCTCATGGTAATGCCAGGAATGATCAGCCGCATTCTGTACACAGGTAATGCCTTCTGTTAGACTAACAGACCACACTCATTTCTCTACCTTTGAATCACTTCTAAAATCCTTTAGCTACCGGCTCCCTCTTTTCTGCCCTCTTCTTGCCATGATTACCAAGCATAATTTTTTCCCTCTGATCAACAATAAGCAACTTGAGAGGCAAAGACTTTTGGGGTTGTCTTCCCTGGGTTTCTTCCACTGGCAATCATTTTCTCATTTTTTCCCCAATCTTCTAAAGTCACAACATGCATCCAACTTGCCTCTTCCATTTAATAATAACATATACTCAGTTGTAGCACCCACACCCGCCCCAGGCTTTTCTGTCATGAAAAAAAATGCAGTCAGTCTTTTGTATTCATGACTTGCATGTCCATGGATTCAATCAACTATGGATTGAAAATATTCAGAAAAAATTTCAACTATCCTGAACATATATAGCCTTTTTTGCCTTGTTGTTGTTCAACATGGTATAATAAATGTTTACATAGCATTTATATCATATTACGAATTATAAGTAATCTAGAGATGATTTAAAGTAGGAAGATAAGCATAGGTTATGCAAATTCTATACCATGTTATATAAGGAACTTGAGCATCTGCAGAGTTTTGTATCCAAGGGGTGGCGGGGTGGTGTCCTTGGAACCAGTCCCCTCAATGGATACTGAAGAATGACTGTATAACTGACTCAATGGTTTATATTCTAATGGATTTTATGCATACTTGTTTACAAAATAGTGCTATAGTGAATCAGTGCTATATAGGGAAGCACTAAATGAGATATACTTGTAGCAAATGTTGAATGAATGTTTGTTGATCTGAATTCTATACACATTTCTAGAATTCTCCCTAAGATTCTAGATCATCTTCCTTCCCCTCCAAGGCTATTTACTTTTTATCTCTAACCCAGATTTCCTGTCTTGGAAGTAGTATCCAACAATCCTGTCACTGGGGAAATTTCCTCAGTTATTTAGACATTTGACTCTAATTCTAAGAGCTGCTTAAAATAAACCTAGAAATTAGGAACCACAGATCACTGTACTTTTTCAGGAGAAAACAAGATAATTATCACTGCTGAGATGAAGAGTAGTTAGTGAAAGTCTAAAGAGCGTGTTTTCTCCCATCTCATCCTAAGCATTTCTTTTTTTCCTTTCTTCCTCTACTTAGGAACCATCCTTCCTCCACAGTCAGAGGTTGGGGATGTATCAAGACCAGAAGGGCAGGGGCATAGGATAGAGGTGCTCAGGGGAAGCTGCACTCTGTGGAACTATTTCAGGGTCCTGGGCAGAAATGTCACGTTTGACGCCTTATTTTAAGAGGTGAATCCTAGAAGTATTTCCCCAATTGTGCTTGCTGACATGATTCTCTATCTCTCCCCAGAAAAAATTGCCTGTGTCCTTCCCTCAGAATGTATAAAATATTGTGGCACCCCAGTTGGCTGTACCAACATCGCCTACCCAACCTTGGTGGTGGAGCTCATGCCTAATGGTGAGTCTTTCTTGGGAGGCCGATTGGGTTTAGGCTCCTTCTAGATTCCTGGGTGCCTTCTGAGACTAAGAAGTTTCTGAATCTAGGGGGTCAGTAGGGGAAGTTTCATTCTAAGTGTTTTCAGGTTTTGTACATGTCTCTAAGACATGTGGCTTAGCTAGAGTCCATGAGTCCTGGGACTTCTCCATCAGTCAGGCTTGAAAAGAGATGATCTGAAAACTATCAGGGAAAACTAATAACTACAACCATCCATGACCATCTAGACAATCTTTCAAAGATCTTCAACACGGCAATACAAATTAGTATAATCATTGTGGAAAATAGGATGGAAGTTCCTCAAAAAAAAAAAAAAAAAATAGAACTACACTATGACTTAACAATCCCACTACTGGGTATATATATCTGAAGAAAATAAAATCAGTATGTTGAAGAGATATCGGCACCCCTGTGTTCATTCCAACACAGTTCATAACAGTGAAGATATGAAATCAATCCATGTGCTCATCAGCATTTGAATGGATAAAGGTGGTATATATACACAATGGAATACTGTTTTGCCTTAAAAGAGAAGAAAATTCTTTAATTTATGACAACATGGATGAACTTGGAGGATATTATGTTAAGTGAAATAAGCCTGGCACAGAAAGATGAATACTGTATGTTCTCACTTAAACACAGAACCTAAAAAGTCAAAATTGTAGAAACAGACAGAATGGTAGTTACCAGGGACTGAGACAAAGGGTGGCATGAATTAGAGATATCTTATAAAAGAATACAAAATTTCATTTAGGGGGAATAAGTTCAAGAAATCTATTGTACAATGTGGTGACTATGGTCATAAACAATATAGTGTATGTGCTTGAAAATTGCCGAGAGTAGATTACCACAAAAAATGATAACTATGTGATATGCTAATTATCTAGATTTAGCCATTCCACAATCTATACATATTTCAAGATGTCATGGTATACATGATAAATATAAACAGTTTTCTTATCCATTAAAAATAAATAAAACTCTCAAACAGATTAATATGAAAGCTTGAACTAAGCCTGCCAGGTATAAGGGAATTTTACCTGGAGAATGAATTGACTTTTAGATTGTTTCAAGGGCATATGTGAAGAAAAAGTTCAGATTTTTAGTTCTTCTAGAAGGAAGGAGTTTGAAGTTGTAGATAAGTTGTAGATGGAAGGAATTTGGTGGGGCTTGTTATCATACAAGATATGTTATCCTAAATTTCTGGAATTACAGGTGAGCCCCACCCTGCTGGGCATGGTGGTGACACATGTCTGTAATCCCAGCGACTGGTGAGGTGGGGGTGGGGAGGGGGAGGTGAGGGAGGCTGAGGCAGAAGGATCTCAAGTTCGTGGCCAGCCTTAGCAATTTAGCAAGGCTCTAAGCAACTTAACTAGAACCTGTCTCAATATAATAAAAAAAGATTGGCGATGTGGCTAAGTAGTTAGGTATTCCTGAAAGTTCAATCTCCAGTACCAAAAAAGAAAAAAAGAATAACATGTTATCCTAGAAGATCGCGTCCGGAGTTTAGAATAGCTAGAGTTTGGGGACTGACCTGTGAGGTTGTAGTTCCTGTTTCTCATTAGAGAAAAAAAAAAATCTCTTAATTATAGCTCAAGGGCTAAAAATCTGGTTAGGTTAGGAGGGTCTCAGGAAATCAAAAATCCATAAATATTAATAACTTGATTTAAAATAAAATTAAAAATTTTATCATTGAAAAGAAATTTAGAGGCCATTTGGTCAACCTCTTCATTTTACAAATGGGAAAACTGAGGCCTTCTGTAAGAAAGTGACCTTTTCAAGGCCATATAAGCAACTCTTGTCTGCCACCTGGCTTGCTTAACTCTGCTCAAGGGTGGAATTGAGGAATTTGGGAGGGTCCTTTTTTCTTTTAAAAGACTTCATGCACAGACTTCATGCATGACCTTGGGCAAAAAATTTGCATTCAAATGACATAAATACGGGAGTAATAGTTAACTACCCCACTGAGCCAGGTTGCTTATTAAGGTTGTAATGAGCAAGAGTCACAATGGTTTTTCTAGAGTTTTGGCTTGGATTACACTGGTCTCTGTGGGGACATTTGTGCTATTTCTTTAGATTGGTACAGTTACCCCCACCCGCTCTCCTGTTTCTCCCTTTCCATGTTCTTAGGTAGCTTCTTTTTGTCTCATTTGCTGATTCATCCTCCTTTCCTCAATCACTAAGTTGTTTTCCCACCAATCCACATCAAATGCTATCATTTTGTCTCCTAAATGTCTCTTATCTTCCTCTCTCCAATTTTAAAATTTTGGTCTGATGTACCATTAGTTATCTGGGCTGCTATAAAATTATATTCAACAAATATGAATAAATGAATGAGAGTTTGAAATGAGTGTGGAACAGAGGACAGAGTTCTCTCCCAGTTTAGCAATTACCTGACGAAGTAACCTTGAGCAAATGGCTGAAGGCCCTATCTCATATCTCCTTGAAATAGAACTTTATTTTATCAACTGAAAAATGAGAAAGTTGCACTAAATGGTCTTTATAACTCCGATAGCTCCAGTAGTCTGGATCTATATTATATAAACTTAGGAGGACACATTTAAAAAAAAAAAAAAAAAACCTCCTACAAAATGAAAAGATTGGAATGGGCAGACTTTATAATCTATATTGCAAGGCCATTTATATGAGACCATAAAATTGTTTATAGATACCAAACCCAGAGGAATAACAGAATCATGTTCCTAAAAGATCTCAAGAGGCATTGTTGTTACTGAAAGCTTTGTCTTTGTCCCCAGTGATAATCCAATAAAGAAGACAAGGTTTTGAGAAGGAAAAAGAACTTTTATTACTTGGCTAGTATTAGCACAAAAAGACCAGGCAGGACACAAACCTCAAGAGTCATCTCAGCTGTTTATTCAGGAACAGTTTCACACTGGAACAGGAAATGCAGGGATGAAAATGTTGCCAGTGGACCTACTGTCCTGGTGGAAAATGAACCACTGAACAAAGAAAAGGACGGGGTTTATATAGGCTATTTTGAGGGGTGGTCTAGTGTACATATCAATTTCCTTGGGCACTCAGAAATTCAAACTTTTTTTTGGTTGAAGGTTTGTGGGCAGTGTCTGGAGAGGATTTATTGCGAAGGAGATTAACACCTCCTAGAGACTGTTTCTTCTAAGGGTGATAAAACACCTCCTCCCTGTCTGCACTTGGCACCTGGAAAACATTTGTCTCAGGAGATGAAGGCTGTCAGTGCATGGCCTTCTTTTTTCACTCCCTTTTCTCAGACCTCATTATCTTGGGGATTTCTCATTCTCCTTATCTATTAGCTAGCAAAAGAGAAACACAGGGGACTCCCGTCCCAGGGGCTGTCATTCTGCCCATCAGGAAGAACAGAGAACTTTTAAAGAGGTGGTTCAAAGGCTGCATTCCAGGCATGTCCTGATGGGAGTCATGATTCATTTGCTCATTTCAAAGATTTCTTAGATCTGGCACCATCCCTGAAATCTGAATTATTTCATTCCTGTGGTGAGCATGTGCTCATGGACAACTAGGCTTAGTATGGGGAAGAGGGTAATCCTCTTTCCCCCAAGATCAGAGAAGGGGAAAGATTAGGGAGGGGGAGGAGGAGAAGAGAAAAAAAAATGTACATTTTAAAAATAAGTCATGGGCTGGGGGTATAGCTCAGTTGGTAGAGTGCTTTCCTTGCAAGTATGAGGCCCTGGGTTCAATCCCCAGCACCACCAAAAAAATAAAAAATAAATAAATAAATAAAAATAAGTCACAATTGCAGAGCAGCAAGGGTTATATTTGAAGCATGAAGTGGACCACTGTTACACTGTGTTTATCAACTTTGTGTCTCTGTGACGAAATGCCTGAGAAAACCAACCTGAGGGAGAAAAGATTTGTTTCAAAGGTTTCAGTTGTTAGGTGGTAAAGGTGCAGTTATGGTTCGTCGCTAGCTCCCAGAAACGCTCCACAGATACAGGTCTCACACAAGGAACCTTTTATTTTGCGCAGACGAATTCACGTCTGCACGGGGGAAGGGGAAGAAAGAAAAGAGAAAGATGGCACAAGGTTTCTCTCAGACATAGGAATTTCGTGGGCTGAGATGAACCAATCTCGGAGGAGAATTCTTACAGACTGACTAATGGACCAATGACATATTAGGACGTTAACGCGGGAGGCAGGAAGATTACAGCAATGTAAGCCGGAAATTCCTGTAACGTGACAGGCGGGGAGAACGCAGATTGACAGGTCGTTGGGAGGTGGGAAATTCCTGTCACGGGAGAGAAAGGTGGCTTTATATCTTACATTCCCCATTTCATTTTATATAAAAAAAAATTTGGGGGGGGTACATGGATGAAGGTCAGTCTTCTGTAATTACTTCCTGCTGGGTGTGGACGTAGAGCTGGTATCATTGTGGTAGGAAGAACTGGGGACTTGATAGTTTCTCTGGAGGCACATCTGCAGCCAGGCTCCAATTTTTTGTGAGATCCTGATATTTCTGCAATACAAGTTGATTAGTTGACATGGAAGTAAAAGACAGGGGGCTCCCCTTTTCGGTTGGCATTCTATTGGAAAAAATTCAGTGGTTAGGAAAATTACAAACAGGAATCCGGTCCTCATGGCTAGGCATGGTTGTCTGATGGTTGTCTGATGATGGTATTTCAATCATCTGGCTTCCAATTTCTGGAATGGGAGGAAGGGTGGAGGGCTTCATGATATTCAGTTTGAGACGAAGGGGTCCCACAGGAGTGGATGAGTATCGGTTGGAAGAAGCCTGTGGATTAGGAACTGGAGAAGGGTTAGTGGACCGAGAATAGAGCTTAACCCGAGAAATGTGCAGCCATCCTGGTAGATTTTGTACTTTGACAGCTGTTGGTGTGGTCAGGATTACTGTATGGGGTCCCTGCCACTTGGGAGATAGAGGGATTGTAGCTTCCTGAGGAGGAGAAATAAGAACTTGGTCTCCCATTTGAAAAGGTTGGGTAAGGAGACCAGATAAAGGTTTGGGTAGGGTGGAGTCAGCATAACCCCATAGAAATGCTCGAATGTGATTTAGGAGAGGAATGGATATTTGAGAAGGAAGAAGGGAAGGAAGAGGCACTATCCCAGGGGGTAGGATGGGACGACCGTACATTAACTCAAAAGGGGAAATATTAGTTGGTTTCTTGGGGAGTGAGCGAAGATGCAGAAGAGCAAGGGGCAGGATTTTAACCCAGTCGAGGTGAAGTTCTAAAGAGAGCTTGGTTAAAACATTTTTAAGAGTTCGGTTTGCTCTTTCTACTTTGCCTGATGACTTTGGGTGAAAAGGAATGTGGAAATGCCAAGGGACCCTGAGAGCCTTGGCAAGTTGTTGGGTGACTTGGGAAATGAATTCAGGTCCATTATCTGACTGGAAGGAAGTAGGTACTCCAAAGCGAGGAATGATTTCATGAAGGATGAAGGTAGAGACAGTTATTGCCCTTTTGTTGGAGGTGGGAAATTCCTGTCACGGGAGAGAAAGGTGGCTTTATATCTTACATCAGTCACTAGAGGTTTCACTCTTTTGATTACAGGCCATGGTGAGGCAGAATGTCATGATGTGGAAGGTGTGGTAGGGGAAAGTTAATCACCTCATACAGTCAGAAGGAGAGAGAAAGGGAAAGAGTACAAAGGGTCTGGGATAAGATAGATCCTAAGGGCATGACCCCAAGGACCTACTCCCTTTAGGTCCCACCTCCCCTAGTTTCTACCACTTCCCAACAGAGTCATCAGATTATGCATCCATCAGTGGATGGACAGATCCTCTATGAGGTTATGATCCAATCACTTCCCCAAAGCCCCACATCTGAACATTGCTGTATTAAGGACCAAGCCTTGAACACATGAGCCTTATGGGGACATTCCAAATCTAAATCATAACAGGCATAAATGCTGACTCGAATAAAGAAACTGAAGTTAACAGAAATATGAGTCAAGTGTTATATATTTTGGTTCCTAAATTATGTAGAAATATTGAAAGAAACTGAAGATATTTAGCTTAGAGCATAGAGAGTTCAAGGGGACATGAGTTATCCTTAAATATATGAAAGAGGTAAAGTGGGTGAAAGGTAAGATCTCTCCCTGAGTTGCATAAGGACAGAAGCTATAGAGAGGCATAATTCAGCCTGGTCAGAACTGTCTAAGAGGGAGTAGGCTTCCTGTGGTGTAGGAGATTTCCTATTACTGAGGATTTGGCAATCCTCAGTTGTGGAAGGTACCCGTGTAGCAGGTGGATGATAAGCCTAAGTGATCCCTAAGGTCACTTCACTCCTGAGACTGTAAGTCTGTGCTGTGTTGTGGGGCTTCAGCTTGCTCTGGTCTTTTGGCCTCCGCTGGTGCAATTGTGTGCCCTCTTTGGTACAGAAAGAATAACAAAGGTTATAGCCAACCATACCTGCTGTGATTGGGAAAATCTTTAAAACGACACTTCTTATTCTGATGTGGGTGGATGTCATATTATCCCGATTTAATACATCGAGAAATGAAGCCTATAGTTTTACGAAACTTGTTTAAGGTCAGAGTTGGAAACAGTTTTGTCTTCTTTCAGTAAAGACTTCATTGAGTTATAATTGATATACCATGAGATTTGCCCATTCAAGGTGTCCAACTCAGTGGTTTTTAGTGTGTTCATAGAGTAGTGCCAATCGCCCCAGTCTATTTTAGAAAATTTTCATCACCCCACAAAGAAATCCTGAACCTGTTAAAGAAATTAGCAGTCCTTCCTTATTTCAACCTAAACTCCTAGTCCTAAATAACCAGAGATATACTTTCTGTCTCTATAGATTTGCCTGTTCTAGACCTTTCGTACAAAAGGAATCATGTAATAATATATGGTGCTTTGTGCTGGCTTCTTTAACATAGCATAATGTTTTCAAAGTTGTTTTGTGTTATAGCACGTATTTGTACTTTATTTCTTTTTATTTTATTTATTTATTTATTTATTTATTTATTTATTTATTTATTTATTTTTGTGGTGCTGGGGATTGAACCCAGGGTCTTGTGCATGCAAGGCAAGCACTCTACCAACTGAGCTATATCCCCAACCCTATTTCTTTTTATTAATGAATAATATTCCATTGCATGGCAATTAATCAATTGTTTATTTTGTTTAACCATTGATCAGTTAATGGACATTTGAGTTATTTCTGCTTTTTGGGTGTTATAAATAATGGTGCCATGAACATTCATGTGCATGTGTCTGTGTGGATATTTGTTTTTATTTCTCTCGGGTAGACAACTATGAGTGGAATTGATGAATCATATGGTAACTCTATGTTTAACTGTATGCTGAATTGCCAATTTTCTACAGTAACTTTGCCATTTTACATTTCCACCAGCAAAAGAAGGTCCCTGTTTCTCTACTTACACTCGCTGTCTTTTAAAAATTGTACCATTGTAGTTGGTGTGAAATAGTAATCATTGTGGCTTTGATTTGAATTTTCTTGATGTCAAGCATCTTTTCATGTCATTACTGACCATTATGTGTACTTGGAGAAAGGGCTATTCAGATCTTGTGCCATTTTTAACTGGATTATCCGTATTTTTATAATTGAGATATGATAGTTCATATATGATCTGTACAGGAGGTCCTTGCCAGATATATGATTTGTACATGTTTATTCCCATTCTGTGGCTGTCTTTTCATTTTCTTGAGAATCTTATCTTTTGAATCCTCACTTAAATATCTTTGAGCTCTACCATCAATCTTTTGGGTGAGAGATCATACAAAAGCCAGTGGAAACATCACCACCACCATCACCACGATTATTATCCAATTGCAAAGTATTTACCTTATACATTTTTTTTCTCTAGAGCTCTGTTGGTTGTTGTGGGCTTATAATTTAAAACCATAGCCTATTTCTTAAAACACTTATTCTTTGTGTGTGTGTGTGTGTGTGTGTGTTTAGTATCAAGGATTTAATCCAGGTGTTTTTAACCAATGAGCCACATCCCCGCCCTTTCAAAAAATATTTTATTTAGAGACAGGGTCTAACCAAGTAACTTAGGGCCTTGCTAAGTTGCAGAGGTTACAATGCTCCTGACTCAGCCTCCTGAGCCACTGGGATGACAGGTGTGCACCACCACACTCAGCTTAAAACATTTATTCTTTCTGGAGAGATACACTGGGGAAGATGGCATGGTTTCAGAAACAAACAAGACTTGAGTCCTGCTGAAGTACTGGATGTGCCATTCAGAACTTCCTTTACTTCCAGGATTGCGAGGCCTGATGCTGTCGGTCATGATGGCTTCTCTCATGAGCTCCCTAACTTCCATCTTCAACAGTGCCAGCACCCTCTTCACCATGGACATCTACACGAAGATCCGGAAGCAAGCATCTGAGAAAGAGCTGATGATTGCTGGAAGGTAAATGCAGCTTTCTGCATCTAGTATCACAAAAGCTTGAATGATCAGAGAATAAGTTAGGCAAGATTGGATGGTGCTGGTTGCGTGACATCTGTGGCTATTTATATTTGCCCTTCAGTGGTATTTAACTTCACACTGGAAAATTGGAGGTCATCAAACAATGCTCTACATTTTTAATTGTCAAATGAGTAAATCAACCCAACTGGACTCTGAAAATATCAAAACACTGTCAAGTGGATCAGGTGTGCTCATTATCATGATTAGCCATTGAGCAGATGCTCTGGATAGAGGATTCCTAGAAGTGCTTGTGTGTCTCTTCTCTCTCTCCCTGATCCCACTCTCTCCCTGATCTCCTGGTACTAGGAATGTGACCAAGAGGTGCTCTACCAATGACCTATAATCCCAATGCTTTACACTTTTTAAAACTTGAGACAGGGTCTTGCTATTGTGCAGGCTGGCCTCACATGTGATGATTCTCCTACCACAACTTCTTGAGTCACTGGGATTATGGTGTGTGACTGACTGCTGATAAGTCTCTTCATGGGGCAAAAGCACTCTCCTCAGGGCAGGTGGAATAAAACCCTGGGATGTTATTTCAAGAAAAGATTCCCAGTGAGTTCAGGAGGGATATGGGCTATTACTTCCCAGTCTCATTAGTAATACTGTAGTAAAGAAGGGAAAAGTTACATGGCAGCCAAGGGAGATCTGTCCAGCCCAGAATCTACTACTCTGCATCATAGGAAATAGCACTGCTACCTTGACTGACTTTCTCTTAAAAAGGCACTTATTAACTCTCCTTTGTATTTATAAGGTTCAAGTGCAAAATGGGAAAGAAGACCACTCCATTGCTTTCGACAGGTCTGGATCCCCTAGTCTTAATATATGATGGGTCTCATACTTTCATACATCCCATAACTGACTATCTTGTGGCTTATCTCAGTCTCCTGTACAAACTCACAGTGCCATGAAACAATTTCAGACTCTGCCGTGTGGACTGTAAGAGCAATCAGGGACTCAGATAAAGGAGAGATGAGCATAGATGGCACAGTAGGGAAAAGCTGGAGGAGGAAGAACCTGAACTGGGTTCAGAGTGGTGGGTCAAATTTGAGTAAATAGGTGGCAGTAGGAGGGGAATTCCAGAAAGAGAAATATGTAAAAACACAACTCTGTGAAGGTGAGTATAAGACTTTTGCCATAAATACATGTGAGATAACTGAATCAGAGCCTTCTTTTTTAATGCTTCCACTAGTGCATTATAGTTTTACATAATAGTGGTACATGTTCTTAGAGGTATATAGCATAATTTGCTCCACTTCAATCCCCAGTTCTGCCCCTTTCCTCCTCTCCTCCCTCTTCCTGATCCCCTTCCTCTGCTATACTGGTCATCCTTCCATTTATTTATTATTTTTAAAATTGATGCATTATAGTTACACACAAAATGAAATTCATTGTGATCTATCTATCTATCTATCTATCTATCTATCTAAAATTTGGTAAATTTCATTCTGCAGTTCCTTTCCCTTCTGATCCCTCCCCCCCCTCCCCAATCTCCTTCCTGTATTCTGCTGTTAAGATTCCCTTAATCTATAATTAAATCAAGAGTCCAAGTAAAAAGAGCTTGTAAGAGAATCTCTAATCTTTTAGGATGTGGCAAATGTCAAGAGGGAGAGAGCTGGAAATACCTAACTGTGTCCCTTCCTATCTGGACTGTTCCTTTATGAACTTTCTTTAGCTTGTATTAAATTATATCACGAGGAAGGAAGAGAAGATAATAACACTATATATGTATATTTAACTATTTATTGACTGCATACTATTTGCGAGGCATTTTACTCTCACTAATGCTTATTCCAACCTTGCATGGTCAGTCACATTATTCTCAGTTTAGAGTTGGAGAATTTGAGATTCAGAGAGAGGCTAAGCATTGCATTCTATATCACACAAAGATAGTAAGAACTGTCTTGCTCCAAAGTATACCCTTGTCTCTGAATTCTACTGCCTCCCAAAGTGGGATTTTTGTATGGGAATGATTTGGCCTAGATGACTATTGAAAACCAAGTGTGTTTCACTTACTTGTAGTCACAGATGATGTTCCTAAAGGCAGAAAAGGGAGGAAAAAAGACTCTGGAATGAATTTGCTTATTACTTTTCCATGCTGTGGTCATGTTACATATTTATGTATTTGGACATATACATATGTGCATATATGTTGGCTAGTGATGTATGTATGTTTATGTGGGACACAGTGATATATATTTATTTATGTACAATTATTTATTGACATCCTGCTGTGGGGAATTTGATTTCAGGTTGTTCATTCTCTTACTGATTGGTATCAGCATTGCCTGGGTGCCCATTGTGCAGTCAGCCCAGAGTGGGCAGCTCTTTGATTACATCCAGTCCATCACCAGTTACTTGGGACCACCCATCGCAGCTGTCTTCCTGCTTGCTATTTTCTGGAAGAGAATCACTGAGCCTGTAGGTATTGTTCTGACATGTTCAGAAAAGCCATTCCACCACAGAATTCTGTATGGGGTTGTGCATATTCTCTGTGGAAGGGATTCTGTTTCCCAGAGATCTTAAGCAGAAATGGATGTGCCACTAAAGGTTTATATGGGAAAGTCTCTATGGAGCACAGGAACTCTTTAAGAGTAGAAAAAAATTCCTCAGGAGTTGGTACTGGGTCCCCTTTGTCTCTAACTCCCCTGTCCCTCTTGGCACAGGGTCCCAACTAATTTTGTGCATTTTCTATCCAGTCATGGTGATTCTCACCTGACCACATGGCATCTCCTGTGAATTTTGTAGTCTCTGGGTGAGCAGCTCCACAGGAAATCCTAGTACAAGTTACCTTTAGTGGCTGTGCTGTGAACTTAGCTTTCCTGCCAGCACTCTTCAGGGCCCAGTGAAGGACACAGTCTTGTTGCTCAAACATTTTATCTGAAAAACAATGAAAGATAGATAAGAATTGAGACATATTTAAAATGTGGTTCAAAATGTAAGTAGGAAGGGATTCAGGAAAGGCTGCATCAATCAACATGAGCTGAAATGATCAGAGAAGGTGCCTTGGAAAAGGAGGGTCTTAAAATTGGCAAAGAAAGAGAGGGAATTTAAGCCAGGGAGAAAAGCCTTGCCCAAATATAGAAAATGGAAGGATAAGGGGAAGGCAAGGGACTGGCAAGGAATTGCATCTGGCTAGAGAGTTTGTGTGTGAATAATGGAAGATGCAGCTGGAAAAGTAGGTCAAGTTTAGAATAGGAATGGTTACTTTGAAAGCCAGGTTAAAGAATTTAGGTCAAAAGTATGGTGCACTGCTGTTTTCAAAGCACAATGAGAATGATGCATTTGGATATGCTGTACAACTGGAGTGTTGCTTATCTGTCTGTTTCCAACCATCTATCTGCTGGGAAGGGCTGGGAAAGAGCAGCAGTGCTGACCATGTGGCTTACAGTCTAAAAGAATAAATTTGATAACATAGTTTTGATTGGAGACATTTCCTCTCTCCCAAAAGGATAGAAACAGATGTATACTGCATCAGGGAAATACCTCAGTGAAGTAACCCAGTTTTGAGGTGCACAAAACACAGCAGGTATATCTCTTCTTTCCACATTTGCTAAGAGGAAAATAATCCAGATTTTCTAGTTATACAAAACTGGGCACACAGACACCTTGAAGAGATCAGAATTAAACCAGAAAGTAATCTCAACAGGTTAGAGACAAAGATGTGGATCTTTGGACAGGTCTCAGTAGGAATTGGCAGAAAGCTGGTTCCCTGAAATATTTTTACAATACAGATTCTCAACTGTGTCTAAAAGCCCAGGTTGGAATTGCAGCAGGCCACAAGAATATCCAATTTAGCAATGGATAAGCACTTTCAAAAATAAAGCCAAGAATTGAGATAGAACATAGTCATTGTTCATTGGAGGTATTTTTTCACCCCTTTCAAGGAGGGCATTTGCAATGTCTGGAAACATTTTTGATAGTTCTGCCTCAGAGAACCCTGCATATACCCAGTGGTTAGAGGTCAGGGATATGCTAAATATCCTAAAATGCACAAGAAAATGTCAAAGGCTATCAAATTTTTAAAAATCCACATGAGAATAAAGATAAAAAAAAGGAGTTAATTGCCAAAAAAGAAGAAATTCTTGGTAAGTTTATCAGTATTGTTCATACTAACTAAAATAAAAATGTTTTTTGAAGGAAAATATTATGGCGGAATGAATGGTGAACCTTTTTTCTTACTCATTTATTAATTTAATAGACAATTTCAGATGCCAGGTGCGGGCCAGGCACTAGCTACATTATGTGAATGAAACTTTGTTCCTTCTCTGGGCAAGCTTCCAGTTCCCAGTTCAAATGGGGAAGGAGAGAAATGGATGTGTGATTGCACAGCGGTAGAATTGGGCTGGCATGGAGGTGTGTTCACAGTGCTGTGGCCACAGCAAGGAGGGCAACCCCTCCCCCCAGTTCTCTCTAGCTTGTTCTATTTAAGAAAGAACAAATTTACCAGGAAGAGAACTATCCACACTCTCCCAGATGGAGAGAATGACCTGAACAAGATCCTGGGACACAAACATACATGGCATACTTAAAGAATACCTGGTAATTTAGTACACTTGGAATGTAAAGTATAGGAATATCTGTGGCTAGTGAAGGGACTGAACAACCCCTGACAAAATCCTGAAGATTCACTTTGGCCACATTTGTAAGAGCATACTCTGATTTGGTTCACTTAATATGTAGCTTTCAGAAGTAGATGTGGACCTTAGGTGAGTGCAGACCAAAAGGGGGGGAAAAAAAAAGCAAAGGAAGAGGCAAAGAAAGGAAGGTGAAGGAAAGGAAAGAAAGAAGGAGGAAGAAAGCAAAGCAAAGAAAGAGGGAAGAAGGGAAGGAAGAAGAAAGAAGTCAAAGAAAGATCCCTGAAAAATAGTCCCCTAATTCTTTTAGTCTCTTGTGCATCTCATATAAAACCCCCAAATTTGATATCAAAACACATCATATAACATTATGTTATTAAAATAAGATAGCAACTTTGGATTTATAAAGGGGATTAAAGAAGGAAGAATTATTTTTATATGGAAAAGTTACTTTCTCCACCTCCAAACACCTAATTTCTTTTTCAGTGTCTTCAAAGAAGACAAAATGCTCTACATGTAGTTCTTTATATCTGAATGGGCCTGAAATCTGGAGGCAGGTGGTGACAATAGCTGCAGGTAGAGAAGTTCAAATATTTTTTAAGTTAAAATGAATTTTTAGGGCTGGGGAGATAGCTCAGTTGGTAGAGTGCTTGCCTTGTAAGCACAAGGCCCTGAGTTCAATCCCCAGCAGCACAAAAAAAAAAAAAAAAAAAAAAAATTTAGAATTAAGACTTGCGATTAAAATTCTATATGTGTTATTAAGCACTTTACCCCATTATATTATGAGTCCTTGTTTAATGATGCAGGTGAAATTGTGCTGCTGAATCAAGATAGGCAGACCCCCTGGAAACCCAATTTAACAGTCCCAGCCCTGTTCTGAACCACCATGTTCTGGCTTCAGACGCTCCAGAGCTACCATTTCTCTCATCTTTATTCCTTTGCCTCTGTCCACCTCTAGGAATGTTAGAATGCTCACCTGTTTTGTGTGTTCAGCGCTCATTAACTCAGGGTTTTCCTTCACAGGGAGCCTTCTGGGGACTCATCCTAGGATTTCTGATTGGGGTTTCCCGTATGATTACTGAGTTTGCCTATGGAACTGGGAGCTGCATGGAGCCCAGCAACTGTCCCACCATTATATGTGGGGTACACTACTTGTATTTTGCCATTCTCCTCTTTGCCATTTCGGTCATCACCATCGTGGTCATCTCCCTCTTCACCAAGCCCATTCCAGACGTGCATGTGAGTACCCATTCAGAAGACCTCTTCTGTCCTTGTTTCCCATTCATGTTGCAGCACTCTTGGTTGACCTCAACTCAACTAGACATCTCCCACCTGCATGAATAATATAGTTTGTACTTGCCATTGGTTTTGGGTAGTAGGGCACAGTAGAGGAAACTTGGTATGCCAGCTGGGCAGTTTCAAGAGTACATTTTCAACGGGAGTCCTGAGAGTCCACAATTCAGTCCAGGGGGTTTCCTCTGGATCCTGCTCCCTGAGTGATAGTTCAAGTGTAAGGGAAGTGAGATCACATGAGCAGGTGCAGGGCTATCTTGACTTAGAAGCCCGTGTTCAAAATAGGAACTAGTGTTTCTTGTAACAGTTCCATAGTTGAAGCTTCTGAGTCCTGGTTATAAAAATCTCTACACTTAAGAAAATTTGTAGTATGATTTATCTTTTGATTTTTTCTGATTAAGTCAACAAAGTCACCATAAAATTAAAGACATTTCTAACAATATGTCTTATTCTGTTTACTGAAGCTATAACAAAATGCCACATACTGAGTAGTTTTTAAGTAATAAGAATTTATTACTTATTTATTTAATAAGATTTTATTTATTTCTGTTCTTGAGGCTGGTAAGTCTAAGGTTGAGGGGTGCATCTGGTGAGGACCTTCTTGCCACATCATAACCTTGTAGAAGGCATTATATGGCAAGAATGGATCAGGGGGGAAGAGAGAGAGGAGAGATAGATAGATAGAAATATGAATAGAAGTCAAACATTTATTTTTTCAGAAAAGTGCTCCCACAATGGTGAATTCTAATGCCCTTATAAGGAGAGCGCCCTCAAGATCTAATTATCCCCCTTTAAAAATGTTTTTATTAGTGCATGATAGTTATAAATAATAGTGGGGTTCATTTTGACATATTCATATGTACATGGAATATAATTTGCTCCATTTCAATCCCCAGTACTTCCACTTTTCCTCCTCTCCTTCCTGCCCGTTTTCGTCCTCTACTCTACTGATCTTACTTCTATTTATTCATTGTTTTTTTAATTTAATTTTTTATTAGCTCTAATTAGTTACATATGACATTAGAATGCATTTTGATAAATCATACATAAATGGAGTACAACTTCTTATTTTTCTGATTGTACATATTGTAGGACCACATTGGTCATGCAGTCACATATGTACATGAGGTAATACTGTCTGTTTCATTCTACTATCATTTCTTCCCCTATACCTTTTCCCCTCCCTTCACTCCTCTCTACCTAATCTACTTATTGTGAATTAGCATCCAAATATCAGAGAAAACATTCAGCCTTTGGATTTTTGGGTTTGGCTTATATCGCTTAGCATGATATTCTCCAAATTAATCCATTTACCAGCAAATGCCATAATTTCATTCTTCTTTAAGGCTGAGTAATATACCACCTTTTCTTTATCCATTAATATGTTGAAGGGCACAAAGGTTGGTTCCATAGTTTAGCTATTGTGAGTTGAGCTGCTATAAACATTGATATGCCCGCGTCACTGTAGTATGCTGTTTTTAAATCCTTTGAGTATAAACCAAGGAGTAGGATAGCTGGGTCAAATGGTGGTTCCATTCCAAGTTTTCTGTGGAATCTATACTGCTTCCTATAATGGTTGCACTAATTTGCATTCCCACCCACAATGTATGAGTATACCTTTTCCCCCTCATCCTCACCAACATTTATTGTTGCTTGTATTCTTAAAAATTGCCATTTTGATTGGAGTGAGATGAAATCTTAGAGTAGTTTTGATTTGCATTTCTCTAATTGCTAGAGATGTTGAACATTTTTCCACATATTTGTTGATTGATTGTCTTCTTCTGTGAAGTGTCTGCTCAGTTCCTTAGCCATTTATTGATTGGGTTATTTGGTTTTTTTTTTTTTTTTTTTTGGTGTTAAGTTTTTTGAGTTCTTTATATATCTCAGAGATTAATGCCTTATCTGAGATGCATGTGGGAAAGATTTTCTCCCAATTTGTAGGCTCTCTCTTCACATTATTGATTGTTTCTTTTGCTGAGAAGAAACTTTTTAATTTGAATCCATCCCATTTATTGATTCTTGATTTTACTTCTTGCACTTTAGGGATCTTGTTAAGGAAGTCAGATCCTAGGCCAATATGGTGAAGATTTGGACCTACTTTTTCTTCTAGTAGTCACAGGGTCTCTGTACTACAGTGCCTAAGTCTTTGACCCACTTTGAGTTGAGTTTTGTGCAGGGTGAGAGATAAAGGCTTAATTTTATTTTGTTACATGTGACTTTCACCCTGACACCAAAATCAGACAAAGACACATCAAGGAAAGAAAACCTCAGACCAATATCCCTGATGAACATAGATGCAAAAATTCTCAATAAAATTCTGGTAAATCACATACAAAAATATATTAAAAAGTTAGTGCACCATGATCAAGTGGTGCTCATCCCAGGGATGCAAGCTTGGTTCAACATATGGAAATTAATAAATGTAATTCATCATATCAATATACTTAACAAGAATCATATGATCATCTCAATAGATGCAGAAAAAGCATTTGATGAAATATAGCACGCCTTCATGTACAAAACACTAGAAAAACTATGGATAGTAGGAACATTCATCAACATCATAAAAGTCATGTATGATAAACTGAAGGTCAACATAATTCTAAATGGAGAAAAATTGAAAGCATTCCCTCTAAAAACTGAAACAAAACAAGGATGCCCTCTTTCACCACTTCTATTCAACATTGTCCTTGAAACTCTAGCCAGAGCAATTAGAAGAAAGAAATTAAATGTATAAAAATAGGCAAAGAAGAATTCAAACTATCACTATTTGCCAATGACATAATTCCATATTTAGAAGATCCAGAAAAGTCCACCAAAAATCTTCTAGAACTAGTAAGTGAATTCAGAAAAGTAGCAGGATATAAAATCAATACCCATAAATCAAATGCATTCTTAGACATCAGTAATGAAACCACTGAAAGAGAGTAAGAAAACTACCCCATTCACAGTAGCCTCAAAAAAAAAAAAAAAAAATCTTGGGAAGCAATCTAATGAAAGAGGTGAAAGACCTCTACAATGAAAATTATAAGACACTAAAAAAAGGAATTAAAGAAGACCTTAGAAGATTGAAAGACCTCCCATGCTCCTGGATAGGCAGAATTAATACTGTCAAAATGTCCATACTACCAAAAGTGTTATACAAATTTAATGCAATTCCTATTAAAATCCCCATGACATTCTTCATAGAACTTGAAAAAGGCAATCATATGAAATTCATTTGGAAAAATAAAAGGACCCAGAATATGACAAAGCAATCCTTACCAAGAAAAGTGAAGCAGGAGGCATCACAATACCAGACTCTCAAACTGTACTACGGAGCTATAGCATGTAAAAACAGCATGGGTATTGGTACCAAAACAGACCACATAGACCCAAGGGTAGTAATAGAAGGACACAGAGGACAAACCCACATAAATACATTCTATCTCATACTAGACAAGGGTTGCCAAAGCATTCACTGGAGAAAAGATAGCCCATTCATTGTTTTTAATTGGTGTTTTATACATATTCAGGTAGGTGGAATTCACTGTGGTACACTCATATATGTATGTGACATAACTTGATCACTTTCATTCTGTGGTTCCTCCTTTTTCTCATCCCTCCTCTGTCACCCTAATCTCTTTCTTCTACTTCACTGATCTCCCTTTTATTTTCATGGGATTCCCCAACTGTTTTCCCCTCGTTTCTAACTTCTGCTTGTGGGAGAAAACAGTTGACCTTTGACTTTTTGAATCTGGCTTATTTCACTTAGCATGATGTTCTCCAGTTACATCCATTCACCAGCAAGTGACTTTATTTCCTTCTCCTTTATAGCTGAGTATAAATCCACTGTGTATACATGCCACATTTTCTTTATCCATTTGTCTGTCAATGGGCACCAGGGGTTGTTCCATGACTTGATTCTTATGAATTGTGCTGCCATTAACAGTAATGTGCCTGTATCACTGTAGTATGCTGACATCTGTTAATACTGTCACAATGGAGTTAAATTTCAACATAAGTTCTGGATGGGACATTCAAACTGTAGCACGATGTCAAGGTCCAATTGATTTAAGACTTCATAAATTAAAAGGACTCTTCTTTAAATCTAGGTGCTTCCATTGGTTTAGGTTTTTTTTTTTTTTTTCCCCGTATCCCTCCCAATCTAGAAAAATGAGTAATTATGGGACTATAAGCAATCTAAGTCTGCAAAACCAATCCAGACGGCATTCCACCTTTTTCAGGTTTCCAAGGAAACAGAAGTAGAAAGTTAACCGAAGGTCATATATACCCATAGAAAAAGACAAAATGTTTCATTGGTACTTTACTCATGCATACTGGAATACAAGGACCTACAGAACCATTAAGAGACCTATAGTTGCATTGCCAAATTTTTGAAAGCTGTGACAAACATATATGTCAAATAAAAACTGATTTTATAACTGCAGAATCACCACAATTTATTTATTTACTGTATCTGTCACAGACTTTCTTTGATGGAGCTATCACTTTCCCATGCCTCAGTCTTGCAGCCCCAAACACATTTAACTCTACACTTTTTAAAGTAAAGAAAGCAAAATAGTCACCAATGAGCATGAGAAAACATGCCATACTTGTTCTTTTCTTGGCTGATTTCACTTACCATAATATCCTTCATGTCATAATTTTCCTGAAAATGACATGATTTCATTATTCTTTATGACTGAATAATATCAATAGTGTATATATACCATTTAAAAAATCTATTCATCTAGACAAGCACCTAGGCTGATTCAATAGCTTTATAATTATGAATATGAATTATAATTATAAATTATAATAAACATGAGTATGCATGTATCTCTTTGGTATGCTTTTTTCCTTTGGATATATATCCAGGAGTGATATAGCTGGATTGTATGGGATTCTATTTTTAGTTTTTTTAAGAAACTGCATACTGATTTTTATAGTGACAACTAATTTACATTCCCACCAAGAGTGTATATAAGGGCTCCTTTTTCTCCATATCCTGCCTGTATTGGTTATTTATCTATTCATTTTTATAATAGCCATTCTGACTATATCACAGTCAGATGGAATCTCAGTATAGTTTTGATTTGCACTTGCCTGATGAATAAAGATATTTATCATTTTAAAATATATTTATTGGCCATTCATACTCGTCTTCTGAGAAGTGTCTGTTCACATCATTTGCTCATTTCTTGATTGGATTGCTTGTTCCTTTGTTGTTAACTTTTAAAAATTATTTACGCATTATGGATATTAATCCTTTGTCAAAGGATTTTTTTCCTCCTATATTGTAGGTTGTCTCTTCACTTTTATGATTGTTTCTCTTGCTGTGCAGAAGCTTTTTAATTTGTTGTGATCCTGTTTGTCGATTATTTCTTGTTTCTTGGGCTTTTGGAATTCTATTTAGGAAATTGTTGCCTGTGGCTATATCTATGCTTTCTTCTAGTCATTTCAAAGCTTCCAGGTCTTACCTTAATATCTTTGATCACTTTGAGTTTAGTTTATCTATTTATTGGAGTTGATTTTGTATAGGGTGAGACATAGGGGCCCTAGTTTCAGTCTTCTGCATGTGGGTATCCAGTTTTCCCAACACCATTTGTTGAAGAAGCTGTCTTTTCTCTTTTGTTGGGAATCAGTTGGCTATAGAAGCATGGGTTTTATTTCTGGTTCCCTCTATTCTATTTAATCAAATCACTGGTTATTTTTATGCCAATGCCACTCTGTTTTAATATATTATTAATATTGCTCTGTAGTATATTTTGAAACCAGGATTAACATCCCCCCAGTGTTATTCTTTTTGCCCAGGATTGCTTTGGCTGTTCTGGGTCTTTATGCTTTCATATGAATTTTGAGGATTGTTTTTCCTAGTTCTGTGAAGAATGTCATTGGAATTTTATGAGGATTGGTATGTATCTCATTTGCTTAACAACTCTTTTAGTGAGAATTTATTCTTTCCTGTGCTCTCATAATTATGATTATCATTCTTACCTCTTCTAGGTATAGAATTCCCTTAAGTACCTTCTGTGGTGCTGGCTTAGTGGTCATAAATTCTCTTTGTTTATGATAATCATGGAAGATCATTATTTATCATTCAAATGTGAAGAATAACTTTGCTGGGTATAGTAATGTAGATTGTCATTTACTTTCTTTCAGTATTTGAAAAAAGTCTTCCATACTCTCCTGGTGCTCATATTTTCCACTGAGAAATCTGCTTTTGTTCTAACAGGTTTGCCTCTCTACGTGAGAGCAGTGACAACTCACATTTAAAATTTAAAATTCTTTTTTCTGTGAGTTTTAAACTCACATTGAAATTTAAAATTCATTATTCTTTTCTTTCGGTCGTTGGAACCAAATAATTTGCCAACCTCTATCCTCATGATTTCAGACTGGAGACTGCTGGTGACACTTCAAGGGTGACACAGAAGGGAGAATTGCTGAACTACTGTCCCCTACATTCTCCTATATATTGCAGTCTATGCTACCTGCATACATAAATCATAAATAAATAAATTATAAATAAACCCCTGCATAAATCTCGAAGCAAACTTTTGCTCAGGACACTCCCCCAAGTCAGAGTGGCTTATTTGGCCACTGCCTACCCAGTCAGTGCACAAGAATGTTCATTGGGACACTGAAATTTTACTGTGTTTTCTGACCCCAGACCAGTTTAGTTCCTAACAATAGAAGCCTACTCAAGATGGATCCTGGCTATAGTACTCTGAGGGTTTGCTGGGAGGCTCAACAAGTTCCTTCTCTAAAGCTAGCTTGCTCTGCAGAGTCCAGGTCATCTATTTAAGCCGTTAGTCTGCAGGGTGCAACCTTCTGTGCCATGCCATGACTCTTTCTTTGTAGACTTTACCTCCTTGGAGGATCAGTACCTTCCCCTGACCAAGGTGTCAGGCACTAGGAGCTGAGGTATTCCTACCTCTTTTGCTGTACTATCCTCCCTTGTCTCTAGAATTCACCAGTTTTAATTTTCTATGCTATCAATTTCCAGTGTTCATTCATAGCCCCTCACTTCCATGAGCAGTTACACACTGGTTTTCTTTGTTTCCATCCCATGGAGGAGCAAACTAGCACTAGCTGTCTTTATTCTGCCAACTGCTGTATTCCTTGGTAGATTCTTATCCCCATAGTATAACATAATATAAAATTATGATCTCACACTACTGGTCTGGAAAAATGCCTGTTTAGTCTAGTTTTACTTCCTAGTACCAGTGCTAAAAGGAACAAATTCAATTATTATGTGTAAAAGAAAATCACTGGACAAACATTTCTTTATCTGAGGCAGTCTCTTAACTTCTGAATCTCCATATAACATGTATATGTGTGTATGATTTACATCGAAGATTCCAATATGTATAGAGATAATGCTGTGGGTGGTAATGTTATCTGTGTTCTTTGTTGGTACTGAGAGTCCTCATTCCTTTTCCTTTCTTGATGGTTACCTCTTTGGTCTCCTACAACTTGGCTGAGGACACTGGATTTTTATATTAACCTTTCCTCCTTTTCCCACAGCTCTATCGTCTGTGTTGGAGCCTGCGCAACAGTACAGAGGAGCGTATTGACCTGGATGCAGAAGAGGAGGACCTCCGAGAATCCCCAAAGGATACCATTGAAATAGGTGATTTATGAGTCAGAGCTTATTTCCAAGCCATTAAAAGTTACTCTTGCTGGGCACAGTGGTGCATGCTTATAATCCCAGTGACTTGGGAGGCTGAGGCAGGAAGATTTCAAGTTCAAAGGAAGCTTCAGCAAAAGTGAGGTGCTAAGCAACTCAGTGACACCCTGTCTCTAAATAAAATACAAAATAGGGCTTGGGATGTGTCTCAATGGTCGAGTGCCCCTGACCATTGAGACATGGTAACCACCCCCACAACCCCACTAAAGTTACTTTTATAACAGCAAGACTGTCTAAAGCTTTCATCAAAGTTCAGATCTCTTCCCTAGGAGTAATGAGGAGGGATGAGATGGATAAGTGGATTTTGGAAAGTTCTCTCTTGTTTGAGGTCAGGGAAGGAGGCCCAGGGCCATTTCAGCTGCCTCACTGCTCAAATTTACAGTGATCAGTGAATCAGTGTATGAGAAATTTGCACCCTGACTTGACCATGCTTTGGGGCATGGTCATGGGTAAGAGAAGGGTCAGGGCTCTTCTGACATAACTTGGAAACAGAACAGATGAAATAAAAGCTTTGTTCAATTCTAGTAACATTAGGAGAATGAAATAGGGCTCTTGGGATCTTATGTCTTACCATATCAGTTTTAGAAAATCATATTTCTCTAGAAGCCTAAGATGATGCTTAGTGCCTAGAGGCTTTTGCCCTTTGAATTAATGTGTTCTTTGGCTTCAGTGCTGGAACCTTTCATCCCTATATGGGTGAGGTACACACATGGAGAATGGATGTGTGTGGTGTGCAGAAGTAGGAGAGCTCTAGATCATATGCTATTGCTGGTACTGCATTGGAGAGCTCATGACTTCTTCTGAAGTAGAACGAACACCAGATGAAGCAGAACAAGTTTTGAATCTGGCCATCAGGAATGTCATAGAATTCTAGCTCTGGAAAGGGCCATAAAGGTCATTTGATCTTATTATCTCACATTACAGACACAAATTGAGGTACCACAAGGGAGAAACCGTTAATGGTCTGGAGGAACACGGAGCCACAGACAGCTGACCATGATGCTGACAACAGGCAGCTCCCTCCTGCTTTCCTGGAGCAGGCAGGCATGAACATGGCCCCATTTTCTTTTTCTTTTCCTTTTGTGGTGCTGGGAATTAAAACAAGGACTTGCACCTACCAGATCAGTACTCTACCACAAAACTGCACCTTAGGCCTGTGTGCACCCTTCCTCTTCTACTTTAAAAAAAGTTCCCACACCGAGGGAGAGTATCAGATTCTAGAAGGACATGGATGAGGAGTCTTGAGTATCAAGAATGTTACTATGGAAGAAGAGATTATTTTTTCAACAGAGAAAAAAATTAAAATGGATGAACCAAAGGATCCATCCAATTTGAACTCAGAGTAAGAAAGTAGAATAGTGAACGGCTAGGTTATAGAGCTGGGTATGGTGATGCATATATGTAATCACAGTGATTCAAGAAGCTGAGGCAGGAAGGTTGCAAGTTTGAGACCAGTCTGGGCAATTTAATGAGATTCTGTCTCAAAAGAGAAAAGGACTGTGTGTATGACTGAGCTATAGAATACCCCTGGATTCAACCCCTAGTGAGTGAGAGGGTAGGGGCAGGTTTTGGAATGAGGTGGAACTGACATTGAATCCTAAATTCTTTTTTCACTACCTTGGGCAAGTGAATTCATTTTTGTAAAGCTCATATTTCTCATCTTTGAGTATTCTGAGTGATACCCCATGCTTCAGTGTTCTTGGCAGCATTGGACTCTTTATAAGAATTGGCTATAATTATCACCATCATGATTGATTTTAAAGAAGAGTTTTCGAATTGAGTTGATCTGGAAAGGGATGAGTTTCAGATATTTGTCTATCTGGGATATTGTAGAGGGGATCGTTTCAATGAGAGAAGAATTAGCGTGGTGACCTCTGAGGTTCATGGCAGTGCTTGAATTGTTTTTCTTTCATGAACTTATGGTGAAACAATGCCACTCTACCATACTAAAGCACAATAAATTAAGCTCTGTTGATGGACCACGGGTGTCACCAGCACCATTCATGAGAAACAGCACTGTGAGGAAGCCTGGTGATTGCATCACCTTCCCCTTATTATCATCACCACCACCACCATCATCATATGACTGATAATGACGTGATCATAACATCTTAATTATAAATAACTTACTCATTTAATGATTCATTTTGTACCACATCATAATTTAAGGCAGATAATGTAAATATAATTCTTCCAATTTTATAGAGGAGAGAAATGAAAAGTAGAGACTTTCCCAAGACCACTCGACTTTATACTGACTCAGATAACCATGTATTTATTTGTCATGTGAGCTAGTCAATAAGCCCATCTCACTGGCATGAAGCAGATGGGAGAGGCAGAAAAAGGCATGTCTCATGCACATGAGAGAAAGGAGAGAGAGTGGAAGAAGGTCTTTACTTATTAATATGTACTATGTGCTGAGTTCCCTCTCATTAAATCATTAGATTAAATATCTCAATAAATTTTCATGAATACAATAAAGAAGACAGTATTTATCCATTTTCACAGATACCCAAAAGATAAGAGAAATTAATTTCAAGGTCACAAGGCCAGACTTGGTACCAATTCTGATGTATGCCCTGGATCACGAAGGATTTTTCTAGTTCTAAAATTTTGACTCTTTTTTTCTTTTTTTTTTTTGTGGTCCTGGGGATTTGAACCCAGGGCTTTGTGCTTGTGAGTCAAGCACTCTACCAACTGAGCTATATCCCCAACCCCTATGACTCTTTTTAGAAAGCCTATGACTTGTAAAAATGGGAAAGTGCAGAAAGTGTTCTCTGAAGATGGCGCCAAAAATATAGTGTGTTTGATTTCATGTCTAGTAAGTGGAAGAGACGGATTGTAAACTGGGTCTGTCTACCTCTAGTGCCACACCTGAGCTCAGAGGAGGGAACCAGTTCTCTTGGTAGCCATCCACTTTGAATGTAAGGGCCAACTGGATGGTTTGATTCAGCAGTATTGATATGCAACATCAGATCTTAAGGCCAAGAAGAGTTGATCCTGCTACTTTGCATCAGGGACACTTCAGACATTTACTCACCAACTAGATGAATCTGATGTGGAGGCTTAGAATTCACAGATGTAGCCAATTCACTCCTGTCATTCCAGCCCTGTTGCTTTTCAATAACGCAGCAAACAGCTATGAGTTTATGTATTTCAGAGGCGGGTTTTCCCTGTCCTTCATGTCACAGTTTCTCTGTGACATTTCTCTCTCATAAATTATTACTTACTATAAGTTTTTTAAATCAAAATACATTCCATTGGTCCTGATAGAGATGACACTCAGGCTAGTTGATCATGAGGATATAAAATCCATCTAGTAACATTGTCTTGTTCATTTGAAAATTCTATACTATTCCCATTCCTAAAAACAAGAAAATTGGGAAATTTCTTTGGAATGCAGATGCTTCATGGTATAGCATCTTCCTAGAAGCCTCTTCTCATCTCTCCTGCTTCTGCATCCAATAATTCTTTTATGCCTTTTCCTTGACACAGAAGTGCCTGAGGAGAGAAAAGGGTGCTTCAGGCGGGCCTATGACCTGTTTTGTGGGCTGGACCAGAAAGGACCCAAGATGACCAAGGAGGAGGAGGCAGCTATGAAGATGAAGCTGACAGACACCTCCGAGAAGCCTTTGTGGAGGACAATAGTGAACATCAATGGCATCATCCTGCTAGCTGTGGCTGTCTTTTGCCATGCATACTTTGCCTGAGCCCTACCTTCTGCTATAGACTCGACAAGGCTGGAATCTTCATCTCCCTTCAGTCCCATTCTGTGGCATTGAAAGGAAACCAGATAGTTGTAAATTTTTCCTAGTTGGATAAATATGTATATGTGTAATTATAGACTAGCTGAAGGAAAATCATTATTTTGCCATTAACTTATGTATTGAAGCCAGTGTAATACATTCATCCGTACAAAGTAGAGTCACAGAGGGAAAGTTTGTTCAGTCATATCCAGAAAAATCAGATGAAGAAACAGAAGTCCTGTGGTATCTGTTGCAAGTCTGTCTCAGGTAGATTCAGTGTGTCTACATTGTAATCCTTGAATATTATTGTTAGAGTTTTGCTCTGTTTCTAACCATATCTGAACATCTCTTTTTTTTTTTTTAGAAATTTTTATCCCACCATCATACCACTCTCAAATTTTTTATAGTGCAAGAAATATCAATTTGACAAACCAATGGATACACAGAAGCTGGGGATGGGAACTTGATAGGGTCCCTGTCCTAGGCATTTGCTCTTTAAAGCAAAGGCCTCAGAAAAGGGAAGGACCCAGGCCAAGACTCAAGCCAGTGGGGAAATAAGATAATCTTGAGTCCAGGGAATTTTTTGTCTTTTTAAAGATTCCCCTTGTGTGCTCCTCATGTTTGGAATTTTACTCATTTTGACATTCAATGTTCCTAGAATGTTTTAGCCACTTGGAAATTTTTATTTATTTATTTTTGTCTAAATGAATGATAGCAGCCTTTATTTACAGACACTTTGTCTGGTCCTTGGTTAACCATTTTTTTTGTGTGTGTGTGACTGTAGAAACTATACCCTCTGGTGATTATAATGAACTTGAATGCATTTGTCAGAGGCAACTTTGCTTCATGGTGCTGATGTGGACATATATGGACTTAGAAGCTGTCACTGTCACTTGACAGAAAATGCACCTGTCAGGGTATCTGTCGTCTCAATACCACTGTATTCTCCAAAAAAAACATTGAAATCATTAGTCTGGGATCCTTCATGAGTTCATGTGACCACAGCTGTTCTTTGTCAGGCGTCTTGATTGCAAATCATCTATTGACAAAGGTTAAAGTGCATGGTCTCTGTTCCAGGTGGAGGTGCTCAGTGCTTCTAGGTGAAAACAATGTACTTTTCATTGAATTGATTTGCTAGCAGGAAATCATTTTTATTTAATTTAAATTTAATTAATTTTTAAAATTCTACCTGTGAAATCTTATTGATAATATGTTTCTATTGAAGTTCAATTCAACTTGTTAGTATTGACTGATTTCAGGGTAGCTTGGAAAAGAGCTGAGAGTAGGTCTTGAAAATAGAAGAAGTAGCTTGACACTAACAGATGGCTTACTCTTGTGGAAGAAAAGAAACCCAGTGAGCACTCTTAAAGTGCATTCTTAATCTGAGCAAAGAAGAGGGGAAAGTGGAGACTTTCACATGGCTAGCATTACTCAGAGGATTGTCTTATGTGGAGTTTGTGGTAAGTTTTGAGCTTGGATAGCGTAAAAGGAGAGGATTGAAAGCTAGTGGATGAAATGGAAAGTGCCTTGGATTTTGTTTCTGGTTTAACCAATGATTTATTGTATATATCATGGTAAATTATTTTGTCTCAACTGTGTATTTTTCTCTTTGAAAGATGGACAACTTCGTGTTTATAGCATCTCCCTGCCTCCTTTGGTATAAAGAAGGCACTTTGAAAAGGGAATGGGAGATCATACATGAAAGATGCCATACAGATGCTATATTAAGCTGTATTACAGTCTCATCAGTTAAATATGTTCAGCAATAATAAAAACATTGAAACCTCTAACATCCAGAGAGTATAGATAAATACATAACTGGTTAGCACAAGGTATGGATTAGGAGCAGGAGGCCAAGATAGTTAAGGATAAAATCTGGCAAATTAAACAATTTCTTTTAACTGTAACTCAAGCTGGGCATGGTGTTGCACTCATGTAGTCCCAGCGACAAGAGAGCCAAAGGAAGGAGCATCATTTGAGCCCAGGAGTTTGAGAACAACCTGGGAAACATAGTGAGACCCCATCTAAAAATGTAGCTAATAATGAAAATGATTTTCAAATGCAATCCTATAGTATACATGAGGTGAGTAGCTCTGCCTACATAATGTCCTGCTAAAGTAAACTGCTCCTTGGGTAACCACCGACTGGTAACTGATAATTTATACTTGAATTATTTCAGAAGAGTATGAAGAGCTATTCTTCTTCTCAAATTAAAGATTTTGTTATATATGGGATAGAATGACTGCTTATTAATGCTCACTTTATAAAACTGAAAAATCACAGTTTACTGGGCCAAAAAGCTTCTTTAAATACAGATGATAATGAAAAGGCAGATCTCCTTCCCTGAAGAATGAAGTGGATCCTGAACCTACCTGGGAGCACTGCTTACTTCTCTGTAGCTGAGTCAGACACTATTGTTCACTTAGGGACTGTTTTACCTTTGGGACCCACAGGAATCCACTCTTTGATGATACTGAAATCACCATCCCCTTAATGATATATGGTTGCTTCACAAAAACAAACCTTGAGAGAAAATCATATGTATGGTTGGTTGGAGGAGAGGAGTCTATTAACATTTCCTCTCATCCCACTCCAAGATAATCACACCTAACCTCCAGATTGTGATTTGGTGCATGAAGTTGTTTGAGTGAGGTGTCACTCACTGTTTCACTATGTTGGTGGGAATGGAATTAGGGAGGTGTGGATGAAGTCAACAGGGCCGGCATTGTTTGACTCTTTATGAGGGTTGCTGGTGAGTGTCCTTTTTGCACAAGAGCCTCACATTGCCTCCCTAACCCAAATATTTTAGTCCTAAGGGCAACTCGTACTAAAAAACTATGTTCATATGTGAATACATGACCAGTGAAACTCCACATCATGGCTCCAAGAATGGGATCTTAATTAAAGTTATACTCCATGTATGTATAATATGTCAAAATGCACCCTGCAATCATGTGTATCTAAAAAGAACAAATACAAAAACAAGTTATTTAATACAATTCATCTCTTGCTTGGAAATCTGGTAGCAAATGCTCATCTGTTAAAGGGGTCTTCTCTACACAAGTGCTCGCAGCACTTGAATTCCAGAATCCATGAATTCCAGAATCAACGAGCTTAGAGAGTCATGGTTCTCAAACTAGATTGCATCAGAATTCCCTGGAGGACTTGTGTAAACATGGATGGCTGGGACCTACCCCAGAATTTATGCTTCAGTAGTTCTGGGAATAGTGCATTTCTCATAAGTTTCCAAATGTTTTTGATGCTGATCATCTGAAGAAATCACCATGAAAGCCTCTATTTAGGGTTAACTTCCAAAGTGGTCTCATTTCATTACCAAGGCAGGCAGAGATAGTGGAAAATTTCCCCCAGGTTCTCCTTTGATATTTTTAGTGATACCTTAGGACCAAAAGTCTTTTCTGAAACCAAGGTGTACGTATGTCTGAGGCACATTATAATGCCAAGGTACATTAACTTTGAGGGATCCTCTAATTCTGGCCTCCCCTTTAGATGAACAGGGACTGACACTATTTTTAAAGGTTCTTCATGAGTTTTTTAATTGACCAATAAATAGTATATATTTATGGTGTACAACATGATGTGTTGACATATGTATATATAATGTGACAATTAAATCAAACCACTTAATATATCCATTACCTCACATACTTATTTGTGGAGATGAGAACATTTATAATCTATCATCAATTTTAAGTGTATAATATATTGCTTTTAGGTAGAATCAACATATTGTACAATAGATCTCCTAAACTAATTCCACCCAGACAGCTGAAAATTTCCATTCTTTGAACATCTCCCAAATCCCTTTCTCTACTAGCCCCTGGTAACTACCATTCTACTCTTTGCTTCTGTGAGTTTCAGAACTGAAAGTACAGCATTTATTGAGCATCTTTTATGAGTCCCACTCTTTAAACAATATCAAATGACTTCTGCTAATCTGTACAATTCTGTGAAGTGTGCATTATACTTGGAGTAAACTGAGGTTCAGAGAGATTCAAAGACTTGCCAAAAGTGAGGATTTTAGTTGTCATGGTCAAGGGGTTGACAGTCTCTTCTCACCGAAGCAGAATTTCCTAGTGCAGTCTTCCAACAATGATACATCCCTTTTTCACTTCCAACGACCCTGGAATGAGTGTGGGGTGTGGACAAGTGAGAAGACCCACATCTATTGAGCACTATTTATTTATATTAATAAATAATATGAATAAGTGCTGTCAACTTATTTAAATTGGTGAAACTGGCCCTCCTATCCCTGTTTTCAGATGAAAAATAAAGATGCATGGGAGATGATTTCTTGGTTCCAAGTGAGACTCTATTTAGAGATTGTACTCCTAGTATTAGTCTTGGTGGCTATCTGACCAAACAGGCATAGGAAGTCATCTTCTTTGCTAAAGCAGCTTCTGCTCTTTCATGAAGGCTCTTTCAAGATTCTTGGGATGTGGACGGTGACGTATTTGGGTTTCACTTCACCCGCAGCATCAGGGAAGATGGTCCTTGAATGGACCTGCGCTACTGCATCAGACTCAAACTAAACTCCAGATGTGTCAGATCAGTAAAAATGCAAATCACAGTGCTGGGTCTCTGCAACTTTCTGTTATGCTCTAGCTTGGAGTCAAGGTGCCTGGTTACTGGGTACAACAAATTATTTTCCATTGATTGGTTGTTATAAAGCCCTGTGGTTCAGCGCACCCTAAGGCCTTGCCACATCCACAGACTTATAGGTTCACCTTGCAATTCTCTTTCCTTCTGCTACATAGCACCCACTTTAGATTATCTTTTCCACAGAACTCTGGTTTGGGAATGCACAGGGTTCAACTCTGCATTGTGGGCTTCATTGGACTCAAAATTCATTAACTTCAGCACTTCAGAATGTAACTGGATTGGGAGATAGGGTTTTTAGAGGTGATTAAGATAAATGAGGTCATAGGGTCGGTCCTAATCTAATATTACTGGTGTCCTTATAAGAAGAGGAGATTTAGGACACAGACAGAAGGAAAATCATGTGAAGACACTAGGACAGATGGACATCTACAAGAGGAGGACCCAGCCCTCCCTGTGGACTCCTTGATCTCAAACTTGTGCTTGTAGAACAGTGAATAGATAATTGTTATTTTTTAAGCCTACCAGTACTTGTGCTTTGTTATAGCAGCTCTAGAAAGTACATACAGTCTATAAGGGAGCTGTTAGATCCTTTTCCATGTTTTCTTAGATTCCGTATTTGTCTAATTGGTATCCATTCATCACAGGGCCAATCATAATATTTCTTATTTTTCTGATTCTTGTGATGTGTGTGTGCTTGTGTGTGTGTGTGTGTGTGTGTGTTGCTGGTGAAGGAACCCAGGATCTCAAGCATGCTAAGTAAGTGCTCTACCACTGAGATATGCCCCCAGTTTATTTTATGTATTCTTGATGCTCTTGTATTTGGGGGTTCTTAAAGACTTGGGGAAAGGCTGCACCTCCAAGGGTTAGTTCTTTCTTAAAGACAATAAAGGGATTGACTGGGAGTATGTCTTTCATATACAAATAAACTACTTCCATACCTGTAGGCACAGTCACCACTTTATCTAACTTTCATACATCAAGACAATATTTACCCTTCTTTAAATCATCCTAGGGCCAGGTTCAAGGCAACTGGAGACCACTATGATAGCCCACAGCTCATTGGTATTATTCAAACTAGTCAGTCCTAATCCATGTTGTCTGCTCTGCCATCGTTTCCTATGGAAACCCCAATAAACACTGTGGACTATGCCTTCCCCTCACTCTTTTCTGCATCCTGACCAACACTGGTGATTCCCTTATGACTCTATATGACATGTGATGACTCCCTCTCTAGAACATGTAAGTATAATAAACGTCATCCTTTCAAGACCATTCTTTCCTCTTGTGGATACCCTGAATTTACCATAACTTATCCAACATTTACATTCTTAGATAAAAATCCCTTCCACTTCACATAGTCTACAGAATACCATCAGGCAGCCAGCTGAACCAGAATTGCACTATCACTATCACTTCCTTAAAAGACCACCTATCTCTTTCTCAACCTTTCTTCTGGATGCTTTGTGCTCTCTTTTCATTTTGTGCTATTCTTCTCTCCTCAGTACTCATTTTCAGGGTCCAGTTATCTTATGGACCACAGTAAACCTATATCACCAGTCTCTACCTTCACTTTTCACCCCTTTCTAATTCTTTTGAAATCACCATCAACTAGACCCCACCAGGAACACACCTAGGGTTACACAAAGCTAGGTTGTTTCAATTACTACTGTGGGTGAGAAATTCAAACAGAATTCCAGTCTCTCACCAAACAAAAGAAGAGACAGAATTATTATGTGATTTTTAAGAAAGGTAGAGTTTAGGGAAATTTTACATGAAGCCATGTATTTTTAGGTTCAAAGCAAAGCAGAGACTGTATGTAAAGAGTCCAATAATCAACCTTGTCTGATTAATCTAAGATAAATCTAAGAATCAGACTCATGAGTCCTATTATCTTAGGAATTCAAGATTGAAATCAACATGAGAATATTATATTTGAACATCTTATATCTGAGGCTTTGAATCTGAGTCAGAAGTTGAGGCTGTTTTTCTATCAGTGACCTATGTGACTCAGACCGTTAGGGAAAGAGATTTTTCATTCTCACAGATAAAATTTCAAAATAGAGAAGATTCTCAGTTGATGATTTCAGAGAATATATTTTCTGCATCACATCCTTGACATTAATTCACATAAGCTATTCTTACAGGTTCTTGCCTTTTTGTCTCAAACTCCAATTCTGATTCCTTTAAGGCTAGAATCTGGATCTAGCCCTGGAAGAGAGGTCCAACCTCATTTAATTTGATGCTCCCTATGCTCAGCTTTGATGTCATGCTTCATCTGCCTGAAATTATATATTACCTCAGAACTTATATGAATGGGCCATATATGAGATCAAGAAGCACTGTCTGTAGCCAAGGCTAGCACTTGAAGCCCCAGCACAATGGTGAGGCTCCTGGATTCAGGGACTTCTTCCCGGAAGATTGAGAAATGGTCTGGTTACCAGGTACTGTGTCAGAGTTTTTCCCTTTCCTCCCTCTCCTTCCCTTTCTTCCTCTCTCTCACTTTATCTGTCTTTGAAAAAAAGTCCTGTTTAGGGCTGGGGATATAGCTCAGTGGGTGGAGTTCTTGCCTTGCATGCACAAGGCCCTGGGTTCAATTCCCAGCACCAAAAAAAAAAAAAAAAAAAAAAAAAAAAAAGTCCTGTTTAGGGCTGAGTCCCTTTCAAAATTATTCTTTGAGTCAAGGCCATACCAAGTAGATTTGATGCTATATATACACAGTTCAAGTTGAGAGAAGAAGTGTATCTGTCCAGAAACAATTCTCCATCTGCTTCTTGCTTATGAAAAATCCCACTGTGATTTTTTGACTATCTGGTAGAATATTGGCATGTCCCAAATCATTGTGCCTTATCTCTTTCCCCATTATCAAATATTCCCTCTACTCCTTTCCATTTTTATTAAGATAGTTAAAGGCCTGCATACTGGTTAAGAGCTTGCAATTTTGAGTCTGAAAGAATAGGTTAAAATCTTGTCTCCTTATCTATTAGCTGTATATTCTTGGGAAGTGTACTTCTGTTCCTTTAATTGAATTTTTCTCATCTGGAAAGTGTGAATAATAAGAACTACACTATTGTATTATTTTGAGGCTTTACTGCAATAGTGGTTTGCATATAGTCTGACATATTATCTGCCCCCAAAGTGGTTGTCTCTTTTCAAAATAGCTATTCACCACTTTCTCATTTAAAATTAGCTACTATATTGTGAATAAACTAAGGCAGGAAGTTCCCTGTGTGTAGAAAACTAGTAGTACAAATCTATTTAGTGTGACTTGTAAGGAATAGTGGATAATAAAATAATAAATTGTGTAAGTTATGTAAAGTGCTTTCAGATATTTTTATTTAACCATTACCTTGATTCTATAAATGCAGGTATTTTTCAGAACAGGAAACAAGGATAGAGAAGCTAAGTCACTACCTTCAGCAGGGGACTAACACTGATCATAGATGGGCTTCTAGGTATGAGGCAGTGAGCACATATTTTTTCAGTACACCAATTTTGTGATTAATTTTACCTTGAATTTACAGATTAAGAAAACAGAGGTTCTAAGAGATTAAAGAATTAGTCTAAGGTCATGCAATTGAGTGGGGGTTCAAGATATGGTTTTAGATCCATATTTAATGAGGGGAGAGGTGGCTATAATATTTCAATTGGTCAATGCCCATGATTCCTGTAACTAAGTATAAGTTACATTTTTCTTTGAAGTGGCTGAAACTCAGAGAGGCAAATAGTCCTATGAGAGGTAACAATAACCTAATCTGCACTGAAGTATAGTGGATTGGTGTCAGGTTGAAAGTTTCCAAGAAACCTCACTTAGGTCTTTCAAATTTTGACTTCTGTCTCTTCTTTTCTTGAATTCCAGATGAGTGTATCTTTTTTCCAGTAATATTGACAGCAGTGACTATGGGGCTGGCTGAACCCAGCTCTGTCAGATTTTTTTTTATTAAACAAAGTGTACCAAACAATACAACCCCAACATACTTGAAGCAAGGATTGATAGAATCAATGAGAAAGACAGATAATTCTACAAAAATAGTTGGAGACTTCAATACACCACTTTTCATAATGGATAGAACAACTTGACAGAAGATCAGTAAAGAGAGGAATCCTAACAACACTATGACTAAAGGAGACAAACAAACTAGAACAGTCTATCCCACAACAGCCAAATATACAATATTCTCAAGTACACATGTGACATTTTCTAGGATTTAATATGTGTTAGGCCTAAAAACAAGTCTCAATAAATTTAGAAAGATTGAAATTATATTATGGGTATTTGTTCCAACCACAATGGAATGAAACTATGGATTCGTGATAGAAGAAAACCTGGAAAATTCATAAATAGGTGCAAATGAAGCAACATGCTCTTAAGCAACCACAAGGGAAAACAGAAAATAGGTAGAAATGAGAAAAAAATTAAAGTGAAACATCAAATATTTTTGGATAAAGTTCAAGCAATACTCGGTGGGATATTTATGACTGTAAGTACCTGCCCAAATTTATGTGAAATAAAGAAATTTTTGCAAAATAAAGAATTTGAGACTTTTTAAAAATGAAAATGACATGGGATAGAGAAGAAGGCAGAAGTAATCTAGGCTGTGATGCCCTGTCTACTCACAACACAGAAAGGAGGCAGCAAAGGAAAAGCAGATGAGAGAGAACTTTACTCCAAGTTTATACCTGATTAGAGGAACTATGGAGAAGAATATCAACAAGTTTTTGGTTCCTGTAGGTTGAGTAGTATGAGTTTTGGTTCTGAAGTGATTATATAAAATAGGGCTCAGTGGCATCTTTCAAATTGATGCTGATATTGGGATCAGCAGAGGTCACATTGACTTATTGTATCATTATCTGAATATCTGTCCAATGCAGGGCTTGTAAGAGAAATAAACTCATAAAGTACTTCTTTGCTTAAAGGAAGTGATAACTGTCCCATTAGATGGGACAGACAATATGGAAAAGCAAGGGAACAGCCCATAATACTTCAGCAACTGACTTCATTGACAACACAGTGGAGAAAATGTCAGAGAAAAAAAAATTAGGAAGTTTATAGTTAAAATGTTCTATGAGATAAAAGAAGATGGAAGGAGTAGAATTAGACAGAAAATACAAGGCATGAAAGATCACCTTAATAAAGAGAGAGATTCTGAAAAAGAACCCAAATGGAAACCCTCAAAATAAATGAATCAAAAAACCAAATTAAAAATCCAATAGAAAACATCATCAATGAATTAGATCACTATTTTGGTCTTCTTTATTTATTATTATTATTTTTTTTATTTTTACAGACTGAATTTTGATTCTTTGTACACAAATGTGGTACAACTTTTTGTTTCTATGGTTGTGCATGATGTAGATTCATACCATTCGTGTAATAATACATGTATATAGGGTAATGATGTCTGTCTCATTCCACCATATTTCATACCCCCACCCACACTCCCTTTTATTTTCCTCGACATAATCTAAGGTTCCTCAATTCTTCTCTCACCCACACCTCCCACCCCCATTATATATCATCATCCACTTATCAGGGAAAACATTTGGTCTTTGTTCTTTTGGGATTGGCTTATTTCACTTAGCATAATATTCTCAAATTCCATCCATTTATCTGCAAATGCCATAATATTATTCTTCTTTATGACTGAAAATATTCCATTGTGCATATATACCACAGTTTCTTTATCCATTTATCTGTTGAAGGGCATCTAGGTTTGTTCCACAATCTAGCTATTGTAAATTGAGTTGCCACAAACATTGATGTGGCTGTGTTACCATAGTATGCTAATTTTAAGTCCTTTGGATATAAACTGAGGAGTGGGATACTTGGGTCAAAGGTGGGTCCGTTCCAACTTTTCTGAGAAATTGCCATACTATTCTCTGAAGATAGAGTTTCAGGTCTTGAAGGCAAAATATATAATCTTGAAAATAAAGTTGACCATAATAAAAGATGTTAAGAGACCATGAACAGAATACTTGAGAAATATGGGATTTCATCAAGAGACCAAATATAAAAATCATTGGGGTAGATGAAGGATCAGAAATACAAGCTAAATGTATGCATGTTTTCAATGAAATAATATCAGAAAAAATTCCAAACCTTAAGAATAACATGAAAATTCAAACACAAGAGGCATATATTACACCAAATATACAAAATCACAACAGATTCAATCCAAGACACATTATAATGAAATTACCTAACATACAGAATAAGTATAGAATTTTTAAAGCTGCAAAAGAAAAATGACTGGTCACATTTAGAGGTAAACGAATCTGAATTTCAACTGATTTCTCAACCCAGACCCTAAAAACCAAGAGGACTTGGAATACTATATATCAAGATGTGAAGGAAAATGGATGCCAACCAAGAGTACTAGACCCAGCAAAATTAAGCTTCAGAATTGAAGATTAAATAAAAACCTTTCATGACAAACAGAAGCTGAACTAGTTCATAAACAGAAAGCCTACACTACAAAACCTACGCATGAGATATTTAATAAAGAAGAAGTGAAAAATAAAATGAAACCCTGCACAGGAATTAAAGGACAATGAAATCTAGTGTAAACATTAGAAATAAATCAAAATGGCAGGAAATAAAAGCCATCTCTCTGTAGCAGCATTTAATTAAATGGTATAAACTCTTCAATCAAAAGACATAGGTTAGCAGATTGTATTAAAAAATAAGACCCAGGGCTGGGGATATAGCTCAGTTGGTAGAGTGCTTGTCTCGCAAGCACAAGGCCCTGGGTTCAAATCCCCAGCACCACAAAAAATAAAAATAAAAATAAAAAAGACCCCAAAATATGCTGTCTATAGAGATCTCACAAGCAGACATCCACAGACTTAAGGTGAAAGGATGGGGAAAGATATACCATTCAAATGGAACTTGTCAACAACCAGAGGTAGGTATTCTAATATCCCATAAAGTGGACTTTGAGCCAAGATTAATTAGAAGAGACAAAGAAAGTTACTTCATACTTATTAGGAGAATGATCCAATGACAAGATGTAATCCCTTTAGCTTGTATTTCTTACATCTTGGATGAATTATAAGAGACAAAGAAGGTCACTTCATACTGGTTATAGAGTGATCCAAGTGCAAGATTGTAAGTATTTTTGTCACAAACAATGGTGCACCTAGGTACCTAAATCAAACCCTTCTCAATATTAAGGATCAAATGGACCATAAGATAATAATGCTGGGTGATATTAACACAAACTTACCACTAGATGGATCATCCAGATATAAACTAAGAAAAGATTCTACAGAACTAACAAATATGTTTAATTATATGGACCTAACAGACATCTATAGAATATTTTATGCATCAAACATTGAATTTACTTTCTTCTCAGAAGTATGCAAACATTTTCTAAAATAGGGCACATTTTAGATTACAAAGTAACTCTTAGCAAATACAAAAAAGTAGAGATAATTCCTTGCATTCTATCAGATTGTAATGGAGTGAAATTAGAAATCAATGACTACTAAGATAAAAAGCAGAAATCATTCCAACACCTGGAGATTAAATAATATGCTTTTGAATGGTGAATGGCTAGCAGAAGAAATCAGGGTGAATATAAAAAATTTACAGAAGTAAATGAGAAGACTGATATAACATATTAAATTCTCTGGATAATATGAAGGTAGTTCTAAGAGAAAACTTTATAGCATTGAGTTCATACAGCACAGGAATAGAAAGATACCAAATAATTAATCTAACATTACATCTCAATACCCTAGAAAAAGAAAACAAAAAACAACACCAAAAATCAGTAGAATACAGAAAGTAATTAAAATCAGAACTGAAGTCAATAAAATTGAGAGTAAGAAAGTGCAAAGTGCCAATAAAATAAAGTGTTGGGTTTTTTTTTGAAAGAATAAAGAATATTGATAAACACTTAACCAAACTAACCAAAAGAAAAACAGAAAAAACTCAAATTAACCAAATTCAAAAAGTAAAAGGACATATCCCCCACAGAATACTGAAATCCAGAGGGTCACTAGAAAATATTTTGAAAACTTACACTCCAATATGATAGAAAATCTTGAAGATATTGAAAAATTTATAGATACAGACTTACCTAAATAGAATCATGAAGGTATAAAAAATTTAAACAGATCATATCAAGTAATGAAATTGAAGAACCTATCAAAAATTTTCAACAAAACAAAACAAAATACACCAGGACTGGATGAACTCTCAACCAAATTCTACCAGTCCTTTAAAGAAGAAATTATTCCATAAAATTGAAAATGAGGGAATATTGTCAAACTCATTCCACAAAGCCAGCCTCACCTTGATACCAAAACCAGACAAAGACACATTAAGGAAAGAAAATTTTAAGCCAAGATCCTTGAAGAACGTAAGTGCAACAATTCCTAATGAAATGCTGACAAATCACACATTAAAAACACATTTAAAAGATAGTGCATGATGATCAAATGGGTTTCATTCCAGGGGTGCGGGGTTGGCTCCATATATGGAAATCAAAAAATGTAATTTGCTACATCATGGACTTAATGACAAAAATCAGATGATTATGTCCATAGTTGCAGAAAAAGCATTTGACAAAATACAGCATCCATTCAAATTTAAAACAGTAGAAAATTAGAGATAAAGGGAATATACCTCAGTATTGTAAAAGCTATATTCAACAAACCCAAGGCCAAAATCATTCTAAAGAGAGAAACACTGAAAGCATTCCCTCTAAAAGCAGGAATAAAACAGGAATGCCCCCTTTCACCACTCCTATTCAGCATAGTCCTTGAATCTCTAATCAGAGCAATTAGTCAAGAGAAGGAAATTAAAGGGATATGAATAAGATAAGAAAGAGGTCAAAATATTTCTCTTTGTTGATGACATGATCCTTTATTTAGAAGATCCAAAAAACTCAAAATGGAAAACTTGCAGAACTCATAAATGAGGTTAGCAAAGTAGCAGGATACAAAATTAATACCCATAAATCAACCACTTTCCTATATTATAATGATGAATCTGCTGAAAAAGAAATTAGGAAAACTATTCCTTCAAAATACCCTCAAAAAATGAAATATTTGGGAATCAATCTGACAAAAGAGGTGAAGAACCTCTACAATATGATATTATAGCATTTGCTGGTAAATGGATGGAGTTTGATAATATCATGCTCAGCCAAATAAGCCAATCCCAAAAAACCAACAGCTGAATGTTTTCTCTGATATGTGGATGCTACTTCACAATAAGGCAGGGAGTGTGGTTAGGAAAGAAAAGAGTTACTTTAGATTAGGTAGAGGGAAATGAAGGGAGGAGAAAGGGCATAGGGGTAGAAAGGATAGTAGAATGAGACAAACATTATTACCTCATGTACATATATGACTGCATGACCCATGTGATCCTACAGCATGTTCAATCAAAAAAATGAGAAATTATACTCCATCTATGTATGATTTCTCAAATGCATAAATGCATTCTACTGTCATGAATAACTGATTAGAACAAATTAAAAAATTTAAAATCCATAGAACACTAAAGAAAGAAATTGAGGAAGACCTTAGAAGAATGAAAGATCTCCCATGTTCTTGGGTAGACAGAATCAATATCGTCAAAGTGGCCTTATTACCAAAAGTGCTATACAGATTCAAGGCAATTCCCATCAAAATTTCAATGACATTTTCCACAGAAATAGAAAAAGCAGTAATGAAATTCATTGGGACAAATAAGAAGCCCAGGATAGCCAAAGCAATTCTTAGGGAGAATAGAAATTTTGACATAACATTTCGACAAGGCTCAGATAAACATAGTTATTATATGATGCATATCTCTGGTCATATATAACCAGGTGCTGACTATATTGTAATAACCTAGAATAACAGTTGTTTATTTAACCAGTTACGAAGTCATCATATAAAAGTCATTAAAACAGGAACAAGCCCTAATTCTTTTAAGACTGAGTTTCCCTAAGTAATGAAACCTAACAGACACAATAAATTATCTTGATAAGTAAGAGAAAATCAATGTTTTAGACTTTGCTGCATTTCAGTATGTTGAGATTCCACCATAGAAATACCCTCAAATAACTTTAACTGTGTTAGTCATAGCCAACTTAATCACATACACAAACCTTTTCAGGTTTGCCTTCTGCAAATCTTCTGAAACTTACTTAGATGTTCTATAACTTGTTTATGTCCTTATCTCTGTTCTTTCTTTCATTTTTGAGTTTAGCACAAGAATATTGCTTTCTTCTCCATACAAAAGACGTTCCCATCTGGAAACATGTCTTTTTCCTTCTAGTTTTTCATACTAAAATATATTTCCATGGCTGTAACTTTTTAATGTATTTTCTAGTTTCAGACCCTTTCTTAAATTCATATTCTGAAATAATCCTTATGAATGTTATCTATGCATTTAATTTGCACATTTCAGGAGAGGAACTGAAAAATCTGATGTATACAAAAAACTGTACCTTAATCTCTTTTTTCCAGGTTGCATTCAAGGAGTTGAAGCACAGGACACTGTTGATTTTGACCTGGCTCCCTTATTATCACAATGCCATTAATTCTAGGTGAGTTTCTCACTGTTTTTTTTTTTTTTACTTTAAATTTTTATTTCTTTTTTTTCATTTTTATTTTATTTAGCTTTAAAGTTTTTACAGATTGCATTTTTATTCATTGTACACAAATGGGGTACATAATTTTGTTTCTATGGTTGTACACAGTGTAGATTCATACCATTTGTGTAATCATACACGTACATAGGGCAATGATGTCTGTCTCATTTCACCATTTTTCATACCCCCCCCTCTCATTTTCTTCTACATATTCTAAAGTTCCCCCATTCTTCTCTCATTCCCCACCCCCACCCCCATTATATATCATCCTCCACTTATCAGGGAAAACATTCGGCCTTTGGTTTTTTGGGCTTGTCTTATTTCACTTAGCATGATATTCTCCAATTCCATCCATTTATTTGCAAATGCCATAATATTATTCTTCTTTATGGCTTAATAGTATTCCATTGTGTGTATATACCAGAGTTTCTTTATCCATTCATCTGCTGAAGGGCATCTAGGTTGGTTCCACAATCTAGCTATTGTGAACTGAACTGCTATAAACATTGATGTCCCTGTGTTACTGTAGTTTGCTGATTTTAGGTCCTTTGGGTATAAACCGAGGAGTGGGATAACTGGGTCAAAAGGTGGGTCCATTCCAAGTTTTCTTAAGATTCTCCACACTGCTTTCCAGAGTGGCTGCACCAATTTGCAACTCCTCCAGCAATGTAAAAGTGTGCCTTTTTCCCCACAACCACGCCAACATCTATTATTGTTTGTGTTCTTGATAAAAGCCATTCTAATTGGAGTAAGATGAAATCTTAGAGTTGTTTCAATTTGCATTTCTCTAATTACTAAGGATGTTTGTGTACCCAGAGGCCCGTTGGGGGCCTTTAGCTTAAAACAGGCTTGCTGATATTCAATGAAGGAGACATTTTCCATCCTTTAGGTTTCCTCGAAGATTCCTTTGCATAGGTTACCAACAAAACATGGGTTGGCTTTAGTTTTCTTCCCTCCCTCCCTCCCTCCCTCCCTCCCTCCCTCCCTCCCTCCCTCCCTCCCTCCCTTCTTTCCTTCCTTCCTTCCTTCCTTCCTTCCTTCCTTCCTTTCTTCCTTCCTTCCTTCCTTCCTTCCTTCCTTCCTTCCTTCCTTCCTTCCTTTCTTTCTCTCTCTCTCTCTCTCTCTCTCTCTCTCTCTTTCTTTCTTTCTTCTTTTCTGAGGAGACCATTCCTGTCCCCAGGATATAAACTAGCAGTCTGTATAAACTAGCAGTATGGAAATGTACTGCCACATCCTTTGTGGCCAGCAGCCTCCATCCCCCATGGGAGCTAGGGGCTGGAAGGCAGGTCAGAGGCCAGGCCTTTCTTGTTCATTTCTCTACAACCCAGGTAGCTTCACTAGGATTTTTTCCCAGACCAGAGCTGGTGTTCCTGACCCACAGTGAGGTTATCTGTGGCTGCCGAGGACCAGGCTAGTGCTAGAACTGCCAGCACTGGATTGAAAGAATTTAAATATTTTTTGAACGCTTTCTTATGGTGTTCTGCTACTCTTGCACAGCAGAGGCAGTGCCTTTTTGCACCCTCAACTTAGTTTCTGACTCTTCAGGCTCCTTATCATACAACTGCAGAAATGCCTGTACATACCGAATTGCTTCCACTTACTTTACCTCCGGAGACAAACTCCAATTGCAAGATTGTGTAATTCAGAAAAACATTTGAAGGCCAGATTGTGTTACAGTAAAACATCATTTTCGTAGGCTTATACCTGTAGGTGACTCTTTTGGTCAAGATATTCCCAAGAGACTGTATATAAGGTCAACAGAGTATTGCCCATGTCTTATATAAGACCAGTAATAGATACAAATAAAAACACAGAGTGACAGACAAGAGGGAATCCCTGAACCCAAGGGCAACAAAGAGATGAGAACCTAAAATAGACCAGAGGGGAAAAAAATTTCTAGGTTCTAGATTCACAGTTAAGTAGACTCACTTAACCATGACTCTTACACAAGCAATGCCACAGATGTCCCCACAAAGAGGAAGCAGATGTGTGGAATTGAGGTTCTCGGTGTGTACACCAGAGGACTCACCAGATGACCAAGGTGTTGTGATTTTACTGGGTTCCATTTCCTTTCTCTCAAACTGGATCAAGATATAGCAAGCTGTACCATTCAGGGAGAAAAGTTCCCCAAAGCAAAAAGAGCTTCAGTAGCAGCTGGGAACGTCCCTCAGTCCCTTCATTTACACAAGAATATCTCCTCTGGTTTGGCCTTAAGAAAATTCACTCATCTTCTAACTAGTTGGCTTTTAACAAGTTCACCAGTCACATTACATCCTTGGCATAGAAGTAGGGTTGTTCAGAGTGCAAGGCCTTCCCAAGAAATCCAGAGCAGGGGCTGCTCTTGCATCCTACCTGGGTCACCAATTGGTTACTGAAAAATTTGTCCTTGTCCCCAGTACCAACTCAATAATAAAAACAAGGTTTTGAGGAAAACAAAAAATTAGATTTATTGCTTTGTTAGAAAAAAAAAGAAATGCAGGACTCCATCTCAGAGTCTATGAATATATTGTATTTCTTCATTTTAAAATTTTAAAATTTTATTTATTCTAATTTGTTGTACATGACAGTAGAATGCATTTATACATTTCGATAGATCATACATAAATAGAGTGTAATCTCTCATTTTTCTGATCATACATAATGCAGGATCACATTGGTCATCCAGTCATACATGTACATGAGGTAATAATGTCTGTTTCACTCTACTATCACTCCTTCCCCCGTACCCCTTCCCCTCCCTTCACTCCCTTCTACTTCATATATAGTAACTCTGTTCTTCCCTACTCCTCCTCCCCCTTATTGTGAATTAGCTTCTGCATATCAGAGAAAACATTTGGCCTTTGGTTCTTTGGGTTTATCTTATTTCACTTAGCATGATATTTTCTAACTTCATCCATTTACCAGCAAATGCCAGAATTTTATTCTTCTTTAAAGCTGAGTAATATTCCATCATATATAGATATACCCCATTTCCATTTTCTTTATCCAATCATCTATTGAACTGTTGAAGGGCATCTTGTTTGGCTCCATAGTTTAGCTATTGTGAATTGAGTTGCTATAAATATTGATGTGGCTATGTCATTGTACTATGCTGATTTTAAGTCCTTTGGGTAGAAAACTTGAAATGGAACCACCATTGTGTTTCTTCTTTTGAGAAGTTTCTGTTTAGTTATTTTGCCTATTTATTGATTGGGCTGATTTTCTTTTTTGCACTGAGGTTTTTTTGAGTTCTTTATATAAAGATATTATCTGGATATTAATTCCCTGTCAGAGGAGTATCTGGAAAATATTTTTTCCCATTCCATAGATTCTTACTTTAGTATCTTGTTTTCTTTGCTGGGCAGAAGCATTTCAATTTGATGGCATCCCACTTATTGATTCTTGCTTTTATTTCTTGAGTTTTATGGGTCTTGTTGAGGACGTCAGCCCACGCACTTGATAGGGTGTTGATCCTGTGCTTTCTTCTAGCAGTTGCAAATTTTATGGCCTAATTTCTAAGTTTTTGATCCATTTTTATTTGACTTGTCTGCAGGGTGAAAGAAAGTGATCTAATTTTAAATTTCCCCAGCACCATTTATTAAAAAGACTGTCTTTTCTCCAACATATTTTTTGTTTTTATTATATATTTTTAATTTGTTCTTATTAGTTATACATGATAGTAGAATTTTGACATATTATACATATATGGAGTATAACTTCTAATTCTTCTGATTATACATGATATAGAATTACATTGCTCATGTAATCTTATATGCACAGGATAGGGTAGTAATATCCAATTCATTCTTTTTTTTTCTATTTAGTTATACATGATAGCAGAATGCATTTCAATTAATTGTATACAAATGAAGTACAACTTTTCATTTCTCTGGTTATACATAATGTAGAGTCATACTATTTGTGCAATCATACATGTAAATAGGTAATGATGTCCATCTCATTCCACTATCTATTCCACCTTCCTCCCCTCTCCCTTCCCCTCATTCCCCACTGCCCAATCCAAAGTTCCTTCATTCTTCCCTCACCCCCTTTATGTATCAGCATCCACTTATCAGAGAAAACATTTAGCCTTTGGTTTTCTGGGATGGGCTTATCTTGCTTAACATGATATTCTCCAACTCCAACCACTTACCTGCAAGTGCCATACTTTTATTCATATAGATATATCACAGCATTTTTTATCTATTGAAGAGCATCTAGGTTGGTTCCACAATCTAGCTATTGTGAATTTAACTGTCATAAATACTAATGTGACTGAATCATTGTGGTATTCTGATTTTAAATCCTTTGAGTATAGACCAAGCAGTGGGATAGCTGGGTCAGATGGTGGGAACCTTCCAAGTTTTCTGAGGAATCTCCACACTACTTACCTGTGTGGTTGTTTAGTGTGAGATAACTGTATTTATGTGGGTTTGTCTTTGTGTCTTCTATTATGAACCATTAATCTACCTGTCCATTTTAGTGAGAATATCATTCTATTTTTATTACTAAAACTCTGTAGCATAGCTTGAGGTCTGGAAGTTTGATGCCTCCTGCTTCATTCTTATTGCTAAGGATTGCTTTGGCTATTCTGGGTCTCTTATTTTTCCAAATTAATTTCATGATTGCTTTCTCTATTTCTATGATGTATGCCATTGGGATTTTAGTTGGAGTTGCCTTGAATCTGTATAGCACTTTAGGTAGTATGGCCATTTTGACAATATTAATTCTGCTTGTCCAAGAGCATGGGAGATCTTTCCATCTTTCAATTTCTTTCTTTAGTGTTCTGTAGTTTTCATTGTAGAAGTCTTTCACCTTTTTTGTTAGATTGATTTCCAAGTTTTCTTTTTTTTGAGGCTATGGTGAATAGGGCAGTTTTCCTAATTTCTCTTTCAAAGGATTCATCAATTATAAATAGAAATGCATTAAATTTATGTGTTGATTTTATATCCTGCAACATTTATTAGTTCTAGAAGTTTTTTGGTGGAATTTTTTGGATCCTCTAAGTATAGAATCATGTGAAGGCACATGGTGATAGTTTGAGTTCTTCTTTTCCTATTTGTATCCCTTTATTTCATTTAATTGCTCTGGCTAGAGTTTCCAGGATGGTGTTGAATAGAAGTGGTGAAAGAGGGCGTCCCTGTCTTTTTTCCAGTTTTTAGAGGTAATGTTTTCAATTTTTCTCCATTTAGAATGATGTTGGCCTTGAGCTTAGCCATAGATAGTCTTTAAATGTTGAGGTATGTTCCTACTATTTCTATTTCTTTCTAGTATTTTGAACATGAAGGAGTGCTGTATTTTGTCAAATGCTTTTTCTGCATCTATTAAGATGATCATGTGATTCTTGTTTTTAAATCTATTGATGTGGTGAATTACATTTATTGATTTCTGGATGCTGAAAGAACCTCACATCCCTGGAATAAACCCCACTTGATCGTGGTGTACTATCCTTTTGATATGTTTTTGTATGTGATTTGCCACAATTTTGAAATGAATTTTTGCATCTATGTTCATCAGGGATATTGGTCTGAAATTTTCTTTCCTTGATGTGTCTTTGTCTAGTTTTGGGATCAGGGTGATACTAGCTTCATAGATTGAGTTTGGAAGGGTTCCCTCCTTTTCTATTTCATAGAATACTTTGATATTAGTTCTTCTTGAAGGTCTTGTAGAACTTGGCTGAGAATCTATCTGGTCTCACATTTTTCTTGGTGGTAGGCTTTTGATGGCATCTTCTATTTTATTGTTTGGAATTGATCTGTTTAAATTGTGTATGTCCCCCTGATTCACTTTGGGTAGACCATATGTCCCTAGAAATCTGTTGATACATTCAAGATTTTCTATTTTGTTGGAGTATAGATTTTCAACATAGCTTCTAATTATTTTGTATTTCAATAGTGTCCATCATGATATTTCCTTTCTCATCATGAATTTTAGTAATTTGAGTTTTCTCTCTCCTTCTCCTCATTAGTGTGGCTAGGGGTTTGTCAGTTTCATATATTTTTTCAAAAAACCAACTTTTTATTTTGTCAATTTTTTGAATTGTTTCTTTTGTTTCAATTTCATTGATTTCAGCTCTGATTTTAATTATTTCCTGTCTACTTTTGGTGTTGATCTCTTCTTTTTCTAGAGCTTTGAGACATAATGTTAAGTCATTTATTTGTTGACTTTTTATTCTTTTAATGAATGAACTCAATGCAATGAACTTTCCTCTTTGTGCTGTTTTCATAGTGTTCCAGAGATTTTTATATGTTGTATCAGTGTTCTCAGTTACCTCTAAAAATTTATCTCTTCCCTGATATGTTCTGCTATCCATGCATCATTCAATAGTGTATTATTTAGTCTTCAGGTGTTGGAGTAGCTTCTATTTTTTATTTTATCATTGATTTCTAATTTCATTCCATTATGATCTGATAGAATGCAGGGTAGTAGATCTATTGATTTTTTGCATTTTTTAAGAGTTCCTTTGTGGCATAACATATTGCCTATTTTAGAGAAGGTTCCATGTGCTGCTGAGAAAAAAGTGAATTCACTCGTTGATGGATGGAATATTTGCTATATGTCTGTTAAGTTTAAATTATTGATTGTATTATTGAGCTCTATAGTTTCTTTGCTCAGTTTTTGTTTGGAAGATCTATCTAGTGGTGAGAGAGGTGTGATAAAGTCACCCAGTATTATTGTGTTGTGGTCTATTTGATTCCTGAAATTGAGAAAGGTTTGTTTCACATACATAAATGCTCCATTGTTTGGGGCATAAATGTTTGTGATTGTTATGTCTTGTTGATTTATGATTCTCTTAAGCAGAATGAAATGTCCTTCTTTATCCCTTTGATTAACTTTGGCTTGAAGTTCACTTTATCTGATATGATGTTGGAAACCACTGCTTCTTTACACTGTCCTTGTGCATGGTAGGTTTTTTCCCATCCTTTCATTTTCAGTCTGTGGATGTCTTTTCCTATGAGATGAGTCTCTTGAAGGCAGCGTACTGTCGGGTCTTTGTTTAAAAATCCAATCTGCCATTCTACGTCTTTTGATTAATGAGTTTAGGTCATTGACATTCAGTGTTATTATTGAGATATGATTTGTATTCCTGGCCATTTTGGCATTTTTTGTTTGTTTTTAACTTGACTTGATTTCTCCTTTGATTGATTATTTCTTTTGTAGTTCATCCCTTTACTGACTTTCACTGTTGTTTTTCATTTCCTCCTCATGGAATATTTTGCTCAGAATGTTTTGTAGAGCATGCTTTCTATATGCAAATTCTTTTATCTTTTGTTTATCATGGAAGGTTTTTCTTTTGTCATCAAATCTGAAGATTAGTTTTTCTGGATACAAGATTCTTGGTTGGCATCTATTTTTTTTTCAGAGCTTGGTATGTATCATTCCAGGACCTCCTAGCTTTTAGGGTCTGCATTGACAAATCTGCTGATATCTGAAATTGGTTTCCCCCATATGTAATCTGATACTTTTCTCTTATGACCTTTAAATTCTATCCTCATTTTGTATGCTGGGCATTTTCATTATAATGTGTGTTGGTGTGGATATGTTGTAATTTTGTACACTTGGCTTCCTGTAAGCCTCTTGTATTTTATTTTCCATTTCATTCTTCAGGTTTGGGAAATTTTCTTGTATTTCATTGGATAGATTCTTCATTTATTTGTTTTATATCTCTGTGCCTTCCTCCATCCCAATAATTCTTAAATTTGGTCTTTTCATGTTATCTCATAATTCTTGAAGGTTCTGTCCATGATTTCTTACCAGGAAATGTGGTGAATTCTCTTTTCAAGATTAAATATTTTGTCTTCATTGTCTGAGGTTCTGTCTTCCAAGTGATCTAGTTTGTTGGTGATGCTTTCTATTGATTTTAAATAATTGGTTTATTGTTTCCTTCATTTCAGGGATTTCTATTTGTTTGTTTGAGAATCTTTATCTCTTCATTGAAATAATCTTTTACTTCCTTTCTTTGCTCTTATGGCTCTTTATTGAGGTGATATTTTGTTGCCTGCATTTACTCTTTTATATCATCCGTTACTTCACAGATCATTTTAATTATGTATATTCTGACCTCCTTTGACATTTCCTCTATTGTGCTGTCAATGGATTCTATTAATATAGCATCTATGTTTTTGGGGGGTGCTTTCTTCCATTGTTTTTTCATGTTGATCATGTGTCTTCACCCCTAATGGTGCAGATCCAAGGTGTTACAGTTTCCACCCTGTAGATTTGTAGTGTCCCTGAAGGTTTCCAATACTTTGCCTGTAAGGGGGAGAGCAATATCGATAGCACCCAATGCAAATAATATGCAGCCTTAACCTAAATAACCCCTTTTAAGATATTTACAGCTTTGTCACAATAAAGAGATGATGTATTCAATCATTATCTACAAGTTAAACAGTAAGTTTGTGATAGGTCTGCATTTTCTAATGGTGGAGAAAAGAATGGGGGAGGGATGTAGGATGTGATATTAATGAGGTAGGAGTTAAAATATAGAGGTTTTTGATCATAGGAAGAGTGAAAGATGAATCAAAAGATGTTGGTTGTTAGCAGGAGAAAAGAGTGAAAGAGACTGAGGAAACAGATAAATATGAGGAAAACAGTAAGTAAAGAAAAGAAAAAGGAGAGAACATTAAAAATAACCTACAAAAAACTATAATATACTATTAAAACCTCCCAGTCCTCAGTAGCCTGATGCAAGAAAAGTATTTGGTTTCAAAAATATTGGATGTTGCTCCAGGACTCAGGTTTCAAAAGAGGAGATATTGAGACACTTGGGACCAACTCAAAGCAGCCGGGTGACTCTCACCCGTTGGGAAGGCGTCTCGGATGGGGCAGTAGTCCCGGAACGCAGGGAACGTTGTGAAGTAGAGCTGCCGGCGAGACGCCCCTCCCCCCGCTGGAGCAGTGAACTCGGACAACTGGGAGCGCCATAAAGGAGGCCGCTCAGCACAGCGCTGGGACTCGGAGCAACCACTGGGGCTCCGGTGGCTGCCCAGGGGAGGAGTGGCGAGGAGAGCTGTGTGGACTCAGGACACCGGGGCCTGCCCTAAGGAGGAGGAGGAGGAGCGTGGCCACTTGGATTCGGAGTGACTGCACCAGAGCTACCGGCGGTTACCAGAGGAAAAGCCGCGCGGCGAGCAGTTTGGACTCAGAACGACTGCTTCTGAAAACCGGCGCCTGCCCTGAGGACGAGGAGGAGGAAGAGGAGCGTGGCTGCCTGGATTCGGAGTGACTACACCAGAGCTACAGGCGGTTGACAGAGGAGGGGCTGCATGGCGAGCTGTTTGGACTCAGACCACTTCTGAACCCCGGGGCCTGCCCTGAGGAGTAGGAGGAGGAGGAGGAGGAGTGCAGCGGGTCGTGTGGACTCGCAGTGACTGCATTAGCGCTCCAGGCGGCTGCTCAGAGGAGAAGGTAAGTGGTGAGTTGTTTGGACTTAAAGTGACAGCTCCTGAACACAGGGGGGCTGCCTGGAGGAGAAGCGTGGTGGGTCGCTTGGTCTTGAGTGGCCGCACCAGAGCTCCGGGCGGTTCCCCAGAGGACCAGTGCAGCGCGTCACGTGGATTCAGAGCCACTCAGAGCGACCGCTCCTGAACACCCGGGAGGTTATCTGGAGAAGGAGGAGGAACGGGGAGGGTCACTTCGACTCGGAGTGATTGATTGCCCAGGGCTACGGGTGGTTGGTGGGAGGTGGAGGCACGCAGTGAGTTTCTTGGACTCCTAGTGACCGCACTGGAATACTGGGTGGCTGTCTGGAGGAAGAGGTGTGTGGCGGGTCTCTGGGACTCAGAGCGATTGTACGGGGCCCCAGGTGGCTGCTCAGAGGAGGGGCCGCTTAGCCAGGCGATTAGGTGCAGAGCAGGGTCCCAGGATCTAGGAGGCTTCTTGGTGGAAGAGCCGCACAGAGACAGGCTTAGGGCGGAGCGAAGGTTCCAGGCCTGCGGGCAGATTCTCTGAGGAGGGGCAGCCTAAGGAGATTCATCTGCGAAGGGTGAGGCTCCCAGGTCCAGGAGGTAGGGCCGGGCCTCTGGGAACTTTGCAGAGGAAGGCAGCCCAGCCCAGGCGGTAGCTGTAAATGGAGGGGAACCTCTAGGAAGGAACGGACCAGCGAGACCTCCCCACCGGGTGAGTCTTCCCTGCTGGGTGAGGTTTCCCCACAAGGACGGTAAAACCAGAGACTCAGGCCCAAACAGGCCTTGCCTCAGCCCACAGCCTAGGTCCCCTTTGGATGACCATTGGTCAACAAGTGGAGGCACCTCTGCCCACTAGCAGGGATTATACCCCACCTGAAGGCCACCACTCCTAGAGAGGCAGCTTCCTTGTGGAGCACCGCATTATCAACTTCCTCCAAGACTTCAGCCTACTGAAGGCTAAGGGGGGATATATATAGAAATCTTCAGGGACATTGAAAGTCAATAGAGGAAATCTGCAATAACTCAGCGGTCCACTGATACCTGAACACTATGAGAAAATAAGGAAATAAAATGCTGCAAACAAATCTAGATGTTACATCAATAAAACCCAATGACAGCAGGGCAGAAGAAATGACAGAAAAGGAGTTCAGAATGTACATAATTAAAATGATCAGAGAAAGCAATGACTGAGATGAAAGAGCAAATGCATGCACTGAATGATGAGATGAAAGAGCAAATGCAGCATTGAATGATCGCACCAATCACAATAAAAGAGCAAAACAGGAAGCAAAAGATCATTTCAATAAAGAGTTAGAGATATTGAAAAAAAAACAAACAGAAATCCTTGACATGAAGGAACAATAAACCAAATTAAGAACACCATAGAAAGCCTATCCAATAGGATAGAAACCTGGAAGACAGAACCTCAGACATTGAAGAAAAAATATTTAACCTTGAAAACAAAGTTGAACAAACAGAGATGGTAAGAAATCATGAACAGAATCTACAAGAACTGTGGGATATCATGAAAAGGTCCAAATTTAAGAATTATTGGGATTGAGGAAGGCCTAGAGAAAACAAGCCAAGGAATGAACAATTTATTCAATGAAATAATATCAGAAAATATCCCAAATCATGAAGAATGAAAGTGGAAAATCAAGTTCAAGAGGCTTATAGGACTCCAATACACAAGATTACAACAGACACACACCAGGCACATTATAATGAAAATACCTAACATACAAAATAAGACAGATTTTAAAGGCTGTGAGAGAAAAGAACCAAATTACATTCAGGGGGAAACCAATACGGATATCACAGATTTTCAATCCAGAACCCTAAAAGCTAGAAGGGCCTGGAACATTTTTCAAGCCCTGAAAGAAAATGGATGCCAACCAAGAATCTTATACACAGCAGAACTTACCTTCAATTTGACGATGAAATAAAATCCTTCCATGATAAACAAAAGCTAAAAGAATTTACAAAAAGAAAGCCAGCACTACAGAACATTCTCAGCAAAATATTCCATGAGGAAGAGATGAAAAACAAAGAAGCAAATCAGCAAAGGGAGGAATTATTCTAAAGGAATTGTCAAATAAAGGAGGAAACAAGTTGTGTCAAACAAATAAATAAATAAAATTTAAAAAATGAACCAAATGACTGGGAAACCAAATCATATCTCTATAATAACCCTGAATGTTAATGGCCTGAATTCATCAATCAAAAGACATAGACTGGCAGATTGGATTAAAAAGAAAGATCCAACAATATGTTGCCTGCAAGAGACTCACCTCATAGAAAAAGATACCCATAGACAAAAGGTGAAAGGATGGGGAAAAACATACCATGCACATGGACTCAGCAAAAAAGCTGGAGTATCCATCCTCATTTCAGATAATGTGGACTTCAAGCCAAAGTTAGTCAGAAGGGATAAAGAAGGTCATTTCATACAGCTTAAGGGAAGCATAAATCAGCAAGACATGACAATCATAAACATCTATGCCCCAAACAGTGGCTCATCCATGTACGTCAAACAAATCCTTCTCAATTTCAGAAACCAAATAGACCATAACACAATAATACTAGGTGATTTTAACATGCCTCTCTCACCACTGGACAGATCTTCTAGACAATAATTGAACAAAGAAACCATAGATCTCAATAACACAATCAATAATTTAGACTTAACACACATTTATAGAATATACCATCCAACCAAGAGCGAATACACTTTCTTCTCAGCAGCACATGGATCCTTCTCTAAAATAGACCATATATTATGCCACAAAGCTAATGTTAGCAAATACAAGAAGATAGAGACACTACCATGTATTCTATCAGATCATAATGGATTGAAGTTAGAAATAAATGAAAGAGTAAAACACAGAAACTACCCCAACATTAAACAATATGCTATTATATGATGAATGGATAACAGAAGATAATAGGAAGGAAATTAAAAAATTCTTAGAGGTAAATGAGAACAAAGAAACATCATATCGAAATCTCTGGGACTCAATGAAAGCAGTACTTAGAGGGAAATTTATTTCATGGAGCGCATTTAATAACAGAAGTAAAACTCAACAAATAAACGACCTAACACTATAGCTCAAAGCCCTAGAAAAAGAAGAACAGAACAGCACCAAAAGTAGTAGAAGACAGGAAATAGTTAAACTCAGAGCTGAAATCAATGAAATTGAAACAAAAGAAACAATACAAAAAATTGACAAAATAAATAGCTGGTTCTTCGAAAAACTAAACAAAATTGATAAAGCTTTAGCCACACTAACAAAGAGAAGACGAGAGAAAACCCAAATCCATAAAATTCGGAATGAATAAGGAAATATCACAACAGACAGGATTGAAATGCAAAACATAATTAGAAGCTATTTTGAAAATCTATGCTCCAACAAAATAGAAAATTTCGAAGACATCAACAGGTTTCTAGAGACATATGAATTGCCTAAACTGAACGAGGAGGACATACACAATTTAAATAGACCAATTTCAAGTACTGAAATAGAAGAAGTCATCAAAAGCCTACCAACAAAGAAAAGTCCGGGACCAAATGGGTTCTCAGGCGAGTTCTACAAAACCTTTAAAGAAGAGCTCACTCCAATACTTCTCAAAGTATTCCATAAAATAGAAGAGGAGGGAACCCTCCCAAATTCATTCTATGAAACCAATATCACACTGATACGTAAACCAGACAGAGACTCATCAAGGAAAGAAAATTTCAACCAATATCCTTAATGAACATCGACGCAAAAATTCTCAACAAAATTTTAGCAAATCGCATACAAAACATATTAAAAAGATTGTGCACCATGATCAAGTGGGTTTCATCCCAGGGAGGCAAGGTTGGTTCAACATCAGGAAATCAATAAACGTAATTCACCACATTAATAGACTTAAAGTCAAGAATCACATGATTATTTCAATAGATGCAGAAAAAGCATTTGATAAAATACAGCACCCCTTCATGCTCAAAACACTAGAAAAAATAGGGATAGTGGGAACATTCCTTAACATTGTAAAGGCCATTTATGCTAAGCCCATGGCTAATATCATTCTAAATGGTGAAAAACTGAAAGCATTCCCCCTAAAACCTGGAACAAGGCAGGGGTGCCCTCTTTCACCACTTCTATTCAACATCGTTCTTGAGACTCTGGCCAGAGCAATTAGACAAACCAAAGAAATTAAAGGGATACGAATTGGAAAAGAAGAACTCAAACTATCCCTGTTCGCTGATGACATGATTATATATTTAGAGGAACCTGGAAATTCCACCAGAAAACTCTTAGAACTTATAAGTGAATTCAGTAAAGTAGCAGGTTACAAGATCAATGCTCATAAATCCAACGCATTTTTATACATAAGTGATGAATCTTCAGAGAGAGAAATTAGGAAAACTACCCCATTCACAATAGCCTCGAAAAAAATAAAATACTTGGGAATCAATCTCACAAAAGAGGTGAAAGACCTCTACAATGAGAACTATACAACACTAAAGAAAGAAATTAAAGAACACCTTGGAAGATGGAAAGATCTCCCATGTTCATGGATAGGAAGAATTAATATTGTCAAAATGGCCATACTACCTAAAGTGCTATACAAATTCAATGCAATTCCAATTAAAACCCCAATGACGTACCTTACAGAAATAGAGCAAGCAATTATGAAATTCACCTGGAAGAATAAGAAACCCAGAATAGCTAAAGCAATCCTTAGCAGGAAGAGTGAAACAGGGGGTATTGCAATACCAGATCTTCAACTCTACTACAAAGCAATAGTAACAAAAACGGCATGGTATTGGTACCAAAATAGACAGGTAGATCAATGGTACAGAATAGAGGACACGGACACAAACCCAAATAAATACAATTTTCTCATACTAGACAAAGGTGCCAAAAATATGCAATGGAGAAAAGATAGCCTCTTCAACAAATGGTGCTGGAAGAATTGGAAATCCATATGCAACAGAATGAAACTAAACCCATATCTCTCACCATGCACGAAACTAAACTCAAAATGGATCAAGGACCTCGGAATCAGACCAGAGACCCTGCAGATTATAGAAGAAAAAGTAGGTCCAAATCTTCACCTTGTTGGTCTAGGATCAGACTTCCTTAACAGGACTCCCATAGCACAAGAATAAAAGCTAGAATCAACCACTGGGATAGATTCAAACTAAAAAGCTTTCTCTCAGCAAAGGAAACTATCAGCAATGCGAAGAAAGAGCCTACAGAGTGGGAGAATATCTTTGCCACTCATACTGCACATAGAGCACTAATCTCCAGAATCTATAAAGAACTCAAAAAAACTCTACTCCAAGAATTCAAATAATCCAGTCGACAAATGGGCTATGGAAATGAATAGACACTTCACAGAAGAAGATCTACAAGCAATCAACAAACATATGGAAAAATGTTCAACATCTCTAGTAATAAGAGAAATGCAAATCAAAACCACCCTAAGATTCCATCTCACCCCAATTAGAATGGCGATTATCAAGAATACGAGCAACAACAGGTGTTGGCGAGGATGTGGGGAGAAAGGTACACTCATACATTGCTGGTGGGGCTGCAAATTAGTGCAGCCACTCTGGAAAGCAGTGTGGAGATTCCTTAGAAAACTTGGAATGGACCCTCCATTTGACCCAGCTATCCCACTCCTTGGCCTATACCCAAAGAACTTAAAATCAGCATACTACAGAGATACAGCCACATCAATGTTCATAGCTGCTCAATTCACCATAGCCAGACTGTGGAACCAACCTAGATGCCCTTCAATTGATGAGTGGATAAAGAAACTGTGGTATATATATACAATGGAATATTACTCAGCCATAAAGAATGATAAAATTATGGCATTTTCAGGCAAATGGATGAAATTGGAGAATGTCATGCTAAGTGAGATAAGCCAATCTCAAAAAGCCAAAGGAAGAATGATATCGCTAATAAGTGGAGGATGACACATAATGGGGGGGGAGGGAAGGGTTAGTGTTAGGGTTAGAGTTAGGGTTAGGGAGGGGGGCAAGTATGGAGGAAGGAAGTACTGTATAGAGGGTAAAGAGGGGTGGGAGGGGTGGAGGGAAGGGAAAAAATAACAGAATGAATCAAACAGCATTACTCTATGTAAATTTATGATTACACAAATGGTATGCCTTTACGCCATGTACAAACAGAGAAACAACATGTATCCCATTTGTTTACAATAAAAAAATAAATATATAAAATGTCTTTTAAAAATCCAAAAAAAAAAAATATTGGGGATGTGAGAACAGGAAACAGAAAAAGAAAAAATAGGGGGAAAAATATTGAAGGAAAATTGAACAATTGCTTCTGTTGGAGTTCAATATCTTCTCTGTTTCCCTTATCATATAGGTTGTCTGAAGTTTGCTGGTAACTCCACCCTCAGGAAGATGAACGTTACTAAGGTTGGAGGATTAGACTTGGAGGCATGACTTCTGGAGATGGAGTATAGCAATTACCAGTCCCACTGGAAGACTGCACCCCAGGACTCTCCTCTGGGGTCCACTCGTGTGATGCAGGAGCTTGGTCTTAGCTCCTTACCTCATTTGTGGACCACACAATTCCTGGTCTCTAAATTATATCTCTTCTTTCCCGGCCTTTCAACTTCCCAGTCAGGAACCTCTCTCCCTGGTGTTCCTGAGTGCTGAGCACCAGGACCTGTGAACTTGTGGAAAACTGTTCTGAATTGCACAGATCTGGACCAGGCACTGAGAATTGAGCTGTGGGCCAGTCACGTAGCTGAAAGTGCAGGACCAAATTGGTGACAAGGGGGTGACTGGGAGACTTGGGATTGAGTAGCTGGAGGCCCCTATTGATTGCCAAACAAGTGGGACCAGGTGATTGGTTGGATGCTGTATTGGGAAGGGAGTCATGGACAAGGCTGATGTTGGGTCCCAGAAAATGCCACCCAAGTTGTCTCTGGTATCCTGGTGGGTGCCAGAATGGTTGGCTGGATGAGCTGGGATCAAGATGCCCTCACACTGTCTTCCAACCTACTGACCCCCTTGCAAAACTCTCTTCTGCCTCTGCAGCAAGATGGTGGCTCTTAGCACACCTAGCAGGGATACCTCAGATGTAACCAAGCCTGCAGGGACCTTGGTGATATTCTTTCAGGTCCTGGCTCTTATCCCCAGATGGAAGCAGCCAGGTCCCTAGTTGGTGGTGACGGTAGTGGCTAACCTGTAGATACCTTGATATTGGGCTTCTAATCCTTCCCCTTTATCCAGTGAAGCTAGAAACAACCAACCAACATCACAATATTCCCTGGTTTTCCAGAAATGTTTAAAGGTATCACATATAGAGTCGCTAAACTTCTTGCATTTTATAAGTGGTGAATTGGGAGCATCGAAAGCATTTACTTTATTAATCTCTCTAAACAGTTCACACCATGGATTATCAGTGCTCTCCATAGTACCAGTAGGAGACTTTAGCAATGCTAGCCTAACCAATTCAGACAGCCAACTCCAGAAACCACAAAACTAAGTAAGAAAATTTATTCTTATAATTCTGTTTCTCTAGAAACTCTCCTGGTACCAATTTCTGTTATTAGTCAAGGTTCTCTAGAGGAACAGAACCAACAGTAGGTATGATTATAAAAAGGGGATTTTTTAGATTGGCTTATATAACCAGAAGCTGGATAGTTCACAATGGCTATATGCAGGCTGAAGAGCTGGAGGAACCAGTAACTGTGCAGTCTAAGATTCTAAAGCCTCAAAACAAGAAGAGTCAATGATGCTACCTCAGTCCAAGACTGAAGGTTTCTGGAAAGTCCTTGGAAAAGCACTGACAGAGTCCACTTTGGAAGAATGAAGGAGAGAGTGTCTGATGTCCTCAGGTGATCTCAGCAGCAATCAAGAACCCATTCAAGAAAAATAGAGCTTGCATCTACTTCTGCTTCTTTGTTCTTCCAACTTTATTTCACCCAAACCTCCAATCTATTGGATGGTTCTCCCCACACTTAGGGAAGGTCTCCACTTCTGTTCACTATCCCACATGCCAATCATTCCTCACTGACATACCCAGAAGTCTCTCAATCTTCAGCATCCCTTACTCCAATCTGGTTGACTATTCAAATTGACCATTACAGTTGGAATATCACAATTTGGGTGCTGACAAATTGTGTTTCTGCAATGGGCTTGGTGTAGTGTTATAAACTGAAGATTCTAGTAATTGGGGTTTAGTCTCAACGGAACTTTGAAACTCTGTGGGTGGAACTTTGAGAATTGATCCACACCCCCTATTACTGGGGGAATACAAGTCACTGCAGGATGTCTGGGTATCTAGAGTCTGTGGTGAAGTCTGCTTTAGGGCATAGGGACAAAACCTTCACAGGTTTCAGCTTCACCCTATGCATATGAAATATTGAGTATCTTCCTTTGAGTAGAGATATTTCTGTGTATCTAGTACAGTGCCAGCAATAAGGTAGCTTTCTCCCTTGTAGTCCAGAGTCTAAATGGTCCAAGTACAATATCCCTTGTGCCTATTTTACTCTCTCTGGTTCAGGGGTCTTCTGGGATTTTTTTTAAGTTGGCTGCAGGAGTTCCCAACTTTCTGCCACTGCTCACAGTTGCACTGGGCTCAACTCATTGCATTCATGAGCTGTGGGGGCGGAGGAAGTGTTTTTTCCTATGGGCAGTAGGGGCAGCAGCAGTGGCAGTGCCAGTGGCCGTGGCAGCAGCTTTTCCCACCGGGTGTGAACACAGTGGGGACTTTCCCTGTTTGGTGCATGCATGGATCACAGCTGAGGTGGCTTTTCCTGTTGGGCATGCCTGTGAACCATAGCAGTGGTGCTGGGTCAGTGGCAGTTTTCCCAGTGGGGTGTGTGCAGAGAGGACAGTTACTATGGTGGGGACTTTCCTCTCTGAGCACTGTGACATCATCAAGCCTCACAGTCCCTGGGTCCAGGAGTTTGCAAGTACTGGTAAGTTGTCAGTGTTGTGATCTGTGAAGGCTGGGCTAAATCAGAGAGCCATTCAAAAAGAATAATATGGAAAATGAATGAACTAATGTGCCTATCTATGTACAATGGTGTGTGTTGTTTCCTGAATATTTCCTGGTGATCTAAGAATAATATATTAGAGAGTTTTAAATTACAAATAGAAACAGAGACCTCTCTAAGCACTGGTTTATTGATCAGCCTCAGGCAGGTGGGGAAAGATATCAGAGCCAACTCCTGGGCATGGGGATCTGTAAAGCTCTCCTTTGAATCCAGGCTCTGAGATGCTGGCCCTGTAGTGATCACATGCTGGCCTAGGTAGAGTCTCAGAATCAGGGAGAGGGACAACAAATAGGGTAAGAATTAGAGGTGGACAGTAAGGTGTTCAATGAGTGAAAAGACTAGATTTTTAAAGAGGTTTTACTAAAGTGAGGGCTAAGAGACAGCAGCAGGGAACCAAGGAGGAGAGAAGAATGGAGGGAAAGGCCAGAACAGGGTCCGGAGGGACAGAGGTGATGGTTCATTACAAAATAGTTAAAATTCTTGACCAAAAATTTTTATCCTTTAAGGAAATCAGTAGAGATAGAGGATCAAGGGGTGGGTAGGAAAAGAGAACAGGTATATAAAAAAGACCAAATTATTCTACATGCATATATGAATATATCACAGTAAATTCCATTTTTATGTAAAATTACAATGAATCAGTGGGGAAGACTATAGATGTAAATAAATAGATGAAAGATCAGAAGTATAGAGGAAGGAGAACAAGAGGAGGAGTAGGAGAGGAGGAAAAAGGGAAGCACTGGGAAATGTATTGGAGCAAATAATGTGCATATATAAATATGACACAATGAACCCCACTACTATGTATAATTCTAATGCACTAGAATAACATAAAAAAGAAAAATAAAAGAAAAAATATCCCTTAAAAGTGAAGTTAGTTAAGCATTTGAGTTACGAATGCCCATATTTATCAGGAGCAGATAGTATGAATGGGCTTTGATTGACACATCAGAATCCTGGAAGCTCATGAAAGAAATGGAAGCTGCTAGGTAGGGCTATGGAGTGAACCAGGTCTGAGGTTTTAATAATGAGTGAATCAACCTAAAAAAAAAAAAACAAAAAACAATGCCCCCCCTCCACTCCCTACACATGACCCAGGAGGGGCAGAGCTTCCAGGCATCATGACTGACTGGCCCAGGCCACAAGAGGGTCTGCCAGGCCAGACAAGGCAGTTAAGGAATGGGTATGCTCACAGTGAAGTTAGCTGTCAGCGCTTTGTGGTCTGTGCCAAGCTGAGATCCTTGATGGGCTTGGAATTTGGAGAGTGAGAAAACTGGGAAGTGGAGTTCAGAAAGCATGGAGACAGAAATGCAAAAGGACCTTATGTTGCCAAGGGTTGGGGATCCTATATTTAATACCAGATGCAAGTCTCCACTGCATAAACATGTCCACCCTGTGGAGCATTTAGCAGAACTCCTTGAACACAGTGCTCTGTGCCCCAAGACACTTTGTTCATGTGTGTCACACTCTGCTTTCCACTGATATTGATGATTAACCATGTTCTTAGAAACATCCTCGATGGTGGAATGGTTATGAAAAGGTGAAGGTAATATGCATTTGGGGGCACAAATTAGCATTTGGATGAGTTTTTTTTTTTTAAATCAACCTAAGATGTTAGCATGATGGAGGAGCTAGGAGAGTTATGGATGGTCATGGAGAATACCAGAACACTTGCTCCAATAGACAGTGATTTTGTTTCAAATGAGAGTGGGAAGATGATGATCCAATTCCTAGTCACTGTTTGGAAGGAATAGACTTTCAGAGTGAACAGAAAGACATGAAGCACAGGGACAGTGATGTTGTGGAGGCAGAAGCCTGGGTAGCAGTGAGCTGTTCCAGTCAGACCACTGGAAAGTACTTCTCTGCTGAGTGGGAGGCTGACCATGTGTCTCTGTTCTCCCAGTGCAACATGCTATATAGCATAGTCGTGGAAGGGGAGACCCAGCACCTTCTTTCTAGTTGACACGTCAGCTGCACCAAGAAATCTCCAGTTTGGAAGCATTTCTTTATCTCTCCTTGAGATAGCACTAAAACAATATGTAGGTAATGTAAGAAAGAAGTCGGTAGAGGGGGAAAAAATGTAAAGTACTTGAGTACAAGTTGCCCCATGGGACACTTTAGGTGAGGGCACTCCATTAAGCTCATTTCTGAGAACAGTGACTGCCTTGGGGCCCTCCTTTCTCACCTCTGGCTCCTGCTTTCAGCCACAACCTGCCAAAGTGTGTGTCCTCAGCTCGGCACTCCCTCCCATCAGATTTGTCCAGAAAATAGCACCTAAGATCCTGTTCCTTGATCTCATAAAGGATGATCCCACGTCAGCATTCTCTTCTGAAATCTCCGATGTGCCAGTCCTGAGAAGGACAGCAGGGAGGAGGTCCTGGTGTGGTGGTACCCCACATCACTGCCTTCCTTTATGACAAATCTGTAGAGGGCGTGGCAGAAAGAAACCTTCTGCTTCATAAGACCAAGTCTGGTTCCAGGAGGAGATCAGCAGTCAGGAGTCACTTCTGTCCCTCCTGGATAGCTCCAAGGGCATCTGCATCCTCTGCATGAATGAGTTTAGCAGGAGGAAGAACCGGAAGGACCTGGGAACTCATCAGTCAAGAGTGGAAAGCGCACTGCTCCAACTGCAGTCACTACAGACATCCTGTCCCTCCGTACCATCCCACACCCTACACTCTGATGCTGATCCTGCTGTCTCCAGAGCCGGGAGCCATGTTCCATGTTGTCCTCTCCAGCAACACTGGTCAAAGTGTACTCTTCTGCCTCCTTGTCCAGGGGCAAGCTGGCCAAAGATCTGCTGTTGTGTGCTCTGGGAATTCATGTTTGTATTGTTGTCCTCCAAGGATGTTGGTGAGACCTTGGTGGTGTCAACTCCTGAGAAATAGCAGACCTAGGGACTGAGTCCTGGACGGTTTGAATCTGGTGTAATCTTCCAACAGAATAAGGAGGTCATGAAACGACCAAAGTAGGAGGTCTGGCACCACTTTTCACTGTCCCCCTTGAACAGTCTGGAGGAGTATGTCTTACTGTGACTGTGTTATCAGTCCAGGGAATCATTCTCTTTATCTTTTTTTTTTCTAGTTCCAGTTTATACTTGGTCCACTTAACCTCTATTCTCCCTCTTACATTATCTGCTATTGCCTCAAATTCCACCATTCATCTTTTTCTCCTTTTACCTTGGTGTATACTATTATCTTTCTTTTTCTTTTTCTATTCATTTTGCCCATATTAATAACTAATTTTTTACCTATTCCAGAATTTACCACAAGTTTATACCTGGATTATAGGAATGGTTCAGAACAGTATCAATAAGTCTTTCACTTTTCATAAGGTTGAATAGTACATGGCTTGGCTCTGAAGTAATTGTAGTAAATAAGATTCAGTGGCTTCTCACAAAGTAGTACTGGGAACTGCAGAGGCCACATGTTGAGTTAAAACATCAATGCCTAGCTATTCACCCAACTTAGGGTTCCTGAGAGAAAGAAGTTCATGTTGTAGTCTTTTGCTTAAAAGAAGCAGCAATAACCATCCCAAAAGATGAGTAGACAGGCAATTTAAAAAAGCAATGGAATAAACCACCCTGAACAGACCACAGTACTTCAACAACTGACCCCATGGACTCTACAGTTGAGGAAATCTCAGAGAAAGAATTGGGAAAGTTCATAGTTAAAATTTTCAATGAGAAAAAAGGATATGCAAAGAGTGAAATTAGAGAGAAAATAAAGGAATTGAACGATCACTTCAAAAAAGAGCTAGAAATCCTGAAAAAGGACCCAATGAAAATCATGGATTAAGTTAAAAATTCAGTGAAAAGCATCACCATTAGGTTAGACTACTTTGAAGATAGATTTTTTTAAACCTTACTACTATATAGTCATGTAAATAAAGTTGACCACAAAGGATATTAAGAGAACATGATCAGAATATTCAAGACATCTAGGAAAACATCAGGATACCAAATTTAAGAATGATGAGGGTAAATAAAGGCTCTGAAATACAAACCAGAAGGTGTTAGAGTGGTTTCCATTTTGTCTTATTGTTGATTTCTAATTTCATTCCATTGTGATCTGATAGAACGCAAGTTATTATCTCTATGTTTTTGGGTTTGCAAAGATTTGCTATGTGGCCTAAAATATGGTCTATCTTATCAAATGTTCCATGTGCTGCTGAATAAAAGTGAATTCAGTCATTAATGGATGAAATATTCTATAGATTTCTGTTAGGTCCATATTACTAATTTCTTAGCTTATGGTTAGATGATCTCTCCAGTGATGAGAGAGTCATGTTAAAGTCACAAAGTATTTTATTATAATCTATTTGATTTTTTTTAATTTTTACAGACTGAATTTTGATTCATCGTACAGAAATGGGGTACAACTTGTTGTTTCTATGGTTTTACATGATGCAGATTCACACCATTCATGTAATCATACATGTACATAGGGTAATAATGTCTGTATCATTCTAGTATCTTTCTATTTGATTCTTGATATTAAAAAGGATGTGTTTAATATATGTGGATTCACCTTTGTTTGGGACATGAATATTTCTTGATCATAATACCTTGTTAATGTATGATTCCCACAAGCAGACTTGATTTTCTTTGCCTTCTAATTAATCTTGGCTTAAAGTTCACTTTATCTGATATGTGAATAGCTGCACCTGTTTGTTTACAAGTCCCATGTGAATGGAACACTTTTTCGCATCTTTTAACCTTCAGGTTGTGGATGTCTTTGCCTGTGAGGTGAGTCTCTTGCCAATAGCATATTGTTGGGTCTTGTGTTTTAATACAACCTGCCAACCTGTTTCCTTTGAATAAAAATTTTAGATGACTTACATTCAGAGTTATTACTGAGAGATTATTTCCTGCCATCTTGATTCATTTCTAATGTTTAAATTAGACTTGATTCTCCTTTAATTTAATATTCCTTTAGTGTAATTCTTCACTATGCTGGCTTTCATTATTATTTTTATTTTCATTTCTTCTTTATAAAATATTTTATTGTGCAGGATTTTTGTTTTAGGATTTCTAGTTATAAATTATTTCTGCTTCTGTGTGTAATGGAAGGATTTTATTTCATTTTCAATTCTGAACCTTAATTTTTCTGGATTCAGTATTCTTGGTGGGCATCCATTTTCTTTCAGAGCTTGATATATATTATTCCAAGCCCTCCTGGCTTTTAGATGTGGACTCAGAAATCAGTTGAAATCCAGATGGTTTTACCTGTAAATGTGACCAGACATTTTTTTCCTTGCAGATTTTCAAATTCTATCTTTATTCTGTAAGTTAGGCATTTTCATTATAATATGTCTTGGAAAGGACATATTGTGATTTGCATATTTGAAATTCTATATGCCTCTTGTATTTGAATTTCTGTCACATTCTTAAGGTTTGGAAAATTTACTGATATTTTTCTCATTAAAATGATTATTCATCCCAATAGCTTATATTTCAGAGCTTTCATCTATTCCATTGAACCTTAAATTCAGCCTCTTAATGTTATCTCAGAATACTTGAATATTCTGGTGGTCTCTTAACATCTATTCTTTATGGTTAACTTTATTTTCAAAATTATATACTTGGGGGGACAGAATGGTGGAATATAGAAAAGCTGCATCCCAAGATACACCAAGGCATGGGACCAAAGCAGCAGGTGTACAGCTTCTCAGAAAGGTGGTTGAAAGAAGGATTTTACTAAAATTTAATATTGAACACTTGAATTGGCTTAGGGACTCAGATATTTGGGTATGATAAACAAAGAAGAAAGAATATATCAGAACTGACCCAGAGGCCCCACAATTACTGCCAGCATGGATTCACCAAAGACAGATGAAGGGGAAACACAGAATTTGTACAGAGGAAACTGGGGTTAAAAATGCTGCCCAGTCTTAGCTGGTTCAAAGGGATGCACAGCATGCTTGTGCTTGAAAAGCACATCCTGTATCTCAACTAGCCACAGGGAACTGAGGCAAAAACCTTCATGGGGCAAGTGCACCACCATGGTGAGTGTGGGACCTACGAAATCAGAAAAAACAAAAACAAAAAAACATAGCCATGATATTTCAGCGCTATCTAAGTGACCTAGGCTGGAACTGATGAAAGGTGAGTGAAACAGGTGCAGAATAGACTGTATCCAGGATTCAAGTCACAAAGGTGAAGGAGAACCCAACTAGTTTTTTCTTTGTGTCTGGTGGCTCATGTGACCAGCCATAGTGAACCAATCATCTCAGTGGGCAAGATAAACATGCTCAGGGACATAAACTCTGAAAGGCTTTGTGCAGTAGTGAGTGGAACTTTGCCACCTGCTCCCCATGATTAGCTATCTTGAGAGGCTCCTGAGAATCAGACTTGAAAAAGAGATTGGCTACTGTCAAGTCCTAGGGGTCAGTCAGTCTAACCTCTCCAAAACAGACACCACCCAACAAAGCCCCTGTGGCATGATTAGATTTAAGCCCCACTTACTGGAACTCCCTTCACAGAACACTACATAAGTTGCATTCTGGGAGTGCCCCGAACTGGTCCAAATGGATAAAACACCAACTAAAAATATGTCTTAACCCTTCCCACCTCATACTGGTGAGAAAGGAAGCTGAGTCTTATATTAAATGGCTTTAATCTTAGTCTGCTCCAACAGGTACTTAAAAGAGCAATGCAAAAGCCCCACTCTTCATTCTAGCAGTACAAAACTCAAGAAGAATTGGAAAGACAGTTGGACATAGAGAGTGACTACCCAATCTGGTCAACTATTCTGACACCTTCAGTGGAGGAGTTTCTTTCATTTATTTTTGATCTTTTTAAAAATTTACATTTTATTTTATTTACTTTTTATTCTTTGTGTGTATGAGAGAGAGAGAGGTAGTCCAAACCTGAGAATCATTAGGATAGAAGAGAACATGGAGATACAAACTAAAGGCACGATGAACATTTTCAATGAGACAGTTACAGAAAACTTCTCACCTCAGAAATGAGGTAGACATCAACATACAGGATGCTTACAGGACCCTAAATAGACCTAGTCAAATAAGATGCTCACAAAGACATTGAATCAAAATGCTTAACATAGAAAATTAGGAAAGAATATTAAAAGTTGCATGATAGAAACATTAGTTCAAATTTAGAGGCAAACCAAGAAGACTCACTTCTGATTTCTCAGTTCAGACACTAAAATCTAGGAGTGTCTGGAATGGAACATTCCAAGCGCTCAAAGAAAACAATTGCCAACCAGGGTTGCTATACCCAACAAAATTGTTTCAAATCTGAGGTGGGTATAAAAACTTTCCACAATAAGAATAAGCTAAAAGCATTCATGAGCACCAATTTAGCAATACAAAAAATACTCAAAGATAAACTGCACACAGAGGAACTAAAACACAATTCCCAAAGCTCCTATATAGAGGAAGTTCAAAAAAAGAATTATCCACTAAATTAGAATCAAGACAGGATAAATTCAGCAAAAAATCCAAAATGGCAGGAAACCATGCAAAAATATCTATACTAATGCTGAATATTAGAGGTCTCATCTCTCCAATTAAAAGACATGAATTAGCAGAATGGATTAAAAAAAAACAATATGCAGTTTACAAGAGACTCATCTTGTAGGCAAAGACATTCATTTATAGGCTGACAGTTCTCCATTTATGTATGATCTATCAAAATGTAAAAATGCATTCTACTGTAATGTACAACTAATTAGAACAAATTTTAAACATTTTTTAAAAAATAAAATACATATATGAAAAAAGATTCCATGCATATATTCAAGAAAACAAGCAGGAGTAGCTATTCTTATATCTGACTAAGCAGATTTCAAGCAAAAATTAATCATAAGTGTCAAAGAAGTCACTATATTCTGGTAAAGGGAACAATCCAACAAGAAGATATAATTATAGTAAATATTTATGTCCCAATGCCAGCACACTCAATTATATTAAAAAATATTCCACGACACTAAATCTCAGATATACTCTGACACAATAATACTGGGTGATTTCAATATACCCTTATCACCAATAGACAGGTCATCAAAACATAAAATTAATAAAGGTATTTCCAACCTAAAAAATATTATGAATCAAATGGAACTAACTAACATCTATAAAATGCTCCACCCCAAAAAACTGCATTTACCTTTTTCTCAGCTGCACATAAAACTTTTTTCAAAATGGATCATATTCTAGACTGCAAAGAAAATACAGAAAAATCAATTGAATCACACATATCCTATCAGATCATAATGGAATGAAGCTAGAAAAATCAACAGCAAGAAAAATAATAGAAACCACATAAACACATGGAGATTGAACAATGCTCTCTTAAATGAAGAATGGATCAAAGAAGAAATGAGAATATAAATCAATAAATTCTCAGAAATGAATGAGAACAGAGATACAACATTGCTCTTTTCATGAAAACACATGAAAATCATAATGAGAAGTGGGTTTCATTCCATGAATGCAAGGTTGGTTTGACATATGCAAATCAATAAATGTAATCCATCACTTAGGCAGAATTAAAGACAAAAATCACAAGATTGTCTCAACATACGCAGAAAAGTCATTTGAAAAATTCAACACTCAATCATGTTTAAAATGTTTTTAACTTTCAATGTGACCTTATGTTCACATTGAAAAGCCACTTGTGGCAAACCAAAAGGCAACATTATATTAAAATGAGAAAAGCTAAAATCATTTCCTCTAAATTCAGCAACAAGACAAGGCACTCTCACCACTTCTATTAAATATAGTCCTTGAAATATTAGAGCAATCAAGCAAATAAAGGAAATAAAAGGAATACAAGTAGGAAAAGAAGTCAAGCTATCCTGTCTGATGATGACATAGTCATACATTTAGAAGACCCAAAAACTTTATCAGAAGATGTCTAGAATTTATAAATGAGTTCAGTAAAGTAGTAGAATACAAAATTGATAACACAATAACTTTCCTATAGTCCAAAAGTGATTCTGCAGAGGAAGAAATCAGGAAAACCATCCCATTCACAATAATCTCAAAAATGAAATGCTTGGGATTATCTAAAAAGGATGTAAAAGAGCTATACAATAAAACTTATAGAACTGAAGAAAGAAATTAAAGAAGATCTTAGAAGATGGGATGATCTCCCATGTTCGTGGATAGGCAGAATCACTATTGTCAAAATGATCATACTATCAAAAGCAATATCCAGATTCAATGCAATCCCCACCAACATACCAATGAAATTCTTCCATGAATAAGAAAAAAAAAAAACAATTCTTAAATTTATTTGAAAGAATGAGAGACCTATAATAGCCAAAGCAGTACTAAATAAGAAAAGCAAAGCAGAAGACATCACAATACCTGGATTTAAATTAGAATACAGAGCTGTAATAACAGAAGTAGCATCATATTGGCATCAAAATAAATATAAAGACCAATTAATAGAAGACACAAAGGTAAATCCACATAGCTATAGTCAATTTATTTTTAACAAAGGTGCTAGAAGTATATGTTGGAGAAAAGATAGTCTTTTAAAAAATGGTGCTGTCAAGGTTGGATACCATCACTGAGCCCCCCCTGCCCCACCCCCACTGAGGTTTGACCTGGCACTAACCCCTCAGCCCGCCCACACACCGAGGACGGAGGTCAGTAGCTGAGCCAGCACGCCTGCCCTGCTAAATGCTGAGGGACACTGCACCTGCCTCTGTGCTGACTCAGCACACCCTCGCTGGGGTTCCCCAGCTTCTTTGGAGGCTGGCCCAGGCATTTTGAATTATTCCTGAGGTTGTGGCCATCATCATTGGAAGGGCGACTTCCTTCCTGAGACACCTACAGGAGACTGGAGGCCCTTTGACAAGTACTTCTGCTTACTCACTTACATCCTACACCCTTCTCCATCCTCTTGTTCACAAGTAGAAATACTGTAAATAGTAATCTAACTGATCCTGTTCATTACAATTATGTCAAAGTCTTTATAGGGGTTATCTGGTTCAGGGCTGCTTTTTCTCTGTATTGGGTGCTACTGGTATTGATTTCCCCTTTAAAGGAGAGGTAGTGGAAAACTGCAGGGTCATAATAAACCTGCAAGAGGGGAACTTCAGTATCTCTGATCTTCACTGCTAAAGGGTAATATATAGAAATAATATGAAAAAACAGGGGAAGAAAGTGTCCCTAACAAACCAAGATGCTATTGTGATGGAATCCAATGACAGGATGGCAGTAGAAATGACAGAAAAAAGAGTTTAGATTCTGCATACTTAAAATGATCCATGAAGCAAAAGACAAGATAAGAGAGGAAATGCAGGCAATGCATGACCATTCCAGTAAACAGTTAAAAGAGTAAATGCAGGAAACAAAAGAACACGTCAACAAAGAGAGAGATTCTGAAAAAAAAAAAAAAAAACCCAAAAAAGTAATATTCTTCTGCTAAAGTCCAAGATGAGAGGACAAAACTAAGGATGTAAGCAAGTTGTAAATGTTTAAGTAAGTTTCAGAAAGTCAGCAGAATGTATATCTCAAAAAGTTTGTATTTGTGATTAAATTGGCTTTGATTAGCACAATCAGTTATTAGAACTTTAATATGCTGATATGAAACAGTCTAAAACATTGGTTTGCTCTTATCTATCAAGATCATTTTCTCATATTTGTATTTGTTAGGTTTTATTACTTAGGGAAACTAAGTCTTAAAGGAATTAGGGTTTGTACTTATTTTAAAGTCTTAAATAATTACTTTGTAACTGGTTAAACCAACAGTTGTTATTTAGGTTATAACAATATAGTTGACACTCAAAATATGTGACTATGTATATGTATGCATCTGAAAACTATATCAGTCTAGGCCTTGTCTAAATGTTATATAAAAGTTTATAAAAAGAGGGACTGGGGTAGTGGCTCAGTGATTGCTTAGCATGTGTGAAGCATTGGATTTGATTCTTAGCACCACATATAAATAAATATATAAAATAAAGATCCATCAACATCTAAAAAGTTTATAAAATAAAAGTTTATGTAAGTTTCCTGGCAAGATAACCAATAAGTGCTCTCTTTTGTATATGGCCATAGAAGGACCACATTGTCATTTGAAGATCTGTCTTATATCTGTTTACTTTGTTTGACTAAGTCAATTTCTGATTATTAATACTGTTTTCTAAATGTATAAGAAATTTAAGGCTATTCTTTGATATTTTGTTAACCCATGGAGACCTATGATTATTGTTACCATACAGTCTAAATTCTAAATTGTATTTTAAAAGTTAAACTTTGTTAAACGTAAAACTTTGGAGAACACTTTGACAAGTTAGTGTCCTCTGAACTAAAACTATCTGTAACAAAATTCTCAAATATGTATAAAAATAACAAATTTAGTTGGTATTTATTCATGTCATTTGATGTTTTATAGGTGGATAAAGTAACCTGTTGTCAATATGTTATATATACAATTTTGTGTTATTCCTTACCCTGAAATTGAAATTTAAATGCATTTTTAAAAGAATAAGGAGAGCCTAACCTGTTTAAAGGTGATCAAAACTTTATAAAATGTTTTTTTAAAAAGTAAACATCAGTTTCAGAAATAAAATGCCTTACTAAGTTTTGTCAAGAGGCCATCATGCCTGAGTTAAAACTCTGCCTCTCACCTAATTCCATGCTAGGATAACTACTCAAGTTCATTTAAAGTTAAGTTCAAAAGATAGGTTTTTGTTATAAGAATTATTTTGATCTTAAAAGAAAATATATAGCTAATTAAAAGTTTAGGATTACAAAATTATGTTTTTTCATTCATAGATTTTAAACTAAACATGTTTTTACTCTTGTTAATTTTATTTTATATTTCCTTTTAAACTTTATAACTGTTGTCAGTTAGTGCTTTACAGAAACATAGTTTCTAATATAATAACCAGAGTTAATTTGAGGTAATGAGCCTTCAGCTCTATAGCTAGACAAAATATAAGACTGATTTCCATGATACTAACCCCAATTAAATAAAAGGGGTAAATAACTATAAAATTAGAGACATTAAAGTTAAAACCAAGTACTCCTACTTTAAGACTGGTAAAACTGGGCTGCTGAATGATTAAAACCAAACCTTAGAGACTAAAGATAAAAAGGACCAAGGAAAATAATCAGTATTTGGCTCTTGCCCTCTGAGGTCAGCTCAAACCCAGGAAACAACAGGAACTTCTCTAAGGATTTACAACTCTGGGCCACATGACCTCCCAATCAGAGAGATCAATGGGACCCTAGGTAATAGAAAGTCAACCAGTGCACATTCTGCAAAGAAGAGGGTCACTGGAAAGGGAAATGATTCCCTAATGCTTCCAAGGGAAACCATATGTGATCAGCAAGGTCTTGACTTATTCCAAAAGATGGTACTAGAGAAGCTAAGAGGCTTCTCATAAGTTCCCAAGAGTGATCCCCTGAGGAATTTCAGCTGATTCTTAAGATTGAATAGGGACAAGGTCAATTTTGACCAAGTTGGTCTTAAACACCTGACAGGAGAGTTACAAAGCACAGCCACTCAAGGGCCAACATCCATAGCTAAGATGGCACAATTGATAGCAAAGGGGTTAGAGATCACCAGGAAGTTACAACTATCAGGAAACCCACTTACACTGGATCAGGTGCTGCCAGTTGCTCTATTAATAATTGCATCAAGCCCTATTAGGCAAACAGGATTCTCCCCTTATGAGATTCTCTATGGGCACCCTCCTCTCATTATAAGAGATACATAAAAAGATCTAAAATTAAAAAAAAAAACATTATGCCCACACCTTTAAACCAGGAGATGCTAATTGATTTTTTAAAATAATAATAAAGGCAAGTCCAATTCCTAAAACTTCTTTGGAAAGGTCCTTTCACTATCTTTTTATCCAACCCTAATACAGTAGATAGACAAGGTGGCCCCTTCGATTCATCACAGCAGGGTAAAATAGCCTCTGATGGTTGGGAGTGCATTCTTGATCCAACTGCACCTGGCAAGCTGACCATCAAAACTAAACAAACCACACCCTGAGAGCCCCCAAGAACAACAGCCCTGCTTTAGTCACTCCAGAAGCTGACTAATGTATGCACAGAAGATGCTTGAGGAACTGACTGCTACCTGGGATAAATGGACTACTCTTATTTTCTGCATTGGTCTATTTTGCTTTTGTGATCCTCCTGGCACTTCTGTTTGGTACTTGCATCCTTAACATACTGACCCGATTTGTTCCCTCCTGCTTAGAGGTCATGAAATTCCAAATGATTCTCCAGAGTTCCCAATGGATTAGCTTGGAGGATATGGACACAGGTGATGCCATTAAGAGGTTTTAAAAGGGCACCAAAGGGGGGAAAATGTGATGGTAAAACCAGACCTGGTTGTGAAATGAAATTACAAAAACGTTATTATAAGAGTCCAATGCCTGGGGAAGGGGTCAGTTTCCCTTTCCTGTCTTAACCTTTCTCCAGGAAGCCTAATTTACCATGGGTCCCTACATTTTGCATTATTAATAACTGCCTTAAGAGTCTGACTACTCCCTCCTTAAATGTAATAGATGTCTATGAAAAGAGCTGTTTCTTCTTGTCTGTTCTGTGAGCATGCTTGATGTTAGAGATTTTGCACAAGGCCATCATTTGCATAGATTAGAAATTCTTTTAAAAAAAGAGAAAAAAGCCCCAATGATAGCATGTGTCTAAGATGACACCAAGCAACCTATAAATATTGTGAGAAACTGTTGATCAGGGCTCAGAATTTTAGAGTGCTAATCTCCTTTGGGCCAGCTGGCATAGAATAAATCTTGGTTTCTCCTACCTTTCAAGTGCCATCTTGTCATTTCCTCAGTAACATGAAAGAATCTCAGAAATGTTATGCTGAGCAAAAGGAGTCAGATAACAAAGAATGTATGACAAAATATTTCATATTTTGCTGCATAGGCACTTTCCTTCCTCTAAGTTGTTCTTGTCAGGCATTTTGGTCACAGTGACAAAAAACTGATTAAAACAACTCTATTTCCTGAACGTGAACTTGAAAAATGTGATGATATTGGTATATAAACAAATATGCTAATGGTACATCAAATCAGTGGAGGAAATGATAACTTTTTAAAAACAATCTATTCTGGCACAATTAGGTGTTCACCTGGGAGGAAATAAAGCTGGAGCACTGACTCATCAGACTCAAAAATTTTCTTAATGAATGTAAGCTTAAAATGTAAACACAATTTAACTTAAATATTAATTTCAAGATAATTTAAAGTATTTGCATAATATTGGCATTGTGGAGAATTTTCTTAACTAACACTGGAAACTCAGCACATGTAAAGAAAAAAATAACTTATTTGATAAAATTAAAGTCTTCCAATTCTTCTCCATGCTATATCTCTACCTTTGTCAACACTTTCAGGTTTTGTTCATTAACTTGAATCCTATGGCCCTGTCAAAATCACAAATTAATACCAACACTTTTAAGATTTATTAGAATTTTCTACATACATTTTTTTGTTTTTGCAAATAAAAGTAGTTATACATCTTCATTACCACACCTTATTCCTCTTGACTTGTCTTTATTTTATCTTATTATGTGGATTAAGATACCCCAGCATGATAGTAAGTGAATGTGGTGAGAGAAGATACCCTCACCTTATTCCAGAGGTTAGGTGAGAAACATTCATTATTTCACTATTAAACATACCAGTTGTTTGTTCTTTATATTTACATTTTGTCAGGTAAAAAAACTTCTTTCTATTCCTAGTTTGCCAAAAAAAAAAAAAAAAAATTAAATCAGGAATGAGTTGACAAAAAAGTATTTGTCAAATACTTTTTAAAATTTTAATGAAATTATTGTATATTCTTGTTCCGTTAATGAAAGCAATTACATTTATTCATTTTCAAATGTTGAATAAACTCTACACTTGATTGGGATGTATTGTTTTCCTGTTACATATGTCTGAATTTGGCTTGATCACATTTGGCTTGCTTTTGTAGAGGATTTTTTGCACATATGTTTATGAGAAATAGTTGTGCATAAATTTTTTTTAATTTATTTTTTTTTATTGTAAACAAATGGGATACATGTTGTTTCTCAGTTTGTACATGGCGTAAAGGCATACCATTTGTCTAATCATAAATTTACATACAGTAATGTTGTTTGATTCATTCTGTTATTTCTTCCCTTCCCCCCGCCCCTCCCACCCCTCTTTACCCTCTATACAATACTTCCTTCCTCCATACTTGCCTCCCTCCCTAACCCTAACTCTAACCCTAACACTAACCATTCCCTCCCCCCCATTATGTGTCATCCTCCACTTATTAGCGATATCATTCTTCCTTTGGCTTTTTGAGATTGGCTTATCTCACTTAGAATGATATTCTCCAATTTCATCCATTTGCCTGCAAATGCCATAATTTTGTCATTCTTTATGGCTGAGTAATATTCCATTGTATATATATACCACAGTTTCTTTATCCACTCATCAATTGAAGGGCATCTAGGTTGGTTCCACAGTCTGGCTATTGTGAATTGAGCAGCTATGAACAATGATGTGGCTGTGTCTCTGTAGTATGCTGATTTTAAGTCCTTTGGGTATAGGCCAAGGAGTGGGATAGCTGGGTCAAATGGTGGTTCCATTCCAAGTTTTCTAAGGAATCTCCACACTGCTTTCCAGAGTGGCTGCACTAATTTGCAGCCCCACCAGCAATGTATGAGTGTACCTTTCTCCCCACATCCTCGCCAACACCTGTTGTTGCTCGTATTCTTGATAATCGCCATTCTAATTGGGGTGAGATGGAATCTTAGGGTGGTTTTGATTTGCATTTCTCTTATTACTAGAGATGTTGAACATTTTTTCATATGTTTGTTGATTGCTTGTAGATCTTCTTCTGTGAAGTGTCTATTCATTTCCATAGCCCATTTGTCGACTGGATTATTTGAATTCTTGGAGTAGAGTTTTTTGAGTTCTTTATAGATTCTGGAGATTAGTGCTCTATCTGAAGTATGATTGGCAAAGATATTCTCCCATTCTGTAGGCTCTTTCTTCGCATAGCTGATAGTTTCCTTTGCTGAGGGAAAGCTTTTTAGTTTGAATCTATCCCAGTGGTTGATTCTAGCTTTTATTTCTTGTGCTATGGAAGTCCTGTTAAGGAAGTCTGATCCTAGACCAACAAGGTGAAGATTTGGACCTACTTTTTCTTCTATAATCTGCAGGGTCTCTGGTCTGATTCCGAGGTCCTTCATCCATTTTGAGTTTAGTTTCGTGCATGGTGAGAGATATGGGTTTAGTTTCATTCTGTTGCATATGGATTTCCAATTCTCCCAGCACCATTTGTTGAAGAGGCTATCTTTTCTCCATTGCATATTTTTGGCACCTTTGTCTAGTATGAGAAAATTGTATTTATTTGGGTTTGTGACCGTGTCCTCTATTCTGTACCATTGATCTACCTTTCTATTTTGGTACCAATACCATGCCGTTTTTGTTACTATTGCTTTGTAGTAGAGTTGAAGATCTGGTATTGCAATACCCCCTGTTTCACTCTTCCTGCTAAGGATTGCTTTAGCTATTCTGGGTTTATTATTCTTCCAGATGAATTTCATAATTGCTTGCTCTATTTCTATAAGGTACGTCATTGGGATTTTAATTGGAATTGCATTGAATTTGTATAGCACTTTAGGTAGTATGGCCATTTTGACAATATTAATTCTGCCTATCCAAGAACATGGAAGATCTTTCCATCTTCTAAGGTGTTCTTTAATTTCTTTCTTTAGTGTTGTATAGTTCTCATTGTAGAGGTCTTTCACTTCTTTTGTGAGATTGATTCCCAAGTATTTTATTTTTTGCGAGGCTATTGTGAATGGGGTAGTTTTCCTAATTTCTCTTTCTGAAGATTCATCACTTATGTATAAAAATGCGTTGGATTTATGGGCATTGATCTTGTAACCTGCTACTTTACTGAATTCACTTATGAGTTCTAAGAGTTTTCTGGTGGAATTTCCAGGTTCCTCTAAATATATAATCATGTCATCAGCGAACAGGGATAGTTTGAGTTCTTCTTTTCCAATTTGTATCCCTTTAATTTCTTTGGTTTGTCTAATTGCTCTGGCCAGAGTCTCAAGAAGGATGTTGAATAGAAGTGGTGAAAGAGGGCATCCCTGCCTTGTTCCAGGTTTTAGGGGGAATGCTTTCAGTTTTTCACCATTTAGAATGATATTAGCCATGGGCTTAGCATAAATGGCCTTTACAATGTTAAGGAATGTTCCCACTATCCCTATTTTTTCTAGTGTTTTGAGCATGAAGGGGTGCTGTATTTTATCAAATGCTTTTTCTGCATCTATTGAAATAATCATGTGATTCTTGACTTTAAGTCTATTAATGTGGTGAATTACGTTTATTGATTTCCTGATGTTGAACCAACCTTCCATCCCTGGGATGAAACCAACTTGATCATGGTGCACTATCTTTTTAATATGTTTTTGTATGCGATTTGCTAAAATTTTGTTGAGAATTTTTGCATCGATGTTCATTAAGGATATTGGTCTGAAATTTTCTTTCCTTGATGAGTCTCTGTCTGGTTTAGGTATCAGGGTGATATTGGCTTCATAGAATGAGTTTGGGAGGGTTCCCTCCTCTTCTATTTTTTGGAATACTTTGAGAAGTATTGGAATGAGCTCTTCTTTAAAGGTTTTGTAGAACTCGCCTGAGAACCCATCTGGTCCCGGACTTTTCTTTGTTGGTAGGCTTTTGATGACTTCTTCTATTTCAGTACTTGAAATTGGTCTATTTAAATTGTTTATGTCCTCCTCGTTCAGTTTAGGCAATTCATATGTCTCTAGAAACCTGTTGATGCCTTCAAAATTTTCTATTTTGTTGCAGTATAGATTTTCATAATAGCTTCGAATTATGTTTTGTATTTCAATCCTGCCTGTTGTGATATTTCCTTGTTCATTCCGAATTTTAGTGATTTGGGTTTTCTCTCGTCTTCTCTTTGTTAGTGTGGCTAAAGGTCTATCAATTTTGTTTATTTTTTCAAAGAACCAACTATTTATTTTGTCAATTTTTTGTATTGTTTCTTTTGTTTCAATTTCATTGATTTCAGCTCTGTGTTTAACTATTTCCTGTCTTCTACTACTTTTGGTGCTGTTCTGTTCTTCTTTTTCTAGGGCTTTGAGCTGTAGTGTTAGGTTGTTTATTTGTTGAGTTTTACTTCTTTTATTAAATGCGCTCCATGAAATAAATTTCCCTCTAAGTACTGCTTTCATAGTGTCCCAGAGATTTTGATATGATTTTTCTTTGTTCTCATTTACCTCTAAGAATTTTTTAATTTCTTTCCTAATATCTTCTGTTATCCGTTCATCATATAATAGCATATTGTTTAATCTCCAGATGTTGGAATAGTTTCTATGTTTTACTCTTTCATTGATTTCTAACTTCAATCCATTATGATCTGATAGAATACAAGGTAGTGTCTCTCTCATCTTGTATTTGCTAACATTAGCTTTGTGGCATAATATATGGTCTATTTTAGAGAAGGATCCATGTGCTGCTGAGAAGAAAGTGTATTCGCTCTTGGTTGGATGGTATATTCTATAAATGTCCGTTAAGTCTAAATTATTGATTGTGTTATTGAGATCTATGGTTTCTTTGTTCAATTTTTGTCTGGAAGATCTGTCCAGTGGTGAGAGAGGCGTGTTAAAATCACCTAGTATTTTTGTGTTATGGTCTATTTGGTTTCTGAAATTGAGAAGGATTTGTTTGACATACATGGATGAGCCACTGTTTGGGGCATAGATGTTTATGATTGTTATATCTTGCTGATTTATGCTTCCCTTAAGCAGTATGAAATGACCTTCTTTATCCCTTCTGACTAACTTTGGCTTGAAGTCCACATTATCGGAAATGAGGATGGATACTCCAGCTTTTTTGCTGAGTCCATGTGCATGGTATGTTTTTCCCCATCCTTTCACCTTTAGTCTATGGGTATCTTTTTCTATGAGGTGAGTCTCTTGCAGGCAACATATTGTTGGATCTTTCTTTTTAATCCAATCTGCCAGTCTATGTCTTTTGATTGATGAATTCAGGCCATTAACATTCAGGGTTATTATAGAGATATGATTTGGTTTCCCGGTCATTTGGTTCATTTTTTAAATTTTATTTATTTATTTGTTTGACACAACTTGTTTCCTCCTTTATTTGACAATTCCTTTAGGATAATTCCTCCCTTTGCTGCTTTGCTTCTTTGTTTTTCATCTCTTCCTCATGGAATATTTTGCTGAGAATGTTCTGTAATGCTGGCTTTCTTTTTGTAAATTCTTTTAGCTTTTGTTTATCATGGAAGGATTTTATTTCATCGTCAAATTTGAAGGTAAGTTCTGCTGGGTATAAGATTCTTGGTTGGCATCCATTTTCTTTCAGGGCTTGAAAAATGTTGTTCCAGGCCCTTCTAGCTTTTAGGGTCTGGATTGAAAAATCTGCTGATATCCGTATTGGTTTCCCCTGAATGTAATTTGGTTCTTTTCTCTCACAGCCTTTAAAATTCTGTCTTTATTTTGTATGTTCGTTATTTTCATTATAATGGGCCTTGGTGTGCCTTGTAATTTTGTGTATTTGGAGTCCTATAAGCCTCTTGAACTTGATTTTCCAGTTCATTGTTCAGATTTGGGAAATTTTCTGATATTATTTCATTGAATAAATTGTTCATTCCTTTGGCTTGTTTCTCTAGGCCTTCCTCAATCCCAATAATTCTTAAATTTCGCCTTTTCATGATATCCCATAGTTCTTGTAGATTCTGTTCATGATTTCTTACCATCTTCTCTGTTTGTTCAACTTTGTTTTCAAGGTTAAATATTTTGTCTTCAATGTCTGAGGTTCTGTCTTCCAGGTGTTCTATCCTATTGGATATGCTTTCTATGGAGTTCTTAATTTGGTTTATTGTTTCCTTCATGTCAAGGATTTCTGTTTGGTTTTTTTTCAATATCTCTAACTATTGAAATGATCTTTTGCTTCCTGTATTTGCTCTTTTAAGTGTCGATTGGTGCGATCCATCAATGCTTGCATTTGCTCTTTCATCTCATCATTCAGTGCGTGCATTTGCTCTTTCATCTCATCGTTTGCTTCCCTGATCGTTTTAATTATGTACATTCTGAACTCCTTTTCTGTCATTTCTTCTGCCATGCTGTCACTGGGTTTTATTGATGTAACATCTAGATTTGTTTGCAGCATTTTCTTTCCTTGTTTTCTCATATTGTTCAGGTATCAGAAGACCGCTGAGATATTGCAGATTTCCTCTATTGACTTACAATGTCCCTGAAGATTTCTATATATATCCCCCCTTAGCCTTCAGTAGGCTGAAGTCTTGGAGGAAGTTGATAATGCGGTGCTCCACAAGGAAGCCGCCTCTCTAGGAGTGGTGGCCTTCAGGTGGGGTATAATCCCTGCTAGTGGGCAGAGGTGCCTCCACTTGTTGACCAATGGTCATCCAAAGGGGACCTAGGCTGTGGGCTGAGGCAAGGCCTGTTTGGGCCTGAGTCTCTGGTTTTACCATCCTTGTGGGGAAACCTCACCCAGCAGGGAAGACTCACCCGGTGGGGAGGTCTCGCTGGTTAGTTCCCTCCTAGAGGTTCCCCTCAATTTACAGCTACCGCCTGGGCTGGGCTGCCTTCCTCTGCAAAGTTCCCAGGGGCCCGGCCCTACCTCCTGGACCTGGGAGCCTCACCCTTTGCAGATGACTCTCCTTAGGCTGCCCTTCCTCAGAGAATCTGCCCGCAGGCCTGGAACCTTCGCTCCGCCCTAAGCCTGTCTCTCGGTGGCTCTTCCACCAAGAAGCCTCCTAGATCCTGGGACCCTCCTCTGTACCTAATCGCCTGGCTAAGCGGCCCCTCCTCTGAGCAGCCACCTGGGGCCCTGTACAATCGCTCTGAATCCCAGAGACCCGCCACATGCCTCTTCCTCCAGACACCCGCCCAGTATTCCAGTGCGGTCACTAGGAGTCCAAGAAACTCACTGCGTGCCTCCACCTCCACCAACCACCCGTAGCCCTGGGCAATCAATCACGCCGAGTCGAAGTGACCCTCCCCGTTCCTCCTCCTGCTCCAGATAACCCCCCGGATGTTCAGGAGTGGTCGCTCTGAGTGGCTCTGAATCCACGTGACCCGCTACACGGGTCCTCTGGGCAACCGCCCGGAGCTCTGGTGCGGCCACTCAAGACCAAGCGACCCACCACGCTTCTCCTCCAGGCAGCCCCCCTGTGTTCAGGAGCTGTCACTTTAAGTCCAAACAACTCACCACTCGCCTTCTCCTCTGAACAGCCGCCTGGAGCGCTAATGCAGTCACTGCGAGTCCAAACGCCCCGCCGCGCTCCTCCTCCTCCTCCTCCTGCTCCTCCGGGCAGGCCCTGGTGTTCAGAAGTGGTCTGAGTCCAAACAGCTCGCCACGCAGCCCCTCCTCTGGCAGCCGCCTGTAGCTCTGGTTTAGTCACTCTGAATCCAAGAGGCCGCGCTCCTCTTCCTCCTCCTCGTCCTCAGGGCAGGCCCCGGAGTTCAGAAGCAGTCGTTCTGAGTCCAAACAGCTCACTGCGGAGCTTCTCCTCTGGCAACCGCCTGTAGCTCTGGTGCAGTCACTGCGAATCCCAGCGGCCACGTTCCTCCTCCTCCTCCTCAGGGCAGGCCCCAGTGTTCTGAGTCCACACAGCTCTCCTCGCCACTCCTCCCCTGGGCAGCCGCGGAGCCCCAGTGGTTGCTCCGACTCCCAGCGCTGTGCTGAGCGGCCTCCTCTCCCATGCTCCCAGTTGTCCGAGTTCACTGCTCCAGCGGGGGGAGGGGTGTCTTGCCGGCAGCTCTACTCCACAAAGTTTCCTGCATTCCGGGACCACCGTCCCATCCGGGACGCCTACCCAATGGGTGAGAGTCACCCGGCTGCTTTGAGTTGGTCCCACGTGTCTCAATATCTCCTCTTTTGAATCCTGAGTCCTGGAGCAACATAAAATGCAGCCACCCTCTAGGCCACCATCTTGAAACCCAAGTATTTTATTTTTTTGATGCTATTGAGAATGGGGTAGTTTTCCTAATTTCTCTTTCTGAAGATTCATCACTTATGTATAAAATAGCATTGGATTTATGAGCATTGATCTTGTAACCTGCCACTTTACTGAATTCACTTATGAGTTCTAAGAGTTTTCTGGTGGAATTTCCAGGTTCCTCTAAATATATAATCATGTCATCAGCGAACAGGGATAGTTTGAGTTCTTCTTTTCCAATTTGTATCCCTTTAATTTCTTTGGTTTGTCTAATTGCTCTGGCCAGAGTCTCAAGAAGGATGTTGAATAGAAGTGGTGAAAGAGGGCATCCCTGCCTTGTTCCAGGTTTTAGGGGGAATGCTTTCAGTTTTTCACCATTTAGAATGATATTAGCCATGGGCTTAGCATAAATGGCCTTTACAATGTTAAGGAATGTTCCCACTATCCCTATTTTTTCTAGTGTTTTGAGCATGAAGGGGTGCTGTATTTTATCAAATGCTTTTTCTGCATCTATTGAAATAATCATGTGATTCTTGACTTTAAGTCTATTAATGTGGTGAATTACGTTTATTGATTTCCTGATGTTGAACCAACCTTCCATCCCTGGGATGAAACCAACTTGATCATGGTGCACTATCTTTTTAATATGTTTTTGTATGCGATTTGCTAAAATTTTGTTGAGAATTTTTGCATCGATGTTCATTAAGGATATTGGTCTGAAATTTTCTTTCCTTGATGAGTCTCTGTCTGGTTTAGGTATCAGGGTGATATTGGCTTCATAGAATGAGTTTGGGAGGGTTCCCTCCTCTTCTATTTTTTGGAATACTTTGAGAAGTATTGGAATGAGCTCTTCTTTAAAGGTTTTGTAGAACTCGCCTGAGAACCCATCTGGTCCCGGACTTTTCTTTGTTGGTAGGCTTTTGATGACTTCTTCTATTTCAGTACTTGAAATTGGTCTATTTAAATTGTTTATGTCCTCCTCGTTCAGTTTAGGCAATTCATATGTCTCTAGAAACCTGTTGATGCCTTCAAAATTTTCTATTTTGTTGCAGTATAGATTTTCATAATAGCTTCGAATTATGTTTTGTATTTCAATCCTGCCTGTTGTGATATTTCCTTGTTCATTCCGAATTTTAGTGATTTGGGTTTTCTCTCGTCTTCTCTTTGTTAGTGTGGCTAAAGGTCTATCAATTTTGTTTATTTTTTCAAAGAACCAACTATTTATTTTGTCAATTTTTTGTATTGTTTCTTTTGTTTCAATTTCATTGATTTCAGCTCTGTGTTTAACTATTTCCTGTCTTCTACTACTTTTGGTGCTGTTCTGTTCTTCTTTTTCTAGGGCTTTGAGCTGTAGTGTTAGGTTGTTTATTTGTTGAGTTTTACTTCTTTTATTAAATGCGCTCCATGAAATAAATTTCCCTCTAAGTACTGCTTTCATAGTGTCCCAGAGATTTTGATATGATTTTTCTTTGTTCTCATTTACCTCTAAGAATTTTTTAATTTCTTTCCTAATATCTTCTGTTATCCGTTCATCATATAATAGCATATTGTTTAATCTCCAGATGTTGGAATAGTTTCTATGTTTTACTCTTTCATTGATTTCTAACTTCAATCCATTATGATCTGATAGAATACAAGGTAGTGTCTCTCTCATCTTGTATTTGCTAACATTAGCTTTGTGGCATAATATATGGTCTATTTTAGAGAAGGATCCATGTGCTGCTGAGAAGAAAGTGTATTCGCTCTTGGTTGGATGGTATATTCTATAAATGTCCGTTAAGTCTAAATTATTGATTGTGTTATTGAGATCTATGGTTTCTTTGTTCAATTTTTGTCTGGAAGATCTGTCCAGTGGTGAGAGAGGCGTGTTAAAATCACCTAGTATTTTTGTGTTATGGTCTATTTGGTTTCTGAAATTGAGAAGGATTTGTTTGACATACATGGATGAGCCACTGTTTGGGGCATAGATGTTTATGATTGTTCTATCTTGCTGATTTATGCTTCCCTTAAGCAGTATGAAATGACCTTCTTTATCCCTTCTGACTAACTTTGGCTTGAAGTCCACATTATCGGAAATGAGGATGGATACTCCAGCTTTTTTGCTGAGTCCATGTGCATGGTATGTTTTTCCCCATCCTTTCACCTTTAGTCTATGGGTATCTTTTTCTATGAGGTGAGTCTCTTGCAGGCAACATATTGTTGGATCTTTCTTTTTAATCCAATCTGCCAGTCTATGTCTTTTGATTGATGAATTCAGGCCATTAACATTCAGGGTTATTATAGAGATATGATTTGGTTTCCCGGTCATTTGGTTCATTTTTTAAATTTTATTATTTATTTGTTTGACACAACTTGTTTCCTCCTTTATTTGACAATTCCTTTAGGATAATTCCTCCCTTTGCTGATTTGCTTCTTTGTTTTTCATCTCTTCCTCATGGAATATTTTGCTGAGAATGTTCTGTAATGCTGGCTTTCTTTTTGTAAATTCTTTTAGCTTTTGTTTATCATGGAAGGATTTTATTTCATCGTCAAATTTGAAGGTAAGTTCTGCTGGGTATAAGATTCTTGGTTGGCATCCATTTTCTTTCAGGGCTTGAAAAATGTTGTTCCAGGCCCTTCTAGCTTTTAGGGTCTGGATTGAAAAATCTGCTGATATCCGTATTGGTTTCCCCTGAATGTAATTTGGTTCTTTTCTCTCACAGCCTTTAAAATTCTGTCTTTATTTTGTATGTTCGTTATTTTCATTATAATGGGCCTTGGTGTGCCTTGTAATTTTGTGTATTTGGAGTCCTATAAGCCTCTTGAACTTGATTTTCCAGTTCATTGTTCAGATTTGGGAAATTTTCTGATATTATTTCATTGAATAAATTGTTCATTCCTTTGGCTTGTTTCTCTAGGCCTTCCTCAATCCCAATAATTCTTAAATTTCGCCTTTTCATGATATCCCATAGTTCTTGTAGATTCTGTTCATGATTTCTTACCATCTTCTCTGTTTGTTCAACTTTGTTTTCAAGGTTAAATATTTTGTCTTCAATGTCTGAGGTTCTGTCTTCCAGGTGTTCTATCCTATTGGATATGCTTTCTATGGAGTTCTTAATTTGGTTTATTGTTTCCTTCATGTCAAGGATTTCTGTTTGGTTTTTTTTCAATATCTCTAACTATTGAAATGATCTTTTGCTTCCTGTATTTGCTCTTTTAAGTGTCGATTGGTGCGATCCATCAATGCTTGCATTTGCTCTTTCATCTCATCATTCAGTGCGTGCATTTGCTCTTTCATCTCATCGTTTGCTTCCCTGATCGTTTTAATTATGTACATTCTGAACTCCTTTTCTGTCATTTCTTCTGCCATGCTGTCACTGGGTTTTATTGATGTAACATCTAGATTTGTTTGCAGCATTTTCTTTCCTTGTTTTCTCATATTGTTCAGGTATCAGAAGACCGCTGAGATATTGCAGATTTCCTCTATTGACTTACAATGTCCCTGAAGATTTCTATATATATCCCCCCTTAGCCTTCAGTAGGCTGAAGTCTTGGAGGAAGTTGATAATGCGGTGCTCCACAAGGAAGCCGCCTCTCTAGGAGTGGTGGCCTTCAGGTGGGGTATAATCCCTGCTAGTGGGCAGAGGTGCCTCCACTTGTTGACCAATGGTCATCCAAAGGGGACCTAGGCTGTGGGCTGAGGCAAGGCCTGTTTGGGCCTGAGTCTCTGGTTTTACCATCCTTGTGGGGAAACCTCACCCAGCAGGGAAGACTCACCCGGTGGGGAGGTCTCGCTGGTCAGTTCCCTCCTAGAGGTTCCCCTCAATTTACAGCTACCGCCTGGGCTGGGCTGCCTTCCTCTGCAAAGTTCCCAGGGGCCCGGCCCTACCTCCTGGACCTGGGAGCCTCACCCTTTGCAGATGACTCTCCTTAGGCTGCCCTTCCTCAGAGAATCTGCCCGCAGGCCTGGAACCTTCGCTCCGCCCTAAGCCTGTCTCTGTGCGGCTCTTCCACCAAGAAGCCTCCTAGATCCTGGGACCCTGCTCTGCACCTAATCGCCTGGCTAAGCGGCCCCTCCTCTGAGCAGCCACCTGGGGCCCTGTACAATCGCTCTGAATCCCAGAGACCCGCCACATGCCTCTTCCTCCAGACACCCGCCCAGTATTCCGGTGTGGTCACTAGGAGTCCAAGAAACTCACTGCGTGCCTCCACCTCCACCAACCACCCGTAGCCCTGGGCAATCAATCACTCCGAGTCGAAGTGACCCTCCCCGTTCCTCCTCCTTCTCCAGATAACCCCCCGGGTGTTCAGAAGCTGTCACTCTGAGTGGCTCTGAGTCCACGTGACCCGCAGCCCGGGTCCTCTGGGCAACCGCCCGGAGCTCTGGTGGGGCCACTCAAGACCAAGCGTCCCACCACGCTTCTCCTCCAGGCAGTCCCCCTGTGTTCAGGAGCTGTCACTTTAAGTCCAAACAACTCACCACTCGCCTTCTCCTCTGAGCAGCTGCCTGGAGCACTAATGCAGTCACTACGAGTCCAAAGGACCCGCAGCGCTCCTCCTCCTCCTCCTCCTACTCCTCCGAGCAGGCCCCGGGGTTCAGAAGTGGTCTGAGTCCAAACAGCTCGCCACGCAGCCCCTCCTCTGGCAGCCGCCTGTAGCTCTGGTGTAGTCACCCCGAATCCAAGCGGCCGCGCTCCTCTTCCTCCTCCTCGTCCTCAGGGCAGGCCCCGGGGTTCAGAAGGAGTCGTTCTGATTCCAAACAGCTTGGCGCGCAGCTTCTCCTCTGGCAACCGCCTGTAGCTCTGGTGCATTCACTCCGAATCCAAGTGGCCATGCTCCTCCTCCTCCTCCTCTGCGCAGGCCCCGGTGTCCTGAGTCCACACAGCTCTCCTCGCCACCCCTCCCCTGGGCAGCCGCTGGAGCCCCAGTGGTTGCTCCGAGTCCCAGTGCTCTGCGGAGCGGCCTCCTTTACGATGCTCCCAGTTGTCCAAGTTCACTGCTCCAGCGGGGGGAGGGGCGTCTCGCCGGCAGTTCTACTTCATAAAGTTTCCTGCGTTCCGGGACCACCGTCCCATTCGGGACGCCTTCCCAAGGGGTGAGAGTCACCCGGCTGCTTTGAGTTGGTCCCAAGTGTCTCAATATCTCCTCTTTTGAATCCTGAGTTTTGGAGCAACATGAAATGCAGCCACCCTCTAGGCCGCCATCTTGAAACCCCTCCTGTGCATAATTTTTTTGTTGTTATCAGATTTTTTGGTACCAGGTATGTTCCATTTGGTTGTGGTATCAGGGTTATGCCTACCTAAAATATGAGTTGGGAAATTTTTTCTCCTTTGATTTTTTGAAATAATTTGTGAATATTTGTATCATTTTTCCTTAAATAAATGAAAGAATTCAATCTGAAGTCATTGAGATTTAGGATTTTCTTTGCGCCAAATTATGAATGCAATTTTTTTCATAAAGGGATAATGTTGCTATCTATTTTATCTTGTCAGTTTTGACGAATTGTATTTTTCAAGAGATTTATCCACTTCACCTAAGTTATTGTATTTCTTTTTTTTTTCAGGATTTAAAACTTTTACTTGTCAAATAAATAAAATTAAAATATAGGCACAGACAGACATATTTACCATGCATGTATTGTACAAGGGATTTATACCTATTGATTGCATAATACTGTACAATGAAAAGATGACTAAAATATAAAATGGACAAAGATTTAATCAGGAACACTGTAAAATAAGATCTATAAATGTTCTATTGATATACAAAAATATTCAACATCAGTAGTTATCAGTGAAGTGAAAAATTAGAAATTGGATATCACTACACAGCTATTAAAACATCTTAAGTGAAATAGACTGACAATATTAAGTGCTGGCAAGGGTATAGAACAACAGAAACTCTCATATTGATATTTGGAATGTAAAATTTTATGAACATTTGGAAGAAAGTTTTGGCAATTTCTAATAAAGATTAACATGCATTCACCATATAATCCAATAATCCAACTCAAGATATTTACTGAGAGGAATGAAAACATTTATCCACACAAATCCCTACAGAAAAAAATGTTTATAGTATTTCTGAATATAATGGTGTTCATTATAGTCTTTATTATCTTACTTTTAATGTCTGTAGAATCTATGGAGATCATCTAAAGATAATTTGTATTTTCTATCATTTTTCCCAATTAGTCTTACTTGGTATTTATCAGTTTTATTAATCTTTTCCAAAAATTGATTTTTTTTCTGTAGTTTATCTGTTTTCTATTTCATTGATTCCTGAGCTTTGTGATTTCTTAGTCCTATTTACTTTGGATTTAATTTGCTTGTCTCTTTCTAGATTCTTAAGATAGAAATTAAGATCATTGGTTTTAAATTGTGTGATATATACATGAAGTTATACATTTTCCTGTAAGTACCACTTTAGCTGCAAATTTTACTATTTATTGCTTTCATTGTCATTAAGTTTGAAGTATTTTTCAATTTCTTCTATGATTTTTTCTTTGACTTGTATTATTTAAGAGGATATTATTTGACTTTCTAATATATGGGGAATTCCTAGATATCTGTTATTAATTATATCATAATTTTGTGGTCAACAAACAGAATTAGTATTTTAAAAAATTGTTGAGTTTATTAGGGGATGAAAATGGTAATGACCCTGATTTTGATCATTACACATTGTATAGATGTACTAAATTATTATTACATGCTCCCATGAATAAGTATAAAATATTATCTGATGACTTAAAAATGCAAAGATAATGAATCTTTCCCACTTGTTTGGTTGGATTCTTAACCTTTCTCCCTGATTATACACCAAGGTGAGGAAATCTAGGTTCAAGTGTCTTAACAACCTGACATTTTCAAAGACAAAAACTATAGAACAGTGCATGCTAGTGCCATATTCCACGATCAAAATGTGCATGTGCATATGCAGATTCATATGCTATTCATCGCAGCACCAGATGGTGGGTTTTCTGCGCATTTACTTTCTTGTCCATTCTGGTAGTATTTCAGGGCCATTTGTTTCTTTTCCTTACTTCACAGAATATGAGAAATGAAGATTCAGGAAAATAAGATGCTGGCTAACATAAGGAATAGGAAGATGAGGCTTTTGCTGTTTGAGTCAAGGATAAAGTCGGTCACATTAAAATTTTAAATAGTTATTTGCAGAAGCATTGATTCATTAGTTAATAGCTCATTTGGTAAGAGATTCAGGGCTCTACTCAATGGGTGCCATGGAAATAACTTTTAAGGTGCTAATGAAAGAAGACAAAATATTTGATTGGTTAAAGTGGAAAGCTCCTAGTTGCAAGTTAATGACTAATGATTAATTTTGAGTTTTTTTTTTTCTGTTTTCATTGAGTTGTGGTTTGTTCTGCTTCAATAGGAACACATGGTCCTAGAGCTGTCTCAGTCTAATAACCTCCAAGTTAATTTTTTAAAACAGTTCGAAGAGTGAGTTTTTTTTTTTTTCCTCCAAGTTCAGAATGGGTTAGAAGACCCATTGTGGTGAAGGAGGCAGGGATGGAGAAAAATGTAGAATTGTAATTTCAGGGCAGACAGTGTGGGTGGTTGAACTTAGTTCTGGAAGGGCTGCCACTGTATTAAGGGGGAACATGATTATATTCATTAGATTTGTGGAGGAGTCTGGAAGGAAATGGAGCACCTGGCAGATTTCCAAGGACAAGGTGCTGTCTTCCTTCCTTCGTTCCTTATCTTTTTTCTCTCCTCCTTTCTTCTTACCCCTCCTTCTCCTTTTCCTCCTCCTCCTTCTTCTACTTCTTTTCTCTCTCCTTTAGAAATGGAGTAATATGAAGTCCCCAAGCCAGCGGAGACCTCCGACAGGCAAACAGCTTCTGGGACCAGGGCTGGGCAGCCAGAGACCTCTCCAGGCAGCCTTGTCCCCCTCCAGCTGCAGGCTTTTTCCACGGGGCCATCCAAGATGGCGGACTAGAGGGTGACTGCATCTCCAGTCACTCCAGAACCCAGGAGTCAAGAAGGGGAGGCATTGAGAGACTCGGACTAAAATAGAACCACAGGGTGAGTCTCCCCCACCCAGCGAAGCTCAGCTGGGCGGCAGGCCCAGATTCGAGTGGCTTATTAGAGTAGGAAAGGGCAGATAGCGTCTCCCCCAGGCAGCTCTGTGCAGTCTGGCGGTGGGCTCCTCCCACAGGGACAGATCCTCCAGCCTCGGGGAGCAGGCCCCCCAGTGAGAGCCCTTCTGCACAGAAGCAGTGTGGCCGGCTCCGACCCGCCCCGCTGCCAACTCCAGCCTGCCCACAGGTTGCTTGAGAGACCAGCACAGGGCACCAGGGACTTCCCCAAGCAGCCCAGCCCCCTCTGGCGGGAAGTGCCTCTCTAGGCTAGCTTCCCGGGGCAGACCACCCAGTGAGAGCCTCTCGATGCAGAGCCAGCCACAAGTGCCCAACCCAGCGGAGACCTCCAACCCACAAGCAGCTTCTGGTACCAGGGTGGCAGCCAGAGACCTCTCCAGGCAGCCTTATCCCCCTCCAGCTGCAGGCTTTTTCCACGGGGCCATCCAAGATGGCAGACTAGAGGGTGACTGCATCTCCAGTCACTCCAGAACCCAGGATCCAAGAAGGGGAGGCATTGAGAGACTCAGACTAAAATAGAACCATGGGGTGAGTCTCCCCCACCCAGTGAAGCTCAGCTGGGCGGCAGGCCCGGATTCGAGCAGTTTATTAGAGTAGGACAGGGCAGATAGAGTCTGCCCCAGGCAGCTCTGTGCAGTCTGGCGGTGAGCTACTCCCACAGGGACAGAATCTCCAGCCTCACGGAGCAGGCCCCACAGTGAGAGCCTTTCTGCACAGAAGCAGCGCGGCCAGCTCTGGCCCGCCCCGCTGCCAGCTCCGGCCCCCCCGCAGTTTGCTTCAGTGATCAGCACAGGGCGCCAGGGACTTCCCCAAGCAGCCCAGCCACCACTGGCAGGAAGCACCTCTCTAGGCTAGCTTCTCAGGGCAAACTGCCCAGAGAGAGCCTGTCTACACAGAGCCAGCCACAAGTCCCCAAGCCAGTGGAGACCTCCGACCTGCAACTAGCCTCTGGGACCAGGGCTGGGTAGCAAGAGACCTCTCCAGGTCTCTCTCCCTGGAACCAGTAGCGAGCTAGGGGCAGTGTTCTTCGGAAGCACTAATTATCAAGTTAATCCAAGACTTTTGGCTACCGAAGGCTGGTAGGTGATACACTGGAAATCTACAAGGACACTATAAGCCAATAGAGGAAATCTACAATATCACAGAGTCCCACTGAAGCAAACGATGAGATGAAAGAGCAAATGCATGCACTGAATGATGAGATGAAAGAGCAAATGGAAGCATTGAATGATCGCACCAATCGACAATTAAAAGAGCAAATACAGGAAGCAAAAGATCACTTCATTAAAGAGTTAGAGATATTGAAAAAAAACCAAACAGAAATCCTTGAAATGAAGGAAACAATAAACCAAATTAAGAACTCCATAGAAAGCATAACCAATAGAATAGAACACCTGGAAGACAGAACATCAGACATTGAAGATAAAATATTTAACCTTGAAAACAAAGTTGAACAAACAGAGAAGATGGTAAGAAATCATGAACAGAATCTCCAAGAACTATGGGATATCATGAAGAGGCCAAATTTGAGAATTATTGGAATTGAGGAAGGCTTAGAGAAACAGACCAAAGGAATGAACAATCTATTCAATGAAATACTATCAGAAAATTTCCCAAATCTGAAGAATGAAATGGAAGATGAAATACAAGAGGCTTATAGGACTCCAAATATACAAAATTACAACAGACCCACACCAAGGCACATTATAATGAAAATGCCCAACATACAAAACAAAGACAGAATTTTAAAGGCCGCAAGAGAGAGGAATCAAATTACATTCAGGGGGAAACCAATACGGATATCAGCAGATTTTTCAATCCAGACCCTAAAAGCTAGAAGGGCCTGGAACAACATTTTTCAAGCCCTGAAAGAAAATGGTTGCCAACCAAGAATCTTATACCCAGCAAAACTTACCTTCAAATTTGATGATGAAATAAAATCCTTCCATGATAAACAAAAGCTAAAAGAATTTACAAAAAGAAAGCCAGCATTACAGAACATTCTCAGCAAAATATTCCATGAGGAAGAGATGAAAAACAAAGAAACAAATCAGCAATGGGAGGAACCATCCTAAAGGAATTGTCAAATAAAGGAAGAACCAAGTCATCTCAAAATAAATAAATAAATAAATAGAGAAATAAAATGAACCTAATGACCGGGAATACTAATCATATCTCAATAATAACCCTGAATATTAATGGCCTGAACTCATCAATCAAAAGACATAGACTGGCAGATTGGATCAAAAAGAAAGATCCAACAATATGTTGCCTGCAAGAGACTCACCTCGTAGAAAGAGATACACATAGACTTAAGGTGAAAGGATGGGGGAAAACATATCATGCACATGGACTCAGCAAAAAAGCTGGGGTATCCATCCTCATTTCAGATAAGGTGGACTTCAAGTCAAAACTAGTCAAAAGGGATAAAGAAGGACATTACATACTGCTTAAGGGAACCATAAATCAGCAAGACATAACAATCATAAACATCTATGCCCCAAACAGTGGCTCATCCATGTATGTCAAACAAATCCTTCTCAATTTCAGAAACCAAATAGACCATAACACAAAAATACTAGGTGATTTTAACATGCCTCTCTCACCACTGGACAGATCTTCCAAACAAAAATTGAACAAAGAAACCATAGATCTCAATAACACAATCAATAATTTAGACTTAACGGACATTTATAGAATATACCATCCAACCAAGAGCGAATACACTTTCTTCTCAGCAGCACATGGATCCTTCTCTAAAATAGACCATATATTATGCCACAAAGCTAATGTTAGCAAATACAAGAAGATAGAGACACTACCTTGTATTCTATCAGATCATAATGGTTTGAAGTTAGAAATAAATGAAAGAGTAAAAAACAGAAGCTACTCCAACACCTGGAGATTAAACAATATGCTATTACATGATGAATGGATAACAGAAGATATTAGGAAGGAAATTAAAAAATTCCTAGAGGTAAATGAGAACAAAGAAACATCATATCAAAATCTTTGGGACACTATGAAAGCAGTACTTAGAGGAAAATTTATTTCATGGAGCGCATTCAATAAAAGAAGTCAAAATCAACAAATAAACAACCTAACCCTTCAGCTCAAAGCCCTAGAAAAAGAAGAACAGACCAACACCAAAAGTAGTAGAAGACAGGAAATAGTTAAACTCAGAGCTGAAATCAACGAAATTGAAACAAAAGAAACTATACAAAAAATTGACAAAATAAATAGTTGGTTCTTTGAAAAAATAAACAAAATTGATAAACCCTTAGCCACTCTAACAAAGAGAAGACGAGAGAAAACCCAAATCACCAAAATTCAGAATGAACAAGGAAATATCACGACAGACACGAGTGAAATACAAAACATAATTAGAAGCTATTTTGAAAATCTATACTCCAACAAAATAGAAAATTTCGAAGACATCAACAGGTTTCTAGAGACATATGAATTGCCTAAACTGAACGAGGAGGACATACACAATTTAAATTGACCAATTTCAAGTACTGAAATAGAAGAAGTCATCAAAAGCCTACCAACAAAGAAAAGTCCGGGACCAGATGGGTTCTCAGGCGAGTTCTACAAAACCTTTAAAGAAGAGCTCATTCCAATACTTCTCAAAGTATTCCATAAAATAGAAGAGGAGGGATCCATCCCAAACTCATTCTATGAAGCCAATATCACACTGATACCTAAACCAGACAGAGACTCATCAAGGAAAGAAAATTTCAGACCAATATCCTTAATGAACATCGACGCAAAAATTCTCAACAAAATTTTAGCAAATCGCATACGAAAACATATTAAAAAGATAGTGCACCATGATCAAGTGGGTTTCATCCCAGGGATGCAAGGTTGGTTCAACATCAGGAAATCAATAAATGTCATTCACCATATCAATGGATCTAAAGTCAAGAATCACATGATTATTTCAATAGATGCAGAAAAAGCATTTGATAAAATACAGCACCCCTTCATGTTCAAAATACTAGAAGAAATAGGGATAGTGGGAACATTCCTTAACATTGTAAAGGCCATTAATGCTAAGCCCATGGCCAATATCATTCTAAATGGTGAAAAACTGAAAGCATTCCCCCTAAAAACTGGAACAAGGCAGGGATGCCCTCTTTCACCACTTCTATTCAACATCGTTCTTGAGTCTCTGGCCAGAGCAATTAGACAAACCAAAGAAATTAAAGGGATACGAATTGGAAAAGAAGAACTCAAACTATCCCTGTTCGCTGATGACATGATTATATATTTAGAGGAACCTGGAAATTCCACCAGAAAACTCTTAGAACTCATAAGTGAATTCAGTAAAGTAGCAGGTTACAAGATCAATGCCCATAAATCCAACGCATTTTTATACATAAGTGATGAATCTTCAGAAAGAGAAATTAGGAAAACTACCCCATTCACAATAGCCTCGAAAAAAATAAAATACTTGGGTATCAATCTCACAAAAGAGGTGAAAGACCTCTACAATGAGAACTATACAACACTAAAGAAAGAAATTAAAGAACACCTTAGAAGATGGAAAGATCTTCCAAGTTCTTGGATAGGAAGAATTAATATTGTCAAAATGGCCATACTACCAAAAGTGCTATACAAATTCAATGCAATTCCAATTAAAATCCCAATGATGTACCTTACAGAAATAGAGCAAGCAATTATGAAATTCATCTGGAAGAATAAGAAACCCAGAATAGCTAATGCAATCCTTAGCAGGAAGAGTGAAACAGGGGGTATTGCAATACCAGATCTTCAACTCTACTACAAAGCAATAGTAACAAAAACGGCATGGTATTGGTACCAAAACAGAAAGGTAGATCAATGGTACAGAATAGAGGACATGGACACAAACCCAAATAAATACAATTTTCTCATACTAGACAAAGGTGCCAAATATATGCAATGGAGAAAAGATAGCCTCTTCAACAAATGGTGCTGGGAAAACTGGAAATCCATATGCAACAGAATGAAACCAAACCCATATCTCTCACCATGCACGAAACTAAACTCAAAATGGATCAAGGACCTCGGAATCAGATCAGAGACCCTGCAGATTATAGAAGAAAAAGTAGGTCCAAATCTTCACCTTGTTGGTCTAGGATCAGACTTCCTTAACAGGACTCCCATAGCACAAGAAATAAAAGCTAGAATCAACCACTGGGATAGATTCAAACTAAAAAGCTTTCTCTCAGCAAAGGAAACTATCAGCAATGCGAAGAAAGAGCCTACAGAGTGGGAGAATATCTTTGCCAATCATACTTCAGATAGAGCACTAATCTCCAGAATCTATAAAGAGCTCAAAAAACTCTACTCCAAGAATTCAAATAATCCAGTCGACAAATGGGCTAAGGAAATGAATAGACACTTCACAGAAGAAGGTCTACAAGCAATCAACAAACATATGGAAAAATGTTCAACATTCTAGTAATAAGAGAAATGCAAATCAAAACCACCCTAAGATTCCATCTCACCCCAATTAGAATGGCGATTATCAAGAATAAGAGCAACAACAGGTGTTGGCGAGGATGTGGGGAGAAAGGTACACTCATACATTGCTGGTGGGGCTGCAAATTAGTGCAGCCACTCTGGAAAGCAGTGTGGAGATTCCTTAGAAAACTTGGAATGGACCCTCCATTTGACCCAGCTATCCCACTCCTTGGCCTATACCCAAAGGACTTAAAATCAGCATACTACAGAGACACAGCCACATCAATGTTCATAGCTGCTCAATTCAGAATAGCCAGACTGTGGAACCAACCTAGATGCCCTTCAATTGATGAGTGGATAAAGAAACTGTGGTATATATATACAATGGAATATTACTCAGCCATAAAGAATGACAAAATTATGGCATTTGCAGGCAAATGGATGAAATTGGAGAATATCATGCTAAGTGAGATAAGCCAAACTCAAAAAGCCAAAGGACGAATGATATTGCTAATAAGTGGAGGATGACACATAATTGGGGGGAGGGAAGGGTTAGTGTTAGGTTTAGAGTTAGGGTTAGGGAGGGGGGCAAGTATGGAGGAAGGAAGTTCTGTATAGAGGGCAAAGAGGGGTCGGAGGGGTGGGGGGAAGGGAAAAAATAACAGAATGAATCAAACAACATTACTCTATGTAAATTTATGATTAGACAAATGGTATGCCTTTACTCCATGTACAAACAGAGAAACAACATGTATCCCATTTGTTTACAATATAAAAAAAAAAAGAACATAAGCAACAATAGGTGTTGGCGAGGATGTGGGGAAAAAGGTACACTCATACATTGCTGGTGGGGTTGCAAATTAGTGCAGCCACTCTGGAAAGCAGTATGGAGATTCCTCAGAAAACTTGGAATGGAACCACCATTTGACCCAGCTATCCCACTCCTTGGCCTATACCCAAAGGACTTAAAATCAGCATACTGCAGAGATACAGCCACATCAATGTTCATAGCTGCTCAATTCACTATAGCCAGATTGTGGAACCAACCTAGATGCCCTTCAGTTGATGAATGGATAAAGAAACTGTGGCATATATACAATGGAATATTACTCTGCCATGAGGAATGACAAAATTATGGCATTTGCAGGCAAATGGACGAAATTGGAGGATATCATGCTAAGTGAGATAAGCCAATCTCAAAAAACTAAAGGACGAATGATCTCGCTGATAAGCGGATGAGGACATATAAGGGGGGCGGGTAGGCGGGGTTAGTGTTAGGGTTAGGGTTAGGGTTAGGGTTAGGGATAAGGAGGGTCGTAAGAATGGAGGAAGAAAGGAATGTATAGAGGGAAAATAGGGGTGGGAGGGGATGGGGGGAAGGGAAAAAATAACAGAATGAAGCACACAACATTGCCCTATGTAAATTTATGATTTTTAATTAAATTTAATAAAATAATTATAATTTAAAACAAACAAACAAACAAAAAGAAATGGAGTATTATTTCATAAATGTATAAATTTATCATTTGTCAGTTTGAAAGAAGAAGAAGAGAAAGGAATCGATAGGAAAAGAATAAAAATGGGGTCTGCTGATGTAAACTGACATAGACTGACTGTGTTAAGGGAATTTTGATAGGTAAAAGCATCATGAAGGTAAAAGAGAAAAAAAAGTATGAAAACAAAGAGGAATGAGGAAAAATGTAGAAAACAAACTGAGGTACAATGGAATTTTAAGCATTTTATTAGCGGAAAGAGTGACTCATGAATTAGGCAGCTCCAAACTGGAGCTGGTTCAGGAGCTTTGTCTAGGGGATGCAAGGAAACAACTTTCACAGGGGAACATGGAAGTAAAGCCAGAAGTGCTTTTAAATTCTTTCAGTTACTCAATTGTCTTAAATGGCCTACCCTTCTCGGCAGTCCCTAGTTTTGGGGAGCTTCTGGTGGGTAAGAATGAAATTTCAATTTTACTTCAATATAGTCATTTATAGAAATCAAGAGTAAGGTAATTTCTGAGGTCCAGTGTCTTTATTTACTCAAATTTTTTTCAGGCATTTCTCCACTTTAATTTACGTTAACAAAGTCCAATCAAATAGAGACACACACAATCCAGCTTCCTCTGGAAAGGACACAAGTGATTCCTTAAAGTGAATTACAGAAATTGTACACTACAGGAAAGACAGACTAGGGCAGACTCAAATGAAAACTATCCAATTGCCCCATTTAGACTTCACCAACTATACCAAGCCAAAGTCAGTAGGTTCCGGGAACATCAAATCTGCCTCTACCTCTCCCCTTCAGTGTGTGCTCTTAGCCTCAGATGAGATTTCTGCATCCCAAGCCGGCCTTTGAGGAAATAAGGGCTTCATTTAAGATAAATATGGTACTTGGGAAATCCTGAAGTCATCAGTGGAGAATTTCTAGGGCTTAAATTTGAATTTAACATTGAGTTGCTTTGGAAGACTATGCTCTGAGGCAATGTCTTAATTTTACTAACATGGCTTAAGTTAGAGATTTTTGGTTTTGTTTCTTCATTTTTACTTCCAATATCACTATGCACATGAATTAAGAGTGTGTAGCAGGCAGAGTCATAGCATCTCCAGGAGATCCTCTTCCCAATACTTGGAACCTATGGACATGCTTCGTTATCTAGCAAGGGATTTTGCAGATGGGATTATGTTAAGGATTCTGAGATGGGGAGACCATCCTGGATGGCACAGTTTAATCCACAAAATCCAAGTAATCCCATGGATCTTTAAAATGGAAGAGGAGGCAGAGAAAGAAGTCATGGTGATAGATCAGGAACTCTAATGCTGGTTTTGAAGGTGGAGGAAGCAGTCATCAGCCAAGAGTGGGTGGCTTCTAGAGCCAGAAAAGGCAAGGAAGCAGGATGTGCCCAAGATTCTCCACTGGGTGAGGCAGCCCTGCTCCCCAGTTATTTTAGGCCAGTGGGACCCCTCTGTGAACTCATAACCTACAACTCTAACAATGGGTTTGTGTTCTTCACAGTGATGATGTCTGTGAAAATTTGTTACCATGCAATAGAATAGCATCACTAGTGCTTCTCTCACTCACTTCAGCAGTGAGGAGGTCTGAGGAACAAGAATTCTCTCTAGATTCTGAAGATCTTAGGTCAGCAGGTCAGAATTCTATTTTCCTCACAGAATTCTCCATGGATTTTATTTGAATTAGAATAAATTGGAAGACAGTGGTAGTCATATAGACTGTTTTCCCTTTTTCTTTTCTTTCTTATAGAGTAAGTTGTTCCTGCCACACACAAGGAAAGAATATAATTTTTAAAAATTATATACTGAAGAATCTGCCTCAAGAATATTTTTGCTGTCACCTTTTTAAAATTAATTCAAAGAGCTATTTTTCTACAATCACAAAAGGTAAAATACTATAGCTTTAAAAAGTTTTCCCTAAAAGTAACTTGGTACTGTATTCACCAGGTCTGACAAGATGTAATATGTTGTTATCTGAAGTTGCTAGTTAGTAAGCTGACTTACTAAGTATGAATATTTGAGTTGTCCTGTGATCATTGACTATTTTATCAAGGCTACCAGCTCTTGAAGCACAGAGATAAAGAAAGAAAATTTGCAGGCTTCTGCAATAACCTCAGGGCCTTACCAGTGGCCACATTAAATGATATTGAATGGGTCTGAGGACTTTCCAACCATTCTGCTAATTCTGCCAGCAATTTTTTCTGTATTTCAAGGCTAAAAGCACTCATGCACAAGTTAACTTAATGTCTTCCCATATGAGTGGCCATGTCTCTACACAGAGGTCTCTTGAAAGGTCTTTTGTTATTGCTGCTGATAATGGTGATGGTTTTGTTGACAATGATTACAGTTTTTGTTCTAGCTGTTATTGTTTGTGTTCACTTTTAACTATTTCTAGGAAATAAATGTAGACTAATAGCTTTATTTTAATTCTGGAAGGCAAAAGACACAAGAATTTTCTGAAGGCATATTTTAAGATTTTTATCTCAAAATTTATGGACTAATGTGATTTTCAATTAAGGTTCTTAAATGTTTCTTTATTGTTGTGACTAAATGACACACACAGTGTATGTTAAACTGTGGTCTGCAGTCCATCTGTATCAGAATCATCAGTGTGTTAAGCTGTGTTTGCATCAGAATCACTTGGGGTACATAAGATGCAGATCCTAGATTACAGACCCATACCCACTAAAGTGCTGGGTATTTCTTGCAGCCCAGGAAGTCATTCCCACAATACCCACAACTGATTGTGAGACAGACTCCTTTGAAATAAAAATCTTCAAATTCTTTTAACTTCTGACCTTCTTTATATCGAGGATGGAGATTGATGGACTGGAGGCACTGCACAGGGGAACCTACACTGAGACACACTGGTAGGGTAGTCATACATGTGTGTAGGATATAATGTCGATCTCATTCCATCTTCCCACCTCCACAGCATCCGCTTCCCCTCCCTCCACCCTTCCTAATCCAAAGTTCCTTCATTTTTCCCTATCCTCTCCTCCCCATTATGGATCAGCATCTGCTTATCAGAGAAAACTTTCAGCTTTTGTTTTTTTGTGTTTGGCTTATTTTATTTTTTAACACTTGTTCTAGGGACTGGTGTCGAAATGGGAAATGAAAATAAACTATTTCTCTATACAAATTTTACTTTACTAACCACCAAAAGACCATTATTCCATCTCAACATCCCTCTCCGTGAGTGATGTTGGCCTACAGCAACATGAATAAATCCCTATCATACATTTATACATACCTACTCACATTCTAGGAGCACTTTGAAGACACAATTGAGGCCTTGCCTGCACCATTAAAAATCAAGTAGAGAAATGCGATATGCAAGACTTTGTGTAGGCTTGGTGTGGACATGTCTCATATTCCCCTGACGGAAGTTATGTTAACAAAATGGGACAACATACTGAATGTGGGGCAGTAAAATTTGGAGAACATGTTAATAAAAGCAGCAGATTTGACCATTGGTCCAGCCTGGCTTGACCCAGAGGCGCTACCTGGTCAGGTGTGGATTTGTGAAAAGTGCTTGCTGAGATCCACTGACAATATTGAGCAGTGCACTGCTGCTCACTAGGGTGCTACCAGAACTTCCAAGGAGCTCCATGTTGGGACTACATAACTCATGTGTAGGAGGGAATTGTTTCCCCAAATTTGATGATCTGAGGAGAGCTGCTGAGGTGAGAACCATTTACAGCAGGTGTTGTGCCACTGAGGCTGTTCAGAAGCAGTGTCACAAGGTTTACCATGGATAGGCAGTTGTTCGGATGTGGGGTAGGCCTAGGCTTCCTTATGCTTTAAGGAACTGTAGTGGTTTTGCTTCTTGTGTGGTTCCTGGAAGGTAAGGATCTCAAGGCTGGAGTGCATAGCAGGGCCCTTAAGAATTTCACCTGCAAGCAAACAGAAAATAGCCCCATTCACACAGAACTGTCAGACACCGCTCATGGTGCTCAAGGTTGGAATGAGGGCAAATCATGCAGGAAAGTAGGAACATGGTGGGAGGTGGTTAAGAGGATGAACCGAGGGAATGCACTGGGTCTGGAGGAGATTCCAGTTTCCAGCTTAGAGGAAGAGCCTCCTTGTGCAGCCAAATCCCTGCTGCCCCAGCCAATGCCCCACTGCCCCACTGAATGCTGTGTGGTCATATCATACCACTTCCTTTTCATGAGCCAGATTCATGGTATAAATTATGTGGTCTGAAGAGAAATAAAGTACTTTGTCATCTTCCAGGAAAATAAGGATATAGAATGAAACATGCACATGTAAAAACAGCCTGTGGTATATGGAGAGGACATATTGGGGGAAGTTCCCCTATTAAGTGTGTGTGTCCCAGGTTTCTTAAGGAGAGTTCAAATTGGCAGGGACCTCAGAGATATTTAAGTCTAGGTCTACCTTTTACAGATGAAAGGCAGCAGCTCACAGAGACAAAGGGGCCAGCCAAAGGCATACAACCAGTTAGTGACAAGCCTAGCATCAGAGACCAGATGTCAGGAAGAAGAGAGGGTGACCTGCACACTGGAGGGATCCAGTGGGAACTGGAGGCTGCTGGGTTAACTCTACAGGGAGAGGATGAGGCTGTACAGAGGCAATCATATAAGCGTTGTGCTAAAGAGGCTCAGGAAAGAAAGCAAACCTCAGAGAAGAACCAGAGGGAATTAGAAAACAAGAGGTAGTTAAAACATGGCCCATCCTTGATCACACTGTGGGGGTCAGGGCTCTCAGCATACAATTTAGGAACATTCCTAGGAGAATGCTAAGTGGCTCTGATGTTTACTGTCTAAATGTAAAGGTTTAATTTCTGATTCTTAAACCAATCAGTTACACATCAAGTTTTTCTTCAAAGTATTTCTAGGGAATTATTAACACTTACCATTTAAATAAATGTAGAAAATATCTGGTACATATATTTTTAAAGCTTTTCCCTTAAGTTCAGTGTTTTTTATTATCAATTTTTCTTTTATATCAAAGAGACCAAGTGGATCCTCCTTCATATTTTTTAAAGAAAATGATGTGTCAAAATCAAATTTCTGTTCTTAACCAAATATTGTGCACTAAAGTCAATTTATGAGGGTATGCCTTTTCTGGTTTTTCAAAAAATAGTTCAGGAAAGTTCAGAATTCACAAATGGCCTAAAAAAAGTTAATAATAAGTTAAGACAACTTTAAAAAGTTGTCTTTGTAGACAACTAATTCACAGACAGAATTTCAAAGTTTCTTCCCTTGAGGAACAACTGAATTGCATTTCTCCTGGCTCCTTGCTTGACTGACATCAAGTATGGAAAATTGGGGTAAAGAGGAGAGATGGTGACAAGGGGAGAACAAGGGCAGGGTAGGGAGATGAGAGGGCAGGAGGGCAAAGGGATGGAATCCTAGGAGGAGGTTATCTAGGAACTAAGACATGTCTAGTGGACCAGATATCTCCTCTGGAAGGTCAAAGAAGGTCAGAATCACTTACAGATCTGATGACAGATGGTGAGGTGTTTGAAACAGGTTCTGTGACTGTGAAAAGTACAACTGTTTCCTTAGCTCCAAGTCAGTCCTTGCCTTCTTCAAAACATCATGTGTCCTGGTCACCGAAATGACAAAAGAGTGCCACAGAGCAGGAATTACCAGCTAGGCCCAAGTTGCTGGGCATGTATTTTCTAAAGCGTTTAAGCATTTTCTTCTGACCCATAAATCATGGTCTCTTGTTGATCTATTCTTCCCCTCCCTCTGACCCACAATTACTCATGGCACAGGAGGGTTGGGCCCAGTGCATCAGACTCTCCCCTCCCAACATTCCTATGCCTCTCTGGTCACTGTTCATCTGGGGCATGTGCAAGACCATCCCTTTCCTTTGCTGCTGCACAACTTAGGGGCACCTACGCTGGCTGATGATGAACTGCTCCAAGTTCTCCTTCTGGTGGTTGGTAGTCTTCAGATGCTCAGTTGTGCTCTGAAGGAGCCTCTCCTGTTTGGATACTTGGGCTCACAGATCCAGGAGTTCCCTCTCCATTGACTCATTCTGGGGAAGAGGGACAGGCTTTCAGACAACAGTTTGGAGACTGAAGGCACCCTGTGCTTTGTGGTTCCTATCAATCGAAAGCGGAACTCTACAATCTTCTCAACACTTCCTAGACTGAGTTCCCTACATTACAGCCTCTCGATTCTCCAGTTCAGAAGAGTTGAGAGAGACCACAGGTAGGAATGTTGAGAATCTGAAAGCCCCCAATCAGACTAGCACAGGCCTACATTCCTTTGGTCAAAGAGACCCTGACCCCAGGCCTGCAGGAAACTCCCAACTCTGAACAAGACCTCCAACTTAGTCCTTGTACAAGTTTTATCTCACCTAACCCCTATCCATACAGGACTTAGAATTTCAGAGATACCATGTCTGGGATACAGGGCTACCCTGATGACAGTGTTCACATTTCAAAACGTCTGTACCTCTCTGCATAGTCAGATGCAAAACATACCAGAAACAATAATGTGGAATTTGAAACTTGGGAGAGGACCCAGAAACTAGCCCACCCTAGGGCTGGCAATAAGAGCCAGACTGATATCTAAACAATTCTTCAGTGTGTCTGCCTTTCCCCAAGACTGGCAGACATGAAAATTTCAAAGGTGTGTTGGGATTCTAGGATATAACCAAAATAAGCTGCAGGCTCAGAGTGACATTCTTTGATCTTTTGATCAAGCAGCCCTGAGGACTGAAGAAGCTTCAAAGGCCCCTGAATTTCAGTTCAAACTTCAAAATTATTGGAAGTGGACATTTATGGATTACCAGGGTGTCGATCTCTGTGCTTCTCCATGTCCTTTTCTTCTCTCTGAATTATTATTCTGGGGGTTGGGTTGTGAGGAGGAATTAAGATAATCAGAGCTTCAATGATACCAGCCGCCATGGATCAGGTGTCTCCCTTAGGATGCTCCACTAAGGTCCAGCACATTCTAACAACCCATGGGGCTCCTGATCCTCAGAAAGCTTTGAAACTGAGAATACAGTATCTTATAGGACAGAAGAGTGGGGCTTGTACCAGAAGATGACACTGGCCTCCTTCCACTATGCCAAGCAGCCCAGGGCCAAGGAAGCTTGGTAAGCTGCTCACCAGAATGTGGTCAGGAGGGAAGCTGCCTCCTCTAGGGTGTGGTGCAGAGCATTAGTGCTGCTTCTTAGTTCATGGAAACATTTGTTGCCTGGTTCCTATGGAAAGGGGGAAGGTAGCCATGGATATCAGTGAAGCTTAAACATCTCAGGGCTCAGGACCCTTTAGACCTGCACAGGACTCAAACTTCCTTTGCAAGTGAGGCACAAACCATGGGCTACTTGAACCTGTAAAACCCTGGTTCATCCCTTTGAGGTCCCAGGACTAAAGTGCTGTTCCCTTTACCTGGAATGCCTCCTCCACCTGGATACCCTACATAAGGCTGTCAAAGCTAATTCTCATGTGATGTCCTCTATAGACCTATTACCTTCCTCACCTACAATAAAAGATCCTTCCGCATCAGTATACTCAAGGCACAAGATATGAATTCTCACATTGAGCCTGTGGACCCTCAGTTGGTTTATCAACAGGGATCTGTGTCTTGCCCCAGAGTGGGGGGTTCCCTGGATCAAGGTTGTGTCTACACATCCATGGGTCTCTGATGGCTCAGACAGCACAGCCACTGGCCCTTATTATCTCTCAACAGAGAAGCACTCTGAGAAGCATTATAGACTGCTTCCCTCCCATTGCTCCATGGGAAAAAAGAAATCCTGTGGTGGTCAGGTTCTTTCTTTTTCCATATATAAGACCTTTATAGATGCAAATCCCTCAGTCTCTGTCCCATCTGATTCATTTAAATCTGTCCACATGAACCAGCATGACTGTAATAAATAATAAACTATCAGAGGGTGCTTATTTCAACACCATATGGACAGCAACACTAAACAAATGCTCTACTGAGGATGGTGACAATGTCCTACATACTTCTCTGTGGCTTTGAGGGAGAATATCTAGTTGGCCTTATCTATAACAGACTAGAATTTAGAATAAATCAGGAGATAGGGAAGCAAGGGCCTGGCTAGAATAATTGGAAGATGATTTCTCTGTCATTGGGAGTGCAAATCACATAAATAGTGGAGAAGGAAGTAGAAACAAGGACAAAGGGAACAAAAAAAAAAAAAGGGTAAACCAAAGAACTGCGGGTGTGACTACCTCTAAGCTATGAGCTTCATGGTCCAGAAAGTTGCATGTGGGTCTCAGGAGAGATAGGATCTTTTGGACCAGCTGTTTCTCCTGCCCAATCTGCTCTCTGAGAGCACTATAGTCATCAGTGGCCTATAACATGGGAGCCATTCTTGCTGGTGAAGGAGCCATCAGTAGCATCACCCTCCAGCTTGGGAGAATTCTTCATTCCTGAAGGAGCATTCAAATCCAGCTCTGAAAAAGAAAACCACAGTAATATGTGATCTGCTGTTATTTATGATATATATCTCAGTTCCCACCAATACAAAGAGACAGTGAAAGAGCCCAGGACCAAGAAAGGCAAAAAAAAAAAAAAAAAAAAAAAAAAAAGCCTTCAAAAATGCAAAGTGGGTGAAGTTCATAGAGACGTTTGTTTATTTTTATAATATTCCTTACATCATTGCATAATGATAAAATTGCCAGAAGAGGGGGGTTTCAAGATGACAGACTAGAGGGTGGCTGCATTTCATGTTGCTCCAGGACTCAGGATTCAAAAGAGGAGATATTGAGAGACTTGGGACCAACTCAAAGCAGCCGGGTGAGTCTCTCCCGTTGGGGAGGCATCCCGGATGGGGCGGTAGTCCCAGAACGCAGGGAACTTTGTGAAGTAGAGCTGCCCAGTGAGACACCTCTACCCCACTAGAGCAGCGAACTCAGACAACTGGGAGCATCGTAGAGGAGGCCGCTCAGCACAGCGCTTGGACTGGGAGCAACTACTGGGGCTCCAGCCAGCTGCCCAGAGGAGGAGCTGCGAGGAGAGCTGTTTGGACTCAGAGCAACCACTCCTGAACACCGGGGCCCACCCGGAGGAGGAGGAGGAGCAGGAGGAGGAGCGCGGCGGGTCGCTTGGACACACAGTGACTGTATCAAAGTTCCAGGAGGCTGCTCAGAGGAGGTGAGTGGTGAGTTGTTTGGACTCAAAGCGACTGCTCCGGAACACCGGGGAGCTGCCCGGAGGAGGAGCGTGGTGGGTCGCTTGGTCTCAGAGTGGCTGCACCAGAGCTCCCGGTGGCTGCCCAGAGGAGGTGTACAGCAGGTCGCTTGGACTCAGAGCGACAAAGAGCAACCACTCCTGAACTCCCAGGGGGTTACCCGGAGGAGGAGGAGGAATGGGGTGGGTCACTTCTACTCGGAGTGATTGCCCAGGGCAACAGGCGGTTGGTGGGAGGAGGAGGCACGCAGTGAGTTGCTTGGACTCCTAGTGACCGCACCGGAATACGGGGAGGCTGTCTGGAGGAAGAGGCGTGTGGCGGGTCTCTGGGACTCGGAGCGATTGTACAGGGCCCCAGGTGGCTGCTCAGAGGAGGGGCCGCATAGCCAGGCGATTAGGTGCAGACCAGGGTCCCAGGACCTAGGAAGCTTCTTGGTGGAAGAGCCGCACAGACACGCTTAGGGGCAGAGCAAAGGTTCCAGGACTGCGGGCAGATTCTCTGAGGAGGGGCAGCCTAAGGAGACTCGTCTGCGAAGGGTGAGGCTCCGAGGCCCAGGAGGTAGGTCCGGGCCCCTGGGAAAGTTGAAGAGGAAGGCAGCCCAGCCCAGGCAGTAGTTGGAGATTGAGGGGAACCTCTAGGACGGGACCTGACCAGCGAGACCTCCCCACCGGGTGAGGTTTTCCCACAAGGACGGTAAAACCAGAGACACAGGCCCAAACAGGCCTTGCCTCAGCCCATAGCCTAGTTCCCCTTTGGATGACCATTGGTCAACAAGTGGAGGCACCTCTGCCCACTAGCAGGGAAAATACCCCACCTGAAGGCCACCACTCCTAGAGAGGCAGCTTCCTTGTGGAGCACCGCATTATCAACTTCCTCCAAGACTTCAGCCCACTGAAGGCTAAGAGGGGATATACTAGAAATCTTCAGGGACATTATAAGTCAATAGAGGAAATCTGCAATATCTCAGCAGTCCACTGATACCTGAACACTATGAGAAAACAAGGGAAGAAAATGCCCTAAACAAATCTAGATGTTACATAAATAAAACACAATGACAGCATGGCAGAAGAAATGACAGAAAAGGAGTTCAGAATGTACATAATTAAAATGATCAGGGAAGCAAATGAGGAGATGAAAGAGCAAATGCAGACACTGAGTGATGAGATTAAAGAGCAAATACAGGCATTGAATGATCGCACCAATCGACAGTTAAAAGAGCAAATACAGGAAGTAAAAGATCAATTCAATAAAGAGTTAGAGATATTGAAAAAAACCAAACAGAAATCCTTGAAATGAAGGAAACAATAAACCAAATAAAGAACTCCATAGAAAGTATATCCAATAAGATAGAACACCTGGAAGACAGAACCTCAGACATTGAAGACAAAATATTTAACCTTGAAAACAAAGTGGAACAAACAGAGAATTGGTAAGAAATCATGAAAAGAATCTACAAGAACTATGGGATATCATGAAAAAGCCAAATTTAAGAATTACTGGGATTGAGGAAGGCTTAGAGAAACAAACCAAAGGAATGAACAATCTATTCAATGAAATAATATCAGAAAATTTCACAAATATGAAGAATGAAATGGAAAATCAAGTTCAAGAGGCTTATAGGACTCCAAATACACAAAATTACAACAGACCTACAGCAAGGCACATTATAATGAAAATACCTAACATACAAAATAAAGACAGAATTTTAAAGGCTGTGAGAGAAAAGAACCAAATTACATTCAGGGGGAAACCAATACAGATATCAGCAGATTTTTCAGTCCAGACCCTAAGAGCTAGAAGGGCCTGGAACAACATATTTCAAGCCCTGAAAGAAAATGGATGCCAACCAAGAATCTTATACCCAGCAAAACTTACCTTCAAATTTGATGATGAAATAAAATCCTTCCATGATAAACAAAAGCTAAAAAAATTTACAAAAAGAAAGCCAGCATTAGAGAACATTTTCAGCAAAATATTCCATGAGGAAGAGATGAAAAACAAAGAAGCAAATCAGCAAAGGGAGGAATTATCCTAAAGGAATGGTCAAATAAAGGAGGAACCAAGTCATGTCAAAATAAATAAATAAATAAATAAATAAATAAATAAAATTTAAAAAATGAACCAAATAACTGGGAATACAAATCATATCTCAATAATAACCCTGAATGTTAATGGCCTGAATTCAGCAATCAAAACACATAGACTGGCAGATTGGATTAAAAAGAAAGATCCAACAAAATGTTGCCTGCAAGAGACTCACATCATAGAAAAAGATACCCATAGACTAAAGGTGAAAGGATGGGGAAAAACATACCATGCACATGGACTCAGCAAAAAAGCTGGAGTATCCGTCCTCATTTCAGATAATGTGGTTTCAAGCCAAAGTTAGTCAGAAGGGATAAAGAAGGACATTTCATACTGCTTAAGGGAAGCATAAATCAGCAAGATATAACAATCATAAACATCTATGCCCCAAACAGTGGCTCATCCATGTATGTCAAACAAATCCTTCTCAAATTCAGAAACCAAATAGACCATAACCCAATAATACTAGGTGATTTTGACATGCCTCTCTCACCACTGAACAGATCTTCCAAACAAAAATTGAACAAAGAAACCATAGATCTCAATAACACAATCAATAATTTAGACTTAACACACATTTATAGAATATACCATCCAACCAAGAGCAAAGACACTTTCTTCTCAGCAGCACATGGATCCTTCTCTAAAATAGACCATATATTATGCCACAAAGCTAATGTTAGCAAATACAAGATGATAGAGACACTACCTTGTATTTTATCAGATCATAATGGATTGAAGTTAGAAATAAATGAAAGAGTAGAAAACAGAAACTACCCCAACACCTGGAGATTAAACAATATGCTATTATATGATGAATGGATAACAGAAGATATTAGGAAGGAAATTTAAAAATTCTTAGAGGTAAATGAGAACAAAGAAACATCATATCAAAATCTCTGGGACATTATGAAAGCAGTACTTAGAGGAAAATTTATTTCATGGAGCGCATTTAATAAAAGAAGTAAAACTCAACAAATAAACGACCTAAGACTACAGCTCAAAGCCCTAGAAAGGAAAGAACAGACCAACACCAAAAGTAGTAGAAGACAGGAAATAGTTAAACTCACAGCTGAAATCAACGAAATTGAAACAAAAGAAACAATACAAAAAATTGACAAAATAAATAGTTGGTTCTTCGAAAAAATAAACAAAATTGATAAACCTTTAGCCACACTAACAAAGAGAAGATGAGAGAAAACCCAAATCACTAAAATTCGGAATGAACAAGGAAAATATCACAACAGACACGAGTGAAATACAAAACATAATTAAAAGCTATTTTGAAAATCTATACTCCAACAAAATAGAAAATTTCGAAGACATCAACAGGTTTCTAGAGACATATGAATTGCCTAAACTGAACGAGGAGGACATACACAATTTAAATAGACCAATTTTAAGTAATGAAATAGAAGAAGTCATCAAAAGCCTACCAACAAAGAAAAGTCCGGGACCAGATGGGTTCTCAGCTGAGTTCTACAAAACCTTTAAAGAAGAGCTCATTCCAATACTTCTCAAAGTATTCCATAAAATAGAAGAGGAGGGAACCCTCCCAAACTCATTCTATGAAACCAATATCACCCTGATACCTAAACCAGAGAGAGACACATCGAGGAAAGAAAATTTCAGACTAATATCCTTAATGAACATCGACGCAAAAATTCTCAACAAAATTTTAGCAAATCGCATACAAAAACATATTGAAAAGATAGTGCACCACGATCAAGTGGGTTTTATCCCAGGGATGCAAGGTTGGTTCAACATCAGGAAATCAATAAATGTCATTCACCATATCAATAGACTTAAAGTCAAGAATCACATGATTATTTCAATAGATGCAGAAAAAGCATTTGATAAAATACAGCACCCCTTCATGCTCAAAACACTAGAAAAAATAGGGATAGTGGGATCATTCCTTAACATTGTAAAGGCCATCTACGCTACGCCCATGGCTAATATCATTCTAAATGGTGAAAAACTGAAAGCATTCCCCCTAAAACCTGGAACAAGGCAGGGATGCCCTCTTTCACCACTTCTATTCAATATCGTCCTTGAAACTCTAGCCAGAGCAATTAGAAAGACCAAAGAAATTAAAGGGATATGAATAGGAAAAGAAGAACTCAAACTATCCCTATTTGCTGATGATATGATTATATACTTAGCGGAACCAGGAAATTCCACCAGAAAACTTTTAGAACTCATAAGTGAATTCAGTAAAGTAGCAGGATATAAGATCAATGCACATGAACCTAATGCATTTTTATACATAAGTGATGAATCTTTGGAAAGAATAATTAGGAAAACTACCCCATTCACAATAGCATTGAAAAAAATAAAATACTTGGGAATCAATCTCACAAAAGAGATGAAAGACCTCTACAATGAGAACTACAGAACACTAAAGAAAGAAATTAAAGAAAACCTTAGAAGTTGGAAAGATCTCCCATGTTCATGGATAGGAAGAATTAATATTGTCAAAATGGACATACTACCTAAAGTGCTATAGAAATTCAATGCAATTCCAATTGAAATCCCAATGGTGTACTTTACAGAATTAGAGCAAGCAATTATGAAATTCATCTGGAAGAATAAGAAACCCAGAATAGCTAAAGCAATCCTTAGCAGAAAGATTGATGCATGGGGTATCGCAATACCAGATCTTCAACTCTACTACGAAGCAATAGTAACAAAAACGGCATGGTATTGGTACCAAAATAGACTGGTAGATCAATGGTACAGAATAGAGAACATGGACACAAACCCAAATAAATACAATTTTCTCATACTAGACAAAGGGGCCAAAAATATACCACGGAGAAAAGATAGCCTCTTCAACAAATGGTGCTGGGAAAACTGGAAATCCATATGCAACAGAATGAAATTAAACCCCTATCTCTCACCCTGCACAAAACTCAACTCACAATAGATCAAGGACCTCGGAATCAGACCAGAGACTCTGCATCATATAGAAGAAAAAGTACGTCCAAACCTTCAACTTGTTGGCTTAGGAGCAGACTTCCTTAACAGGACTCCCATAGCACAAGAAATAAAAGCAAGAATCAACAACTGGGATAGATTCAAACTAAAAAGCTTTCTCTCAGCAAAGGAAACTATCAGTAATGCGAAGAAAGAGCCTACAGAGTGGGAGAATATCTTTGCCACTCATACTTCAGATATAGCGCTAATATCCCGAATCTATAAATAACTCAAAAAACTCTACACCAAGAATACAAATAATCCAACAAACAAATGGGCGAAGGAAATGAACAGCACTTCACAGAAGAAGATCTACAAGCAATCAGCAGATATATGAAAAAATGTTCAACATCTCTAGTAATAAGAGAAATGCAAATCAAACTATCCTAAGATTTCATCTCACCCCAATTAGACTTGCGATTATCAAGAACATAAGCAACAATAGGTGTTGTCGAGGATGTGGGGAAAAAGGTACACTCATACATTGCTGGTGGTTTTGCGAACTAGTGCAGCCACTCTGGAAAGCAGTATGGAGATTCCTCAGAAAGCTTGGAATGGAACCACCATTTGACCCAGCTATCCCACTCCTTGGCCTATATCCAAAGGACTTAAAATCAGCATACTACAGAGATACAGCCACATCAATGTTCATAGCTGCTCAATTCACAATAGCCAGATTGTGGAACCAACCTAGATGCCCTTCAGTTGATGAATGGATAAAGAAACTGTGGCATATATATACAATGGAATATTACTCCGCCATGAGGAATGACAAAATTATGGCATTTGCAGGCAAATGGATGAAATTGGAGAATATCATGCTAAGTGAGATAAGCCAATTTCAAAAAACCAAAGGACGAATGATATCACTAATAAGTGGATGATGACACATAATCGGGGGAGGGAGGGGTTAATGTTAGGGTTAGAGTTAGGGTTGGGAAGGGGGGGCAAGAATGGAGGAAGGAAGGACTGTATAGAGGGAAAAGCGGGGTGAGAGGGGTGGGAGAAGGGAAAAATAACAGAATGAATCAAACAACATTACTCTATGTAAATTTATGATTACACAAATGGTATGCCTTTATGCCATGTACAAACAGAGAAAGAACATGTATCCCATTTGTTTACAATAGAAATAAATAAATAAATAAAAATAAAATTCCCAGAAGACAAATTTTGTCTTTATGATAAGTGGGATATTTAGGACAAGTATTATTACAAACATAAAAAATTTTCTGGGTAGAAAAGGTACAGAAGCTGGACACAGAGAACACATTTAAGAACGGAGGAACTACTGGGCAGTGATGCAAACAGAACAATAGGACAACTGTGGTAAGAAGAATGAGGAGAAAGGCAGCCACAGAAGATTCAATAAATAGGACTGAAGGCTTTGTGGCACACAGAGAAATTTTTCTAAATTCACATAACACACTTACAGAGGACCAACAGTTATTTGCATTAATAATTTTCCTTCATGGTTTCCAAGCCATTTAATTGTCATATTTAGCATTTGTCCTGGTGAAAATGGCAGGATCTGAGCCAAAAGAAAAAAGAACTGTGGAAGACCAGAGTTGGAGAATTCATGTCAACTTTCCAAATTCAAGGGAAAGAAACTAAATCTATGGAATCTGAAAACCACAGTTTTCAGTACACCTTGAACACTCTGCACAAATCATGCACAGTCTAGTCTTGACCACATACGATCTAAGGCAGCAGGACTTCCCTCTCATATCATTAACATACATATGCCACGTGAAAAAGCAAAAGTCAACCAATCACTTAGATGATATGTTTCTTTTATTCAGTACAAAAAAAAATGTTTCTTTGATGAACAGGTATTCCAAACAAATATAATTTCCCTCTTAAAGACTTGTTAGGTATAATTTTATAAGACAATTTTGAGTATAATTTTCTATGTGCTGTCTAGTACAATGCCTTCGAGTGAAACTTAGATATGCACAAAATCATATGTATATGCAAATGTGTATGAAATACACACACATATACACAGATATATACATATATGTTAAAATATTGATCAAGGGCTGGGGTGCAGTTTGGTGTAATCTTGCTTAGCACACAGAAGGACCTGAGTTCAATTCCCCTGGACTAAGAAAATAATTTAAAAGTTTATCAAAATGTGAAGTATCACCAAACAAACAAACAAACAACAAAAAAAAGTTCCTGGTAAGAGAATAGTGGGTCAGTGCAGGTTCCAGTTCAGTACTCTGGGGGCTGGGAGCAAGAGGAAGAGTAGGAACTAAGCCATGGGGCTGCATCTGAGCTGGTGCATGGGAAAACAGTGACAATGGAAGCCTTGTTAGAAGGAAGTGGAGAAGTGACTCAACACCACACCCACCATGGTAGCTCCAAAAGGGGAAGGCAACAACCTAATGTAATGCTTTGCAGTTCCTGCCATCTGGGTACTGTACTTAGCAGTCCACAGATGTTTCTTACTTAAAGGCCACAATAAAAAGTCCATGAAATTCTCCACTTTCATTTGACAGTTGAGGTCATTATCTGATAAATGAGTATTCAGCAAAAACCAAAGAAAGTAAGGATTAACATTAACTAAGAATATCTGGCACAAGAATTTGGAGGCTTAGGCTTAGAGAAACCTGAGCAGAAGTGATTGAGGATATGGCCATGCAGGTGATTAGAGAGGGTGAATTAAATGGTGCACCACATAGAAAAACAAGACACAGAAGTGAAATAATGTGTTAAGAAGTTGGGGAACGGGACTCTGTTAACATTCAAATTAAAACTAGGGAAACAAGGAAGAGACTGGATATTGAAGAAAGCCAGAGAGATCTAGTAAACATGCTTATCTGAAGAGGCAGGCAAGAGATTGGGGCAGAAGTAAATGTTTAACATATGAAATAAATGTGCCTGCCACCATCACTTTCCCATAGCCATGGTTTCCTTAGGGACAAGAGCATTTTGCCACAACCGAGTCCCCATATGTGAAGGAAAGGGAAGTTACTCTAGAAAGTGTAGGAAGGTCTGTGATACTGACAGAGCCTGGTCATGTGGACGGAAGACTGACTGAAAATCAAAGCATCTGATTAGAGTCTCTAGGCCCTGTAAACCCCAACTTGTCTATTGATATATCAATGCCCCCTTCTGCCAGCTGGATCATGTAAAATAAAAAGAAAGTAAAAGCTGTCCTACTATAAATGAAATTGGAAAAAACAGACTCCAGGGCAGTATGTATCTCCCACCTATAGTCAAACTTCAATAGATTTTTCTTCTGCCTTTTTAGTTTTTACAATCATTTTCTTACATTCTTTCCTTTTCAAAATTAGAGCTTTATAGTTATACATAGTAATAAGTTCATTTGGACAAAGTCATACATATATGTAATTTGATTTTAGTTCAGAATTCCCCACTTTCCCTCCCTCTTTTTCCTGCCATCCTCCCTACCTCTACCAATCTCCCTCATCTATTCTACTAGACTTCCTTTTGCTCATCCATTCATTTATATTTCATTTGTTCTTTCTACCTATGCATAAAGGTGGAGTTCCCTGTGGTATGTTTATATGTGCACATAATTTTTTAAGAATCATTCTGCATTGCCTCCCATTACCCATTCTTCCACTCGGCCTCTCAATCTTTTTCTACATTACTACTCTTCCCTTTATCTTTAGGATATCCTATCCTGCCCTTCCTCTTTCCTTTGTTTGACTCTAGTTTCTGCATATGAAAGAAAACATTCAATCTTTGAGATTTGTGTTTGGCTTATTTCACTTACCATGATATTCTCATTTCTATCTTTTACCTGCAAACATCACAATTTTATCTCCTTTTGTGGCTCAGAACCCCAGTGTGTGTGTGTGTGTGTCTGTGTGTGATATGATATGTCAGAATTTCTTAATCCATTTATCTATTGAGAGGAATCTGCGTTGATTCCATAATTTAGCTATTGTGAAATGTGCTGTTATAAATATTGAGATAGCTCTTTCACTGTAGTATGCTGATTTTAGATGTTTTGGCAAAAATACCAAGGAGTGGGCAAATGTTCTCAGGATGCTTACCTCTCTAGTTTTTTGAAGAGTCTCCATATTGCTTTCCAGAGTAGTTATACTAGTCTGCAGTCCCACTATCAATGTGTACATTGATAGTACACTTTCCTCCGACAACCTTGCCCACATTTTCTGATGTGTGTATTCTTGATCATTGCCACTCTGGGTTGAGATAAAATCTTAGTGTAGCTTTTATTTGCATTTTCCTGATTGCTAGTGATGTTTAACATTTTTTTCATATGTTTATTGGCCATTTGTGTTTCTTCTGTTGTGAAGTTTCTATTTAGTTCTATTGCCCATTTATTAATTGGGTTATTTGGGGGGTTTGGCATTAAGTGTTTTGAGTTATTTGTGTATTCTGGGTATTAATCCCTTATCAGATGAATAGCTGGTCAAGATTTTTTCCCATTCTGTAGCTCTCTCTTCACACTCTTATTCATTTCTTTTGCCATGTGGAAGCTTTGCAGTTTGATGACATTTCATTTATTTATTCTTAGTTTCATTTCATGAACTTCAAGTATCTTGTTAAGGAAGCTGGCGTCAGCAATTATGTGAAGGACTGTTGACCCTATGTTCTCTTCTAGCAGTTGAAAATTTTATAGTCTAATTCCTAAATGTTTGATCCATTTTTATTTGAGTTTTGAGCAGGGTGAGAAATAGGGTTCTAGTGTTCTTTTTCTACATAGTTATCCATTTTTTCCCAGCGCCATTTGTTAAAAAAGCTATCTTTCCTCCAACATATATTTTTGGCACCTTTGTTAAGTATCTGAGGGCTGTAATTATGTGGATTTGTCCTGTGTCTTCTATTCTGTCCTATTGGACTTTGCGTCTATTTTGGTGCAATACGATGCTGTTTTTGTTACTACAGCTCTGTAGCATTACTTGTAGTCTGGTATTTTGTTGCCTCCTGCTTTGCTTTTCATTATTAATATTGCTTTGGCTATTCTGGGTCTCTTATTCTTCCAAATAAATTAAAAAATTGTTTTTTCTTTTCTAATTCTGTGGTGAAGGTCATTGGTATTTTGATGGGGATTGTATTGAACCTGTATATTGCTTTTGGCAGTATGACCATTCTGAGAATATTAATTCTGCATCTCTGAGACTATGGGATGTTTTTCCATCTTTTCAGGTCTTTTTCAATTTCTTTTTTCAGTGTTCTACAATTTTTATGCTTTTATAATTATGTCAAATAGATTCTACTGTCATGTACAACTAAGAGTGCCAACTAAAAGAAAGAAATGAGATAGACATCCACATATAAGAGGCTCACAGGACCTGCAAATACACCTATACAAATGAGAATATCTCCAAGACATATCATAATCAACACCCATAAATCAATAGCTTTCCAAAACTCCAACAGTGATTCAGCTGAGGAAGAAATCAGGGACATGATCACATTCACAATAGACCACATAGTCTAACTGAGTGATAACTGAAGGCAGGTTGGGAGTTGCTGGAGGGAATGGTTTCCTGGGGGCATGACTTTGGGATATATCTTTTGTTTCTAGCAAGTGGGGGTCTCTCTGCTTCTATGTTGTGATGTCTTGGGTTGCTTTCCTCTGTCACTCTCTTCTGCCTTGACATTTGACCTCATGTCTAGTCCTGAAGAATGGAGCCAGTCTTTCACTGAGACTACTGAAAATTTGAGCCCCAAAATAAATGTTTCCTACTCTGATTGTTCTTGTTAGGTCTTGAGGTCACAGCAGCAGAAAAGCTGACTGAAACACCAAGGCTGAGGTGGAGTAGAGTATGTGTGAAGTGAGATTCAGTGTTGCTTGATGAAGATGTATTTTTCCACTGCAGGATTTCTACACTGTGAGCATGAATGTCTCAATCATTTTCTGTCCTCTCTTTTTTATTAATTTTTATTTTTTAATTTAGATTCATTGTACACAAATAGGGTATAACTTTTGTTTCTCCAGCTGAACATGAAATAGAGTCACACTGTTTGTGTAATCATATATGTACAAAGGGTAATGATGTTTGTCTCATTCTCTTTCCTTCCCCCCATACCCTCCCCACCCCTCTATACAATCCATCCTTCCTCCATTCTTACCTTTCCCCCATTATGTATCTTCATCCATTAACCAGTCTTTTACCATTAAACTTAAATGGCCAATTGAGACTAACAGTTCTGAGACCATTCTTCCACCACTGATTAAGACTGGGGTGGCAGATGTTAGGGATAATATTCATTTAGCCTTCTGAGCTTTCTGGGCAGACTTGGTGACCTTGCCAGCTCCAGCAGCCTTCTTGTCCACTGCTTTGATGACACCCAGAGCAACCGTCTGCCTCATATCACAAACAGCAAAACCACCCAGAGGAGGATAATCAGAGAAGCTCTCAACACACATGGGCTTTCCTGGAACTATATCAATGATGGCAGCATCACCAGACTTCAAGAATTTAGGACCATCTTCCAGTTTCTTACCAGAACAGTGATCAATCTTTTCTTTCAGCTCAGCAAACTTACATGCAATGTGAGCTGTGTGACAATCCAGTACAGGGATATAGCCAGCACTGATTTGGTCCAGATGGTTCGGGATAATCACCTGAGCAATGAAACCAACTGCTTGCCTTGGTGGGTCATTTTTGCTGTCACCAGCAACATTGCCATGATGAACATCTTTGACAGGCATGTTTTTGACACTGAAGCCTACAATATCTCCATGAAGAGCTTCACACAGAGCTTCATGGTGCATTTCAATACTTCAGTTGCAATATTGACTGGCGCTAAAGGTGACCACGATTCGAGGCTTGAGAACTCCAGTCTCCAATCAGCCCACAGGGACAGTATCAATACCACCAATTTTGTACACATCCTGGAGGGGCAGATGCAAAGGCTTGTCAGTTGGACGAGTTGGTGGCAGGATGCAATCTAAAGCTTCAAGCAGTGTGATTCCACTGGCACTGACATCTTTACAGGTGACTTTCCATCCCTTGAACCAAGGCATATTAGCACTTGGCTCCAACATGTCACCATTCCAACCGGAAATTGGCACAAATGCTACTGTGTCAGGGCTATAGCCAATTTTCTTAATGTAGGTACTTACTTCCTTATCAATTTCCTCATATCTTTTCTAACTGTAGGGTGGCTCAGTGGAATCCATTTTGCTAATACCAACAATTACTTGTTTCACACCCAGTGTATAAGCCAGAGGGGCGTGCTCACAGGTCTGCCCATTCTTGGAGATCCCAACTTCAAATTTACCAACACCGGCAGCAACAATCCAGACAGCACAGTCAGCCTGAGATGTACCTGTAGTCACGTTTTTGATAAAGTCTCTGTGTCCTGGGGCATCAATGATAGTCACATAATACTTGCTCTTCTCAAATTTCCACAAGGAGATGTCAAGGGTGAGACTCACTCTCAGCTTTCAGTTTATCCAAGACTCAGGCGTACCTGAAGGAGCCCTTTCTCATCTCATCCAGCTTCTTTCTCAAATTTTTCAGTGGTTCTTTTGTAGATCAGATGGCCAGTAGTGGTAGACTTGCCTGAATCTATGTGTCCCATGACAATGATGTTGATATGAGTCTTTTACTTTCCCATTATGGCTTTGATTTAGCAGTGGTTTTCATGACACCTGTGTTCTGATGGCAAATCCATTGTGGAAAAAAAAAAAAAAAACTACATTTATTGATTTCTGGATGTTAAACAAATCTTGAATCCCTGGGATGAAATCCATTTGATCATGGTGCACTATCTTTTTAATATGTTTTTATATGTGATTTGCTAAAATTTTGTTAAGAATTTTTGCATCTATGTTCATTAGGTCTGAAGTTTTCTTTCCTCAATGTGTCTTTATCTGGTTTTGGTGTCAGGGTGATACTAGCTTCATAGAAAGAGTCTTAAAGGGTTCTCTCCTCTTCTATTTCATTGAATACGTTGAGGAGAATTGGAATGAGTTCGTTTTTGAAGGTCTTGTAGAACTTGGCTGAGAATCCATCTGGTCCCAGACTTTTCTTGGTTGGTAGGTTTTTGATGACTTCTTCTATTTCATTGCTTGAACTGATCTATTTTAATTGTGAATGTCCTCCAGATTCAGTTTGGGCAGATCATATGTCTCCAAAAAACCTGTCAATGTCTTCGAGATTTTCTATTTTGTTGAAGTATAGATTTTCATAGCAGATTCTAATCATGTTTTGTACTTCAGTAGTGTCTGTTGTGATATTTTCTTTTTCATCATGAATTATAGTAATCTGAGTTTTTTCTCTCCTCCTTATTAGTGTGGCTAAGGGTTTATCAATTTTGTTTAATTTTTTTCAAAGAACCAACTTTTTGTTTTGTCAACTTTTTGAATTATTTCTTTTGTTTCAATTTCACTGATTTCATCTCTGATTTTAATTATTTCCTACTACTTTTGGTGTTGATCTTTTCTTCTTTTTGGGGGGCTTTGAGCTATAATTTTAGGTCTTTAATTTGTTGAGTTTTTCTTCTTTTATTGAATGTGCTCCATGCAATGAATTTTCCTCTTAGTATTGCTTTCATAGCATCCAAGAGATTTTGATATGTTATATCTTTATTCTTGTTTGCCTCTAAGAATTTTTTAATCTCCCTCCTGATGTCTTCTGTTATTCATGCATCATTCAATAGTGTATTATTTAGTCTCCAGGTATTGGAGTAGTTTCTCTTTTTTTATTTTATTGTTGATTTCTAATTTCATTCTATTATGATTTGATAGAATGCACGGTAGTATCTCTATTTTTTGTATTTGCTAAGAGTAGCTTTGTGGCATAACATATGGTCTATTTTAGAGAAGGATCCATGTGCAGCTGAGAAGAAAGTGTATTCACTCGTTGATGGATGGAATATTCTATATATGTCTGTTAAGTCTAAATTATTGACTGTGTTTCTTTGTTCATTTTTTGTTTGGAAAATCTGTCCAATGGTGAGAGATGTGTGTTAAACTCACCTAGCATTATGGTGTTGTGGTCTGTTTGGTTCCTGGAATCAAGAAGGATTTGTTTGATCTACATGGATGCATAATTGTTTGGGGAATAAATATTTATGATTGTTCTGTCTTACTGATTTATACTTCCCTTAAGCAGTATGAAATGGCCTTCTTTATCCCTTCTAATTTTTGCTTGAAGTTCACTTTATCTGATATAAGGAAGGAAACCCCTGCTTTTTAGTGAGTTCGTGTGTGTACTATGTTTTTTCCCATTCTTTCACCTTTAGTCTGTGGGTATCTTTTTCTATGAGATGAGTCTCTTAAAGTCAGCATATTATTAGGTCTTTCTTTTTAATCCAATCTGCCAATCTAAGTCTTTTGATTGATGAGTTTAGGCCATTAACATTTAGGGTTATTATTGAGATATGACTTGTATTCCCAGTCATTTTGGCTTATTTTTGGTTTTTAACTTGACTTGGTTTCTCCTTCAATTGGCTATTCCTTTAGTGTAGTTCCGTCCTTTGTTGATTTACATTGTTAATTTTCATTTCTTCCTCAAGGAGTATTTTGCTGCAAATGTTCTGTAGTATAGGCATTTTATTTGTAAATCTTTTAGCTTTTGTTTATCATAGAAGAATTTTATTTCTTCATCAAATCTGAAGGTAAGTTTTTCTGGATATAAGATTCTTGGTTGTCATTAATTTTTTTTCAGAGCATGAAATATGTTGTTCCAGGTCCATCTAACTTTTAGGATCTGGAATGAGAAATCTGCTAATATTCATATTGGTTTCCCCCTATATGTAATCTGATGCTTTTGTCTTGCAGTCTTTAAAATTCCATCTTTATTTTGTATGTTATGTATTTTCATTATAATGTGCATTGGTGTGGATCTGTTGTAATTTTGTACATTTGGTGTCCTGTGAGCCTCTTGTAGTTGATTTTCCATTTTATTCTTCAGATTTGGAAAATGTTCTGATGTTATTTCATTGAATAGGTTGTTCATTCCTTTGCTTTGTATCTCTGTGCCTTCCTCAATCCCAATAATTCTTAAATTTGGTCTTTTCATAATAACCCATAATTCTCTTGGAGGTTCCTTCATGATTTCTTACCATCTTCCCTGTTTGGTCAACTTTGTTTTCAAGATTATATATTTTGTCTTCATTGTCTAAGGTTCTGTCTTCCTAGTGATCTAGTCTATTAGTGATGCTTTCTATTGATTTTTTAATTTCATTTATTATTTCCTTCATTTCAAGAATTTCTATTTGGATTTTTTCAGAATGTCTATCTCTTTATTGAAGTGCTTTTTTGCTTCCTGCATTTGCTCTCTTAACTGTTGGTGTTCATTCATTGCCTGCATTTGCTCTCTTACCTCATCCTTTATTTCTTGTATCATTTTAATTATGTACATTCTGAACTCCTTTTCTGACATATCTTCTACCATGATGTCATTTGATTCTATTGATATAGTATGTAGGTTTGTTTGGGACATTTTCTTCCCTTATCTTTTCATGTCATTTGTGTATTTTCCCCTCTAGCACTGCGGATCTGAGGTATTGCAGTTTCTCACCTATAGGCTTATAGTGTCCTTGCAGGTTTCCATTACCTCACCTTAAACTGTGAGATCAATATCAGCTGCACACAATACGAACAAAATATAGCCTTAACCCAAATAGTCCCTATTAAGATAGTAATAGTATTGCCTTAATAAACAGAGATGATGAGTTTGATTGTTATTTATAGTATAAACAATATGTTTGCAATAAGGTCCATAATTTCTAATGGTGGACAAAGAGAATGTGGAACATTAATGAGATAAGAAGTGAGTATATAGAAGTATTAGATCATAGGCAGAGTGAAAGCAGAATCAAAAGAAATTTGTTGTTAGCATGAGAAAAGAGAGAAAGATACTCCAAGAAAACAGATAGATAAGAAGAAAATACAGTAGAAAAATAATAAAAAAGAAAAGTAGCAATAATAGTAATAATAATACTAATAAAAATCTACAATGAAACTATAAAATACTATTCAAACCTCCTAGTCTTTAGTAGCCTGATGCATGAGAGGTACTTGGTAATGTGGTGTCCCAGTAAGGGAGCTACCAGGACTAAGGATGGTGTTATCCAGGTTGGAACTAATCCATGATAGTGGGCAGAGGTGACCCCACATGTTGGCAGATGGGGGACAGCAGTGGGGCACAGGAACGGCAGGCTGGGCCTGAGCAGCACTGGAGGCCACGGGCTGGTCCTGGGCAGCACTGGAGATGCGTGCAGGTGGTGGCTGAGCTTGGGTGTGGTGCTGGAGATGTGTGCAGGCAGTTGGGAACGTATTTACCTGTCCTTCATTTATACAGGATAGCTTTACTGGCATTTTTCCCCCCTTTACTACTATGAAAATGTCACATCACTCTTTCCTAGGATAGCAGCTGTCTACTACGAAGTCTGCTGTGAGGTCAGTTGGGACCCTTTATGTGCTATTGAGGGGATGGATATGTTAACTAGCTTGATTTAATTCTTCCATACCACGTTCATAAGTCATAATAATATTCTATATTCTATAAATCATGTTGGGGGCTGTGCCATGTTGGCGGTGCTGGGATGGCACCTGATCACATCGGCAGTGAGGAGGTTAATTGACATAAGCACACTCAGGTGATTTTCTCCTCCACGCACACAATGTTTGCACATGTGTTCTCGAGCACTAATTGCCTGCTCGGAGCATCTCGCCTAATCTTTGCGTAAGAGGCTGGCCCTGCTCTCCACCTCCTGGAGGTGATATAAGCGTAGGCGGAGTGAGACAGAGACACAGCAGCCATTAGCAGAAAAGCAGGAGAAGAAGGACACAGCACGGCAGCAGCAAGTAGGGGCAGCGGCGGAAGGCAGATCGCAGAACGGAGAACTGAGCTGCATCACTAGGGCACCTTGGGTGGACATACCCTTAGTTCACAGGATGCAGGACTTTAAGGTGTAGCAAGTCTCTTCCTCTAAGCTCTAAGCAAAGCCTGTCTTTCTCTCAAAGTTTCTCTCTTAAGCAAAGTCTCTTTCTCTCTGATAAGCGGGGTCTCTCTCTCTCTCCTCTCAAAGCAAGTAAACCTCATTTCCTCTGTCCTCTATAAACAAACAAGCAAGAAAGCAGTGCACTAAAGAGAAAGATAGAAGTGCCTCAGTTTCCACTCCACCACCCATAAGACCCATGCAAGTTGTTGCTGCAAGCGGTGACAAATATCCACGGATTTTGGAACCGCAAAGAGCCAGCGACAAATCATATGATTATAAACTGTCAATATATAATGAAAAGATAAAATTACAGAGCAATTTTAGAAACAAAAACAAGCACACAAGAGAGAAAATACAGTGCCATAATTTGATTACTTGAATAGATGGCAAATCTGACTTAAAAAAAAAAAAAAGGTTAAGGAAGAAATTAACAACATTTAAAAACTGGAAAGGTTTTAAAGACATGGATGTTTTAAAGACATGGATGACAATACAATATAATAAAATACTACAGTTTCATACCAAATACATTTGAAAATGTGTATCAAGTGAACACATTTCTTTGAAATATTATTTCTCCAAAACCAACACAAGAAAAAACTTTTTAAAAACCTCAATAGTACTATGTCTATTAAAGAAATTGAATATGTATTAAAGATATTTTTTAATAATTAAAAATATAAATAATCCAGATTCAAATATCATCTTTGATGTGTTCTCCAAATATTATGAAAGAAACAACACTGATCACTTGCAAATTCTTCCTCAGAAAAGGAAAAATAAAAAGGAATATTGTCCAGTTTGTTTTATGAGGCTACCATTTTCTCAATTGCAAGTCCAGCAATGGCATAATAAGAAAAAATTATAGGACAAAGTCTTATCAAGGACAGAAATTTTCTTTAAAGAAGCTACTTCATCAGTTTGATTACAGGCATGTAAAACTTAATTAACATTCAAAAATCAATCATTATAGGCCATCACTTTCATAGAATTAAGAGGAAAATAAAAATTCTTTCAATACATATTTAATAAAATTCAGTGTACTTTCAGCATAAAAATGCTTTAGCTAACTAGAACAGAATAAAACTTCCTTAACTAGAGATAGAGTTTCCAAATACAAAAAAGTCCTATGGACAGCTATTTTAGTAAAATATAGGCAGGTTTTTCAAGTAATGAGAAAAAGATACCCACTACCACTATGGTTCTTTGATATTAAGCTGGAGGTTCTCAGCAAATCAAACAGGGCAAGAAAGAATGCATGTATAGAAACACAAGAAATGAAACAACATTTGCAAGAGACACTGTTGTGCACATAGAATATTCGAAAATATCTAAAATAAATTGTTAAAATTAATACATGAATTTAGAAGATCAGAAAGTACATCAGTAATACCAGTAATAACTACCTAGGGAATGATATCTCCCAAACTGCACCACTTATAGTAGTATCAGTACTTTTTACGACATATTTCCGGCATATATGCTTATTTGTAAATTGAGGTATATGCATATAGATGTATATGTCTTTCTGTCTCTCTATCTCGCTGGACCATGATCAAACTGACATTTCCGGGCAGTGGAAAACAAAAATACAATTTCTTCACAAAGGCATGTGAAATTAATTGATATTCATGTGGAGATGAAGGAATCTTGTTCACTACCATGTACCACACAAAAGTGAATTCAAAGGGTATTTGAAAACTAAATGTAAGGGGTAAAACAAAGCAGAGCAAAACAAGACAAAACAAAAATTCCTTAGGAGGATACAAAGGTTATCTTCAATGGCCACAGAGCAGGTGCAGATTTCTTGAGCAGACAGAAAAAGCACAAACCATAATAGCTAAAAGGTGTCCAGGAATTTAGAGGTCACCTAGCCCCATTTCCTCCTCACAAATGAGGAGATTAGACTACTAAGGATACAATTCTTATACAGAACGAACACCTCCAGGAAGCTAAACATCTATTGCATTATCTCCACTTTGCAGACACCAAGACCTTTAGTAAGTTGCCCAGAGTGACAGAGCTGGCACATGGAAAACTGGGATTCTAACAGAAGCCTGAGTCCAGAGCCTGCACTCTACACCTCCATCACTCACGAATGCTGGAACGCTGGAAGCTGAAATTTCAAGTTCTGTATTTTAGTTTAACTTCAAATAACTGAAGAATCACAGCATCTAAGGATTTTCTCAAAAATCAACATTCAAATTTTTGGCCCTTACTATAAATGAATAAACAGTTAAATTCAAAACTACATTTTCTAAATGAACTTCTTCAAACAACTTTATAATACTGTCTCCCTTTTTAAAAACTGGTGGCACTTGTGTATTACATATACTTTATTTTACAATTCTTATTATATGTATTGGCATCAGATCTGACATTTTGCTGCCACCGGTATTCTGTCCCCCCACACCATTTTACAACCCAGATTGTTAGCCCACGAATTTCCTAGTCAGTCATTGGTCCAATTGTTATTAGCCCACAAACTTCCACTACTTAAGAATAGCTCCCTTGCTCTCTCTCTCTCTCTCTCTCTCTCTCTCTCTCTCTCTCTCTCTCTCTCTCTCGCTCTCTCTCTCTCTCTCCCCCCCCCCCCCCCCCCCGCCCCCAGGGCAGACACTGCCTGTCCACTTAATAAAAGCTCTTCCACAAGTTCCTGAGTCCAGAGTGGTTTCTGGGTGCTTTTCAATATGTCGTTTCACCGTTACACATTTTATTCCACAATTACCCTGACAAGTCTTCCTTAAAATAAGTAACAAGATCTGCATTACGTATTTATTACACAAATCTTATTTATCTTTTGTGACCTTTATTTGCATGTTTGTTTCATTATTTTACTCCAGAATTAGAGTAGTCCTCAACATTTTACCTTATATTTTTGTATTGGTGGGGGCAGTGTGTTTCTGTGTCCCTTTTGGAGCTTCATACGTGTTGGTAAGCTGCTAACACTCCTCTACATGTAGTATTGAAAGAATCAACATTTGCAGTAGGATAGCATTGTGAAATCAGTTCACAAGTGAATTTCAGACATTTTATCCCCAGAATTAAAGGAGAGCTCTGAGTTTTGCATTTTACTTATTATTTTGTTTAGTTGTTAACAGGGATTAAACAACAAGTAATCAGAGCTATGAAAAAAAGACCCTTCCAAATGATGTTCAGGCGTTTCCAATGATGCTGAAGCAATTACTCTCTACCACTATTTTCAGTAACTTAAGTTCAGTATTGAGTGAAAAAAATTCCCAAGCATTCAGCAAATCTCCCTGGTCTTCTATCCTATGTGGGGCCATCTATTTCCCTGACAGATCTTCAGTTCTATAACCCAGTCCATCCTAGAAGTTTGCTCATTTATGGCATTTTAAGTAGCTCTGTTTAATCACTGAAACCTTGAAATGCCTGTTGTGCTTTATAGCCCAGAGTATTGTTTTTAATGCTTATTAACTTGTGACAGTGAAGAATGAGGGTAAGGACTTCTTAATTACCAGATATTATATGTATACTTGAGATAGTACAATTAAGGGTAACATTTTTGAAAATAGGAATTTCTGAGACTGGTCTTCATGAAAACATGCTCTCTTTAAAACTCAGATTTTAGATTTACTTATTTGTAAAATGAGATTAATTAAATCTACCATCTAGCTTCCATGAAGAATGCTGGAAAGATGCTTTTTTAAAAATGCAGTAAGATGTACCTTAAGCCTGGGTTCTCCGTCATTTTGTGTGAAGGCAGGTGGGCTCCAGGTCCCCGAGAGTCTTCTTCGCTTGGGCCTCGACAGCCCCTGGACCACAGAAGCGTCTGGGGATTGCATCAGCGGCGGCGGTTTCTACGAGTGCAGAGGAAGGTGACAGTGGTGTCCTGCACGATTACCGCCCTCCACTGCCCGGCATGGGCTCGGGCCGGGCCTAGGCCCGGCCACCCTAAGCCTGGGATCCCGCCGCCGCCTCCGCAGCAGCAGCAGCACCGCACCAGCATCCGCCAGTGGCGCCGCAGGACTGGTCCAAGCGCGTGGTTCCTTAGGGAGTCCGGCCTGGATCGCGGAGCAGGCAGCCGGCCGCGCGCCCCGATGCCTCTGCCTGCCTGAGCCGCGGACCAATGGAGCCCCGACCACACTCCCCCAAGGTGGGCGGCCCCAAAGGCAGCTGGCTGCTGGGAGGACCACCCAAAGCCGTCGCACCGGTTTTAGATGTGCTGTCTAGACTTTCATTCCAGTTTTCTTTTCTTGTTTAGATACTAATTTTAAATTCTTGCATTTTAGTAAGAAAGCTACCTTTTTATGGATGTTAGCAGTTTATTTGTGAAGGGTCTGTTAGGGCAGGTAAGCTTATGTAATGCAGTGTTTCAAACAGGAGAAAAAAGTTTTTTCTTTTTACTTTTTCTTTTCCTTTCTCCTTTTTTCCCCCCTTTACTGTGTAATGTCCCTCAAGTAACGGTAGTGTACCTTGTACCTACGAATTTCCAAAGTGTACCGATTTTTTTTTTGACTGTTCTTCAAATAAATAGAAAAATAGTTGTAATACTTACCTTCAACTTCGCCATTCACGCTTCTGTGACATTACGCTAGGTATTCCATGAGAGTGTGGAGGCTTTTGAATGGCAGGCATAGGTCATTTCTGGGAAATGTATGTGGAGGCTAAGTATTGCTTTCAACAAGGAACTGCCCCCTTGTTTTAAAAAGAAGAAATGCAGACTGAACTACTTGACGATTTGTTTCGCATTATAGGAAGCAAACTGGTGCTAAGTATTTTTAAATGGTTATGTAAGCAAAGCTGAGCTATAGCTCTTCATTCAGGAATATGTATTAGGATTATGGAATGGGTGTAAGACTTGGTAGGGGGAGAAAATGGGTTTGGTTAATGGATCTTTATGGCCCTAGGAGCTATTCTTTCCTTGAAAGTTTTTTGAGAAAAGTGGAAAGATCGTTTTGTTGCATTTTCCCTATGCTTGTTTTTAAAAGAAAAACAAATCCCAAGCCCTGCATACGGCTTGTATTGAACTTTTACATTTGAATTAAAGATTGTTAAACACGAAAAAATGTGCTTTAAACTTCTTTGAGATGGTGAGGGAAAATGACTTATAAGTAAAAAACATTATTATTACAAACTACTGATTTCAAATGGAAGCTACTTATATTAATAACAATAAAGGAAACAAAGTGAATTGTACTGAATACCATTTCATTGCAAATTCTTGGCACTTCTACCCATTTGTATCCTATTCAACACCCTTCATAACCTTATGAATAGATTCTTAAAATATATGTATATATGCATACATAGCATACATATATTGTAGCATTGTGTAATGTTACCCATTTTGATTGTATAACATAAAATCTGTTGGAAGAGTAGATGTTTAAAGCATACGGATTAGACATTACACATTTCCTTAGTGGAGAAAGATAGAATGGTGAGTAATTTAAAGGGTATTAAAAATCAAAGATGTATTAATTAAAATATTTTCATATGCTTATTGCTGACAATGTTCAAATTAGCTGAAAGATTAACTTTTGATTTACATCCTGGCAAGTGGAAGCTTTGTTAAATTATCAAGATGACAAAGTATTTTGACAATATGTTCTTTAGTCATAAAGGCAAAAGCTAACATTTTTTTTCTTGTCTTTCATTGATCCAAGTGGTAATGAAGTTATAATGGTGTTTTGCTAAGTGTTCTTTTTTAACCAAAGCATAATTTAGATGTTTTCTACAAGATTTACATGACTTAGAAATTCCCACTAGGTTTGTGCACTTCTTAAGGGGCTCTGCAACTTAATCCATTGTTGAAAATGATATGTGTACTGTCACCTCATCCCAGACCCTCTGTCAATTTGTTCTCACAGTATGTTCAGACTCTGCATCTAATTCATACCTGAAGGCATTGTAGAAGAATAATATGAACCCAAACCAAATAGGACAGATGCAAGGGAAGAAGGGATGCACTTATCAGGCCATTAGCCAGAGACGTCACTGCTCTTACTTCGTTTTAAGGAGCTTCCAGTGCTCTGGTTGAATAGTGTAGATTTGAAGATCAACTGGGTGAGTAATTTCAGAACTCAGCAATTTTCACTGAACACTTTCACAAGGCTTTCTTTTCCTTCATAATTTCTGGTGGTGCTTGGACATGTTTGAATGGAAGGAATTAACAGAAAAAAATCACACCTCTAAGATGCAGTATATTAAATATGTGAAGAGGTAAAGACTTCTTTAAAAATTTTTTTTTCATTTATTGTCAGTAATGCAATGAACATGTGGACTGTATAGGGAGCTCAATTTGTTGCTTGTATTTGTGTTTTTAAAGATTAATACAAACTGGTGATACAAGTGGTAGTCTATGGTCAATAATTTCTTTGAGATGCTTTTACTGAATTCCATTTTTTGACAACTGGAAAAGATCTATCCTTATAAATGGTAAGTTTCTGTCAAAACAACTCAAAGCAAGGTTTTCATATAGTTTATCTTGACTAAAACTACCGGAACATTTCTGAAAATACATGGAGTGTATTCTGTTATTTTAATTAACCCAAGATAATGATTCTTCCCTGAAGACAGTTCCACTTCTTGGGTGTCATTTTGTAACACCTAGATACAGTTCTGCTTGTCACCACTTGGAAAGAATGTTACTGGTGTCTGGCAATGGAAGGCAGGGATGCTACTAAGCATCCTATAATGCACAGGGAAGGCCTCCAAAACAAAGGCCCCAAATGTCAATACTGCCAAATTTGAGAACTACTGCTCTAAGACATGTATTCTTATACATAGTTCATCTGAAATTCAAAGTATAGGTACCATGTTCCTTAAAGACAGAAAATTAAATTACAGAAACAAGTAAATATAGAAGATTGAGAAAATAGCTTACAACAACTGGGCTAAACATGAGTACAATCTTTAATTCCACAGATCTTACCTATGCTGATGTACCTCAGGTGAAATAAAAATTGATAATTGTTTGATAAATAAGTGAATAAGTGAATTTGTATCTCAGCAGGCAGAGGAAATAGTTTACATATAAATGATATGTTACCTAATGAAGAACATAACAGAAACTCAAGTCATGTGCAGCAATAGTCAGTGTTCTCTTGAAGGCAACCTGTGTTGTACTGAATATGCATGATATTTTTAACTATTCCTCTGTACCTGGACTCAGCAGCATGACAGTGAGACCCTTCACAGCCTGGCCTCAATCTTACTTCCCTCCACTCTTTTCCATAAGTTGTTTTCTTCACCCCCCAGGGCTTTTTTCATTTCTGTCTTCCTGAATCATGACTCTAAGAACAAAGCTTCATCCACCTGGAATTACCTTTCCATTGCCACTCACCCTCTTAGCAGTGATCTTAAATCTTTCCTCCCTGAAGAGTCAGCACCCATCATCTAATAATCTATACTGGTCTCCCGTTTTCCACAGTTACTGGCTAAACCATCTATTTAAAGCATAGAATGGCACAGTCAAAAAACAAAAAAAAAAAAAGAAATTTTCTTTGTCATTAAGATGACATCTGTGGCTGAAATTGCCATGTACAAAATTTTACCACATGGCATGTACTATATGCAGGTAATATTTGAATGCTTTTTTTCTTTGAGGCTATTGTGAATGAGGTAGTTTTCCTAATTTCTCTTTCTGAGGATTCATCACTTATGAATAAAAATGCATTAGATTTATGAGTGTTGATTTTATATTCTGCTACTTTGCTGAATTCATTTATGAGTTCTAGAAGTTTTCTGGTGGAATTTTTTGGATCCTTTAAATATAGAATTATGTCATCAGCAAATAGTTATAATTTGAGTTCTTTTTTTCCTATATATATCCCTTTAATTTCTTGGTCTAATTGCTCTGGCTAGTTTCAAGGATGATATTGAATAGAAGAGGTGAGAGAGGGCATCCCTGTCTTGTTTCAGCTTTTAAAGGAAAAGCTTTCAGTTTTTCTCCATTTAGAAAGATGTTGGCCTTGGGCTTAGCATAGATAGCCTTTACAATGTTGAGGTATGTTCCTACTGTCCCTATTTTTTCTAGTGTTTTGAACATGAGGATTTTTCTGCATCTATTGAAATGATCATATGATGCTTAACTTTAAGTCTACTGATGTGATGAATTATATTTATTGATTTCTGGATGTTGAACCAACCTTGCATACCTGGGATGAACCACTTGATCATGGTGCACTATCTTTTATGTTTTCGTATGCAATTTGCCTGAAGGGTCATCTCTATAAAGATTTCCCTATCACTTAAAATAGGCGACTCTTCTATGCCTACTTTACACTTTTGTTTGTAACTAAGTCAAATTTTAGGATTAAAAATTTATACTAGTTATAAATATTTTTTAAATTACCATCAGTATTTTTCTTATTTACCAAAGTATTGTAGTAACTCTGGCATTTTTTAAGCCACAACTATTTGGGGGAAGAAATATAGAAATTTACATTATTATAACTATAAAACTTATTGATTATTATAAAAAAATGTGAGAAACCAGGACCCAGGATAGGAATAGGAGGCATAGTCAACTCTCAAAGAATCCCTCACATGCCTCTTTCCAACCACAACCTCATCCTTTTCTCTTACAGGTAACTGTCATCCTGACTTTTATTTTAGCAACTTCCTTACTTTTATGCACCCTAATTTAAAATCATTTTACCTGTTTTTGAGCTTCAGGAATCATTTTATAGTATTTTGTGTTTAATTTATTTGATGACTCCAAGTTTCTCTGTGTGTCTATAGTTCACCCACTTAGTTTACTATGAAATATTCTGTTGTATGAAGATACCACAATTTATTCATCTATTCAATGATGATGGATATTTGGTTGATTCGTTTGGGTTTTAAAATGAACATATGAACATGAAATTTCTGAACAAATAGACAAACTTATGTAAGGTATACAATTAAATGCAGAATTGCTGGGTCATAATGTGGGGAATCTTACATTTTTCTAGATAATATCAAGCTGTTCAAAGTCATGGGGTCAGTGTATATTCCCACAAACAGTATATCAGCATTGCCATGTTCCACTTCATTACCAACTCTTCTATCATCCATCTTTTAAGCAAATTTTAGTTATTCTGTTAAGTGAATAGTGATACCTTATCATGGTTTAATCTGTATTTCTCCTGATTGTTAATATTTTTTGAACATTTGGATATTCTCTGTTGCAAAATACCTATTCAAGATTCTCTGGCTATGTTCTATTTTTGTTAACATTTTGGAAATTTTACCAATATAAATTAAATATGTTCAAATACTTTCTTCATTCCATATTTTGCCTTTCTATTAACTTTAATATTTTTCAATGAACAGTTGTTCTTAATTTCAATGTAGTACATGTTATCAATCTTTTTTATAAAGATATTGCTTTTGTGTCTTAAGACCAGGACCCAAAGATCAATAAAATACTCTTCCATATTTTCTTTTAAAATATTTTGCCTTTCACACTTAGGTCTGTAATCCTCCTGGCATTGATCTGGGGTATGAAGTGAAGTAGGGGAAAATGTAGATATCCAAATGTTCCAGTACCAACAAGTTCCAAATGTTGAAAAGATTATTCCTGTCAAGTATGATTTCTATAACATTCCCCCTTAACTCACTACTTGGACTTATGCATAAGCAGAAGGGGTTTCAGAGAATTACTGCACATTATCCAATTTAAGTAGATGGTGATGCCAATTATAGTTGTTCTTACAAACTGTAGTCTTATACTAGAACAAATTAACATAGCTCTGGGTACTTGGTATCTAGCTCTTGACCTGCAAATTAATTTACTCTATATCAATTTGTGAAGACCACTAGAAATAAGTACAAGCTGCATACTTTCTCTTTGGGACTCTATCTTACTTAGGATTATATCAGCTTTCTAGTTACATCACATAATCCAGTATTTAAAGACATTCATTTTAATATCCCACCAAACATGTTAACTGTACCTAATGATTAGAAAAAAAATATTCCAAATGCCTTAGAAGACTCATATTTAAAAGATGGAAGGAGATAAAACCCACAAAAATTCAGAAAACTATAAGCTTGGTGAAGATTTTAGGACTTCAGTGCTTTGAGGTGTATCCCACTATATCCCATTGTGGAAGATAAGTTGCTTCACCTTGTACTCATACATTAAAGTAAACGCTTTCCAGGCACCTTTGATGGATTCATTCTGTTATTTTTTTCCCTTCCCCCCCACCCCTCCCACCCCTCTTTTCACTCTATACAGTCCTTCCTTCCTCCACTCTTACCACCCTCCTTATCCCTAACCCTAAACCTAACCCTAACCCTAACGCTAACACCTCCTAACCCCCTTATATGACCTCATCCGCTTATCAGCAAGATCATTTGTCCTTTAGTTTTTTGAGATTGGCTTATCGCACTTAGCATGATATCCTCCAATTTCATCCATTTGCCTGCAAATGCCATAATTTTATCATTATGGCTGAGTAATATTTCATTGTATATATATGCCACAGTTTCTTTATCCATTCATCAACTGAAGGGCATCTAGGTTGGTTCCAAACTCTGGCTATGATGAATTGAGCAGCTATGAACATTGATGTGGCTGTATCTCTGTAGCATGCTGATTTTAAGTCCTTTGGGTATAGGCCAAGGAGTGGGATAGCTGGGTCAAATGGTGGTTCCATTCCAAGTTTTCTGAGGAATCTCCATACTGCTTTCCAGAGTGGCTGCACTAATTTGCAACCCCACCAGCAATGTATGCGTGTACCTTTTTCCCCACATCCTCGCCAACACCTATTGTTGCTTGTGTTCTTGATAATCGCAAGTCTAATTGGGGTGAGATGAAATCTTAAGGTAGTTTTGATTTGCATTTCTCTTATTACTAGAGATGTTGAACATTTTTTCATATATCTGTTGATTGCTTGTACATCTTCTTCTGTGAAGTGTCTGTTCATTTCCTTAGCCCATTTGTTCATTGGATTATTTTTATTCTTGGTGTAGATTTTTTTGAGTTTTTTATAGATTCTGGAAATTAGCACTCTATCTGAAGTATGAGTGGCAAAGATATTCTCCCACTCTGTAGGCTCTTTCTTCACATTGTTGATAGTTTCCTTTGCTGAGAGAAAGCTTTTTAGTTTGAATCTATCCCAGTTATTGATTCTACCTTTTATTTCTTGTGCTATGGGAGTCCTGTTAAGGAAGTCTGATCCTAAGCCAACAAGTTGAAGGTTTGGGCCTACTTTTTCTTCTATAAGATGCAGGGTCTCTGGTCTGATTCCGAGGTCCTTGATCCATTTTGAGTTGAGTTTTGTGCAGGGTGAGAGATAGGGATTTAGTTTCATTCTGTTGCATATGGATTTCCAGTTTTCCCAGCACCATTTGTTGAAGAGGCTATCTTTTCTCCATTGCATATTTTTGGCCCCTTTGTCTAGTATGAGAAAATTGTATTTATTTGGGTTTGTGTCCATGTCCTCTATTCTGTACCATTGATCTACCTGTCTATTTTGGTACCAATACCATGCCATTTTTGTTACTATTGCTTTGTAATAGAGTTGAAGATCTCATATTGCGATACCCCCTGCTTCGCTCTTTCTACTGAGGATTGCTTTAGCTATTCTGGGTTTCTTATTCTTCCAGATGAATTTCATAATTGCTTGCTCTATTTCTGTAAGGTACATCATTGGGATTTTAATTGGAATTGCATTGAATCTGTGTAGCACTTAAGGTAGTATGTCCATTTTGACAATATTATTTCTGCCTATCCAAGAACATGGGAGATCTTTCCATCTTCTAAGATTTTCTTTAATTTCTTTCTTTAGTGTACTGTAGTTCTCATTGTAGAGATCTTTCACCTCTTTTGTGAGATTGATTTCCAAGTATTTTATTTTTTTGATGCTATTGTGAATTGGGTAGTTTTCCTAACTTCTCTTTCTGAAGATTCATCACTTATGTATAAAAATGCATTGGATTTATGAGCATTGATCTGGTAACCTGCTACTTTACTGAATTCACTTATGAGTTCTAAGAGTTTTCTGGTGAAATTTCCAGGTTCCTCTAAATATATAATCATGTCATCAGCGAACAGGGATAGTTTGAGTTCCTCTTTTCCAATTCGTATCCCTTTAATTTCTTTGGTTTGTCTAATTGCTCTGGCTAGAGTCTCAAGAATGATATTGAATAGAAGTGGTGAAAGAGGGCATCCCTGCCTTGTTCCAGTTTTTAAGGGGAATGCTTTCAGTTTTTCACCATTTAGAATGATATTGGCCATGTGCTTAGCGTAGATGGCCTTTACAATGTTAAGGAATGTTCCCACTACCCCAATTTTTTCTAGTGTTTTGAGCATGAAGGGATGCTGTATTTTATCAAATGCTTTTTCTGCATCTATTGAAATAATAATGTGATTCTTAACTTTTAGTCTGTTGATATGGTGAATGACATTTATTGATTTCCAGATGTTGAACCAACCTTGCATCCCTGGGATAAAACCCACTTGATTATGGTGCACTGTCTTTTTAATATATTTTTTATGCAATTTGCTAAAATTTTGTTGAGAATTTTATGTTGATGTTCATTAAGGATGTTGGTCTGAAATTTTCTTTCCTTGATGTGTCTCTGTCTGGTTTAAGTATCAGGGTGATATTGGCTTCATAGAATGAGTTTGGGAGGGTTCCCGCCTCTTCTATTTTATGGAATACTTTGAGAACTATTGGAATGAGCTCTTCTTTAAAGGTTTTGTAGAACTTGGCTGAGAACCCATCTGGTCCCGGACTTTTCTTTTGATGACCTCTTCTATTTCATTGCTTGAAACTGATTTATTTAAGTTGTGTATGTCCTCCTCGTTCAGTTTAGGTAATTCATACGTCTCTAGAAACTTGTTCATGTCTTCGAGGTTTTCTGTTTTGTTGGAGTATAGATTTTCAAAATACCTTCTAATTATGTTTTGTATTTCACTCGTGTCTGTTGTGATAGTTCCTTGTTCATTCCGAATTTTAGTAATTTGAGTTTTCTCCCTCTTTCTTTTTGTTAGTGTGGCTAAGGGTTTATCAATTTTGTTTATTTTTTCAAAGAACCAACTATTTATTTTGTCAATTTTTTTGATTGTTTCTTTTGTTTCAATTTCGTTGATTTTGGCTCTGATTTAACTATTTCCTGTCTTCTACTACTTTTTGTGTTGGTCTGCTCTTCTTTTTCTAGGGCTTTGAGCTGTAGTGTTAAGTCATTTATTTGTTGTCTTCTACTTCTTTTGTTGAATGCGCCCCATGAAATAAATCTTACTCTAAGTACTGCCTCATAGTGTCCCAGAGATTTTGATATGATGTGTCTTTGTTCTCATTTACTTCTAAAAATTTTTTTATTTCCCTTCTGATGTCTTCTGTTATCCATTCATCATATGATAGTGTATTATTTAATCTCCAAGTATTGGAGAAGTTTCTGTTTTTTATTCTGTCATTTATTTCTAATTTCAATCCATTATGATCTGATAGAGTACAAGGTAGTATCTCTATCTTCTTGTATTTGCTAACAGTAGCTTAGTGGCATAAGACATGGTCTATTTTAGAGAAGGATCCATGTGCTGCTGAGAAGAAAGTGTATTCGTTCTTTATTGGATGGTATATTCTATATAAGTTGGTTAAGTCTAAATTGTTGATTGTGTTATTGAGATCTATGGTTTCTTTATTCAATTTTTGTTTGGACGATCTATCCAGTGGTGAGAGAGGTGTATGAAAATCGCCTAGTATTATTGTGTTGTGGTCTATTTGATTTCTGGAATTGAGAAGGATTTGTTTGATGTACATGGATGAGCCAATGTTCGGGGCATAGATATTTATGATTGTTATGTCTTGCTGATTTATGCTTCCCTTAAGCAGTATGTAATGTCCTTCTTTATCCCTTCTGACTAGTTTTGGCTTGAAGTCCACATTATCTGAAATGAGGATGGATACTCCAGCTTTTTTGCTGTGTCCATGAGCATGGTATGTTTTTCCCATCCTTTCACCTTTAGTCTGTGGGTATCTCTTTCTATGAGATGGGTCTCTTGCAGGCAGCAAATTGTTGGATTTTTCTTTTAATCCAATCTGCCAGTCTATATCTTTTGATTGATGAGTTCAGGCCATTAACATTCAGGGTTATTATTGTGATGTGATTTGTATTCCCAGTCATTTTATTCATTTTTCTTTTTTGTCATGATTTGGTTTCCCCTTTATTTGGCTCTTCCTTTAGGCTAGTTCCTCCCGTTGCTGATTTGCATCGTTGTTTTTCATCTCTTCCTCATGGAATATTTTGCTCAGAATGTTCTGCAATGCTGGCTTTCTTTTTGTAAATTCCTTTAGCTTTTGTTTATCATGGAAGGATCTTATTTCATGGTCAAATCTGAAAGTAAGTTTTGCTGGGTATAAGATTCTTGGTTGTCATCCGTTTTCTTTCAGGGCTTGGTAAATGTTGTTCCAGGCCCTTCTAGCTTTTAGGGTCTGGAATGAAAAATCTGGTGATATTCTCATTGGTTTCCCCCTGAATGTAATTTGATTCTTTTCTCTCACGGCCTTTAAAATTCTGTCTTTATTTTGCATGTTTGGTATTTTCATAATAATGTGCCTTGGTGTGGTTCTGTTGTAATTTTGTATATTTGGAGTCCTATAAGCCTCTTGTACTTGGTTTTCCATTTCATTCTTCAGATTTGGAAAATTTTCTGATTTTATTTCATTGAATAGATTGTTCATTCCTTTGGTTTGTTTCTCTAAGCCTTCCTCAATCCCAATAATTCTTAAATTTGGCCTTTTCATGATATCCCATAATTCTTGTAGATTCTGTTCATGATTTCTTACCATCTTCTCTGTTTGTTCAACTTTGTTTTCAAAATTAAATATTTTGTCTTCAATATCTGAGGTTCTGTCTTCCAGGTGTTTTGTCCTATTGGTTATGCTTTCTATGGAGTTTTTAACTTGGTTTATTGTTTCCTTCATTTCAACGATTTCTGTTTGGTTTTTTTCAATATCTCTAACTCTTTATTGAAATGATCTCTTGCTTCCCGTATTTGCTCCTTTAACTGTTGATTGGTGCGATCCTTTAATGCCTACATTTGCTCTTTCATCTCCTCCTTCAATGCCTGCATTTGCTCTTTCATCTCCTTGTTTGCTTCCCTGATTGTTTTAATTATGTACATTCTGCACTCCCTTTCTGACATTTCTTCTGCTGTGCTGTCATTGGGTTTTATTGATATAGTATCTACGTTAGTTTGGGACATTTTCTTCCCTTGTTTTCTCATATTGGTCAGATGTCAGTGGGACTTTGTGATATTGCCGAATTCTTCTATTGACTTATAGTGTCCCTGTAGATTTCCAGTGTGTCACCTTCCTGCCTTCAGTAGCCTGAAGTCTTGGAGTCACTTGATAATGCAGTGCTTCTAAGGAAAGCTGCCCCTAGCCCGCTACTGGTTTCAGGACTTGGAGCTGGCTCTGTGTGGCAAGGCTCTCACTGGGGGCCTGCTCGAGAAGCTAGCCTGGAAAGGCGCTTCCCGCCAGAGGGGGCCGGGCTGCGGGCTGCTTGGGGAAGTCCCTGGCTGCCCTGTCCTGGTCCCTGAAGCAACCTGGGGCAGGAACTCACTGCTCTGGTTCAGGAACTTGAAGCTTGGTTCTCTGCCGGAAGGCTCTCGGAACACTTACTCTTATGCCATCAATTGTGGGAACTGAGCTGAGTATCATGAACTGAGTATTATTTTGTCCATAAAATCATAAACTTGGTCATGTACAAATGAAGTGATACATATAAGATCAGGCACCAGCAGGCACTGAAGACAAATGTAACCTCCATGATGAAGTAACTCAGTTACCTATAATGCCTATATCTCCTGCACAGCTTCCTCTTCCTCAGTCCACACCAATGATCTCATAAGGATTACCTGTAACTTGGTACTGAGGAAGAAAGAAGTCAGACCTGGTTTATGGGTGATTCACCATAATATGCTGTAGTAATTACCACTCCAACTTGTAATGTCTATGCAAGAGAGAGGTGAAGAAAAATCTCAGCATAAGTTCTTGAGGTGGAACTTCTGATTATAAAGTTTCTCCTTATATAGGTAAAGAGAAATCTTGGGGTTTATATCTACAGTATTTTATAATCAGTGGTCAACAGGTTAGCCAAAGATTTTGAAAAGATAAGGTCAGAGAACTGATTACAAGATTTGAGGCAGAGATAAATGAAGGGGCCTCTAAGAATAAGCTCAAAATTTGAGGATATTTGTGTCCCACATAATATTTATCAAAGGACAACCACTGAAGAGAAAGTATTCATTAATTAAGTGGATAGGAAGACTCATCCTGAGGACATCAGTCAGCTTCTTTCCCTAGTATCCCATGCTTGCTCAGTGGACTTATGTACAAAGCAAATATAGGAGCAGGGATAGAAATTATGCATAGACTCAAAAACAAGAAGTTCCTCTCACCAATTTGAACTTGCTCCTGTTACTGCTCCTTATCCTGCTAGGAACAAAGACCAGGCTACCAAGAGACTCATTTCTTGGGAAACACCAGCTACCTGGTGTCTAATTACATTACTTCTCTAATGGAAGTGCCAGCAACTTGTCCTTACTAGATACTTCTTTTGGATATGACTCTGAGGTCCCTTTCTATAATACTACCAACCATGATCTTACAGACATGGGTATTCTTCATTTTAACTTCTAAATAAGAAACTCATTTCACAGCAAAACTCATTTCACAGTAGTAGGACCATGACTCTGAAATCCATAATTTTCTCCATGTACCAAGTCGCACCCAGAAGAGGTTGACTTGACTGACTAATATAATGGTCTACCAAATCTCAGTTTTTAGGTTAGTAGGGAGACAAGACCCTCATAAATTGAGGTGCTTTCATAAGACAATTCTATATACTTTGAACCAGTGAAAAATATATGATGTTATTTTTGCATCTATGTTCATCAGGGATATAGGTCTGAAGTTTTCTTTCCTTGAAGTGTTTTTGTCTGGGTTTGGTATCAGGGTGATACTAGCTTCATAGAATGAGTTTCACAGAGTTCCCTTCTTTGCTATTTCATGAAATAATTTAAGGAAGATTGGTGTTAGTTGTTCTTTGAAGGTCTTGTAGAACTCTGTTGAGAATCCATCTGGTACTGGACTTTTCTTTTTTGGTAGGCTTTTGATGACATCTTCAAGTTCATTGCTTAAAATTGATCTGTTTATATTTTCTATGTCCTTGTGATTCAATTTGGGTAGGTCATATGTCTCTAGAAATTTGTCAATGTCATCAATATTTTCTATTCTATTGGAGTATAAATTGTCAAAAATAATTTTAGATTATCATCTGTATTTCAGTAGTGCCAATTATGATATTTCCTTTTCCTTTTTTTTGTGTGTATGTGTTTTAATGTCTTTAATGGTAATTATTGAAACAGTCAGTGAGGTTGTTGTCTTTACCCTCTTTACAGGTGAATAAGTAGCCTGCATAAACTGGATGAAATGTTTAGACTAATACATCTCAAAAGTGGTAATGCTGTTTTGTGCTTTTCCTACATCCACTAGTTATTTCAGGCCTATAAAATGAACTTTCCCCCTCAATCTAAGTATGATTGACATAGTTCAAAGATGCAGATGTGATTATGAACACACTGAATACAATAATTTATACTGGGTACTGTGGGATACAACACACATCTCCCTCCCCATATATATTTTAGATGACATATAAATTTTATTTTTCAACAAACATTTTCAATTTACTGTGCTAGTCACAAGAGATATCCTTGAACCCTGATTTCCCAAGTATGTAAGTATGTGTTCACATAAACTTTCAGACCAAACCTAGCCTCATGGTGTCCTAAGACCAAGAGAAGGGAGGAATCATTTATAATAGAGATTTGAACAGTAGTCTGTATACTCATAGAGAGGAAAGCATTTTGCCAAGAAACAGCTGTAGCTAAGGTTTTACAGTGGAGATAAAGTGTGGTTTCCTTCATGGTTAGCAGAGAATACTTTCCACAGTTCCAGTTGGGCTACTAAGTGTAATTAGGAATCCCTACTGTAACGTAAACCTCACCCTATACACTTTGTAGGAGTAGAGGGATATGCAAATAAAGAAAAGGGAGCAAAGGAAGGCAAGGTCTGTCTCAAGGATTTTGCATTTGCACCAACCTGAGAAAACAGAACTCACATTGCAAAAGAATGGAAGGGACATTCATTTCTCCAACAGCTTCCCTTCCAACAGACTTGAACACAAAAACAAATACCACCTTTCAAAAACTCATTCATAGAATCAACTGCTTTTGTCCCTTAATATCCTCTCCCACCAGACACCAACATTCAGTCTTGTGGAAAGTACTTGAGTATTTGGAGAACCCTGTGATTAAGAAGTAGAGGAAGGATGAAGCCAGCAACTCCAAAATTCTTCATTGATCTCTCTGTGTAGTTGCCTCTAGGCAGGCTAGCCTCCCAAAATACTTCTCTTGACTTTTCTTTTGCCATTTTATTCTTTCAGAGTTCATGAGACCCAGTTAGATGTTGGGTTAGTAACTATCTTCTTATAAAGGAGTAAACACTTCTGGGAGGGCTAAGGAGTCTCATTGACCTCAGATACTATATGCTGGTACTGTTCTGGTCCCTTTACAATATATCCTAATTCTCACAAAGATCCTATGCAGTAAGGTTACTCTTTTTTTAAATTATGTTTTTATTTTTATAGACTGCATTTTGATTCATTGTGCACACATGGGGTATATCTTTTCGTTTCTATGGTTGTGCACAATGTAGATTCATACCATTCATGTAATAATACGTGTACATAGGGTAATGATTCTGTCTCATTTCACCATTTTTACACACCCCCCATTTCCCCCTACATGATCTAAAGTTCCTCCATTCTTCTCTCACTCCCCACCATGACCCCTATTATGTATGATCATCCACTTAGCAGGGTAAACATTCGGACTTTGGTTTTTTGGGATTGGCTTATTTCACTTAGCATGATATTCTCCAATTCCATGCATTTATCTCCAAATGCATTATTCTTCTCTATGACGGAATAATATCCCATTGTGTATATATACCACAGTTTATTTATCTATTCATCTATTGAAGGGCATCTAGGTTGGTTCCACAATCTAGCTATTGTGAATTGAGCTGCTACAAACATTGATATGGCTGCTTTACTGTAGTATGCAAATTTTAAGTCCTTTGGGTATAAACTGAGGAGTGGGATAACTGGGTCAAAAGGTGGGTCCATTCCAAATTTTCTGAGGATTCTCCATACTGCTTTCCAGAGTGGCTGCACCAATTTTGCAGCTCCACCAGCAATGTAAAAGTGTGCCTTTTACCCCACATCCAGGCCGACATCTATTATTGTTTGTGTTCTTGATAATAGCCATTCTAATTGAAGTAAGATGAAATCTTAGAGTAGTTTTAATTTGCATTTCTTTTATTACTGGAGATGTTGAACACTTTTTCATGTATTTATTTATCACCTGTGTATCTTCTTCTGTAAATTATCTGCCCAGTTCCTTAGCCCATTTATTCATTGGGTTATTTGTATTTTTGGTGTAAAATTTTGTAAGTTCTTTATAATTTTTGGAGATTAGTGCTCTATCTGAAGTGCATGTGGAAAAGATCTTCTCCCACTCTATAGGCTCTCTTTTCTCATTATTGATTGTATCCTTTGCTGAGAAAAAACTTTTTAGTTTGAGTCCATCCCATTTATTGATTCTTCCTTTGATTTCTTGTGCTTTGGGAGTCTTGTTAAGGAAGTCTGATCCTAAGCCAACAGATGAAGATTTAGACCTGTTTTGGCTTCTGTTTGGTGCAGGGTCTCTGGTCTAATTCGTAAGTCCTTGATCCATTTTGAGTTGAGTTTTGTGCAGGGTGAGAGAGATTTAATTTCATTTTACTGCATAAGAATTTCCAGTTTTCCCAGCACCATTTGTTGAAGAGGCATCCTTTCTCCATTGTATGTTTTTGGCTCTTTTGTCTAGTATGAGGTAACTGTATTTATGCATGTTTGTCTGTGTCTTCTATTGTGTACCATTAGTCTACCTGTATATTTTGGTGCCAATACCATGTTGTTTTATCACTGTTGCTCTGTAGTATTGTTTAAGGTCTGGTATTGTGATACCTCCTGTTTCACTTTTTCTGCTCAGGATCGTTTTGGCTATTCAAGGTCTTCCAGATGAAGTTCATAATTGCTTCCTCTATTTCTATGAGGAATGTTATTGGGATTTTAATTGAAATTGCATTGAATCTATAGAGTGCCTTTGGTAGAATGGTCATTTTGACGATATTAATTCTGCCTATCCAAGAACATGGGAGATCTTTCCATCTTCTAAGGTTTTCTTCAATATTTTTCTTTAGTGTTCTGTAGTTTTCATTGTAGAGGTATTTCACTGCTTTCGTTAGATTGACTCCAAAGCTCTTTTTTTTTTTTTTTTTGAGGCTATTGTGAATGGAGTGGTTTTCTGAATTTCTCTTTCAAAGGATTCATCACTTATGAATAGAAATGCATTAGATTTGTGAGTATTGATATTATATCCTGCTACTTTGCTAAATTCACTTATTAGTCTAGACATTTTCTAGTGGAGTGTTTTGGATCCTCTAATTATAGAGTCATGTCATTGGCAAATAGCGACAGCTTGAGTTCTTTTCCTATTCGTATCCCTTTAGTTTCTTTGGTCTAATTGCTCTGGCTAGTATTTCAATGACAATGTTGAATAGAAGTGCTGAGAGGGCATTCCTGTCCTGTTCCAATTTTTAGAGGGAATGATTTCAGTTTTTTTTCATTTAGAATGTTGTTGGCTGTGGCCTTAGCATAGGTAACCTTTACAATGTTGATGTATGTTCCTACTACCCCTATTTTTTTTCTAGTGTTTTAAGCATGAAGGGGTGCTGTATTTTATCAAACAGCATCAATTGAAATAATCATATGATTTTTTATTTTTAAATCTATTGATGTGATGAATTACATTTATTGATTTCTGGATGTTGGACCAATCTTGCATCTGTGGGATAAACCCCACTTGATCACAGTACACTATCATTTTAATATGTTTTTGTATGTGATTTGCCAGAATTTTGTTAAGGATTTTTGCATCTATGTTCAACAGGAATATTAGTCTAAAGTTTTCTTTCCTTGATAAGTCTTTGTCTGGTTTTGGTATCAGCGTAATATTAACTTCATAGAATGCGTTTAGAAGCGTTCCATCCTTTTCTATTTCTTGGAATACTTTGAGGAGTATAGTATTAGTTCTTTAAAGGTCTTGTAGACTTCAGCTGAGAATCCATCTGGTCCTGGGCTTTTCTTAGTTGGTATGCTTTTGATGATTTTTTCTATTTCTTTGCTTGAAATTTATCTGCTTAAATTGTGTATGTCTTCCTGATTCAGTTTTGGAGGATCATATGTCTCTAGAAACCTGTTGATGTCTTTGAGATTTTCTATTTAGTTGGAGTACAGATTTTCATAATAATTTCTAATCATGTTTTGTATTTCAATAGTGCCTGTTGTGATATTTCCTTTTTCATGATGAATTATAGTAATTTGAGTTTTCTCTCTCCTTCTCTTCATTAGTGTGGCTAAGGGTTTATCAATTTTATTTACTTTTTCAAAGAATCAACTTTTTGTTTTGTCAATTTTTTGAATTGTTCCTCTTGTTTCAATTTCATTGATTTCAACCCTGATTTTAATTATTTCCTGTCCTCTACTTTTTTGGTATTGATCTGTTCTTCTTTTTATAGGGCTTTGAGATGTAATGTTAGGTCATTTAGTTGTTGAATTTTTGTTTTTTTAATGTGTGAGCTCAATACAATGAACTTTCCTCTTAGGACTGCTTTCAGAGTGTCCCAGAGGTTTTGATATGGCATGTCATTGTTCTCATTTACCTCTAAGAAATTTTTTATTTCCTCCCTGATGTCTTCTGTTATCATTCATCATTCATTAGCATATTACTTACTCTCCAGGTTTAGGAGTAAATTTTGTTTTTTATTTTATCATTTATTTCTAATTGTATTACATTATGGTTGATAGAATACAAGGTAGTATCTCTATTTTTGTGTACTTACTAATGACTTCTTTGTGGCATAGCATATGGTCTATTTTGGAGAAGAATTCATGAGCTGCTAAGAAGAACATGTATTTGCTCAATGATGGATGAAATACTCTGTACATATTCATTAAGTCTATATCATTGATTGTATTATTTAGTTCTATGGTTTCTTTGTTCAGTTTTTGTTTGGATGATCTATCCAGTGGTAAGAGCAGTGTGTTAAAGTCACCCTTGATTATTGTGTTTTGGTCAATTTGATTCTTAAAATTGAGAAGGATTTGTTTGATGTACATAAATGCTCCGTTGTTTGGGGCATAAATATTTACTTTATGCCCCCAAAATTATGTCTTCCTGGTTTACCAGTCCCTGGAACAGTATGAAATATTCTTCTTTATCCCTTCTGACTAACTTAGGTTTGAAGTCCACTTTTTCTGGTATGAGGATGGAGACCCCCTACTTTTTACTGAGTCCATGTGCATGGTATGTTTTTCCCCATCCTTTCACCTTTAGCTGTGGATATCCTTTTCTATGAGATGAGTCTCTTGAAGGCAGCATATTGTTGGGTCTTTCTTTTTATTCAATCTGCCAGTCTGTCTTTTGATTAATGAGTTTAGAGCATTAACATTCAGGGTTACTATTGTGATATAATTTTATTCCTGGTCATTTTGGCTTATTTTTCATTTTTAACTTGACTTGGTTTCTCCTTTTATTGGCTTTTCCTTTAGAGTAGTTCCTGCCTTTGTTGACTTGTATTATTGTTTTTCACTTCTTCCTCCTCATGAAATATTTTTCTGAGATTGTTCTGAAGTACAGGCTTTCTAGTTATGAATTCTTTTAACTTTTGTTTATCATAGAAGCTTTTTATTTCACCATCAATTCTGGTGAAGCTTATTTTGATGGGTACAGTATTCTTTACTGTCATCCATTTTCTTTTAGAGCTCGGTATATATTGTTCCAGGGGCTCCTATCTTTTAGGGTATGGGTTGAGAAATCCACTGATATCTGAATTAGTTTCCCCCTCTATGTAATCTGATATTTTTCTCTTGCAACCTTTAAAATTCTATCCTTACTTTTTGTGTTAGGCATTTTCATTAAAATCTGACTTGGTGTGGGTCTGTTGTAATGGTGTACATTTGGTGTTCTATAAGCCTCTTGTATTTGATTTTCCATTTCATTCTTTATTTTTGAAAATTTTTCTGACATTATTTCATTGAAAAGATTGGGTATTCCTTTGGTTTGTGTCTCCGCACCTTCATCTTTCCTGAGAAATATTAACTTTGGGCTTTTCATGTTATCCCATAGTTCTTGGAAGTTCTCTCCATGGTCAACTCTATTTTCAAGATTATATATTTTGTCCTCATTGCCTGAGGTTCTGTCTTCAAAGTAGCCTAGTCTTTTGGTGATACTTTCCATTGAACTTTTAATTTGGCTTATTGTATTGAAGTGGTTTTTCACTTCCTGTATTTTCTCTTTGATTTCACTCCTTATACTATCCTTTACTTCTCAGATCAGTTTATGCACATTCTAAACTCCTTCTCTGACATTTCTTCCATTGTGGTGGTGATTGTTAGTACAAAAAGACTGGGCAGGATGCAAACCTAACAAGTCATCTGAGCCGTTCATTCAGGTGGTGCAGGGATAAAATGGTGTCCATGAACCCACTTTCCTGGTGGAAGATGAATCACTGAACAAAGAAAGGAACTGGGTTTATATAGGTTGCTTTAAGAGATGTTCTAGTGTGCATATCAATTTTGGGAGGCACCCTTGTATTTGAGCTTTTTTGGTTGAAGGTCTATGAGAAGTGTCTGGAAGGATTTATTTTGAAGGATATTAATGCCTCCTGGAGACTTTCTTTTAAGGGTGGTAACTTCAGTTAAATTCCTTCTCTTTGCCTGCTGACAGCAACTGGAAAACATTTGTCTTGGGAGTTGAAAGCTGTCAATTCATGGCCTTCCTTCTTACTTCTTTTTCTCAGGCCTCATTATCTTGAGAATTTCTCATTCTCCATATCTTTTATTCCAGACTCTGAAAAGAAACAGGAAAATTTAGTGATGAAGTCTCTAACTGCTTTGAGCTTGGAGGGGGCAACGTGAGGGGGAGGGCTTCCTTTCAGAGTCCTGGAAGTGAACATGGGGACATGCAGAGGGGGATGTGTGAGGAAAGTCCTGTGGTCATCCGAGCATTGTTAAGTCTTTTTATGGTGCTTCGAGAGTTCAAGCAGTGAGTGGTGGGAGGAGGGATGTTCTGAGATGTTTTCTGGCAGTTGCAGCTGAGCTGCCCGCTTTATGAAAAAACTGTAAAACTAACAATAGGAAGAAGAAAGACATTATAGTAATATGTGAAGTTTAACTACTTTATTAGGTTAGGGGAAACAATTGTAGCATATAGAATGAAGTCTAATTAGGTTACTTGTATTAACGATATAATTCAGTGTGGAAGGCTAACTAATCTGTCCGAGTTGAGAAAAATGATTTTAGCATGTAACATAATTGAGGGTTCTGTTAGTTGTAGTCAAGACCCAATCAGATTTTGTGTGTTCTTCTCTTTCTGAAGATTCATCACTTATGTATAAAAATGCATTGGATTTATGAGCATTGATCTTGTAACCTGCTACTTCACTGAATTCACTTAAGAGTTCTAAGAGTTTTCTGGTGGAATTTCCAGGTTCCTCTCAATATATAATCTGCCATCAGCGAACAGGGATAGTTTGAGTTCTTCTTTTCCTATTCGTATCCCTTTAATTTCTTTGGTTTGTCTAATTGCTCTGGCTAGAGTCTCAAGAATGATGTTGAATAGAAGTGGTGAAAGAGGAAATCCCTGCCTTGTTCCAGTTTTTAGGGGAAATGCTTTCAGTTTTTCACCATTTAGAATGATATTCGCCATGGGCTTAGCGTAGATGGCCTTTACAATGTTAAGGAATGTTCCTACTACCCCAATTTTCTCTAGTGTTTTGAGCATGAAGGGATGCTGTATTTTATCAAATGCTTTTTCTGCATCTATTGAAATAATAATGTGATTCCTAACTTTTAGTCTGTTGATATGGTGAATGATATTTATTGATTTCCAGATGTTGAACCAACCTTGCATCCCTGGGATGAAACCCACTTGATTATGGTGCACTATCTTTGTAATATATTTTTGTACACGATTTATTAAAATTTTGTTGAGAATTTTTGTGTCGATGTTCATTAAGGATATTGGTCTGAAATTTTCTTTCCTCGATGTGTCTCTGTCTGGTTTAGGTATCGGGTGATATTGGCTTCATAGAATGAGTTTGGGAGGGTTCCCTCCTCTTCTACTTTATGCAATACTTTGAGGAGTATTGGAATGAGCTCTTCTTTAAAGGTTTTGTAGAACTTGGCTGAGAACCCATCTGGTCCCGGACTTTTCTTTGCTGGTAGGCTTTTGATGACCTCTTCTATTTCATTGCTTGAAATTGATTTATTTAAGTTGTGTATGTCCTCCTTGTTCAGTTTAGGTAATTCATACATCTCTAGAAACTTGTTCATGTCTTCGAGGTTTTCTGTTTTGTTGGAGTATAGATTTTTAAAATAGTTTCTAATTATGTTTTATATTTCACTAGTGTCTGTTGTGATAGTTCCTTGTCTTTCCGAATTTTAGTAATTTAGTAATTTTAGTAATTTAGTAATACTCCTCTTTCTCTTTGTTAGTGTGGCTAAGGGTTTATCAATTTTGTTTATTTTTTCAAAGAACCAACTATTTATTTTGTCAATTTTTCTGATTGTTTCTTTTGTTTCGATTTCATTGATTTCGACTCTGATTTTAACTATTTCCTGTCTTCTACTACTTTTTGTGTTGGTCTGCTCTTTTTCTAGGGCTTTGAGCTGTAATGTTAAATCGTTTATTTGTTGATTTCTACTTCTTTTGTTGAATGCGCCCCATGAAATAAATCTTCCTCTCAGTACTGCTTTCATAGTGTCCCAGAGATTTTGATATAATGTGTCTTTGTTCTCATTTACTTCTAAGAATTTTTTAATTTCCCTCCTGATGTCTTCTGTTATCCATTCATCATATAATAGTGTATTATTTAATCTCCAAGTATTGGAGAAGTTTCTGTTTTTTATTCTGTCATTTATTTCTAATTTCAGTCCATTATGATCTCATAGAGTACAAGGTAGTATCTCTGTCTTCTTGTATTTGCTAACAGTAGCTTTGTGGCATAAAATATGGTCTATTTTAGAGAAGGATCCATGTGCTGCTGAGAAGAAAGTGTATTCGTTCTTTGTTGGATGGTATATTCTATATAAGTCGGTTAAGTCTAAATTGTTGATTGTGTTATTGAGATCTATGGTTTCTTTATTCAATTTTTGTTTGGATGATCTATCCAGCGGTGAGAGAGGTGTGTTAAAATCGCCTAGTATTATTGTGTTGTGGTCTACTTGATTTCTGGAATTGAGAAGGATTTGTTTGATGTACATGGATGAGCCAATGTTCGGGGCATAGATATTCATGATTGTTATGTCTTGCTGATTTATGCTTCCCTTAAGCAGTATGTAATGTCCTTCTTTATCCCTTCTGACTAGTTTTGGCTTGAAGTCCACATTATCTGAAATGAGGATGGATACTCCAGCTTTTTTGCTGTGTCCATGTGCATGGTAGGTTTTTTCCCATCCTTTCACCTTTAGTCTGTGAATGTCTTTTTCTATGAGATGAGTCTCTTGCAGGCAGCAAATTGTTGGATTTTTCTTTTCAATCCAATCTGCCAGTCTATGTCTTTGATTGTTGAGTTCAGGCCATTAACATTCAGGTTATTATTGTGATATGATTTGTATTCCCAGTCATTTGACTCATTTTTGTTTTTTGTCATGATTTGGTTTCTCCTTTATTTGGCTATTCCTTTAGGCTAGTTCCTCCCGTTGCTGATTTGCATCATTGTTTTTCATCTCTTCCTCATGGAATATTTTGCTGAGAATGTTTTGCAATGCTGGCTCTCTTTTTGTAAATTCCTTTAGCTTTTGTTTATCATGGAAGGATCTTATTTCATGGTCAAATCTGAAAGTAAGTTTTGCTGGGTATAAGATTCTTTGTTGGCATCCGTTTTCTTTCAGGGCTTGGTAAATGTTGTTCCAGGCCCTTCTAGCTTTTAGGGTCTGGATTGAAAAATCTGCTGATATTCTTATTGGTTTCCCCCTGAATGTAATTTGATTCTTTTCTCTCACAACCTTTAAAATTCTGTCTTTATTTTGTATGTTAGGTATTTTCATAATAATGTGCCTTGGTGTGGTTCTGTTGTAATTTTGTATATTTGGAGTCCTATAAGCCTCTTGTACTTGGTTTTCCATTTCATTCTTCAGATTTGGAAAATTTTCTGATATTATTTCATTGAATAGATTGTTCATTCCTTTGATTTGTTTCCTTAAGCCTTCCTCAATCCCAATAATTCTTAAATTTGGCCTCTTCATGATATCCCATAATTCTTATAGATTCTGTTCATGATTTCTTACCATATTCTCTGTGCGGTGAACTTTGTTTTCAAGATTAAATATTTTGTCTTCAATATCTGAGGTTCTGTCTTCCAGGTGTTCTATCCTATTGGTTATGCTTTCTATGGAGTTTTCACTTGGTTTATTGTTTCCTTCATTTCATGGATTTCTGTTTGTTGGTTTTTTTTTTTTTTCCGTATCTCTAACTCTTTATTGTAATGATCTCTTGCTTCCCGTATTTGCTCCTTTAACTGTTGATTGGTGCAATCATTTAATGCCTGCATTTGCTCTTTCATCTCCTCGTTTGCTTCTCTGATTGTTTTAGTTATGTACATTCTGATTTCCCTTTCTGACATTTCTTCTGCTGTGCTGTCTTTGGGTTTTATTGATATAGTATCTAGGTTTTTTTGGGCCATTTTCTTCCCTTGTTTTCTCATATTTGTCATATGTCAATGGGACTCTGTGATAGTGCAGATTTTCTCTATTGGCTTATAGTGTCCCTGTAGATTTCCAGTGTATCACCTCCCAGCGTTCAGTAGCCTGACGTCTTGGAGTAAGTTGATAATGCAGTGCTTCTGAAGAAAGCTGCCCCTAGCCTGCTACTGGTTCCAGGACTTGGAATTGGCTTTGTGTGGAAAGGCCTCACTGGGGTGCCTGCTCAGAGAAGCTGGCCGTGTGGGAGGAGCCCACCGCCGTAGTGTGCAGGGCTTCCTGGTGAATACTCTAGCTGCCCTGCCCTACTCTAAACAGCCACCTGAATCTGGGCCTGCTGCCCCGGCCGAGCTTCACCAGGTGGTGGAGACTCACCCCGTGGCTCTATTTTAGTCCAAGTCTCTTAATGCCTCCCATTCTTGAATCCTGGGTTCTGGAGCAACTGGAGATGCAGTCACCCTGTAGTCCGCCATCTTGCATCACCCCGTGGAAAAAGTCTACTGCTAGACGTCTTGAAAGCAGTATTTAGAAATTGCTTCTGGAAAGTTTTGATGCCCTTCTCTAAGTCTCTGGGTTTCTTGTGGATGTCAGGTCAGATCTGCTGATAGAGTTAAAACATATAGAGAGACTGCTACTAGGGCTATTAACATCCAAATTTGTACAGTTAGTGACTGTCTCAGTAAGTTGGATCAAAAATAAGGTGGGATTTTCATCAGGTCCCTGGGTGATTACCTTTATTATTTCCCAGTTTACTTGGGTGTGGGAATTTTTTGAACCCAAAGTGCTGGGTTCAATTCAATGGGGATCCCTTTCCCTTCCAAAATTTGGCCCAAGAATTCTCATTATCTTCCTGGCTTTGATACTTGTAAGAGGTTTTAAATTGTATGTTTTACTTTCAGTGTTCTTCAGTAAGAAGCTTGTCTGTTCTTACCAAAGCAGAAGATCTAATTATCTTTTCATAAGTAGTATAAGCTGAGAGGACAGCTGAAGAGTTTGAGGTAAAAATATCAATGGAAATAATTAAGATTCTCTTCGTCTGATACTAAAATTTTAAAAATACCAAAGTGATTCTTATAATTTTTTGGTATATAACATTAAATTTTCTTCTAATAAAATGTCAATTTGTATAAACACTGTCAAAATTTATTTTCCACTCTCATATATATTTGTAAAGACTAATATAAACATCTAAAAAAGTAATAACAGCCAATACTTTTTAACATAATTTTAGCAGATAGAAATATAATAAAGTTGGAGAAAGTCATTATTAACATTTAATTTGACCTGATTCAACTGTTTTTTAAACTTTATTTATTATTTTTTTATATGGTGCTGAGGACAGAACCCAGTGCCTCAGGTGTGCCAGGCAAGCACTCTACCATTGAGTCACAACCCCAGCCATGATTCAACTCTTTTTCAGAGTCAAATTTGAAGATAAAAGTTTGAAGAAATACCATGAAGCACGGACAGGAAGACACTTTAGCAAGAAGAGTCAAGGTAAAATATCCTATCATAAAATTCAAACCCCATCTTCTCCTATTGCTACTGTTACAGCTTTGTGTTAATAATCTTCAATGTTATTACATTATGATCTACTTCCATTCATCTTGGGCATATAGTCAATAATCACAATGTTATTCTTTTTATCTATTTTAATTTTCACTAAAACTACAGTAAATCAAAGGATGGGATAAAAATGATCAGCCCAAAAATCTTAAGCCTATTTTTTTCAGTTTTGCATACAAGTAGGGTAAATTTATCTTGCTACATATGCTTTTCTCATGGAATGATCTATATTTGCCAGTTGTCCAAGAAAAAAATCATAAACACCCGAAAGGAGACAAACTGAAAATACCCTCTTATTAATCAAACTCCATAAAATTAATAATAAGTTGGTATGATGTAATAGCAAGGGTGCCTGAAAATATGCTAATCATATTGAACCATCATGGTCACAGAGCTGCACTGTCAAGAAATATCACTCAGCGTGCCATGATGTTTTTCTTACTTCTCTCCCCTACTAGTTATAATTCTATGAGGACATCAGTGTACTTCATACGTTGCAGTGAGAAGGATCTGCTTGGCCTTTCTTCTGTGACTCAGCTTCTTATTTTAGAAGCCCAGGTGGCTTCAGGTACACAAATATCCTTTCTCAAACACAAATGTCCTCTTACCTTTTTTTTTTTTATATATTTTAATACAAGCTTTTGTTTTGTGACTTTCTCTTTAGATCAGAAAAAGTATATTTATCATGGCTTAATGATATCATTATGAAAAATAGTATCCTCATATAATTCCTTCTATCCAGCAAGCCAGTTTCATTTTGTGTGAGCATTCTCCCATGTAAAACCAGAAGTTACATTTTTCAAATAAGAATTTTAATTTAAATCAACTTTCTAGTTCCACAGCTAGCAAATACCATTGCTGTTCCAGAATTCCAAAAGAAAGCAAATGTATATCAGGTTCTTGAGAACTTCTTTGGTTTGTATTTAAACAATAATTTATACAAATATATGTGCACACACACAAAATCAGTGTTATATTTTTCTTAACATTCAACTTTAAGCATCAGATGTAAAAAGCTGAATGGGGGAAAATGTGGTTAAATGCTAAAAATATAATCATGAAAAAATAAACATGGAAACAAATCTCCTTTGTAAACAATCATTTAATTATAAGAAAATTAGCCAGTAATTGCATCATTCCAAACAAACTTTCTATATAAAAACAAGGGTTAATTTACCACCATATTTTTGAATTTATCTTTCAGTTTATGTTCCATATATTGAACCTAAGATTCCCTAGCAAAGCTTAGAATATATGGGGTCTTTTCATGTTTTATATTTCCTAAAACATAACTGGCTTTTGTTTCTGAAGTTAGAATAATTTTGCTGAAGAGAACCTTTAAAATTTCTCTCTTATGACTATTTCAGTTAGCCACTGCACAAATTTGATGCAAAAACAACAACAAAAAACACTTCAAATTAATAAAAGATTCCTGTTGTTCATTCCATTTTACTAGCCCAACTATAAATTTGGGGAAAATCTTCTTAAATCCTGTAGTTTCAAATTCCTTTTGTAACTCATCCAATGCTGAATTCTCTTTGACTTCAAATGCCAGAAACCTGTATTATACAAGAGAAACTCATCAATATGCCTAGATTTGTCAGAGTATAATTATCAATTCAATTGCTTTTCCATCTTCAATAGTTCTAAATTAGACCTTTTGTGTTCCATCCGTACTTTTGTTTCAAACAGTACACTAATCATTTTCCCTTTTCATTTCTTTCTACTTGAGTTCATATCTACTTTGGAGGTTTCCTGAAGAATCACGTACTCCTAAATGAAAAAATTAGCACATTAGATATATATCTTACTCTGAATCTCAAAGTCCTAGCTTTAAAGGAGTCACACACCTGCAGGTTTATCATCATGTTTAAAGAGTATGTTCTGAATCAAGCAGCAAGATAGCTACAAAGTTTTTACACACAGGGTAGAATAATGTTCTGGTGAATGCAGAAGTAAAGAGCAATGTAACAAACTATTCAAATTTCAATCTAGACTGAACTGTCTACCAACTCTGACTCTAAGCTGAGTATTTAAATTCTCTGTGTCTCAGTTATTCTCCTCCATAAAATGGGACTCATAACAGGATCTACCTCCTATGGAAGTTGTGACAATTAATAAGACAATACCCATAAAGTACTAATAGGAACACCGGGCATACAGTGCTATCACACACTTAAGAGCATGAGTGACTGCTGTTATTACTACTAATCCAAAATCTGAATGGAATATCAGATACACAGCCCTTACCATTCCAATTTGGTGGCATCTATAAAGATACCTGAACATTCTCAATCCTGGCAAACAATCTTACAAAAATTTAACATAAAAATTCACATGAAATGACATTTTAGAGATAACTAAAAAAATAGTAATAATGATAATAATAAAGCACCTCTTCTCTGCATTAATAGAGTTCTAGTTGTATGAATAAATACTTGTTAATTAATGACTCAATCTGAGTAACAACATCTGCAAGACAGCTGCATTTATCCTAATATGTCAAAGGTGGCTTAAAGAAAAATCAAAGCCTTGGGGGTAAATATGAGCAAGGTATCAATTTGTATTCATTTCTGTCAATTCGTATTTCACTCAAAAGGATCAAAGTTTGTAGATATACTACAAATCACCTCAAAATATGTGACTTCCTGGTCAGGCCTCAATCCAGGATATGTATTAAATTTGAATTATTGTTTTATTTACTATAACCCAGCAAAAATCTAGTTAACTGAATGCCAAAGGTGTTTTGTGATAACAGCCTATCTCGCAAAAGATAAGGCATTATTCAGTAAGTCTTTAAGATTATAGGTTATTCATGCTAAATCGGTTTTAAATAAATTCTACTGTAATCACTGCTGACTGATGAAAAGTATAAAAGTACCTGAAAGTATAAAACTTACTAAGTGATTTGTAGCTCTTTAAATATTTAAAATACAATAAGTAGTTTCCTTGTCTGGTCCCTTATAAAACAGGTTAGAGGAGTTTAGAATAAGAACTTAAAAAATCTGAAGATGGTGGTTTTGAAACCAGCTGCTGAGACAAGTCAGGTGGGAAGCAGAAGTGAGGAGGGAGGTGACAGGCTGATAGTCCCAATGATTCTACTTCTACCAACTCTAAATCTTGGTTATAAGGGACAAGCCTCTCTTTCCAGGTATTACAGATACAAAATTAAAGTGTCAGAATGTATTTTTAACTGCCAGCAAGTTACTTTGCAGAATACCCACAAATATACACCTTGCTGTGCCTAACTGTGGGAGGAAATATTAATATGCACAAACTTCTAGTGCACATTTATAAAGCTGAGGCTTGAGATTAATTATAAAAACAAACATGTGCCACAGGAATTTTTTTAGAACCTATCATTTTCATTAAATGGCATGAATTTTAAAATATAATCTTAACTTATTCTTTGAGCTCTACACGTTTGTAATTGCCATTAGGAGTTAGACACTCCTAAAAAAAAGAAAATGAAGTTACATTAATGTGGTAATAGAGAAAGCAGAAGCATGTTAATGATTAATCTATTCCACTGTTATAAAACACACTTAAAGGCACACCATTTTAAATAGAAAATAACCAGATTCATGTTCAACATTTAACTTTGTGGCATCTTGATGTTGTTTCTTTCTCCTTGTAGTAAAATCAGTATTATTTTACTCAAAAACATCAGTCTTCCTGTCATGCTTAAATCTAAAGCCCACTTCTCCGCGGGTTTGATGCATTTAGTCCTTGTTCTCGTGTGATCTAAATGTAAAGCAGTTATTCCACAATCCATCGTCCATAGACATACTCATTGAAAAAGTATGCTTTTCACTGCCATTCCCAGTTTCTGGTTGATTGAAGACATGCCTGAGATTCTCCTGAATCCAAAGAACCAGTTCATGAACCATCAGTTCCAAAAAAAGATTCTCTGTTGTAAAGTCACACACTGGGCTCTGGTCAGATGGTCTGAGTTAACCAGGATACCAAGCAGACACAAAGGGTAACTGACTGGTAAATGGAACACCAACTCTAAGGGTATATAGTTTTTGTGTGAATTCTGAATATGTTTCCATCTCTGGGCAACATCCAAAAATAATCATTAGCTGTGTATAACTGAATTTGAATGGAATACTAACAAATTAAAAGTTTTGCTTCAAATGTAGATTTATTTCTCATGAGAAAACTCTGAGTTATTTTATTAAGAGACACATAATGCTAAGAAAGTCGTGATTTGTAGATTATTTCCTCCAACCACACACATACACTCATGTATTCATGCATACCAGTTCTCTAAACTCATCTGGAACTTATACTTACTAACATCCATATTTATTAAGCTACCAAAAAATGTTTTTCATCATAAATTTTTGTAGACAGGACTAATTTATAATTCTGGAAATTACTAATAAACTCATGAACTTTCATGAGTACCAAGTGTATATAAAATCAGTAAATTGTAATGTATTACAAAATTACATACTAAATCCACTGAAGGTCATTTTGTAGTTAATTCACCCTAGAATCCTGTATGGCTTCAGGGTTGTAGAGAAACTGATGATTATGTCTGACACTGTAGCTGCCTAGAACCATTCCTTTCTTATGTCCTATATATAAGAAGCAGAATAACATGAAGGTAGCAACATGAACTGAAATTGATTGGACATCAATTCATCTTCTGGCTCCTGAAGAAGGGAGTAGGTAAGCACACATAGGTTATGTGATACAATATTCCATTCTCTTTCAGTTTTGCTTGGCTTCACCTCTCTGATAATGTTCCACACCACTTTACCCCGCTTTTCAAAAAGCTGATAAACATCAGACTAATTCATTCTGCAGGTGGCAGAAGCACACAGATCAGAAGAGCAGAGAACAGAACAGAGTGCAAATGAATCTCTTTGAGGTGAACTTGCCTCTGGTACCTACTTCTCTGTCCATATGCCCTTGTTTTATTTTTCTTCACAAGAGAAACAGTCAAATCTTTCTCATTTTTATACCAGGGTTGCTGCTTAACAGCCTCAACAACTGAAACCCGAATCTATCCCCATCTTAGAGAACCTACAACATTAAAATTGCTTCCTATCATCTTATTTCATGTATATGAGAGCTATTCATATACACATGACACTGATTCACATAGAACCAAGTACATCTGTTTCACATTTTAGGCATCAGTACCAGCTGCAAAGAACAACTATTTTACAATATCACCAAGAAACACAGGCAGTAACCAGTATAAAGACCATATTCACAATTTAAATTTGCATGATATAAGTAAAATGTGTACTAAAGAAAAAATTTCCTAAACCTCACAGGGTAAATTCCTCTAAAATCTATCATATTTCCCTAAACTCTTCATTCTTTCATTGAGTTACTTATCTTTATATACATAGTGTGTGTGTGTCTAAATAGACCTGCAAAAACATATGACATAGGCCAAATAATCTCCAGTAACGATTTAGGGAATCCATATTATCTCTCAACTTCTAAAGCTCTTCATTCATTTATCATTCAACAAAAATTCACTGAGTACTTATTCAGCCCCAGGCAATGTACTGGTCTCAAGGAAAAAATGATGGGCAAGACTCAGATCCTATCCCATTGACTCAATCTAGTGCTTCAAACATGAAAGGGTGAACATATCCATGGTGACCCTCCCAAACTTCTCTTCTACACCTAGAAAGTCTCTATTTACAAATATACACATATACCTATAATTTATACACATCTGTGTGTGTGTGTGTGTTGTGTGCATCAGGAGGTAATTTTCTATTGTCTGGCACTTCTGAATGTCTTCTAAGCAAAAGGAATTGATATCACTGCACAACAGACAGCCTTGGAAACTAAAGAGTCTCTCCTTCTGAGTCAGAAGGCAGATTTGTTTCGTGATCAATGCAATAAAGATAATGTATTCCTTCAGGACAAAGGTTGAACAAAAGTGTTAAAAACCCCTTTTTAGATTGGAGTATTTTTAAATTAATTTTTAACCAATAGATAAAAAACATGATTGTGCATATTATGGGGTACCATGTGATATTGTGATTCCTGTACATACTGTATATATAATGTTTAAACCAGAGTAAACGTCTATCTCAAGATTAGAGACTTCCTAAGCTCAGTGTCCCTAGCTGTAATAAAGATCCACTATGTGCACTTGTCTACCTGGGCCTACCTCACATGACTCTGAACTTGGGACAAACCTCCATGCCACCTGCTGTGCAGTGAGCAATGCTAACTCCACGTGGGTCACTGCCTCCCTACCAGCTGAACTGTGGCAGTGTGCTCCTGACCTAGCTCCTAGATGTTGCTGCTGCTTATGGCTTCACCACTGCATAATACATACTTTTTTCACCATCTTGCTCTCTTTTTCACTTTTCTTTCTAAGAAAGAAGTTTCCTTCTGCCTTCCACAGGAAGCCTACTATCTCATTGTTCCAATCATTATCACTCCTTGTGCTTGAATTTTCTTACTCTCCCTCTCCTGGCTCGTTCCTCCTGCTTAGAAAATAGTGATCTTTTCCTTGCTTCACAAAAAAAGAAAAAATCTGATGCTACTAATTCTTTTAATCTCCAGACCTTTCTATACCTTCTTAGTCTCTGTAAAATATAATTCTCACCATCTGCATCCATTTTCCCACAAACCAGTCTCTCCATAACTATTTGTACTATGACTTCCAACATCACTTCTCCCTGAAGTTCCTTTCTCAAATATTACCAATGCCCTTCTAATTGCTACTGTGCCTCAACATGCCTGAGCTCCTCAAACCCCATATATTCCTAAGATCTTTCTTTGGGACTGGCCCATGGCTAGCCCTGGAGCCATGAGTTCTGGGTCCTTGTAATATTCTGCCTAATAAGAGTTCTTTGTATATGCCTAAGGCCTTGGGTCACTTGGTCCCAGTTTGATTAAATGGATTATGCTACTAAGGTGATTTATGACAACTGTTCTTGCTCTAGAGGCTGGAGTATAAGTAGCTGAAGTCAATCAGGCAGGTGCTGCATGCCTACATGTCTGAGCCCAGTAAAGACTCTGGACATCAAGGTTCAAAGGAGTTTTCTGGTTGGCAACATTTGTCACAAATTGTCATATTATTTCTTGGGGAATTTCACCTGTCTGTGTGACTCCACTAGAAGAGGATACCTGGACCCTTGCTCCTCGTTTCTCTTGGGCTTCATCCCACTCGCCTTTTCTCTTTGCTGGTTTTAGTCTGTACCCTTTTGCTGTAATAAACTGCAACCCTGAGTGTAACAGTTTTTCTGAGTTCTGTAGGTCCTTCTAGCAAATCATGGAATCTGAGGGTGGTTTGGGGACCCTGACATATCTTCATTCTATAACCTTATTTATTGTGCTCTACCTTTCTACAGTAGCTGAACCTGCTGAACTGATCTCCTAAAACTCTTCCCTCACCTCCCAGACACCACAGTTCTGGTTCTTTCCCTACACCTCTGCTCATACCTTCACTGCTTTGTCATCTTTCCCTAAATTCCTAAGTGCACGGACATTCTGTAAAGCATAATTCCACAAAATGGTCATGTTCAAGCTATCCAGGATTGGAATCTTAAATTCATCTTTAGCTCTTTTTCCCCAATCCTTGTTTCATACTTAACATTCAATTGCCAAACTTTCATGACAAGTTCTACATAATTTCTCTTTCTCCATTTGTATTACCACCCTTGTATTTCAGGCTTTTCTCTGAAATGTGCAACAGTGGTCTTCGCAGCTTCTGACTCTCCCCACACAAAATTATCCTATGTTACCATGCCTGTCTGACAAATTTCAAATTCATTTATTCAACACCAACCTGCCATTCTAAATTCTGCTCATCACTTCTTACTTCAACTCACCCATTTGATGCAGTAACTTGAACACAGTCTCTGGAGTCCCATCTTTAGGCCTTGCTCCTGCTTGCTAATCTTTCAAGAAGACCCCTGACTTTGCAGTCTACTGGAATCTTGCCAACCTCCATAGTACCTTCTCTAACACTCACCTTATGAGGTCCATGGTACTTTGAATTTGTCATGGTGTTTTCAGACCCTGGATCATTGTAAATGAACCAAATTAATATTTTCTCCACCACTAAAATATCTCAATTTTCTCTTTAAGCAGTTGCTATGAAGTGGGTGGGTGATTACAAGGATTTTTAAATTCTTACAGTTATACAGTTCTTGGAATTATGCAAGTAGCTTATAATCATCAATCTCACAGGTACAAAATCCTTGGTATCTGTGACAGGCAAAGATGTGTGCATTCTATTCCCCAGAACATGTGAATGTGTTCCCTTAAAAGTAAAAGGGTCTTTGAAGGCATGATTAAATTAAGGATTCTGAGATGGGGAGTTACCCTGGATTATTCAGGTGGCCCTAAATGTATCACAAGTGTCCTAATAATGGAAAAGTGGACATTTTACCATAGAATAAGGCAATGCATACACAGAAGCATGATACTATGCTGAAGAATTTGAAGTTGGATGAAGGGGCCATTAGCCAAGGGACATAAAGAACACAGTTCCAAAACCTGGGAAAGCTAGGGGAACAGATTCCCCTGCAACCATTTGATTTCAGCCCAGTGAAAATGATCTTGGATTTCTGACCTCCAGAACTTTCAAGAAATTAAATATACACTGTTTTAACCCAACCATTTTTGGTTTTTGTTACAGCAGTCACAGAAAACTAACATAACATCTATGGCCTTCAAGGTCAGCTTTTCCCATTTCTGATTAAAACACAAAAACCCAGAGTATTCTCCAACGTCTGCCATATAGATAACCACTTGCCCCTCCCCAGTGCAGTCTGCCTAACTGACATCCAGACCAATCAGGGAAATAGGCTTGAAAGGATGTTGAGCCAGCCATGTAAATCCTTACCAATTTTCATTTTTCTCTGTTGTTTTCTGCTTCTAGTCAGGAAAGACAATGGCAATGGGGAAAAACCCAGACTTCAAACAAAACTATGTACATGTTCAGAAGAAAAACTATTTTGATTCCTGTAGGATCCGGAAACCTTTAACATTCTACCCAATTGATCTTCTTGGTTAATCTCTCTCCTACATAGACACTGTACCTGCAAAGTTAACCACACAAAATTATATTATTTCTATAAGAAAAGGAAAAGCCCAGTAACACATCCCATTCTGATGATATTTAATGTGGTAATAAAATTATACAATCTTTAAAAACTCATTTTCTCCCTAAAGCCTAGAATTATGTATCTTCCCCTTTCATATCTCATCTGCCTTAGTACGTACAAGCAATTAAATGTGCTTCTTTTTGCTCCAGAATTTTTCACATATCACATGCACTGTGGTCTTAATTTTTTTGTTTTCACTCTTATTTTTTTCCTAATAACAGAAAACAAAGTTGATCCTATGTGCTTTAAGATTATTAAAAGTTAAGTAACTGCTAAATACTCTTGGTTAGTAGAAAAATAATTGTGCTCTACACCTAATGTTAATCTCTTCCCCTCCCTGGTTCCCCAAAACTCATTGTTGACTCACAGACTCATTGTTCTCAATAAACATTTTATACAATAAAGAACTTATGCTTGTCCTGCCAAACTAAAAGTTTTCATTTATTCTCAAGAGCCTACCAAAAAGACATAGGTCTTACCTTCTGGTTGAAGTTCATATAAATATTTGCTAGTTGTTTTTTATGAATCAATCTGTCTTATGATAACAAATGTATCAACTTCATCACTAAAACACAAACTGAAACATGTTTCACCTTAGCTTCCCTCATAAACACATGAAAGAAATTATGCTCCAAATCAGAGAATTCTAAACTAGAGAAGTAGAACTAAAACCTAATTCACACTAAAGTTATTTTTAACGTTTCTCTCCACTTCACAGGTATATAACACACAGAAGAAACTCAGTGAATACAGTCCAATCACAGAAGACACTGGAAAAGGTAAGCAAAATTCTCCAATGAGTTCTTCAGATTCACTTAAGAAATCATTTACATACCATGTATAGCTGGTATTTCCTATACTTGCGGTTGTTATGTTGTTGTTTTTTGTTTGTTGTTGCCACATTTATGTATCCTCAGAGCAAGACTTTGTGTAGAAAATCACTAAGAATTCTCCAAAACCTTCTCATATTTCATGACACAAGATTTCCCTTCCTCTTACTCCCCGGTAGCTAACCACAAGTATACATACATAAATGATTGTCTTATGCTTCACCTGGACTTTTACTTATGTTTAAAGTATGGTTATAACAGATTAATAAACTAAAATGAAATAAAGATAAAAGTGGCATCCCAGTCTTTAGAAGTGAAGTTCAGAGTTTCAAGATGGCAAACTAGGTGGTGACTGCACTCCATGTTGCTCCAGGACTCAGGATTCAAGAAGAAGAAGTATTGAAGGACTCGGGACCAGCTCAAAACTGCCAGGTGAGACTTCTCCACCTGGTGAGGCTCCCAGCTGGGGCAATAGATCTGGACAGCAGGGAAGTTTGTAGAGCAGAGCTACGTGGCAAGACTTCCCTGCTGGGGCAGTGGATCCAGACAGGCTAGAACTTTGCCAAGCTGAGTTGCCTGGCGAGGCTTCCCTGTCGTAGAGGTAGAACTAGGGACCCAGGCCCAGACCAGTGGGGACCCAGTCCGCAGTCTAGTGCCCCTTTGGCTGACCATAGGTCAACACATGGAGGCACCTCTGCCCACTAGCAGGGAATATACCCCACCTAGAGGTCACCACCCCTAGAGGGGCAACTTCCTTTGTAGATCACTACATTATCAAGTTCCTCCAAGACTTCAGGCTACTGAAGGCTAGGAGATGAGTTAATGGAAACCTACAGGGACATGATAAGTCAATAGAGGAAATCTGTAATATCTCAGAGTTTCACTACTAGAAGGGAAGATACCTGAACAATATGAGAAAAAAAAGGGAAGAAAATGTCCCAAACAAACCTAGATGCTGCATCAATAAAATCCAATGACAGCATGGCAGAAGAAATGTCAGAAAGGGAGTTCAGAATGTACATAATTAAAATGATCAGAGAAGCAAACGATGAGATGAGAGAGCAAAAGCAGGCATTGAATGATCGCACCAATCAACATTTAAAGAGCAAATGCAGGAAGCAAAAGATCATTTCAATAAAGAGATAGAGTTCTGAAAAAAAAAAAACAGAAATCCTTGAAATGAAGGAAACAATAAACCAAATTAAGAACTCCGAAGAAAGCATAACCAATAGGATAGAACACTTGGAAGACAGAACCTCAGACATTGAAGACAAAATATTTAACCTTGAAAACAAAGTTGAACAAACAGAGAAGATGGTAAGAAATCATGAACAGAAGCATGAAAAGGCCAATATTGAGAATTATTGGGATTGAGGAAGGCACAGAGAAACAAGCCAAAGGAATGAACAATCTATTCAATGAAATAATATCAGAAAATTTCCCAAATCTGAAGAATGAAATGGAAAATAAAGTAGAAGAGGCTTACAGGACTCCAAATGTACAAATTTATAACAGACTCACACCAAGGCACATTATAATTAAAATACCTAACAAATAAAATAAATAAAAAATTGTACAGGCTGCGAGAGAAAATAATCAAATTACATTCAGGGGGAAACCAGTACAGACATCAGCAGATTTTTCAACACAGACCCTAAAAGCTAGAAGGGCCTGGAACAACATTTTTCAAGCTCTGAAAGAAAATAGATGCCAACCAAGAATCTTATACCCAGCAAAACTTACCTTCAGATTTGATGATGAAATAAAATCCTTCCATATAAACAAAAGCTAAAAGAATTTATGAATAGAAAGCTGGCAGTACAGAGAATTCTCAGCAAAATATTCCATGAGGAAGAAATGAAAAACAATGATATAAGTCAGCAAAGGGAGAAACTACCCTAAAGGAATAGCTAAATAAAGGAGAAACCAAGTCACATTAAAAAGCAAAAATAAGCCAACCAACCAGAAATACAAATCATATCTCAATAATAAACCTGAATGTTAATGGCCTAAACTCATCAATCAAAAGACAGAGACTAGACGATTTGGTTAAAAAGAAAGACCTGACAATATGCTGCCTGCAAGAGACTCATCTCATAGAAAGAGATACCCACAGACTAAAGGTGAAAGGATGGGAAAAACATACCATGCACATGGACACAGCAAAAAAGCCAGAGTATCCATCCTCATATCAGATAATGTGGACTTCAAGCCAAAACTAGTCAGAAGGAATAAAGAAGGACATTTCATACTGCTTAAGGGAAGCATAAATCAGCAAGACATAACAATCCTATATATCTATGCCCCAAACAGTGATTCATCCATGTACATCAAACAAATCCTTCTCAATTCCAGGAACCAAATAGACCACAACACAATAATACTAGGTGACTTTAACACACATCTCTCACCATTGGATAGATCTTCCAAACAAAAAAATGAACAAAGAAACCATAGATCTCAATAACACGATTGATAATTTAGATATAACGAAAATATATAGAATATTCCATCCAATGATGAGCGAATAAACTTTCTTCTCAGCAGCACGTGGATCGTTCTGTAAAATAGACCATATGTTATGCCACAAAGTTCCTCTCAGCAAATACAAAAAGATAGAGACACTACCTTGTAGTCCATCAGATCATAATGGATTGAAATTAGAACTCAATGACAGAATAAAAAACAGAAACTACTCCAACACCTGGAAATTAAATAATATGCTATTGAATGATGAATGAATAACAGAAAACATCAGGGGGAAATAAAAAATTCTTGGAGGTAAAGGAGAACAACGATAAAACATATCAAAATCTCTGGGACACTATGAAAGCAGTACTTAGAGGAAAATTTATTTCATGGAGCACATTCAATAAAAGAAGAAAAAATCAACAACTAAATGACCTAACACTATAGCTCAAAACCCTAGAAAAAGAAGAGCAGATCAACACCAAAAGTAGAAGACAGAAAATAGTTAAAATCAGACCTGAAATCAATGAAATAGAAACAAAAGAAACAATCAAAAAAATTGACAAAATAAAAAGTTCGTGCTCAATTCACAATAGCCAGACTGTGGAACCAACCTAGATGCCCTTCAACTGATGAGTGGATAAAGAAGCTGTGGTATATATATATACAATGGAATATTACTCAGCCATAAAGAATGATAAAATTATGGCATTTGCAGGCAAATGGATGAAACTGGAGAATGTCATGCTAAGTGAGATAAGCCAATCTCAAAAAGCCAAAGGAAGAATGATATCGCTAATAAGTGGAGGATGACACATAATGGGGGGAGGGAAGGGTTAGTGTTAGGGTTAGAGTTAGGGTTAGGAAGGGGGGCAAGTATGGAGGAAGGAAGCACTGTATAGAGGGACAAGAGGGGTGGGAGGAGTGGGGGGAAGGGAAAAAATAACAATGAATCAAACAACATTACTCTATGTAAATTTATGATTACACAAATGGTATGCCTTTATGCCATGAACAAACAGAGAAACAACATGTATCCCATTTGTTTACAATAAAAAAAAAAGTTCGTTCTTTGAAAAAATAAACAAAACTGATAAACCCTTAGCCACACTAACAAAGAGGAGAGAGAACACTCAAATTACTAAAATTCTGGATGAAAAAGGAAATATCATGACCGACACTATTGAAATTCAAACATAATTAGAAGTTATTTTGAAAATTTATACTCCAACAAAACAGAAAATATCAAAGACATCAACAGGTTTCTAGAGACATATGATTCACCCAAACTGAATTAGGACATATGCAATTTAAATAGATCAATTTCAAGTAATGAAATAGAAGAAGTCATCAAAAACCTACCAACAAAGAAAATTCCAGGACCAGATGGATTTTCAGCTAAGTTCTACAAGACCTTTAAAGACGAGCTCATTCCAATACTCCTCAAAGTATTCCATGAAATAGAAGAGGAGGGAACCCTCCCAAACTCATTCTATGAAGCCAATAGCACCCTGATACCTGAACCAGAGAGACACATTGAGGAAAGAAAGTTTCAGACCTATATCCTTAATGAACATGGATGCAAAAATTCTCAATAAAAGTTTAGCAAATCGCATACAAAAACATATTTAAAAGATAGTGCACCACGATCAAGTGGGTTTTATCCCAGGGATGCAAGGTTGGTTCATTATCCGGAAATCAGTAAATATAATTCACCATATCCACAGACTTAACGTCAAGAATCACATGATTATTTTGATAGATGCAGAAAAAGCATTTGAAGAAATATAGCACTCCTTCATGCTCAAAACGCTAGAAAACATAGGAATAGTAGAAACATTCCTCAACATTTTAAAGGCTATCTATGCTAAGCCCACAGACAACATCATTCTAAAGGGACAAAAACTGAAAGCATTCTCCCTAAAATACGGAAGAACGCAGGGATGTCCTCTTTCACCACTTCTATTCAACATTGTCCTTGAAACTCTATCCAGAGCAATTAGACAGACCAAAGAAATTAAAGGGATATGAATAGGAAAAGAAGAACTCAACAATCCCTATTTGCTGATGACATGATTCTCTATTTAGAGGAGTCAAGAAATTCCACCAGAAAACTTCTAGAACTCACTAATAAATTCAGTAAATTAGCAGGATATAAGATCAATGCTCATAACCTAATGCATTTTTATTCATAAGTAATGAATTCTCAGAAAGAGAATTTAGGAAAACCTACCCCATTCACGATAGCCTCAAAAAAATAAAATAAAATACTTGGAAATCAATCTCACAAAAGAGGTGAAAGACCTCTACAATGAGCACTACAGAACACTAAAGAAAGAAATTGAAGAAAACCTTAGAAGATGGAAAGATCTCCCATGTTCTTGGATAGGCAGAAATAATATTGTCAAAATGGCCATACTACCTTAAGTGCTACACAGATTCAATGCAATTGCAATTAAAATTCCAATGATGTACCTTACAGAAATAGAGCAAGCATTATAAAATTCATCTGGAAGAATAAGAAACCCAGAATAGCTAAAGCAATCCTTAGCAGGAAGAGTGAAGCAGGGGGTATTGCAATACCAGAACTTCAACTAAACTACATCAGTAGTAACAAAAACAACATGGTATTGGTACCAAAATTGACGGGTAGATCAATGGTACAGAACAGAGGACACGGACACAAACCCTAATAAATACAGTTTTTTCATACTAGACAAAGGTTTCAAAAACATGCAATGGAGAAAAGATAGCCTTTTAAACAAATGGTGCTGGGAAAACTGAAAATCCATATGCAACAGAATGAAACTAAACCCCTATCTCTCACCCTGCACGAAACTCAACTCAAAATGGATCAAGGACCTTGAAATCAGACCAGAGACTCTGCAGATTATAGAAGAAAAAGTAGGTCCAAATCTTCAACATGTTGGCTTAGGATCAGACTTCCTTAACAGGACTCCCATAGCACAAGAAATAAAAGCAAGAATCAATAACTGGGACAGATTCAAACTAAAAAGCTTTCTCTCAGCAAAGGAAACTATCAGCAATGCGAAGAAAGAGCCTACAGAGTGGGAGAAAATCTTTGCCAATCATACTTCAGATAGCGCACTAATCTCCAGAATCTATAAAGAACTCAAAAAACTCTACACCAAGAATGCAAATAATCCAATCGACAAATGGGCTAAGGAAATGTATAGACACTTCACAGAAGAAGATCTACAAGCAATCAACAAACATATGGAAAAATGTTCAACATCTCTAGTAATAAGAGAAATGCAAATCAAAACTACCCTAAGATTCTATCTCACCCCAATTAGAATAGCGATTATCAAGAATACGAGCAACAACAGGTGTTGTCAAGGATGTGGGTAAAAAGATACGCTCATACATTGCTGGTGAGGATGCAAATTAGTGCAGCCACTCTGGAAAGCAGTGTGGAGATTCCTTAGAAAACTTGGAATGGACCTACCGTTTGACTCAGCTATCCCACTCCTCGGCCTACACCCAAAGGACTTAAAATCAGCATACTACAGTGATGCAGCCACATCAATGTTCATAGCTGCTCAATTCACAATATCCAGATTGTGGAACCAACCTAGATGTCCTTCAATAGATGAATGGATAAAGAATCTGGTATATATACACAATGGAATATTACTCAGCCATAAAATTATGGCATTTGCAGGCAAATGGATGAAGTTGTAGAATATCATGCTAAGTGAGAAAAGCCAATCTCAAAAAAACCAAAGGACAAATGATCTCACTGATAAGTGGATGATGATACATAATGGGGGGGTGGGAGGGAGGCAAGAATGGAGGAAGGATGGACTATATAGAGGAAAAAGAGGGGTATGAGGGGTGGGGGAAGGAAAAATAACAGAATGAGACAAACATCATTACCCTATGTAAATGTATGATTACACAAATGGTATGCCTCTACTTCATTTACAACCAGAGAAACAAGTTGTACCCCATTTGTTTACATTTAAAAAAAAGAAGTGAAGTTCAAGGTTGAATTTTTTTACAGAGGTGAGTTCAGTTCTGAAATCAGCAGGAAACAGCAAAGCATACTGAAAAGGGTCAGTGAGTGACAGTCATGATCATTTTGCAAGACAGTTCAATCCAACCTGAACATTAGGATTAACAAAATACAAAAATCCACTCTGAAGCTATTGTGCAAATATTGGGTTTTATATGCTTCTTATTTTACAACTTTGTGATCTGAGAGATGATTTTCAAAAATGCAACTCCTACATGTACTGAGCATTGACGATAGCAATGAATCCATCAGGAAAATGAAGACATATAACATGTCACTTACCTATCTCAGGTGCCCACACACAGGCATGCACACATACTCCCCTTCCCAACTGTTATGAACATCCATGCCTTTTCTCTGGGTGCTTATTTGTGTTTTGTCTTTCTGGACACATGTTTCTTTGTTCCCTAAGTACTGTTTTCCTGACACAGAAGCCCCATCTCTACCAGAGATCATGAGGTCATGTGAATGTTTCTACATTGTAAAGCCTGGTGGTTTTTTAACCAGTCTAAGTATCAGTTATCATAATATTTCTGATTTGGCTTACCCATATCCTTCATAGCTAGGAGTGTGGGTACTCACATAATTTGTATCCCTAAGAGATTGTTATACCTGATGCCTCCTTACTATGCGCTTGTACAACCATCATAAAGGCAAAAATGTAGATAAATCCTCTAAATTCTTAGCATAAACTAACCCAGCTAAACTGAATCCAATTATTCAGCCTCTTCAACCTTAGTGCTAATAGTTGACCCTCTATAATGTTCTCCTGATCCCACTGACAAGTTCATTTGGGGAAGACCAGGAATTGATGGGATACATACTGTTATATTCCAACCTACATTGCCAAGTGGCACTGAAGGTGGAGCCTGCTGTATGTTTACTGTGGTCTGTTATAGAAGTACTTACCTTACCCTTAATTCCCAGTTGTGAGCATCCAACATTCCTATTTCAACCACTGAATTGTTCTACCCTCCAATGAGCCTTTCAGCAACAAAATGTCCTAAGTTTTTACACTAAATTCTTTCATAATTCAATTGCTTAATTGATGCCAGAACAATGAATTAAATAAATTAGGAGGCTTGGCTTTAAAGTCATGATCAATTTAACAGCAGATAAAGGATCCACAGTGTTCTCAATATTAAGAAACTGCTTTTTTCTTTTAGCACTTACTTTTGGGGGTTTTCTCTTACCTGTCAGTAGTGTTTAATGTTCAATGGATTCGTATCACAGACCACTACCATGTATTTAAGGTGTGATGGGACATCACATGTTCATTTTTCAGATATTCCCACCTGAGCCATAATAAAAAAAATATTTGGAGTAACTAACGAACTCTTTAAATAGCTGCCTCAGCCAGAAGTAATTATTTATAGAGGAGATGAAGGATTAGAAATGCTACTCAATCCAAAGAGGGGTGACAAGACAACACTAAAAGGGAATACATCCATTCAAGTGAATTTTAAAGAGTTGTTTCAAAAAGACATAAAAAGAAAGGCGCACTAATAGTTTCATAGTACCTGGAATATAACAATGCTCCATGCATGTGTTCAGATGGGCAGATGCAAGAAGGAATAAAAAGGAGCCAAGACCCACCCTGTGGATGAATAACACATCACAGGAAAATGTAAAAAAATGATCTTAATCCTAGATTTCTCATATATTTTAGACTATCTGCTTAAGGTCAATCAATTTATGGTCACAAAGTCAATTTCAATAGTAGTTACACTATAATATTAAAAGGATAAATCCTATACCCCTAAAACTGTACGTAAAATATTTGAAAGTTAAATAAAAATCGACAGTTATATGCATCATTATACTTTCTCTGAAATGGGAGGGGTTTTTTGTTTTGTTTGCTTACTTAATAGAAGCTAATACAGAAATTGAATGAGTTTTGCTATTATTTTTTTTAAAAAGGATTTTTTAAAAAGGCTTTACATACTATAAGCTCCTATAGGACAGAATGGTGTCCTGTTGATGTGTGCAAGGAGCAGGGAAATAAATGTGGGCTGAATGATTAAGGAGCCCCCAAAAGCCTGTAACTGGCAACCACCTTTCAGCTGACAAGAACAGTTATGAGAAAAGCAACCAATTCGGAAATGTAAGAATAAGGTTAGGGCTGAGTACTGCGGTAATTTAAAGTCATTCAACAAACATTTCTTGACTAGCTATGTTGGGCAGTGTTCTAGCTGCACTGAGGTTCATGATTACCAGGGAGGGTCTCTGCTGTTGTTCAACTTAAGACAACCAAATACTGGTCTAGGGTTAAGCTGTGGTGAGTGAGTGAGGTCAAGGGCATAACGGGGGTTTATAAAGGAAATGGACTAACGGGGCGGGGGGAAATGAGGGAGTTGGATTTCACTGGGGGAGAGGGTCAGCATAGGCTTCTTTCTAAGAGCCAAGGACACGTGGACAGCCTGCCTGGAAGAGCCGGGGCAGCGCCCGGCAGGCGAGGCCGCCTGGGAGGTCAGGAGGTAGGATGCTCAGCGCAGGGAGCGGGACGCGCCGGGGAGCCGGCAGCCGCGCCCTGCGGGCTGCGCCACACTGTTCACGTTTTGAGGGGTCGCCTCACACTCCGGCCTGCTCCCACACAACCACAGTCGCCGGTGCGTGTCACTCCATCCTTCAACTAACCCGGTTCTCAACTGCGGGCCGGGCGTGCTGCTCAGGCCCCGAGAGGGAAGGACAGCGCCGCGGCCCCAGTCTGAGGGCGCGCGTCCCTCCGTCGCGGGGGTGATCACCTGGGCGGCTCAGCACCTCCCACTCTGGGGCCCGCAGAAATCGCGGCAGGACCGTGAGCTCCTCCTGCACAGGACTCGCCACGTCCACGCAGTTTACCGGCTCTGCATCTTTGCTTGCGCGGAGCCACCGGCCCAGGGCGCCCCGCCTCCGCAGCCGGGCGCGGGAAGCCCCGCCCACAAGCCCAGCGCGCAGGCTCCTGAAGGGGGCTCGCCTCTGCCTGCCCGAGGCCCAGGACTCCAGGGTTTCTGCCAGGGCGGACTGCTTTCCTGGCCGAAGGAGGCCTCCCACCAAAGCCCCAGGTCCTCAAGCTTTAGACCACGACTCTGAGCTCACCATCCCTTGCTTTGAGCTACTGAGATGGGGATGCGCTGTGTCAAACTTAACTGTTTGTAAAAGAGAAAGTAAACAAACTGGGGAAGAGACTGGAAGAAAAGGTTAGCCCCTGAACTAAGTGTCAGGCTCTTGAACTAAGTTTCAAAGATACCGCAGTGAACAAGACACGTGAAATTCTCCACCGTCCAGGAGCTGTTGGTGACCCAGGCAGTCTGGGAATTCCGGGAAAGGGCCAAGTTGGTGACAACCTCCAGGATGCCGAACTGACACTGCCAACGGGACTCTGGACAAGGCTGAGTTTCTGGGACCTCCTTTGCTTAAAGGTCGCAAAAGGGGAGGGTTGAACCTCCCCTCCCCCGCCCCTGCACTTTATGGGGAACTATGCTCCAAGGCCCTGGGAGCACAGAGTGTTTACTTTTTGTCTTCTACCTTCAGAGAAAGTCCTGCTGAAAGTTGGCGGTCAGGGGTATGATCCAAGCATGTAAATGCCAGCAAATGCTAGCTTTTCAGTGGTTTTATTTTGCGTTTAAAACAATATGGATATTACCAATGCGACTCCTGGAGCTAAAAGATGAAATGGTCATCTTTGAACTGGAGGATATTATGCTAAGAGAAATAAGCCAATCCCAAAGAACCAAAGGCCAAATGTTTTCTCTGATATGTGGATGCTATTCACAATAAGGGCAGAGTGAGGGGGCTGTGAGGAATAGAGGTATTTTGGATTAGGCAGAGGGGAGTGAAGGGAGGGGATGGGGCATGGGGGTAGGAATGATAGAAGAGTGAATCGGACATTGTTACCCTAGGTGCACTTATGATTACATGACCTGTTGTAACTCTACATCATGTACAACCAAACGAGAAGTTATACTCCATTTATGCATGATGTGTGAAAATGCATTCTACTGTCATGTATAACTATTTAGAAAAAATTGAAAAACAATTAAAATGAAGAAATGGTCAGGTGTTGGCGAAGATGCGGGGAATAAGGTACACTTATACATTGCTGGTGGGGCTGCAAATTAGTGCAGTCAAGCTGGAAAGCAGTATGGAGATTCCTTAGAAAACTTGGAATGGAACCACCATTTGACCCAGCTATCCCACTCCTAGGCCTATACCCAAAGGGCTTAAGCAGCATACTACAGAGATACAGCCACATCAATGTTCATAGGTGCTCAATTCACAATAGCCAACCAATGTAGAACCAACGGAACCAACCTAGATGTCCTTCAATTGATGAATGGATAAAGAAACTGTGGGATATATATACAATGGAATATTACTCAGCCATAAAGAAGAATAAAATTATGGCATTTGCAGGCAAATGGATGAAATTGGAGAATATCATGCTAAGTGAGATAAGCCAATCTAAAAAATCCAAAAGATGAATGATCTCACTGATAAGCGGATGATGATACATAATGGGAGTGGGAGGGAGGCAAGAATGGAGGAAGGAGGGACTGTATAGAGTGAAAAGAGGGGTGGAAGGGAGGAAAAAATAACACAATGAATCAAACACCATTACCCTATGTAAATGTGTGATTACACAAATGGTATGCCTCTACTTCATGTACAAACAGAGAAACAAGTTGTACCCCATTTGTTTACAATAAAAAAATAAAGAAAAAGAAGAAGAAACGGTCATCCTTGAATCCTGCATCTAAAATTGAAAATTTGAGCAATACCAATAGGATAGCTGAATTAAAAATACATTGTTTCAACTTTGATTTGAATGAACTAGGTTACAAGACTCTTCTGTAATAGTCCTGTCTCAGTGCATTTGTCTTATACTTTTGTTTTTTCAAGTAGCAGTTTTAAGATTTTTCAGTCCTTCACATCAGTTGGTTTTGCTCCAGAAGGGCCCATGACTTTTGTTTGTATCAGAAATAACATTATATAAGATAAATCCGAATTTAGGTGACTGCACAGCGACTATTGTCAGTGATCTACAGAAGTCAAAATAAAGTTGCCTGACTTTAAGACTCAGAATCCAAATTTCCATCATCATCATCATCATCATCCCCATTTTTCCTAAAAAAGGGATCTGAAAAGGGTAAAAAGAGTGGTTTTCAAGAACAGAAAGGAAATTTATCAAAATGGACTGCAAAGGGAAAGGTTTTTCAGAGGATGCCATGGTATTTCAGTGACCCCAAGTAATTAGGAGCCGTGGTATGCACATAATTGGAAAGACCAAGGTTTACTTAAACTCATAATTATCTCTGATGTGGCTAATTTGTTTTAAAGAAAGAAAGAAGTAAAGACTCCTTTGAGTTATTTCCAAAGTAGCAGTAGGTTCATAATTAACTTCTAAAGAGGTTGAGAACAATAGAATAAATTTCTAGTTTAAAATACCACTGAGTGGACTTAAAATCAGCATACTACAGAGACACAGCCACATCAATGTTCATACTTGCTCAATCCACAATAGCCAGATTGTGGAACCAACCTAGATGTCCTTCAATTGATGAATGGATAAAGAAACTGTGGGATATATATACAATGGAATATTACTCAGCTATAAAGAATAATAAAATTATGGCATTTGCAGGCAAATGGATGAAATTGGAGAATATCATGCTAAGTGAGATAAGCCAATCTCAAAAATCCAAAAGGCAAATGATCTCACTGATAAGTGGATGATGACACATAATGAGGGGTGGAAAGGGGGCAAGAATGGAGGAAGGAGCGACTGTATAGAGGGAAAAGAGGGGTGGGAGGGGTGGGAGGGAAGGAAAAAATAACAGAATGAATCAAACATCATTACCCTATGTAAATGTATGAATACGCAAATGGTATGCTGTTACTCCATGCACAATCAGAAACAACATGTATCCCATTTGTTTACACTAAAAAAAAATCACTGAGTTATTTGATTTTAGATGGAAATACAGTGTTACTATTAAAAGTGGCAAGAAAATATTAATTTACTTATTTGACAAAGATAAGCTACAAAATAATTGAATGGTTCTTATTTTTAATTTTATAAATTCAGTATAAGTGATATGAGTGCAATACTATGAGCTCCATGATTTCTGCTCTCAGAAGTATTTGGAGGCAGGTGCTGAAGCCTGCTGTCTTAGAGGGTCCTTGGAAATTGATGTTAACAGTACAGCAATCTATTAGTGTATTTAAATTTTTCTAGTCAATAGGTTTCCTCTTTGCTCTTCCTTCCGCCATTGATTTCTTAACCTACTTCTCATACTTTATTTAGCATGGTTAAATAAAAAAAACGACGTGAATGTCTTTTTTTTATTGTAAACAAATGGGATACATGTTGTTTCTCTGTTTGTACATGGCATAAAGGCATACCATTTGTGTAATCATAAATTTACATAGAGTAGTGTTGTTTGATTCATTCTGTAATTTTTCCCTTTCCCCCAGCCCCCACCCCTCTTTTCCCTCTATACAGTCCTTCCTTCCTCCATTCTTGCCCCCCTCCCTAACCCTAACTCTAACCCTAACACTAACCCTTCCCTCCCCCCTTATGTGTCATCATCCACTTATTAGCGATATCATTCGTCCTTTGGCTTTTTGAGATTGGCTTATCTCACTTAGCATGATATTCTCCAATTTCATCCATTTGCCTGCAAATGCCATAATTTTATCATTCTTTATGGCTGAGTAATATTCCATTGTATATATATATACCACAGTTTCTTTATCCACTCATCAATTGAAGGGCATCTAGGTTGGTTCCACAGTCTGGCTATTGTGAATTGAGCAGCTATGAACATTGATGTGGCTGTATCTCTGTAGTATGCTGATTTTAAGTCCTTTGGGTATAGACCAAGGAATGGGATAGCTGGGTCAAATGGAGGGCCCATTCCAAGTTTTCTAAGGAATCTCCACACTGCTTTCCAGAGTGGCTGCACTAATTTGCAGCCCCACCAGCAATGTATGAGTGTACCTTTCTCCCCACATCCTCGCCAACACCTGTTGTTGCTCGTATTCTTGATAATCACCATTCTAATTGGGGTGAGATGGAATCTTAGGGTGGTTTTGATTTGCATTTCTCTTATTACTAGAGATGTTGAACATTTTTCCATATGTTTGTTGATTGCTTGTAGATCTTCTGTGAAGTGTCTATTCATTTGGGTTTTCTCTCTTCTTTGTTAGAGTGGCTAAGGGTTTATCAATTTTGTTTATTTTTTCAAAGAACCAACTATTTATTTTGTCAATTTTTTGTATAGTTTCTTTTGTTTCAATTTTGTTGATTTCAGCTCTGAGTTTAACTATTTCCTGTCTTCTACTACTTTTGGTGCCGGTCTGTTTTTCTTTTTCTAGGCCTTTGAGCTGTAGTGTTAGATCGTTGATTTGTTGATTTTTACTGCTTTTATTGAATGCGCTCCATGAAATAAATTTTCCTTTAAGTACTGCTTTCATAGTGTCCCAGAGATTTTGATATGATGTTTCTTTGTTCTCATTTACCTCTAAGAATTTTTAAATTTCCTTCCTAATATCTTCTGTTATCCACTCATCATATAATAGCATATTGTTTAATCTTCAGCTGTTGGAGTAGTTTCTGTTTTTTACTTTCATTTATTTCTAACTTCAATCCATTATGATCTGATAGAATACAAGGTAGTGTCTCTATCATCTTGTATTTGCTAACATTAGCTTTGTGGCATAAAATATGGTCTATTTTAGAGAAGGATCCCTGTGCTGCTGAGAAGAAAGTGTATTCGCTCTTGTTTGGATGGTATACTCTATAAATGTCTGTTAAGTCTAAATTATTGATTGTGTTATTGAGATCTATGGTTTCTTTGTTCAATTTTTGTTTGGAAGATCTGTCCAGTGATGAGAGAGGAGTGTCAAAATCACCTAGTATTATTGTGTTATGGTCTATTTGGTTTCTGAATTTGAGAAGGATCTGTTTGACGTACATGGATGAGCCACTATTTGGGGCATAGATGTTTATAATTGTTATATCTTGCTGATTTACGCTTCCCTTAAGTAGTAGGAAATGTCCTTCTTTATCCCTTCTGACTAACTTTGGCTGAAGTCCACATTATCTGAAATGAGGATGGATACTCCAGCTTTTTTGCTGAGTGCATGGGTATGGTATGTTTTTCACCATCCTTTCACTTTTAGTCTATGGGCATCTTTTTCTATGAGGTGAGTCTCTTGCAGGCAACATATTGTGGGATCTTTCTTTTTAATCCAATCTGCCAGTCTATGTCTTTTGATTGATGAAATCAGGCCATTAACATTCAGGGTTATTATTGAGATATGATTTGGTTTCCCAGTCATTTGGTTCATTTTTTAAATTTTATTTATTTATTTATTTGACACGACTTGGTTCCTCCTTTATTTGACAATTCCTTTAGGATAATTCCTCCCTTTGCTGATTTGCTTCTTTGTTTTTCATCTCTTCCTCATGGAATATTTTGCTGAGAATGTTCTGTAGTGCTGGCTTTCTTTTTGTAAATTCTTTTAGCTTTTGTTTATCATGGAAGGATTTTATTTCATCGTCAAATTTGAAGGTAAGTTTTGCTGGGTATAAGATTCTTGGTTGGCATCCATTTTCTTTCAGGGCTTGAAAAATGTTGTTCCAGGCCCTTCTAGCTTTTAGGGTCTGGATTGAAAAATCTGCTGATATCCGTATTGGTTTCCCCCTGAATGTAATTTGGTTCTTTTCTCTCACAGCCTTTAAAATTCTCTCTTTATTTTGTATGTTAGGTATTTTCATTATAACGGGCATTGGTATGGGTCTGTTGTAATTTTGTGTATTTGGAGTCCTATACGCCTCTTGTACTTGGTTTTCCATTTCATTGTTCAGATTTGGGAAATTTTCTGACATTATTTCATTGAATAGATTGTTCATTCCTTTGGTTTGTTTTTCTAAGCCTTCCTCAATCCCAATAATTCTTAAATTTGGCCTTTTCATGATATCCCTTAGTTCTTGTAGATTCTGTTCATGATTTCTTACCATCTTCTCTGTTTGTTCAACTTTGTTTTCACGGTTAAATATTTTGTCTTCAATGTCTGAGGTTCTGTCTTCCAGGTGTTCTATCCTACTGGATATGCTTTCTATGGAGTTCTTAATTTGGTTTATTGTTTCCTTCATGTCAACGATTTCTGTTTGGTTTTTTTTCAATATCTCTAACTCTTTATTGAAATGATCTTTTGCCTCCTGTATTTGCTCTTTTAACTGTCGATTGGTGCTATCATTCAATGCCTGCATTTGCTCTTTCATCTCATCATTCAGTGCATGCATTTGCTCTTTCATCTCATCGTTTGCTTCCCTGATCATTTTAATTATGTACATTCTGAACTCCTTTTCTGTCATTTCTTCTGCCATGCTGTCATTGGGTTTTATTGATTTAACATTTAGATTTGTTTGTGGTATTTTCTTTCCTTGTTTTCTCATATTGTTCAGGTATCAGTGGACTGCCGAGATATTGCAGATTTCCTCCACTGACTTACAATGTCCCTGAAGATTTCTATATAGCCCCTCTTAGCTTTCAGTAGGCTGAAGTCTTGGAGGAAGTTGATAATGCGGTGCTCCACAAGGAAGCTGCCTCTCTAGGAGTGGTGGCCTTCAGGTGGTGTATATTCCCTGCTAGTGGGCAGAGGTGCCTCCACTTGTTGACCAATGGTCATCCAATGGGGAACTAGGCTGCGGGCTGAGGCAAGGCCTGTTTGGTCCTGTGTCTGTGGTTTTACCTTCCTTGTAGGAAAACCTCACCCAGTGGGGAGGTCTTGCTGGTCAGGTCCCCTCCTAGAGGTTCCCCTCAATCTACAACTACTGCCTGGGCTGGGCTGCCTTCCTCTTCAACTTTCCCAGGGGCCAGGACCTACCTCCTGGGCCTCGGAGCCTCACCCTTCGCAGATGAATCTCCTTAGGCTGCCTCTCCTCAGAGAATCTGCCCGCAGTCCTGGAACCTTCACTCTGCCCCTAAGCGTGTCTCTGTGCGGCTCTTCCACCAAGAAACCTCCTAGGTCCTGGGACCCTTCTCTGCACTTAATTGCCTGGCTATGGGGCCCCTCCTCTGAGCAGCCACCTGGAGCCCTGTACAATTGCTCTGAGTCCCAGAGACCCGCTTCACACCTCTTCCTCCAGACAGCCGCCCGGTGTTCCGATGCAGTCACTAGGAGTCCAAGCAACTCACTGCGTACCTCCTCCTCCCACCAACTGCCCGTAGCCCTGGGCAGTCACTCCGAGTCTAAGTGACCCTCCCCGTTCCTCCTCCTCCTCCACGTAATCCCCCGGGTGTTCAGGAGCAGTCACTCTGAGTCCACGTGACCCGCTGCACGCCTCCTCCAGGCAGCCGCCCAGAGCTCTGGTGCGGCCACTCAAGACCAAGCGACCCACTGTGCTTCTCCTCCAGTCAGCCCCCCAGTGTTCAGAAGCGGTCGCTCTGTGTCCAAACAGCTCGCCACGCAGCTCCTCCTCTGGCAACCGCCTGTAGCTCTGGTGCAGTCACTCCGAATCCAAGCGGCCGCGCTCCTCCTCCTCCTCCTCCTCAGGGCAGGCCCTGGTGTTCAGAAGCAGTTGCTCTGAGTCCAAACAGCTCGCCGTGCTGCTCCTCCTCTGGCAACCGCCTGTAGCTCTGGTATAGTCACTCCAAATCCAAGCAGCCACACTCCTCCTCCCCCTCCTCCGGGCAGGTCCCCAGTGTTCAGGAGTGGTTGCTCTGAGTGCAAATAGCTCTCCTCGCCGCTCCTCCTCTGGGCAGCCGCGGAACCCCAGTGGTTGCTCCCAGTCCCAGCGCTGTGCTGAGCAGCCTCCTCTACAACGCTCCCAGTTGTCCGAGTTCACTGCTCCAGTGGAGGGAGGGGTGTCTCGCCAGGCAGCTCTACTTCACAAAGTTCCCTGCGTTCTGGGACTATCACCCCATCCGGGACGCCTCCCCAATGGGAGAGACTCACCTGGCTGCTTTGAGTTGGTCCCAATCTCTCAATATCTCCTCTTTTGAATCCTGAGTCCTGGAGCAACATGAAATGCAGCCACCCTCTAGGCCACCATCTTGAAACCCCTCGTGAATGTCTTTTAAACTGACACTATCCTAAGACAATGAATTCCCATGAATAAGTTTCTGTACTTGACATTTAGAAATAATCATCACAGAGACAGCATAATGTCAGCTTGATATTTCTCACACTATGAAAATATCAGCTACATGTCAAATCTCTAAGTCTACCTTAATATAATGCTTTTTCTTGAACTCACAGGCTATTGAAAATTGTAAATATTTAAATGTGGAACAAATGTCTGTGGTTAACATTATCTATCCCTATCTGTATTTCTGTTATGCACATACACGCACACACAAAAAAAGAGTGTATGATTTGCTAGAACAATATTATTTTTTTGTGCAATTTTTCTAAATAGCTTTTTCCCAAAGATCATCAAAGGAAAGAATTTAAAACCTCTCACCTCCGGTTGAAACCACTAACCTATGGGGTAATTTTTAAAAATTATTTTGGGATAATAGTTGTAGTCACTTTCTCATGAATAGTATAGAGACTTTAACACTCCACTCAAAGTCTAACATATTAAGTCTGAACCCACTTGGGTATGGAAATGAGGATACACCATCTTAAGAATACTGAAAAGATTAAGTATTATTATCATGTGGAAAAAGCGTAGAACCCTAAATGGACTACGGTATGGTAAGGAAAACTGTCACACAAGAAATGTAAAAATATGAGAACTGCTGGGAATAGAAAACAAAAGAGACATTAAATGCCAACTTTCTAAATACAAGTGAACTCTGAGAAACTGTGCTACTAGTTCTTACTAGTTCTGTCTAAATGATTCCTATATTTACTCATTTCACAAAATGTTCTTGGGTACTCGATGACTGTTGGCCTGGCTTTGTGAGCTGGATGTTGAGATAAAGAGATGAAAGCAGCAAGTTACTATTTTCAAGGACTTCAACCTTTCATCTACAGTTTTTAAAAATGCAGCAATTACAAGTTCTTTCACCAAGCTTAGGGCACAAGAACTGGCAATTTATCAGTGTGAAGTTCAGTGTAGTGAAAGCAATGAGATGAGGAACAGCGTGTTCTCCCACACTTCCTAGAGGAGAAATAATTTTGTAATATTCCAGAACACAATCAACTTCCAAAAGTACACAAAATTGTTAATGGGTGTCAGTTCTTTTTGCTCTCTTAAGAGTATACAAGTTGCAAATTTATTTTCCACCAGGATGTCAAAATAAAAGCAAATTAATACCATAAGAATTTAACAGTGACTACTGTGATCATACTGTTTTGTGGAAGAATCTGCCTCTACCATGTCCAAGTAATCTGTACTCACTCCAAAGTACATTTGCTCTCTGCCTGTGTTTGATTCTTACACATGAGTGGTATCAAAACAGTTCCAGATGGCTTTGTAGGGAATCATATATGTAGCCAAGGTCCATGTTTCATCGCTTATAAAACAAAGTCTTATCATTCATGTTTTGGAGTTTGGTAAAATAATAACCCAATACTTAAGTTTGGTTACTAATATAAGTGGATTCATTTTATTAATTATATTTCCCCACTGAAATTACTAATGCAACAAGTATTTATTAATCTGAGGTAGAGCTGAGGATTTTTTTTTTTTTTGGTACTGGGAATTGAACCCAAGGGCACTTAATCACTGAGTCACATCTCCAGCTCCTTTTTATTTTTTATTTTGAGAAAGAATCTTGCTAAATTGCTCAGAGCCTCACTAAATTGCTGAGGCTGGCCTCAAACTTGCAATCCTCCTTCCTTAATCTCCCAAATCACTGGGATTACAGGTGTGTGCCACCACACCAGGCAGGATTGAGTGACTTTTTAAAGATCCTTTTTTCCAAATCGTAAAGGGACTATAAATGAGTAGGCATTGCTATTTTACAAGATATATTCTCAGTGGTTTAAGATGGAGATACAAATATATTTCAAAGAACTAGAGCAAAAGTTGGAAAAACTTTAGACCTGAATTTTCAAAAATGAGGAAAAGAAAATAGTGGGAGGAAGGAGGAAGGTAGGAAGGAAAAGAAAAAGGAAAAGAGGAAGGAAGGAGGGAAAGGGGGAGAAGGCTGGGGAATATTTAGAAAAGGATGATCTTTGGCGCAATGGAAATCATGAGGTAGGAATTTGTTAGAAGATCCAGAAGAAGTAAAGAAGATGGAGTTACCAACTTCTTAAACAATAGATAACTGAAATTTTATTCAATAACGATATGAGGTCTGGGCAGCAAAGGAAACAAGAGCATGAAGAGAAAGCCTACAGAATGAGAGAAAATCTTCATCAGCTATTCCTACACACACATTGTGTGTGTGTGTGTTGTGTGTGTGTGAGCACGCGTGTGTGTTGTTTCAGTTAGCTTTTTCACCACTGTGACTAAAAGACCCATGACCAGCACAATTATAAAAGTTTATGTGGGAGCTCACATTTTCAGAAGTCTCAATCCATAAATAGAAGACTCCATTCCTTGGGGTTCGAGATGAGGCTGACAGAAGAGTATGGCAGAGGAAAGAAGCTCACATGATGATCAGGAAGCAGACAAAGAGAGACTCCATTCACCATATACAAATATATATACCCCAAAGCCACGCCCTCAATGCTCCACCTCTTCCAGCTACACCCCTCCTTCTTTCAGCTGCCAATTAATCCCATCAGGTGATTAATTCACAAATTGGATTAAGGATCTGGTAACCCAGTCATTTCCCCTCTGAAACCTCTTGTGTTGTCTCACACTTGAGTTTTGGACCTCTTGTGTTGTCTCACACTTGAGTTTTGGGGGGACAGTTCCACATCCAAACCATAACATGCATGTACATACGTATTAGAATATATAAATAACTCAGAAAAACACCAAAAAAATCAATAAATCGGCACAAGAACTAAACACACATTTTCCAAAAGAAGCAATACAGCAGACCCAGGCAGATCTGGCAGGCTCAGACCCGCACAGCTCCACAGCACATCTCAGTACAGTCGCACCCATGGCCCTCCCTGCCAGTGGCTTTCCTTCCACCAATCGATTGGGATGCCTGTCACCATTTTGGGATATTCCTGACTCAGCACCACCATCTTTAGTGTGGGCAGCTCCCATTCTGGGACACCTGCTGGAAACTAGAAACTCATTATCAGGTACCTTTCATGCATTAGGCTACGGAAGACTGGGAGGTTTGAATAGAAGTATATTACAGTTTTGTTGTAGTTTTATATATTTTTTTCTCACTTTATTTTCCTCTTACTTATCTGTTTCCTCAGAATCTCTTTCTCCCTTTTCCCATGCTAACAACTAACATTTTTTACTCTGTTTTCACTCTTCCTATGATCTAGTACCTCTATATACTCCTTATAATATAACATTACATCTTATACCCCTTCCCATCCTCTTTGTCCACTATTAGAAACTGTAGACCTTATTGCAAACCTATTGTTTATACTGTAGATAATAATCAAACTGATCATCTGTGCTTATTATGACAATACTCTTAACATCTTAATAGGGGCTCTTTGGTTTAAGGCTGCATATTGTTTGTACTGGGTGCTGCTAATATTGATCTCTCCCTTAAGGGAGAGGTATTAAACCTCTGGGTTTGGAAACTGCCTGGGCCTGGTGCCAGGATTGGGCCTACAGTATTTCTCCTTTTGAGATATGTCTGCTTAGTTCTTGGGCCAATTTATTGATTTTTTGGTGGGGTTTTTTTTTTTTTTAGTTCTTTTGTACAAACCTGCAAAATTAAAAAATACAATTAATCATTAAGACAACAGACATGTTAAAATATTTTATCTATCAATAACTGAATACACTTTCTTCTCATCTGCACATGGATCCTTCTCTAAAATGGACCATATCTTAGGCCACAAAGCAACTCTAAGCAAAATCAAAAAAAAAATAGAAATAATGCCTTGCATACTATCAGATCACAAAGGAATGAAATTAGAAATCAAATAAAATTAGAAACCATTCTAACACCTGGAGGCTAAATACAACACTTTTTAATAATGACTGGATAGCAGAAGAAATCAGGGGATAAATAAAAAATACTTAAATGTAAATCAGAATAATGATATAACATATTAAAATCTCTAGGAAACTATGAAGCAATACTTTTTTCTTTTTTTATTTGTTCTTTTAAAATGTACAATAGAGTATATTTTGACATATACATGCATGGAGTATAACTTATTCCAAGTAAGATCTCATTCATGTGATGGCACATGATATGGAGTTTCACTGTGATGTATTCATATATGAACATAGGAAATTTTTGTCTGATTCATTTCAATGTCTTTCCTTTTCCTATCTCTTGATGTTGATTTCTAGGTTCATTTCATTATGGTCTAAGAGGATACATTGGAAAATATTATTTTTTGTATTTTCTAAGACTTATATTGTGACCTAGAATATGGTCTTTTTTGGAAAAGTTTACAAGAACTTCTAAGAAGAAGGTAATTTCAGTTGTTTGGGGGTGAAATAGTCTGTAGATGTCTAATAGGTCTATTTGATCTATAGTATTATTTAAATTCGGTCTGAAGTTTTTAAAGTTCCACCAACAGTGTAAAAGTGTTCCTTTCCCCTCACATCCTCATGAGCACTTGCTATTATTTGTATTCTTGATAATTCTCATTCTGACTGGAGTGAGATGAAATCTCATCATAGATTTTTTATCATTATTTTTAGATATACATGACAGTAGAATATATTTGGCCTATTATACATACACAAAGTATAACTTATTCTAATCCTGTTCCCGTGGTTGTGTATGATGCAGCCTTACCCTGGTTGTGTATTTGAATACAAGGATAGGAAAGTTTTGTCTAATTGATTCCATGTCCTTCCAATTCCCCTCCCCTTTCCTTCCCTTTATTCCCATTTGTCTAATTCAATGGGCTTCTATTCTTCCCCTTCTCCCCCTTCCCTGCTGTGGGTTAGCATTCACATATCAGGGAAAACATTCGGCCTTTGGTTTTTGGGGGACTGGCTTATTTCACATAACATGATATTCTCCAGTTACTTTCATTTACCTGAAAATGCCATAATTTTATTCTTCTTTATGGCTGATTAATATTCCATTGTGTATTTATATCACATTTTCTTTATTCATTCATCTGTTGAAGGGCACCTAGGTTGATTCCATAGCTTGGCTATTGTGAATTGAGCTGCTATAAACATTGATGTGGCTATATTACTATTAGTATGCTGATTTAAGTCCTGTGGGTATAGGCCAAAGAGTGGAATAACTGACAAATGGTAGGTCCATTCCCAGTATTCTAAGGAATCTCCATACAGCTTTCCATAGCGGTTGCCGATTTGCAGTCCCACTAGCAATGTATAAGTGAACATTTTTCCCCACATCCTTGCCAGCATTTATTGTTACTTGTATTCTTTGATGACCTGTCTATTGGTGATGAGGTGTGTTGAATTCACCCACTACTATTGTATTGGGGTCTCTCTGGTACTTTATGTCAGGGAATATTTTTTAATTTAATTAGGTGTGCTACATTTGGATATATATATTTACTCTCATTTTATCTTCTTATTGGATTTTTCCCTTTACCCAGGATGTAATGATGTTCTCTTTCTTTTTTTGATCAATTTTGCTTGAAATTGACTTTGTCGGGTATGATAATAGCTGCTACAGCTTATTTACACACTCCATTGGCATGTAATACTTTTCCATTCTTTAACCGTCAGCCAGGGAGTGTATTTGCCTATGAGATGAGTCTCTTGCAGAGAACATAGATTTTTTTTATGCTTTCAGCTAATCTATATATTTTAGTTGGAGAGCTGAGACCATTTATATTCAGTGTTATTATGAATGTTTGTGGTTTACTGCAATTTTTTTTGTTAAATTTAATTCTGTCTCGATTCTCATCTAGAGTAGTATTTTATTGATCTGAATCTATTTGGCAGTTTTAGGATTTGTTTGGGGGGGTCCTTTGTGTGTACCTATCTTTAAGAATTCTTTGGAATGATGGCTTGTTTGTCATGAATTCTTATAGTTTATACTTGTCATAGAAAGTTTTTATTTCCCAATTGAATATGGAGAACTTTTCTGGGCATAGCAATTAGATGGAATATCACAATTTAGGCCCTCCTTTCTTGTAGTGTCTAAGTTGGAAAGTTAGAAGTGAGCCTTATTTATTTGCCTCTTAATGTGACTTGATGTTTCTGTCTTACAGTTTTTAATATTCCTTACTTATTTCCTATGTTAGACATTTTTTATTATGAAGTGTATTGGAGAATTTCTCTTCTGGCTAGGTCTACTCAGGGTCTTGTATGTTTCCTGTATGTGGATTTCTATCTCCTCTCTGATATAGGGAAAGTTTTTGGTAACTTTCTCATTGAATATGTTCTTAATGCCTTTAGCTTGTATCGCTATGTTCTCTTTTATCCCAGTGATTCTCAAATTTGGTCTCTTGATGTTGTCCCAGAATTCTTGTATATTCTGATCATGGTCCATTATTTTTTTCTCTTTATTGTAGTCTATGTATGCAAATTTATGTATTCTGTCATCAAGGCCCGTATCTTCAAGTGCTGAAGTTCAGTATTCAAGGAAATCTAACATGTTGTGATGCTTACAAGTTATTTTTTTGGGGGGAGGGGTGTTACCAGGAATTGAACCTATGGGTGCTTAACCACTGAACCACATACCCAGGCATTTTTTATCTTTTATTTTGAGAGAAGTTCTCGCTAATTTGCTTAGGACCTTGCTAAGTTGCTGAGACTATCTTTGAACTTGTGATCCTCCTGCTTCAGCCTTCTGAGCTGCTGGGATTACAGGAATACACTATCATGCCCAGCTCAAGTGAATTTTTTTTAATTATTTTTTTTCCAGACTTCATTTTGATTCATTTTACACAAATGGGGTTTCTTTTCATTTCTATGGTAGTGCACAATGTAGATTCATACCACTCGTGTAAGCATACATGTTCATTGGGTAATGATGTCTGTCTCATTCCACCATTTTTCATATCCCCCCTCCCACTCACGTCCCATTGTGTCTTTCATTTTCAAAACTTCTCATTGGTTTCTTTTCAATATTTCTATTTCTTTATGAAAAAGGTCTTTCATCTCCTGTACTTGTTCTCTTTATTCATTTCTTAGATCTTTTCTTAGCTTGCTAAACATTTTAATAATCAGGGTTTTCATAATCTTTTTCTGGAATTTCATTCTTTTCCATATCTTGTGGAATCTTTCATTGAGGGATTGTGAATTTTTGGGGGAGGAGATTTATTTGCCTGTTTCCTCATGTTTCCGAGGTCCTGCACTTGCACAGTCATTGAGAGAGATTCCCTTTCTCTTTTATACATATGTTCTTATGTGTGCAGGATTTTTTCCCCCTAGAATTTCTCTGTTTTGGATATATGATTGGATGTCAAGGGATGGGACCTGAAGTTCTCCTCTAGTTGTTCCTCTTTGGGGCCTAGATTTTTTTTGGGGGGGTGGGGTTCTTGTCTGCCAAATTCTGTGATTTGAAGTAACATTTAGGTGCAGATGGGGCTAGATCATGTGTGGAGTGAGAGTCACTGTTGCTTGGATGAGTCGTGAGTGTTTCTTGGCAGTTGGATTCTATTCTCTGACCTTGAAGCATCTCAATCACTTTCAGCCTCTCTTAGAGGAAGAGGTAGCTGGAGTAGCACTGATATCAGTCACAGATGTATAATTTTTAGATAAATGTCCAGTGTCTACTTTCCATCTCCAATGCTATTGACACCTATATAGGAATGTCAGGTTACGCACTTATCATCAGTACCAGCAATGCAAAATTGTGGACATCAGGTGTCTACTATGTCACCCACTGTGTTAATAAAAACAACAAAATGAATGGGGTGTGCATTATATCTACATAATTCCATTATTTAGAGGAATTAGCTTCTTAAGCACAGAGAAAACAGGGCAGAAAGGTGAGGAAAAGTCTAAAATATACAGTGATCAAAGGAGAGGCCAGTGGTAGGTAGCAGATGGCAGTTGTAAAGAAGAAATAAAAGATTTACCAAAAAGAGAAAAGAAAAAGAAAGAAAGGGAAGACATGGGAACAGAAAAAAAAAATTGGCTGTTGGTGAGGAAAAGAGTGATGAAGGGAAGAAAGAGGATGAGAATCAATGTAGGGACAAACCAGTAGCTGTAAGGTCAAAACAACTCAAACCCATGTATAATTGAACCCCACCAAAGACAAATCAGGCTAAATAATAAACAGGTGCAGATGGAAGCAATTAATGTGAAAGTAAAATTATATGAATATACTTACTTTTTTCAAACCTATCTGTATAGTGAATACACACGCATACGCACACACACACACAAATACAAAATCATACATAATGGAAAAAAGTAAAAAGTAATAAAATATGATGAAATGATGTTTGAAAAAAATTTGAATAGATTTTTTAAACAATAAAAAGTGATAATTAAAATGCAATATGAAGAAAACAAAAAAGAAGTGAGGAACAAAAATATAAAAATAGCATCAAATGAAAAATCTTGCTGAGAAATAAATGGCTCATTTCCACCAATTGTCTAATAACATGACCACTTGTTTTCTTGGCTGTAGGGAAGCAGCAGGTGGCCACCTCTGGTAGTATGAGTGCAAGTGTGAACATGATCATGAGTGTACTTTCTCCAGTCAAGGGAACTCAGCAGACATGGCTGAGTACTCTAGTAGCAGATGGCTGCTTTCTCTGGTACAGCAAGCACAGCAGGTAGCCACCTTATCTGGTAGGGCCAGTTTCTGCTTTCCCCAGGAGCCCAGCAGCCAGTTTGCCTTGCCTAAAATGCTTCCCCTCACGTGGGAGTTATTTTTGAAATTGGTTTCACTTATTCACTTCCTAAGTGAATTGATTGTGTTACTTGTGTTTTTGGTGTTAAATTATGTGAGTTCTTTGGACATTCTAGAGATTAATGCTCTATCTGTGGTGCCAATGCAAAGATTTTCTCCCAGTCTATAAGGTTTATCTTCACACTCTTGATTGTTTCTTCTCCTGCGAAGATTGTTGGTTTGATGCCACTCCACTTATTGATTCTTCATTTTACTTATAACATTTTAGGAGTCTTGTTGAGGAAGTCAATTTCTAAGGGGACATGATGGAGAGTTGGGACTAGAAGTAGTTGTAGTAGGTGCAGGTCTCTGGTCTAATTCCTAGTTTCTTGATTCACTTTCAGTTGAGTTTTTTGCAAAGTGAGAGATAGGAGTTGAATTTCATTCTGCTACATTTGGAGTTCCAGTTTTCCCAGCACCATTTGATGAAGAGGCTATCTTTTCTCTAATGTATGTTAATGGTGACTTTGTCTAGTATGAGATAACTGTATTTGTATGGTTTTGTCTCTGTGTCTCCTATTCTGTTCCATTGGGTCTTTGTGTCTGTTTTGGTACCAATAGTTTGTTACTGTAGCTCTGAAGTCAACTCTAAGATCTGGCATTGTCAGACCTCCTGCTGCACTTTTCTTGCTAAGGATTGCTTCAACTATCATGGGCCTCTTATTTGTCCAAATGAATTTCATGACTGCCTTTTCTATTTCTATCAAGAATATCACTGGAATTTTAATAGGAATTGCATTAAATCTGTATAGTACTTTTGGTAGTATGATCATTTTGACAATATTAATTCTGCCTATCCAGGAGCATGAGAAATCTTTCCAACTTTTAAATCTTCTTCAATTACTTTCTTAAGTATTTTTAGTTTTCATGGTAGAAGTCTTTCACCTCTTATGTTAGGTTTATTCCAAAATATTTTTTGATGCTGTTGTGAATGGGGTAGTTTTTCTGATTTCTCTTTCAGCTGACTCATCATTGGTCTATAGGAGTGCAATTGATTATGGGTGTTAATTTTTTATCATAGTACGTTGCTGAATTTGTTTATGAGCTCCAGAAATTTTTGGTGAAATGTTAGGGTCTTCTAAATATAGAATTATGTCACTGGCAAATATGGATAGCTTGAACTGTTCTTTTCCTATTCATATTCCTTTTATTTCTTTCTTTCATTTAATTGTTCTGGCTAGAATTTCAAGGACTTGTTGAATAGAAGTGATGAAACAGGGCATTACTGCCTTGCTTCAATTTTTAGCAGGAATTCTTTTAATTTTTAGAATGATGTCAGCTTCAGGTTTAGCACATATAACTTTCACAATTTTTGAGAAATGCTCCTATTATCCCTAGTTTTTGAGTGTATTGAGCATGAATGGATGGTGTTTTTTGTCAAATGATTTGTCTGCATCTACTGAGATAATCAATAGATTGTCTATTTTAAGTCTACTGATGTGATGAATTACTTTTATTAATTTTCATATGTTGAACCAACCTTGCGTATCTCAGTTGAACTCCCACTTGATCATGATGCCCTATGTTTTTAATATGTTTTGGTAAGCTATTTGCAAGTATTTTATTAAGAATTTTTGCATCTATGTTCATCAGGGGATATTGATCTGAAATGTACTTTCCTTGACATGTCTTTGTTTGGTTTTGGTATCAGTGTGATTCTAGCTTCATAGAATGAGTTTAGAAAGGTTTCCTCCTTATCTATTTTATGGAATAGTTTGAGAAGAATTGATGTTTGTTATTTGAAGTTCTGGTACAGCACAGCTGAAAAATCTATCTGCTCCTAGGGTTTTCTTTGTTGGTAGACTTTTGACGGTGTCATCACTTCCACTGATTTTGAATCAGTATGTTTAAATTTTGTATGTCCTTTTGATTCAATTTGAGTAGGTCACATGTCTCTAGAAATTTGTTGCCTGAAACCCCTTTTTGACAAGATCCATGTGAATGATGTTTTTGCCATCATTTTACTTTCAGTCTGAGGATGTCTTTGCCTATAAGGTAAGTCTTTTGGAGACAGCATATGGTCGGGTGTTGATTTTTAATCCAATCTGCTAATCAATGTCTGTTGATTGATGTAGTTAAGTCATTTACGTTCAAAGTTATTGAGATATGACTTTATTCCCTGACATTTTGATTTATTTTGGGTTTTTACTTTGAATTAGTTTCTCCTATGTCTTTTGTTTTTTTTGTTTTTAATTTAATTTATTTTTATTGTAAACAAATGGGATACATGTTGTTTCTGTTTGTACATGGAGTAACAGCATACCATTTGCATAATCATACATTTACATAGGGTAATGATGTTTGATTCATTCCGTTATTTTTCCTTCCCCCCCACCCCTCCCACTCCTCTTTTCCCACTACACAGTCCCTCCTTCCTCCATTCTTGCCCCCCTCACACTCCCGATTATGTGTCATCATCCGCTTATCAGTGAGATCACTTGCCCTTTGGATTTTTGAGATTGCCTTATCTCACTTAGCATGATATTCTCCAATTTCATCCATTTGCCTGCAAATGACATAATTTTATTATTCTTCATAGCTGAGTAATATTCCATTGTATATATACATATATATACATATATATATACCATATATATATATATACCATAGTTTCTTTATCCATTCATCAATTGAAGGACATCTAGGTTGGTTCCACAATCTGGCTATTGTGAATTGAGCAGCTATGAACATTGATGTGGCTGTATCTGTGTAGTATGCTGATTTTAGGTCCTTTGGGTATAGGCCGAGGAGTGGGATAGCTGGGTCAAATGGTGGGTCCATTCCAAGTTTTCTAAGGAATTTTCACACTGCTTTCTAGCTTGATTGCACTAATTTTCATCCCCACCAGCGATGTATGAGTGTACCTTTTTACCCACATCCTCTCCAACACCTATTGTTGCTTCTATTCTTGATAATTGCCATTCTAATTGGGGTGAGATGGAATCTTAGTGTAGTTTTGATTTGCATTTCTCTTATTACTAAAGATGGTGAACATTTTTTCATATGTTTGTTGATTGCTTGTAGATCTTCTTCTGTGAAGCATCTGTTCATATCCATAGCCCATTTGTTGATTGGGTTATTTGTATACCTGGTGTAGAGTTTTTTGAGTTCTTTTTTTTTTTAATTTATTGTTATTGTAAACAAATGGGAAACATGTTGTTTCAGTTTGTACATGGAGTAACAGCATACCATTTGCATATTCATATATTTCCATAGAGTTATGATGTTCGATTCATTCTGTTATTTTATTCCTTCCCCCCACCCCTCCCACCTCTCTTTTCCCTCTATACAGTCCCTCCTTCCTCCATTCTTGTCCCCCTCCCACCCCCCACTTAAGTGTCATCATCCGCTTATCAGTGAGATCATTCCTCTTTTGGATTTTTGAGATTGGCTTATCTCACTTAACATGATATTCTCCAATTTCATCCATTTGCCTGCAAATGCCATAATTTTATTATTCTTTATAGCTGAGTAATATCCTATTGTATATATATACCACAGTTTCTTTATCCATTCATCAATTGAAGGGCATCTAGGTTGGTTCCATAGTCTAGCTATTGTGAATTGAGCCGCTATGAACATTGATGTGGCTGTATCTCTGTAGTATGCTGATTTTAAGTCCTTTGGGTATAGGCCAAGGAGTGGGATAACTGAGTCAAATGGTAGGTCCATTCCAAGTTTTCTAAGGAATCTCCACACTGCTTTCCAGAGTGGCTGCACTAATTTGCAGACCCACCAGCAATGTATAAGTGTAAATTTTACCCACATCCTCTCCAACACCTATTTTTGCTTGTATTCTTGATAATCGCCATTCTAATTGGGGTGAGATGGAATCTTAGTGTAGTTTTGATTTGCATTTCTCTTATTACTAAAGATGTTGAACATTTTTTCATATATCTGTTGATTGCTTGTACATCTTCTGTGAAGTGTCTGTTCATTTCCTTAGCCCATTTGTTGATTGGGTTATTTGTATTCTTGGTGTAGAGTTTTTTGAGTTCTTTATATATTCTGGAAATTAGTGCTCTATCTGAATTATGAGTGACAAAGATTTTCTCCCACTCTGTAGGCTCTCTCTTCTCATTGCTGATAGTTTCCTTTGCTGAGAGAAATCTATTTAGTTTGAATCTATCCCAGTTATTGATTCTTGCTTTTATTTCTTGTGCTATGGGAGTCCTGTTAAGGAAGTCTGGTCCTAAGCCAACATGTTGACAATTTGGACCTACTTTTTCTTCTATAAGATGCAGGGTCTCTGGTCTGATTTCAAGGTCCTTGATCCATTGTGAATTGATTTTTGTGCAGGGTGAGAGATAGGGGTTTAGTTTCATTCTGTTGCATAAAGATTTCCAGTTTTCCCAGCACCATTTGTTGAAGAGGCTATCTTTTCTCCATTGCATATTTTTGGCACCTTTTCTAGTATTAGAAAGTTGTATTTATTTGGGTTTGTGTCCATGTCCTCTATTCTGTACCATTGATCTACCTGTCTATTTTGGTGCCAATCCCATGCTGTTTTGTTACGATTGCTTTGTAGTATAGTTGAATTTCTGGTATTGTGATACCCCCTGTTTCATTCTTCCCGCTAAGGATCGCTTTAGCTATTCTAGGTTTCTTATTCTTCCAGATGAATTTCATGATTGCTTGCTCTATTTCTGTAAGGTACGTCATTGGGATTTTAATTCGAATTGCATTGAATCTGTATAGCACTTTTGGTAATATGGTGATTTTGACAATATTAATTCTGCCTATCCAAGAACATGGGAGATTTTTCCATCTTCTAAGGTCTTCCTCAATTTCTTTTTTCAGTGTTTTGTAGTTTTCATTTGTAGAGATCTTTTACCTCTTTGGTTAGATTGATTCCCAAGTATTTTATTTTTTTTTGAGGCAATTGCAAATGCAGTTGTTTTCCTCATTCCCCTTTCAGCTGTTTCATCGCTTGCGTGTAAAAATGCTTTAGATTTATGTGTGTTGATTTTATAGCCTGCTATTTTGCTAAATTCATTGATGAGGTCTAGAAGTTTTCTGGAAGAGCTTTTTGGATCCTCTAAATATAGAATCATGGCATCCACAAATAGTGACAGCTTAAGTTCCTCTTTTCCTATTCATATCCCTTTAATTTCTTTGGTCTGCCTAATTGCTCTGGCTAGAGTTTCAAGGACAATGTTGAGTAGAAGTGGTGGAAGAGACCATCCCTGTCTTGTTCCCATTTTTAAAGGGAATGTTTTTAGTTTTTCTCCATTAAGAATGATGTTGGCCATGGGCTTAGCATAAATAGCCTTTACAATGTTCAGGTATATTTCTACTATCCCTATTTTTTCTAGTGTTTTGAGCATGAAGGGGTGTTGTATTTTGTCGAGCGCTTTTTCTGCATCAATTGAAATAACCATATGATTCTTATCCGTAAGTCTATTCACATGATGGATTACATTTATTGATTTACGGATGTTAAACCGTCCTTGCATTCCAGGGATGAACCCCACTTGATCATGGTGCACAATTTTCTTAATATGTTTTTGGATATGGTTTGCCAATATTTTGTCAAGGATCTTTGCATCTATATTCATCAAGGATATTGGTCTAAAATTTCTTTCCTTGATGTGTCTTTGCCTGGTTTGGGTATGAGGGTGATATTAGCTTCATAGAATGAGTTCGGTAGGGTACCCTCCTTTTTTATTTTCTGGAATACTTTGAGAAGTATTGGAATGAGTTCTTCTTTGAAGGTCTTGTAGAACTTGGCTGAGAATCCCCCTGGCCCTGGGCTTTTCTTGGATGGTAGATTTTTAATGGCTTCTTCAATTCCATTGCTTGATATTGATCTGTTTAAATTGTGTATGTCCTCCTGGTTCAGTTTGGGAGGAGCATATATCTCTAGAAATTTGTCAATGTCTTCAGTAGTTTCTATTTTGTTGGAATACAGATTTTCAAAGTAGCTTCTCATTATGTTCTGTATCTCAGTGGTGTCTGTCATGATATTTCCTTTTGCATCATGAATTTTAGTAATTTGAGTTTTCTCTCTCCTTCTCTTTGTTAGTGTGGCTAAGGGTTTGTCTATTTTGTTTACTTTTTCAAAGAACCAACTTTTTGTTTTGTCAATTTTTTGAATAGTTTCTTTTCTTTCAATTTCATTGATTTCAGCTCTGATTTTAATTACTTCCTGTCTTCTACTACTTTTGCTGTTATTCTGTTCTTCTTTTACTAGGGCTTTGAGCTGTAATGTTAGGTCATCTAGTTGTTGACTTTTCATTCTTTTCTGGAATGCCCTCCATGCAATGAATTTTCCTCTTAGTACTGCTTTCATAATGTCCCAGAGATTTTGATATGTTGTGTCTTCGTTCTCATTCACCTCTAAGAATTTTTGTCTCCTCCCTGATGTTTTCTGTTATCCATGTTTGATTCAATAGCATATTATTTATTCTCCAGGTGTTGGAGTAATTTCCTTTTTTAATTTTGTCATTGATTTCTACTCTCAGTCCGTTATGATCTGATAGTACAAAAGGCAGTAGCTCTATTTTTTTGCATTTCCTAAGGGCTGCTTTGTGGCATAACATATGGTCTATTTTCGAGAAGGTTCCATGTGCTGCTGCAGAGAAAGTGAATCCGCTCGTTGATGGATGGAATATTCTATATATGTCTATTAAGTCTAGGTCATTGATTGTGTTATTGAGTTCTATGTTTTTGTTTGTTTGGAAGATTTATCTAGTGGTGACAGCAGTGTGTTAAAGTCACCCAGAATTATTGTGTTGTGGTCTATTTGATTCCTGATACTGAGAAGGATTTGTTTGATGTACAGGGATGCATTGTTTGTTCGGGGCCAAATATTTACGATCGTTATGTCTTCCTGATTTATGTTTCCCTTAAGCAGTATGAAATGTCCTTCTTTATCCCTTCTGCCTAACTTTGGCTTGAAGTCCACTTTATCTGATATAAGGATGGAAAAACCCCACTTTTTTACTGAGTCCATGTGTGTGGTAGGTTTTTTCCCATCCTTTCACCTTTAGTCTTGTGGATGTCTTTTCTATGAGATGAGTCTCTTGCAGGCAGCATATTGTTGGGTCTTTCTTTTTAATCCATTCTGCCAGTCTATGTCTTTTGATGGATGAGTTTAGGCCATTAACGTTCAGGATTATTATTGAGATATGATTTGTATTCCCAGTCATTTGGCTTATTTTTGGTTTTTAATTTGGTTTGGTTTCTCCTTTGAGTGGTTTTTCTCTAAGGTAGTTCCTCCCTTTGCTGACCTACATTGTTGTTTTTCATTTCCTCCTCATGGATATTTTGTTGAGAACATTCTGTAGCGCAGGCTTTCTCTTTGTAAATTCCTTTACCTTTTGTTTATCTTGGAAGGATTTTACTTCATCTTCAAATCTGAAGGTTAGTTTTGCTGGGTATAGGATTCTTGGTTGGCAACCATGTTCTTTCAGAGCTTGAAATATGTTGTTCCATGTCTTTCTAGCTTTTCTGACGTTTCTTCTACCATACTGTCATTGGATTCTATTAATATAGAATCTAGATTTGTTTGGATCATTTTCTTCCCTTGTTTTTTCATGTTGTTCATGTATCTTCTCCTCTAGCAGTGCAGATCTGAGGTATTGCATATTTCCCCCTATTGGCTTATAGTGGCCCTATAGGTTTCCAAAACCCTTTCTTTATGGGGAGATCAATATTAGTAGTGCCCAGTTCAGACACTATGCAATCCTAGACCCAATAGCCCCTATGAAGACAATAACAAAATTGTCACAATAAACAGAATGAATTCAAATATTAGCTTCAGTAAAACAAACAGGTTTGCAATGAGGTCTGCAGTTTCTAATGGAGGACAAAGAGGATGCAGAGGGATGTAGAATGTGGCTGTTAATGGGATAAGAAAAGAATATACAGAAGTTCTAGATAATAGAAAGGGTGAGAGTGTAATCAAAAGAAATTGGATGTTAGCATTAAAAAAGGGATAAAGAGACTCTGAGGGAACAGGTAAACAAAGGAAAAGAGAGCAAGAAAAGTAAAGAAATAAAAACAAAATTTTTCAATAAGGAGAAAAAAGAAAATCCACAGTATAGCAGTCACATAGTAATGAAACCTCCCAGAGTTCAGTAGCCTGATGCATGAGAGGTACCTGACAATGAGCTTCAAGCCTCCAGCAGGTGTCTCAGGATGGGTTTTGCCCTACTAAGGATCGGAGCTACAACTTCCAGGATTATCCAAGATGGCCACTCTGGCTTCCTAATGTGTTGGCAAATGGGGAGCTGCAGCTCAGGGTGTGGCCGTGGTCAGCAGGATGTTCTGGAGGTGGGATGCAGTTGGTCAGGCAGGGGTCCTGGAGGTGGGGTGTGTTTGGGTTGGTTGTGGGATCCTGGAGACCAGATGCAATCAGTCGGTCTGGGGTCCTGGTGATAGGGTGCAGTCAGTTGCTCTGGAGGTCCTGGTGGCAGGGAGCAGTCAGTTGATGTGAGGGCCCCCGAGGCAGGGACATCGGTTGGGCTGAGGGATCCTGGAGATGGTGCTCAGTCAGACGGGCCAAGGGTCCTACGCGGCCTGGCTTTTGTCTCAAAATGGCGGCAGCCACGTGTAATCAAACCTGCAGGTACTGTAACAGTGAACTTCCAGGCAACCACAGGCAGGTGGTGCTCCACCTGCAGTCGGCGATCAGTTTGCTGACTGTTGTCAAACGATTGGGAATTGAACCTTGTGCGTTGGGTGATGGATAGGTGTAAGGCTGGCGATGGACAGGTGAGAGGCAGGCAAATGGCGGATGATAGGTGGCCTGATAGTGAGCAATTTGCACTCAAAAAATGCATCGATATGCTGGCAGAGTGCAGGTGATCACAGCAGACAAACGGGGTAAACAGCAGGGGATCGATAAGCAGCAAAAACTGCCTTACCAAGAAACAGATATCCTCTGCTTGAAACTGGAGTTACGGAGTGACAAGGAACACAGCCTCCCTCTAGTCACCATTTGGATCTCCTCTCCTTTGTTTTGATATTGTTCTAGTGTAGTTACTCCCATTGCTGTTTTTTACTTTTATTGTTCATGGAATATCTTAATGAGTATGTTTTGTAGTGTAGGCTTTCTAGTTGTGAATTCTCTTAACTTTAGTATTATGGAAGGTTTTTATTTCATTGCTGTATATAATATTCTTGAGTGAGTGCCATCCATTTTATTTCAGAACTTACATATATATTATTTCAAGACATCCTTGCTTTGAGGGTCTTAGATGAGAAATCAACTGCGATCCAGATTTGTTTCTCTCTAAATGTGACCTGACAGTGGTTTTCTCTGGTAGCCTTTAAAATACACTCCTTATTTTACTGTTAGGCATTTTCATAATAATGTGCCTTGGTGTGAGTCTCTTGTAGTTTTGTGTATTTGGGGTTCTATAAGTTTCTGTATTTGACTGTCCATTTCATTCTTAAAGTTTGAGAAATTTTTATTCTTAACATTTGAGATTATTTCATTGACAAGATTGTGTATTCCTTTCATATCATCTATTCTGACAAATCTTAAATTTGTCTTTTTAATATTAATCCATATTTCTTGAATATTGTGTTCATGGTCTCCTAACGTCTTTTCTCTATGGCCAACTTTATTTTCAAGAATATATATTTTGTCTTCATTGCCTGAAACTCTGTCTTCCAAGTAGTCTAGTCTGCTGGTGATACTTTCCAATGAATTTTTAATTTGGTGTATTGTTTTCTTCATTTTGAGGATTTCCAACTAATTTTTCTTCAAGATCTCTATCTCCTTGTTGAAATGATCTTTTACTTCTTGTATTTTCTCTCTGATTTCATTTCTTATGTCGTCTATTATCTTGTAGATCAGTTTAACCATAAACTTTTTGAATCCCATCTCTGAAATTTCCTCCACTGTGATGTCAATGGAGGCTATTATTGAGGTATTCTGTGATGTTTGGGATGGTTTGTTCTCTCATTTTTCATATTGTTTGTGTGCATATCCACCCATCTGGATGAATCTGAAACTGCAGAGTTTCTACCTTGTAAGTTCATAGTGTCCCTCTGTGTTACCAGTTCCTGACAGATTGGGGGAAACCTTATGATAGTAATCTATATAAACAATATATAGTGGTAGACTAGGAACTTAGTTCCTATTTTGATTTCTACAGTGTTAATTAGTACAATATGTAGAACTAGCAGGATCAGCCTTTTTCCATAAGTAAAAACAGTAAGTAATTATGAATTACTTTTGCCTTACAATCAAACCGTAGGTGTTGTCTATGACTTCTGCTATATTAATTATTGCTGTGACATTGGTGGTAGTAGCAGATGTTTATATACATCAATTAGTATTAAATGGTGTTAAAGATAAAGTTGAGTATGAGGGAAGAAGATATAGGAGGTAAGAAAAGTGTTTGCTAATTCAAGGTGTAAATAAGATGTAGTGGCAACTTGGGATATATTGTTACTGTGAAAGTGGAAGAAAAAGAGAAGAAGAATATACAGGAGGTGAGAAAGAATGGAATTTGGATGTGAGTAATAGAAAGGAAAAAAGAAAAAGACAAGAGAGAGAGAGTAGTGACAAAGACAATACAAAACAAAATATGCTAATCAAAAACCATAACCCTGAAAATACAGAGTAAGGGAAAATAACCCCTTCAAAAACAAAAAAGAAAAAGTCTAGAAATGAGGAGAGAGAAACATGTATCTATATGTATAGAAGTCTTTGAATCAATCAGTACATATTCAAATAAAATAAAAACCCATTACAGAAAATCAAAAACACAAAAAGTTAAACAAAATGAAACAAAAAGGGAAAATTTTGGTGAAATATTAAGGAATTAAGAAGTCATTTCCTTTATGGTGGACAAAATAGTGAGCATATGTGTTCACTGTTCATGCCCAACTAATTTTCTTTTCATTTCTATTTGAGGTACAAACTAAGTGTGGGAGTATGGGCCTTTGGTTGTAGACTTCTTACTTTTTATTGTGTTGCTTACTGAGTTGAAGTTTGGGGTTTAACACTTCCCAACTTTCCTTCTTGGGAGATTGTGGTGGCCAGAATGGAATGTAGGCTGGATGGTAAAGCCATGGCTGGGGCACTTGGGCCTGGCAGGAAATTGGCACATTGGGCAAGCTGGGCTGCAGCCAGGTGATGAAGTATCTTGCCCCTCCTAATTCACTATTCTTCTAATTAGTGACTTTGATTTTATTATTTCTTCTGCATGAAATATTTTATGGACTATGTGTTGTTATGCTGGTTTAGTGGTTATGGATTCTTTTAGTTTCTGCTTGTCATAGAAAATTTTTATTTCATCATGGTATGCTCTCTTCTTCATGTGTTTTGAAATTGTTTTCTAATATTTTATTAATAATTTCATATCTATGTTCAGCAGGGATATTGATGTTTTCTTTCCTTGATGTCAAGAGTCAAATGTTTTTGCTCATGTTTGGAAGCTAGAGAAAAATAAGCAAAAATTGGGGTGCTTCCCCTGAAAATAAAAGGGAGATCAGTGGAATGGAGGAAGGACATAAAGGGACAGCAAGGGGGGATTGGAAATGGAAGAAAATGCAGAAAGAAATTTACCAAGTTATCCTATATACATATAAGAATATACTGCACTGAATTTCAGCTGTGCATATAACTATAAAGCACCAATAAAAACTATAATAAATGAAGGGAGACCTGTAAGGGGAAGAAGGAGGAGCAAGAGAGAAAGGAGGCCACATGTACCTGGGATTGAAGTGTAGTAAATTATATTTCATGCATGTGCAATTATGTCAAGATGAGCCCCAATGTTGGTGTAACCATAATGGACTAATAAAACCATTTTAAATTAAAAACTAAGTATAAATAGGTGCTACAAAGATAACAACTTGAAGATGTGAACTCAGTGGCATTTACCCTTTTCTCTCTCACAGTTCCTAGCCTAGCAAGTTGAATGTGTGGATGCTTCAGATAACAATGTATTTCAAAGATGTATAGTGGAATCATAGAATCCAGGGTTCAAATTTATATAGAAGTGGTATACCTGACTAAATGTTTAATTCTCCGAGAACAGTTCCCCCTTCCAAAAACTGGAGACAGGTAATACTGTTTCCATTTTAAGATTCTTTTTAATATTACATTATAGTTATATATAATAGTGGGTTTATTTTGACATTCATATATGCATGGAATGTAATTTAATCCATTTCAGTCCCCAGTGCTTTCTCTTGCTCTTCCCTACTCCCTCCCCCTGTTCCCCTTCTACTGATTATCCTTCTACTTATTGAAATACAACACTTTATTAAATTAAGAATTGAAAATAACAACATAATAAGAAACACTTTAAAAGTTAAGAATATCTCTCCGGGCATAATGGCACATGCCTGTAATCCTAGTGGCTTGGAAGACTAAGGAAGGAGGAACACGAGTTCAATGCTGGCCTCAGCAAAAGCAAGGCACTAAGCAACTCAATGAGACCCAGTCTCTAAATAAAATATAAAGTAGGACTGGGGATGTGGCTCAGTGGTCAAGTGCCCCTGAGTTCAATCCCCACTACCAAAAGAAAAAAAAGAATTTCTCATTGGTCACATATTGAATATGATTAGATATGATAGATCTTTAATGGATTTAAATCATGGAGAACTACACAGAAGTTAGCTCAAAGTAGAGGAAAGACTTAAGTATAAGAACAGAAATTTTGAAACTTACAAGAAAAAAATAGGGAAAAAATATCTAAGTGTAGGAACAGGCAATGACTTCCTAAACAAGTTTCCTGCAGCTCAGGAAATAAGAGCAAGAATCAATCCATGATGACCATAAAAGACTGAATTCCCTTTTCTCTTAGCACTACATTAAACAGTTTTAAATAGAGCATAGTTGAAGTCACAAAGAAACTCTTTTCAAATACAAAAAATAGAGACAATACTTTACATTTATCAGAGCATAGTGGAATGAAATTAGAAATCAACAATAAGGTTAAAAAAGAGACAACTCTAGCACAAGAAAATCAAGTTCTACACTTTTCAATGATAAATGGAGAGCAGAAGAAATCAGGGGAGAAATTTTTTAAAGTTTTTCAAAATAAATGAGGGATACAACATATCAAAATCTTTGGGAAAGTTTGATGGAAATTCTAAGAGGAAAGTTTGTAGCACTGAGTTCAGACTTCAAAATATTAGACAATAAATAATTTAACATTATGCCTCAAAGTCCTATAAAAAGAACAAGCCAGGGCTGGCGTTGTGGCTCAGTGGTAGAGTGCTTGCCTAGCATGAGTGAGGCACTGGGTTCAATTCTCAGCACCATATATAAATAAATAAATAAAATAAAGGTCCATTGACAACTAAAAATACATGTAAATTTTTTTTAAAAAAAGAACAAACCAACAATAATCAGTGAAATAGTAAAAGCAGGAAACAATTAAAATCAGAGCAAAATCAGTGAAATTGAAAATTAAAAAAAAAACACAAGAAATCAACACAGTAGGTTTTTTGAAAGGATAAACAAGATTGATAAACCCTTAGCAAAACTAACCAAAAGAAAGAGTGAACACTCAAATTACCAATATTAGACACTACTGAAATCCAGAAGATTATCATAAATGAATTTTTTTGTGTGGTGCTGGGGATTGAGCCCAGGGCCTTGTGCACATGAGGCAAGCACTCTACCAACTGAGGAATAGCCCATCATAAACTATTTTGAAAATTTACATTTAAACAAATGAATATCAAGAATGCTATTAAACTAAAAGTCTTGTTTTAATGATATCTACAAAAAGCTTTCCAACAAAGAAAAGCCCAGAATCAGAAGGTTTCTTTCTTTCTTTTTCTCTTTTCTTCTTCTTCTATTTTATTATTGTTATTATTGTTATTATTATTATTATTATTTTGGTGGTACTGAGGATGTAACCCCCAGGGCACTTAATCAATGAGGAACATCCCCAGCCCTTTTTTATATTTTATTTACAGATAGGGTCTCACTGAGTTGCTTAGGGCCTTGCTAAGTTGCTGAGGCTGGCTTTGAACCCATGATCCTCCTGCCACAGCCTCCCAAGTCAAAAGGTTTACAGGCGTGTGCCACAGCACCCAGTGAACCAGATGGATTCTTAGTCAAGTTCTACCAGACCTTAAAGAACTAATACCAATTCTCCTCAAACTATTTCATAAAATAGAAAAAGAGGGAACAAGAGCACATTTATTCTATAAAGCCAGTATCACTTCAATACCAAAACAAAAGACATAACAAAAAGAAAGAAAACTTCAGACTAATATCCTTGATGAACATAGATGCATAAAACTCCTAAAACTTTGAAAAACCACATACAAAAACACATTTAAAAGATAGTGTATCATGATCAAGTGGGTTTTATCTCAGAGTGCAAGGTTAGTTCAACATATGAATATCAATACATGTAATTCACCACATAAATAAAATTAAGGATGAGAATCACATGAATATCTCTATAGATACAGAAGAGGCATTTGACAAAGTCCAGCAACCATTCATACTTAAAACATTAGAGAAACTAGGGATAGAAGGAACTCACCTCAATATTATAAAGATTACATATGACAAACCCAGGAGAACATCACACTAAATGGAGAAAAACTGAAAGCATTTCCTCTAAAAACAGAAACTAGACAAGGATGACCACTCTCACTCACCACTTCTATTCAAGATAGTCCTTGAAACTCTAGACAAAGCAATCAGGGAAGAGAAAAGAAATGAGTAGAAAAGCAACAGAATAAACTATCTCCAATTGTTGACAACATGATCCTATATTTGGAAGACAAAGAAAAAAAAAACTCTACCAGAAGATTTCTAGAGTTGATGAACAAATTCAGCAAAGTAGCAGGATACAAGGTTAACATACAAAATCACATTCCTATACTCCAATAATGAATCTGCTGATAAAGAAAATAAGAGAAATACCCCATTCACAATAACCTAAAAAAAATTTGGGAATCAACATAACAAAAGTGAAAGACCTCTATGATGAAAACTACAGAACACTAAAAAAAAATTGAAGTAAACTTTAGAAGATGGAAAGATCTCTCATATTCTTGGATAGGCAGAATTAACATTGTCAAAATGGTCATTCTACCAAAGGCACTATACAGATTCAATGGAATTCCAATTAAAATCCCAATGACATTCCTCATAGAAATAGTGAAAGCAATCATGAACTTCATCTGGAAAAATAAGTGACCTCAAATAGCCAAAAAAAATCCTGAGCAGGAAAAGTGAAACAGGAGGTATCGACAATACCAGACCTTAAACGATACTACAAAGCAACAGCAACAAAAACAACATGGTATTGGCACCAAAATAGACAGGCAGACCAATGGTACAGAATAGAATGCACAGAGATGAACCTGAACCCACATAAATATAGTCACCTCATACTAGACAAAGGAGCCAAAAACATACAATGGAGAAAAGATAGCCTCTTCAACGAAGGTGCTGGCAAAATGGGAAATCCATATGCAGTAAAATGAAAATAAACCTCCATCTCTCACCCTGCACAAAACTCAACTCAAAATGGATCAAGGACTTAGAAATAAGATCAGAGACCCTGCACCAAATAGAAGACAGAGTAGGCCCGGATCTTCATCATGTTGGCTTAGGATCAGACTTCCTTAACAAGACTCCCAAAGCACAAGATTTCAAAGCAAGAATCAATAAATGGGATGGACTCAAACTAAAAAGCTTTTTCTCAGCAAAGGATACAATCAATTATGTGAAAAAAGAGCACCTACAAAGAGGGAGAAAATCTTTCCCACATGTACTTCAGATAGAGCGCTAATCAAAATTTATAAAGGACTTACAAAACTTTACACCAAAAATATAAAGAACTCAATCAATAAATGGGCTAAGGAACTGGACAGACACTTTACAGAAGAAGGCATACAGGTGATTAACAAACATATGAAAAAATGTTCAACATCTCTAGTAATTATAGAAATGCAAATTAAAACAGCTCTAAGATTTCATCTTAGTCCAATTAGAATGGCTATTATCACAATAATAGATGTTGGCATGGATGTGGGGGAAAAGGCACACTTTTACATTGCTGGTGGAGTTGCAAATTGGTGCAGCCACTCTGGAAAGCAGTGTGGAGAATCCTCAGAAAACTTGAAATGGACCCACTTTTTGACCCAGTTATGCCACTTCTTGGTTTATACCCAAAGGACTTAAAATCAGTATATTACAGTAATACAGCCACATCAATGTTTATAGCAGCTCAATTCACAATAGCTAGATTGTGGAACCAACCTAGATGCCATTCAACAGATGAATGGATAAAGAAACTGTGGTGTATATATACACAATGTAATATTATTCAACGATAAAGAGTATTATGGCGTTTGTAAATACATGAATGGAACTGGAAAATATCATGCTAAGTGAAATAAGCCAATCCCCAAAAACCAAAGGCCAAACATTTTTCCTGATAAGTGGATGATGATATATAATGTGGGTGAGTGGGTGGGGTGTGAGAGAAGAATGGAGGAACTTTAGAATATGTAGAAGGAAATGAGAGGGAGGGGGGATATAAAAAATGATGGAGTAAGACAGACATCATTACCCTGTGTACATGTATGATTTCACGAATGGTATGAATCTACATCTTGTACAACCACAGAAGCAAAATGATGTACCCCATTTGTGTACAATGAATCAAAATGTAGTCTGTAAAAAATTAAAAAATAAATTTTAGAAAAGTAAAAAGATAGCTGAAGTTAAAAAAATATGAGGATATCTACCAAGTTAATATGCTTATTTAGGTTTTCTTCTATTTTTAAAAAAATTTCAATAGTTACATACAGAAGTACTGGAATGAACTAGGAGTGGAGAAGAAGTGTGAAAATTTCTGGTGTTCACATAGTTGCCCGTTTATAACTAAAGTCATAAAAGCAGATAAGTTGCATTGAATATGGTGGTGTGCCTGTAAATATTTAATAACTAACTCATTGAAAAACATGTCCTGATTTATAGAATTTGTTGATTTATGTGAAATGAAATGTTTCTATATTTGTTAATTTCAAGCTATCAATAAACAACTAGCTAGCCATCAACAATTTTAATAGCTCTGTAGATTATATATGTGTGTGTGTGTATTGTGTAATATTCATGCACATTTTCTCAAAGTTGATTTTTGTAACTTGTTTACTATATTAAACAGAACATTGTTTCCAATCTAGGCTCCAGTCAATATCCATATGTCCAGGTATTTTTTCCCTTTATAAATATCTGCAATTTTGATATATTAACATGGCCAATACACTTTTGATTTAAATTGCTTTCCTCAAATTACATATCCTTAATGTGTTTTAAAAAGGAACAAAGAGAGTTTATATTAAAAATGGAAAACTAATAACAACCTCAAGATAAAATGATTTGAAAATTTAAATTAAAAGTTAAAAAAAATTAGGAAAACTACCCCATTCATAATAACCTAAAAAAATACTTGGGAATCAATATGACAAAAGAGATGAAGGAACTCCACAGTGAAAACAATAGAACACTAAAGAAAGAAATTAAAGAACTTACAAGATGAAAAGACCACCCAGGTTCTTAGATAGGCAGAATTTAAATTGTCAAAACAGCCATATAACCAAAAGTGCTACACAGATTCAATGCAAACCCATCAAATTACCAGTGATATTCTTCACAGAAAAAGAAGATTTGCAATTCAGTTGGGAAAATAAGAGACTCAGAATAGCCATAGAAATCCTGAGCAAAAAGAGTGATACCAGACCATGAGTTACACTACAGGGCTATAGTATGAAAACAGCATGATACTATCACTAAAACAGACATGAAGACCAATGGAATAGAATAGAAGACACAAAGGCAGACCCACATAAATATAGTTATCTGATACTTGACAAAGGTGCCGAAAACATGTTTGAAGAAAAAATAATCTTTTAAACAAAAGGTGCTGGAAAATTAAAAATCCACATGAACAAGAATGAAATTTGACCCCTATCTCTCATCCTGCACAAAAGTCAACTCAAAGTGGATCAAAGACCAAGGAATTAGGCCAAAAACTCTGCAACTTTTAGAAGAAAATGTAGGACCAACATTTCAGCATGTCAGCACAGGAATCAATTTTCTTAATAAGACTCTTAAAGTGTAAGAAATAAAATCAAAATCAATAAGTGGATCACATAAAATTATAAAGCATCCGCACAGCAAAGAAAATAAGAGCACAAAGAGAGAGCTGATAGAATGGAAGAAATTTGCCAAGTGCTCCTCAGATGGAGCCTTATAAAATCCAAAATATATGAATAACTCAAGAAACTTAAGACCAGAAAAACAAATAACTCAATCACTAAATTGTGGGGATTTCGGGTCAGTCTATGTATGGAGGAGGGAAAGCCCTTCAAGTTGAGCAAACTCCTCAGGACAAAAGGTGCTCTGTTTGAATGGCTTAGAAATGCTCTGCAACTCCTCTGTCCTTGAGGCCTGGAGACATTATCTTATTATAATAACCATTGGTAGTTGTGGACTCTAAGAAGCAAGCAAGTTATGTGATCTGCATATGTGCAAAGCTAACTGTGCTATGTAACTTAAGTAACTTGATATGACCCTGGAATAGATAATAAAGTGGACTGACTTTCCCACAAGAGACACTTCTTGCTCTTTGCCATCCTGTGTGCTTGCCTCTTCATTAGCTCTCCCCTTAACCCTTACAGCTGGACCCCAATTAACCGTTACACTAAATGGTCAAAAGAACTCAACAGCACTTCTCAAAAGAAGAAATACAAATGATCAACAGATATATGAAAACATTTTCAGCATCTCTAGCAATTAAGGAAATGCAAATCAAAACTACATTGAGATTTCATATCCTTTCTGTCAGAATGGTAAATATCAAGAAAACGAATAATAATATATGTCGGGAAGGATGTGGGAAAAAAGGGATCCTCATACATTTTGGTGGTATTGCAAATTAGAGCAACCACTCTGGAAAACAGTATTTTGAGATTCCTCAAAAAACTAGGAACAGAATTATCATATGACTCCGCTATCCCACTCCTAGGTATATATATATGCAAAAGATTTAAAATCAGCATACTACAGTGCTGCAGCCACATCAATGTTTGTGGCAGCACAATTCACAGTGGCCAAGCTATGGAACAAAGCTACATTCACTTCAACAGATAAATGGATTTAAATGTGGTATACATACAAAATGGAGCATTACTCAGTCATAAAAAAGAATGATATTATGACATTTGCTGGTAAATGAATGAAACTGGAGACTATGATGCTAAGTGAAATAAGGCAGTCCCCAAAAGTCAATGTCAAAAGTTTTCTGTGATATGTGGAAGCTAATCCAACATAAGGGGAAAAAATAGAAAGAGAAAAAGAGAAAGTGGGGAAGAAATTCTATCAAAATAAAGAAAATATCAATAGAGTAGATGAAGGAGATTGAGGCGGGAAGGAGGGAAAGGATAAGAAAAGAACAGTGGGATGAATCTGCCTGAGCTTTCTTATGTATATCTGTGAATATACCACAATGAATCTCAAAATCAAATACATCCACAAGACACTAATTTAAAAAAATAAACCGTCAGTAAATTGCAGTGATTTGAAGGGCAGGAGAAAAGGAGGGTAGAGATGGGGAGGGGACAAGTGTCGGGGACTGAATTAGAGCAAATTATATTCCATGCTTTTGTGATTATCTTGATTATCTTGAAATGTATCCTAATGTTATACATAACTAAAAGGAATCATAACAATAAGTGGGGTGACTTCAATTTTTAAAGCTTATTCATGGAAAAGGAAAGAATAGAGTGAAGAGACAATTTGTAGAATAGGATTAAATCTTTACCAGCTACTGTCTGGCCAGATTAATACATAGATCACATAAAGAATTAAAATAACTCAACACTAACAAAAACAAAAAACAAATAACCTAATCAATCAATGAGCAAATGAACTAAGCAGACATTTCTCAACAGAGGTACAAATTGCCAACAATTACACGAAAAACTGTTCAACATCTCTAGCCTTCCGGGCAAGGCAAATCAAAGCTACACTGAGATCCTATTTCATGCCAGTCACAAGGGTAATTATCAAGAATACAAACAGTAAGTGCTGGTGATGACACGATGCGACAGGATAAAATGAATCCTTATGCCCTGCTGGTGAGTATGGAAATTAGGACAACCTCTATGGAAATCAATATGGAGGTGCCTAAAAAGGCTAAAAGTAAAATTACTATATGATCCAGTTATACCACTTGTCAGAATTATTCCAAAAGAACTATAAGTCAGCATAATACAGAGATACATGCATAGCCATGTTTATCCCAGCACAATTTACATTAGACAAGTTATGGAATCAGCTTAGGTATCCATCAACAGGTGAATAAATAAAGAAAATGTGAGATGTATAAATACATACACACACACACACACACACACAATGGAGTTCTATTCTGCCATAAAGAACAAAATTATGTAATTTGCATGAAAATGTATGGAACTAAAGATCATAATTTTGCATTAAATAAGTCAAACACAGAATGACAAGTATCAAATGTTTTCTCTCATATGTGAAAACTAAAGAGGAAAGAAAGGGAATAAAGGAACATCATGAAATAGAAGGGGGACCATTAGGGTAAAAAAAAAAAAAGAGAATTGGGGAGAGAGGTAAAGAGTATGAAGGAGGTAATGAAGGGTGAAATTGATCAAATTATGTTTCTATGTGTACACAAATTTTCCACAATGAACCCTGCCTTTCAGTATAATTAATATGTACCAATAAAAAACGTGTAAAAAATTAGTATATCAGAGATAAAATAACCATTATGCAGAAAAAGAAGCAAATTCATTTTTGATATTTTTCTTTTTTAATTACAAAAGCAGAATTCTGTGGCTTATCAATTATATGGTAATTCCACAGATGTTTTTAAAACCTCAATATGATATATCTAGCTCAAACTCAGTGATAGTTAAATACTGGGATCCACACAATACAAAATAGGTTATGAGATTTTGTGGGTAGTCACTTGATGTCAAAATTGGGAAATAGAGAGATCTGACCAGCTATGCTACTATCAGGTTGTGTGAATGTAGGTGAATCACACAACCTTTGTAGAAGTGAGATTGCTTATATGGTTTAAAAAGACAGTTTGGAAATGCACAGATTTCCACTAATGACAAGGTCAAACTTGTTAGTTCATCCACTATTGTCATGTTTATGTTCATTTTCTTTGTCGGGGTATATAAAAGTCAGAATCACAACTGCATTACAAATATTTATAAATGCAGATGCATAAGGAAGATTGACCTTCACAGTTAAATAGTAAAAAGGAGAAATTGTGCTGGAATATATACACAGTGGAAGAAAGTGGGCTTATTCATGCAGATGTGTGACACTAATTCATTGGTAGTTTACATAAAGTCCAATGGACACAGAATGTCAAGTCTGCAGGGCAAGAAAACTCTTGAAATAGGGAGCTGTTGATCAAAGATCTCAAGCTTTCAGAAATAAGATAAATAAATTCTGGGGATTGAAGGTTCAACATGGTGATCACACTTAAAAATACTCTTGTGTACTTGAAATGTGCTGAATAGTTCTTCATTGTTATCACCACAAATGCACAAGAGGTAACTCTTGATTGATGCATTAATTAACTTGATTGTGGTAATCATTTGAAAGTGAATATATATATTAAGTATATATCAAATTGTGACTGGAAAAAAGAATTTAGACCTAATTGACACAAAGAAAAAATAAAAACAAAAAATTCAGGTCTAAAATTATCTAATTAGATAAATTTCCAATTGCTTATCCCCTTTTGCAACACAAAAAACTTAAAAGTGAAAATCAATAAAATTATCCTTTGCCCAGTCAAAATTCTAGTGGCTGAGAAAGAGGTCAGGCAAAATAACCGTGGATAAAGACTACCACAGACAGCAGGAGGATGGCATTAATGTTCATTATAGTCCTCCACAAGGGCTTCTCTGACGTATCTGTCAATTTCTTCTTCAGGGCTTCTTCCTCCTCTTTGGTCAGTTTGGGCCCTGTCTTCTGCAAACCACAGAATAAGTCATATGCCTTCCTAAGACATCCACGAGACTGCTCAGGATGATCTGAAACAACAGAAAGAGATGAAGAAATCATCACAAAACATGGAAAAGAGAAACCCTGATCAATGTTCTACAGATGACTATAAAGAATGATCATAATAACTTATTAGTGTCAGAGGAAATCAGAGGAAAATGAAGCTAAAATTGGCTATATAAAAATAGAAAAATTTGCATGGTAAAATCCAGTAACCAAAGTAAGAATATGTGCAAAACTTGGAGAAAACATTGGTTTGTTGTTTTAGATAGGTATGAGTACCCACAGTGTATAGTGGGTTTCTAAAAATAGGAAAAGCCCATCAACTTCCCCCATGTAAACATTCTAGAGAGATGAAGAAACCATTCAAAGAAAATAGAAAAATGGTTCTTAAGCTCACTCAGAAAAGAGAAATTTAAATAAAAACTATGCTGAAATGCCTGTTCCAATCTATCAAAGGCAAAATTTTAAAGTTACACATGTTATGTTAGCAAGTCTGTGTGGAAACAGGAGTGTCATGTAAAATACCAATGAATTAAAATCACACACCTTCATAACTAAACCTGCCTTTTCCCTCTGTGCATATAGCCCAAGACAATTTGTCCTTCTTACTATTTCATTCTGAGGGGCAAGCTTCCTTATGCATCTGCATTTATAACATATTTGTGACATATTTGTGATATTTTTAAGTCATGATTTAAGTCCACAGAAGTAGGATTTGGAGAATATAGGAAAAATACATTGACTTTTTGTTCCCACAAATTTCTTAAAATCTGTCCCAACAGTATACTGGCAAATGTACAAAAATACTTATTTACAAAGCAATTTTTGCAGCATTGGAAAATTTAAAAATCATAATAAATGTAAGATTATACTTTCTATACTTAGAAATAAGTGACAATGAAAAGTTAACAAAATAAATTCATCATGTGCAACAAAAGCATTACTTTGAGGGAAATGTATACAATCTTCTAATGTTTTTACATTAGAAAGTAAGAAACAATACCCAACTGAAGTTAGCAAGTATACGCAATAGAAAAAACTCCAATAAGGTAAATGGAAAAATACACAAATGAAATCAGAAAGTAATGAAATCTTAAAGAAGAAGAATAGAAATGAAGATAAAAGTGGGATTTATCATGAAAAAAATCACAGAAATTATATTAGGAATTAAAGTGAAATACAAGTACAGAGTCAGCACAAATCAAAAAGACAATAAATAGAATAACCTTATGCTAATATATTTAAAATGTGTAGTAAATAGACACAATCCTAAAAACATGTAACTATGCAGAATAGATTAATGAAGAAATGGAAACTCTAGAGCCATTATATAAAGTTGATCAGTAGTTCAGAAGCTTCTCTCTTTTGTCTCCCTTGGTCTCTGTTCATTTCTGTGTGTTTTTCTCCATCACACACACACACACACTCTCTCTCTCTCTCTCTCTCTCTCTCTCTCTCTCTCTCACAGAAATCCCTAATGTTATTTTTTCATTTTTTATTTTTTATTTTTTTATGTTTACAGACTGCATTTTGATTCATTGTACACAAATGGGATGCAACTTTTCGTTTCTGTGGTTGTAGGATGTAGATTCACACCATTCGTGTAGTCATACATGTACATAGGGTAATAATGTCTGTCTCCTTCCTAATATTATTTCTGGTAGAATATTAAAATTTCAATGGAGATGGCACTCCAATTTTATTAACATATTTTCATGAAATATTTCTTACAGGTAAATGAGAACAATGATACAACATATCAAAATCTCTGGAATGCTATGAAAGCAGTACTAAGAGGAAAATTCATTGCATGAAGCACATTCAATTAAAGAAGAAAAAGTCAACAAATAAATGCCCTAATATTATAGCTCAAAGCCCTACAAAAAGAAGAAGAGATCAACACCAAAAATAGTAGAAGACAGGAAGTAATTAAAATCAAGCTGAAATCAATGAAATTGAAAGAAAAGAAACAATTAAAAAATTGACAAAACAGAAAGTTGTTCCTTTGAAAAAATATACAAAATTGATAAACCCTTAGCCACACTAGTGCAGAAAAGGAAAGAGAAAACTCAAATTACTAATATTTGGGATTAAAAAAAGATATATCATGACAGACACTATTGAAATACAAAACATAATTAGAAGCTATCTTGAAAATCTATACTCCAAAAAAAGAAAAAACTAAAAGACATCGACAGGTTTCTAGAGACATATGATCCACCCAAAGTGAATCTGGAGGGCATACACAATTTAAATAGATCAATTTCAAGCAATGAAATAGAAGAAGTCATCAAAACCTTACCAAAGAAGAAAAGTCTGGGACCAGATGAATTCTCAGCCAACTTCTACAAGACCTTCAAAGAAGATCTCACTCAAATATTCCCCAAAGTATTCCATGAAATAGAAAAGGAGGGAACCTTTCCAAACTCATTCTATGAAGCTAATATTACCCTGATACCCAAAGTGGATAAAGACACAACAAGGGAAGAAAACTTCAGATCAATATCCTTAATGAACATAGATGCAAAAATTCTTAACAAAATTTTAGCAAATCACATAAAAAACAAATTTAAAAGATAGTACACCATGATCAAGTGTGTTTCATCGCAGGAATGCAAGGCTGGTTCAACTTCCAGATATCAATAAATGTAATTCACCCATTAGCAGACTTAAAATTAAAAATCATATGATTATCGCAATAGACACAGAAAAAGCATTTGGTAAAATACAGCACCCTTTTATGCTCAAAACAACAGAAAAAATAGGGAAAGTTGGAACATACCTTGACATTGTAAAGGCTATCTATGCTAAGCTCACAGACAACATCATTCTAAATGGACAAAAACTGAAAGCATTTCCCCTAGAAACTGGAACAAGGCAGGAATGCCCTCTTTCACCACATCTATTACTGTCCTTGAAACTCTAGCCAAAGCAATTAGACGGACCAAAGAAATTAAAGGGATACAAATATGAAAAGAGGAATTCAAGCTGTCACTATTTGCTGATGACATGATTCTATATTTAGAGGACCAAAAATTCTATCAGGAATCTTCTAGAACTCACAAATAAATTCAGTAAAGTAGCAGGATATGAAATCAATGCTCATAAATCTAATGCATTTTTATTTTTAAGTGATGACTCCTCTGAAAGAGAAATTAGAAAAACTATCCCATTCACAATAGCCTCAAAAAAAAAAAAATAGTCGGGAATCAATCTAACAAAAGAACTGAAAGACCTCTACAATGAGAACTATAGAACACTAAATAAATAAATTAAAGAACACCTTAGAAGATGGAAAGCTCTCCCATGTTCTTGGGTAGGCACAATTAATATTGTCAAAATAGCAATACTAACAAATGTGCTATGCAAATTCAATGCAATTCCAATTAAAATTCCAAACACATACCTCATAGAAATAGACCAAGCTATCATGAAATTAATTTGGAAAATTTAGAGACCCAGAATGGCTAAAGCAATCCTTAGCAGGAAAAGTGAAGCAGCGGGTATCACAATACCAGACCTTCAACTATACTACAGAGCAATAGTAACAAAAACAGCATGGTATTGGCACCAAAATAGGTAAACCAATGGTACGGAATAGGGGACACAGAGACAAATCCACACAAATATAGTTTTCTCATTTTTCTCATACTAGACAAAGGTACCAAAACCAAACAATGGACAAGAGATAGCCTGTTCAACAAATTTTGCTGGGAAAACTGGAAATCCATATGCAGCAAAATAAAACTAAACCCCATCTTTCACCCTGCACAAAATTAAACTCAAAATGGATCAAGGACCTCAGAATTAGACCAGAGACCCTGCACCTAATAGAAGAAAAAGTAAGACAAAATCTTCATCATGTCAACTTAGGACCAGACTTCCTTGACATGACTCCCAAAGCACAAGAAATAAAAGCAGGAATCAATAAATTGTATAGATTTCAACTAAAAAGCTTTTTCTCAGCAAAGGAAACAATCAATAATATGAAGAGAGAGCCTACCAAGTGGGAGAAAAATTTTTGCCACACACACTTTAGATAGAGCAGTAATCTCCAGAATCTATAAAGAACTCAAAAAATTTTACATTAAGAACATAAATATCCCAATCAACAAATGGGCTAAGAAAATGAGCAGACACTTCACAGAAGAAGATCTACAAGCAATCAACAAATATATGAAAAAATGTTCAACATCTCTAGTAATAAGAGAAATGCAAATCAAAACTACCCTAAGATTCCATCTCACCCCAATTAGAATGTCTATTATCATGAATACAAGCAACAATAGGTGTTGGTGAGGATGTGGGGGGAAAGGTACACTCATACATTGCTGGTGGGGTTGCAAATTAGTGCAGCCACTCTGGAAAGCAGTGTGGAGATTCCTCAGAAAACTTGGAATGGAACCACCATTTGACCCAGCTAACCCACTCCTTGGCCTGTACCCAAAGGACTTAAAATCAGCATACTACAGTACTGCAGCCACACCAATGTTTATAGTAGCTCAATTCACAATAGCTAGATTGCGGAACCAACCTAGGTGCCCTTCAATAGATGAATAATTAAAGAAACTGTGGTATATATGCACAATAGTATATTATTCAGTCATAAAGAAGAATAAAATTATGGCATTTTCAGGCTAATGGGTGGAGTTGGGGAATATCATGCTAAGTGAAATAAACCAATCCCACAAAAACCAAAGACTGAATGATTTCTCTGTTAAGTGGATGATGATACATAATGGGGGTTGGGGGAAGGCCAGAATGGAGGAAGGATAGATTGTATAGAGGAAAATGAGTGGTTGGAAAGGGTTGGGGGGAAGGAAAGATAATAGAATTGGACAAACATCATTACCATATGTACACATACGATTACACAAACGGTGTGACTCTACTTTGTGTACAACTGGAGAAACGAAATTTGTACCCCATTTGTGTACAATGAATCAAAATAAAGTAACATACAAAATTAAAAAAAAAACAAATGTAAGTCAGACATTACCTTCCTCCACTGTGTCAATTTCTTCATGCCTTATTTCTTCTGCATCTAAATCAATTCGTTCCTCTGTACTATTTCGAAGAGCCCAGCACAAGCGATACAACTGACCAAAGAAGATACACAAATTCATTAGTGATGGAAAAAAGGCTCACAATGATTCATTTGTACCTTTATTTAGCATATGGTTTTAAAAAAAATCAAACTTAACAGGAGAGTGTGTCATAGAATAAAAAAGTTCTCCTGCCAAGTTCACTCACCAAAACAATAACCTTTTAAATTACTTCTACTAATAATTGTTCTAGTTATTATTAAAGTCTCCAAAAAATATTCTTAGAGCTCCAACTTCTGAATTCGTGAATCCACAAATGTAAAAGATATAGCTAACATACAGCATGCCCCTCCTCCATTCATAGTCTCATAATTCAACTAATAGCTATATCATAATTGCCTTCACATTATCTAATAGTTGATGATTTTGAGAATATTTTCTGACATTCTATTTCTGATCCGTCAAGTTTAGATAGCATCTATGTCTAAAGTTCTTAAGTTCTTATGTCTTAAAGTTCTAATGTCTTATTGTTCTTAAGTTCTAATTGCAATTAATACTGTTGCTAACCTTTGGTAACTCATCTGCAAACTTCTTTCAACACACCAGTATTCTAAACTGTTTTACAGAACTTTGATTTAATTGATTTCTGTAATATAAGTAAGATTTCTATGCTTGTATCTGTATACTGATTAAGAAATTGAAAATAAATAGCATATGTGCTATCATTTTTTGTTGATCACAGATTCAAGTCATGTGATTAGACAAAAAGAATAAACATGAAACTTGTGTCATTCCAAGGAAATTGTTCCAATTTTCAATAGGTTTTTAAATGTATTATCATATTCTCAAAGTAATGCATTATTTAATGCATTAATAATCCACAACTTTCTTGTACCAATTTACAAACATTTGGTAATTGACTTTCTTACCAACTATTGACATAGAAACATGTGCTTTCATCTTATCACAAAAAATTCTCATCATAGCTTTATAAGCTCTTCTTCATAGCATTTCTTATATTAGAGTAAATCCACTTTCCTTGTAAATTTCTGTTCTTTGGACTCCTTGAATTCTTCCTCCTACTTGCATCAATTTTATTGTAGAGTTACCCAAAACGGTCATCCTGTAATATCTCACTACTGCTCCGCCAGGTTAGATACATGACAACACATTTCATGCCTGTCTATGAAATCATTCAATTCCCCATAACCAATGTAAATAATGGTGATGGATTCTGCTGACATGTCCTTGGTAAACCAATTTTACCTACTCGGTGCTTAAGTTTCCCCAACCACATATCATCTACTGGTCACTTCTCAAGGAAATATAAAATAGGTAGTATTTAAAGTTAATGATGAATGCAAAATAAAAATACATATGAGTAATAAATCCAAACAACATTAGTATTTAAATATTATTCATATTTTTAAATGATTAATATTTTCTGAGTCCCTATGGTATCCCTCCTTCCAGAGATAATTGTTGAAACTTCAGATGTGAGTGCATCAAGATGTTTTCTATGCATAGACAAAGATTTGCATTCCTATACATGCTTAATTACAGCTATGAAATTAGATGATAGTATCCACTTAAACATATTACAAACTTTTTTTTTTTTTGCAGTACTGGGGATCGAACTCAGGGCCTTGTGAGTGCAAGGCAAGCACTCTACCAGCTGAGCTATCTCCCCAGCCCACAAACATTTTTAAAAGCAAATAATAGAGCTCCCTCATTGTGTATTCATACTCTTAGTGATGAAAATTTGGATTGCCTCTACTTTTTCTATTAGAAAGTATTTGCAGAGAAAATCTTTCTACCTGTATTTTCCTACCTTTACACATATTTCTAAATGAACTACTAAAAGTAGAATTGTTAACTCATGAAGTATGAGAGTCTAAAAATTGACAAATGCTGCCCAATTGCAAATTATAAAACCCATACACTCAGCAATTCTGAACTGTGGGCATTTTTCCACATTGCTATCAAAACTGTACAATATTCATATTAAGTACTTTTGTCTGTTTGAAAGGCAACAGGTGAATGCCTTTGCTGTATTTTTCCTTTCCTTGCCCCCTGTTGCTATGTGCTGTTTTACCTCCACATCAGTATTCATGTTATATATGAGGTTCAATTTGCCCCCAAACCGGCCCAGTTCAGATGACAGTTCTGCTGTGAGGTGTCAGCTCTTAGGCAACACAATACCAGTCTCTTAAGCAACACTAAGTCTTTCTCCAGGGTATCCTTTAACAATGGTGTAAATTTACCTCCCAAGAGCATTCTGAGGTTTAGGGAGGCTCTACCCCATTTCCTAATCCCTTAATTTATAATCTCTGCTACTTTCCACATACTGGGCAGAAAAATGTTGTTCAGTTGAATGACAGGATGGTAATAATCTCTTAAGGTGCTTCTATTTCATGTGGTGCAATTATTTCATTGACCTGAGACTTGTGTACCAATTGTCATTTAAGAAGGCAAAGAACTCTTATTTAAAAATGAGAACATAGCCTTTACACAACACTCACATGTACATCAGGAATGGGTTTTGTTAGGAAGGAAATCCCCAGGATGGCCAGCATGGATGAGCAAAAGAGAATGATGGAAAAGTACATATAGTGGACTCCACAGATAATCTTGGGACAGTCACTGGCAACCAAGCAATTCCCCGTTCCATAGGCAAACTCTCCAATCATACGAATAAGGCCTATCACAAGTCCAATTATTAGACCCCAGAATGCTCCCTGCAAAGGAAATAACAATAAGTCAATGTTCAGAAAAGATGAAGAATCAATCGAATAAATCATATTTATCATTCAGCCTACTTACTCAACTAATGAAAACTAAAAGGCTAAGCATGAGCACAAGTTTATGAAAGCTGTTTTATGAAAGTTGCAATGTATTTTGCTACCTCAGCCAAAGAAACAATTTTTCTCACTCTGGAAGGAAAACTTTTTCCCAGTTTTTGCTTACCTGTTCATTGACTCTTTTACAAAAGATGGCAAGCAGGAAGAGAGCTGCAATGGGAGGCCCAAGATAGCTGGAAATTGATGCTAGGTAATGAAACAGCTGTCCATTTTGAGATACTTGCACTAATGGAACCCATGCAATGCTGATGATGAGTAATAGGATGACAAATATCCTGGTAGGAAATGAAAATATTTCAAATATTAAGCCAAAGTATTATGAGCACCTCCATTTCCCTTTAGTTCTTTAATTCATTCTCTGGACTTCCATTAATTTTTCTAACAAAATTTATGTCCTAGACCTGACATGAATCCATGCCCTGCTTAACATTTGCCATTTGTAAAATGTCAATGTATTTCTTATTTATAACTCACCTTAGAATGATTATCTCTGAGATTAAGTATCCATTCATAACAGTTCAAATGTCAGTAGTTGATTAATAATTCCCTCATACAATGTATATATCTGTTAGAAATTCTACTTTTATGGATAACTATAATGCCCCAATTAAAAGATAATAAATAAATAGACGGAAGACCAGTAGAGTAAAGGAAGGGGAACAGGGTAGGACGGAGGCAAGAGAGAGGGGAAATACTGGGGATTGAAATGGAGCATGTTATGTTATACACAATCACGAATGTGTCACAATAAACACCATTGAGTTGTACAACTATAATGAACTAATAAAAACTTTTTTAAAGAAATAAACACCACACTATTTTTACTATCCAGTAATTATTTGGATGATTAATAAGACAGACTTCCATATTTGCTTTTTTTTCCTAACTTGAGGAAAACTAATTCAGTTTGTATGACTTAAAATTCAAATGGGACTGTATCTCAGGACACTGCATGACATGGGCAAAAAACGGTTATTTATGTATTTTCCTTGTTGAGTATTCCAGCAGGGAAAAATTCGCTGAAATGTTGGTAAGTGGTTAAATAATTTCTAAAACCTAGTTACTTCTGGACTTGATGACAGAATAAAGAAACATAATTTGCTAGACTATGCATAAAAAGTCATCATTGCTCTATGTCTATTTGAATAAAGAAGCTGTGGTAGAGCGGATGTTGAAAGTAGAATTTAGGCAGGAAACTGAAGCTCAAGGGTGGAACTTCACAAAATTTCTGTAACCTAGCAACTGAATGAAATAAACTATGGAAAGTCAGCAGTATGCATGACACACAGAATGGTGAATAAACTACACCTGCTAACTTCATCATTATTATGAGAAAGTCACGTGCCTCCCCTGCTATCTTAACTTTAATTCCTTTCTCTCACATGTAAAATGAAATCCAATTTCACTGTGACTTCAATAACCCTGCAGATTTCACCTCCGGCATCTTCCTAAGCTTCTCTCTTATCACCTTCTCTTGTGCAAATCTCGCTCTTTGTTGTTAACCTAAACACCATGCACTCTGCCTTAATTTTCTTCCTAGCACATCTTGTTGCCTGATGGAGCATACGTTTATTGTTATTTTTCTCCACAAAGACCTAAGTACCATGAAGCAGAAATTTTTAAATATTGGTCTTTTTTTTTTTAATTTTTTGTGTTCTGGAAGAACATAGGTATTAGAGAAGAAAATAAAAATTCATTAATATATATATTCCATGATTTTAGAATTATGTCTTAATGAATCCAAATGTTATGTGTAACTAAAAAGGTCCAATGAAGTGTTTAAAAATGAATTAAGATATCATTGAGACTTCAAGAGGTTTTATGCTCGACATTGTATACCTATTCATGGGCCTACTGCATCTTAGGACTCCTGAATTCCAGTTGTCCCATGAGAACATCAAGACCTGACTGTTCCTTCTCTCTAACTGTATTTGTACAGTCAAGAAATGGGCAAAGTGAAGTCTTCAGGTTTTTCCTCCAAGTATTAAATTTACTAAAGCTGTTGCTATTGTCAACAACAAAGCACAATCTTTTTTTAAATAGATAATCAGTTTCTCTTGACACCAACTTCACAGAAAATTTGTCAGTGTCCTCCAAGATTGTTTGTCACAGGCACTGAACTTCTGGACTGTGCTGAGGGTGTCACTATCCTGAAACCACAGAGTTCTGGGTCCCTAGGTAGCTCTACTCAAAGAGTGAGCCAGGTGGAAGGGAAAGATTCTAGGTTAAGAGAAGAACTACAGGACTCCAGTTAACCTTCCCTTTATTTGAAAGACTTCAACACAAACTTCAAGTGCTAAGTCACAAGTACATACTGACATATTTCCACTATGTAAAATATACACAAAAACATTACCAAAAAATTGGAAAGCATAGGAGGAGAAATGATGTATCCATTATGTTATGACTTTAACCACTGTTATGATTTGAATATGTGTCCCCCCCAAAGCTCATGTGCGAGACAATGTAAGTAGGTTTACAGTGAAATACTTGGATTATGAGGGCCTTAATCCCCTGATGGGGATTAATTGTGTGGTAACTGCGTGCAGGTAGGGTGTGGCTGGAGGAGGTGAGTCCCTGACCAGTGTGCATTTGGGGTATATATTTTGTCTTTGTTGAACAGAACTCTCCCCACTTCTCTCTGTTTCTTGGTAATATCCTGAGCTACTGTCATCCACCACACTCTTCCCACAGTGTTCTGCCCCACCTCAAGCCACAAGTAATCAAATAGGTCTTCTATGGAGACCTCTGAAACTGTTGAGTCACAAAATAAACTTTTCCTCTTCTAATCATTCTTGTCAGGTCTTTTAGTCATTGTAATAAAAAAAAAAAAACTGACCAAAACAACCATATTTAGAATTACTATGCCTGTCAATGTGATTATTTCTGCAAGTTTCACAATTTTTTCTTTCAAGATCTTTTCCTGCATTCTTGTTAATCATAACTACTAAATTTTAAAAGGCCAAGAGTGAAAGATATGCATACACACAGCAATCTACCATAAAGTATTACGCATCCATGAGCACCATGAGACATTGACAAATATTCCCCATTCAGATGTCCCTTAAAAATAAATTCATATATATCACTATAATGGAAATCACATAGCAAGAGCTGAATAAACTGCAGCTCCAAATAACAGCACAGCTGAATCTCACAAACAGCCAGAATATCTATTGCGCTATTCTAGTGATAATAGTGCAAGACTAGAAAAGACTAAACTACAGGATTGGAAGTTACAGTGATTATCTTTGGAAAGAAGAGGCCCTGGAGGAGGTTTTGGGTGCTGGTGATTTCCATTTAAAGGTTTAAATTGTAAAAACATTTTATAAAATGATATGACAATGCAGAATCCACTTAGAAATTGTGAAGGGGAAAAAGGACACTACGCTATCCATATCTCTCCTTATCTCCTTCCATCTCACTGTCCTCAAGGCTCTCAAACTGCTCAGAGCCCCTGGGTTGACAGAAGTAGCCAAAGAGCTTTCTGTATTTAGTCACTTTACTGAGTCTCTCCTTTCTAACATGGCCCAGTCATTAATCAATGCAGCTATTGAGTAGATAACTTACCCTATTAATTCTATGTGACACACATGGAAATTTCTAGAGAGAGCGCATAAAACTATCACAGTTGGTAAGTATACCCCATTACAAACTGATGGAGTTTTTTGAAGATGTGGTTTGTGGGAGTGGTTAGAAGAAGAAGAAATAAGAGACAAATATGCTTAAAAATCTGAAAAAACAGTTATTCAATTTTGAAATATGGCCTCAATTTTCATGTCTAGAAAGAGCAAAGCTGAATTAAAGGTCCTCCACTTTCTTCACTCTAGAACTCTTTGATTACTCTCATTGAAGCCAAAGACTAAGAATTGTAGTTCACATCTTCATCTGCCCTTCCCCAGAAGAATTCTAGATAGAAACCAGATTCCCTCACCGACCAACTATCAGGAGCTCTCTCTCTGATGCCTGCTTTCGAACATTGGTATAGATGTCCATTGAGAAGAGGGTGCTGGCACTATTGAAGATGGATGTCAAGGAGCTCATGAGAGAGGCCAGCATGACAGACAGCATCAGACCTTTCAGTCCTGAGGACAAGAGAAAGCACAAACAATTAGCAATTGGATGCCATGGTCTACAAGGATCTTGCTAAACCACAGAGCTGTACATAGAAAAAATATCACCTGGAACATTGATTACTGTAGTTACAACATTATGTGTCATTTCTTACACTTCAATAATAATCCACTACATGATTTTAATACTAGTTATAAACATATTTATAAGCTGGAAATGATTTTTGGAAAAGAGTAAAGAATCCAGTACCAGCTTTCTTTGAAGAAGAACTTCTTGATTTTCTGAAGTGTTTGAGAATCAGAGAAGTAGAAGCCTAGTAGGTAGCACTGCTGAAAAGTCTTTGGTGGGCAAAGTTGAAGGTTTGTAAATATTATGGAAAGGTTATACTTCTCACTTCACTTTCTTCTACCCATTAGTAATGGCCCTAAATCTGCTAGGACAGAGGAGAGGAGAGTCTTGATCCTGAAAGAGTAAGGGTTCTAACAGAACCTGCGTCAGGTTCACTCTGTAATCTCCAGGTTCATCATATGGTTGGCAGCATGCAGAAAGGGCTGATAAAATATCTGAATAGAATTGAGTTAATGGAAGTAAGAATACTAAGGATTATTCTACAACCCTTCCTCATGACCCACCTGTAGAATAGGCATCTGGGTCTGGGCAAGCAGGGACATTCACTTACCAGTAGGCATCAGTTCCAGCACCAGCATTGGGTAGGCGTAGTTAGTGCAGCCGACTTCAACGCCACAATGCTTCACACACTCAGAAGGTACAACACAGGCAACTATATCTGAAGAGATGTGTGGAGGTTAATGCAGTGAGCAGGCACAGCTCACAACCATTGGATGGAGAAATAGTGGATAAGATCATGAGTGGGAGGAAATATATTTTCCTCAAAACTGGAGATTCAGCTTGAACTTTATACAGTGGATCCTGTCCTTCTTTGCCCAAAACACAATATCTGAAGTGCATCATCTCAAAACTCCCCTTGCACTGACCACATGGCAGGGCTTTACTTTGGGAGGTGGAATGGCTAGATCATTAATGCAAAGAGAAAGAGCTGATCCCACCTTCCAGAAAATGGCAAGAGAACCAGTTCTCCCAGGAGAGTGACATTCCAGAAGTACAACACCCAGGAAGCTGGGCCCTGGGTCCTGTCACATTTTCCCCAGTGTCATTTTTCTACATCTAAGAAGATGTCACTGTGATGGATAATTGGGTAACTGTACCATGAGGCATGAAGTCCCACTTCTGCAACAGGTAATGAAATTTGGCTTAAACAAATTTATGACAACAAACATGAAAAATTGATGCAGATTCATACAGAATCATAATACATGAGCACAGCATCTTCTTTTCATTTTGTTCTTTCTAATATTTTTTACACAGAGAATTCAATATCTTTTAGCTGGGGGGTCATTTTTGAGAGGATATTTTGCAGCATTTTTTCTACAATAACATAATAACCTCAACATTTTCCACATTTTGAGATAGTCTTTGGCACCCTGTGTGGAATTTTCCATAAATGAGGTAAACAATAATTATTTGACTGTACTCTGCTTGCCGTGTATTAATACATTTTTTACTATTATAAAGCGATGTTGAGGGCTGGGGTACTGGCTTAGCAGTAGAGCACTTGCCTGGCATGTGTGAGGTACTGGGTTTGATTCTCAGTGCCACATAAAAGCAAATAAAAATAAAGGCTCATCCACAACCAAAAGAAAAAAAACTTTAAAGAAAAGATGTGATGCTGATCACTTGATGGTCATCTTGAGATTTCTGTGAAATAAACTAAGGCTTTCTTGAAAAAATACAAAGTGGATTTAGTGTTACCTACTGGACTGCCCTAATTAAAAATGAACCCTCCATTACCAGAAAAAGATAGGTTATATTTTCTTTACTTATCACAGTAAACAAAAAAAAATGATTTTTTTTAGGGATATTGTCAACATTAGTAGCTTTTCCCACCTGACTCAGAACTGAATGGTCCCCCCAAAAATTAAAATTCTGACAGCAAAATTGATTCAGTTCTACATTTATCTCAGAGACCAAGAAGTATGAATGCATCTCAAAAACTTTTTCAGTCAGAGATGTGATTAAACTCCATGACTACAGATCACTCAAGTCATCTTTCCCCAATTCTAAATCAACCTACAGTGCTCTGCTGTCATATTCTCTGTATTTCCTTAAATTCAGTCCACTCATGAAAATAGTACTTACTCTCTCAAATGTCTACAAAGAGACAGGCAGTATTGAAAAAGGTAAGAAAACAGTGTCAAATAGGCCAAATTTTCCTGCTTTTGATCCCCTTCACAAATCTTGAATTCTTGTACTTTCATTCAGAATTGGTTTTTTGGTTTATCAAGGGTTTATATTAAAACTTTAAAATGTTTCTTAGGATTCAAGTATTAAAACAGGACATATGGACTCAGGGCTTGCCTGTATAGAGGATGCGACTGATCATTCCTGGCATCACCATGAAGAACATGGGCAGGAACTTCAAATAGCCACACATGATGCAGGCAGCCTTCACGTGAGACATGTTCTTGCCACACAGGCAGCGTTGTACCATAACCTGCCAGGAGAACAAACATATTAGTAAAACAACCAGGTAATGAGTTCCAAGAAGGTTAGTGTCTTTTTTCAGGGTTAATGTTGAAATAAGAAATGATGTCATGGACAATGGAAAATAATGGGCATGTAATAACTTTGTCACATAGAAATCAATACACATTAGACTACAGTTAAAATATGTTTAAAGTTACAAGACTGCAGATCAACAATCATAATGTGCTCCTCTAGTTACAAAGAAGTCATGTTAATGCCACCACAAGTTGTGTAAATTGGGTCTTTAATATTGTAGGCATTATCAGAAGCTCCCTACTTTGATCAGGTAATGGCATCCTTGGGAAATAAAGATGTTTACCATGTGAACACCATAGTCAAACAACCATAGTCAGAGCACTGAAACATTAATTTCCAGATTTCATGAGAATATTCTGAGAATCTCATAGAGTTATGAATCAAATAAGATAGCCCTGGGGAAAATAAGGCATGTGATTTCATTATTTCTACTTAATTTGTGCAGTCTTTTAATTCTAAGAATTTCCTAGCAAAGGAGTGTTTCTTCCTATAATGCCAAAACTTCTGGATATTTTTTCATGGACCATCAAAAAAACATGAGTACCCTTTTCTGTTTAATTGTCTTTACAGAATCCATTTATTAGTGTTAGCATTGGTACCATTTAATGATGGGGAAGACAACAGCATTTTTAGACAGAAGCAAACAGTTGAAAAGTCACAAGTGAGGGAAGAAGGCCTGTGAGCAGACAAGCAGGGTCAGGTATCAGATCTAAACATAAATGTGAGGCTGCTTACAAGAAACAAGTCAAGGAGTCGGAGATGAAAGAATATAATAAAGAAGGTTCCACAAATTCGTGAAGAAATTATGCATTATTTGGTAGATATTTTGAGAAAACCAGTTTATTTCTTGGATAATACACACATTTTAACTATATAATTCTTCCAATTCATGAACATGGGATTTTTTTATTTGTGTCCCATATTTATTTTTTCAGTATTTTATAGTTTCAATTATAGAAATTTTTCTTTTCCATGGGTAATTTATCCCTGTGTATTTTAAGTTTTCTATCTACTATAAATGGGTTTTTTTTCTTGAATTCTTTTTTCAGAAAATTTACTGGTACCTTACAGAAGTACAGCTGATTTTTGTATGTTGATTTTGTATCCTTCAGGTTAACTGGACTATTTATTACATATAGTCCTAATACTTTTACGTGGGGTCTTTAATGTGATATTATACATATACATCAGAATACCTGGGATGGAGACAATTTTACTTACTCCTTTCTAACTTTCTAATCTGGGTATTCTTTATCTCTTTCTCTTGCCTAAATGCTCTGGATAGGACTTCCAGAACTAAGTTGGATAGAAGTGGTGAAAGTGGACATACTTGTCTTTTTAAGATTTTAGAGGCAAGCTTTCATCTTTATCCTGTTCTGTAACATGTTAACTGTGGGTTTGTGACCTTTCACCTATGACCTTTATTATGTTGAGGTACCTTTCTTCTACACCTAATTTGCTGAGATCTTTTAACACAAAAATGTGCTAAATTTATCAAATAATTTTTTTCTGAATCTACTGAAATATTTATGGGTTTTGGTTCTTGATTATGTTAATTCTTCACATTTATCAATGTTCATATGTTTGAACAATCCTTGAATCCAAAGGATGAATTCTACTTGATCATAGTGAATGAACTCATTAATATACTATGGAATTCAGTTAGCTAATTTGTTAAGAGTTTTTACATCTATGTTCATTAGTTTACTTTTTGTTATTTTCTCATAATTTTGATATCATGGTGATTCTGACTTCATGGAATGAGTTTTGAAAAATTCCCTCCTCAATTTTTTGGAATAATTTGAGAATGTTCTTTGAACATTTGTTAGAGTTTGGCAGTAAAGACATCAGTTCTTGAACTTTATTTGATGAAAGACTTTTTTATTACTGATTCATCTCCTTACTCATAATTGTTCTGTTTAGATTTTCTATTATTCATGGTTGCATGTGTTTAGGAATTTATCCATTTCTCCTGGCCTTTGAATTTCTTCCTCAGACTTGGGAAATTTTCTACCATTATTTCTTCACATTTGTTTCTATCCTTTTCTCTCTTCTCCCCTTCTCCTCACTCCCCTCCCTCCTCCTTTCTTCTTCTTCTTCTTCTTCTTCTTCTTTTCTTCTCTCTCTCTCTCTCTCCCTTTTTCTAGTAAAATGATAATGAGTATTTTATTCTACTGTTTTATATCACATAAGTTATATAGGTTGTCTTCAACTTTTTAAAAAACTCTTCTTTTTTTGCTTTTCATTTAATAATTGTCAATTAGTTATCTTCAAGTCCACTCATCCTGCCTTCTTCTTACTCTAGTCTGCCAATGAATCCCTACCCTATTATTTTTTTTTTTTTTGGTATTGACTTCTATAATTTTATTGTCATTGTATTTTTATTGGACACACTTATGGCAAACTCATGGAGGGGAAATTCCCCTTAGTGTGTGCAGGGTGTCTACTTTTTTTAAAATATGTTTATTAGTGCATTATAGTTAGATATAATACAGGGTGAACCCATTTCTTGAATATTTTTCAGTTCTATTTTTGTATTATTCTTTGACTCAGTGATTTCTCTTTGTTAATTAAAAATATTTTTTTTGAATTAACATGCATTACCTGTTCATATTAGTGTTCAGTGTGATATTTTAATACATGCATACAGTATATGCTGATAAACTCCAAAATCTCTTCATCTACCCTGTGTCTACCTTCCCAACTTCTAATAATCACTAATTTACATCTATGTTGATTTTGGAAGTTTCCATATATGAAAGAGAATATACAATACTTGTTTTTGTGTGTCCAGCTTATTTTACTTAATGTAATATCTTCCAATTCTATCTACTTGGTTTAATACTGTTATATATTTATATCTCTGTTAAATACTCTGTTTTTGTGTTGCTCTTCTTACCTGAGTGAACTTCTTTAAAACTATTCTTTCAAATTCTGTCAAGTAAATTGCATATCTCCATTGCATTAGATTTAGTTCCTTGAGATTTATCTTAGTCTTTTATTTGGAATATATTTTGCAGTTTCTTTATCTTCCTTGGCTGTCTATCTTGGGTTTTGCGCACTAGATAAAGGAACCACCTCTCCAAGTCTTAGGTGTCTCTAAACTCTGTGCTTATCCTACCTGTTGTCTTTGTTCTTTTTTTAGAGTCAGATGCAATACACTGTGCCTACTGTTCTTCAGGCAGTATGACTTTAAAGTTAAACCCTCTAGTAGTGACTTTAAAGTTCAGCACCATGTATGGGGTACAAGCCCTTCCCACCCCCCTTAGGGAAAATGCTCAGAGTTGATTAAGACTCTGTTCACGATGGGGTTAGTGGGAAGTTTTGTCCTGTTTTGATGTATGCATTTTCTTAGTCATCTAGTATGTAGTAGGTTTTTTGAGGGGTGGGGGGATTCTGAATTTTTTTAAGATAAGCGAACTCTTATAAAGGTTTACTCTGTGTTTCTGAGAGGGGAAATAGGAGCTTCCTTTTCTGACCTGTCACTGATTTCACTCCTCCATTTGAAAGTATCAAGAAAGATTTCAGAAACCCATAGAGATTTGGATATTTAATGAATATTAATTTCCAAGAAAAATTGAAACAATGTAGGAAATCAGAACATGTCACATCTGATTGGAGTTATGAATTACTCTCATGTAATCACAGAAATTGAGGCATTCCATGCTGATGTCTCCAAAATTATGATAAAGATCTACTGGGAGGATAGGAAAACAACAAATAATGGAATTGAGGGTAGAATGTTAAACCCTCATCTCTCAACATGGGAAGCTGACAGAAAAATCTTAAAACTGGAAAACCTAGAGGGAGCAATATAAGAATCATTTGAACAATGATGATAATAATAATGATAATAATGATGATCAAGTTACTGAGAAAATTTTGACTCATTGGATCTCAGTAAGGTGTGAGCCCCAAGGCAATGTCTATAATGACAGATCACAGACCACACACTGTATATAATGATCCAGAATAGAAATAAACACAAAAGATACTTAATTGAAAGAGCTGAAATTCTTTTCCTCTGAGAAGAAAGGAACAAATATAGAGAAGAGCATCAGGTATATATTTTTATGAAAAGCTTTATGGAAGTGTTTGATACTTTAAAACATATATGTGTAGGTAAAACTAGAAACTAGATGCTTTTTTACAACATAGGAAACAACAATATATACACACATGCTCACCTGATCTGTGCACCAGTACCACACAGCTAAAATATTCATTCCAAACATCAGTCCTGGCCATGGAATATCCCCAGTGATGGCATCTCGGAAAAGGTGAAATGCGTCCGCCTGGGGAGTGTAGCACTGGGGGCTGATTGTCAGGTTGTCACCCTCGATTACAGATGGGATGGCATTCATGTACTTCTCTGTAAAGCTCTCGTAGCCTCCAACTTCAGCAAAAGCTAAAAAGGCATCAGAGAAAATGAAATAGCCTATAAAATTCCAAGACACCTGATGATTATGATTACTCCTTTATAGTGGAGGTACAAGAGCATCTCCCTGCAACTTGGTAAAATCCTCAGGGGCTTCCCACAATCCATGTCTTTCTAGTTTCTCCACTGGCATCCACCATGGCTGAAGACTGATTTTCACATAATATGTAAAACAAATAATTCTTTTTTTCTTGTGGTGCTCTTTAAAGTTTAAATTTGACATCTAACTTTGTGCTAACCTTGCGATAAAAATAGAACTGTCAGCTCACAGGCAGTTGTTGATGTCTCACAACCACCCAAAGCAGAATCAAACAAGATGATGAGATAAAAGATTCAGCCTAATGGAATGAGTCATCAGGAAACTCCAACTCTTTTGAAAGGAACAAGAAGAAATGTTTCTCTTCCTGACTCAAAATTTGACTATTCTGACCTTATTGTGTTCTGATTTTCTGATCTGCCATCTTTTTTACGCTCTGATGCAATACTTTATTCTGTTTCTGTTCCATTAAAAAAATTGGAGATATGAGCAGAAATTGGAGGCAGCAGGTTAGATGTGATGAGGAAGAGTGGTCAGACTCTGCCCACTGGAGGCTGGAAAGGCTAATTAATGTAAACAAGAATTATAGTTGACAAATCCAGACCTTTAGTCCAGACCTCTAGGGCCACTGTGTATGAGTTCAAATGATGCAAAATATACCCATGTATCATATAATTGTAGAGTTGTTGACATTAATTATTCACTAATTAGTTGAATATTTACTATGTGACAAACATCATGCTTATTGTTCAAAATGAATTTGCAAGGCAGGAACTCAGCCTAGTGGAAGACACAGGCAATACAAACGATTGTTCTGTTAAAAGAAATACGATTTAAAAACCAGATAGGGTTACACAGTGTAAGAAAACTAAAAATAACTAACAAGAAAAAGATTTCAAAACTCGACAAATACATGGAAATTAAACAAACTACTCAAACAGCCAATGAATCAATGAAGAAATTAAAAATGAATTTTTAAAAATATTTCTTAAAGCAAATGAATATGGGAACGCAATATACTGAAACTATGGGATATGGCAAAACCTGTACTGAGGGAAGTTTACAGCAATCAATGTTCACAGCAAACAGAAAGATCTCACATAAACAGCCTATTGTTACTCTCAAAGAAGTAGGAAAACAGTAATGAACCGAACCCCAAGTTAGTAGAAGGAAAGAAATAATAAACATCAGAGCAGAAATAAATTAAGTGACTAAAATAAAAACATGAAAGATCAGTGAAATGAAGAGCTGATTTTTTTGAAAGGATAACCAAAATTGGCAAACCCATAGCTAAAATAACTAGGAAAGAAGAAGAACGAAGACTCAGATAAAAAAAAAAAATCAAAGATAAAATGTAGAAAACACAACCAAAACCACAGAAATACAAAGAGGCTTTCAAAATTATTATGAAAACTAAATACTAACAAGTTTGATAACAAGAGTAAATAGATAAATTCTGAGACATATACATCTTGTTAAGACTGAAACATGGAGAAATAGAAAACCTGAGCAGACTAATAACCAGAATGAATTAGTGATAAAAAATAAAAATTCTTCCATCAAAGATACTAAGCCCTTACCTTCAACCAGTTTCAAAAGTCAACTCAAATGGTCTAAAGATTTAGATATATGGCCTGACCTCAAACTATGGAACTATTAGAATAAAACAGAGGAAATAGTTTAGGATACTGAAAATTGACAGGATTTCTAGACAAGATCCAAAACAGACAAGATCCAGAAAACAAAAGCAGAAATGGACAAATGGAAGTACATTAAACTGAAAAAGACTGACTCCACACAATAATGAAAATAGTCATCTGAGTAAAGAGAAAATTTATGGATTCAGAGAAAATATTTGCCAACAATACATCTTGCAAGGGATTAATATTTAGAATATATAAGAAACTCCAAAATCTCAATAGCTATACAAAAACTAAAAAAAAAAAAAAAATCCCCAAATCTAAACAAAACAAAAAACAAGCAACAACAACATAAAACTTGATTAAAAGGGGGCCATAGACCTAAATAGACATTTCTCAAAAGGAGACATACAAATGGTAAAAGGTTATATGAAAAAAATGCTCAAGATCAATAAGCATCAGGGAAATGCAAATCAAATCCACAATGAGACATCACCTTATTCCAGTAACAATGACTATGATAAAAAAAAATGAAAGATAAAACATACCAGTGAGGATGTAGAGAAAAAGGAAAACTTGCCCTATTGAGGATATGGAGAACAGGAAAAACTTGCACGCTGGTGGGTGGGAATGTTAATAGCCATTGTGGAAAATATCAGGGAGGTTTCTCAAAAAATTAAAACTTGAACTACCATATGATCCATCAATGCCACTACTGTGTACACAGACAGAGGAAATTATGTCAGTAAGTTGAAGAGATGGCTGCACACCCATGTTTCCTACAGCACTATTCACAATAGCTAAGAAATGGAAATAATCTAAGTGTCCATCAACTAACAAATGGATAAAGAAATGTGATACATATGCAAAAAAGACTGCTATTTATTCAATTTATTCATAAAAAGGAATGACATCTTGTCCTTTGTGGCAACATGGACAGATCTGGATATCATTACAGTAAGTGAAATAAATCAGGCACAGAAAGACATGGACCACATGATCTTATACATATGTGGAATGCACAATATTCCATCTCATAGAAATCCAGGGGAGAATGGTGGTTACCAGACACTAGGGAAAGTAAGGTGATGGGGGATGAGTAAAAAAACAATCAATGGATACTGTTACAATTAGATAGGAGTAAGAAGTTCTGCTATACACAGTAGGGTGGCTATAGGAAACAATCGCCTATCATATATTTCAAAAGTTAATATAAAGGATATTTAATATTTCCATAAAAGAAAAAATAAATTTTGAGGATATAGATATGTTTAACATTTTAGGCACTACATAATGTATAAATGAATGAAAGCATCACATGTTGTACCCCATTGACATATGATTTTGCTTTTATGTATCAGTTTAAATGAAATTTAAAATACATGAGTTAAGCTAAGATATAAGACAGTCTTCTTATTCTAGAAGGAGAAGTAAGGTTTAGAATTACAGATAACAGGGAGTGCATCACTGGGGCCAGAATTCACAGACCTATGTTCAAAACAGCACAGAAGTTTCTGACTAATTAGACACTGAATAAGGAAGTGTTATTAGCAGTGCCTCTTGTAGCATTACTGTCCAAAAGAAACTTTACACATTGATGAAACTTTTCTACATCTGTGCTGTTCCATCTGGTAGCCAATTGCCAAATATTTAGCACTTGGAATAGGCTTTGGAAGATGAGAAACCGAATTTTTATTTTATTTTATTTTAATGTAAATAATCTCAAGTGGTTAATGACATTCATATAGTATTCAAATCATCAAGTACTATTGTAGACTTTAGTTTCTTTGCATTTATATCAGTATGTCATCCATGGAGAAAGAAGACAGTAAAATACCATATCCCTGAAGTATCCCTCTGGGTTCCCAACAACCTAACCTGTTGGAAAAAACTGAGTCTGAGCCACAATATCCAGATAAATATTACCTCAAAAAAACACTGATTTTTTTCTCTCATGTGTGCTGGAAACGATGGCAAGTTAGCATTATCTGTAGAAAGCTGCTTTCTTTCATGCACACCAAGTTCTTTGGGATGCTCCTCATACAGTAGGACAATGCAAGCTAAGCTAGTAATGTCACTGCTTATGTAGCCTAATTTATCAAACCCCTCTCCCTGTGGAAACTAGTGCAGAATTGAGGACAATGTGGAGAGGCAAAGTGCCACTCATCCAGCTGTATGTCACTAACAAGGCATTATGAAGGCTGAAGATGTTACTTTCCAGAGTAAGTGTAATAATGAATGGAAGCATTACTTGGCAAAACACCAGGAGGGATGGACGTGCTACCTGTCTTACCTTTTGCCCCTGAACCTTCCCTGTAAGCCTTTGTCAAGAAGCCTGATGTCTCTCATGCCATCTCCCTGTACTTTCTTTGATCTCTTAGCAACTTATTACACTGCCCTAGCATAGCTGGGTGTGAACAGTACAATCAGTTTTGAGTAATATATTTTCAAGCTCTTTGATTAGGCGCATGCATACTGTCATTTTTTCAGTATGCAGTGCAGATAGACCAGTTGGAACATAGTGACTTCAAGAAAGGGAGAAACATTTATTTGCACCTTACTATGTGTATGAATTCTTATGTAGAGATTAATAAATACAATAAAAACCAAAAATGATCAAGCTGTACATTAGATTCATGAATATTATTATTTTTCATTGCTCAAGAGAAAAATGTGAAAGTAATCAAGAATAACTCCAACCAGGGTTTACATATTCCAATAATATATTAAATAGTACATTTTAATGGATTTATTCCAAAATAGTTGTAATGAGAATTATATTCAGCTCTTACATTTTTCCTAGTATTTAATCCTCCATTTCATGAAAATTCTATGTAACTCATAGGTTTATATGCTTTGAATCAAATACACCAGTATTTGTTTAATTCTGGCATCTTAATAATACTGATTTTTGTCCATTCTGCACACAAAGAAATTAAGGTTAAATAATGTAAGTTAGGCTATAATTTTATAAAGGAAGTAAAGTTCTTTTCTCCATTTTCTCATGCTGAGATAGTGAAGCAAGAATGGACTCAGGCATATATTCCCATGGTGGGAATAATACAAATGATAGGAAAATGTAACCCAATAGAACTGGGAGGCAGTAATAAAGATCAGACAAAGATAAATTAGTCCTATAACAAATCTACGGAGTGTAAGGCTGTGAATACTGTCATCACTTACCAAACCCCATGAGAATAAAAGAGCCAATCAACATGATGATAGCCTGGAGGGTGTCTGTGTAAATCACTGAGGCCAAGCCCCCTGTGAAGAGAAAGAAGAGTCCCAGGTCATCTTATCCATGTGTACTCATCTATATACCTTTACCACTGGGTTCCCAGCTACTCAAACCACGGAAATGACTCACGGAAAACATGTCAAAAGCTCTTGGCTGGAATGGGGAGATAGCTCAGTTAGAATGACTGCCTTACAAGCACAAGACCCCAGGTTCAAGCCCCAGCACCACCAAAAACAACAACAACAACAACGAAAAGCTCTTGGCTGAGTCACAAGCTTGTCTTGACATCATTATCTCCTTGATGCTCCTATTTGTCCTGATTTAAAGTTTCCATGAATCATCGTAGAGTTCCATCTTCATGTGAATTTTTAAATATTACATAGGAGGAAATTTTTATTATCTCAAAAGTTTCCCTGAGCAATTTCTGAATTCCTCTCATTTAACAAAATATATGTGCCCTCAAAAAAAATCTATCAAAACTGTTTTTACTCTGGTGTTGTGACATATCATTGTTCCATTAGCTGAATACCTGAAACACCCATTGACTTGTTTTTTGCAGCAATATTAAACAACAACAGCAACAACAAAACATAATTATTCTTAGGATAAGGGTTTTCCAGGTTCTTTTTTACTTATACATGAAAAAAGAATTTGTTTTGACATAATTATTAAAGTGTGGAATACAATTTGTTCTAATTCAGTCCCCAGAACTCCCCTTTCCCCTTCCCTTCCCTTCGTCCCACCTCCTGTTCCCCTTTTCTATTCTACTGATCTTTCTGCTATTTACTTATAGATCTTTTTAATTAGGGTCTTGTGGACGTACATGATGTGAGGGTCTCTGTGGTTTATTCATATGTGTACATAGGAATATTAGGTCAGATTCATTCCACTGTCTTCCCCCATCCCATTTTTCCTCCCTTCCCTTCATTCCCCTTTCTACTCCACTAATCTTCCTTCTATTCCTTTTTTGGAGTTCACTTCCACATATGAGAAAAAACATTCAACTGACTTTGGGGGACTGATTTCACTTAGCATAATAGTCTCCAGTTCCATCCATTTACCAGCAAATGCCATGAAGTCATTCTTCTTATTGGCTGTGTGAACTCCACTGAAAACACTACTTTTTTCCAATTCTAGATCCATTAGATTCTTAGAAATGTATTTCCTTTATGAAAATGTCAGGAGGGACCAATAATTATCTGGAAAATAGGAGAGTAAGGCCCTTATCTCTCCTATAATCTGAAACATACACTCAATCTATAAAATGGGTTCCAGGGTCAACACCCCAGCAGAGAAAGCTGAGGTCAACATCAAATTTTAAATATTTAAAGTGGATACAAAACTATTTCCACAATGCAGACAATTAAGTTTGTTGTGGGCAATGGTGCTATTAGTAAAACTTGCCTTCTAATATCCTACAAACAAACAAATTTCCATCAGAATATGTACCGTTATGGACAACTATGCGGTCACAGTTATGATTGGTGGAGAGCCATGGACTCTTGAGCATTTAGATACAGCAGGGCAAGAGAATTGTGACAGACTATAACTGCTGAGTTATCCACAAACAGATGTATATCTGCTTTTCAGTAGACTCTCCATCTTCATTCAAAATGTGAAAGAAAAGTGGGTGTCTAAGATACAGCTCTCCAAAGACTCCTTTCTTCTTGTTAGGACCAAATTGATCTCAGAGGTGAACTCCTCTACTATTGAGAAACTTGCTGAGAACAAGCAGAAGCCTATCACTCCAGAGACTGCTCACAAGCTGACCCCGGATCTGAAGGATGTCAAGAATGTGGAGTGCTCTGCACTCACACAGAAAGGCCTATAGAATGTGTTTGATGAAGCAATATCGGCTGCCCTGAGCCTCTAGAACCAAAAAAGACCCGCAGGTACACGCTGCTATGACGGCTCCAGAGTTCTATCTGTGCCAATCTGGTGGTGTCATCATACTGAAAGCAATATTTAAATCAAACTAAAGATTAAAAATTAAAATTTGTCTTTCAAGACATACAGGCGATTAATAAATATATGAAAAAGTGCTCCTCATCTCTAGTAATTAGAGAAATGCAAATTAAAACAGCTTTAAGATTTCACCTCACTCCAATGAGAATGGCTATTATTAAGAACACAAACAATAATAGATGTTGGCATGGATGTGGGGGAAAAGGCACACTTTTAAATTGCTGGTGGAGTTGAAAATTGGTGCAGTCACTCTGGAAAGCAGTGTGGAGAATCCTCAGAAAACTTGGAATGGATCCACCTTTTGACCCAGTTATCCCACTCCTCTTTATATCCCACTTTGGGTATAAATTGAGACATGAAAAGCTTTAGTTCTATACTAATGAATCTTCAAGGTTTAGGATTATGGGAAGGTGGAAAAGATTGCCTAAACTCTTTTAAAACCTGAGAAGTACAACCAAAATAAGCTGAAAAAATTCCTATTAACACTTATGAAGAATCTCCAAAGGACCTAAAATCAGCAAACTACAGTAACACATCAAACTACAGCCACATCAATGTTTACAGCAGCTCAAATCACAATAGCTAGATGGTGGAACCAACCTAGATGCCATTCAACAGATGAATGGATAAAGAAACTGTGATATATATATATATATATATATACATATATATATATATATATATATGAATATTATTCAACCATAAAGAAGAATAATATTATGGCATTTGCACATAAATGGATGGAATTGGAGAATATCATACTAAGAGAAATAAGCCAAGCCCAAAAATCCAAAGGCCAAATGTTTTCCCTGATAAGTGGAGGATGATATGTAATGGGGGTGTAGGGGTGGGGAGGGAGAGAAGAATGGAGGAACTTTAGATTATGTGGAAGGAAATGAGAGGGAGGGGGGTTAAGAAAATGGTGAAATCATTACCCTATGTACATATATGATTACACAAATGGTATGAATCTACATTGTGTACGACCATAGAAATAGAAGGATGTACCCCATTTGTGTGCAATGAATCAAAATGCAGTCTGTAAAAAAATAAATAAATAAATAAAATTAGAATTTGTTTTTAAAATAAGCACAAATACCTCACACCTACGCACATGCATTCATGTGAGACAAGGTCCCTAGGCATGGCCCCTGCTCTCTATTCCAATACCACTTAATTTTGAGTAAATATGCATTGTCAAAAAAGTGATAAGCACTGGTTTTTGCTTTGTTACTTTAAAAAGTCTTTTTTTTTTCCCGTTCTTGTTTTAAAGCAAGGCATGCTTTGATGACTATGTAACAATTAACTTGTTGAAGTCATGCCATGGATTAAAACTGGAGAGTAATCTGAGACATTTTAATGGCTTTTTCTTTTCTCTTTCTTCTCCTCCACTTTCTTCTTCTTCTTCTTCTTCCTCTTCCTCTTCCTCTTCCTCTTCCTCTTCCTCGTCTTCTTCTTCATTTGGGGGAAAGTGTAGAGTAATGCGGGGAGTTGTATTTTAGTCTTCTCTCTTTTTTTTTAATTCTTAACAAGTGGGCAGCACTTCGATGAGGAGGATGGATTGACTCCACATGCCACTTCCTAGATATAGTTGAGAAAACATGTTCCCCATCTGGTCCTCTTAGAAAAAGTAGCATAGTAACTGCCTCCTATAATAAAAGATTCCTTTTTCAAAAGTTTTCTTTTCTCTCAACCCTTGAGTAGATCCAGTATTTTATGAAACTCATGAAAGTGGGTGACAGTCATCTTGTCCCTCCTCTTTTCTGAAAAGTACTATATATATGACTGTGACTTCCAAGAAAATTTGCTTCCCACTTGTTGATTTTTCTTTGGTGGATGAGTTAATTTCTAACTTTTTTCACTGACAAATGCATCTTTTGAAATAAACCAAATGGATTGAGTTTGTAATCTAAAAACAATTTTTCCTTGTCAGGAACTGTCTTACATACTCAGCAAGATTTGCAACTCAAAAATGTGTGTTGTTCCTAGGACACAACTTAAGACCTGGTACATAGGAAAAAGATGAGGGGTGGTTCTAAAAGACAGGTGCCAGTGGAATGATTGACATCCTTTCAGGTTTGAGGATGTATGCCTGCTTCATTAAGAAGCAGGGTTAGATGGGATGGGGAGAACACTTAACAATAAGGAGATTAGTCAGGGAACCCCACTCATTCCTATTTGGCATATGAGGACCCCCTAGCCCTTTGAGATTCTCTACTATAATAAAAAAAAAACATGGAAAGAGTATTGGGGAGATTCTTCATAAGTGTTAATATGAATTTTTTCAGTTTATTTCGGTTGCACATTTCAATTTTAAAAGAGTTTAGGTAATCTTTTCCACCTTCCCCAAATCCTAAACCTTGAAGATTCATTAGTATAGAACCAAAGCTTTCGCATCTCAATTTTTTTAATATGCATTCTTTTCAAAAGTATTAAACAAACAAAATCCCTTCAAAATGCTTCCAGAAACGTGGGAATTTTTCCTGGTGCAATATAATAATTGTACAAAATAGTAGAATTCATTGCAATTTGTTCATATATGCACATAGCATAATTTGGCCAATTTCATGACCTGGTATCTCTTCTTCCTTGCCCCCTGCCATTTTCCCTTTCTTATTCCTGTTCTTTCTGGTCTGTTATCCTTTTGAGGTGTCCCCAAAAAGCTCCATTTCAGCAGGAATATTCAAAGGTGAACTGATTGGATTGTGAGTGCCATATTCTAACCAGTCCTTCCTAGTTTGAATGGACAGGGTGTAAATGCAGGCAGGTGGGATATAGCTAAAGTAGGTGTGTCACTGGGGGAATGCTCTGAAAGGTGCATCTCCCCTGTGGCTCCTTAACCCTCTCTCTATCTGATTCCATGTTTCCATGAAGGGAGCAGCTTCCCTCTGCCATACACTTTTCCCATGAAATTCTACCTGACCTTAGACAAGAGCAATGTAGTCAGACACCTATGGTCTGAGATTTCTGATTTTATGAGTCAAAATTGACTTCTCCCCCTCTAAGTTGTTCTTGTTGGGTATTTTAGTCACAGTAAAGCAAAGCTGGCTAAAATGGAAACTGGTACTGAGAAGTGTGGTCATTTCTGTGACTAACCCAACCATGTGGTTCAGAAGCCTTTGGAAATCATTTGAAGGAGGAATTTGGAGAAGTTTGGAAATGCAGACTGCAAAAACCTTAGAATGTTATGAGCAGAGCTTAATGAGTGCTTCTGGTGGGAGCTTACTTAGAACAGAATGCTGATAGGAATGCAGACTCTGCTCATGACGTTTCAGAGGGAAATGAGAACTCTATTGAGAATTGGATTAGAGGCCACTCATGTGACATTCCGTAAAGAAGTTTTCCACATTTTGCTCATGTCTTGTGACTTCTGTGAATATAAAAACAATGGACTAATTAATGTAGCAGAGGACATTTCAAGGCACCATAGCAATCAGTCAGTGACACGGAAGTTGTTGGCAACTTTATCCCTATTTACTGTGAGAATCAAGAGCAGAAAGTAGCTAAAGGATTATAAAAACTAGCAACAAACAAACAAACAAACAAACAAAAACCTTTCAGTTTAACCAGAAAAGTACTTGTAAAATCGGGGCCATGGAAGTCACATCTGTTGAAGAGAGTATAGTCCCTAAAGTGATGCTAATTACTTTTCAGAAACAATGGGAAATGCCTCAGAAGCATTTCAACACCACACCACAGCAGATTTGAGGGTGTAGAAAAGAAAATTCCTTTGAGAAGAGATCTTGTAGGTACTCTGCCTGCACAGGGTGGCCTAGGATGTTGTTTCACCATGCTGAGCCATGCAGTCACTCATAGGCACTTCAGTTATGGTTCTAGGAGGCCCCAGCATCACATGAGCTGGCAGAGGACCTAAGCATCATCCACATGGTGCTGGTTCTGCAGGAATGTAGGATGCTACAGGTCAGGGGTCATGGAAGCTTCCACTAAAAGTCCTGGGAGACTGGGCAAAATGTAACAGGGTCAGAGTCCCTGCAGGCTTCCCTTGAGAAGGTGATACATAAGCTGTGAAAATGAAGCCAAGGCTAGAATGGAGACCCCAGGAATTAAGAGATGCAAGTAACATGGACTGTCTGCTGAGAAAAACTGTTGGCTGAAGAGGAAACTAAACTAAAAGAGAGGCTTTGTGCACTCGTTTCACCATCAAGGTGAAAGGGGTATGGGCTGCCTAAGACCTATGGAAAGCACATATCACAACCATATGTCCTAGATACTATACGTGGAGTTATAGGACCTGCTTAACATGGAGTGATGGGACTTGTTTTGCTGGTTGGGCTTAAGTCTTGCTTGGCCTCATCTTTGTTTTTTACTATGCTTCTATTTCTCCCTTTTGAAATGGAAATGTTCACTCTGTGCAACTGTATATTGGATATGTAGCTTGCTTTTGGTATTTATGGGAGCTCACAGCTTAAAGTTTGCCTTGAGTTTCAGAGATTTGGACTTGAACTTTTGGAAATGCTGAAACTGTTAAGACCATAGAATTCTTGGAGATGGACTAAGTGCATTTTACATAGTGAGATAGACATAAACTGTTGGGGCCAGGGGCAGAATGTTATGGTTTTGATATGAAGCAGTCCCCCAAATTTCCTGTATTTCTGTAGAAATAGTCACAGGTAAAGGTGATTGGTTTGTGAGAGTTGAAACCTAATCAAGTCGTTCCTAGTTTGAATAGACTGGGTGGGAACTGTAGATAGGTAGAATGTGGCTGGAGGATGTGGGTCACTGGGGGATGCCCTGGAAGGGTGCATCTCCCTCGTGGCACTTTAACCCTTTTCTCTGTTTTCTTGCTGCCATGAGGCGAGCAGCTCACCTCCACCACACCTTCTCACTGATGTTCTGCCTCACCTTAGGCACAGAGCTATGGACTTGACTGTCGATGGACTGAGATCCCTGACACCATGAGCCAAAATAAACTTTTCTTCCTCTAAGATGTTCATGTTAGGTATGTTAGTCACAGTAATACAAAGCTAACTAAAACGTGGTCTCCTTTCAATTTCCATGAAAATTCTCTTTTTGCCCTTTTTTTTCTCTAGCTCTCACCTATGACAGAAAATGTACTATGCTTGACTTTCTAAAACTGACTTATTGCACTTCCTATGATGCAGAAACATCTTTGAGTGTTCAATATCAGCTATTTTTCTTTATTTTGTCCAACTCAAGTGGTATACTTTTAATTTTCACAAGTAAGTACACATGAGACACTAAACCAACAAACCTGATTCATGGGAGCCTGCTTGGATTATTGCCACACAAATTTTCTCCATGACCAAATTACCGCTCCAGTTCTACTTTCTTAATTAATGATAATAGCCCACCACCATGGCCTGGCATCTTGTATTCATTTGAACCTCATCTTGCATTTTTAGTCTATGAGCTGCTTTTTCATCAACCTTCCATGTCTATGATATGCTGAATTCTAAATGGTAATCAGGATACCAAACACAAAATGTCACTTTTCTCAATCAAAGTGTCTGACACCTAATACTGGGGATTTTGTTGTTGTTGTTGTTTACCACTCTTTCGATTCATGTTTCTGGTCTTATGCCTGACTCTCATAAAGGAAATGATATGGTATCCTTCCCTTGACAATGACAAGATTAACACTGGGTTACTAATTACAGGCTGGGATATGTTGAGCAGAAAGCAACATGCTGTGTAAAACAGGTAGCAGACTCACCAGTAATTGTGTAAATAGCAGTGATAGCCAAAAGGATAAAGATCGCCAGGTAAATGTCCAATCCCAAGGCCAGCTGGATGAATATGGCTCCAGAAAATATACTTGACTAAAAAGGGAATAGTCAGGATGGGAAAAAAACATGCATTGCATTTCAGGTCTATGGTTTCTTTCCTCCAATGTCCATTTTCCCTCCCTTTTCCTGGTAGACTCCTACTCATTCTTTAAGGCCCCATTTTGATGTCTCCATAACAATATCTTCCATAAAGCTTCATAAAGGAATTTCACATTTTAGGTACTATTAAATGATGGCATTTGTCCTGAGAACATTTTCTGTACCATGATGCTTAGAGATACTGAGCATTTGCTTACAAATCCTCTTGGCTGTGATAGAGAAAATTATATGTATTTATATATAGATACATAATATATATAATATGTATATATATATAAAATATATAGTATGTATAATTTGTTTATATATTCTTCACATAATGTTCTTGTTTTGATTTTCTTTCTTTTATAAAAACATGTTTATTTTATAAAATCACATACAATATTGGCTTTGTTTAAAGGGATTAATGTGGAAATTTGTTCTCTGTTTTAGAAAAGATTAAGCTACCAAGGAATTACAGATTGGTTCCATTCCAAGAGATGGATTGTCAATTTTTCCTTGTGTTCTGGAGAACCATAAGCTTTCTTATTTCTTATTTCTTCCTCAAAACATTAAAAGAATTAACTCCCATATTTTTTATTTCCCCAAGCTCTATGTAAAGGAAGTATCTTATTACACTCAGTGTGTACCTAAGGAAAATTAAATTCTGGGAATTTGTCTAAGGTCTCAGAGGTAGCTTGTGGTGAGTATAGAATTTGACACATGCAGCATTACTTCAATTCTTACATTGCTAAACATAGTGTTATATGACTGTCATAGGATTTTACTTAATGAATTATAACAGTAATATTCAGAGATATGGAGAAATCATTCTGGTAACATGGGGATTATGGTCACATAGGTTTGAATCTGTACAGCAGACAATAATTATCTAGTCAAATCAACAACATTAAGCTTTTCCACGAAGTCTAAAATGCAAGACAAGGAGAAAAACTAGTTACCCACAATATTTGAATGGTAGTAAGATTGGAAAGTAGTAGAGATATACAAAAATTTATTTGAAGAATCTTAGAATTAGACATCCTCACCTAGCAAACAGTTATTCACTGGGAATCATAGTAGGCCAACATTAGAACTTTAGTTTATAATGGAAATAATTTTGCTCTAATGACTATGGGTGAATGTAAAGATTCCTTGATAACTTCTAAAAGGATCAGAGTAGTCCAAATGAAACAAACTCTCAAAAATAAGTGTTCAAATTCTCTTTAGAAATAAGACCTTGGAGTTCTGCCTACAGAACTAACCCACCCACCACAGCAACCCCAGTAATCCTGAGGGTGGAGCTAGTATAAAACTTTGGACAACACCACCTAACTGCTGAGAAGGAAAGCTGAGAAACTTTTGAAATCCAATGAAAACAATTGGTCAATTTTCTGAGATACTTTTTTTTCTCTTTCTCACATTTCTACAATTTTTGAAACCAAGTATTTTTTATGTATCAGTTTGTTGAGGATTGGGATGTCTGCATAATATATTACAGTTTTGTTGCATATACTTCTATTTCTACTTTTTAATTTTTGAAAAATTTTTACTATATATATATTTTTTTTTCTCTCACTTGTTTCCCTGGATTCTTTCTCACATTTCTTCTGCAATGACCACCCTCTGTTACTCTTTTACTCTTCCTATGAATTTTTTACTTCTATTTTCTCTCCTTTCTCATAAACCTTACATCCTACACCACATCTGTTTGCTCTTTGTTCACCTTCTGAAATTGTAGACCCTTTGCAAACCTTCCGTTTATATTGTAGACAATACTTGAACCCATTATTTCTGTTTTTTGCAACAAAACTGTAGAGGTCTTAACAGGAGCTATTGGTTTAAGGCTGTATATTGTTTGTGTTGGGTGTTGTTAATATTGGTCTCCCCTTAAAGGCAAGGAACTGGAAACATACAGGGATATTATAAGTCTACACAGTAGAAACTGTACCTCAGATCCACACTGCTAGAGGGGAAGACACACAAACAACATGAAAAAACTAGGGAACAAAGCACCTAAAACAAACCAAATGCTCCAATAATAGAAACCATTGACAACAAAGTAGAAGAAACATCAAAGACAGTTTAGAATGTACATAGTATACTGATCCATGACATAAAGTACAAAGTAAGAAGTGAATTTGGAGATAAATTGCTGAAGGTGAAAGATCACTTCAATACAAACATAGAGATTCTGAAAAGAAATCAAGCAGAAATCCTTGAAATGAAAGAATCAATAAACAAAATTAAAAATACAATGGAAAGCATCACAAAGAGACTAGACCACTTGGAGGACAGAACCTCAGGCAATGAAGACAAAATATATAATCTTGAAAACAAACTTGACCATGCAGAAAAGATAGTAAAAACCAAGAAGAGAATTTCCAAGAATTATGGGATAACAGGAAAAGACCACATTTAAGACTTCTCAGGATAGATGAAGGATGGAGATACATACCAAAGGAATGCACGATCTTTTCAATGAAATGATATCAGAAAATTTCCCAAACGTAAAGAATGAAATATGAAAAACAAAGGTTTTTAGAATCTCAAATGTACAAAATTAAAACAGACCCACATCAAGGCATTTTATAATGAAAATGCCTAACACAAAGAATAAGGATAGAATGTTAAAGGCTGAGAAAGAAAAATATCAGATTACTTATAGGGGGAGACCAATTTAGATCCCAGCTGATTTCTCAACCCAAACCCACAAACCTAGGAGGTCCTATGAAAGTATATATATCAAACTCTGAAAGAAAATGGATGCCAACCAAGAATTCTACATCTGGCAAATTTAGACTTCAGATTTGAAGATGAAATAAAAACATTCCATGATAAACAAAGGTTAAAAGAATTCACAAATAGCCAGCACTGCAGAACATTCTTAGCAAAATACTCCATGAAGATAAAATTTTTAAAAATTAAAACAAATGGAATAGTCAATCAAAAAGAAACTAATTCAAATTCAAAACCAGAAATAAACTCAAATGCCTGGGAATACAAAGCATATCTCAATAATAACCTTGAAGTTTAAAGGACCAAACTCATTAATTAAAAGACATAGATTGGATATTGGATTAAAAAACAAGACCTGACAATATTCTGTCTCCAAGAAACTCACCTCCTAGGCAAAGACATCCACAGACTGAAGGTGAAAGAATGGGAATAAACATATCACTCACTAGATCATGTAAACAAGCAGGGGTTTCTATCCTCACAACAGATAAAGGAGACTTCAAGCCAAAGTTAATCAGAAGGGACAAGAAGGACATTTTATAGTGCTTCAGGGAATGATACATCAAGACATAACAGTTGTAAATATTTATGCCCCAAACAATGGGACATCTATATACAATAAACAAACCCCTTCTCAATTTCAAGAATCAAATAGACCAAAACACAATAATACTGGGTGATTTTAACACAACTCTCTAAATACTGGATAGATCCTCCAAACAAAAACTAAAATAAGAAGCTATAGAACTAAATGATACAATCAATAGTTTACATTTAACAGACAAATATAGAATACACTTTCTTCTCCTCAGTACATGATTCTTTCTCTCAAAGAGACCATATATTATGCCACAAAGCAACTCTTAGCAAACACAAAAAAATACAGATAAAACCCTGCATTCTATCAGATCGTAATGGAATGAAATAAGAAATCAATAATAAAATAAAAAGGAAGCTTCTGTAACACCTGGAGACTAAATAATATGCTATTGAATGATGAATGGATAGCAGAAGAAATCAGGGTTTAATTAAAAAATACTTAGAGGTAAATGAGAATACCAATACAATATATCAAAATCTCTGGGACACTACGAAGGCAGTGCTAAGAAGGAAGTTTATTGTATGGAGCTCATTCATTAAAAGAATAGAAAGTCAAGGAATAAATGACCTAACATTACATGTCAAAGCCCTAGAGAAAGAAGAACAAAACAACACCAAAAGCAGTAGAAAATAGGAAATAATTAAAATCAGAGCTGAAATCAATGAAATGAAGATAAGAGAAATAATTAAAAAAACTGAAAAAACAAAAAGTTAGTTCTTTGAAAAAAATAAATAAAATTGATAAAACCTTATTCACACTAATGAAGAGAAAGAGAGAGAAAACTCAGATTAATAAAATTTGTGATGAAAAAGGAAATATCATGACAGACACTACTGAAATACAGAAAATAATCAAAAACTATTCAAAAAATTTTTACTCCAATAAAATAGAAAATGTTGAAGACATCAACAAATTGCTAGATATATATGACCTACCCAAACTGAATCAGGATGACATATACAACTTAAATAAGTTAATTTCAAACAATGGAATAGAAGACACCATCAAAAGCCTACCAATCAAGAAAAACCCAGGACCAGATGGATTCTCAAGTTCTACAAGACCTTCAATGAAGAATTAACACCAATGCTCTTCAAATGGTTCCATGAAATGAAAAAGAAGGGAACCCTTCCAAACTGATTCAATGAAGCTGGAATCACCCTGATACCAAAAACAAAGACACATCAAGGAAAGAAAATTCAGATCAATATCCCTGATGAACATAGATGCAAAAATTCTCCATAAAATTCTGACAAATCATATACAAAAACACATTTAGAAGATAGTGCACCACAATCAAATGGGTTTCATCCAAGGAATGCAAGGTTGGTTCAATATACAGAAGTCAATATATGTAATTCATCACACCAATAGACTTAAAGACAAGAATTATATAATCATCTCAGTAGATGCAGAAAAAGCATTTGTCAAAATAGAGCACCTTTTCATGTTCAAAACACAAGAAAACTAGGAATAGTAGGAACATCACATTGTAAAAGCTATATATGATAGTATCATTCTAAACAGACAGTATCATTCTAAACAGAGAAAAATAGAAAGCATTCCCTATAAAAACTGGAATAAGACAGGGATGCCCTCTTTCACCACCTCTATTCAACATCATCCTTGAAACTCTAGCCAGAGCAATTAGACAGAAGAAAGAAATTAAAGGAATAAGAATAGGAAAAAAAGAACTCAAAACTATCACTATTTGCCAATGACGTGATTCTATATTTAGAAGATCCAAAAAAATTCCACCAGAAAATTTCTATAACTTATAAATGAATCCAGCAAAGTAGCAGGATATAAAATCAACACCCATAATCAAACGTGTTATACATCAGTGGTGAATCTACTAAAAAAGAAATTAGAACTACCCCATTCACAATAGTCTCAAAAAAATAAAATACTTGGGAATCAATCTAACAAAAGAGATGAAAGAACTCTATAATGAAAAGTACAAAACACGAAAGGAAGAAATTGAAGACCTTAGAAGATGGAAAGAGCTTTCATGTTCTTGGAGAAGCAGAATTAATATTGTCAAAAAATTACCATATCGCCAAAAGTGCAATACAGATTTAATGCAATTTCTATTAAAATCCCAAGACATTTTTTAATAGAATTAAAAGAAAAGCAGTCATAGAATTCATTTGGAAAAATAAGAGACCCAGAATAGCCAAAGCAATCCTTAGTAAGAAAAGTGAAGCAGGAGGCACCACAATACCCCCTCAATTATACTACAGAGCTGTAGTATTAAAAACAGCATGGTATTGGCACCAAATCAGACAAGAAGACCTGAACAGAACAGAATACCCAGAAACAAACACACATGAATACAGTTATCTCCTACTAAACAAAGGTGCCATAAACATACATGTGAGAAAAGATAGCATCTTCAAAAATGATACCGGGAAAACTGGAAATCCATACAGAGAATAATGAAATTAAATGCCTATCTCTCACCCTGCACAAAATTTAACTCAAAATGGATCAAGGACCTTGGCATTAGACTAGAGACCCTGCACCTACTAGAAGAAAAAGTAGGCCCAAGACTCCATCATGTCAGCCATAGGAACTGACTTTCTCAACAAGACTACTAAAGCACAAGAAGTAAAATTGAGAATCATTAAATGGGATGGTATCAAACTAAAAAGTTTTCTCACACCAAAAAAAGAAACAATCAAGAATGTGAACAGAGAACCTTCAAAATGGGAGAAAAATTTTATCACCTGCCCCTCAGAGAGAGCATTAATCTGCAGGATATTAAAGAACTCAAAAAACTTGACACCACAAAAACAAGTAACCCAATTGATAAATGGGCAAAGGAACTGAACAGGCACTCCACAGAATAACACAAATGATCAACAAATGCATAAAAAATATTCAACATCTCTATCAATTAGAGAAATGCAAATTAAAATGACACTGAGATTCTATCTCACTCCAGTCAGAATGGTAACAATCTTGAATATAAGCAACAATAAATGTTGATGAGGATGTGGGGGAAAACGTATACTCATACATTGCTGGTGGGACTCAAATTGGTGCAACCACTCTGTAAAGCAGTATGGAGATTCCTCGGAAAACTTGGAATGGAATCACCTTTTGACCCAACTATCCCACTTCTCAGTTCATACCCAAAGGACTTAAAATCAGCATACTACAGTGACACAGTCACATCAATGTTTATACAAGCTCAACTCACAAAGTAAACTATGGAACCAACATAAGTGCCCTTCGATGGATGAATGGATGAATAAAATTATATATATATATATAGATATATATATATATCACAAAAAATTCAAGAGTTGAATATCCTCTCTGATATGCAGATGCTAACACAACACAAGGGGAGTGCATTGGATTAGAAAAAGGGGAATGAAGGGAAGGGAGGGGACAAGAATAGGAAATAGAGTAGAATAAATCAGACATAATTTCCTGTTATATATAAATATGCCAGAGTGAAACTCCACATCAAGTACAACCCCAAAAATGGGATCCTAATTAGAATAAGTCATATTCCATGTATGTGCAATATGTCAAAATCACTATACATGTCAATTGTACACTGAATAAATAAATAATATTGCCAAATCAAATCCAACAATGTATCTAAAAGATCATTTGTCATTCTCAAGCAGGATTTATCTCAGGTATGGAAGTATGTTTCAAACACATGCAAAGTAGTAAATGTACTACTTTTTTAAAGGACAAAATCATATTATCTCAGTAGATACAAAAATCACTTAATAAAATTGAACATCCCCTTATGATTGTTGAAAAATCAGGTACAGGAGGTACATAGCTCAACGTAATGAAGGGTATATGTAGCAAATCCACAGCCAACATCATATTGAATGTGAAAAAGCTAAAAGTCAGACGTCTAAGATCTGGAATAAGATGTGGATATCAACTATCACCATTCTTATTCAAAATTGCATTGTAAGTGTTAGCCAGTGCAACAAGACAAGAGAAAGAAATAAAAGACATACAAATAGGGAAGGAATAAAATTATCTCTTTAGTGAATAGGATTTATTTATAGATAAACCTAGCAATTTCACCAAAAAAAAAATTAGAACTGTTTAAAAAAATCAGTTAAATTGGAGAATTCAAAATTAACATACACAAACAGTGGCATTGTGTACACTAATGATTGTATCATGGAAAAAGAAATAATAGAAAAATACATTCACAATAGATACTTCAAAGACAATAACAAAATTCTAGGAATAATTTCAACTAAAGAAGTGAATATCCACATTGTGCACAACCATAGAAACAAAAAGTTTTACCCCATTTGTATATCAAAATGCAGTCTGTAAAAATAAAAACAATAATAATTTTTAAAAAGAATTGAATAATATTTTGAATGAAAATTTCAGAATTATAATGAAATAAGCTAAGAGGACACATACACACACATGCAAATGGGGAAGACCGCTCCTTTTCATGGATTGGAAGAATTTTTGAGTGTGTGTACTACTAGGGATTGAAACCAGGAGTGCTCCATTACTGAGCTACATCCCTGGTTCTTTTAATTTTTCATTTTGCGATAGGGTCTTAAAGTTGTCCAGCCTGAACTAAAACTTGTGATTCTCCTGCCTCAGCCTCCTATGTTCCTGGGATTATAAACATGTGCTACCACACCTGGATATTGGAAGAATTAAGACTTTTAAATATCCATTCTCCCCAAAGAGATTTATAGATTCAATGCTAAATCCATTAAAATATCAATGACATTTTTCACAGAACTAGAGAAAACGACCCTAAAACATATAGGAAAGAACAAAAGGCCCTGAACATCCTAATAACCTCTAACAAGAACAAAGCTGAAGGCATCACACTACCTGACTTCAAAAAACACTACAAAGCTATAGTAATCAAAACAGCATGACGCTGGCATAAGAACAGATGTATAGACCTATGAAACATAATAGTGTGCCCAGAAGCAGCCCCATTAATTTATAGACAAATGATTCTTGAGAAAGAAACTTGTGTTAATCAGCTTTTCAATGCTAGAGCTAAAATAGCTGAGAAGAACAATTTCAAGGAGGAAAGATTTGTTTTGTCTTGTAGTTTCAGAAGATTCACTGCATGGTCAGTTGGCTCCATTGCTTTGTAACTGAACTGAGGCAGAACATTTCGGTGGAAGGGTGTGGCAGAGGAAAGCTGCCCAGCTCATGGCATCTGGGAAGCAGAGAGAGAGTGTGCCCAACAGAGAAGGGGCTGAAGAGAAGACAAATCTCTCCAGGGCACTCCCCAAGTGACCTACTTCTTACAACTAAATTCCACCTCTCAGTAGTCCATTCAGTCATCAGTGGATTAATCCACTTAATGAGGTCAGAACCCTCATGATTCAATCTCTTCTCTAAAGCCCTACCTGTGAACACATGAGACTTGGGAGGGCAAAGTCTCCAAAAACATACATTGTCAGTGACAAGAACATATATTAGATAAAGGGTATCTTCTTTAATAAGTGGTGCCAGAAAAGAGGATATGTACATGGTGAAGATTAAAACTTGATCCTATCTCTTTCCCTGAACAAAAATCAACTTAAAGTGAATACAAGACCTAAATGTAAGACCTGAAACAGAAAATACTACAAGGAAATGTAGGGGAAACACTCCAAGACATTGGCATAAGCAGTATTCTTTGTATAAGACCCCAAAATGCAAAGAAAATAAAAGCAAGAATAATCAAACAAATTATATCAAACTAAGAATCACTGTACAGAAAAGGAAATGACCAAGAGAGTAAAGAGACTACAGAATGGGAAAAGCTATTTTTAAATTATGTAAGGAACTTAAAAACTCAATAACAAAAAAAAATAATAATAATCTGATTAAAAATAAGAAAAGAACATGAGTGAATTCAAATGGCCACCGAATTTATAAAAAAAATATACAACATCACTAGCCATCAGGGTTCAAAACCACAGTGAGATATCACCTCATCCCAGTTTAATTGGCAATAAGACAAAAAAAATGCTACAGAGAATATGGAGAAAAAGTAACTAATGCATTGTTTGGGGTAGTATAATCACTGTGGAGAATAGTATGGGGAGTCCTTAGAAAAGTAAAAATAGATCTACTATATGACCCAACTCTCCCATTTCTAAGTATACCCAAAGAATATGTGTGGAGAACATTCTTTAAGCTTATTTGACAGCAGTCTCTGACACCATGGTTTAAATAAACCTAACAGTCCGGAAGGAGAAACTTGCCATGGATTGTAGGCCTTTGCAGTTACTGAGGCTGAGCTAAGAGCTGAGGGAAAGCTTCGCTCAACAGGCATCACAGCTAGCTGCGGTGTGAGTTCCCCAGGCTGCCTCACCTCATGTGTGCTGGAGCCTGCCCTTCCCCCAGTCCTTTGTCTCAGACTTGTTTGTGGACAGAATCACTTAGGGATACTTGGTTTGTTTACATTAGTACAACTTATAACTTACCTATGGGTTGGTTCTGTTATGTTTTAACAAGCATCTTAACCTGATTGGATAATGTGCCTATATATGTCTTGTACAATCATAAATAAAATTAGATCTGTGCCTTCCAAGCCTGGTCATTCAACATACAAAAATCAATACGTGTAATTCACTACATAAATAGAGTTAAAGACAAAAATCACACGATTATCTCAATACATGCAGAAAAAGTCCAGCACACATTCATGTTTACAACACTAGAGAAACTAAAGATAGAAGGAACTTGCCTCAATATTGTAAAGACTATATATAATAAACCCAAAGCCAACATCATACTGGTTAAAGAAAAACTGAAAGCATTTTCTCTAAAAACAAAAACAAGACAAGAGTGCCCACTCTCATCACTCCTATTCTACATAGTTTCTCAAGGAGAAACTGTAGCCAGAGCAAGAAAAGGAAATTAAAGGGATACAAATCAGAAAAGAAGTCAAGTTATCTCTGTTTGCTGATGACATAATCCTATATTTAGAAGACCCAAAAAAAAACTCTACCAGAAGACTTCTAGAGGTGATAAACAAGTTTGCAAAGTAGCAGGATACAAGATCAACATATGTAATCAATTGATTTCCTATACTCCAATAATGAATCTGCTGAAAAAGTAATTAGGGAAACTATTCCATTCACAATAACCTCACAAAATAATGAAATACTTGGGACTCAGTCTAATGAAGGGAAAGACCTCCATAATGAACACTATACAACAGTGAAGGAAGAAATTGAAGAAGACCTTAGAAGATAGAAAGATGTTCCATGTTCTTGGATAATCAGATTAATATTATCAAAATGGTCAAACTACCAAAAGCATTATACAGGCTTAGTGAAATACCCATGAAAATATCAATGATGTTCTTCACAGAACTAGAAAACAACAGTTCTAAAATTCATTTGGAAGAATAAAAAACAGACTAGATGAGCAATCCTGAACAAGAAGAGCAAGTCTGGAGGCATCACAATACCAGACCTCTAATTATACTACAGAACTGTAGAAACAAAAACAGCATGGTATTTGTGCCAAATCCAACATGAAGACCAATGGAATGGAATAGAAGACACAGCAAATGTTTTCTCTGATATGTGGAAGCTAACCCACAATAAGAGGCAGGGAGAGATGTTCAGTGTATTTGGCAAAGGGGAATGAAGGGAAGGGGAGATAGGAAAAGGAAAGACAGTGGAATGAATCTGATGTAACTTTCCTATGTACATATGTGAAAACACCACAGTGAATCTACATTCACAAGAAATTTATTTTTTAAAAAATTATGGGTAAATAGCACAAAGATCAAGAGAGAGAATGGAGCATATGGTGGGAAAACGGAAGGAGAAGCAGAGGCCCCAGGGTCCTAATTAAAATAATATGTATTACAAACTTATATAATTATATCAGAATGGATTCTATTGTCATGTATAACTAAAAGAATCAATAAAATAAAACTGTGTATGAGTAGGGAATCAATATTTTTTTGGAAAACAAAAATAAAATAATAAAGCAAGTATTTACTACAAAAAAAAAAAAGAAGAAGACACAGAGACATCAGTCAGATACTGTCAACTGACATGCCAAACATGCCAAAAACAGACACTGGGAAAACTCAACAAACATGCCAAAAACAGACACTGGGAAAAAGATAGCCTTTTTAACAAATAGTGATGGAAAACTGAATATCCATATGTAGAAGAATGAAACTTGACCCCTTTCACCCTGTATGAAAGTCAACTCAAGGGGCTGGGGTTCTGGTTCTGTGGTAAAGCACTTGCCTAGCATGTGTGAGGCACTGGGTTCAATTCTCAACACCACACATAAATAAATGAATAAAATAAATGTACATCAACATCTAAAGAATAAATTTAAAAAATCAATCCAAAGTGGCTCAAAGATCTGGAATTAGGCAAGATACTGCAACTTCTAGAAGAAAATATAAGCTCAACTCTGCAGGATATTGATTCAGGAACTGACATTCTTGACAAGACTCCTAAAGCACAAGAAATAAAACCAAGAATCAGTAAATGGAATGTCATCAAACTAAAAAAATTTCTGCACAGCAAAGGAAACAGAGCATGAAGAGAGAGCCTGCAGAATGGGAGAAGATTTTTTCCACCCAATATACAAAGAACTCAAAAAACGTAAAACAAAAAAGAGAAAAAGAAAAAGAAAGAAATGCAATTAATATATGGCCAAAAGAACTATACAGGCACTTCTCCAAAGAAGAAACACAAATGACTAATAAATTATGAACAAAATTCAACATGTCTAATAATCAGGGAAATGCAAATCAAAACTACATGAATGGGATCCTAATAGTCATACTCCATGTATGTATAATGTGTCAAAATACACTCTACTGTCATGTATATCTAAAAAGAACCAATTTTTTAAAGGCTTGGAAATTTTAAAGTAAATAAATAATACCTACATGAAGATTTTCTCTCCAGTCAAAATGGCAATTATCAAGAACACAAATAGTAAAAATATTGGTGAAGATGCAGGAAAAAGGGTACACTCGCATATTGTTGGTGGGACTACAAATTAATGAAACCGTACTGAAAAGCAGTAGTCCCAAAAAGCTAGGAATGGAAGCACCATGTGACCTGGCTGTCCCACTCCTTTGTATATACCCAAAGGATTTAAATCAGCATACTGTAAGAATGCAGCCACCTCAATGTTTTTAGCAGCACAAACCACAATACCCAAACTATGGAACTAGCCTAGGTGCCCTTCAACAGATGAATTAATTTTTTAAAATGTGATATATATACACAATGGAGTTTTACTCAGCCTTAAAGAAGAATGAAATGGTTGCATTTTACAGTAAATAGATGAAACTGGAGAACATCATGCTAAGTGAAAGAAGCCAGACTCTAAAGTCAAGGGTCACATGTTTCTCTGATATGCATAAGCTAGACAAAAATAAGGAGGAAAAAGAACAAGGGGGGTGCAGGATTCCCAATAAAACAGAAGAGAGATCAGTGGAGTAGAGGAAGGGGATTGATGGGGAGACAGGAGTGATGGGAAAAGGAAAGAATGGTGGAATTAATCTGACCTAACTTTCCTATGTATATGTCTGAATATGCCGTGGTGAATTTTACCTTAATGTTTATCCATAATGCACTAATTTAAACAACTATAAATACATAAATTAAGGATTACTAGAGTTCAGAAAAAGGAACAGAGAGAAAGAATAGGGAGGAAAAGGGGAAGTACTTGGGACTGAATTGGAGCAAATTATATTCCATGTATCTTAAATTATGTCAAAATGAACACTAATACTATGCATAACTTAAATGAATAAACAAAACATCAAAAATAAGAAAAGACAACAGTAAAAAAAAATGGATTTATTTAATATGTGTTTTAGATAGATAGGAAGCCCAACTAATGAAATGAAGATGTAACTATGCAAAATTGAATACATGAAGTAGAGTAATAAATTGTGAGAATGTGAGATGGCAAAGAGTCTTGGGCTGGATAGGAAACTAGGCAGAGTAGTAACTGTGAAGACAAGTTAGTTTAACAAGGTTTATAAATGTGTCCTTGAAAATAAGACTAATGCTTTTCTTCTGATACAGGGAAGATCGCATTCACAAGAATGATCTTGCACCTGCTGTTTTCACATGTCTTTAAGTCAAAATAGTCAATATACCAGAGCCACATGTTTTGAGATAGGATCTTCTTAATTCCTTTACATCATTCTCAGTAACAAAATATTTTAAACTTTTCTTTAGACTCAGAACCAAAGATGACTACCATCAACTTTGTAACCAAAATTATTCTAGCTCGGCACAGTGGCAACTTGAACAGTTAGAACAATCCCAGCAGCTCCAGAGGCTGAGACAGGAAGGTTGCCACTTCAAAGTCAGCCTCAACAACTTGGTGAGTCCCTGTCTCAAAAGAAAAATTAAAAACAGGTTGTGGATGTGGTCCAGTGGATAAGCGACCCTGGGTTCAATCCTTGGTACCTCCAAAAAAATTGTTCTAGAAAGGAAAAAAAGGAAAGCCCTTCAATTAGGTTAATCATCCCTAATGATAAAATCTCTCAATAAATGAGGTATAGAAGGAACAGGCCTCAACACAAGCAAAAACAACCCACAAGTTAACATCAACTTAGGACAAAAGTTGAAAGCTTTTCCTGTAAGATCTGGAATAAGAAAAAGATATCCACTTTTTCCACTCTTTTTGGTTGAACTTTTTTAGCCAACACAATTATACAAGAGAAGGAAATAAAGGTTATCCAAATTGGAAAGTAGAAAGTAAAATGATAGCCATTTGCATATAACATAATCTCCCTTATAGAAAACCCAACAGACTACACCAAAAAAAAAAAAAAAGAAACACTGAAACTGAAAACAGCATTCAGTTGGATTGCAGTATACAAAATCAACATTAAAAAATCAGCAGCATTGGACTGGGGTTGTGGCTCAATGGTAGAGCGCTTGCCTAGCATGTGAGGCACTGGATTTGATCCTCAGCACCACATATAAATAAATAAATTAAATAAAGATTCATCAACAACTAATAAAAATACATTCTAAAAAATCAGCAGCATTTATATGCATCAAAAACAAATTACTAATGCAAACTCCATTTCTCACTTGTGAGGTTACATTTGCCAGACATTCAATGCAAACTGCACATCCCCCTGAGTTCTCTCCCTTTCACAATTCACAGGTGCCATCTTTGAGTTGTTCCCAAAATTCTTTGCTCCTCAGCAATGCCTCTATAGAGCACAAAAATGGAGTTTGCATAGATGGATTTTCTCTGTCAACCTACACTTCCACTTCTTTCCTGCCTTCAACAGCGTTGGCCAATAGCAGGAGTGGGCTTTTCTGTCTCTACCTTGAAGATTAAAGAGGACCACTCATTTGCAATTTGTGTTCAGTAAATCTTTGAACACTGGAAAGGAGAGCTGGCTTATAAATCAGATGACCAGAAGATGGGGGAAACAGTGTGAAACGCTAAAAAAGAAGGGCTCTTCTACACCTGCATTCGAATACTGACTTCATCACTTGGTATCTGTGAATTGTGTAAATCATATAACTTTGCTGTAACTGGACTTTTGATTTGTAATACAAAGATTAAAATATACATCTCATAAAAATTACAAACTGAAAAAGAAATCGAGAAAGCAATACCATTTCAACATCTATAAAAAATATCTAGGAATAAGTTTAATCAAGAAAGTGAAAGATCTCTCCAATGAAAGTCATGAAACATCAATGAGGGAAATTACAGAGCACACATAAAAATGGTAATATATCACATATTCACAAACTCAAAGAATTAATATTGATAAAATATCCATACATCCCAAAGTGATCTACAGATTCAGTTCATTCCATATCAATATAGCAATGACATTTTTCACACAAATAGAAAAAATAATCTTAAATTTCATGAGTACTACAAAGGCTCTGGGAAACTAAATCAACCCTAAGCAAAAAGAACAAAGCTGGAGACATCACAATATCTAACTTCAAATATAATACACAGTTATAGTAACTCAAACAGCCTTGTGCTGTCATAAAAGCAGACACATACATCAATGGAATGGAATAGAAAACCTAGAAATGACTCCACATGCTTACAGTAAACTGATTATTGAAAAAGGAACCAATAGTACACATTGGGTAAAGGACAGTCTCTTCAATAAATGTTGCAGAGAAAACTGGATATCCACACACACAAGAAGCTAGTCCCCTATGTCTCACCATAACAAAAATCAACTCAAAAGGGATCAAAGTCTTAAATATAAGACTTGAAATTTTACAACTACTATAATAAAAAAAATTAGCAGAAATAGTTCATAGCATTGGTATAGGCAAATATTTTTTATAAGATCTAAAAGCACCAGAAACAACAAGCAAATTAGACAAATGGGATTATATCAAGGAAAAAATAAATGGTGTGAGGAGACAACCTGCAGAAAAGGAAAAAATATTTGCAAACTACTTATCCAATAAGGGTTGATATCCAGAATATACAATATTCAAAAAACTCGAGTCAAAAACACAAATAAGTTGATTTAAAAATGGACAAATAATCTGAATAAATATTTATCCAAAGAAGACAAATATCTCACAAGTATATGAAAAATGCTAAACATCAATAATCTTTAGGGAAATTAAGAACAAAAACACAATTAGATACCATTTCACCCAAATTAGAAGGCTAGCATTAAAATGGTAAATAAATAAATATGTCGTTTAAGATGAGAAGAAAGGGGAGCTCTTACACAGTGTCCATTTCAGTGTGAAGTAGTACAGTCATTATGGATGACAGTGTGGTGATTTCTCAAAAAATTAATAATAGAACTACCATGTCATCCAGAAATTCTACTGCTGTATATATATCCAAATGAAAGGAAATCAGTAGGTTAAAGAGATATCTGCACTCACATGTTTATTGCAGCACTATCTCCAAAAGCAAGCTATGGAGTAAACAGGTCCAGGAATCAATGAATGGATTAAAAAAAAAAAAAAAACCTGTGGTACAGGGCTGGGAATGTAGCTCAGTGGGCTTAGTGGTAGAGTACTTGACTAGTACATGTGAGGCACTAGGTTCAATCTTCAGCACCACATAAAATAAATAAATAAAATAAAGGTATTGTGTCCATTTAAAAAATATATAGTATATACATACACATAATGAAAAGTTATTCAACTGTAAAAAGACATTCTGTCATTTGCAGTAACCTGGATGAAGTGGGAGGACATCAGGTTAAGGATAGTAAACTGGAAACAGAAAGACAAGTACCACATGTTCTTACTAATATATGGAAGCTAAATAAGTTGATGTCATAGGAGTGTAGAAAAGTGGTTACCAAAAGCTGGGAAGGGTAGAGTGGTAAGAGGATAGACGGAGACTAGTGATTGAATAAAAAAATGTATAGAGATAGGAGGAATAAGTTTAGTATTCTATAGCACAGTAATAATACTTAACAGTAATTTACTGTATATTTCAAGAAAGGATTTTAAATTCTTGCAACTCAAAGAAATAATATGTTTGAAATGATGCCTATAGTAATTATACTGATTAGACATTACAATTATATAAATATATCAAAGTATCATTGTACCACATAAATAGATACAATTATTATGTCAATAAATATTTTAAACCCCAATTATCTTATTGTGAGTGTCTTGATTTTTATTTCTATTTTACACTACCATTAAGGCATTAAATTGGTGATTTTTGAATTACATGTAAGTAGCTTATAGTGATGAAATTTTTATCATGGTAAAATGCATGTGACATAAAATTTACTATTTAAACTATTTCAAGGATATTAATTGCATTTACATTGATCATAAAATATTTCTCACAACAAAGAGGAATTATGATGTTATATTTATAGAATTTTCTTTTGCTAAAAAGGACAATATAGGAACAACTTTCAATACATAAATAAAACAATAGAACTGTATGCCTAAACCTTATTCTCAACTTATGGTATTGGAGGGTGAGAATAAATGAATAAGGTGACCTTTTTTTCAATGTGAAGAGCGGTGAACTCTGAAAACTGCCTCCTCCTAAGTCCTCATGGTGATGCGTTTAATAATTAACCAGTATAGAATCTGTTATCAGAGGATAAAATACACAAATCATATCTAAGATTAATCATTATTAATATTGCTTAAAACATCATCTTGCAGGCAAGAATGGACTCCTATTGTGGTTTCTTTCCAGCTGACCACAGACCTTGCTCAGTAAAACACACATGTGGGTGAGCACATGTACACACACACACACACACACACATACACACACACACACATGAATTCCCTGTACCACACGCAGCATTCTACTCCTCCTCCATCACCAGGAACCCTCTTCTCTAGGAGGTGTAAATATGCTGCTGTCATTCTGCCTCAGTACCTGTTGCTGCTTTTTAGACCCACAAAGAAGTACATGTGACGGAAGAAAACTGAAAGACTAATAATTCAACTTAATTATGGAGCAAGCACCAAGCCCCTGACACCCATGGGCTCCTCTGCTTCCCTCTGCTTCCTCTAACTGCTTTGTTCTGTAGACTTTATTTAAATGGCCCCTCTATAAGATGACTTTCAATTCCATCCATCAGGGACCATGCCCTTTTCTGAATGTGAACATGTCTCCTATACTCATCCACACACTCTTCTTCAGCTTGTATTTCTTTATATTACATGTATTATCATGAGACTGAATATTTTGTGTATTGAATCCTTATCTCCTTAGCTATGTGATAAACTCACATGGCTTAGGAATCTTTGTTACCCTAACACTGAATTCAATAATATGTAATAAATACTAGGAAATGCTCACATTTCACTAGTAAAATAAATGGCACCTAATCTAAGAAATTTATTGCAACATTGACCTAGCTTGATGGAAGAGTAATAGTGAGAGGCAGCATTTTCTCTCATGAATACTGGGATGCCAATCTGGATTGTAAAGATAATGAGATTATCTCCTTAGTCATTGATACGTGAGGAGCAAATGAATTATTCTTTGTTTTTTATTTATTTATTTTATTGATTCTTTTATTTGTTTTTACAAGTGCTACTGAATCTTCAAATCCCTCTCTTCTATTTTTCTAAGAATACCTAAAAGGAATGTAACTTTAAAAAAAAAAAAAGTCTTAAATTCTTTAAACATTTATTAGTGGCACCAGTTTTACAGTGGTGATCTTAGATAAAAATAGGAAAAATTTAAAATATTTTTCTTCTGGTTCATGAGTGTGATAGTCACACATGAGACTGAAAATGGAAATGTAAATCTGAACTGGCTCTGAGAAGAATAAGAAGGTTATTGTCAAAAAAATAAAAGTCAAAATGGTCAAAGACAAAGCAAAAATCCCTTTGGAAGCCTTTGTGCCTTACTAACAGGGATAAGTTGCTCACGAACATGGTAGCAAAAACTGGAAATGGACAAACTGGTCCTTCTTAATACCCCACAGGCCTGGATAGATCCCAGAGTGGCCAGTCTGTGCCTTGGCATGAAAACATCCATGGAACTGAAGAATTTTTAACTGATTTGAGTAAGTTTCCTACCACTGGGCTCACTCAGTCCTTACTTTTTTCCAAATATGCTGAACTGCAGTTTCCCAAGAATGCTGTGCTAAGCTTTAACCCTTCTCCCTTTTGTTATAAAAGCCTCGTTTCTGTTTCATCTCAATAAAACATTTGTTCAGGGGCTGGGGATGTGGCTCAGAGCACTTGCCTAGCATGTGGGAAGCACTGGGTTTGATTCTCAGCCTTGCATACAAACAAATAAAATAAAGGTCCATTGAAACTAAAACAAATATTTTAAAATAAATAAACATTTTTTCACATTCCAAATTGAACTTGCTTCTTTGATCGCCACTTAACTTCATTTGTGATGTTTGATTCAAATCATGCAGTAAAAAATGCAAGAGACAAGAAATGCCCTCTTCTTTGCTAAATAGCAGTGTTGAATGGGACATTTGTACTTTTCTCTGTAAATTTTATTCATATTTATCTTGAGAGGGTATGTTTACACTCTGGAGACATTCGTGATTCAAAACTCTACTACTCTATGAGACAGGGTCTCTGATTCTCCCCTTTTTCCTCATTAATTCTTTGTAGAGAGATCTAAGGGAATTGGGTCCACCCCATAAAACAATATCAAAAGTTGATGCATCCCACTCTCTGATCTCAGTACTCTGGCCCCATCAGACAAACTATTGAGGCAAAAATCCCCAGAGGCAATGAACTCACAGAGATTTTCACAGCCACACAGATAAGGAGCGACAAGGCGGAGAGGTAGATCTGGAGTCGCTTCCCTCCAAATCGCTTCCTGAGATATTCTGGCATGGTCATCACCTACAGAGACAGACGTCAACAGGAATTCATCTTCAGACCTATTGCATTCAGATTGGCCAACGCTCATTAAGCACCTATGGACAGTTAAATACTGTACAGCATGCCTTGGAAATATAGAGGTGAGAAAGGCACAGTTCCTTGGTAAGATGGCAAAGCTAGAATGAACACAGGCACTGGTAGCAGATCATATTGGGTAATCCTCACAGCCCCACCATTTTCCAGATCTTATGATCTTTGACAAATGACAATATTTTTGAATCTCTATTTTCCCATCTGTAAAGTGAATATTTAATTAAGTACCTACAAGAACACCAAATGCCTGGTAGACACTCAACAAATACTTTTTTATTTTACCAATAGATTCACAATTGATTAAAAACAATATTACTTGCAAATAATGAACAATAATGATTATACAATGCACTAATAAATGAAATAATTGCAAATTTATACTTGGGCATTTATTTAAAAGGATGATATAATTATAGAGAATACCATAAAATTTCTACTTAGAGAAATACTTGTGGTTTTCATTATTGAAGTACAAGATTAAATACGCAATCTTTTATCACATCAGTGGTATCACCTAAAAGTAGAATATATAATTAAAAGAGATGCAGGGTTGAAACCCTGACCAAGGAAAGAGTGAAGAAAAAGTGTGTAAAATGTATGCATGTGTGTAACAAATGCTTGCTTAAGATATTAGCATGGATAAAAGAGAGCCAGGTGCTGTGTATCTGGCAATGGGGAAAAGGGCTCAGGAGTATTTCAAAAATCTTCAAAGTTGCCCCTTCTATCACAGGCCCAGAAGCTTAGGAGGACAGAATGCTTTAGGGACTGGACCTGGTGTCATCTCCATGGGTTTGCTGCCCAGGGCCACCTCAGTAATCTGCTCCACACAACCCACTACATTGCTTCGCTGCCATATCAGTGGCTTAATTAGGACCAAGCACAGCTCATGCTGCCACTACAAAGGAAGCAAGCATTGGGCCTTGGTGGCAATCATCTGGTGCTAATTCTGCAGGCATGAAAAATATAAGAACCATAGAGTAGGGGCTGGGGAGATAGCTCAGTTGGTAGAGTGATTGCCTTGCAAGCACAAGGCCCTGGGTTCAATCCCCAGCACCCCCCCCCCAAAAAAAAAAAAAAACTATAGAGTAATGGAGAAAGATTTCAAAGGAAAGCTTGGGAAGCTGGGAAGAGGTCAGCCACAAGGATGGAGCTATCAGTCTAATGACTAATGGAGCCCTGGGTGGAGCCACAACCAGTACCCTAGAACTGTAGAGAGAACAGCAAAATGCAATGTCAGTCTAGAAATGCTGCAGGAACTTGACTCCAATCCCTAAGAGTCACCTCATGGAAAACAGAACCTAACCAAGTCACAGCAGCAGAGCTATCCAAGGACCTGAGGTCAATTTAGAGGTTAAGGATTTAATTTTTCACCTGCTGGGTGTCTGTGTCAATTGGACCTGTAAGTTCTTTCCTTTGGTCAGTCTCTACCCTTTGGAATTTGAATGCTCTTATCCCAATCCCACTATTGTATCTCAGAAGTAAAAAACTATTTTATTTTACAAGCTCACACTGAAAGGAGTTTGCCTCCAGTCTCAGATGGGACGTTGGACTTGCACTTTTGAAATGATTCTACATTGGGGCTATTCCTATGGAATGAATGTATTTCACATTGTAAGACAGACAAGAACTTTGAGGGTTAGGGAGCAAATGCTGTGGTGTGGTTATGATTTGTCACTCAAAGGTTCATGTGCTAGAAATTTTGTCCCTAGGGTGGTATATGTTAAAGTGATTGAATCTTTAAGAGGTGGAAACTAGTGGCTAGCAAATATGTTATGGGAGTTCCACTCTCATGAATGGATCAGTGGGTTAATCCTCATGAATGGATTGGGTTACTTCTTAAGAGAGTGAGTTGTTACAAAGCAAGGCCACCCCACATGCCTAGCCCCTTCTGCTTGCAACCATTTCCTTTTCTGACACCTTCAAAAGATGCAATCACCATGCTCTTGAACCCTAAGAATTGTTAGCTAAATAAACCTCTTTTCTTTATAAAGCACCTAGCCTGAGGAATTTTGTTAAAGCAACATGAAATGAAACAAGGCAGAAACCTAAAGGTACAAAACTCAACAATTTCCAAAGAGAACTCATTGTTGTTTTTGTCATCCATTACATGACTTCCCTCTGAAAAATACCTGCTCCATTGATGGTGTCCTCATGCATTCAAGTTATTCGCTTTCAATTCTCAGAATTGTTCTTATGCTTCTCTGTATACTACCTTTGCATAACTCTTTTCTGCAGTCACACCTGTCACCCCTACCTGCAAAGCAGTTCCCCTTCCTTTCTGCTTCCTTCCTGCAGCCTCTGAAGCAGGTTGTAAACATTTTCCTTTTGTGGACCCCCTCCTCAATTTTATTGTCAACTCAGTTGTCCTTAGTTGTATGCATGGAAATTCCTAAAACATTAATTTGATCATGACCCTTGAATTCCTGAAACCTACATTGCCCATTTCTAGGAAGACACAGGGCACAGTTTTTAAGCCTACAATACCTATCCTTTCACAATGGAACTCCACCTTCACCTATAAACTGATCTCTATCTCCCACCACCCTCCCCCATACACTCTCTATTTTACACTCACCTATAAATACTCCAGGCTTAGGAAATTTTAGCTTCCATGAATTGTTTTCTCTGACTATCCATTACCTCATTTTTCTGTCTACAGAATATTACCCTTCTGAGAAGCTTTCCTTAAAGCACATGGGTGGCCCCAACTTCAGGGTTCCTGTACCAGGCTGACTTCTACCATGATGGTCATTGTGCAGGGCCACTAAGATTCCTCACCTGGTTGCAGTTGCATTCTACACTGGGAGTCCTTCTAGGCAAAGAATTTGGTTTTTGTCACCTGGATATTCTTAACAGTAGACTGAGTACCCAACTCATGATTGAAATGAAACAATAAATGGATAAAAGAATGTCTGGAGATACACCTGAGAGATTTACCTTGAACACTTGAGGATACTCACCCCTCCCTTGATGTAGATGGGGACAAAGATCCACCCTAGAACCAACACCATAAACATGGCCTGCAAGGAACAAAGTATAAAGTTAAAGTGTAAAGTTAAAGTTAAATGGGACTTATTGTTTCATGACCTCTGAGTCTGAAAAAAAAGAGTTTGCTCAGATCCTGTCCCATTCAAATAATTATGATCCTCAGACAATTGTGGGTTCCTTTCCTGTGTCTGTTTAACTCAGAAGTTGCTTTTCTGGAACTTAGGATGTGAAGATAGGTATAAAAAAAATTAGAGAATAAGAGATCTGAGTCTAGATTGACTACTAGAAGATCATTCAATTTTTGTCAAAAGTCCTTATCCTTGCCAGAATTATTTACTGAATGACAAAGCAATAAGAAAGAAATTTAGAGATAGAAGAATATTCCTTCTTGACATCTTGAGTGTATGTTTGTGTATATCATAATATACTAATAACAATATAATAAAGCATCATATGCAATGTGTACAAAGAGGTTTTAATACATAATTTATTCCACTCTTACAAAGAGGGAAGGCAAGTGTGATAAGCACAGTTATTCCTATCTTATTTAGTGCAAATTGAGAATCATAGAGATTAGTAATGCTTAAGGTCACAAACTAAAAATGGAACAGCTGAGTTATCTGCAGTCTGATAATCACACCCAGCTGGACCACACGTCACTCTGAATAGGACTCCAGAGGCAGAGTCCAAAGCACTATCGACACGAAACTCTGTCCACAAAGCAAATCTGGAGGTTGGGTACATAATGGAGTCCTTGATATTACTAAAGTAATATTAGGGGCAGCTTTCCAATAAGGGAAGAGCAAAGGCATTTGTGATGACTCAAGGTCACTTTCTGAGGTCATCAAGGGATGGTCTGTTTAAACTCTCAATAGGATACAATTTTCTTCAACACAAGCATCTTTCTCTGGCCAATGCACATGCACATGTACATATAAATACAAGAAAGGACTAAAGAACAAGAACAACAAAAACAAACTCAGGCTACCCAGGAACTATTTATGGCACATTTACCACACACCCAGCCATGGGATTGAAGTAGGGTGGTATGATTGGAAGAGAGGACATTGTCCTTGCCCTTAGAGAACTTAGGGTCTGACTAAGGGGACATGGCTCTTACCAGTGCAGTGACAACAGAACCTTTAGCAACTCAATCACAAAGTCTTGAGATTCTGCCTATTATCTCTCAAATCATTTCCCTCTCACTCCAACCATTACTGCCTCCATCTGGCCCCACTTGGACAATTTGTGTTCATCCTTCTGGCATCCATGCTGGGAAGCTCCCCTGACATGTGCAAGTGCTACCCATTCCCCGTAATGGATACGCCCCAATGAGATCCCTCAATACACCGTCAATTCTTCTCTCCCAACACTTTCTACACTTAGTGGTGCATGCCTGTTTCTTCAACTGGAATGCAAGCTTTACAAAAGGAATCATTCCTTTTACAATTTCTTGTTCCTTGCATCCAGCTCAGGGCTTCACACAAAGTGTCCAGAAAAGTTAGATAGAAGTAGAGGGAAATTGTGGTGGTCCAGCGAAAGAAGGGATCCAATCGTATAGAAATGACATGTGCAGTGGGAATAGCTGCTTGACAAAACCTCAGAGGTGAGTAATAATATGACTGGAATTCCCTTGGCATAACGGGGTTATAGAGGCACAGAAAGTTAAATAAAAGCTGGATCAGGGAGAGGAAAATTAAATTTTATTCAACCAAAGAGGAATACAATTTCTACAGACTCCCCAAAAACCTGGGATTTGGGTTTGAGTAAAATATCTTGATATGGGTGTGATTTAAAGAAAAAAGCCAACAACGTCACTTACATTCCATTCATCTGCTACAACAGCAATTCCCGAAGCTGCTGCTGTCCCAGCCAGGCCCACAAAGTGCCCACTGCCGATGTTACTGGCGAAGAGAGAGGCACCCATCTGGAAGGCGAGAGAAAAGACCAGGGTTCAGATGAAAAGATAGAACTCAGACTCCTTCAAATCCGAGAGCCGTTGACATGTTTCTGTCACTACTCTTTAGAGAAAGGGCTGGCAATCTGTGTTTCATGGACACTATTTCTCTGTGCTACCCATAAAGTGAAAAGTGTTTTTCATTTTTGAATAGTTAAAATAGTTACAAATAAAAAATATTTTCTGAAAATTGGAATATAAAATTCAAGTTCCAGTGCTCATCTGTAATTTTATGAGAACACAGTCATGCTCATTAGTTTACACATTTCCCATGGGTGCTTCTATGCTACAATGGCAGAGTTATATGAAATAGATTACATAGCTCATAAATAAGAAAATACTTAAAACCAGGCCTTTTTCAAAAGATATTTTTACTCATGCCTTAAGTGATCGTTAATCTATCTATTTAAAAGCGCTGACTTGAGCATGTCCTTGACTAAGAACTGCCAGACTTCCTGTCATTTCTTGCCCCCTTGAATCAGCAACAAGAACCCCAAAGTTGATTAGAAGGGAATTCCTCTCTATCCTTCTAGCACACATCCTCATTTTTATTATCTGTTCTTCTTCTCAAGATTGACAGATGAAGATAAATCCTCTCAATGAGCATAGATTAACGGCAGTTATGACCAAATAGAATGTGCGTTCCCAGGTTTTCAGAGCTCTCTAAAATCACTTCTTCTATTCAGATATTTGGGACCAGAGAAGTGATTGAGCTGACTTATGATTATGAAATTGATTGAACTTTGAATGTTTCACAAAATAATAGTAAGAAGGCAACGTCTGATTGGACACCCCAAATAACAATTGATATTCAGCTTACAACCTGTCTGTTTCATTAACCCTGGCCAGGTTATTTCCCAATCTCCATTTCCTCTGATACTATTTACATGAGTAAGCATATCTGTGAAAAATAATTTACTGAGCACTCACTTACAATCAGTTCTGACGCTCTTCAAGTTCATAGGGAAAAATATAGCTTCTGCTGAAATGGAAATCTGACTTGGGGGCCACATTAAAACCCAGAAGGAACACCCACTGGTCAAGAGTCAAAGAGGCATCTCCATTGGCACCATCACAGGGAACACAATCCACAATCAATAAGTGCATAGACAATAAGAAGTAGGCATTCAGGGCAAGAGAAGATTGAGTTGGGAGCAAGTTGGACATTGACAGGTGAGCAGAGAGGAGAGGCTCATTCAGACAAGAAGAACATCATTAGCTTAGGATTGGGAGCAATGTAGGAATGTGTGAAGAGAGTAAGAATGCAAGGCAGAAGATTATTTATGAAGATCAGGGAAAAAGCACATGAGGTATAACTAAATTCAGGGTCCTTAAATTCCAGACTTGGGGCTGGGGAGATAGCTCAGTCGGTAGAGTGCTTGCCTTGTAAGCACAAGGCCCTGGGTTCGATCCCCAACACCCAAAAAAAAAAAAGAAAAAAAAGAAATTCCAGACTAAACCTATTCACATAAATGGTGACTCTATCTTTCTCCAGAATTATAGGGCACACACATGAGGCCAGAAGTCTAAGAAAACAGCCAAACCACATCAGAAATGACCAATATTACACTGTTTTCTTTATTCAATCTTAAACACAACTATAGGAAATTCATCTCCACAAAACTCTGGCCCACTTACCGGAAACCAGGTCATATCTCGACCAGCCAGGAAGAAGCCTCCAACAGTGCTTCGGTTGGTCTTCAGCATCGCCTGAACAGAAAAGAAGACATATGAAGGTAAAAGAAATTGCAGAGGCACAAAAGACCCCGGAGACCCCTCTTCTGGTCAGGGTGCTGACACTGATGTTTTCAGCACTGCTACAGAGAAAAACAGTTTACTGGAAACTGTATTAAAACAAAAACAAAAATGTTGGAGGACTTCAAAAGTATAGGTTCATAAAAAGTTAGAACTGCTATGACTTTAATAATGCATATTTCTCAACTCCATTCTAGCTGCTCTGTTTAATTTCATGTATGAAAGCAATGTGAGGTATTCTTCCAACTTTTAAAGAAAATTTGCAGCCTTAATCTCATTCCTAAAATGATAGCATAAACATATATGAATTAAGTGTCCAACTCTCTAAGCCAGGAAGTGAAAATATCAAATAATTGTGATATAATAAAAATAACATCTTTGTTCATTATGCTAAACACTAGCAGAATAAGCCTGAAATGACAAGTGCTGACTGTTCAAACTATAGAGTTGATAAGAGAGAATAATTTATTCAGTAAAAGCACTATTTATGTCACACATCACATGCAAGAAGAATGATTCAAATAGAAAGAAAATGACATTATGAAAACTGTCCATATTATCTCAGTTTCTCATGTCGTACCTCTCCCACCCTGAGACATTTTCCCCCAACTCTGGTGCCCAACCTGAAGCCCATTGGAATCCCACATACCCACAGCCCAACAGCCATCACCACAATGAAGTAGACAACAATGACAGAAATATCCGCAGCATTTTGGATGCGCCCTGACAATGCAGGTACTTCTGGGGTTTCAGCCGTGGTGGTGGGGCTTAATGTGTTGGCCATGGCGACAGGTGGTTCTGTCCCTATCCCAAGGATGGCTCTTTTCTTTATGTAAGCACTAAGTTAATTATCAGCCTTAGCAGGTGGAGCAAGATATCAGTCAGTTCCTGGGCATGGGGACCTTTAAACCTCTCAGGCTCTGAGACCGTGGTCCTGTAGTGATCAGTGCTAGCCTAGGAAGACTGTGTAAAAGAGGGGTGAGGAGTCAGAAATGGGGAAAGAATTGGAAGTGGAGAGTAGGGTGTTCATTGAGGGGAAAGACAAGATATTTAAGGAAATTTTAGTAGTTCAAGTGATGGCCAAGGATAGCTACAAAGAACCAAGGAGGAGAGAAGTAGGAAGGGGAAAGGGCCAGAGAAGTTTAGGAGGGACAGAGGTGATGATTCCTTACAAAACAGATTATGACCAAAATATTTTATCCCTTGAGAGTGAAACTATTTATGCATTTCATGGGTTCCAAAGCCCCATACTTCTCTGGAACAGGTACAGTGATTGCTTTCACCTGACACATCAGGACACTGATAGCTCCCCTTAAGACTGTAAGGGTCCCAGGCAAATAAGGAAAAGTTGAAGTTATCACCCTAAAAACTTGGATAGGGCTGTTACTATGTTTATATTGTATTCTCTGGCAAGTAGTGAGGGTGAGCCCCTTTGTGTGTTTATAAATGTGATTGAATTTTCTCCTGAAACTTGGCAATTCATATTCCTTTGGTATTTTCTCACTGCATGTTTAATTTATCTTTCAAAAATATGATTGATCTATGCACATTCTTTCAATGACTTGAGATATTAACCATTTGTCTATTTTATATTGAAAAAACTTCGTAGTATTTCTTTTTTTTGTTTTTTTTTTGTTTTATTATTTTTATTTTTACAGACTGCATTTTGATTCACTTTACACTGTAAGGCCCCCAAAAAGGAAACCCCAACTCTGTCCCATGGATTGACGGCAACCCCAATCAACTGCAGGAGGCGTCACTTGATGCAAACCGCAAGAGGTGTTTATTCCAGCGCGCTGGGACCCGACTTGTGACTCACCCAGGAGTCCAGGAGTCGAGTCCCTAGCAGAAAATCTTGTAGGTTTATAAAGGCAGAGACCACACATCGGGAGGGGTCGCACATGAAAGGGAAAAGGGAAACAAAGCTGCCCAGAAATTTCAAAGGGGGTTTGGGTTAGCTGATAACATACAACATGCTTCACAATGTTTTACAACAGGGTGTAGATTCTGGTGTCTTAACTGCCTGAATACTATCTTGCTCCAATTACTCTTTTACTCTCTGTTTGGGGCTGTTTTCTGGAACAGCTTTAAGGGCTTTGTTCCCATTACTGGGAGGGAAACCTTAGGGAGTTGAGATAAAACAGACAGCTTAAAAAAAATGTCCATTCTTTCAACACAATTGGGGTACATCTTTTGATTTCTATGATTGTGCACAATGTAGATTCATACCATTCATGTAATCATACAAGTACACAAAGTAATGATGTCTGCCTCAGTCCACCATTTTTTATACTCCTGCCCCCCTCCTCCATCTCATTTCCCACTATGTAATCTAAAATTCCTTCATTCTTCTCTCACCCCCAACTCCCCACCCCTATGATATATCATCATCCACATATCAGGGAAAATGTTTGGCCTTTGTTTTTTTGGGATTGGCTTATTTTACTTAGCATGATATTCTCCAATTCCACCCATTTAGCTCCAAATGCCATAATATTATTCTTCTTTATGGCTGAAATTCCATTGTGTATATATACCACAGTTTCTTTATCCATTCATCTGTTGAAGGACATCTAGGTTGGTTCCACAATCCAGTATTGTGAACTGAACTGCTATAAACATTGAAGTGACTGTGTTACTGTAGTATGCTGATTTTAAGTATTTGGGGTATAAACTGAGGACTAGACAAAGGAGCCAAAAGCATACAATGGAGAAAAGACAGCCTGTTCAACAAATGGTGCTGGGAAAACTGGAAATCCATATGCAGTAAAATGAAATTAAACCAATATCTCTCGTCCTGCACAAAACTCAATTCAAAATGCATCAAGGACTTAGGAATTAGACCAGAGAACTTGCACCAAATAGAAAACAAAGTAGGTCTGACTCCTCATTATGTTGGCTTAGGATCAGACTTCCTTAACAACACTGCCAAAGCACAAGAAATGAAAGCAAAAATCAATAAATGAGATGGACTCAAACTGAAAAGCTTTTTCTCTGCAAAGGATACAATCAAGAATGTGAAGAGAGAGCCTGCAGAGTGGGAGGAAATCTTTTCCACACACACTTCAGATAGAGCACTTATCTCCAAAATTTATAAAGAACTTACAAAACTTTACACCAAAAATACAAAGAACCTAATCAATAAATGGGCCAAAGAACTGGAGAGACACTTTACAGAAGATATACCGGTGATTAATAAATAAATGAAACAGTGTTCAACATCTCTAGTAATTAGAGAAATGCAAATTAAAACAACTCTAAGATTTCATCTTAGTCCAATTAGAATGGCTGTTATCAAGAACACAAACAATAATAGATGTTGGTGTGGATGTGGGGAAAAAGGCACACTTTTACATTGCTCATGGAGTTGAAAATTGGTACAGCACTTCTGGAAAGCAGTTTACAGATTCCTCAGAAAACTTGGAATGGACCCACCCTTTGACCAAATTATCCCACTCTTTTTATTTATTAGAGCATTAAAATTATGCATAATATTTAGGTTCCTTTTGACAAAATCACACATGCAAGGAATTTGATTTCCATTCCCATTCCTCTCCCTTTTCCTCTCCTAATCCCTCCTTTTATTCTCCCTTCTCTACTCTACTAAACTTCCTTTCTTCTACATATGCATAAAGGTGAAATTCCTTTTGGTACTTTTATATGCAAATATAACACAATTTTCTTAAATTCATTCCATATTTCTTCCCCTTTCCCTTCCTTTGTCCCTCACCTTTGTTCTCCTTCTTCCATTCTGCTTATATTCTGTATCTCATTCCAGTCACAATGCAAAAGAACAATCAACAGATATATGAAAAAATGTTCAACATCTCTAGTAATAAGAGAAATGCAAATCAAAACTACCCTAAGATTCCATCTCACCCCAGTTAGAATGGTGATTATCAAGAACACAAGCAACAATAGGTGTGGGCCAGGATGTGGGGAAAAAGGTACACTCATACATTGCTGGTGGGGTTGCAAATTAGTGCAGCCACTCTGGAAAGCAGTGTGGAGATTCCTCAGAAAGCTTGGAATGGAACCACCATTTGACCCAGCTATCCCACTCCTTGGCCTTAAAATCAAAAGGACTTACTACAGTGATGCAGCCACATCAATGTTCATAGCTGCTCAATTCACAATAGCCAGATTGTGGAACCAACGTAGATGCCCTTCAGTTGATGAATGGATAAAGAAACTGTGGCATATATATACAATGGAATATTACTCTGCCATGAAGAATGATAAAATTATGGCATTTGCAGGCAAATGGATGAAATTGGAGAATATCATGCTAAGTGAGATAAGCCAATCTCAAAAAACTAAAGGACAAATGATCTCGCTGATAAGCGGATGAGGACATATAATGGGGGGTGGGAGGGTTTAGCATTAGGGTTAGGGTTAGGGTTAGGTTTAAGGTTAGGGATAAGGAGGGTGATAAGAATGGAGGAAGGAAGGACTGTATAGAGGGAAAAGAGGGGTGGGAGGGGTGGGGGGAAGGGAAAAAATAACAGTATGAATCAAACAACATTACCCTATGTAAATTTATGATTACACAAATGGTATGCCTTGACTCCATGTACAAATAGAGAAACAACATGTATCCCATTTGTTTACAATAAAAAAATGCAAAAGAACACAAAAAATAGTAATTTCTGGAAAACGTGTGTGGAAAAGCTACACTCTTAACAATTTTGGTGGGACTGCAAAATAGTACAACCACTTTGAAAAGCAACATGGAGATACCTCAATAACTAGAAATGGAATCTCCATATGAGTCAGCTATCCCACTTCTCATGATTTAACCAAAAGAAGTAAAATTAACATACTATAATGACATAGCCATTTCAATATTTATAGCACCACAATCCACAATAACCAAATTATGGAATCTTCAAAGTGCTGTGAACAGATGTGTGGATCAAGAAAATGTGGTATATATACACAATAGCATCTCACTCAGTCATAAAGAATAAAATAATGGAGGTTTCAAGATGGCGGCCTAGAGGGTGGCTACATTTCATGTTGCTCCAGGACTCAGGATTCAAAACAGGAGATACTGAGACACTTGCGACCAACTCAAAGCAGCCGGGTGACTCTCACCTGTTGGGAAGGCGTCCCAGATGGGACGGTGGTCCCTGAACGCAGGAAACTTTGTGAAGTAGAGCTGCCAGTGAGACGCCCCTCCCCCCACTGGAGCAGTGAACTCCGACAACTGGGAGTGCCGTAAAGGAGGCCGCTCAGCACAGCGCTGGGACTCGGAGCAACCACTGGGGCTCCGTGGCTGCCCAGGGGAGGAGTGGCGAGGAGAGCTGTGTGGACTCAGAACACCGGGGACTGCCCTGAGGAGGAGGAGGAGGAACGTGGCCCCTTGGATTCAGAGTGACTGCGCCAGAGCTACAGGCGGTTGCCAGAGGAGAAGCTGCGCGGTGAGCTGTTTGGACTCAGAATGACTGCTTCTGAACCTCGGGGCCTGCCCTGAGGACGAGGAGGAGGAAGAGGAACGCGGCCGCTTGGATTCGGAGTGACTACACCAGAGCTACAGGCGGTTGCCAGAGGAGGGGCTGCGTGGTGAGCGGTTTGAACTCAGACCACTTCTGAGCCACGGGGCCTGCCGGAGGAGTAGGAGGAGGAGGAGGAGGAGCGCGGCGGGACATTTGGACTCGCAGTGACTGCATTAGCGCTCCAGGCGGCTGCTCAGAGGAGAAGGTGAGTGGTGAGTTGTTTGGACTTAAAGTGACAGCGCCTGAACACAGGGGGGCTGCCTGGAGGAGAAGCGTGGTGGGTCGCTTGGTCTCGAGTGGCCGCACCAGAGCTCCGGGCGGTTGCCCAGAGGACCCGTGCAGCGGGTCACGTGAATTCAGAGCAACTCAGAGCGACGGCTTCTGAACACCCGGGGGATTATCTGGAGAAGGAGGAGGAACGGGGAGGGTCACTTGGACTCGGAGTGATTGATTGCCCAGGGCTATGGGTGGTTGGAGGGAGGTGGAGGCACGCAGTGAGTTTCTTGAACTCCTAGTGACCGCACCGGAATACTAGGCGGCTGTCTGGAGGAAGAGGCGTGTGGCGGGTCTCTGGGAATCAGAGCGATTGTACGGGGCCCCAGGTGGCTGCTCAGAGGAGGGGCCGCATAGCCAGGCGATTAGGTGCAGAGCAGGGTCCCAGGATCTAGGAGGCTTCTTGGTGGAAGACCCACACAGAGACAGGCTTAGGGCGGAGCGAAGGTTCCAGGACTGCGGGCAGATTCTCTGAGGAGGGGCAGCCTAAGGAGATTCATCTGCGAAGGGTGAGGCTCCCAGGCCCAGGAGGTAGGGCCGGGCCCCTGGGAACTTTGCAGAGGAAGGCAGCCCAGCCCAGGTAGTAGCTGTAAATTGAGGGGAACCTCTAGGAGGGAACTCATCAGCGAGACCTCCCCACCGGGTGAGTCTTCCCTGCCAGGTGAGGTTTCCCCACAAGGACGGTAAAACCAGAGACTCAGGCCAAACAGGCCTTGCCTCAGCCTGCAGCCTAGGTCCCCTTTGGATGACCATTGGTCAACAAGTGGAGGCACTTCTGCCCACTAGCAGGGATTATACCCCACCTGAAGGCCACCACTCCTAGAGAGGCAGCTTCCTTGTGGAGCACCGCATTATCAACTTCCTCCAAGACTTCAGCCTACTGAAGGCTAAGGGGGCATATATATATAGAAATCTTCAGGGACATTGTAAGTCAATAGAGGAAATCTGCAATATCTCAGCGGCCCACTGATACCTGAACAATATGAGGAAACAAGGAAAGAAAATGCTGCAAACAAATCTAGATGTTACATCAATAAAACCCAATGACAGCATGGCAGAAGAAATGACAGAAAAGGAGTTCAGAATGTACATAATTAAAATGATCAGAGAAGCAAACAATGAGATGAAAGAGCAAATGCATGCACTGAATGATGAGATGAAAGAGCAAATGCAAGCATTGAATGATCACACCAATCGACAGTTAAAAGAGCAAATACAGGAAGCAAAAGATCATTTCAATAAAGAGTTAGAGATATTGAAAAAAAACCAAACAGAAATCCTTGACATGAAGGAAACAATAAACCAAATTAAGAACTCCATAGAAAGCATATCCAATAGGATAGAACACCTGGAAGACAGAACCTCAGACATTGAAGACAAAATATTTAACCTTGAAAACAAAGTTGAACAAACAGAGAAGATGGTAAGAAATCATGAACAGAATCTACAAGAACTATGGGATATCATGAAAAGGCCAAATTTAAGAATTATTGGGATTGAGGAAGGCATAGAGAAACAAGCCAAAGGAATGAACAATTTATTCAATGAAATAATATCAGAAAATTTCCCAAATCTGAACAATGAAATGGAAAATCAAGTTCAAGAGGCTCATAGGACTCCAAATACACAAAATTAGAAGGCACACCAAGGCACATTATAATGAAAATAACGAACATACAAAATAAAGACAGAATTTTAAAGGCTGTGAGAGAAAAGAACCAAATTACATTCAGGGGGAAACCAATACGGATATCAGCAGATTTTTCAATCCAGACCCTAAAAGCTAGAAGGGCCTGGAACAACATTTTTCAAGCCCTGAAAGAAAATGGATGCCAACCAAGAATCTTATACCCAGCAAAACTTACCTTCAAATTTGACGATGAAATAAAATCCTTCCATGATAAACAAAAGCTAAAAGAATTTACAAAAAGAAATCCAGCATTACAGAACATTCTCAGCAAAATATTCCAGGAGGAAGAGATGAAAAACAAAGAAGCAAATCAGCAAAGGGAGGAATTATCCTAAAGGAATTGTCAAATAAAGGAGGAATGAAGTCGTGTCAAACAAATAAATAAAAATGAACCAAATGACCGGAAAACCAAATCATATCTCTATAATAACCCTGAATGTTAATGGCCTGAATTCATCAATCAAAAGACATAGACTGGCAGATTGGAGTAAAAAGAAAGATCCAACAATATGTTGCCTGCAAGAGACTCACCTCATGGAAAAAGATACCCATAGACTAAAGGTGAAAGGATGGGGAAAAACATACCATGCACATGGACTCAGCAAAAAAGCTGGAGTATCCATCCTCATTTCCGATAATGTGGACTTCAAGCCAAAGTTAGTCAAAAAGGATAAAGAAGGTCATTTCATACTGCATAAGGGAAGCATAAATCAGCAAGATATAACAATCATAAACATCTATGCCCCAAACAGTGGCTCATCCATGTATGTCAAACAAATCCTTCTCAATTTCAGAAACCAAATAGACCATAACACAATAATACTAGGTGATTTTAACACGCCTCTCTCACCACTGGACAGATCTTCCAGACAAAAATTGAGCAAAGAAACCATAGATCTCAATAACACAATCAATAATTTAGACTTAACGGACATTTATAGAATATACCATCCAACCAAGAGCGAATACACTTTCTTCTCAGCAGCACATGGATCCTTCTCTAAAATAGACCATATATTATGCCACAAAGCTAATGTTAGCAAATACAAGAAGATAGAGACACTACCTTGTATTCTATCAGATCATAATGGATTGAAGTTAGAAATAAATGAAAGAGTAAAACACAGAAACTATTCCAACATCTGGAGATTAAACAATATGCTATTATATGATGAATGGATAACAGAAGATATTAGGAAGGAAATTAAAAAATTCTTAGAGGAAAATGAGAACAAAGAAACATCATATCAAAATCTCTGGGACACTATGAAAGCAGTACTTAGAGGGAAATTTATTTCATGGAGCGCATTTAATAAAAGAAGTAAAACTCAACAAATAAACGACCTAACACTACAGCTCAAAGCCCTACAAAAAGAAGAACAGAACAGCACCAAAAGTAGTAGAAGACAGGAAATAGTTAAACTCAGAGCTGAAATCAATGAAATTGAAACAAAAGAAACAATACAAAAAATTGACAAAATAAATAGTTGGTTCTTCGAAAAAATAAACAAAATTGATAAACCTTTAGCCACACTAACAAAGAGAAGACGAGAGAAAACCCAAATCACTCAAATTCGGAATGAACAAGGAAATATCACAACAGACAGGATTGAAATACAAAACATAATTAGAAGCTATTTTGAAAATCTATACTCCAACAAAATAGAAAATTTCGAAGACATCAACAGGTTTCTAGAGACATATGAATTGCCTAAACTGAACGAGGAGGACATAAACAATTTAAATAGACCAATTTCAAGTACTGAAATAGAAGAAGTCATCAAAAGCCTACCAACAAAGAAAAGTCCGGGACCAGATGGGTTCTTAGCCGAGTTCTACAAAACCTTTAAAGAAGAGCTCATTCCAATACTTCTCAAAGTATTCCATAAAATAGAAGAGGAGGGAACCCTCCCAAACTCATTCTATGAAGCCAATATCACACTGACACCTAAACCAGACAGAGACTCATCAAGGAAAGAAAATTTCAGACCAATATCCTTAATGAACATCGACGCAAAAATTCTCAACAAAATTTTAGCAAATCGCATACAAAAACATATTAAAAAGATAGTGCACCATGATCAAGTGGGTTTCATCCCAGGGATGCAAGGTTGGTTCAACATCAGGAAATCAATAAATGTAATTCACCATATCAATAGACTTAAAGTCAAGAATCACATGATTATTTCAATAGATGCAGAAAAAGCATTTGATAAAATACAGCACCCCTTCATGCTCAAAACACTAGAAAAAATAGGGATAGTGGGAACATTTCTTAACATTGTAAAGGCCATTTATGCTAAGCCCATGGCTAATATCATTCTAAATGGTGAAAAACTGAAAGCATTCCCCCTAAAAACTGGAACAAGGCAGGGATGTCCTCTTTCACCACTTCTATTCAACATCGTTCTTGAGACTCTGGCCAGAGCAATTAGACAAACCAAAGAAATTAAAGGGATATGAATTGGAAAAGAAGAACTCAAACTATCCCTGTTCGCTGATGACATGATTATATATTTAGAGGAACCTGGAAATTCCACCAGAAAACTCTTAGAACTCATAAGTGAATTCAGTAAAGTAGCAGGTTACAAGATCAATGCCCATAAATCCAATGCATTTTTATACATAAGTGATGAATCTTCAGAAAGAGAAATTAGGAAAACTACCCCATTCACAATAGCTTCGAAAAAAATAAAATACTTGGGAATCAATCTCACAAAAGAGGTGAAAGACCTCTACAATGAGAACTATACAACACTAAAGAAAGAAATTAAAGAACACCTTAGAAGATGGAAAGATCTTCCATGTTCTTGGATAGGAAGAATTAATATTGTCAAAATGGCCATACTACCTAAAGTACAATACAAATTCAATGCAATTCCAATTAAAATCCCAATGACGTACCTTACAGAAATAGAGCAGGCAATTATGAAATTCATCTGGAAGAATAAGAAACCCAGAATAGCTAAAGCAATCCTTAGCAGGAAGAGTGAAACAGGGGGTATTGCAATACCAGATCTTCAACTCTACTACAAAGCAATAGTAACAAAAACGGCATGGTATTGGTACCAAAATAGAAATGTAGATCAATGGTACAGAATAGAGGATACGGACACAAACCCAAATAAATACAATTTTTTCATACTAGACAAAGGTGCCAAAAATATGCAATGGAGAAAAGATAGCCTCTTCAACAAATGGTGCTGGGAGAATTGGAAATCCATATGCAACAGAATGAAACTAAACCCATATCTCTCACCATGCACGAAACTAAACTCAAAATGGATCAAGGACCTCGGAATCAGACCAGAGACCCTGCAGATTATAGAAGAAAAAGTAGGTCCAAATCTTCAACTTGTTGGTCTAGGACCAGACTTCCTTAACAGGACTCCCATAGCACAAGAAATAAAAGCTAGAATCAACCACTGGGATAGATTCAAACTAAAAAGCTTTCTCTCAGCAAAGGAAACTATCAGCAATGCGAAGAAAGAGCCTACAGAGTGGGAGAATATCTTTGCCAATCATACTTCAGATAGAGCACTAATCTCCAGAATCTATAAGGAACTCAAAATACTCTACTCCAAGAATTCAAATAATCCAGTCGACAAATGGGCTAAGGAAATGAATAGACACTTCACAGAAGAAGATCTACAAGCAATCAACAAACATATGGAAAAATGTTCAACATCTCTAGTAATAAGAGAAATGCAAATCAAAACCACCCTAAGATTCCATCTCACCCCAATTAGAATGGCAATTATCAAGAATACGAGCAACAACAGGTGTTAGCGAGGATGTGGGGAGAAAGGTACACTCATACATTGCTGGTGGGGCTGCAAATTAGTGCAGCCACTCTGGAAAGCAGTGTGGAGATTCCTTAGAAAACTTGGAATGGACCCTCCATTTGACCCAGCTATCCCACTCCTTGGCCTATACCCAAAGGACTTAAAATCAGCATACTACAGAGATACAGCCACATCAATGTTCATAGCTGCTCAATTCACAATAGCCAGACTGTGGAACCAACTTAGATGCCCTTTAATTGATGAGTGGATAAAGAAACTGTGGTGTATATACACAATGGAATATTACTCAGCCATGAAGAATGATAAAATTATGGCATTTGCAGGCAAATGGATGAAATTGGAGAATATCATGCTAAGTGCGATAAGCCAATCTCAAAAAGCCAAAGGACGAATGATATCGCTAATAAGTGGAGGATGACACATAATGGGGGGGAGGGAAGTGTTAGTGTTAGGGTTAGAGTTAGGGTTAGGGAGGGGGGCAAGTATGGAGGAAGGAAGTACTGTATAGAGGGTAAAGAGGGTTGGGAGGGGTGGGGGGAAGGAAAAAAATAACAGAATGAATCAAACAACATTACTCTATGTAAATTTATGATTATACAAATGGTATGCCTTTACTCCATGTACAAACAGAGAAACAACATGTATCCCATTTGTTTACAATAAAAAAATAAAAATAAATAAATAAAAGAATAAAATAATGGCATTTGCCAGTAAATGGATGCAAATGAAGAAAATCTTGCTAAGTGAAATAAGCCAATCCCAAAAAAATCAAAGGCCAAATGTTCTCTCTGATATGTCGATACTAACACATAATAAGGGGGGCATCAGGAATGAATAGAAATTCATTAGAGTAGACAAAAGGGAATGAAGGGAAGGGAGAGGGGATGGGAATAGGAAAAACTATAGAATAAGTTGGACATAACTTTTCTATGTTCATATGTGAATACATGACCAGTAAAATGCCATATCATGTACAATCACAAGAACGGGATTCTATAGAATAAGTTATACTCCATGTGTGTATAATACGTTGAAATATACTCTATTGTAATGTATATCTAAAGAGAACAAGAAAAAAATGATTTAAAAATAAGAAAGAAGAAAATGGGAGAAAAAGGGTCTGGGAGCTGAGTTTGGTGGTGCAGGACTATATTTCAAGTGACTCAGGAACCTGAGGCAGAAAGATCATGAGCTCAAAGCCAGCCTAAGCAACTTAGGGAGACCCTGTCTCTCAACAAAAATTTAAAAAGGGCCAGGGAGAAATTTAAAAAGAACAAGGTGGGATCTGCCTGTGCCAGACATTCGTTGCTGAGAGTCCCCCGGTGCTCAACCCACACCAGGGTCAGCAGCTCAGAGCCAGCAGCCCTTTGCCACCTCCTTACAGCACCCTCAGACCACCCCAAAGTCTCCGCTGCAGCTCCAGCACCACACAGCCACCCGCCATGATGACCACATTCCCCTCGCAGGTGCGCCAGAATTACCACCAGGACTCAGAGGCCGCCATCAACCGCCAGGTCAACCTGGAGCTCTACTCCTCCTATATCTACTTGTCCATGTCTTACTACTTTGATGGTGGTGATGTGGCTTTGAAGAACTTGCCAAATACTTTCTTCACCAATCTCATGAGGAGAGGGAATGTGCTGAGAAACTGATGAAGCTGCAGAACCAACAAGGTGGCTGAATCTTCCTTCAGAATATCAAGAAACCAGACGGTGGTGACTGGGAAAGTGGGCTCAATTCAATGGAATGTGCTTTGCACATGGAGAAAAGTGTGAATCAGTCACTTCTGGAACTGCACAAACTGGCTACTGACAAAAATGACTCCCACTTGTGTGACTTCATTGAGACTCATTACCTGAATGAGCAGGTGAAATCCATCAAAGAATTGGGTGACCATGTAACCAACTTGTACAAGATGGGAGCCCCAGAATCTGGCATGGCAGAGTATCTCTTTGACAAGCACACACTGGGAGATGGTGATAATGAGAGCTAAACCTTAGGCTGACTTCCCCATAGCTGTGGAAGTGACTTCCCTGGTCACCAAGGCAGTGCATGCATGTTGGGGTTACCTTCACCTTTTCTATAAACTGTACCAAAACAACCACTTCCGTTCTTTAATTTGTACCAGGGTTGGGGATGTGACTCTGTAGTTAAGTGGCCCTGAATTCAATCCCCAGTACAAAAAAAAAAAAAAAAAAACTCATTTTGACCATTTTGTGAAAGGAAGACATTGCTGATTGTCTCCAGGACACTGTATCTGCTTTTGACTCCGTTCATGGGGATGCTCTGGAATCTGCCAAATATGAATCCTCTAGATTTTTACTTAGGGGTGTGGATTGTGACTGAAGAAGAGGTCTATAGTGTTTGGGATTTTGAAAGAATGGAGTGTATGTGTTAAAGGGATAGCTGTAAAAGTTAAGGGGAGAACAAATAAACAGGAAAGTACACAGCTTGGCATACAGCAAGAAGTGGCTCCCATGGGAAATTCAGTTCAGTTTTATTATCTACTCCAGGGTTATATCATGTTTCATTAGTGTAGTTAACTTTGCATATGTGCAGATCATATAACTTGCTTGCTTCTCAGAGTCCACTAGTACCAAATGTTTTTACAATAAGATAACGTCTCCAGGCCTCAAGAACAGAGGAGTTGCAGAATGTTTCTAAACCTCAAACAGAAGGCCTTATTTTCCTGAAGAGTGTGCTCACTTAAAGAATGTATGCTCCTCTGTACTTTGTCATGGCCTGAACCTCTACAACTCCCCCTATTTTTTTTTTTTTTTTTTGATATGGCCTTTTGAATAGACATGACTTGTCTTCTGTTTAAGGAAGGTGGAGGGAGAAAGCAAAGCAGACATTGGCAAAATCAAGCACAGCATAATAAGGAAAATATCAATAAATATCCAATGAAAAGCTGTATGATTCATGTGAAATTTGGTAGCCATAAGGTTGACCGATCTAATAAATACCAACCTCCATCATCTTGTTGCACCTTCTTTACAATGTCTTTAAGATGATCCATTTCCTTTTGAATGGGGTTACTGTTATCAGTTAAATTGAACAACACATATTATTAAATTCCTGGCATCCCTTATGATGTAACAACAGCAAATAATCAAGAGCAGACCTATTATCAAGAATGGCTTGATGATACAAATTTCAAAAGAATTAACAACTTCCACTAAGTAGACCCAAATAATATAATGAGTGTGGGAAGCCAAAGATAGAACAGTTTTTTGTACAGGAGCACCACCAACAGGGATACAACAACTGAAAAATAACACAATACTAGCCAAGATAGTCGTGGAATTTGGGGTAACTTTTGCAAACACAACTGTAACCAACCAAAATTTCAGGGGTACATTCTAAACCCATCTGGGCTAGAAATTGTTGAGCAGATGTTGTTAAACTCTTTATATCCCTCCAAGTAACTAGATGATCAGAAGACCAGGGACAGCTTGGGCCTCTTGTTCTTGTCAGACGTTCCTTCTTTGAATTAGGGTCCTCTTCATCCAGGATCAAATGGAATTTGGGAATTGGATTGTGAAGTCCTTGATGCCAACTCTTGATAACTGATGGATCTCACACACCTGGCAGGAATCCAGACAGGACCTGTAGGAATAAGAATAGCAGCATATCCCCTTCCCCATGTAATTAAAGGTAATTTATGGTCCTGCCATATAGGGTTTAGTGGAATCAGATATTTCACATAAATCTTTGTAGTTCCTTAGTGCTAAGTGTCTGTCCAAGGCAGAGGACCAGACGTGTATTATCTTCATATTGTACATTAAGAGCATTCATTGTGAACAAGACAATATTGAAAACATTATTAACATGAGTGAGGCTAGGTTCCCTTTTTTGTTTTTGTTTTAAAAGGCACATTTTAAGCATGTGATGTACATATTCAACTAAGGCCTGTCCAGTAGGATTGTGGGGAATTCCATGGGTTAGAATTAGATTCCATTGATTACAAAACTGAGCAAAGGCATTAGAAGTATAAGCAGGGGGCATAGTCACTTTTTAAATGATGGGGTTTTCTCATGGTGGCAATGCAGAGGAGCAGATGAGAGATATAGGATGAGATGTTCTCTGAAAGATGTGCACTGGCCCATATAAGGCCTGAGGATGTATCTATAGTAACACGTAAGAAAGAATAGGGGTGTAAGGGAGGAAAATGTGTTACATCCATCTACCAAAGGGCATTAGAATATAAACCTTGAGGGTTCACCATTTCCCAAGTAGGGAAACAGAAGGCTGTGCAATGAGGACAATTATTAACAATGAAGCAGGCCTGTTGAGAGGAAATAGAAAAGGTTTTCATTAAAGAACAAGCATTTTGATGAAAAAACTGGTGTGATTCCATGGCATCTGAAAAGAGAGGATGAAACAATTTTACAGCAGCATCAGTGTTAGGTCGGAAATTAGGTGACTGTGATAGAGGAGGAGTCAGTTTGATGAGCTTTCCAGTGTGTGATACCAAGTTTAGATGGTAGCTTCGAAGCTTCTAAGAGGTTAGAAATGAGTGTTGAATTAGTGACAGAGGTGCCCTTGGTTGTTAGGAGTCCCCTTTCTTTCCATATTGCAGCATGAGACAAGAGAATATGGAAAAGATATTTGGAATCAGTGTAAAGGGATAGAGCCTTTCCTGCTGCTAGCTCACAAGCCCTAATGGCTGCCAAGAGTTTGGCCTGTTGGTTAGTGGTGTTTGGTGGTGGGGTTTTGCTTCAATTATAGAGGAGAGGGAGACAATGGCATATCCTGCCACTCTGACTCCATCCCGTATGAAGGAGCTGCCATCAGAAAACCATGTGAAGTCAGGACAAGATAAGGGCCCCTCAGAGATTGTTGTTGGGCAGGGTAGAAAAGCTTCCAGAGCTTCAGTAGAGTTATGGACTGGGGGCTCTGGTAAGGTGGTTGTGATAGGGAGCAAGGAGGTGGGATTCAATGGGGGGACAGGGTTTGAAAGATATAGTGGGGTTCTGTAAAAATGAGACCAGTAGGGAGAGAATCCTGGAAGGGGGAAGAGATTGTAACCCTTTGCAGGTTAAGAGATCCTTCAGGTGATGTGGTGAAAGAATTGTGAGGGGAGACCCAAAAGTGAGTTTATGAGCTTCCTTTTGGAGATCATGGCTGGCTGCCAAGGCACACTGGCAGGGTGCCCATCCTCTAACAGTAGGGTCCAACTGCCTGGAGAGATAGGCTACTGGGGCAAAAGTTGGTCCATAGTTTTGTCTAAGGACTCCTAAATTTTGGCCTCCTTTTTCATGTACATAGAGAAGAGAAGGTTTTTTTAGGTCTGGCAGGTGGAGGGCTGGGGCCTGGAGAAGTGCCTTTTTTAATATGTAGAAAGGCCAGCTGGGGGTGAAGGGTAATGGCTCATTTTGAAGGCCTTTTGCCATGTCATATAAAGGCCTTGCTAGGAGGGAGTAATTAGGGATCCACGCCCTACAATATCCTGCTGAGCCCAGGAAGGATAAGATTTCCGCTTTAGTTTTGGGCATGGGAAGGGAGCTAATATGTTTCCTGCTGATGGTGATGGCCTTTTTTCTGTGGGAGATGGAGAACCTGAGATAAATGACCATGGGACAGGATAGTTGGGCCTCTTGAGGGGAGGCTCTGTAACCTTTACAGGCCAGAAAGTCGAGTAAGGATATGGTATCCTGTTTTGAGATTTCCATGGAGGGGCTGCAGAGGAGGAGGTCATCTACATATTGAAAGAGAGTGGAGTCGGGGCAAGTTGAGTGGAAGTCCTTTAGGTCCATTGCCAGAACTTGTCCAAAGAGATGGGGACTATCCCTGAAGCCCTGGGTAAGGACTGTCCATGTAAGCTGTTGAGAGTGCCTGGTTTGGGGGTTAGTCCAGGTGAAAGCAAAAATGTCTTGGGATTCAGGTGCAAGGGGAATAGAAAGGAAAGCATCCTTAAGGTCTATTACAAAGAAGTGAGTGGAAGTAGTGGAAGTAGCAGGGATTTTGGAGAGAAGGGTGTAGGGGTTAGGGACTAGGGGATGGATGGTAATAACAGAAGAGTTGATGAGGCAAAGGTATTGCCATAAGTGGTAAGAACCATTAGCTTTTCTGACTGCTAGGATAGGGGTATTGAAAGGGGGAGTGAGTGGGTCATAAGTATCCTTTCCGAGATCCCGTATGATGGGATAGAGGCCAATTAGCAAGGTGGTGGGTAATGGGTATTGGGACTGATAAGAAAAATGAGTGGGGTCTTTGAGTTGGATTTTAATGGGGGGGGGGAGGTGACTGTGGAAGGGTTACAGATATCCCAGACAATGGGGTTTACAAGGGAGGTGGGGATGGGGAAGTGCTTGTGTTTAGGGTGGTTTTGGGTAGGACCTGTGCAATCGGAGCAGAAAGGGATGGTAAACTCATCAGCTAAGAGAGCCATTAAAAAATGTGGTGTGGGGGACGATGGAGGCTGTATAGAAATTGTAGCTTTGAGGAGTGAGAGGATATCCCTGCCGAGAAGTGGTACTAGACACTGGGGCACTACAAGGAAAGAATGGGAAAAGGGGAAACTGTCTATAGAGCAGGTGAGAGGAGGTGTTTTTAATGCGAGTATGGTTCCCCCCTACCCGACAATAGGAGAGGATGAAGGCAGCGTCGGTCCCCAAAACTCCCTCAAGACCAAAAATGTGGCCCCTGTATCTAGGAGGAAATTGATGCTGCACCCATCTGCTTGGAGTTGCACCCTCGGTTCCTGCCTGTTGATAGTAATGGTCAGGGAGGAGGACCCAGGGCCGTCAGTCATTGAACGCAAGTCCCAAGAGGTCAGTACTGGGGTTTTTGGCCTCAACTCCCCTTCAGGAGGTGGGACAGTCTGAGCCCCAGTGACCCAATTGCTGACATTTAGGGCAAGGCGTGTTGGGGTCCTAGGAGTAGGGCATGCTTTAGCCCAATGACCCTCTTTGCCGCATTTAAAACAGGCTCCTGGGGGATTGGTGTTTTGTGTAGGCTGTTGGCATCGTCCCTGAGGGGCTCTATAGAACCTGGGCGAGCATCTGAAATTTGTTGTTTTCTGCCTTTTCGTACCTATGGTACTTACAGCATTTGGCTTCCTCACCCCAGTTATGGAAAACCTTAAAAGCCATAGCCAGAATTTCAGTCTGAGGTGTTGCAGGCCCCTGCTCAAGTTTTTTTTTTAATTTAGCCTTTATGTCGGGGTAGCTCTGGGATAGGAAATATGTCATAAGGACCTGCCTGCCATCGGGGGTTTCAGGATCTAAGTTGTGTATTGTTGGAGAGCTTTAGCAAGGTGATCTAAAAGTTCACAGGGGGTTTTATCCTTTTTTTGGATTATCTCCTGGATTTTTTGGAAATTTACTGCCTTGCAAGTGGCCTTTTTTAGGCCAGTGACTATACAGCCAGCAAACTGATTTCTTAATAGTAATCTGACTGTGGTATTATAGTCCCAGTTTGGATCTTGTTTAGGGACTACATGGGGGCTTGTAGGGTGATTGGGGTTGATTTGATGAGTGTCATCTGCGTGAGCTTGGGCTAGTTCCCAGACCCATATGCATTCCTCAAGAAGTAAAGTGTTAGCTAAGAGCATGTAAATGTCATGGTGAGTAAGACTATAGGCCTGTAGGACCCACTGGAATTCATAGATGTAAGTAGCAGGGTCAGTAGTGAAGGAACCTAGCCATTTTTCCAATTGAGTGAGGTCAGTCATAGAAAAGGGAACATGGACCCGAATAACACCTTCGGGTCCACAACCTCTCATAAGGGTGCCATTGCATGGGGCTGGGTAATTTAGTTGTGGGTGTGGGACCTGGTGACTGGTGGACTAAAGGAGGCTGAAGGGGAAGATGATGGCGCTGCAGAAGATGGAGCCGTGGAGGGAGAAAAAGATGGAGGTGGAGATGAGAGGGAAGATGGTGATGAAGCAGAATCAGGTGATGAAGGGGCCGGGGAAGTGGGAGCGGAAGGAGGGAGATGATAAGGAGAGGGTTCATCAGCCAGGTCAAAGGAGGAGGAAGATTCAGAAGGGGGAAGTGAGAGTTTGCAGGCTAAAAGAACTTGGTGAGGGTTACAAGGGGTGCAGAGGTCAGGATGGGACCAGAGAAGGGAGAAAGCTTCAATGTAGGGAATCTCCCTTCACTTTTTTAAGCACTGGCAATAGTTAAAAAGATCTAGCAGAATTCGAGGGTCAAGGGAACCCTTAGGGGGCCATTTATTTTGATTATCCAAGTGATAGGAAGCCTAGTCCTGAATACAGAATTAGATGAGAGTTTTTGACTTGATGTCTGGGGTCAGTGAGAGGTGAGCCAAGTTGGAGAGTAAACACTTTAAAGGGGAATCACTTGGGAGGGAAGAATAGGCCCCCATCTTCCTCTGAAAGTAGAGAGAGAGAGAGAAAGAGAAGGGAGGAAGAGAGGAAGAGAGGAGGGAGAGGGGAGAGGGGAGGGGGAGGGAGAGAGGGAGGGAGAGAGAGAGAGAGAGAGAGAGAGAAATCTCCAGGCTGGAAAATGAATGGATGACCCACTTTGGGGTCCCCAAGGAGAGAAACCATTCACAGGACCCAGTAGGGTTGGGGGCAAAGGGAAAATTCAGGTCATCATCTGAGGATTCCCTTGCCAGGCAGAAATGCCGGGGGCCACGGAGAACTTAGCACTAGGTTTTCACCGGAAAATGGTGGAAGGTAGGAGAGAGTAGAGAAAGAAAATAAGAAAGGGTCTACTGTTTCCTCCCACCTCATTGGATAATGGATGAGGCACCTAGGAGTCCACTGAGGCCATAAAGACCGAGGTGGGGTGTGATCTCCTCCCTATAACCAGATGTCAGAGGCTGCTAGATGATCATGGTCAGATACCCCGCGATAGTCAAGTTAAGGGTGGTTGCCTCTTGAGGGGTGAGGGGTGACTCACCTAAAAATTAGCCTGTGGTGGTTGCCAGGTAGCCAGCATTCAAAAAGGTGGATGTGGGCATGAAGCTTTGACCGTGCAGGGAGAGGGGGGTCCTTGGTAGGGAGAGGGGGGTCCTCAGTAGAGGTTTTCCCCCTCCCGGATTTTGGCATCAATGAAAGAATTTCACATGGAGAGATGGGTCAAAGTTAATCACTGGAGTAGTTCCTCTTTATTCAGAAAAGAGTGTGTTTATATAGAGCCAGGTGTGGGCTGATTGGTTGGGGCATAAAATGGGGTGAAAGTTAATAGGACGAGTCCCTTTGCCACGGGTTTCAGGTGGAGGTGTTGAATATTGATTGGGAGGTGTGGCACCGGCAGGAACAGCGATGGGAGGTAGAATCCGGAAGAGAAGTCTGACCAGCGCCATGTTGGGAAAAGTAAGAGCGGTGACCTTATATTTCCAGTAAAGAATATTAGAGATAAAGGAACATTGAGTATTTGGAGTCTATCTATAAGAAAAATAGATCATCTCTCATTAACATGCTGAAGAGCTACAGCCAGTGTTAGGTCAGAAATTAGGCAACTGTAGGGGGCAAAGCTGAGCAGCTGGAACAAAGACCAGCCCACCAAAGGTGACCAGAAAGTTCACAGCCAGGTGGATGGAAAGTTCCACTGACCCTTCACACCCACCTCTCACTCAACAGGACCCCCTCACATCCTAGTCTGTAAGAACCCTGGGCAGCCAGGGTCACTTGCGATTTTCTCTGGGTCCCTATACCCCAGGGGTCTGGGAATTTTGCCCACGAGCCAAATTCCAATAAAGCTTGCTTTGGCCACTTTCTGTCCCATTTTATTTGGCCACTAACTGTGCCAGCTGAGACCCACCAAGCTTACATTTGGTCCCGCCACCGAGCCAACCTGAGCCTACAGTCAGTTCAGGAGTTAACTGGAAAAAAACCTTTGGGATTATGTTGCTTTTTTTAAACAGCTAAAAAAAAAGGGGGGGGGGGGCAACAGCATACCTGTAGTTAAAGAAATATATGGTTGGGCTCAATTTAAATGTCCCCAAAATTGTTGCAAATGAACTAAGAAAAATTTAGAAAGAAGAGTAATTTTTGTAATATAAGGAAAAACTTTGTGTGGGCTGGAAGGGACAGAGCACAACCATAGAGAGCTTTAAAATACCTGTTCATTATTGCCTCCTATGCCCCAAACATGAGGCCATATTGAGAGGGGTATAACTGTAACATTGGCACTGGTGTTCAATAACATTGGCCACTCATTTGAATGAAGGGAATTTTTGCCTATTTCGAGTAATAAGTAAACATGATCCAATGATTGTGTAACCAAATCTTGAATCTTCTTTATCATTACAAACTTCTCCAGAGAGTGTGGGGAGCCATCCTTATCCAGCAGAATCAGACAATGTTGAGCCATGGGACACAAAGGCCTGACTTCTAGGAACTGGCTACCATGGAGGACTATCCCAGATCACCAGAGAGTATGTGGCACTGTATGGAAGTGGTTCCCTCTCTGGCTCTAAGATAGTTTCCCTAAGCAAATGGCTCCCCTAACTCCACCTCATCCTGTTCACCACAGAAGAAACCCCTCCCATTCTGTGCCCCTTTACCTGTGTGACTATAAATAAAAGAGAGTTGGGCTACTCCATGTTGTTAGAGGCCAGATCTGGTATGGCCTGATCTGTCACACCCCCTCTCATTAAAAACAATATTGGCTCTTGTGTGCTTATTGATTAGATAAGTTTATGGGTAATTGATTGATTTATAGCCAACATCACCCTCTGGCAGTTAACCCTTTTCTCATTCATGCAGGACGTGGCAGAAACCCCCACATTTGGCACAACAGTGACTGTTCAAGAGAATTTTAGAAGGATTTTAAAATTAAGGTAAGATAAGCTGTTGACCCTTTCCCATGGGAAGCACACACGTGTCAACATGCTTATTAGTAAGAAGGAAAGGAATTTGTGTGATGTTAAGCCTGGAAATTCACTTTCTACAGAGAAAAAAACAAAAAAAATAAATCTATTTAGCTATATTCAATATTTAGGCAGAGTAAAATTTCAGCAGGAAGAATGCAACTCCTACAGTTCTGAAGCCAGAATTGGGAACAGGCAGTTAGTGTAGAAATAGGGGATCAGGTCAGATGGAGGAAATGGGGGCCATGAAAGCTACCACTGCGCGATCCTGCTGAACTGTCATTCGCTTGCTTGTCTCAATAGCTGTGGCTTGCCAATAGCTCACAGAAAAAATGCTCTGCAGACAGGAGGTCTCACACAAGAGACTTTATTTATGTGGACAATTAACACGTCCACTCAGGGTGAAAAGAAGGGGAAAAAGAGAAAGATGGCGTGTGGCTTCTCCCAGATATTGGAATCTCATGGGCTGGAAGGAACCAATAGCAGAGGAGAATTCTTGCAAGCTCACTGATGAACCAATAGCTATTGAGCATGTTAGGATGTAATGTGGGAAGCAGGAAATGGGACAGCATAAGCCGGAAATTCCTGTAAATAAGTGGCGGGCAGAGGGCAGATTGACAGGTGGTGGGGAGGCCAGAAATTCCTGTAAGGAAGAGGCAGGCGGAGCGCAGATTGACCAGTGGTTGGGAGGCGGGCAAAATGGCTGTACCTGATGGGAGGGGGGCAGCTTTGTGCATTACACTTACAGTTCAATGAGTGTGCTCACATTTTAAAATTAAAATAAAAATGGATCCATATAACTTTAATTTGCATGAATTAATAAAGTTTAATTTATAGCAAGTAAACAACTAAAAATAAAAAAGACTTCTTTATAATTATTAGTTCACATTTTTCCAGGTGGTCAAATAAATAATAGAATTGCTAACCTCTATAATATTTAAGATCTATATCCCTTGTTTCTAATGTTTTTTTAACAGAAAAGAGATTTATTAATATTATTATCTACATTTGTTTGATATCTTAACTTTTACAATTAAAAATAAATAAATAAAATTTGAGGTAAATGAAATTAATTATCTAAGCTTTTAATACAGGAAATACTGATTTACAAGGCTGAATTCTAAAAGATCATCAATTGGAACATCATCTACTAAATATCAAAACATCAAATATTCTTAACTAAAATATATTTAAGCATAAGACATATATGTAATTTGGTTAATATAAAAAAGGTCTAAAATTCTTTTATTCTCCTTGTTCTCATTGAGAACCAAGATCCTAGCACTTAAATTATCAGGTGTGATATGTAACTGTCTAAAACAATTTTTTTTACCGGTTAATAAAAGACTATAACATGGCAAGTAAATTAAAACAAAATTTGTACAAAATAATTTTCAAAAGGTTTACATATAATTAAATTGGCTATATATGTATAAATTGGCTATATGTAATTAATACAATCAACTAAGATTATTTAAAGTTTTTCATTCTTTAAATTCTACTGTTTCTATCATAAAATCTATTTATAAATATAGATAAGATCTTTGTAAAAACCCCTCTTAATTGGTCTCCTAACTAAAGGACAGAAGAAAAATAAAATACTTAAAATGTTAATTTCTCATTCCAATAAAATAATTTCTTATGCCTGTTGAATTTCTATTACTTATAAAAAACTAATTTCAAAAACATGGTTTATACAATTTGGTTAAACAATAACTGTTATTTTAAAATACTACCTTGCATTCCAAATTTCAAATTTCTCTTTAAAAGTCAAATTTGATTAATATAAAAACATCAATGAATATATTTTTATTAACCATGGTAATTAATACTGACTTATTATGTTAATTATATCTTGTTTTTCCTGATAAATCTTCAAATATAAGATTTAAAGGGACATTTTCCTGAAACTGATGCTCTCCAAACTAAAGCTTTTTCAATAATGGTTCTTACAAATTTATATTAATACATTAATTAATAAATTAATATATCATTTAATGTTTTTAAATTAAATAAATATGAGTTATACACCTTTTATGTTACTCTCTACACTAAGGAGTAAACTTAACTATATTTTTAGAGGACATTCAGGAGATACCAACTTATTTAAAGGCTAACAAAATGGGATATGAAAGTATTTTGACACTTTTCCCCAAGAGGGGATAGATGTTCTTGGCATCTGTTTCAGATGTGATATTAGATTATGCTACTTAATTCATATTAATTCAAAGAATTATACATGGAGGTTTTATGAAATAATATTCAGATAAAGAGGCTAAAGATGATTTCAAGATTAAGGTAATTCCCTAGATTTTGTCAAGAGACTCACTTAGGAAAAATTAAGTACAAATAAAAAAAGTTTTGCAGTTCTACCATCCATAAACAACTATTAACATTTACTAAATAATCTTCTAAACTGCTTTCCATACATAAGCTCAGAGATATACATATTTTGTACATACACAATTATATTGTTAATTTTAAAACATATAACATTGCTTTAGATTACACATAATTAGTATTCTTTTACAACATTACTTTTAATGCCAGATTTTTATCAAATAGTTCATTTGTCCAAAACCCTATGTTGGATATTTGGATTACTTTTACTGAAAGAATGGACATTTTTTAAGCGATCTGTTTTATCTCAACTCCCTAAGGTCTCCCTCCCAGTAATGGGAACAAAGCCCTTAAAGCTGTTCCAGGAAACAGCCCCAAACAGAGAGTAAAAGAGTAAATTGAGCCTGATAGCCAGATAGTGCTCAAACAGTAGGATTACCAGAAACTATTGACCAGAATCTATGCCCTGTTGTAAAACATTGTGAAACATGTTGTATGTTATCAGCAAACCCAGACCCCCTTTGGAATTTCCCGGTGGCTTTGTTCCCCCTTTTTTCCTTTTTTTCCCTTTTTATTCCCTTTCATGTGCGACCCCTCCCGATGTGTGGTTTCTGCCTTTATAAACCTACAAGATTTTCTCCTTGGGACTCGACTCCTCGAGTTGGGTCCCAGCGCGCTGGAATAAACACCTCTTGCGGTTTGCATCAAGTGATGCCTCCTGCGGTTGATTGGGGTTGCCGTCCATCCATGGGACAGAGTTGGGGTTTCCTTTTTGGGGGCCTTACATAACTACTTTAAAAACAAAGTTATTAAAGATAGTCATACAACTATATCTTTACACATAAATATTATCTTTACATAGATCCCTTAAAATACAATTGCTAGATCAATGACATAAATTTTAGACATTTTAAATAATTTATTGAATCACTAACCTGAAAGATACTACCAATTTATAATATAATAGCTTAAGTTAATTAAAGCTAATAAGATCATTATCTATAAAACAAACCGGTCATGAGACTAATTTCAATGTCTGTACTGACTCCATTTTATAGCTTTGTAATTAAGCCCTCTACTACAGACAAAACCAAATCATATATTTGGTAAAAACTAGACCTTCTTTTATTGTAATGCCCTTTTCAACTCAACAACATTGACTTTAACAATAGGTAACTTTTATCAATCTTCCTGACCAAATAGAAATACTTATTATTCACTTCTTATGGTTTAAATACTTGTACAATGCTAGACCATTGTCTACAATTTAAGGTTAATAATGCTCCAGTTTATATCAATTTTTTTCTACAATCTCATAAAATAAAAGGGGAAACAGATCCCTATGTAAATGCACTTAATATCAAAAATATTTTCTAAAAATTATGATATTAGGAGTCTTACTGCTGCTGAATGACACGTGAAGCAATAGAATGCACAGATTTCACTAGAAGATCTTAAATCTCCACCCTGCTGGTTCCATTGAGCTCTTGAGTAAGTGAAATATATGGAAAATCTGTTGGGCCCATTTCCCAGATCCACCTTTAATACATCCAACAATGTACTGGAGAATCAATCCCAGTATTTAGTGATGATAGTCCTACGATGGGAGGCTTTGCCGATACTCACATTACACCCATCCATTTGACTGAATTTAACTATACTGGCTGCCATGGAAACTTTTCTATATGCTGGTCCCATGATAGACACTCTGGCTGTCTAGAGGTAACCTTTGAGGAAAAGACAGCATAAGGAATACCTAGGCCTGCCAATTATACTGGCCCTTGAAACTTGGATTGTATGTTCAAACAATTATCAGAATGGGGCTTTCTCATAAAAAGCCAGCATTTCTATAAAATATCCACCAATACCTTACTTCCTTAATTGTTCTGCACTAGAATCTGGCACTTTTTTCTAATTGGATAAAATATACATATGTCTTGCAAATACAACATAATACCTCTAAAGGTGGTGGATATGTTTCTGGATTGATCTTCAAAAATTGATAAAAGAGAGTTATATCAAAATATCTTCCTCTAGAAGATTCAAAGACCAGAAAGGCCTAATGTGGCAACATTGCACTAGTGTTTCACTTTTACTTCTTAAAAAGAATTTACAAGCAACCATATTTAACCTAAATTTTTAATGCAATGAAAGATCTAGGTAACTGGACAAATAATTGAGTTGTTTAAAACTTTTTTCAGAATACAAAAGAATGTTAGATATACAATCATTCTGATTTTTGAAACTCCATGTAGTTTGAACTATTCCCTATTGTTTGGATATTACTTTGCACTACAGGTAACTATGTAATAAAAACCAAATAAGAATCCAACAAAATGATTGATATTACCCTAGAAAGATGAATAATTCACATTTATATTCTAACAGTTATTTCTTATTTGATAATAATTTGGGTCCTTTATATTTTAATGTGTTCTTTTACATTTCTATCTCTTCCCACATTCATTATATCTAGGGGCATGATTCCTTCTGTTAAGATACTAAGGTCCCTGAAGTTAAGTATTAATAAAATGATTGAGATCAAATTAAAAGCTTCAAGAGCTACTATTACAAATATCAGTGATTGATTTTTTGCTCTCCAATTTAAGCAAAGGTTTAAATACCATAATGACTGTAAACATGCTTGTGTTGCTACAACTAAATATCATACTTCCCAGTCGGACTCAGAGATAATTAACAATCACCTAAAAGACATTTGACACAGAAATAACAATAGCCTGGATCTTATAAAATCACATCACCACATCCAGGATATTCACAATGCAAAATTGATCTCATGGACTCTGCATTTCTGGTTGATCAAATACTTCCTAAATTGAATGATATATTATTGGACTGATATGATTGCTACTAATTTTTTTTTGTATCATGATAATAGGTTGCCATGCCCTCAGAACCAAGATCTGAGACTGTGAAGAAGCTCTCACATCAAGACCTAGAATCTCAAAATAACTGCCCATTATTTACATTTTAAAAAATAAATAAGGGGGAATAGTGGGGAGTCATCCTTATCAAGAAGAATCAGATGAGGTTGAGCCAAGGGACACAAAGGCCTCACTTCTAGGAACTGGCTACAATGGATGACTGTCCCAGATTGCCAGAGAGTACGTGGCACTGTGTGGGAGTGGTTCCCTCTCTGGTCCTAAGATAGTTTCCCTAAGAAAATGGCTCCCCTAACTCCACCCCATCCTGTTCATCTCAGAAGAAGCCCCTCCCATTCCAGGCCCCTTTTGTAAACTGTTGTGACTAAATAAAAGAGAGTTGGGCTACTCCATGTTGTTCAGAGTATGGCCCTATCTGTCACACCCCCTCTCATTTGTGTATTGATTAGATAAGTTTATGGGTAATTGATTGATTGATAGCCAACATCACCCTCTGGCAGTTAACCCTTTTCTCATCCACATGGGACGTGGGAGAAACCCCCACAAGGGAGACTTAATTGAACAGCCTCCATAGTAATCAAATTTATCCCAGAGCTCCCTCTAGTGGCATGAAAGGATTTTGAAAAGGAGCTTTTATTTGAATCAGATATATTTGTAAAGGAGACATCTACATCTGCTGATGAAAAGAGTTCCTCCTCCTATAGCCCAGGGTGGTGGGGAGTGAGCCATAATTGGGTTTGGTGTTATTTAATCTAATTGGACAGCCAGTCAATGTATGAGTTTCTTCCTCAGCAGCTGCCTGCCTGAGACATTCAGATAAACAAGAAGGGACTGGGGAAGGAAAAGGAGGTGTAGGAAGTAGCATCCTGCACCATAGAAGTTGAAACATTGTCAAGACTATTTTTGAGATACCATCATGACACAAAAACCAAGCATGTAACACAGGTTTAGGATCCCATGGCTCTTCATGCAATTTTTTATCTATACCTTCCCAACCTTTGGGTTTTAAGGACCCATTCTCCAGATACTATGGTCAGCAAGAATCTATTTTAGACAGAAAAGCAGAAAGATCAGCATTACTTGCAGTATGTTTAACCTTATGAAGCAAATAAGAAAGTTCAGCCCATTGACAATGTTGAGCTTCAGACATGGAATTTCCCACAGCTTACCAGTGGGATCAGCACCAGCTAATGAGTGAGGTGTTAAAGCCTGTTACAGGCAGTAAGCTATCCACTTCTCCCATCAACATGTCCAGAAGGGTCCCTGTTTGGGTGCCAGCGTAAAGGTTAAAGGGCCAGCTGTAAGCTTAAGGGGAGAGCAAATAAAGAGGCAAGCACAGAGGATGGCATACAACAGAGGTGAGTTTTGTGGAAAAGTTGGTTCAGTTTCATTATCTACTCCAGGGTTATATCAGGTTTTGTTAGTGTAGTTAGCTTTGCACATGTGCAGATCATATAAGTTACTTGCGTCTCAGAGTCCACTAATACCAAATATTTTGTAATAAGACAATGTCTCCAGGTCTCAAAGAGGAGTTGCAGAATATTTCAAAGCCATCAAACAGAAGGTCTTAATGTCCTGAGGATTGTGCTCACTCAAGGACTTACACTCCACTGCACTTTGTCATGGCCGAACCTCTACAAAGCATATTTCTTATTACTGAGGATTTGGGCACAGAAGGGGTTGTAGAGGGTTCCCAGGTAGCAGGTGGATAATAAACCTAGGTGATCTCTAAGGTCACTTTGCTTCTGAAACCACAAATCTGTGCTGTGATGGTGAGCTTTCAGCTTGCTCTGGTCTTTTGTCCTCAACTGGTACAATCATGTGCCCTCCTTGGTATAGAAAGAATAACAGAGATTAGAACCAGCCATACTTGCTGTGATTGGGAAAAACCTTTAAAACAACACTTCTTATTCTGATGTGGGTAGTTGCCATATTATCCCAATTTAACACATCAAGAAATGAGATCTATAGTTTTTAAAAACTTGCTTAAGTTCAGAGTTGGAAGTAGAGCTTTGTCTTCTTTCAGTAAAGACTTCACTAAACTATAATTGATATACCATGCAATTTGCCCATTCAAGGTGTTCAACTCAGCAATTTTTAGTGTGTTTATAGAGTAGTGCCAATTTCCACAATCGATTTTAGAAAACTTTCATCACCCAATAAAGAAACCCTGAACCTGTTAAAGAAATTAGGAGATCCAAGATGGCGAACTACAGGGTGACTGCATCTCCCGTCATTCCAGAACTCAGGATTCAAGAAGGGGAGATATTGAGAGACTCAGACCAACATAGAGCCGCGGGGTGCGTCTCTCCCACCGGGTGAAGCTCAGCCGGGCGGCAGGCCCAGACAGGGGCAGCTTCTCTGAGCAGGGCGGGGCAGCTTCTCTGAGCAGGGCAGGGCAGCTAGAATCTTCCCCAAGCAGCACTGCTTTCTCCGGCGGCGGCAGGCTTAATCCACAGTCAGCTTCTAGGAGAAGGCCACCCAGTGAGAGCTTTTCTGCACAGAGCCAACCCCACGCTCTGAATCCAGCAGTGGGCCGTGGCCCGTAGGCAGCTTCTCGGACCAGGGCAGGGCAGCGAGAGACTTCCACAAGCAGCCCTGTTCCCTCCAGTGGCAGGTGCCATCTACAGCCAGCTCCTCGGAGCAGTCCCGCCCAGTGAGAGCTGTTCTGCACAGAGCCAACCACAAGCCCCGGACCCAGCGGCAGGCTCCGGCCCACAGGCAGCTTCTGGGACCAAGGCAGGACAGGGAGAGGCTTTCCCCGAGCAGCCTGGCTCCCTCAGGCAGGCCCTCTCTATAGCCAGCTTCTAGGAGTAGGACCACCCGGTGAGAGGATTTCCACACAGAACCAGACCCCAGCCCTGGACCCAGTAGCGAGCTAGGGGCAGCTTTCTTCAGAAGCACTGCATTATCAAGTTCCTCCAAGACTTCAGGCTAACTGAAGGTTGGGAGGTGATATACTGGAAATCTACAGGGACACTATAAGCCAATAGAGGAAATCTGCAATATCTCAGAGTCCCACTGACATCTGACCAATATGAGAACACAAGGGAAGAAAATGTCCCAAACAAACCTAGATACTATATCAATAAAATGCGGTGACACCACAGCAGAAGAAATGTCAGAAAGGGAGTTCAGAATGTACATAATTAAAACAATCAGGGAAGCAAACGAGGAGATGAAAGAGCAAATGCAGGCATTGAATGATCGCACCAATCAACAGTTAGAAGAGCAAATACGGGAAGCAAAAGATCATTTCAATAAATAGTTAGAGATACTGAAAAAAAAAAAGACCAGAAAACCTTGAAATGAAGGAAACAATAAACCAATTTAAAAACTCCATAGAAAGCATAATCAATAGGATAGAACACATGGAAGACAGAACCTCAGACATTGAAGACAAAATATTTAATCTTGAAAACAAAATTGACCAAACAGAGAATATGGTAAGAAATCATGAACAGAATCTACAAGAATTATGGGATATCATGAAAAGGCCAAATTTAAGAAATATTGGGATTGAGGAAGGCATGACTTATCTTGCTCTCCTGTACAAGTTCACAGTGTCAAGAAACAATTTCAGACTCTGCTCTGTGAACTGTAAGAGCAATCAGAAGAGGGAGAGATGAGCCTTGATGGCATACTTGGGAAAAACTGGAGGAGGAAGAACCTGAACTGGGTTCAAAGTGGTGGGTCAAATTTGAGCAAATAGGTGGCAGTAGGAGGGGAATTCCAGAAAGAGAAATATGTAAAAACACAAATTTGTGAAGATGAGTATAAGACTTTTGCCATAAATTCATGTGAGGTAACTGAATCAGAGCCTTCTTTTTTAGTGCTTTCATTAGTGCATTATAGTTTTACATAATAGTGGTACATATTCTTAGAGGTACATGACATAATTTGCTCCACTTCAATCCCCAGTTCTTCCCCTTTCCCTTCTCTCCTCCCTCTTCCTGATCCCCTTTCTCTGATATACTGGTCATTCTTTGATTTATTTATTGTATTTTAAATTAATGCATTATAGTTATACACAAAATGAAATTCATTGTGATATATACATAATTTGGTCAATTTCATTCTGCAGTTCCTTACCTTTCTCATCCCTCCTCCAATTCCTCAATCCCCTTCCTGTGCTCTGCTGTTCTCCATTCTATTTTCACAAGATTCCCTTAATTTATAATTAAATCAAGAGTCCAAGTAATAAAAGTTTGTAAGAGAATCTCCAATTTTTTAGGACAAAGTAAAGCTCATGAGGAAAAAAGCTGGTGTGCTGGGTTGACATATTCGAGTCCATGGATATGCTATAGGCCAGGCTATGTGGGCAATGACTAAACAGACTCCATTTTACCCTGAGACTCCATGTTATGTAGGAAATACTTTTCCCATGGGAATACCCCACCTCTGTACCATCATCAGTTGCTTAGCACAACATGTTGGGAAACACAAAATGGCAATTGTTGTATAATAAAAAATTGTTCTCTTTTTGATTCCTCTTTTTCCTAAACAATGTACGATGTCAACAGTGATGTCAAAAGTGATTGTCTAGATGTTAGTAACCATTCTTTAATTTGTACCTAAGTAAGGTCGTTTTGACCCACTTCCCCCTTCTGCTTATGATTTTAGATATCATGATATTAGTTTATAATTTTGAATCATAGCCACAGACACTTATGATTGAAGTGTTGACTTATGGTATAAAAACTCCTGTAACCCTATGGTCAGGGCTGTTCTCCCAGTAGTCATTTTTGGGGCACTGTGTGAGACAGTCAGCCAGCAGGCTAATAAAGACTCTCAAATTTGGAGTTCTCAGTGGTGATCAGTCTTTTCTTAAAATTGTGCCCCACAACACTGGAAATATCTAATTGTGTCCCTTCCTACCTGGACCGTTCCTTTATAAACTTTCTTTGATTTCTATTAAACTATGAAGAATGAGGAAAAGAAAATAATAGTAGTATTTTTTTTACAATGTATTGAATGTCTAAAACTTTGTGAGACATTTTATGCTCACTAATGCTTATTCCAACCTTGCATGATCAGTGATATTATTCCCAGTTTAGAGTTGGAGTATTTGAGATTCAGAGAGAGGCTAAGCCTTGCATCCTATATCACACAAAGATAGCAATAATTTTTTTTTACTGCTACAATAGTTTATTGCTTGTTAAGGGTTGTATGTGATTATATCATTTATTCTTTTTTTTAAATTTAATTTATTTTTATTGTAAACAAATGGGATACATGTTGTTTCTGTTTGTACATGGAGTAACAGCATACCATTTGCATAATCATATATTTACATAGGGTAATGGTGTTTGATTCATTCTGTTATTTTTTCCCTCTATACAGTCCCTCTTTCCTCCTTTCTTGCCCCCTTCCATCCCCCATTATATGTCATCATCCGCTTATCAGTGAGATCATTCGTCTTTTGTTTTTTTGAGATTGGCTTATCTCACTTAGCATGATATTCTCCAATTTCATCCATTTGCCTGCAAATGCCATAATTTTATTATTCTTTATAGCTGAGTAATATTCCATTGTGTACATTACTCAATATTCCATTGAGTAATATTCCATTGTGGATATAGAAACTGTGATATATATATATATATATATATATATCACAGTTTCTATATCCATTCATCAATTGAAGGACATCTAGGTTGGTTCCACAATCTGGCTATGGTGAATTGAGCAGCTATGAACATTGATGTGGCTATATCTCTATAGTATGCTGATTTTTAAGTCTTTGGGTATAGACCAAGGAGTGGGACAGCTGGGTCAAATGGTGGGTCCATTCCAAGTTTTCTAAGGAATCTTCACACTTCTTTCCAGAGTGGCTGCACTAATTTGCAGCCCTACCAGCAATGTATGAGTGTACCTTTTTCCCCACATCCACTCCAACACCTATTGTTGCTTGTATTCTTGATAATTGCCATTCTAATTGGGGTGAGATGGAATCTGAGTATAGTTTTGATTTTCATTTCTCTTATTACTAGAGATGTTGAACATTTTTTCATATATCTGTTGATTGCTTGTAGATCTTCTTCTGTGAAGTGTCTATTCATTTCCTTAGCCCATTTGTTGATTGGATTATTTGTATTCTTGGTGTAGAATTTTTTTGAGTTCTTCATATATTCTGGAAATTAGTGCTCCATTCTGAAGTATGAGTGGCAAAGATTTTCTCCCACTCTGTAGGCTCTCTCTTCACATTGCTGATAGTTTCCTTTGCTGAGAGAAAGCTTTTTAGTTTGAATCTATCCCAGTTATTGATTCTTGCTTTATTTCTTGTGCTATAGGAGTCATGTAAGGAAGTCTGATCCTAAGCCAACATGTTGAAGATTTGGACCTACTTTTCTTCCATAAGATGCAGGTTCTTTGTCTGATTCCAAGGTCCATGATCCATTTTGAGTTGGGTTTTGTGCAGGGTGAGAGATAGGGGTTTAGTTGAGTTTTGCTGCATATGGATTTCCAGTTTTCCCAGCACCATTTGTTGAAGAGGCTATCTTTTCTCCATGGCATGTTTTGGGCCCCTTTGTTTAGTATGAGAAAAATGTATTTATTTGGGTTTGTCTCTGTGTCCTCTATTCTGTACCATTGATCTACCTGTCTATATTGGTGCCAATACCATGCTGTTTTTCTTACTATTGCTTTGTAGTATAGTTGAAGTTCTGATATTGCTATACCCCCTGCTTTACTCTTCAAGCTAGGGATTGCTTTATATATTCTGGGTTTCTTATACTTCCAGATGAATTTCATGATTGCTTGAATTTCATGATTTCTGTAAGGTTCATCATTGGGATTTTAATTGGAATTGCATTGAATTTGTATAGCACTTTTGGTAGTATGGCCATTTTGACAATATTACTTCTGCCTATCCAGGAACATGGGGGATCTTTCCATCTTCTAAGGTTTTCTTTAATTTCTTTCTTTAATGTTCTGCAGTTCTCATTGTAGAGGTCTTTCACCTCTTTTGTTAGATTGATTCCAACGTTTTTTTATTTTTTTTGAGGCTATTGTGAATGGGGTAGTTTTCCTAAATTCTCTTTCTGAGGATTCATCACTTATGTTTAAAAATGCATTTATGAGTATTGATCTTATATCCTGCTACTTTACTAAATTCATTTATGAGTTCTAAAAGATTTCTAGTGGAATTTCCCAGTTCCTCTAAATATATAATCATGTCATCAGCAAATAGGGATATTTTGAGTTCTTTTTTCCTAATCGTATTCCTTAATTTCTTTGGTCTGTCTAATTCCTCTGGCTAGAGTTTCAAGGATGATGTTTAATAGAAGTGGTGAAAGAGGGCATCTCTACCTTGTTCCAGTTTTTTTTTTTTTTATTGTAAACAAATGGGATACATGTTGTTTCTCTGTACATGGCGTAAAGGCATACCATTTGTGTAATCATAAATTTACATACAGTAATGTTGTTTGATTCATTCTGTTATTTTTTCCCTTCCCCCCACCTCTCCACCCCTTCTTTACCCTCTATACAGTACTTTCTTCCTCCATACTTGCCCCCCTCCCTAACCCTAACTCAAACCCTAACATTAACCCTTCCCTCCCCCCCGTTATGTGTCATCCTCCACTTATTAGCGATATCATTCGTCCCTTGGCTTTTTGAGTTTGGCTTATCGCACTTAGCATGATATTCTTCAATTTCATCCATTTGCCTGCAAATGCCATAATTTTATCATTCTTTATGGCTGAGTAATATTCCATTGTGTATATATACCACAGTTTCTTTATCCACTCATCAATTGAAGGGCATCTAGGTTGGTTCCATAGTCTGGCTATTGTGAATGAGCATTATGAACATTGATGTGGCTGTATCTCTGTAGTATGCTGATTTTAAGTCCTTTGGGTATAGGCCAAGGAGTGGGATAGCTGGGTCAAATGGAGGGTCCATTCCAAGTTTTCTAAGGAATCTCCACACTGCTTTCCAGAGTGGCTGCACTAATTTGCAGCCCCACCAGCAATGTATGAGTGTACCTTTCTCCCACATCCTTGCCAACACCTGTTGCTTGTATTTTTGATAATCACCATTCTAATTGGGGTGAGATGGAATCTTAGGGTGGTTTTGATTTGCATTTCTCTTATTACTAGAGATGTTGAACATTTTTTCATATGTTTATTGATTGCTTGTACATCTTCTTCTGTGAAGTGTCTGTTCATTTCCTTAGCCCATTTGTCGATTGGATTATTTGTATTGTTGGTGTAGAGTTTTTTGAGTTCTTTATAGATTCTGGAGATTAGTGCTCTATCTGAAGTATGATTGGCAAAGATATTCTCCCACTCTGTAGGTTCTTTCTTCACATTACTGATAGTTTCCTTTGCTGAGAGAAGCTTTTTAGTTTGAATCTATCCCAGTTATTGATTCTTGCTTTTATTTCTTGTGCTATGGGAGTCCTGTTGAGGAAGTCTGGTCCTAGCCCGACATGTTGAAGATCGGGACCTACTTTTTCTTCTATAATCTGCAGAGTCTCTGGTCTGATTCCAAGGTCCTTAATCCATTTTGAGTTGAGTTTTGTGCAAGGTGAGAGACATGGGTTTAGTTTCATTCTGATGCATATGGATTTCCAATTCTCCCAGCACCATTTGTTGAAGAGGCTATCTTTTCTCCATTGCATATTTTTGGCGCCTTTGTCTAGTATTAGAAAGTTGTATTTATTGGGTTTGTGTCCGTGTCCTCTATTCTGTACCATTGATCTACCTGTCTATTTTGGTACCAGTACCATGCCGTCTTTGTTACTATTGCTTTGTAATAAAGTTGAAGTTCCGGTATTGCGATACCCCCTGCTTCATTTTTCCTGCGAAGGATTGCTTTAGCTATTCTGGGTTTCTTATTCTTCCAGATGAATTTCATGATTGCTTGCTCTATTTCTGTAAGGTACGTCATTGGGATTTTAACTGGGATTGCATTGAATCTGTATAGCACTTTTGGTAGTATGGCCATTTTGACAATATTAATTCTGCCTATCCAAGAACATGGGAGATCTTTCCACCTTCTAAGGTTTTCTTTAATATCTTTCTTTAGTGTTCTGTAGTTCTCATTGTAGAGATCTTTCACCACTTTTGTGAGATTGATTCCCAAGTATTTTATTTTTTTCGATGCTATGGTGAATGGGGTAGTTTTCATAATTTCTCTTTCTGAGGATTCATCACTTATGTATAAAAATGCATTGGATTTATGAGCATTGATCTTGTAACCTGCCACTTTACTGAATTCACTTATGAGTTCTAACAGTTTTCTGGTGGAATTTCCTGGTTCCTCTAAGTATATAATCATATCATCCGCAAATAGGGATAGTTTGAGTTCTTCTTTTCCTATTCGTATTCCTTTAATTTCCTTGGTCTGTCTAATTGCTCTGGCTAGAGTCTCAAGAACGATATTGAATAGGAGTGGTGAAAGAGGGCAACCCTGTCTTGTTCCAGTTTTTAGGGGGAATGCTTTCAGTTTTTCACCGTTTAGAATGATATTAGCCATGGGCTTAGCATAGATGGCCTTTACAATGTTAAGGAATGTTCCCACTATCCCTATTTTTTCTAGTGTTTTGAGCATGAAGGGGTGTTGTATTTTATCAATGCTTTTTCTGCATCTATTGAAATAATCATGTGATTCTTGACTTTAAGTCTATTGATATGGTGAATTACATTTATTGATTTCCAGATGTTGAACCAACCTTGCATCCCTGGATAAAACCCACTTGATCGTGGTGCACTATCTTTTTAATATATTTTTGTATGCTATTTGCTAAAATTTTATTGAGAATTTTTGCGTCAATGTTCATTAATGATATCGGTCTGAAATTTTCTTTCCTCGATTTGTCTCTGTCTGGCTTGGGTATCAGGGTAATATTGGTTCATAGAATGAGTTTGGGAGGGTACCCTCCTCTTCTATTTCATGGAATACTTTGAGAAGTATTGGAATGAGCTCTTCTTTAAAGATTTTGTAGAACTCGGCTGAGAACCCATCTGGTCCTGGACTTTCTTTGTTGGTAGGCTTTTGATGACCTCTTCTACTTCATTACTTGAAATTGTTCTATTTAAATTGTGTATGTCCTCCTCGTTCAATTTAGGCAATTCATATGTCTCTAGAAACCTGTTGATGTCTTCGAAATTTTCTATTTGGTTAGAATATAGATTTTCAAAATAGCTTCTAATTATGTTTTGTATTCAATCGTGTCTGTTGTGATATTTCCTTGTTCATTCCGAATTTTGGTGATTTGGGTTTTCTCTCTTCTTCTCTTTGTTAGAGTGGCTAAGGGTTTATCAATTTTGTTTATTTTTTCAAAGAACCAACTATTTATTTTGTCAATTTTTTGTATAGTTTCTTTTGTTTCAATTTCGTTGATTTCAGCTCTGAGTTTAACTATTTCCTGTCTTCTACTACTTTTGGTGTTGGTCTGTTCTTCTTTTTCTAGGGCTTTGAGCTGTAGTGTTAGGTTGTTTATTTGTTGATTTTTACTTCTTTATTGAATACGCTCCATGAAATAAATTTCCCTGTAAGTACTGCTTTCATAGCATCCCAAGATTTTTGATATGATGTTTTTTTTGTTCTCATTTACCTCTAAGAATTTTTTAATTTCCTTCCTAATATCTTCTGTTATCCATTCATCATATAATAGCATATTGTTTAATCTCCAGGTGTTGGAGTAGCTTCTGTTTTTTACTCTTTCATTTATTTCTAACTTCAATCCATTATGATCTGATAGAATACAAGGTAGTGTCTCTATCTTCTTGTATTGCTTACATTAGCTTTGTGGCATAATATATGGTCTATTTTAGAGAAGGATCCATGTGCTGCTGAGAAGAAAGTGTATTCGCTCTTGGTTGGATGGTATATTCTATAAATGTCCATTAAGGTCTAAATTATTGATTGTGTTATTGAGATCTATGGTTTCTTTGTTCAATTTTTGTCTGGAAGATGTGTCCAGTGGTGAGAGAGGCGTGTTAAAATCACCTAGTATTATTGTGTTATGGTCTATTTGGTTTCTGAAATTGAGAAGGATTTGTTTGACATACATGGATGAGCCACTGTTTGGGGCATAGATGTTTATGATTGTTATGTCTTGCTGATTTATGGTTTCCTTAAGCAGTATGTAATGTCCTTCTTTATCCCTTCTGACTAGTTTTGACTTGAAGTCCACATTATCTGAAATGAGGATGGATACCCCAGCTTTTTTGCTGAGTCCATGTGCATGGTATGTTTTCCCCCATCCTTTCACCTTTAGTCTATGGGTATCTCTTTCTACGAGGTGAGTCTCTTGCAGGCAACATATTGTTGGATCTTTCTTTTTGATCCAATCTGCCAGTCTATGTCTTTGATTGATGAGTTCAGGCCATTAATATTCAGGGTTATTTTTTTTTTTTATTGTAAGCAAATGGGATACATGTTGTTTCTCTGTTTGTACATGGCGTAAAGGCATACCATTTGTGTAATCATAAATTTACATAGAGCAATGTTGTTTGATTCATTCTGTTATTTTTTCCCTTCCCCCCACCCCTCCCACCCCTCTTTACCCTCTATAGAGTTAGGGTTAGGGAGGGGGGCAAGTATGGAGGAAGGAATATTCAGGGTTATTATTGAGATATGATTAGTATTCCCGGTCATTTGGTTCATTTTATTTATTTATTTATTTATTTATTTATTTTGAGACGACTTGGTTCTTCCTTTATTTGACAATTCCTTTAGGATAGTTCCTCCCATTGCTGATTTGTTTCTTTGTTTTTCATCTCTTCCTCGTGGAATATTTTGCTGAGAATGTTCTGTAATGCTGGCTTTCTTTTTGTAAATTCTTTTAGCTTTTTTTATCATGGAAGGATTTTATTTCATCATCAAATTTGAAGGTAAGTTTTGCTGGGTATAAGATTCTTGGTTGGCATCCATTTTCTTTCAGGGCTTGAAAAATGTTGTTCCAGGCCCTTCTAGCTTTTAGGGTCTGGATTGAAAAATCTGCTGATATCCGTATTGGTTTCCCCCTGAATGTAATTTGATTCCTCTCTCTTGCGGCCTTAAAATTCTGTCTTTATTTTGTATGTTGGCCATTTTCATTATAATGTGCCTTGGTGTGGGTCTGTTGTAATTTTGTATATTTGGAGTCCTATAAGCCTCTTGTACTTGATCTTCCATTTCATTCTTCAGATTTGGGAAATTTTCTGATAGTATTTCATTGAATAGATTGTTCATTCCTTTGGTCTGTTTCTCTAAGCCTTCCTCAATTCCAATAATTCTCAAATTTGGCCTCTTCATGATATCCCATAGTTCTTGGAGATTCTGTTCATGATTTCTTACCATCTTCTCTGTTCAACTTTGTTTTCAAGGTTAAATTTTTTATCTTCAATGTCTGATGTTCTGTCTTCCAGGTGTTCTATTCTATTGGTTATGCTTTCTATGGAGTTCTTAATTTGGTTTATTGTTTCCTTCATTTCAAGGATTTCTGTTTGGTTTTTTTTCAATATCTCTAACTCTTTATTGAAATGATCTTTTGCTTCCTGTATTTGCTCTTTTAACTGTCGATTGGTGCGATCATTCAGTGCCTGCATTTGCTCTTGCATCTTGTCATTTGCTTCCCTGAGCATTTTAATTATGTTCATTCTGAACTCCCTTTCTGTCATTTCTTCTGCCATGCTGTCATTGGGTTTCATTGATGTAACATCTAGATTTGTTTGCAGCATTTTCTTTCCTTGTTTTCTCATATTGTTCAGGTATCAGTTGACCGCTGTGATATTGCAGATTTCCTCTATTGTCTTATAATATCCCTGAAGATTTCTATTATATCCCCTCTTAATCTTCAGTAGCCTGAAGTCTTGGAGGAAGTTGATAATGCAGTGCTCCACAAGGGAGCTGACTCCCTAGGGGTGGTGGCCTTCCAGTGGGGTATATTCCCTGCTAGTGGGCAGAGGTACCTTCACTTGCTGATGAATGGTCATCCAAAAGGGAAGTAGGATGTGGTCTGATGCAAGACCAGTTTGGGCCTGTGTCTCTGATTTTACAGTCCCTTTGGGAGAACCTCACCCGACAGGGAGGAGTCACCCGGTGGGGAGGTCTCGCTGGTTGGTTTTCCTCCCAGAGGTTCCGTTCAATTCACAACTACCGCCTGCCTGGGCAGCCTTCTTCTGCAATGTTCCCAGGGACCCGGACCTACCTCCTGTCCTGGAAGCCTCACCCTTTGCAAACGAATCTCCTTAGGCTGCCTCTCCTCAGAGAAGCTGCCTGCAGTCCTGGAGCCTTCGCTCCACCCCTCAGTTTGTCTGTGGGGCTCTTCCACCAAGAAGCCGTCTAGGACCCTGCTCTGCACTTTTCGCCTGGCTATGCGGCCCCTCCTCTGAGCAGCCACCTGGAGCCCCTTACAATCGCTCCGAGTCCCAGTGACCTGCCACACGCTTTTTCCTCCAGCAGCCACCTGTTGTTCCGTGTGGTCGTTCTAAGTCCAAGTGACCCACCACGCACCTCTTTCTCCACCAGGCAGTCACCCAGAGATCTGGTGCGTCACGAGTCCCAAGAACTCACTGTGCACCTTCTTGTCCCGACTGCCACCCGTAGCCCTGGTGCAGTCACTTCGAGCCCAAGCACTCCGCCGCGCTCCTCCTCCTTCTCCAGACAACCCCCCTGTGTTCAGGAGCAGATGCTCTGGGACCAAACCACTCACCACGCTGTTCCACCGGATAGCCGCCCAGAGCCCTGGCGCAGCTGCTCCAATTCCAAGCAACGTGCCGAGCCCATATTTCTCCTTCTCCTCTGGGCAGCCCCCTGTGTTCAGGGATGGTCGCTTTCAGTCCAAACAGCTCACCGAGCACCTTCTCCTTTGGGCAGCCTCCCAGAGCCCGGGTGGGTTGCGCCGAGTCCAAGCGCTGTGGTGAACAGCCACCTCTCCAATGCTCACAGTTGTCTGTGATCACTGCTCCAGCGAGGGGAGGGGCGTCTCGCCGGCAGCTCTACTTCGCAAAGTTCCCTGCTTTCGGGGCTACCGCCCCTTCCGGGATGCCTGCCCAGTGGGAAACACTCACCCGGCTGCTTTGAGTTGGTCCCAAGTCTCTCTATATCTCCTCTTCTTGTGTCCTGAGTCCACGCTGCTCCTCCGGATAGCCGCCCGGAGCCCTGGCGCAGCTGCTCCAAGTCCAAGCGACGTGCCGAGCCCGTATTTCTCCTTCTCCTCTGGGCAGCCCCCTGTGTTCAAGGGTGGTCGCTTTCAGTCCAAACAGCTCACCAAGCACCTACTCCTTTGGGCAGCCTCCCAGAGCCCGGGTGGGTTGCGCCGAGTTCAAACGCTGTGGTGAACAGCCATCTCTTCAATGCTCCCAGTTGTCTGCGATCACTGCTCCGGCGGGGGGAGGGGCGCCTCGCCGGCAGCTCTACTTCGCAAAGATCCCTGCTTTCGGGGCTACCGCCCCGTCCGGGACTCCTGCCCCGTCCGGGACGCCTGCCCAGTGGGAGGCACTCACCCGGCTGCTTTGAGTTGGTCCCAAGTCTCTCTATATCTCCTCTTCTTGAGTCCTGAGTCCTGGAGCAACACGAAACGCAGCCATCCTCTAGTCCACCATCTTGAATCCTCCCTTGTTCCAGTTTTTAGGGGGAAATGCTTTCAGCTTTTTACCATTTGGAATGATATTGGCCATGGGCTTAGCATAAATGGCCTTTACAATGTTAAAGAATGTTCCCACTATCTGTATTTTTTCTAGTGTTTTGAGCATGAAGGGATGCTGTATTTTATCAAATGCTTTTTCTGCATCTATCGCAATAATCATGTGATTCTTGACTTTAAATGTATTGATATGGTGAATTACATTTATTGATTTCCAGATGTTGAACCAACCTTGCATCCCTGGGATAAAACCCACTTGATCGTGGTGCATTCTTTTTAATATATTTTGTACGTGATTTGCTAAAATATTGTTGAGAATGTTTGCATCAATATTCATTAAGGATATTGGTCTGAAATTTTCTTTCCTTGATGTGTCTCTGTCTGGTTTAGGTATCAGGGCGATACTGGCTTCATAGAATGAGTTTGGAAGGGTTCCCTCCTCTTCCATTTCATGGAATACTTTGAGGAGTATTAGAATGAGCTCTTCTTTAAAGGTTTTGTAGAATTCAGCTGAGAACCCATCTGAATCTTGACTTTTCTTTGTTGGTAGGCTTTTGATGACTTCTATTTCATTACTTGAAATTGATCTATTTAAATTGTGTATCTCCTCCTGGTTCAATTTAGGTAATTCATATGTCTCTAGAAATCTGTTGATGTCTTTGAGATTTTCTATTTTGTTGGAGTACAGATTTTCAAAATAGTTTCTAATTATGTTTTGTACTTCACTCGTGTCTGTCATGATATTTCCTTGTTTACTGCGAATATTAGTAATTTGAGTTTTCTCTCTCCTTCCCTTTGTTAGGTGGCTAAGGGTTTATCAATTTTGTTTATTTTTTCAAAGAACCATTTATTTTTTCAATTTTTTGAATTGTTTCTCTTGTTTCAATTTCATTGATTTCAGCTCTGATATTAACTATTTCTTGTCTTCTACTATTTTTGGTGTTGCTCTGTTCTTCTTTTTCTAGGGCTTTGAGATGTAGTGTTAGGTTGTTTATCTGTTGATTTTTTCTTCTTTTATTGAATGCGCTCCATGAAATAAATTTTCCTCTAAGTACTGCTTTCACAGTGTCCCAGAGATTTTGAAATGTTGCATCTTTGTTCTTGTTTACCTCTAAGATTTTTTTCATTTCCCCCTGATGTCTTCTGTTATCCAGGCATCATTCAATAGTATATTACTTAATCTCTAGGTGTTGGAGTAGTTTCTTTTTTATTTTGTCATTGATTTCTAATTTCATTCCATTATGATATGATAGAATGCAAGGTAGTATTTCTATCTTTTTGTACTTGCTAAGAGTAGCTTTGTGGCATAACATAGTCTATTTTAGAGAAGGATACATGTGCTGCTGAGAAGATGGCTGGACTACTCTATATATGTCTGTAAAGTCTAAATTATCAATTGTGTTATCGAGTCTATGGTTTCTTTGTTCAATTTTTGTTTGGAGGATCTGTCCAGTGGTGAGAGAGGCGTGTTAAAGTCACCTAGTATTATTGTGTTGTGGTCTATTTGATTCCTGGAATTGAGAAGGACTTGTTTGACATACATGGATGAGCCATTGTTTGGGGCATAGATATTTATGATTGTTGTGTCTTGCTGATTTATGCTTCCCTTAAGCAGTATGAAATGTACTCTTTATCCCTTCTGACTAACTTTGGCTTCAAGTCCACATTGTCTGATATGTGGATGGATACATCGGCTTTTTTGCTCAGTCCATATGCGTGGTATGTTTTTTCCAATCCTTTCACCTCAGTCTGTGGGTATCTCTTTGTATGATATGAGTCTTTTGCAGGCAGCATAGTGTTGGATCTTTCTTTTTAATCCAATGTGCCACTCTGTGTCTTTTGATTGATGAGGTCAGGCCATTAACATTCAGTGTCTTTATTCAGATATGATTTGTACTCCCAGTCCTTTGGCTCATTTTTGTTTTTTGACATGACTTGGTTTCTCCTTTATTTGGCTCCTCCCTTTGCTGATTTACATTGTTGTTTTTCATATCTTCCTCATGGAATATTTTACTGAGAATGTTCTGTAGTGCCGGCTTTCTTTTTGTAAATTCTTTTAGCTTTTGTTTTATCATGGAAGGATTTTATTTCTTTGTCAAATCTGAAGGTAAGTTTTGCTGGGTATAAGATTCTTGGTTGGCATCCATTTTCTTTCAGAACTTGAAAAATGCTGCCCCGGGCCCTTCTAGCTTTTAGGGTTTGGGTTGAAAGGTCTGCTGATATCTGTTTCCCCCAAATATATATATTTTTTTCTCTCGTAACCTTTAAAATTCTATCTTTATTTTGTATGTTAGGTATTTTCATTATAATGTGCCTTGGAGTGGGTCTGTTTTAATTTTGTACATTTGGTGTCTTATATGCCTCTTGTACTTGATTTTCCATTTCATTCTTCAGATTTGGAAATTTTCTGATATTATTTCATTGAATAGATTGTTCATTCCTTTGGTTTGTTTCTCTGTGCCTTCCTCAATCCCAAATAATTCTTAAATTTGGCCTTTTCATAATATCCCATAATTCTTGGAGATTCTGTTCAAGATTTCTTACCATATTCTCTGTTTGGTCAACTTTGTTTTCAAGATTAAATATTTTGTCTTCAATGTCTGAGGTTCTGTCTTCCAGGTGATCTATTCTCTTGGTTATGCTTTCTATGGAGTTTTTTAATTTAGTTTATTGTTTCCTTCATTTCAAGGATTTCTGTTTGTTGTTTTTTTTTTTTTCAGAATCTCTATCTCTTTATTGAAATGATTATTTGCTTCCTGTATTTGCTCTTTTAACTGTCGATTGGTGCGATCATTCAATGCCTGCATTTGCTCTTTCATCTTATCGTTTGCTTCTCTGATCATTCTAATTATGTACATTCTGAACTTCCTTTCTGCCATGCTGTCATTGGATTTTATTGATGTAGCATCTAGGTTTGTTTGGGACATTTCCTTCCCTTGTTTTCTCATATTGCTCAGGTATCTTCCCCTCTAGGAATGAAAATCTGAGATATTGTAGTTTCCCCTCTATTGACTTACAGTGTCCCTGTAGGTTTCCAATAACTTACCTCCTAGCCTTCAGTAGCCTGAAGTCTTGGAGGAACTTGATAACACACTGATCCATGAAGGATGCTGCCCCTCTAGGGATGGTGGCCTCCAGGTGGAGTACATGCCCTGTTAGCGGGCAGAGGCACCTCCACATGTTGACCAATGGTCAGCCAAAGGGGCACTAGACTTCTGGCTGGGGTTCAGCCTCTCCAGTGGGGAAGTCTCGCCTGGTGACTTGGCTCCACGCTGTTCTCGGCTGTCCGGTTCTACCGCCCTAGCGGGGAAGTCTGGCCCAGTGGGGAAGTGTCACCCAGTGGCTCTGAGCTGGTTTCAAGTCTCTCAATATTTCTTCTTCCTCCAGGACTCAGGGGTCCATGGAATGCAGTCACCCTCTAGTCCACCATCTTGGATCCCCTCAGAAGTATTTTCAATGTACTCTTTCACTAAGACACTCAGAAGCTGCTACAACCAGCGTCCTTAGAGGCTTTATTATTGCTCAAGATGGGACCAAACTTGGCATCAACTACATGGTGCTTCTGCAGGAATGCAGTATGCTAGCATTAGGGAGTCATGGAGGCTTCCACTAAAATTTCAAAGGAAGGCTTGGGAAACCAGGAAAAGTGTGGCAGGATCAGTGTTCCTCCAGGCACCCCAAGAGAAGGCAAAGCATGGAGATGAGAGGAGGAAGTGTCAACGGCAGTGGAGACCCCCAAGATTAAAAAATGCCAGTAATGTGGGACATCATCCTAGGAAAGCTTTAGAAATTGAGCAGAGACATCCAACAGAAAGGCCACATGGGCTACAATTAACAAGGCCACAGGAGTGGAGCTACACAAGTCCTTTGGACAGAATATCACCATGCCATGTGCCCCAGATGCCAGCTATGGAGCTGTAGAACTTTTTTGCCTAGATTTCAGTGTTGCTTGGTCCCATCCCTTCTTTTTATGCCCCTATTTCTGTTTATGGAAATGGATATACTGTACCTTTATAGATTGGATATTTGTAAATAACTTTTGATTTTTACAGCAGCTCACAATGCAAGCTTGCCCTGAATCTCAGAGGAGACTTTGGACTTGAACTTTTAGGCAATCTCGGAACTGTTGAGACTATGTTGTCTCTTGGAAATAGACAACATGGATTTTGCGTTGTGAGATGGTTGTGAGCTTTTGGGTGTCATGGTTTGAATGTGAGGTGTTCCCCAAAGTTCATGTATGAGACAATGCAAAAAAGTTCAGAGAAGAAATTGGGTTGTCAGAATTTTAACACAATCAATGAATTATCCCTTGATAGTGATTGATTGAGTAGTACCTGAAGGTGGGTAATGTGTGGCTGGAGGAGGTGAACATTGGGGACATAGCTGTGGGGTATATATATTTGTATCTGGAGAGTAGAGTCTCTCCCTCTGCTTACTGATCATCATGTGAGCTGCTTCCCTCCCCCACACTCTTCTGTAATGATGTTCAGTCTCACCTTGAGCCCAGAGGTATGGAGCCAGCTGTCTGTGGACTGAGACCTCTGAAACCATGAGCACCCAAATAAACTTGTCCTCCCCTAAAATTGTTCTCATCAGATATTTTAACACAGTGGCAAAAAAAAAAAAAAAGCTGACTTAAAAAAAATGAATAAGACATTCTTTGAGTCCACAGATGGTGGGTTTTCCTGAAGTACTATGTGCAGGGAAGGCAAATTCATACCCAGAATAGCTGTCTATTCCAGTAAGGAAAAAACCACTGCCATTCCATGATGGGGGTTGTTCATTATGATCAACCTTCAACCAACAACTGATTTCTTCAGGGAATCATGCCATATTGGGGGCTTAGGGTTGGTCTCTGATGCTTCTAAATTGGGCACTCAGCACTGGTTATAACCAGATCAGTCTTGGTTAATGAAAGTCAATGTTGCTGAGTCCATGCATAACCACCATCCCTGCCACAATGACCACTTGTTCATTGGGTTATGACAGATGTAGATTGGTAAGCAGGCTGACTGCTATCCACAGATCAGGTCATACTATCTACTTGACTATTAAAGTCCTGCTCTGCTGAGGTCACCTTTTAATGAGCATTTACATGAGACACAACTATCTTCACATCCTCCAGAGAGTTCTATCCACATACCTAATCCTCAAATGTTCTTCTCACCAATTTTCCAATTATGTTCTTTTCAGGTCTCTGATCAACTCTAGTCAAACCATTGAGCACAGCCTATGAATCAGTATACAGTCATATAGCTGGCCATTTTTCCTTCCAGGCAAAATGCACAGATGCACTACCCAAAGTTCTGCCCATTGTGAAGAGTTTCCTTCAATCTGTCCTTCAGCGTTGTTCAAAAAAGGGGCAGTAGTACTACAGTTGCCCAATTCTGGGTGGTGCCCATGTATCATGCAAACCATCTGTAAACCAGGCCATGGTCTTCTCTTTCTCTGTTAATTGGGTATAAGGTATACTCCACAAAGCCATAGGTTCATGCTGAAGGACAGAAGGTATTACAGAAAAATCAGAAACTAAGGGCATTTGGGCCACTTCTTCATGCCACCTACTTTGGGTTCCTCCTGGGCCCAGTCATGTATGTACTTCTTCCACTTAAAAATAGAGTGCTTTTATGCACATCCAAATTTATGACTTTGTGATTTGGTTAGCACCCAACTAACCTGATAGGCAGCTCAGGTTGTATAGTAACTTGGTGGCTCATGATCAAGCACTCTGTTTCCACTAAGGCCCAGTAGGAGGACAAGAGCTATTTCTCAAAGGGAGAGCAGTTGCCTGCAGATGATGGCATGGCCTTGCTCTAAATCCTAATATCCTTCTCTGTTATTTACCTATGGGGGCCTGACAAAGGCTCCAGACAGCATCCCTATCTGCTACTGACACCTCAAGTACTATTGGGTCTGCCAGGTCATGTGGCCCAGGGGCAGAGCAACTGTACAGCAGCCAAGATCTGTTTCAGAGCCTTCTCTTGTTCTGGGACCCACTGAAAACAAGAAGCTTTTCTTGTCGCTCAGTAGATGAGCTGAAGTAATACATCCAAATGAGAAATCTGCTGCCTCCAAAATCCAAATAGGCCTACCAGGCATTGTATTTCTTACAATGTTTTGTTTTCAGGAGAGGCCCTGAAAACAACTTATCCTTTACCTTACAAGGGATATTTCGGCAGGCCCCACACCACTGGAGTCCTAGAAACTTGCTGAAGTTGAAGACCTTGAATTTTAATGGGATTTATTTCCCATCCTCTGATATGAAAATGTTTTACTAGCAAGTCCAGAGTTGTTCCTACCTCTTGATCAGTTGGTCTAATCAACATAAAGTCATAAACATAATGAAACAGTGTAATACCTTGTGAAAGAGAAAGGGAATCAAGATCTCTGAACTAAGCTGTGACATGGGGCTAGAGAGTCGACATAGCCCCAAGGAAGGATGGTAAAGATATATTGCTGACCTTGCCAGTTGGAATTCCTTCTGGTGGTCCTTATGGACAGGGATGGAGAAAAAAACATCTGCCAGATCAATAGCTACATACCACATACCAAGAGATGTGTTAATCTGCTCAAGCAAAGAAACCATATCTGGTACAGCCACTGCATTTGAAGTCAACACCTGATTAAGTTTACAATAATCAGCCATCATCTCCAAGACCCATCTGTCTTTTGCACAGTCCTAATAGAATTATGGGAACCATGACTCCTGCATTGTTCAAGTCCTTGATGGTGGCACTAATCTCTGCAATCCTCCAGGGATGTGATATTGCTCTGAACTTACTATTTTCCCACGTATAGGCAATTCCACAGGCTTCCAATTGACCTTTCTCACCACAATAGCCCTCACTCCACAGGATAGAGAAATAATGTGGAAGTTTTGATAAGTGCTAAGTATATCAATCCTGATTATACATTCCAGGACTGAATAATTAACCACAGAATGAGTTTGGGGGTGCACCTTTCTCTCCGCTGGCATGCTGCGATCGTGTCACCTGTTTCGTGTGAGCGTCTCCACCCAGGGAGACACTACTTAATCAACCCCCTTATGAGATTTCCCGTGTCTGGCGTGGTTCCGTGGAAATTCCTTACATTGGTGCCGAGACTTGGATGGGATCTTCCACTGTCTCTTAAGGGAGTGGAACCCCATCAAACCCCCAGTACCCCTGGATACGGCCCCACCTTCCATTCTGCCCGAACGCTGTGCTCTGCATTTATCACCAGACTTCAGGTTGGTGAATCTCCGTTGCAATGTAACAGATGTTTAAAAATTCTAGTTGAGGAGGTTTCAAGATGGCGGCCTAGAGGGTGGCTGCATTTCATGTTGCTCCAGGACTCAGGATTCAAAAGAGGAGATATTGAGACACTTGGGACCAACTCAAAGCAGCTGGGTGAGTCTCTCCCATTGGGGAGGCGTCCCGGATGGGACAGTGGTCCCGGAACGCAGGAAACTTTGTGAAGTAGAGCTGCCAGTGAGACGCCCCTCCCCCCGCTGGAGCAGTGAACTCGGAGAACTAGGAGCGCCGAAAAGGAGGCCGCTCGGCACAGCGCTGGGACTCGGAGCAACCACTGGGGATCCGGCGGCTGCCCAGGGGAGGAGTGGCGAGGAGAGCTGTGTGGACTCAGGACACCGGGGCCTGCCCTGAGGAGGAGGAGGAGGAGCGTCGCCACTTGGATTCGGAGAGACTGCACCAGAGCTACAGGTGGTTGCCAGAAGAGAAACTCCACGGCAAGCTGTTTGGACTCAGAACGACGCTTCTGAACCCTGGGGCCTGCCCTGAGGACGAGGAGGAGGAAGAGGAACGCGGCCGCTTGGATTCGGGGTGACTACACCAGAGCTTCAGGCGGTTGCCAGAGGAGAGGCTGCGTGGCGGGCGGGCTGTTTGGACTCGGACGACTTCTGAACCCCGGGGCCTGCTCGGAGGAGGAGGAGGAGAAGCACGGCGGGTCCTTTGGACTCGCAGTGACTCCATTGGCGCTCCAGGCGGCTGCTCAGAGGAGAAGGCGAGTGATGAGTTGTTTGGACTTAAAGGGACAGCGCCTGAACACAGGGGGGCTGCCTGGAGAGGAAGCGTGGTGGGTCGCTTGGTCTTGAGTGGCCGCACCAAGAGCTCCGGGCGGTTGCCCATAGGACCCGTGCAGCGGGTCACGTGGATTCAGAGCCACCCAGAGCGACCACTCCTGAACACTCGGGGGGTTATCTGGAGGAGGAGGAGGAACAGGGAGGGTCACTTCGACTCGGAGTGATTGATTGCCCAGGGCTACGGGTGGTTGGTGGGAGGTGGAGGCACGAAGTGAGTTTCTTGGACTCCTAGTGACCTCTCCGGAATACTGGGCAGCTGTCTGGAGGAAGAGGCGTGTGGCGGGTCTCTGGGACTCAGAGAGATTGTACGGGGCCCCAGGTGGCTGCTCAGAGAAGGGGCCGCATAGCCAGGCAATTAGGGGCAGAGCAGGGTCCCAGGATCTAGGAGGCTTCTGGGTGGAAGAGCCGCACAGAGACAGGCTTAGGGCGGAGCAAAGGTTCCAGGCCTGAGGGCATATTCTCTGAGGAGGGGCAGCCTAAGGAGATTCATCTGCGAAGGGTGAGGCTCCCAGGCCCAGGAGGTAGGGCCGGGCCCCTGAGAACTTTGCAGAGGAAGGCAGCCCAGCCCAGGCGGTAGCTGTAATTGAGGGGAACCTCTAGGAGGGTACTGACCAGCGAGACCTCCCCACCGGGTGAGTCTTCCCTGCCGGGTGAGGTTTCCCCACAAGGACGGTAAAACTAGAGACTCAGGCCCAAACAGGCCTTGCCTCAGCCCGCAGCCTAGGTCCCCTTTGGATGACCATTGGTCAACAAGTGGAGGCACCTCTGCCCACTAGCAGGGATTATACCCCTCCTGAAGGCCACCACTCCTAGAGAGGCAGCTTCCTTGTGGAGCTCCGCATTATCAACTTCCTCCAAGACTTCAGCCTACTGAAGGCTAAGGGGGGATATATATAGAAATCTTCAGGGACATTGTAAGTCAATAGAGGAAATCTGCAATATCTCAGCGGTCAACTGATACCTGAACAATATGAGAAAACAAGGAAAGAAAATGCTGCAAACAAATCTAGATGTTACATCAATAAAACCCAATGACAGCATGGCAGAAGAAATGACAGAAAAGGAGTTCAGAATGTACATAATTAAAATGATCAGAGAAGCAAACGATGAGATGAAAGAGCAAATGCAAGCATTGAATGATCGCACCAATCGACAGTTAAAAGAGCAAATACAGGAAGCAAAAGATCATTTCAATAAAGAGTTAGAGATATTGAAAAAAAACCAAACAGAAATCCTTGACATGAAAGAAACAATAAACGAAATTAAGAACTCCATAGAAAGCATATCCAATAGGATAGAACACCTGGAAGACAGAACCTCAGATATTGAAGACAAAATATTTAACCTTGAAAACAAAGTTGAACAAACAGAGAAGATGGTAAGAAATCATGAACAGAATCTACAAGAACTATGGGATATCATGAAAAGGCCAAATTTAAGAATTATTGGGATTGAGGAAGGCCTAGAGAAACAAGCCAAAGGAATGAACAATTTATTCAATGAAATAATATCAGAAAATTTCCGAAATCTGAAGAATGAAATGGAAAATCAAGTTCAAGAGGCTTACAGGACTCCAAATACACAAAATTACAACAGACCCACACCAAGGCACATTATAATGAAAATACCTAACATACAAAATAAAGACAGAATTTTAAAAGCTGTGAGAGAAAAGAACCAAATTACATTCAGGGGGAAACCAATACGGATATCAGCAGACTTTTCAATCCAGACCCTAAAAGCTAGAAGGTCCTGGAACAACATTTTTCAAGCCCTGAAAGAAAATGGATGCCAACCAAGAATCTTATACCCAGCAAAACTTACCTTCAAATTTGACGATGAAATAAAATCCTTCCATGATAAACAAAAGCTAAAAGAATTTACAAAAAGAAAGCCAGCATTACAAAACATTCTCAGCAAAATATTCCATGAGGAAGAGATGAAAAACAAAGCAGCAAATCAGCAAAGGGAGGAATTATCCTAAAGGAATTGTCAAATAAAGGAGGAAACAAGTTGTGTCAAAGAAATAAATAAATAGAATTTAAAAAATGAACCAAATGACCGGGAAACCAAATCATATCTCTATAATAACCCTGAATGTTAATGGCCTGAATTCATCAATCAAAAGACATAGACTGGCAGATTGGATTAAAAAGAAAGATCCAACAATATGTTGCCTGCAAGAGACTCACCTCATAGAAAAACATACCCATAGACTAAAGGTGAAAGGATGGGGAAAAACATACCATGCGCATGGACTCAGCAAAAAAGCTGGAGTATCCATCCTCATTTCCGATAGTGTGGACTTCAAGCCAAAGTTAGTCAGAAGGGATAAAGAAGGTCATTTCATACTGCTTAAGGGAAGCATAAATCAGCAAGATATAACAATCATAAACATCTATGCCCCAAACAGTGGCTCATCCATGTATGTCAAACAAATCCTTCTCAATTTCAGAAACCAAATAGACCATAACACAATAATACTAGGTGATTTTAACACGCCTCTCTCACCACTGGACACATCTTCCACACAAAAATTGAACAAAGAAACCATAGATCTCAATAACACAATCAATAATTTAGACTTAACGGACATTTATAGAATATACCATCCAACCAAGAGCGAATACACTTTCTTCTCAGCAGCACATGGATTCTTCTCTAAAATAGACCATATATTATGCCACAAAGCTAATGTTAGCAAATACAAGAAGATAGAGACACTACCATGTATTCTATCAGATCATAATGGATTGAAGTTAGAAATAAACGAAAGAGTAAAACACAGAAACTATTTCAACACCTGGAGATTAAACAATATGCTATTATATGATGAATGGATAACAGAAGATATTAGGAAGGAAATTAAAAAATTCTTAGAGGAAAATGAGAACGAAGAAACATCATATCAAAATCTCTGGGACACTATGAAAGCAGTACTTAGAGGGAAATTTATTTCATGGAGCGCATTTAATAAAAGAAGTAAAACTCAACAAATAAACGACCTAACGCTACAGCTCAAAGCCCTAGCAAAAGAGGAACAGACCAACACCAAATGTAGTAGAAGACAGGAAATAGTTAAACTCAGAGCCGAAATCAATGAAATTGAAACAAAAGAAACAATACAAAAAATTGACAAAATAAATAGTTGGTTCTTCGAAAAAATAAACAAAATTGATAAACCTTTAGCCAC